>NW_027362761.1:780664807-782127307 GCF_046119375.1 Phyllobates terribilis | reverse complement strand
AAGTCATCCAAGTCTTTACTCACTTTGGTGTTTAGTCGGCTCAGAGCTTCACTCTGCTGTCACACGGCGAGCTGCGGCTGCCAGGGTGGGGTTCAGCACTCTCCAGATAGTTCAGGAGCACTTGTCAGGACCCCGCTCTAGTGTGTTCCTCTCTTGTTCAACTTCTCCCGCCTTGTGTCCCCCACTGAGTCCCGTACAGGTACTGCGATGTCCCTTGTGGGTAACGTATAGTTCCCTGACCGACTGGGTGCCCGTTTTGGTGACTTGTGGTGAGAACGTGGCGTAAGGCCGGGTCCCTCTGGATAAACTCAGATTAGGGCATACAGGTGGCGACTCCACTCCGTCTGTATCCCCCTGGGATCCACATAAGCCTCCGAACTTTTCCGACAGAGACGTAAAGTGCAAAGTCAGATAATCGGGGACCGGTACCCCCTCTTGCGGCAGGGTCTCTCCGGCTGGGCCAGAATAAGGTATGCAGGTGGCAACTCCGCTCCGTCTGCACCCCCTAAGATCCTTTCGCCTGTGGAGCCTATCTCCTCTGCTCCCCTCCTGGGCCTTCTTGCTTGGACCCTGACCGGGGACAGAGCCAGTTATAACTCTGCCCCGACCCCCGTCTCGAGGCCTGAGACCGGGAACTGTGGACCCTCAGCCGGCTGCAGCCTTGTGCCGACTTGCCGTCCCAAAGACCCATGACCAAAGACCTTGTTATTAAAATGGCCTCCAGTTATATAGAATTCTAATAAAGTGCTTAGGTAAATGCTTCCTCCACTCCCACTCACTACGTGGTTCCCTCTCACTTTGGTTCCCCCCAACTCCTCCATTCAGGCCCGGGGCAGCACTATGGTGCTTTAGGCCCCCTTCAGAACTGGAGTGGTGTAGTGTTGAGTGTGTGGTTGGGGTCCTGTGTAGTACTCCTTCCTTACCTGGGAGAGGAGATACCACACCTCGTTCTGAGGTGCAGTACCCCTGTGGCGACTGAACCCTCAGGGGCGCCACATACAGGTAATACAGTGATCATCTGTGACATTATAAACAGGAGCTCTGTGTATAGTGTCAGTGTACAGGTAATACAGAGATCACAAGGGACATTATACACAGGAGCTCTGCGCATAGTGTCAGTGTGCAGATAATACAATGATCACCAGTGACATTATACACAGGAGCGCTGTATATAGTGTACAGGTAATACAGTGATCACCAGTGACATTATACATAGGATCTGTATATATATTGTCAGTGTACAAGTAATATAGGGATCACCGGAGACATTACACACAGGAGCTCTGTATATAGTGTCAGTGTACAGGTAATACAGGGATCACCAGTGACATTATATTCAGGAGCTCTGTACATAGTGTCACTGTACAGGTAATACAGTGATCACCACTGACATTGTACTCAGGAGCTCTGTATATACTGTACAGGTAAAACAGGGATCACCAGTGACATTATACACAGGAGCTCTGTATATAGTGCATAGTGTACAGGTAATACAGTGATCACCTGTGATATTATACATAGGAGCTTTGTACATAGTATATATTGTATAGTGTTAGTGTACAGATAACACACTGACTCACCAGTGACGTCACTAGTTGAAGTCCTTCATCTTCGCTTTTCTCCTTCATCCAGCACAGACCGCCATCACTTCTTCCAGCCAAGGCTCGTCTCTGCATAACACACAGTTATCTAGAGCACATTCCCCAACTTCTACACTACGCAGCTGAATACAGACGTGCACCCACCATTAATATATAATTAGTTATTATGCAACCCACCACTCCAAATATAAATTGTAATCCACCACTGAGCCCCCACTAACTGTAAATAGCCTCTTTGCCTACCTAATATATAAATTAATTTGACCATGGACTCTTTCTCCAATTCATTACCAGTCACACTCCGTCATCCTCAACGCCCCCCTCTCCCAATTCATTATATTTACATGCCCCCCTCCACCCCAATTCATTTTGTCTAGTCCTTTCTCCCACCCCCACTTCATCATTATTTACTCTCCCCCACCCCAATTCATCATTTGTTGTCCCCCACCCCCAATTCATCATAATTTGTTGTCCCCACCCTCAGTTCACTATCATGTGCTCTCCCCACCCCCACCCTCAATTCATCATTATTTGCGCTCCCCCACCCTCAGTTTATTATTTGCTCTTCCCATCCCCCACTGCCAATTCATCATTTGCTCTCCCTCCACTCCTAAATCATCATTGGCTCTCCCCACCCCCAGTTCATTATTTGCTCTTCCCACCCCCCACTCCCAGTTTATCATATGCTCTCCCCACTCCCAGTTCATCATATCCTCTCCTCACCCCCCACTACCAGTTCATTATGTGCTCTCCCCACCCCCCACTCCCATTTCATCATACGCTCTCCCAGTTCATCATATGCTCTCCCCACCCCCAATCCCAGTTCATCATATGCTCTTACAGTTCATCATATGTTATCCCCACTCCCCACTCCCAGTTCATCATATGCTCTGCCCACCCCCAATCCCAGTTTATCATGTTCTCTCCACACCCCCCACTCCCAGTTCATCATATGTTCTTGTGACGCCCGGGTAGAGGAGAGAGAGATGGATGATTATAATGCGTCCGAGTCAGTTGGCCTAAGGGACGCCTCTCCTTCCCCGCTCGCTAGCCCACCCTGAGAGTTGGGGTACTCGGAGCCGAGCCACTCTGCAAGGTGGATGTAGTCGCGGCCTAGGCCCGGTGCGTGCCCAGGGTTGTCACATAAAAGGTTAAGGGCTAGGAGGGATGGTGACAGTGACTCGAGTGGTGTGAAAGACTACTCCGCCTGTGGTGTCTGGTGATAGCCACCAGCGCTGCGGCAGTCCTCTGAGGCGGGATGTAGTGGCAGCTTTGGATGGTGCTACTCCCCACAGGCGGAGCAGGGCCTCAGGGCAGAGACGCTGATGGAGGGAGTAGTAGTAAATTCTGGTGTAGTGCGGTGCGGCGCGGAATAAAGGACCTGAGGCCATAGGGGTAGTCTTCCAGGTTTTACTCACGGTAGAGCATGCAGCTGCAAGGCTTCTCCCTGCTCCTCACGGCGCTCTGCAGCCACCAGGACCGGGGGTCCGACAACCTCCAGATAGTTCAGGCGCTTTGGTCAGGACCCTGCACCAGAGTGTTCCTAGACTTCTTACTAAGTCCTCTCATGTCTGGGTGCACTATGTAACATACCTGGTGGAGGGCTTGCATGGTGCACCATCTCTCACTATGCAAGATCGCAAACTTGATCTTCAGTCCAGTCTGCTAGCCTGGCTTCTATTCATGCTGTCTGTTTGTCTCTATTCTGACTGCTTAGGGCGGTGGCCCGGTTACTTCCTGTTTCTTGTAGCTGCTGTGGGCACACCCCTAATGCGTCCTCAGCCTATTGCTGTCTGTCACTGGATATTTAAACCAGCTCCACTTGGAAGCTGGTGCCTGAGCAACTCTAACATTCAATGTGCTCCTTGACTCTGAATGTGCCAGGTCCTGTTTTGTTCTTGCATGTCCACCAACCTGGGGGCTGTATTCCCAGGCCTGTCTGAACTATCTCCTAGCCTGTTGTCTGTCTGCCTTCCTGGAGGTTGTATTTCCAGGCCGATCTGAACACGCTCCTAGCCTGTTCGTCCCTCCTTCTGGGGGCCACATACCCAGACCCGCTCCTGTATCTCGCTGCAGTGTCAGTTCCTGTCTGAACACTCTCCTAGTCTGTTACCTGTTTTTCTCTATGTCCGTACCTTCCCTTTTTCTGCAGAGTTTGAACCTGCACCTAACTCCTACTCGTTGTCGCTGTACTTCCGTTTGTGAGTTTAGAGTCCACTCGCTACTTCATTGCAAGTATCTTGTGTGTATCTGGTTCTGCCTTTCCCTTCCAGTCTGTTCCGTGTGAACAAAGTCCTGTCCCCTCTGCTCTGCCTTGCTCACCGCTCCGGCGGTTTCTGCCCGCTCTGCCTTGCTCACCGCTCCGGCGGTTTATCTCTGCTCTGCCTTACTCACCGCTCCGGCGGTTTCTGCCCGCTCTGCCTTGCTCACCGCTCCGGCGGTTTCTGCCCGCTCTGCCTTGCTCACCGCTCCGGCGGTTTCTGCCCGCTCTGCCTTGCTCACCGCTCCGGCGGTTTCTCTCTGCTCTGCCTTGCTCACCGCTCCGACGGTTCCTGCCTGCTCTGCATTGCTCACCGCTCCGGCGGTTCCTGCCTGCTCCGCCTTGCTCACCGCTCCGGCGGTTCCTGCCTGCTCCGCCTTGCTCACCACTCCGGCGGTTCCTGCCTGCTCTGCCTTGCTCACCGCTCCGGCGGTTCCTGCCCGCTCTGCCTTGCTCACCGCTCCGGCGGTTTCTGCCCGCTCTGCCTTTCTCACCGCTCCGGCGGTTTCTCTCTGCTCTTCCTTGCTCACCGCTCCGACGGTTCCTGACTGCTCTGCATTGCTCACCGCTCCGGCGGTTCCTGCCTGCTCTGCCTTGCTCACCGCTCCGGCGGTTCCTGCCTGCTCCGCCTTGCTCACCGCTCCGGCGGTTCCTGCCTGCTCCGCCTTGCTCACCACTCCGGCGGTTCCTGCCTGCTCTGCCTTGCTCACCGCTCCGGCGGTTCCTGCCTGCTCTGCCTTGCTCACCACTCCGGCGGTTCCTGCCTGCTCTGCCTTGCTCACCGCTCCGGCGGTTCCTGCCTGCTCTGCCTTGCTCACCACTCCGGCGGTTCCTGCCTGCTCTGCCTTGCTCACGGCTCCGGCGGTTCCTGCCTGCTCTGCCTTGCTCACCGCTCCGGCGCTTCCTGCCTGCTCTGCCTTGCTCACCGCTCCGGCGGTTCTTGCCTGCTCTGCCTTGCTCACCGCTCTGGCGGTGCCTGCCTGCTCTGCCTTGCTCACCGCTCCGGCGGTTTCTCCCTGCTCTGCTTGCTCACCGCTCCGGCGGTACCTCTCTGCTCTGCTTGTCTACCACATCTGCGGTTCTGTTCCTGAATCCCAGTCTGTACTGGACCCTATCCAGCCTGTGCTCCAACCTGCTAGTACCTCTCCGTCTGCACGCCAGCCGTACTTGTCAGTACCCTCCTGTCTGCATACCAGCCGTGCCTGCCAGTATCCTCCTGTCTGCACTCCAGCCTTGTCTGCCAATACCCACCTGTCTGTGTGCCAGCCTAACCTGCCTGTTCCTGTATTCCCCGGTGTGGGTCAACAGCCGTGTCTGGGGTCTGGCCTGCCGTAGCACCTGGTCCCTCTTCTCGGTTCCTCCCTGGTGCATGGCGTCGTTAGCCGTCGTGCGACCTTGGTCGGATCAGGTAGATACTTAGTTACGCCCCTCCAGGCACTCTCCGGTTCATGGCACAGTGGAATCACTAAATCACGCACACGCCAGTCAGCCCGCGCATGTGCATAACACATTACGTGTGGTAAGGCCGGGTCTCCCTCTGGTCTATGCACAGAACAAGGGTACGGGTGGCGACTCCGCTCCGTCTGTTACCCGGTGGGATCCACTGAGCCTTCCGGGCTTTCCTGACTAGGACGTGAAGTGACAAAGTCAGGTAACGGGGGCCGGTACCCCTTTTGCAGCAGGAGTACCTCAGACTAGGCCAGAATAGTGAGGACAGGTGGCGTATGCAGCTCCGTCTGCATCCCCCTGGGATCTTTTTTGCCTGTGGAGCTTGTCTCCTCTGCTCCCCTCCCTCCGTTAACTCTTGCCCGCTCCTCGACTCAAGGCCAGAGTACGAAGACCGTGTCCACATCAACTGCAGGTTCACACAGAAAGCCACGTTCAGTGATGAAGATCACAATCAAAGACCATAAGCACAAGATGGCTGTTTAATAAATATGAATTATTAAGTGTAACCTAAATGTGCATCCTCCACCCTCACCCACTACATGGTTCCCCCTATCTTTTGGTTCCCCCCATCTCCTCTTATCCCGGCTGGGGCAGCACACTAGTGCATAAAAGCCCCCCCCCTAGGTGGGAGAGGTGTAGTGTTGGATGTAGAGATGGGGTCCTGTCAGCTGCACCATCCTTACCTCGAAGGAGAGATAATGTAATGGACATATTGATACTCATGCTAGAGCAACTCCATTTTGTCTGCTTGCTTTAAAATCATGTTATTATCACTCCTTGCATAACATACTTCTTTCTTTCTCTTCCCATGGAACTTTCCCACACTAACTTTTTCTCACAAGAACATTTTGTATTTTGTCAGACACTCCGCTCCTGTTATCTAACTAGTTTAGGCCAGGATTGACCTTGTAAAATTTCCATAGTGCTTCGAACTAACGATGATAATATGAACATATATGTGTTTCCGTAATAATTGTACTAACATTGGTTAGCCTATAGTACTGTGGTATGGCTGCAGAGTTGATTGGCTATTAAAATACTCAAAACAATATAAAATGCTAAGCAAAATAAACGGGATCAGAGATTCTTTGAATCCTCCCAATACAGAGCATTGCCTTGGTTTTCTGTGGATTGCGCAATCAACATAATAATTTGACACTCACTTGGTCAACCGTAAAGGGTTATTGTCCTCCCTCAACAATACCACACCTCATTAAAGAGATGCAGTGCCCCTGTGGTGGTCGAACCCTCAGGGGTGCCACATTCCCCCCTGGGGAAACACAGCACGTCCGCGGGCTGGAAAGAGAGCAAAACCTGGTACAGACTTTTTATATTTTGGTATAACATTTGAACAATCTTCCCATTATGGGAGGCACTTTTTCTTAAACGTTACTAACTTTAAATAGTGCAAAAGTATAAAAATATAAAACCATCAAGAGACATTATGCATAGGCAAATGGGTTAAAGTGCAGTAAGGAAGAGTCAGTACAGAAGTAAGAGGGACCTGTCCCAAACCCTCAACGTAGGCCCTGGGGTGGCTGCAGGGCATGAAGATCCTGAGTTGGACCTCCAGGAGAGCCACGCCAGACAGGTTTTTCTTCCGAGGTCTGAGGTAGTAGTATACGCGGTTTTATATAAAACCAATAGGGAGCACCTAAAGAGATGCAAACTATTTACAAAGGAAGAGTCTGCCTACTGCAAGTCCGCAGGGACAAATGTCTCTAGAATCCTTGAGGAAAACATAATGGAATAACAACCAAAGCATTAACAGAAACAATTTAACTGTAGAGGTTACAGCCGCCGGGACCGCTTAATCCATATCTCCCCACCGAGGGAAAGGCTCATTCCTCCCGATGGAGGCTGGTCGGTCCTCCACTGTCGAGCGCGAGGGGGCATCGCTCCTGGACACCTTGTGAACATCCAGGGCGTACCACCCCCGCACCCCGTGGTGGCGGGTGTACGATACAAAGTCACCCGGGAAGAGGTTCCGACCAGGGTGCCCCTTTTTCAGCCGCGGCTCGACGTCCCGCCGGCTGACGAAGACGTCTTGCTCAAACTGGGGACTCCTTATGAAGCCCCATCCTGCCTCATGGTGGAAGCGGATAACTTGCCCTTGCTCCCGGGGGCTTGGATAGGCTGCCTCCTCCTGGCAGGCCCTGGATTTTGCAGCCTTGGCACGCACTTCGAGGCGCTCGCAGCGGTACTCCCTCTGCCGTTGCTCCCGATCGAGCTGGAGGATTTGCTGCTGACACAGCTCGCTCCTCCTCCGCGCTTCAGCACGGGTCTCCTGGGGGAAGTCCATCAGGTCCCCCCCCTGGTTGTCCCAGGCCCACTCTTCAGCTCCCGGCCAGGTAACTGGAGGTGCGGGCAGCGGTGACAGCAGGGGCTGCAGCAGGTCCTCAGGGAGTGCGGACCAGTCCGGGTTGGGGTTGGTGGATACCCCAGCAGACACAGGTTCTTCCGAGACGGGAGGCGGGAGGCAATGCAGGGCTCCGAGGATGGTGGAGGCTTCTAGCTCGGGGGCAAAGACCTGTTCCCAGGTTACCGCGCCATGTAGCAGGTACTCCGTCATCAGATCCAGGAGGGGCACGGTGGGCTCAGCAGCCGAGACGGGGGTATCACACTCACCCGATCCTGGGCTGCACGCGACCTCTGTTGCTTCTTCCTCCCGAGTTGCGGCTCCTTGGCGGCGGGCCCGGATCCGCTGTAGAATTTCTTCCCGCCACGCGGCGGATGCTGCATGCTGGGCCTCAGCTATCCTTCTATCAAGGTCCGCGTTTCCTTTCGGAGAAAGTCAAGATCTCCCGGGGTCAGGGACATGCCACCTTCCTCGCCGACTGGAGAAGGACCTGGGCCGGGTTCGGAAGGCTCCGGTAGACTTCCCTCAGCAGCGTCCATGTCTGCTCCTGAGGATGGTAAGTCTCGGACTGTTATGGCCGCACTTTGTGGTTTTCCTCGTTCCCTCCTCTTTTTGGGGCGGCTCCAGGGCGGTAGGCTGACTGGCACGCCTTCGGACATCCCATCCGTTTTGACGGGCACTACCCCGCGGATAGTCTCTAATGGAAGGGGCGGTCTGCTCATTTGGCACCATGGGGAAGACAGGCCCATGGTAGGAGGTGCTAGGTAGCTGTCCTTTCTACACATTATGGCATCCGTTCTTCTTGGGCGGGCGCCATTTTAAGTGGAAAATGACAGTCTAAGGTAAAAGGCGCACAGTACCCGGTAGCAATGGGCAATCTTCTTCCGTTGCTGCTGGCACGCAATCCTGCCGACTACGCCAAGTTGTGTGACGCTCACAGCCCTACCCTGAGAAATGGGGGTACTCAGAGCCGGGTCAGATGTTGGGGAAGCAGTCGTGGCCTGGACCCGTTCCGTGCCCAGGGCCGTCACACTTAAAAGGGGAGTAATGGGCTTTCAGGGTTGAGTGGTTATTAACAACTACGCCACCTGTGGTGTCTGGTGATGGCCACCAGCACTGCGGCAGTCCTCTGAGGCAGAATGTAGTGGCAGCTGTAGATGGTGCTACTCCCCACAGGCGGAGCAGGGCCTCAGGGCAGAGAGGCGGATGGAGGGAGTAGTCGTGAGAAGTCCTGGTGCCGTGCGGTGCGGCGCGGAATAAAGGACAGGAGGCCATAGGGGTAGTCTTCCAGGTTTTACTCATGGTAGAGCATGCAGCTGCAAGGCTTCTCCCTGCTCCTCACGGTGCTCTGCGGCCACCAGGACCGGGGGTCCGACAACCTCCGGGTAGTTCAGGTGCTTTGGTCAGGACCCCGCACCAGAGTGTTCCTAGACTTCTTACTAAGTCCTCTCCTGTCTGGGTGCACTATGTGTGGTAAGGCCGGATCTCCCTCTGGTCTATGCACAGAACAAGGGTACGGGTGGCGACTCCGCTCCGTCTGTTACCCGGTGGGATCCACTGAGCCTTCCGGGCTTTCCTGACTAGGACGAGAAGTGACAAAGTCAGGTAACGGGGGCCGGTACCCCTTTTGCAGCAGGAGTCCCTCTGACTAGGCCAGAATAGTGAGGACAGGTGGCGTATGCCGCTCCGTCTGCATCCCCCTGGGATCCTTTTGCCTGTGAAGCTTGTCTCCTCTGCTCCCCTCCAGGCCTTCTTAGGTAGGGACCTTGACCGGGTAGAGACAGCCGTTAACTCTTGCCTGCTCCTCGACTCAAGGCCAGAGTACGAGGACCGTGTCCCCATCAACTGCAGGTTCACACAGAAAGCCGCGTTCAGTGATGAAGATCACAATCAAAGACCATAAGCCCAAGATGGCTGTTTAATAAATATGAATTATTAAGTGTAACCTAAATGTGCGTCCTCCACCCTCACCCACTACATGGTTCCCCCTATCTTTTGGTTCCCCCCATCTCCTCTTATCCCGGCTGGGGCAGCACACTAGTGCATAAAAGCCCCCCCCTAGGTGGGAGAGGTGTAGTGTTGGATGTAGAGATGGGGTCCTGTCAGCTGCACCATACTTACCTCGAAGGAGAGATACCACACCTCATTAAAGAGATGCAGTACCCCTGTGGCGGTCGAACCCTCAGGGGCACCACATTCTCCCCACCCCCCCACTCCCAGTTCATCATGTGCTCTCCCCATCCCCCAATCGCAGTTCATCATGTGCTCTCCCCACCCCCCAATCTCGGTTCATCATATGCTCTCCCCACCCCCCACTCCCAATTTATCAAATGCTCTCCCCTCCCCCCAATACCAGTTCATCATGTGCTCTCCCCACCCCCCACTTCCAGTTCATCATATGCTCTCCCCACTCCCCGCTCCCAGTTCATCATATGCTCTCCTCACCCTGCACCCCCAGTTCATCATGTTCTCTACCCATCCCCCAAGACCATTTAATTAATTATATATTAAAAAAAAGTTTTTCATGCTTACCCCTCATACGATCCCTGCAGCTCCACTTCTGGACTGACATCCTGGCTCTCGATGCCGGCGAGTACACGATGATGTCATCACATACGTGCCATTTCCAGCATGTCACAGAAGGCAGAAGGATTCCCTTGGAGCTGCACGGCCGTAAAAGTTCCAAGGCTAAAGCTCGATGTGCTGAGATGTACGCCGCCGGCGGTGGCACTCCAGCACACAATGCCCCGGGGCCCAGTGAGCAGAAGCACAATAGTGGGGCCCCGGAACGGGCCCCCTCTCTTTACAGCTGTTCACCGGGCCCCATACAGCAGTAAGGGCAGTAATGCTCTCATGGCGACCCTGCATACTATGCTGCTGTGTCCACCTCTATCTATCTCTTCTTCTCCAATCATGATATATGTTTTCTCCTCCTTTATGGAGCTGAAATATTTGGTGCAGTGTAGCAAGAAGTAGGTCTCATCCTCCAGGGCCTCCATCTCACAGTGTGGGCAGAGTCTGTCCTCCTTGGGCTTGTATCTCTGTCTATGCTGGCCGGATTCGATGGCCAGACTGTGGGCACTGAGTCTATATTGGCTCAGGATCTTGAGATCTCTGGGGTCCGGGAGTTTCTTGAGATATGGGGCCAGTCTGTAGTCGCTCTGTAACTAACAAATAAAATTGTGCTCTGTAACGCTATAGTATGTAAACATGAAATATATGAAATTTGAATTGCATTACTGTTCTAGAAAATAGGAAAAAACGAAGATACATAGCACATAATTTGGCCAATTCATGCATACCCAGCAGCCGTGGCAAGGCAATCTTCTTTTGCTGGGAACCTATCTAATGTGATTCTTCTCCTGGGCTGATAGCCTACATTTATATGGGTAGGTAGGATCCTGCTGTAGTTAAAACCACCACGGGCTGATGGGTGAAGTGCTTGGTCAGAGAGCCTATGTATACAAATATCAAAGACTGTCACTTGCAAACAGAATACTGGTCCGAAGAGGTGCAAAAGAGTAGCTATCTCCATATGTAATGCAGGTACCGGAATGCAACGCACAGAGACACAAGGCGAGAACAGTCAGAGATGTTTGTAAACAGTTTTATACAACAGGTATTCTGAAACAAGGGATTAGCAACAAGGATAATGAACAGTGGTTTGAAATAGCAGAAAAATACGAAATTTCTCAAAGTTAGGCGCAGTCTCTTAAAATAAGGCGCAGTCTCTTAAAGTAAGGTGATGCCCTCAAGCATGAGAAGCACCACACAAGTTCTTTAACCGTGAATTTGGCCCTAGCGGGGGTCACCAGTTATTCCCGCTAGGCCGTGAGTCTCTTTCCGGATGAATTCAATTAAATCACGTTGTGCTACTTTAGCCCCAACCGTCCCCCTCCCAACCTGAGTACTTAAACCCAATTGTCCCCGGTACCGTGGGTGAGCAGTGGAAGTGACGGCCCTGCTCATGTATGCAGCTCCTCTCTGCTTGGCTGTTGGGGGAAGTCTCTCGAGCCTTGGATAGGGGGGTCCAGGCCTCGTCTGTCGGCGGCCGACGTCGGGTTCCGCGAACTCACTCAGCACCGCGATCAGGTTCCTAGTATCCTCAGCAGGCACAGCACTCGAGTCACAACTGTGAGGGATCCGGAGCTCTTTTACCGGTGCCTGGCTGGAGCACCTCTCAGGCCTCTGGATTTGGCCTGTCACGCGGGGTTTCTCAGGACGCAGGGAGCACGTCTGCTCCTCTCTGCTGCTTAGCGCCAAAGACCCCTCAGGTTTGGCGCGCTGGCCTCTTATCTCTCTGAACTCCTTCCTGGAAGTCACCTGATTGGGTCCAGCCTCTGAATCTGCCCTCCCTGCAACTTCCTTTGTATATTTTGGTTCCGCTTGACTGTCTCTGGCCAGTAGATGGCAGTCTCGCTCCATCCTTGAAACGTCATGTTGAAGTTCTTTTACAAGCTTTTTAGCTCGTTCTACATTCCTCCCTCCTTTTTGCTTGCCAGTCCTTGGGCGAGTGGACCCCTCGCAGAATTGATGTCTCCTTCCAGGCAGTGCAAGCTCAGACAGGAGTTGGGCACACTCCTGCGTTTTCTGTTGGATTCGAGACCAGATAAACTCTTCCTGAGCATACCGGTTAGGAGGAATTCCGGCATTAGCCCGCTCAGTTCTGCGGGGCTCTTCTTGCGGAGGAGACTCCGGGAGATCCGAGGAATCAACTACTGGGGATTGCAAATCATTTCCTGACTCATTCTGACTTCCACTCGGGAGTGGCACCAACGGTTCTGACGGGCCCAACTGCATTGTGGCCCACCCTTCTTCATCCCCCAAGGTTTCTGTATGTGGCACTTCAGCCAACACGTCTGAGGGCCCAGCCCTGTTACAGACTTCTGCTTCAGAGGAGCAAGGTCGCAACATATTACGGTGCAACACCCTGGATGTCGCGGCGTCATCCCCTTCGGGCCTAACCTCGTAGACGGGGTTGTCTGGGTGAACCTTCTTCACCACCGGATATGGTATTGCCTCCCAATGATGGTCCAGCTTACTCCCAAATCGTTTAGCCCTCACCAGCACTCAGTCTCCTGGCTGAAGCGATCCACCTGTGGTCGGGGGCCGAACTGCATGCTCTACTTCCTGAAACTTCTGAGCAACCAGTCTTCTCACGGTATGGAGTCGACGCTGGTGTTCACAAATCCAAGTACTTGGGCTACTGCCCGGACCGGGGTCTTCTGAGTCTAGCTCCAGTTCGGTGATTTCTCGGCCACTTCTTCCAAACAGCAACATGTAGGGGGTGTAGCTGGTGGTTGCATGAACTCGATTATTATACACCCACACCAGCTCGGACACGAATTCGGGCCACTTCATCTTTTTGTCCGCTTCCAGTGTTCGCAACATTTGCAACAGGGTTCGGTTAAAGCGCTCGCATGTACCGTTCCCTTGCGGGTGGTAGGGCGTTGTCCGGGAACGGTCGATCCCATAGATGCGGTATAGCTCATCCATCACTCGTCCTTGGAAGCAGGCCCCCTGGTCAGAATGTATTCGCTTCGGGCACCCATAAATCCGGATGAAATCTTGACAGATGGCCTTGGCTGCGGCTTCTGCCGTCTGATCTTTAGTGGGTGTCACTACTGCAAACTTGGTGAAGTGATCAGTCATGACTAAACAGTGTCCATAACCGTTGTATGAAGTTCCTACCATCAAGTAGTCAATCATCAAGACTTCCAAGGGGGCAGAAGTTCGGATGGTCTGAATGGGAGCTCTTTGCTCCGGGGGCTTGTTCAACTCACACTGGCGACATGTTCGGCAGACCCCCTCGACTTCTTGTCGCAGTTGAGGCCAATACACCAGCCGTTGCAACCACCGGAAGGTCTTTTCTACTCCGAAGTGAGCACCTCTTCTATGAGCTTCTTGGGCTAGCTGTGTTACTAGCGCTCCTGGAACTACCACTTGCCAGGTAACATCAAACTCTCGAGGCAGCTGGATTCTTCGGCATAGCAAGCCGTCCTTCAGGAGGAGCCTCTCCCACTGGCCTAGGATTTGTAGGGTAGTTGGAAGTGAAGCGGCTCTGGTTTTCTGGTCGGGTCTCTGATTAAGGGCGACCCATTCTCTCAACTTTGCTAGCTCCGGGTCGGATTGCTGCAGATGTATCCATTCGTCTCTTGAACGGCCCAGAATCTGAGTGGGCCTCGGCTCCCCTCTGGTCTCTTGGGCGTCGACCACAGCAGCGGCGAACTGGCTGAAATCCGGGATCTCGTCGCCTTCGAGCTCCTCATCTCTGTCCTTCTTCGGCCCCGCTTGAGTGACCCGGGACAGGGCATCTGCATGTGTGTTCAGGGCCTTGGACCGATAGGCGATTTTATACTGGAATTTGGACATCCTTGCAACCCCCCGCTGTTCTAACGCGCCCAGTTTGGCGTTCTCCAAGTGGGCCAAAGGGTTGTTATCTGTCCGCACTTGCACTTCTGACCCTGACAGGTACTCAGCAAACTTCTCGGTCATGGCCCACACCAGTGCCAGTAGCTCCAGCTTAAACGAACTGTAGTTGTCCGGATTCTTCTCCGTATCTCGGAGTGACCTGCTGGCATACGCGATCACTCGCTCTTTCCCTCCTTGTACTTGAGCCAGCACTGCTCCCAGCCCATGCAAGCTTCCATCAGTGTACAACATGAACGGCTGCGAAAAGTCAGCGTAGGCCAGAATCGGGGCATCTGTTAGCGCCATTTTCAATGCTCGGAATGCCTCTTCTTGTCGTGGGCCCCACTGAATGGGCTGCCGCTTGGCTCCACCGGCTGTTCCTCTCAGCAATTCATTGTGCGGGTTCGCAATCTTAGCGAAGTCTTTAATGAATCTGCGGTAGTATCCAGCGAGCCCCAGGAATGCCCTTAGTTCCCTTAGATTGGCGGGCGTGGGCCACTTCTGCACGGCAGCTACTTTCTCCGCAGTGGGGTGCACCCCTGCACTGGACACAGTGTGCCCCAGATATTCAATTTCTCGTTTGAAGAGACGACACTTATGAGGCTTAATTTTCAGGCCGTGCCTTTGTGGCCGTTCTAACACTTGTTCCAATCGGCGGAGATGATCCTCAAACGTTGCGGAATAGATAATTATATCGTCCAGATATATTAAAGTGGCTTCAAAGTTGAGGTCCCCCAAGCATCTCTCCATCAGCCGTTGGAAGGTTCCTGGCGCATTTGTTAGTCCGAACGGCATTCGATTGAACTCAAACAGGCCCATAGGGAGAACAAAAGCTGTCTTCAGACGATCCTTCTCAGCTACTGGGACCTGCCAATAGCCACTGGCCAGGTCGAGGGAGGAGAAGAATTTGGCGCTCCCTAGCGCAGATAGAGACTCTTTGATTCAGGGGAGTGGATAGGAGTCCCGTACTGTACAGGCATTCAGCTTCCGATAGTCTACGCAGAATCTCAGGGTACCGTCCTTCTTTCGGACCAGCACGATCGGAGCCGCCCAGGGGCTCTGGCTTTCACGGATCACACCGTTCCGCAACATGTGGGCCAACAGCTCTTTCACCTCCTGGTACATTTGAGGCGGGATCTGCCGATATCTCTCTCGGATGGGAGCAGTATTTCCGGTAGGTAATTCGTGCTGAATGTCCCGAGTGCACCCGAAATCATCTTCGTGCTGTGCAAACACTCCCTGATATCGCTGTAGAAGTTGTTCGATCTGCCTTACTTGTCCAGCAGAAAACTCAGTCAGGTTAGCTTCCATTTCTTCCAGGAGGTGGTGTCCAGCCAACGGTTCTCTTCCATGTTCCTGGCTATTGAGGGACACCTCTAGGGTCCATGGTTTTCCTTCCACAGGTGCCAGCCCTATAGCGTCAGCTCTAGTAAGGGCCTCCGGCATTACGCACACTCGCGCCACCTCTTGTCGGGGCAACAACTGTAAACTGGTGCCACTTAAATTGATGCAGCGCATGGGTACTCGACCGTGCCGCACGGTGGCCAGAGTTCGAGCAATCAGGAGTCCAGAGGGCGCTTCTTCTCCCTCCATTGGTTCAACTTGAATGTCCACGCCCTCTAAGGACACATGTGCCAGCACCGGCAAAGTGAGTACAGTCTGTCCCACCGGCAGTGTTATTGTGGCTTCGGGCGGTATCGATACCTTACCAAGGTACTGGGAGGTAGTGGGCAACTTTTGAATCTGACTGACCCGCACGAGGTGCTGGAACGCTCTCTTGTTAGCTGGGTCTCGAGTGGCGCAGGTCCAGTTGTTTTTGCTACAGCCCTCAGCCAGGAACTGTCCGACTTCTTTCAGCACATTCATGCCCAGGGTTACAATGTGCCCATCGCCTCCGAGCCCGGTGGTCAGTACAATCCCTTTTCGACCGACGTCCTTTCCACATGCCCGCACGTACATCCATACTACTCCCGCTACTGGGATAGGTAGTTGATTAGCCGCCACCAGTTTGACAGTGGGTTCCCGGCAGGAATGAGCGACTTCAGGAAAGTGACTTTGGAAGTACGTCTCAGGCATAGTGGTCACTTGAGACCCGGTGTCCATCAAACAGCGGATCCGCTGCTCATTGAATTCAGCCCAGATAATGGGCCTCTCGGAGACAATGTCTTCAGAGCTCCCTCTTCTACTCTCTGAAGCTCGAGACCCCACGGTATGCTCCACAACCGTGGGGCATTTTCGTTTAACGGCTGTCCGCTCCTCCTCCTTTCTCGGTTGGGACAGTCTTTGGAGATATGCCCCCTACCTCCGCAGGTCCAGCACTCCGGTCCTTGTTCTGCCGATAGGTCGGGTACATGTCGTGCTGGGGCCGGATAGGAACGTCTTTCTCGTTCTGGTCTCCGTCCGCGTTGAGCAGTACGGTCCGTCGGCAAGGGGGCAGTAAGAGTCTTCCTAATAGAATTCAGCTCACCCCGAATGTCTCGAATTTCCTGACGTATTTCCCGTACCCAATCAGGCTCTTGGTTGGTGAATCCAGGAGCAATTGCCTCATGACTTCTAACTGTGGCTTTGAGAACAGGAACTTCTCTCTCCAGGACTCTAGCTTCAGCCCCTACTTCCAGGAAGCCCATATCAGGGCTCAATCGCAGCCGCTCCTTCAGGATCTGCCTCAGGGAAGGGTCTTTCAAGCCAGCAATCAGTTGGTCAGAAAACACCTCATCCAATGGTCCCAGTCCTCGGTTCCCATCTCGAGTTTTCTTAGTGATATGGGCCGTCACTTCCTGTAATGCATTAACATACTGATTTACTGTCTCATTTTCCCCTTGGACCCGCTGAAACAACCGTAAGCGCAAGTGTCCCAAATCTGTAGTGTCACCGTGCATGTCCTCTAGAATTTTTATCACTTTATCCACGGTGTCACGGTCCCCAGGTGGGCGGTACATCACAGTCTGTCGGGCCTCTCCATCAAGGGTTAGGAGGGCCAGCTCCGCCTGGGCTTGAGGGTCAAGGGGATACATACATAGCATACTTCTCAGTCTTTCTGCCCAGTCCCAAAGTGACATGCCATCCCCTGTAAACTTGGGAAGATGGCTGAGCATAGCCCCCAGGGGTATATGGCTCCGGCCGGACCCAGCCACAGACTGATCTGCCATCTCTGCGTCTGAATGTTGCATCCTGCCGACTACGCCAAATGTAATGCAGGTACCGGAATGCAACGCACAGAGACACAAGGCGAGAACAGTCAGAGATGTTTGTAAACAGTTTTATACAACAGGTATTCTGAAACAAGGGATTAGCAACAAGGATAATGAACAGTGGTTTGAAATAGCAGAAAAATACGAAATTTCTCAAAGTTAGGCGCAGTCTCTTAAAGTAAGGCGCAGTTTCTTAAAGTTAGGCGCAGTCTCTTAAAATAAGGCGCAGTCTCTTAAAGTAAGGTGATGCCCTCAAGCATGAGAAGCACCACACTAGTTCTTTAACCGTGAATTTGGCCCTAGAGGGGGTCACCGGTTATTCCCGCTAGGCCGTGAGTCTCTTTCCGGATGAATTCAATTAAATCACGTTGTGCTACTTTAGCCCCAACCGTCCCCCTCCCAACCTGAGTACTTAAACCCAATTGTCCCCGGTACCGTGGGTGAGCAGTGGAAGTGACGGCCCTGCTCATGTATGCAGCTCCTCTCTGCTTGGCTGTTGGGGGCAGTCTCTCGAGCCTTGGATAGGGGGCTCCAGACCTCGTCTGTCGGCGGCCGACGTCGGGTTCCGCGAACTCACTCAGCACCGCGATCAGGTTCCTAGTATCCTCAGCAGGCACAGCACTCGAGTCACAACTGTGAGGGATCCGGAGCTCTTTTACCGGTGCCCGGCTGGAGCACCTATCAGGCCTCTGGATTTGGCCTGTCACGCGGGGTTTCTCAGGACGCAGGGAGCACGTCTGCTCCTCTCTGCTGCTTGGCGCCAAAGACCCCTCAGGTTTGGCGCACTGGCCTCTTATCTCTCTGAACTCCTTCCTGGAAGTCACCTGATCGGGTCCAGCCTCTGAATCTGCCCTCCCTGCAACTTCCTTTGTATATTTTGGTTCCGCTTGACTGTCTCTGGCCAGTAGATGGCAGTCTCGCTCCATCCTTGAAACGTCATGTTGAAGTTCTTTTACAAGCTTTTTAGCTCGTTCTACACATACATAACTAACAAATAAAGTTGCACTGTGTAACGCTATAGCATGTAAACATGAAATATATGAAATTTGATTTTCATTACTGCTCTAGAAAATAGGAAAAGACTAAGATACTTAGCACATAATTTGGCCACATTCATGCATGCCCAGTCTGTAGACTCAATTACATGTTCATTTTATGTAAGGTGATGATATCATTCCTCCAGTCACTGACATGCCTCTCCTGGTTCTTGTCTACCATCTTCCTAATTCTGCCTTTTGTCAGGCTGTTCTGATTGGTGTTTTGGTTTGGTTGGGTTTGGGTGAGCTGTTCCAGGGGTTCTGGTTTGTGTGGACCACCTACATATAGCCAGGATTTATGGTGAAGTGAGCTTGGATTGCTACTATTTAGGTGAGCCCGGAATGACAAAGCCCTCTTCAGAACTGCAAGGTGTAGAGGGAATCTTCCCAGCTCAGCCCAACAGGCGCTGTTGGAGGTGCTCTGATGGTCCTGGAGAAGGTGCTTACAGAATTCCAGGTGGAATATTTTTGGTAGGCTGGAATCCCATCTTGACCAGTCTGGGTATGTGTGAAGGTCCCAGTCTTTGCTGCCATACAGGAGGATTGGGGCAATGATGGCATCGAAGATTTTTAGCCAGACCCTCACTGGCGGCTTCAGATGGTAGAGTTTCCTTCGGATGGCATAGAAGGTTTTGCAGCCTTTGTCTTTCAGGGTCTCTGTGGTTTGTTTGAAGCTCCCTGACTGGTGAATTTTCGGCCCAGGTAGGTGTATTTGTCCATTCTTGTAAGAGTGCAGTTGTTTAGCACAAATGAAGGGTGCTGGTCCGATCTTGTCTTTCTCCTTTGGAACACCATGATGTGAATTTCTCCAAGATTTTCAGGTTGTCTTGGAGGCCTTTCTTAGTTGGTGACAGCAGCAGTAGGTCATCTGCATACAACAGGAATTTTACCTGGGCATCATGGAGTGTGAGACCTGGTGCTGTGGAACATTCCGGAGCGGTGGCCAGCTCATTGATGTAAATGTTGATGAGCGTTGCACTTAGGCTGCAGCCCTGTCTGACTTCCACAGCTCTGCTGGAAATAAGCAGTTTTTCTCCCGTTCACCTTCACAGTGCAGCAGTTATCGGTGTAGGAGCATGATGATATCATAGTTCTTTCCTCCTATTTCGCTCTCCAGCAGTTTTAGGAACAGGCTCGGGTGCCACACTGAGTTGAAGGCCTTTTTTAAAGTCCACAAAACAGGCCTATAACTTCCTGTGCTTTGTGTTGTGGACGTGGTTCTGAATGAGGCTGTGCATGGTGTAGATGGGGTCAGTAGTGCGATGGTTTGGCATGAACCATGCTAGCTTTTTGCTGAGGGCGTTGTGCTCAGTGAGAAAACTGAAGATCCTCTTGTTCAGAGTGCTGTTGAACAGTTTTCTCAGGTTAATGCTGACGCATATGCCCCTGTAGTTGGCATGGTCATACCTGTCTCCACTCTTGTGGATGGATGTGATGAAGCCTTGGTTCCAGGTATGAGGGAACTAGCCAGCACTATTAACAATATTGAACAGTTTAGCCACTGCACCCTGTATATCTGGTGGGCTGTACTTCAGCATTTCTGGTGGGATTCCATCCAGGCCACAGGCTTTTCTACACTTTATGGAAGAGATTCTCTCTGTAACTTCCTGTAAAGTAATTGGTGTATTCAGATGGTTTTGGAAATTTTTTACTTTTTCCTCCATTGTCTCTTGTTTTGCCGTTATGTTTTTCTGTTCTTGGCTTAGTCTTTCCTTCGGGATGTCTTTGTAAAGGTCTCTGAAGTACTGGAGCCAAATATTGCCATGGAGGTTGCTTTTCTTGTGCCCATGTGGTTTCATAGTTCTCAGAAGGAGTTATCTTGGAGGGCGTCCTGGAACTGGTTAAGTTTGGTGGAGAGGTAACTCTGTTTCTTCCTCCTTAGGATGGTTTTGTGTTGCCTTTGTATGGTGTCGTAGGCATCCCCCAGACCCGGGTGGTGGGGGTCTCTGAGGTTCTTGTTTGAGGCTGTTCTCTAGGTCTTCCGTACGGCTTTACATTCTCTGCTAAATCAACAACTGTTTATCTGTTTTTCTTTTTGCATCTTGTAGTTGACTTTTTAAGTCGGACAATTTGGCCTTGGTGTAGAATATATCAGTGGGGTTTTTTGCAACTTGATTCACTCCTTCTGGGTTAGACTTGTCCTCATTGTTTTAGTAGTGGAGCATCTCCTCTATTTCGGGTCTACTGTGAACCAATTTTTATTTTATTGCCAGCGTCTTGGACCAGTTATAGGGTGGAGGCAGGTTGAGGAGGCCGCTCTGCTGAGGCTTTTCTGTTGACTAATTCTTTGTAGATTTCATGTATTGAAGAAGTTCACTGTGCTCTCACAGTTGCATTTGTGGGGTGACTACGAAGGCGCCAAATATTGCCGGGTCCCTGTCTGTAATGGCATAATCTACTACTACTTCAAAAGCTTCCTTTGGCTGGTGTCCACAGTTCGGGGCCCAGTCCTTTGTCTGCCCTTATTCACACAGAGGTCAACTTTGACACATGGTAATATTAGAGTAGGACTATTCCAAATGGGTTCACCTTGTCATGGTGGGATAGCTTTCATGCTATTTTTGATCAAAAACAGTGTTACTAAGAACCCTAATTTATTTAAATGCACTTTTGCTTTTTATTTATTTACAGAACGGTTTATGTTCATTTTGCTTTTTGTAGGTTATACTGATTCATGGCCATTGTGAAACATGCATTTATTTGCTGCATGTCTACCAACTTAAACCAAGCTCAAATTTTGTGTTTTTTCTTTGTATTTTTTGCATTTTGTGCAAACCAGGGTGTGGCCTCCTTTCCTAGAGCTGGATAATACATTTAAAAAGCTCCCCTTTGGCTGGTGTCCACAGTTTGGGACCCGGTCGTTTGTCTGCCCTTATTCACACAGAGATCAACTTTGATACATGGTAAGGTTTTTAATATTAGACAGAGTAGGACTATCCCAAATGGCTTCACCTTGTCGTCGTGGGATAGCTTTCATACTATTTTTGATCAAAAACAGTGTTACTAAGAACCTTATTTTATTTAAATGCACTTTTTCCTTTTTATTTATTTACAGCAGGGTTTATGTTCATTTTGCTTCTTGTAGTTTTTTTCTGATTCATGGCCATTGTGAAACATGCCTTTATGTGCTTCATGTATACCAACTTAAATCAAGCTCATATTTTGTGTTTTTGCCGGGTCCTTATCTGTAATGGCATAGTCTACTACACTCCTTCCTACATGGGAGTTTAGTGTATAGCTTCCTAGACAGTCTTCTTGGTGTCTCAATTAAGTATATCAAGTATAAGATGGCACATAGGTTGACATCGGACTGAGAGGTGAGGATGGGGCTGCTGATTCTGATCCATATATGCCTGTCTCCTCTCTACACTGGTTTGATGTACTGGTGGAGCACCTCTTTATACCAGATCAATATTCCTCCCTGTTTGATGTTTTTATTTTGCAGAGCAGGGACGTAGATTTCCCTGTATTTGATGGGCACCAGGGATTAATTTTCAGCTCTGGTCCATGTTTCCAGGTGGATCTGAGTGTCTATATTTTTCAGTCTATGTATAAAGTCAAAGTCATTTGTTTGACATCCAAAAGCTGAGACATTCAGGCCTTCAGTGTTCCAGCTGCTGATTGTAAGTGAACTCATTTTTTCTATATAACATAACTTGTGTGTATATACCTTGTAATGAGTGTTGCTGTCTAGGACACACCGGATTTCTGACTGGTTTATAGATGAGGTTGGTTCCATCTAGTCGCATTACTTTCCTGCACAATGTGCTGAGCAGGGTCTTTATTAGTGTTGAGCCACCCCCGTAGTGTTCGAGTTCGGTTCGGTTCGTCGAACACCCGTGTGTTCGCCGAACTGTTCGTCGAACTGTTCGTCGAACACCTTCGAACACCGTTAAAACCAATGGCAGGCAAACAAAAACACATAGAAACACATAGAAAACACCTTCAAAGGTGTCCAAAAGCTGACAAACTGCTCAGAAGACACAACTAACACATGGAAAAGTGACAAGTACATATAGTCATGCGAAAAGAAAAGAGGTGGAGGAGTAAAAGGAGGGGGAGACACAGATATAGGCATGTCATGCCCTTCTAAAATCCAAAAAGTGAGAAGCCGAGACGGCCAGTCCGCTCCTGCCCGTGCCACCTCCGTGTCGCCGGGTTTGTGCCAGAGCCGCGGTGAACCCTGACGGCCAGCCCCCCTCTCCCAATACTGGTGCCTGTCCGCTGGTGGGTCGAGAGAGCCCCCCTGTGGTGGAGGCAGCTCTAAGCTTTTTAATTTAAATTGTCCCTCTAATTTGAATGAATACACTTTAAATCCATTTACAAGGATCTATTGGAGGGCAAGTCTCATGCCAGCAGCCGCGTAATTCCAGCTCCAGTAGCGTCCACTAAAGCTGCTGCAGTTAAAAAGCTTTTATAAGGATCGAGCTCGGCTGTCCACCGCAAGGCATCCTAGTGCCAGTCCCAGCCCCTATGCCTTGGGGTGCCTCCTGATGCTCTTCACTAAGTATCCCGTGGTCCCGAAGCATTTCCTTTGAAAAAATTAAGTGTCCAAACTACAGGTGGTGTAGCTTGCTTAACAGCCGGGATAATCCGCTGACTAGCAGACACTGCTACTAGGCACAAAGTATTTCCTGGGCTAGATGCAGTTAAAAATTTGTAAGTAGATACTCTCGTTGGATGCTGAGAAAGCATTCCATAGAGTCTCCTGGCACGCCATATATGATTCTCTTAAAAAGCTTGGGGTAGGGGTCTAGGGGACCCTTTTATAGCCAAAATCACGGCCCTGTATCACAATACGTCACCTAGGCTGAAGATAAATGGAACTGTAGCACCGAGGGCTCGGTTGCTACAGACGTATTGCACCTCACCCAGAGGTGTGATATCTCACTCTCAGATAAGGATGGAGTGTGGATCAGGACCCGACACCTGCATGCATTACACCACATTGCCGTGGGGCAGGGCGACCAATATGCCCCTGAGATGGGCACGACAGTCCCTGTCCCTGGCTGGAGTGGGGGGAGGGAACACTGAGGAAGGGGAACCCTGCAGTGCAGGAGCAGGGAGGAAGCAGTTCCTGGGTGCATTGAGAAGGGAGTATAAAAGGTGGGCACCATCTTAGTTCAGTGCAGAGAAGTCTGAGCAGAAGTGGCAGGGAGCAGGGGCTCTGCATGAGCTCTGCTCCGGAGGCGGGCCTAGTAACAGAGGCCCAGGCCTGCAAGAGGGAGAAGGAAGGAAGAGGAGCGGAGAAGGCTCCAGGAACGAGGAATGAAGGGATCCCAGGGGTGCGGACGGGCGAGTCGCCACCGCACGCCCGAATCCACCTGCGTGGAGGGGTCAGGCCAAAGGGGGAGACCGGTCCCCGAACTAGTGGAGGCAGGAAACGACCCTCAGCTAGAAACCGGAGGCTCTGACATTTTATGTGGCGCAGCCCCTTGCTCCACCCGCTAGGAAGGCACCACATAGGGTCAGGGAAACTGGCGCCAAGTTTACCAAGAGGAGGCCCGAGGCAGCCGGACAGAAGTGTTGGTAAGAAAGGCCAGACAAAGGACACACAAAGGGGGTCCTGTGAAGCGCTCCAAAGTTATCTGGGAGTTGTCTGAGCCCCTCACCTGGTGAGCACAGTACGACGTGGGCAGCCGTTACCTGCAGACGTGGTCTGGATAATAAGAACTGTGAGTAAAGGCCCTGAACTGCATCACTGACTCCGTGTCGTTACTGCTGCTGCCCTGCACCATCACCCCCATCCTCCACATACACTGCCCTGAGGCTATACTCCTCCCGTGGGGAGTTATGCTACGCTCTGCTGCACCCACAATACCAGCCTTAGCGGTCTGCCCTGTAGCGGCGGTTCACTCTGACCGCAATCCACGGGTGGCGTAGTCGGACATTTAAACATCAAAACCACATAAATAGTTCCGCCACTGGTTTGACCGCCCTGAGCCACGGAACCGGATCGCCGCCACGAAGACTACAACCACCAGCATCCACCAAAAAGGGTCCGGCTCCGGGTGTCCCAAGGCCCAGGGGTTGCGTCAGAACATTTTCATCACCTTTCACAATCACCAATGGGACAAGGCAGGGATGTCCTCTGTCCCCTCTCTTATACATCCTAGTGACGGAGCACCTGCTCTCATCAATTCGCCATAACCCCAATATTAGGTGGATTGAGGTGGGAGGCACCGAGTACAAGTGCTCTCTATTTGCTGATGATGTCCTAGTATATATCACTCAATCACATATATCCATCCCTGCTGTTATGGCTGAAATAGATCACTTTGTTACATGGTAAAATTTTAAAATCAATGCAGCGAAGTCTGAGGCCCTCGATGTCTCCCTCCCTAAATCCATATAGGATTCCATCCAGTCCAACTTTCCCTTTGCCTGGCCCTCACAGGGTATCAAATACTTAGGAATTCCTATTCATAGAGACCTCTCCCATCTATGTTATCTTAATTTTGGGCCCTTTATTGAACAATTCCATACAGACCACGGTTGGCAAGTTGGAACTGTGAGATTCACTACGTGCACCACTGGTATTTTGTGGAAAAGCACATGTAAGATTCTGCAACAGTCTCTGCTGATACTCCTGCATGCGTGCATCCCTTTCTATGGCAGGAATAATTTCTGCAAATTTACTTTTGTACCGGGGATCTAACAGTGTGGCAACCCAGTAGTCAGGATTATTTCTAATTCTCACAATTCGAGGGTCATGTTGCAGGTAGTGCAGCAAGAAGGCACTCATGTGTGTTGCGCATCCAGGAGCACCAAGTCCCTGTTGTGTTGGTGGCGAGGTAACAATCATGCTTCCTTCCTCTGTCCTCTCCCCCCAACCTCGCACAACAGAAATGTGATCAAGGTCTCCCTCATCTGATGAGTCTTCCATCAGTTCGTCCTCCACTTCTTCCTGGGCTCCTGCACCTTCCTCACTAGTTTGGCTGCTACCATGCGCCCTGGTAAAATCATCTCCCCCACCCTCACATGCCTGCCGCCCTGGTGCTGCCGACCGTCTGGACCTTGCAGATGTTAGCCCTTCCGCATACAACTCCTCCTCCTCTACTTCCTCCACCTCCTCTTGTGCCACCACCTGACTCCGAATTCTGTTTAACATGTGCTCCAGCATGTAAATCACCGGAATAGTCATGCTGATAATGGCATCGTCAGCACTAAACATCTTCGTCACCATTTCAAAACTGTGCAGAAGGGTGCATAGGTCCCTGATCTGAGACCACTCCTCCAGCGTGATTTGCCCCACCTCTGAATCTCGTTGGCCCAGGCTATACGTCAGAACGTATTGCACCAGGGCTTGTCGGTGCTGCCACAGTCGCTGCAACATGTGCAGAGTTGAATTCCACCGGGTAGGCACATCGCATTTTAGCCGGTGAAGTGGCAGGCCCAACGACTTCTGTAGAGATGTAAGTCGCTGAGCTGCGGGATGCGAACGGCGGAAGTGAGCACACAGCGACCGTGCCCTCTGCAGAAGGCCATCTAGTCTGGGATAGTGGGCTAAAAATTGCTGGACAACCAGGTTCAACACGTGAGCCATACAAGGCACGTGTGTGACATTGCCCCGGCGAAGGGCCGCACCCAGGTTTGCAGCATTGTCGCACACGGCCTTCCCTGGTTTCAGGTCCAGTGGAGACAACCATTCATGAAATTGGTTCTCCAGAGCTGACCACAACTCCTCAGCTGTGTGACTCACATTTCCCAGACATTTCAATGTAAAAACCGCCTGATGACGTTGAGCCCTACTTCCAGCATAGTAAGGAGGTGTGCAGGATCCCTTCTGCGCAGTTAGAAAGCTTGTGGCATGACCAGACAGGCTTTGGTTGCAGGTGGAAGACCGAGAGGAGGTTGAGGAGGCAGAAGCAGTGGAGGAAAAATGACATAAAGAGGATTGACACACAACTCGTGGGGACGGCAAGACTTGGACAGCAGCCCCTTGTCCTGCTGTCACCATAGTTACCCAGTGCCCAGTCAGCGACATGTAACGCCCCTGTCCATGCCTACTCGTCCAAGTGTCTGTGGTGAAATGCACCCTGTCACACACAGAGTTTCTCAAAGAAGCGGTGATGTTGTGTGCGACATGCTGGTGGAGCGCAGGCACACCTTTCTTTGAGAAGTAGTGCCGACTGGGCATCTGGTACTGGGGCACTGCGACGGACATAAGGTCTCGAAAATCCTCTGTGTCCACCAGGCGGAAAGGCAGCATTTCTGTAGCCAAGAGCTTGCAGATGGTGAAATTCAACCTCTTAGCTTTCTCATGGCTAGGAGGAAATGGTCTTTTACTTGTCCACATCTGAGGGACCGAGGGCTGGCTATTGTGCTTAGACGGGGTTGATAAGGGTGTCCCCGGCAAACTGCCGGTCTGTGAGGAAGATGCAGGCGGACATGTTAGGTTGCCTTGATCCAAAGGTGGTGCTATCGATGTCGGACAGCGCTCAAGACCAGCTGGTGTTACCACCTCCAAAGAAAATGATGACCTGCCAATCACGCTGGCTGTTGCGGGTAAAGAGGTGGCAGGTCTGCGCCCCAAAACAGGTGTGACTGCTGTCCCCCCAGTCACAGAGGATGAAGAGGCCGCGGATGCACAAGATATGGCAGACGGTGGTTGGCCCGGCCGGCTAGACCGCATTGTAGCACACTGAGCTTCCCACTGCAACTTATGCTTCATGTCCATGTGCCGGTTCATGCATGAAGTACTCAAACTATGTATTTTTTGGCCTCTACTTAGCTTTTGCTGACAAATGTTACAGATAACACGAGTTGGGTCATCTTTATCGATCTGAAAAAATGCCCAGGCTATGCAAGGCTTAGCACCCATGCGACCTGAAGAGCCACCACGACTTGTGGTGAGAGGCAGAGTTGTGTTTGAGGATGCAGTTGTTGACGTGCTTCCAGTACTACGTCTCTGTCCAGGAAGGTGCAACCTGACCTCGTCGTCACTAGCATCTTCCTCCACCTCCTCTGCTGACCTCATCTCTTGGCTGACTGTGGGTTGACAGTAAGTGGGATCTCCGACCTCATCATCATCACCCTGTGCGTTATCACACCCGTCGTCCTCAGAGCCAACCTGTTCCTGCCCTGACAAAAAACTAAAGTTGTCGCTCCAATCAGGTATTTGAGACTTATCATCGTCTTCCTCATTGTCTCCACCAACAGGAGTTACAGTTTGGGAATGAGGGTCTACATTATGGTCAGAACCTTCTGCGTCTGGTCCTGGATCCGACTCATAAAGATTCTGGGCATCAGTGCAGATCATTTCCTCGTCTGGATTCACAGAAGCGCTGGAGTCGACCTCTGATTCCCAGGCTATAGTATGAGTAAACAGCTCTGCAGACTCAACCATCTGTTCTACCTCATACTCAGACGGGCAGCTGGAGATTTGGGAGCTGTGAGGAAGCAAGTGCGATTTGGGTGACACCTTTGAGGACTGGAGTATTTGTGATGTTGAAGTTGATGTGGAGGAGAGCCCACTTAAAGGAGCACTTGATATCCGTTGAAGCACCTGCTGTTTTTGTGCCTCATCTGGAATTTGTAGTGATTGGCGTGGCCGTAAGAAAGGGATCTTATCACATTGTCCGCTAAAAGAAGTAGACATTTTAGTTTGGCTGGAAGATGGTCTTTCTTCTGCACCTACCCCACGGACACAACCTTTTTTCCCCTTCCCAACACGCCTATTCCCCTTTCCACCAGCAGCAGGCCTTTTTCCACTCATTTTGGTGGTTAACTAATTCACAACTCTGGAGTTGTTTGCACAAAAAAACAATGGATGGTAACCGAGCAGAGCTGAGTGGCCAAACTGTGGTATTAGGCCAAAACTATTGGCTGGGTTAGATGCAGAAAAAAAATATTTTTAATTTGCAACCTGATGGAGGTCAGTATAGATGGACTAATAGACCAAGTCCCACACACCGCTAGAAGCCCAAATATTTTTTCAGAGCTAGATGCAGAAAATTTTTTTATTCAATTTGCAACCTGATGGAGGTCAGTATAGATGGACTAATAGAGAAAGTCCAACACACTGCTAGAAGCCCAAATATTTTTTCAGAGCTAGATGCAGAAAAAAATTATTTTTAATTTGCAACCTGATGGAGGTCAGTATAGATGGACTAATAGACCAAGTCCCACACACTGCTAGAAGCCCAAATATTTTTTCAGAGCTAGATGCAGAAAAAAATTATTTTTAATTTGCAACCTGATGGAGGTCAGTATAGATGGACTAATAGAACAAGTCCCACACGCTGCTAGAAGCCCAAATATTTTTTCAGAGATAAATGAAGAAAAAAATTATTTTTAATTTGCAACCTGATGGAGGTCAGTATAGATGGACTAATAGACCAAGTCCCACACACTGCTAGAAGCCCAAATATTTTTTCAGAGCTAGATGCAGAAAAAAATTATTTTTAATTTGCAACCTGATGGAGGTCAGTATAGATGGACTAATAGACCAAGTCCCACACACCGCTAGAAGCCCAAATATTTTTTCAGAGCTAGATGCAGAAAAAAATTATATTCAATTTGCAACCTGCTGGAGGTCAGTATAGATGGACTAATAGACCAAGTCCCACACACTGCTAGAAGCCGAAATATTTTTTCAGAGCTAGATGCAGAAAAAAATTATATTCAGTTTGCAACCTGATGGAGGTCAGTATAGATGGACTAATAGAATGATGCTATGCCCAAAAGATTTTACTTCACTAGGTGCAGTAAAAAAATTGGTATTCTATACACAGGTGGTATATCTTGCAACACAGATAGGCTACTCCACTGACTAACACACTCTGCAATAGGCCAAAAAGGATTAGCTTTGCTAGATTCAGCCAAATGCTGTGAAAAAAACTTGCACAGCACTGGCACAGACCTGCCTGGCAAAAACTGATAGGAACTCATGTAACCTAGTCCTGAAAAGGACTCCAATTACAATTAGTCTTTACTCCCACAATCTATCTATTTAAGAGCACAGACCTGCCTGATAAAAGTCGTAGGAAATGCTGTAACCTAGTCCTTAAAAGGACTGCAATCACAACTATTCCCTACTCCCAAGCTATCTGTATATTTGTGCGAAAATTGGCTTGAAATTAACAAGGTATAGCGCACACAGCAACAGCGGTGCCGTCTAACACGCAGCTGCAGCAGTGAGAAAATGGTGGCGACGGGGAAAATGGCTTGGTCTTATAGGGCAAGGACATGTGACATACACTGACAATCACACATGCCCTTGCTTGTGTGAAAAAAAGCACTTCGCTCCGTGTGTGCGCTGCTGATAGGCTGACAGATTGCACCTCCCCACTGCAAATGCGGGAAAGAGAAAAAAAAATGGAGATCTTCATTGTTCCTGCAGAGATCCATCCCCTGCCCCTCCCCCCGCCCCGCTGTACACTCAAACTGCGTATTAACATTAATTTTCATCATTACTGAGAAAAAATCCAGTTATGATTTTGGTGCACGAACAGTTATCGAACATAACCTCGAACAGCCGAATTTTTCTCAAATTGTTCGTGTTCGCTGACCGGCTCGAACACCGCCCAAAACAGCTCGAATTTGAGATTGGCGAACAGTTCGAGTAGAACAACGCTCATCTCTAGTCTTTATCTCCTCCATATCTCTGCTGTGCATGTCTCTGTTTTGCATATCTCTGTGTGAGGCCAGTAGTCTCCTCCATGGTCTGATTTTGGGTGAAGGACTTTGTTTCCAGCTTCCTGTGATATAATTGGGGTTTCCTGTCTTTTAATTGTTGTGGGTCTTTCCATGGGATTTTGGTTGATATTGGATCCAGGCCTGGGGTCTCTCTTTAGTACCATGTCCTTCTGCTCTTTGGCCAGAACGCTATCCCCTTGTTTGTTGAAGTGTTTGTTGTCATATAGGTGATTGTGATTTATGGAGGAGTGTTGTGCCAGGGTCATGTGTGGCACAGACTTACTTCTTGCACTCAGATCCATGTTGATGCTCTGGATGGTTTGCCTGGATATATACTTTCTTTGGAGCAGAGATGATCAAATTATTTTGCTGTCTGGAAATTTTAGTTTTGCTAACCTTGCTAGTTGAGTCAGTTGTCCTGCGATCTGCTGGTGCTGGTATATAATATCATTTGGGTTTGCAAAATGTGTGTTAGTGACGACCGCTGTCACCTGTTCAATAGTTGCACAGCAGATTTTATTGACCCTTTTTCCTTGGAAGAGCCATTGTGTATTTAGGTACTTCACATGTGAGTCCATTATTAGGATGGTATCAGGGCTTTGTGATGTCACATCTCTTATTTGATGTTGGTATCCCGAATGTCACTTGGTGGGTTACTTGGCTGCTGTTGGGGGTCTGTGCTGGTAATTTTGCTGGAGATTTTTCTGGTGGCAGGTTCTGCTTTCTCTTCTATCTATCTGATTTCTGGTTCACTTTTATTAGTTTCAGGTTCATTCATATTGTTGGGGGTTATCTGGCATCTCAGCATCCTGGCCAGTGGAGGTAATTTTTAAAGACAAGTAATTTTAAAAACAAATCATCTCCATAATCAAAATGACAATGGAGCTGTTTTATAGTTTTTTGGGGACATTAGATGAATTCACATTTTGAATCACATTTGACTTTTTCAATGCTTTTTATGATGTTTTTTTCGGAGACAGGATAAGTAAAAAAAATGTTTCTATTGTTTTTTTATTTAGTTGTCTTTTGTTTTTTTATACAGTGATTCCTGTATATATTTAATATAAAATCAGGATAACATTGTGACCTAACATGACAACCTGGTGGTATGCCACAATAGTTTAGCTGTGGGCTGATAAGTAAGATGCCACAGTTAGCATTGATGTAGCCAAGAGTGGGGTTATCTACAACCTCAGCCATTACAGTTGGAGCTCAGTCATCAGTTAAAGCCAAACTCCTGCAGTGATAGCTGTTCTATCATGTTATCTCCTTGGAACCACTTGCTTGCCATGACAAAATAGTATGTAATGGGTCAGGTACTACCACTTGGACTCCTACAGATACCAGGAACAGATTCTGAAATGGGCAATCGTTCTTTATGTGATTGTCGACAAAAAGCAAGGTGGTTACAAAAGGAGTGGTGGTGCACATACACAACTACCACACTTCTCCAATAGGTAATTTCAGAGCCCAGTTCTTGCGATCGCTGGTGCTCCCAGTGGTTGTATCCCCACCGATCAAAAAGTTATCACCTGTCCTATGGATAGTTAATATCTTGCAATGTTGGGAAAATCCTTTAGGGACTAAGAGGTGGAACCACTCTGGGTAACTTGCTGATTTGTGGTCGAGAAAAATAGTGCTCACCTGCTTCTGTGCCCTGAGGAAGGCTCTCATGGTGGCTCCTGGATTCCTGTTGCATTTCTTGTGCCACCTTCCAGCTGTAACATCCACATTCCACACTCTATTCACTGTTGTTTTCATTATGTCAGCTCTCTAATTCTGTCCTCTTTGAACCCTTTCTTTGCTTTTTGCCTCTTCTTTCTTTTCTCCAACCACCCCACTGAACAGGCAGCAGACATTTTGAGAACAGGTGAAAATAAACTTGGCACTCGATTGGTGTAATAAACAAAAGAATGTAATTTTTATTGTAGAAATATCCAGTGTCACAAAGTCACTGGCAAAGTACTTGAGGGGAGATATGTAGCACTGAGATTGGTAGCTCCAGAAATATAAATATAAAAAAATGTTTCAGCACACGAAGTAAAGAGAGGGGTTAATCAGCCATGATTAGTGCTAGGGTGATTAAATACCTGTAGAGAGGGAGGAGGTCAGAGGATAAATTCCCAGCTTTGTGGAATATTTGGTGTGGGGTGGGTCTGGAGGCACAAGTTCTGAAGTTGTATTGCCATGTGAAGAAAAGCTAAACATTGGGTTGTTTGTTCTTTAAGCAGGCAGTTACCCTTAGCAACAAGGACTGTGCCGTACGTTATATTTTGTTTTTCCTGTTAGGCCGGGAAGTCCGTGTTTATTTTGCTAACATTGCCTTGGTGTATGCCGTTCTCTTAATAAGCCACAATGGAAGATTTAAAGAAACAGTCTTCCTGTGTCCACCTCTATGTACAGCCAAGAGAGGCGATCTACCACAGTTGGTGTTAAAAGTGCAGGCAAGATCCCCAGGAATCAAGTGTGACGGCTGGGAACAAAATGCATGCAGCAGCAGATTGATTTATTCACAGAGGCAGCAGCTCCGACCCCAATGTCAGCTGATGATTTCTCTGTCCGGAAGGTGGTGAGGAGAGCCTTGCTGAAGCTGACCCCAGGTGACGACATAGAGGCATTTTTAACCGTTTTTGAAAGGGTCGCCGATAGAGAGAAACTTAAAAGGGCCTACTATGATTTGGCCTAACAGGGCGCCAAAGAATATGAAAACTTGAAAACAGAAATTTTGGCGCGCATGGGGGTGACAGTGTCTGTCAGGGCACAACAGATCCACCGCTGAGCATATCACCAAAACAAACCCCTCTCTCCCAAATGTTTGATCTGCAGCACCTCGTCCAAAAGTGGTTACAGCCAAAGTTATCTACACCAGTGAAGATGGTGGAGCGAGTTGTAATGGACTGTGTTACCAGAGAGGCGTAACTAGGTGTCAACTCGGACTGACCAAGGTCGCACGGCGGCTCAATCGACTCCGTGAACCAGGGAAGGACCGAGCAGAGGGACCAGGTGCTACTCTGGGCCTGTCCTTGTATGAGAGCAGGTGGCTCCCACGGGTCAGAAGGCAGGGACTGACCGGTACAGCAGATGAGCACGGCAGGCAGGCTGACGGGTGATCCGGGTAGACGGACTGGCAGACACCACGGGTAACTGGCAGGAGCCTCCAGGTAGGTAACTGGTACGTTCTCCGGGTTGGCAGGCAAGCCTGGCCCATAGACAGACTGGCGGGTTTGGACCGTAGGCAGACCGTCGGGCTGGAGAGTGTACTTGTCTGGCGGAGACAGGTAGTCAGGCAGGCGGACTGGACTGGTAGTCAGGCTGGTGGACTGGACTGGTAGTCAGGCTGGCGGACTGGACTGATAGTCAGGCTGGCGGACTGGACTGATAGTCAGGCTGGCGGACTGGACTGGTAGTCAGACTAGCAGCGGGACCTGAGGGCTGAAGCAGAGTTAGAACACAGAGCTACAACCTTGCACGAGCACCTCCATTTTGGAGGAGGTGCCATTTATATGAGAAATCCTCCGGCCATTGGCCGGGGACTCCTTAGGACGGCACACGCGGGCCCTTTAAGAGGAAGGGAGCGCGCGTGCCCTAAACACAGTGCCCGGGAAGCTGCACGCGCTGGCAGCAGCAGCAGGAGAGCCGGAAGACTCCGGGCCAGGAGCGCGGCGGTAAGGGGGACGGCGTCTCTGCCTGTCAGGGGGCAGAGACACCGATGCTACATTACCCCCCTCTTTTACGCCCCCTCTTCTTTAGGCCTGAAAAATATTTTTTTAAGAAAAAGCGGAGCGTGGATGTTCTCCCTGGGTTCCCAAGTTCTCTCCTCTGGGTCAAACCCCTTCCAATCTACCAGAAAAAAGGTTTTTCCTCTTACCCTCTTGGTGGCCAGAATGTTCTCTACCTCATAGACGTCCTCAGCAGAGACCGGAGCTGGGGAGGTACCTGGATCGTCGGAAAAAGAATTAAGAACAACCGGTTTGAGGAGAGATACGTGGAAGGAGTTGGGAATCAGTAAGGTAGCCGGGAGTTTTAACTTGTAGGCAACTGGATTGATTTGCTGGAGGACTGCAAATGGACCGATGAACCGTGGACCCAACTTATAGGAGGGTATTTTGAGACAAACATGTTTGAAGGAGAGCCAAACCTTGTCTCCCGGACGGAATTGAGGTGGGTCCAGATGTCTCTTGTCGGCATGTCTCTTCATCCGCTCAGAGGATTGAAGAAGTGCGGATCTAGTGTCCTCCCAAATGGTGGAAAATTCACTGACCAGAGACTCCGCGGCAGGATTGTCCACTGAAGCGGAGACGGGAAACGGAATCCGGGAATGTTGACCATAGATCACAAAGAACAGGGACTTGGAAGAAGATTCACTCTCATGGTTGTTATAGGAGAACTCGGCCCACGATAGGAACTCTACCCAATCGGTATGGTGAGCATTGACGAAGTGCCGGAGGAAGCTGGTAAGGATCTGGTTGATACGTTCCACTTGGCCATTGGACTGAGGATGATAAGCAGAGGAGAAATCCAGGGAGACATCCAGCCGCTTACACGTAGCTCTCCAGAAGCGCGAAGTGAACTGGACCCCTCGATCAGACACAATGTGGAGGGGTAGGCCATGGAGACGAAAGATGTGATGGATGAAGTCCTTATCCAGAACAGATGCTGACGGGAGACCAGGCAGAGGGATAAAGTGGGCCATTTTAGAAAAGCGGTCAGCGACCACACAAATGACAGTACAACCGGCAGAAACAGGGAGATCAGTAATAAAGTCCTTAGCAATGTGTTGCCATGGGGCAGCAGGTACAGGAAGAGGCAGGAGATGGCCGGCTGGAAGATGTCTGGGAACCTTGTTGCGGGCACAGGATGAACAGGCCGTGGCGAAGTCTACAACATCCTTGCGCAGACAAGGCCACCAGTAATGCCGGGTAATGAGCAGGAAGGTCTTCCTCTGGCCAGCATGGCCAACTAGTTTAGATGTATGACCCCAGTGAAGAACCTTCTTACGATCCGGAACCGCTACAAATGTCTTACCGGGTGGGAGACGAGACAGGTCCTAGGGAGGCACATTCATCACTTTGGAGGGATCGATGATATGCATAGGCTCCTCCTCTTGATCGGAAGACAGGAAGGATTGGGACAAAGCGTCGGCTTTAACATTCTTGTCCGCAGGGCGGTAATGTAGGGTAAAGTTGAAACGGGTGAGGAACAAAGACCACCGGGCCTGATGCTGATTGAGTCTTTGGGCATCTTGTAGATATGCCAGGTTTTTGTGGTCAGTGTAGATGACCACCGGGTGCAGAGCCGCCTCTAGCAGGTAACGCCACTCCTCCAGCGCCAATTTGATGGCTAGCAGTTCTCGGTCTCCTATGGAATAGTTGCGCTAGAATGAGGAGAAAAGCTTGGAGAAGAAGCCGCAGGTTACCATTCTCCCAGACTGAGATTTCTTGGTGAGCACCACTCCGGCTTCGGAGGAGGAAGCATCAACCTCCAGAAAGAACTGTTTGTTACAATCTGGATGGTTCAGCACCGGGGCAGAAAAGAAGGCTTGTTTTAAGGAGAGGAAGGCCTCCTCCGCTTCAGATGTCCATTCCTTAGGATTTGCTCCCTTACGGGTGAGCGCTGAGATGGGTGCAGTCCGGGAAGAGAAATGTGGGATGAAGAAGCGGTAATAGTTAGCGAAGCCCAGGAATCGCTGAATCGCCTTCAACCCCTCCGGTCGGGGCCACTTTAATACGGCAGAAACCTTCTCGGGGTCCATCCGTAGACCAGTCTTAGAGATAATATAGCCCAGGAATGGAAGAGAGGTCTGCTCGAAGAGGCATTTCTCAAATTTTGCGTATAGGTGATTCTGCCTGAGCCTATGCAGGACCTGACGAACATCCCTCCGGTGTGTGGGTAGATCCGGAGAGAAGACCAAGATGTCGTCAAGGTACACCACCACGCATGAATATAAGAGGTCATGGAAGATGTCGTTAACTAGTTCTTGGAAGACGGCTGGAGCATTACAGAGGCCGAAGGGCATCACACGGTATTCATAGTGGCCGTCCCGGGTATTGAATGCCGTCTTCCAGTTGTCTCCTTGACGGATCCGGACCAAGTTATACGCCCCACGAATATCAAGCTTGGTTGAAGATCTTCGCGCCTTTAAGGCGGTCGAACAGCTCTGAGATGAGTGGCAGGGGGTATTTATTTTTGATAGTAATCTGGTTGAGTCCCCTATAATCGATACAGGGGTGTAGTGAACCATCTTTCTTTTTTACGAAGAAGAATCCAGCTCCAGCCATGGAGGTAGATTTCTGGATGAATCCCCTAGCCAGATTTTCTTCGATGTACTCCGACATGGCCCGGGTTTCGGAGAGCGACAAGGGGTAGATACGCCCACGGGGTAGAGTGGCACCGGGTACCAGGTCGATAGGGCAATCATATGGCCTATGAGGTGGCAGTGTCTCTGCTTCCTTCTTGTCGAAGACATCTGCGTAGAACCAGTAAGGTGCCGGTAGACCAGGTAAATTAGCCGGAGTAGACAGAGGTCGAGCAGGGTGAACTGGAACCAGGCAGGTCTCATGGCAATCCTGCCCCCAACGGAGCACCTCAACGGATCGCCAATTCAGAATGGGTTCATGTCTCTGTAGCCAGGGTAGACCTAGCAAAAGGGAGTGAGAGAGTCCGGATAGCACATGGAAGGAGATCCTCTCCGAGTGCAGCATTCCCACCTGAAGGGTTACAGGCTCTGTGACGAGCAAGATGGTCACCGGAAGGAGTCTTCCATCCACGGAAGCAACTGCCAATGGTTCAGCCAGAGGTTTGGTGGGAATCTGATACTTCTCTACAAGGGACTGAGAGATGAGATTCCCAGCGGGTCCGGAATCCAGGTGGGCGGTTTCAAAGAAGCGGTTCTCTCCACAGGAAATAGAAACGGATAGAGTCAAGAACGGAGAGGATTAACTCTTGCCTAGGATGACCTCTCCGAGCGGTCCTAGACACTGGAGTTTCCCGGCTTCACCGGACAGGAACAGATCAGATGCTCCTTACTACCACAGTAGATACAGCTCCCCTCGGCTCGGCGTGTTTCTTGGCGAGACTTGACAAAGATTAGTCGATCTGCATGGGTTCGGGCGAGCGTGCCCGAGAAGTTGCTGGTTGGGAGGTAGGTTTCTGGAAAACAGGAGCAAGACGAGGAAATCTTCCCTCCCGGGTAGTCTCCTTAGCTCGTTCCAGGAAACGGATGTCAATCCGGGTAGCTAGTGACACCAGGTCATCCAGGGTGGTAGGAATCTCCTGGCCGGCTAGCTCGTCCTTGATCCATCCGGAAAGACCCTCCCAGACGGTGGACACCAGGGCCTTGTTGTTCCAAGCAAGCTCAGAAGCGAGGGTACGGAACTGTATGGCATACTGGCCCACGGTGAGACTCCCTTGGCGGAGATGGAGCAATGAGGAGGCAGTAAAAGTCCTTTGTCCGGGCTCATCGAAGACCTTCTGGAAGGCAGTGAGGAAAGCCGGAAGATCGGACACCAGGGAATCCCCTCTCTCCCATAGAGGGTTTAGCCATGCCAATGCTTCCCCGGTGAGGTGAGACATGATGAACGCCACCTTGGCCCGGTCGGAGGGAAACTGATGTGCCAGTAGTTCAAAGTGCAGCGTGCACTGGTTAAGAAAACCCTGACATAAGACGAGGTCACCCCCAAAATGAGGAGGCGCAGAGAGCCGGGGTCCAGAGCTGGATGCCGTGGCACAGGTAGGCAGAGGCGCCGACGGAGCGGTGTCGCTCGGCACGAGGCGGACACAAGTAAGACGGACAGCGTGTCCAGCCGAGAGTTGACAGACCGCAGGTAGGTCAGGATGGTTTCCTGTTGGGATCTCTGACCTGGTACAGGTCAGCAAGCGAAGGAGCCTGGGGGCCACTGGGTTCCATGGCCCGTGCAAACTGTTACGGATCCGGGTGGTGGAACCTCTGTGCTGCGGTGCAAGGAGGGACCAGAGGGGCATAACTAGGTATCAACTCGGATTGACCAAGGTCGCACGGCGGCTCAATCGACTCCGTGAACCAGGGAAGGACCGAGCAGAGGGACCAGGTGCTACTCTGGGCCAGTCCTTGTATGAGAGCAGGTGACTCCCATGGGTCAGAAGGCAGGGACTTCAGCAGATGAGCACGGCAGTCAGGCTGACGGGTGATCCGGGTAGATGGACTGGCAGACACCACGGGTAACTAGCAGGAGCCTCCAGATAGGCTCGCTGGTAGGCACGGCAGGTAACTGGTACGTTCTCCGGGTAGGCAGGCAAGCCTGGCCCATAGACAGACTGGCGGGTTTGGTCCGTAGGCAGACCGTCGGGCTGGAGAGTGTACTTGGCAGGCGGAGACAGGTAGTCAGGCTGGTGGACTGGACTGGTAGTCAGGCTGGCGGACTGGACTAATAGTCAGGCTGGCGGACTGGACTGATAGTCAGGCTGGCGTACTGGACTGGTAGTCAGACTAGCAGCGGGACCTGAGGGCTGAAACAGAGTTAGAACACAGAGCTACAACCTTGCACGAGCACCTCCATTTTGGAGGAGGTGCCTTTTATATAGTCCTCCAGCCGGGGACTCCTTAGGAAGGCGCGCGGCCCCTTTAAGAGGGAGGGAACGCGCGTGCACACCCTAAGCACAGTGCCCGGGAGGCTGCGCGCGCCGGCAGCAACAGCAGGAGAGCTGGAAGATGCCGGTGCCAGGAGCGCGGCGGTAAGGGGGACGGCGTCTCTGCCTGTCAGGGGGCAAAGACGCCGATGCTACAGACTGGTTCGTGCACTCCCTTCCGAGCCTGAAGCCGACTTGGGTTTCCCTGGGAAATCCCCGGAATGTCGATGACTTGGTCGGACTGGTCAAAAGGTATCAGTAAGTCGAAGGGTTCCGTGGGGAGGCAACCCATTCCATACTGTGGGGCGGAGGTTAACAAGGGGATGGTGCATCCAAAGTACAAGGGGGCAGCAGAGGTCATGCCAAGGCCCTCATTGGGGGATGTAATATGCTGGAGATGTCACGGCCCAGGTTATATAGCTGCTCATTGTCCCCTGACCACCGAGCAAATGGACTGTGGCATTGGACACCGGTGTTCATGCTACGCTTTTCCAGCTTGCAGTGTGGACTGTCAACCCGGCAAGGGGCCCCAAGCTTGTCCTGTAAAAGTGAATGGCCTGAAAATGACGGGACTACTAGACTCAGGGAGTTTGGTGACTGTCGTGCGGTATAAATGATAAGATGGACTTATTCTTTGGGTCAGTGAAATTACGACGATACCAGATTTATATTGTTTTTTTATGTTTGGCTACTAAAAGCACTTTTTTAAAAAATAAAGTTTTTCTGCATTACCATATTTTGAAGGCTATAGTTTTTTTATTTTTCTCCTGACAGGGGGGCTTGTTGGGCTCTTGTTTTTTTTGCGGGAAAAGTTTATGTCATTGGTATAATTTTTAGGAACATTTTTTGATCTCTTTCTATTACGCTTTTTGGGAGGCAAAATGAACAAAAAGCAGCAATTTAGGAATTTTAGGAATTTTTTTTGTCGTTTACACTGTCATAAAAGTGATAAGACAGCTTTATTTTTTGGATCAGTACGAATACAGCTATGCCACGTTTATATTGTTTTTTATGTTTTGCTGCTTTTACAGAATAAAAATAATATTATAGAGAAAAAAATGAATATTTTGGCATGGCCTTATTCAGACAGCTATAGATTTTTTATTTGCTGATGGAGCTGTACTGTGACTTGTTTTTTGAGGGACAAGATGACGTTTTTGGCAATACCATTTCTATTTACATACAACTTTTTGATTGCGTTTTCCACTTGACAAACATTATCTACGATGGAGTACTGTAGTAGTTGTGGTCCTCAATTCAAGTTTTCAGAGGGCCATCAGTCAGACATCAACTGTCATTGTAAATTTCTATTGAATATGTATCCCCGATCTCAGTCACAATGTGGCACAACCTGTGACAAGGGCCTCCAATGACAAATATTAGTTTGGTAGGACTACTGTACATTCCAGATTTGTCCACTGCACAATCTGCATAGGGTTTGTGAAAATTAGCCATATGGGCTGAGTCATGGTTGACGCAGAAAGCCACCATCCCAAGGACCTCCAATTACAAATAGTAGTTAGGCTGGAGTAGGAATACTCTCCTGGTTTGTCCACTGCACAATGTGTATAGGATTTGTAAAAATTAGCCCTATGGGCTGTGTCATGGTTGACTCACTATTTTGGCTGTGCCTGTGACAGCTAGCTTGACTTGTGCCATCAACATCTGAAAATCTGTCAACAAAACCCAAAATGCCAAAAAGCCTGTTGTTAAGGGACGTGGAGGTGGTGTTGTCAGTGGTGCGCGAGAAGGCACTCAGTCTGTGTCAGGTCAGAAGAAGCTTGAGGCATCCACTATGTTCCTGGAAAAAGTTCCCGGTCTGGAACGAAAACGTGTGTGGAAGCCAGAAAAGTGAGAGCAGATTCTGTCTTGGATAGCAGACAAGGCCTCTATGCATTTGTCAAGCAGCAACAAATCTTCCACGACCACACAGTCTACTGTGGATACACAGAAGGCTGGCCCTTCCAATCCTGAAGCTGGTTCTCCATCCTCCTGCCATTATCAGTCGCAGGAGACATATGACCCCAAGCTTGGCCACTCCGAGGATCTGTTTGGTACGTATCCTTTGGTTGGCGCTGGCCTATCACCATACAGCACTGAAGAGGGACAAGAGGAGGTGGCGTGCATTGATGCTCAAGTATTTGAGGACCTACGGCCAGAAGAAAGTTACTTGAAGGAACGTCATTTACTGTCTCCAGAGGTGGAGGCTGATGATGATGAGACACAGTTGCCATCAGGTCAGCCTACAATGTCAACTGGGAAGGAGGATGAGATAGAACATGAGGTGGTCGATGATGAGTCCACTGATCCGACCTGGACCATTGGCACGCATAGCCATGAAAGCAACACAGTAGTGATGGGCGAGCACTAAAATGCTCGGGTGCTCGATGCTCGGGTCCAGCACATTGGAATACTCGGGTGCTCAACCCGAGCAAAGAGCCCAATGTAAGTCTATGGGAAACTCGAGCATTTTTCAGGCAGCTCCCCCCGGCGGTCTGCAGAGGGCCTAAAAATTGCCCAAATCGATTGGAACAGTGCTCAAATGACATGGGAACAGCATGGGGAAGACCCCTGTAAGCATTTCTGACTCCCAGGTCACTGCTGTCAACAACGTTGCCAGAGGTATTACGTCACTTTTACGGACTCACAATATAACCTACAAAAACAGAACCAAAATGGAGTTTCCTGGGAAATATGTTAAGGCAAAATAAATAACCAAAACCAAAAATACTCCTTCACACCTTGGGCTATGTTCACACGTAACGTTTTTGATGCATTTTTGCACTTTTGCATTGCTTTCAACCAAGACAAATGCATTCACTGGGAAATGACACTTTAACATTTTACAACCTTATCTGGCCATGTGGTGTGTGACACATCATCAGACACATGCATACAGTGCTGAAAAGACATGGGAACAGCATGGGCAAGAGCCCTGGAAGCATCTCTGACTCCCAGGTCACTGCCTAAAAGTGTGCCCAGCATAAGTGATCCTTGGCGCATGCGAAGATGCCACCCGCCATGCACCTGTCGTTGCAGACTTGCAACAATCACCGTCCACATCATTGTCCCAGTGCAGCGTTTAGTTGTCCCTACCCCATTCCTTGGAATGCTAGTATGCAGCCAGCCACCCACCCATCCATAGACTTCAAAACTATACTGCCAAATTTTGACAGCTGCTTGCACTTGAAACTTGGCCTTTTATACTTGTGGAGGTGGAAGCTGTCCATAACCTTATGGCGGCGGCGACCGGGTATCCATTCTCGGTCCCCAGTAGTGTTGAGCCACCCCCGTAGTGTTCGAGTTCGGTTCGGTTCGTCGAACACCCGTGTGTTCGCCGAACTGTTCGTCGAACTGTTCATCGAACACCTTCGAACACCGTTAAAACCAATGGCAGGCAAACAAAAACACATAGAAACACATAGAAAACACCTTCAAAGGTGTCCAAAAGCTGACAAACTGCTCAGAAGACACAACTAACACATGGAAAAGTGACAAGTACATATAGTCATGCGAAAAGAAAAGAGGTGGAGGAGTAAAAGGAGGGGGAGACACAGATATAGGCATGTCATGCCCTTCTAAAATCCAAAAAGTGAGAAGCCGACACGTTCAGTCCGCTCCTGCCCGTGCCACCTCCGTGTCGCCGGGTTTGTGCCAGAGCCGCGGTGAACCCTGACGGCCAGCCCCCCTCTCCCAATACTGGTGCCTGTCCGCTGGTGGGTCGAGCGAGCCCCCCTGTGGTGGAGGCAGCTCTAAGCTTTTTAATTTAAATTGTCTCTCTAATTTGAATAAATACACTTTAAATCCATTTACAAGGATCTATTGGAGGGCAAGTCTCATGCCAGCAGCGGCGTAATTCCAGCTCCAGTAGCGTCCACTAAAGCTGCTGCAGTTAAAAAGCTTTTATAAGGATCGAGCTCGGCTGTCCACCGCAAGGCATCCTACTGCCAGTCCGAGCCCCTATGCCTTGGGGTGCCTCCTGATGCTCTTCACTGAGTATCCCGTGGTCCCGAAGCATTTCCTTTGAAAAAATGAAGTGTCCAAACTACAGGTGGTGTAGCTTGCTTAACAGCCGGGATAATCCACTGACTAGCAGACACTGCTACTAGGCACAAAGTATATCCTGGGCTAGATGCAGTTAAAAATTTGTAATTAGATACTCTCGTTGGATGCTGAGAAAGCATTCCATAGAGTCTCCTGGCACGCCATATATGATTCTCTTAAAAAGCTTGGGGTAGGGGTCTAGGGGACCCTTTTATAGCCAAAATCACGGCCCTGTATCACAATACGTCACCTAGGCTGAAGATAAATGGAACTGTAGCACCCTGAGGGCTCGGTTGCTACAGAGGTATTGCACCTCACCCAGAGGTGTGATATCTCACTCTCAGGTAAGGATGTAGTGTGGATCAGGACCCGACACCTGCATGCATTACACCACATTGCCGTGGGGCAGGGCGACCAATATGCCCCTGACATGGGCACGACAGTCCCTGTCCCTGGCTGGAGTGGGGGGAGGGAACACTGAGGAAAGGGAACCCTGTAGTGCAGGAGCAGGGAGGAAGCAGTTCCTGGGTGCATTGAGAAGGGAGTATAAAAGGTGGGCACCATCTTAGTTCAGTGCAGAGAAGTCTGAGCAGAAGTGGCAGGGAGCAGGGGCTCTGCATGAGCTCTGCTCCGGAGGCGGGCCTAGTAACAGAGGCCCAGGCCTGGAAGAGGGAGAAGGAAGGAAGAGGAGCGGAGAAGGCTCCAGGAACGAGGAACGAAGGGATCTCAGGGGTGCGGACGGGCGAGTCGCCACCGCACGCCCGAATCCACCTGCGTGGAGGGGTCAGGCCAAAGGGGGAGACCGGTCCCCGAAACTAGTGGAGGCAGGAAACGACCCTCAGCTAGAAACAGGAGGCTGTGACATTTTATGTGGCGCAGCCCCTCGCTACACCCGCTAGGAAGGCACCACATAGGGTCAGGGAAACTGGCGCCAAGTTTACCAAGAGGAGGCCCGAGGCAGCCGGACAGAAGGGTTGGTAAGAAAGGCCAGACAAAGGACACACAAAGGGGGTCCTGTGAAGCACTCCAAAGTTATCTGGGAGTTGTCTGAGCCCCTCACCTGGTGAGCACAGTACGACGTAGGCAGCCGTTACCTGCAGACGTGGTCTGGATAATAAGAACTGTGAGTAAAGGCCCTGGACTGCATCACTGACTCCGTGTCATTACTGCTGCTGCCCTGCACCATCACCCCCATCCTCCGCATACACTGCCCTGAGGCTATACTCCTCCCGTGGGGAGTTATGCTACGCTCTGCTGCACCCACAACACCAGCCTCAGTGGTCTGCCCTGGAGCGGCGGTTCACTCTGACCGCAATCCACGGGTGGCGTAGTCGGACATTTAAACATCAAAACCACATAAATAGTTCCGCCACTGGTTTGACCGCCCTGAGCCACGGAACCGGGTTGCCGCCACGGAGACTACAACCACCAGCATCCACCAAAAAGGGTCCGGCTCCGGGTGTCCCAAGGCCCAGGGGGCGCGTCAGAACATTTTCATCACCTTTCACAATCACCAATGGGACAAGGCAGGGATGTTCTCTGTCCCCTCTCTTATACATCCTAGTGACGGAGCACCTGCTCTCATCAATTCGCCATAACCCCAATATTAGGTGGATTGAGGTGGGAGGCACCGAGTACAAGTGCTCTCTATTTGCTGATGATGTCCTAGTATATATCACTCAATCACATATATCCATCCATGCTGTTATGGCTGAAATAGATCACTTTGTTACATGGTCAAATTTTAAAATCAATGCAGCGAAGTCTGAGGCCCTCGATGTCTCCCTCCCCAAATCCATATAGGATTCCATCCAGTCCAACTTTCCCTTTGCCTGGCCCTCACAGGGTATCAAATACTTAGGAATTCCTATTCATAGAGACCTCTCCCATCTATGTTATCTTAATTTTGGGCCCTTTATTGAACAACTCCATACAGACCACGGTTGGCAAGTTAGAACTGTAAGATTCACTACGTGAACCACTGGTGTTTTGTGGAAAAGCACATGTACACTGTGTTCCAAATTATTATTCAAAAAGTGTTTAGGAGTGATAAGGGAAGAATTTGTTTGTTTGTCAGTTAAACTCATTGATGGTGATGTGTGTCAGGGCTCTTTATATCACTGTAAGCAATTGCAGACACCTGTGCTAATTAGTTTGGCAGGTGTGTCCAATGAAAGGCAAGACTACTTAAGAAGGCTGTCTCACATTATTAAGCAGCCTACATTTTCTGCCAAAATGGGAAAGAAAAAGGATGTGTCGGCTGCTGAGAAGCAACAAATTGTGGAGTGTTTAGGTCAAGGCATGACTACAATCAACATTGTGCGATGATCAGGATGAAGTGTCTTGGCAATCAAGAAGTATGTAGCTGATTCACAGTACACACGTGTGCGTGCTGATAAGGGCAAATTGAGGACTCTTTCCTACAGGCAATTACGTCAGGTTGAAAGAGCAGCGGCAAAAAAGCCTTGTCATAGCAGCAGACAAGTTTTTGAAGCTGCTTGTGCCTCCAACGTCCCCCGAACAACAAGATGCAGGGTCCTTCAGAGGTTTGCAGCTGTGCATACGCCATCCTGTCGACCTCCTCTATCCACTTCACACAAGCAGAAACGGCTCCAGTGGGCCAAACATTACATGAAGACTGATTTCAAAACTGTTTTGTTCACGGATGAGTGCCGTGCAGCGCTCGATGGTCCAGATGGATGGAGTGGAGGATGGCTGGTTGATGGACACCCCACGCAAACACGGCTACAGCGCCAACAAGGAGGAGGTGGAGTAATGTTTTGGGCTGGAATCATGGGGAGAGAGATTGTCGGCCCCTTTAGGATCCCTGAAGGCGCTAAAGATGAACTCCATAATGTATGTGGATTTTCTCAAACAGCACTTCCTGCCATGGTTCAAGAAGAAGAACCGTGTATTTCACAGCAAGATCATTTTTCTGCATGATAATGCACCATCTCATGCTGCACATAAAACATCTGCATCTCTGGCTGATATGGGCATAAAAGGGGACAAACTTATGGTGTGACCCCCATGCTCCCCTGACCTCTACCCCATTCAGAACCTTTGGAGCATCATTAAAAGGAGTGTCTATGATGGCGGGAGGCAGTTCACATCTAAGCAACAGCTCTGGGAGGGTATTCTGTTCTCATGCAAAACAATTGAAGCAGAAACCATCCAAAACCTGACAAATTCAATGGACGAGAGAGTTCAGAAGCTCCTTTCGAACAAGGGGTCCTATGTGAAAATGTAACATCACCTAGAATAAAGTTTTGAGTTGAAAACTGTTTGATTTCAGTTTCTAACAACCTGCTAATGCTTATAATTTCAAAAATGACCATTTTTTTGGTCTTTATTAAAATGAAAAGGTTGATCGAAAAGTTTGGGGGATCTAAGAGTGTGGCAACCCAGTAGTCATGATTACTTCGAATTCTGACAATATGAGGGTCATGCTGCAGGTAGTGCAGCAAGAAGGCACTTATGTGTCTTGCGCATCTCGGAGCCCCAAAATTATTTTCCGGGCTAGATGCAGCTAAAAATTATTATTAATTTTAAATCTGGTGAAGCTTTAGTATAGATGGCCTAATAGGATCAGTGCTGCACACTGCTACAAAGCCCAAATTATTTTCCAGTCAAGATACAGATAAACATGATTAGTAATTTTAAATCTGGTGGAGCTTATTATAGATGGCCTAATAGAATCAGTGCTGCACACTGCTACAAAGCCCAAATTATTTTCCAGCCAAGATACAGATAAACATGATTAGTAATTTGAAAGCTTAAAACAGTTGGTAGGGTGATTTTAACCAATCATCAAGCTTTTACTCTCCCAGGATGACACAGGGGTAGAAAAGTCGTTTCGGATCCATGATTTGTTCATCTTTATGAACGTGAGTCTGTCTACATTATCAGTGGAGAGCCGCGTGCGCTTATCTGTCAGCACACCACCAGCAGCGCTGAACACACGTTCAGACAGAACGCTGGCTGCGGGGCATGACAAGATCTCCAAGGCGTAAGTGGCTAGCTCCGGCCATTTATCCAGATTGGAAGCCCAAAAAGAGCAAGGGTCCAGTGACACAGTCGTGGCTTCAATGTTTACTTGGAGATACTCCTGTACCATCGTCTCTAGGCGTTGACTATGTGTCAGACTTCTTGTCTCCTGTGGCCTTGCAAAGGATGGGCTAAAAAAGTGGTGAAATGATTCCGCAAAATTGATGTTACCAGCAGATACTGTGGTTCTGTTACGGTTTGAGTGCTGAACACTTGACGGTCCCACGGTTGGCAAGTTGGAACTGTGAGATTCACTACGTGCACCACTGGTATTTTGTGGAAAAGCACATGTAAGATTCTGCAACAGTCTCTGCTGATACTCCTGCATGCGTGCATCCCTTTCTATGGCAGGAATAATTTCTGCAAATTTACTTTTGTACCGGGGATCTAACAGTGTGGCAACCCAGTAGTCAGGATAATTTCTAATTCTCATAATTCGAGGGTCATGTTGCAGGTAGTGCAGCAAGAAGGCACTCATGTGTGTTGCGCATCCAGGAGCACCAAGTCCCTGTTGTGTTGGTGGCGAGGTAACAATCATGCTTCCTTCCTCTGTCCTCTCCCCCCAACCTCGCACAACAGAAATGTGATCAAGGTCTCCCTCATCTGATGAGTCTTCCATCAGTTCGTCCTCCACTTCTTCCTGGGCTCCTGCACCTTCCTCACTAGTTTGGCTGCTACCATGCGCCCTGGTAAAACCATCTCCCCCACCCTCACATGCCTGCCGCCTTGGTGCTGCCGACCGTCTGGACCTTGCAGATGTTAGCCCTTCCGCATACAACTCCTCCTCCTCTACTTCCTCCACCTCCTCTTGTGCCACCACCTGACTCCGAATTCTGTTTAACATGTGCTCCAGCATGTAAATCACCGGAATAGTCATGCTGATAAAGGCATCGTCAGCACTAAACATCTTCATCGCCATTTCAAAACTGTGCAGAAGGGTGCATAGGTCCCTGATCTGAGACCACTCCTCCAGCGTGATTTGCCCCACCTCTGGATCTCGTTGGCCCAGGCTATACGTCAGAACGTATTGCACCAGGGCTTGTCGGTGCTGCCACAGTCGCTGCAACATGTGCAGAGTTGAATTCCACCGGGTAGGCACATCGCATTTTAGCCGGTGAAGTGGCAGGCCCAACGACTTCTGTAGAGATATAAGTCGCTGAGCTGCGGGATGCGAACGGCGAAAGTGAGCACACAGCGACCGTGCCCTCTGCAGAAGGCCATCTAGTCTGGGATAGTGGGCTAAAAATTGCTGGACAACCAGGTTCAACACGTGAGCCATACAAGGCACGTGTGTGACATTGCCCCGGCGAAGGGCCGCACCCAGGTTTGCAGCATTGTCGCACACGGCCTTCCCTGGTTTCAGGTCCAGTGGAGACAACCATTCATGAAATTGGTTCTCCAGAGCTGACCACAACTCCTCAACTGTGTGACTCACATTTCCCAGACATTTTAATGTAAAAACCGCCTGATGACGTTGAGCCCTACTGCCAGCATAGTAAGGAGGTGTGCAGGATCCCTTCTGCGCAGTTAGAAAGCTTGTGGCATGACCAGACAGGCTTTGGGTGCAGGTGGAAGACCGAGAGGAGGTTGAGGAGGCAGAAGCAGTGGAGGAACTTTGACATAAAGAGGATTGACGCACAACTCGTGGGGACGGCAAGACTTGGACAGCAGCCCCTTGTCCTGCTGTCACCATAGTTACCCAGTGCCCAGTCAGCGACATGTAACGCCCCTGTCCATGCCTACTCGTCCAAGTGTCTGTGGTGAAATGCACCCTGTCACACACAGAGTTTCTCAAAGAAGCGGTGATGTTGTGTGCGACATGCTGGTGGAGCGCAGGCACACCTTTCTTTGAGAAGTAGTGCCGACTGGGCATCTGGTACTGGGGCACTGCGACGGACATAAGGTCTCGAAAATCCTCTGTGTCCACCAGGCGGAAAGGCAGCATTTCTGTAGCCAAGAACTTGCAGATGGTGAAATTCAACCTCTTAGCTTTCTCATGGCTAGGAGGAAATGGTCTTTTACTTGTCCACATCTGAGGGACCGAGGGCTGGCTATTGTGCTTAGACGGGGTTGATAAGGGTGTCCCCGGCAAACTGCCGGTCTGTGAGGAAGATGCAGGCGGACATGTTAGGTTGCCTTGATCCAAAGGTGGTGCTATCGATGTCGGACAGCGCTCAACACCAGCTGGTGTTACCACCTCCAAAGAAAATGATGACCTGCCAATCACGCTGGCTGTTGCGGGTAAAGAGGTGGCAGGTCTGCGCCCCAAAACAGGTGTGACTGCTGTCCCCCCAGTCACAGAGGATGAAGAGGCCGCGGATGCACAAGATATGGCAGACGGTGGTCGGCCCGGCCGGCTAGGCCGCATTGTAGCACACTGAGCTTCCCACTGCAACTTATGCTTCATGTCCATGTGCCGGTTCATGCATGAAGTACTCAAACTATGTATTTTTTGGCCTCTACTTAGCTTTTGCTGACAAATGTTACAGATAGCACGAGTTGGGTCATCTTTATCGATCTGAAAAAATGCCCAGGCTATGCAAGGCTTAGCACCCATGCGACCTGAAGAGCCACCACGACTTGTGGTGAGAGGCAGAGTTGTGTTTGAGGATGCAGTTGTTGACGTGCTTCCAGTACTACGTCTCTGTCCAGGAAGGCGCAACCTGACCTCGTCGTCACTAGCATCTTCCTCCACCTCCTCTGCTGACCTCATCTCTTGGCTGACTGTGGGTTGACAGTAAGTGGGATCTCCAACCTCATCATCATCACCCTGTGCGTTATCACACCCGTCGTCCTCAGAGCCAACCTGTTCCTGCCCTGACAAAAAACTAAAGTTGTCGCTCCAATCAGGTATTTGAGTCTTATCATCGTCTTCCTCATTGTCTCCACCAACAGGAGTTACAGTTTGGGAATGAGGGTCTACATTATGGTCAGAACCTTCTGCGTCTGGTCCTGGATCCGACTCATAAAGATTCTGGGCATCAGTGCAGATCATTTCCTCGTCTGGATTCACAGAAGCGCTGGAGTCGACCTCTAATTCCCAGGCTATAGTATGAGTAAACAGCTCTGCAGACTCAACCATCTGTTCTACCTCATACTCAGACGGGCAGCTGGAGATTTGGGAGCTGTGAGGAAGCAAGTGCGATTGGGGTGACACCTTTGAGGACTGGAGTATTTGTGATGTTGAAGTTGATGTGGAGGAGAGCCCACTTAAAGGAGCACTTGATATCCGTTGAAGCACCTGCTGTTTTTGTGCCTCATATGGAATTTGTAGCGATTGGCGTGGCCGTAAGAAAGGGATCTTATCACATTGTCCGCTAAAAGAAGTAGACATTTTAGTTTGGCTGGAAGATGGTCTTTCTTCTGCAGATGTTACTGTTGCTTTAACACCTACCCCACGGACACAACCTTTTTTCCCCTTCCCAACACGCCTATTCCCCTTTCCACCAGCAGCAGGCCTTTTTCCACTCATTTTGGTGGTTAACTAATTAACATCTCTGGAGTTGTTTGCACAAAAAAACAATGGATGGGAACCGAGCAGAGCTGAGTGGCCAAACTGTGGTATTAGGCCAAAACTATTGGCTGGGTTAGATGCAGAAAAAAATTATATTCAATTTGCAACCTGATGGAGGTCAGTATAGATGGACTAATAGAGAAAGTCCCACACACTGTTAGAAGGCCAAATATTTTTTCAGAGCTAGATGCAGAAAAAAATATATTCAGTTTGCAACCAGATGGAGGTCTGTATAGATGGATTAATAGAACAAGTCCCACACACAGCTAGAAGCCCAATATTTTTTCAGAGGTAGATGCAGAAAAAAATATATTCAGTTTGCAACCTGATGGAGGTCAGTATAGATGGACTAATACAACAAGTCCCACACACAGCTAGAAGCCCAATATTTTTTCAGAGGTAGATGCAGAAAAAAATATATTCAGTTTGCAACCTGATGGAGGTCTGTATAGATGGATTAATAGAACAAGTCCCACACACAGCTAGAAGCCCAATATTTTTTCAGAGGTAGATGCAGAAAAAAATATATCCAGTTTGCAACCTGATGGAGGTCAGTATAGATGGACTAATACAACAAGTCCCACACACAGCTAGAAGCCCAATATTTTTTCAGAGGTAGATGCAGAAAAAAATATATTCAGTTTGCAACCTGATGGAGGTCTGTATAGATGGATTAATAGAACAAGTCCCACACACAGCTAGAAGCCCAATATTTTTTCAGAGGTAGATGCAGAAAAAAATATATTCAGTTTGCAACCTGATGGAGGTCAGTATAGATGGACTAATACAACAAGTCCCACACACAGCTAGAAGCCCAATATTTTTTCAGAGGTAGATGCAGAAAAAAATATATTCAGTTTGCAACCTGATGGAGGTCTGTATAGATGGATTAATAGAACAAGTCCCACACACAGCTAGAAGCCCAATATTTTTTCAGAGGTAGATGCAGAAAAAAATATATTCAGTTTGCAACCTGATGGAGGTCAGTATAGATGGACTAATACAACAAGTCCCACACACAGCTAGAAGCCCAATATTTTTTCAGAGGTAGATGCAGAAAAAAATATATTCAGTTTGCAACCTGATGGAGGTCTGTATAGATGGATTAATAGAACAAGTCCCATACACAGCTAGAAGCCCAATATTTTTTCAGAGGTAGATGCAAAAAAAAATATATTCAGTTTGCAACCTGATGGAGGTCAGTATAGATGGACTAATACAACAAGTCCCACACACAGCTAGAAGCCCAATATTTTTTCAGAGGTAGATGCAGAAAAAAATATATTCAGTTTGCAACCTGATGGAGGTCTGTATATATGGACTAATACAACAAGTCCCACACACAGCTAGAAGCCCAATATTTTTTCAGAGGTAGATGCAGAAAAAAATATATTCAGTTTGCAACCTGATGGAGGTCAGTATAGATGGACTAATACAACAAGTCCCACACACAGCTAGAAGCCCAATATTTTTTCAGAGGTAGATGCAGAAAAAAATATATTCAGTTTGCAACCTGATGGAGGTCTGTATAGATGGATTAATAGAACAAGTCCCACACACAGCTAGAAGCCCAATATTTTTTCAGAGGTAGATGAAGAAAAAAATATATGCAGTTTGCAACCTGATGGAGGTCAGTATAGATGGACTAATACAACAAGTCCCACACACAGCTAGAAGCCCAATATTTTTTCAGAGCTAGATGCAGAAAAAAATGATATTCAATTTGCAACCTGATGGAGGTCAGTATAGATGGACTAATAGAATGATGCTATGCCCAAAAGATTTTACTTCACTAGGTGCAGTAAAAAAATTGGTATTCTATACACAGGTGGTATATCTTGCAACACAGATAGGCTACTCCACTGACTAACACACTCTGCAATAGGCCAAAAAGGATTAGCTTTGCTAGATTCAGCCAAATGCTGTGAAAAAAACTTGCACAGCACTGGCACAGACCTGCCTGGTAAAAACTGATAGGAACTCATGTAACCTAGTCCTGAAAAGGACTCCAATTACAATTAGTCTTTACTCCCACAATCTATCTATTTAAGAGCACAGACCTGCCTGATAAAAGTCGTAGGAAATGCTGTAACCTAGTCCTTAAAAGGACTGCAATCACAACTATTCCCTACTCCCAAGCTATCTGTAGATTTGTGCGAAAATTGGCTTGAAATTAACAAGGTATAGCGCACACAGCAACAGCGGTGCCGTCTAACACGCAGCTGCAGCAGTGAGAAAATGGTGGAGACGGGGAAAATGGCTTGGTCTTATAGGGCAAGGACATGTGACATACACTGCCAATGACACATGCCCTTGCTTGTGTGAAAAAAAGCACTTCGCTCCGTGTGTGCGCTGCTGATAGGCTGACAGATTGCACCTCCCCACTGTAAATGCGGGAAAGAGAAAAAAAAATGGAGATCTTCATTGTTCCTGCAGAGATCCATCCCCTACCCCTCCCCCCACCCCGCTGTACACTCAAACTGCGTATTAACATTAATTTTCATCATTACTGAGAAAAAATCCAGTTATGATTTTGGTGCACGAACAGTTATCGAACATAACCTCGAACAGCCGAATTTTTCTCAAATTGTTCGTGTTCGCCGAACGGCTCGAACACCGCCCAAAACAGCTCGAATTTGAGATTGGCGAACAGTTCGAGTAGAACAACGCTCATCTCTAGTCCCCAGCCGCCACTATTTGTCCCGGTGTCGTCTCCGCCTTCCATAAGCACGGGTCCTACAACATTACCCGTGCCCTCCCCAGTGGACTTACTGGGAAGGACAGCCTACCCACAAACGTGATCAAGTGAATGTAGCCAGGGACGGTACGGAGCTAGTCCACAGCTTTTTTTGCTGAGAGTTGTATTTCACCACAGCCATATTCTTTAGCTTGGTGAAAGGACTTGGGAAACTATATCTACTCCAGCTGTCATTTCTCCTAGGAAGTCCTCTAAAGCTGCTGGCACTTGAAATGTGACCTTTTAGGCTTGTGGAGGCGGAAGCTTTTGACATCCTCATGCCGGCGGCGGCCGGGTGTCCATACTTGGTCCCCAGCCGCCACTATTTTTCGTCTCTGCCTTCCACAAGCACGGGTCCCACAACATTACCCGTGCCCTCCCCAGTGCACTTACTGGGAAGGACCACCTAACCACAAACACGTGGACAGGTGAATGTGGCCAGGCATGGTAGGGAGCCAGTCCACATTAAAAATGCTGCCATAGAGCGTCCGGGAACCTTCCCACACACTTTTCTTAGCCAGGGCTGCTTCTCAGCAGAGTTGGACGGGCCCACCAGAGAATCCTCGGGTGGGCCCTGGCTTCTCCATTAGGGGTTTTAATGATAGGCGCAAACTTTGCAGCTTATCGGGGAGGAAGGTGGACCCTCAGAATCAAATCCTCTGGTGGGCCCAATGTTTTTCAGTCTGACACTGCTTCTCAGTGAGAGTTGTATTTCACCACAGCCATATTCTTTAGCTCGGTGAAAGGACTGGCATAGAGGGAAACCGTATCTACTCTGGGTGTCATTTCTCCCAGGAAGTCCTCTAATGCAGCTTGTTGCAGAAGCAATGGCAGCCCGTCCAACATCAGCTCGCACTTGTCGGTGGTGCTTCGACACACAAACATCTTTCTTTGCGCCTTTAATTTCATGACTACAGAGTTGGGAAATGGCCTGATCTGCAATGCAGTTTGAGAAATAACATCCAATCCACATTAAAAAAGCAGCCATAGAGTGTCCGGGAACCTTCTCACACACTTTTCTTAGCCAGGACTGCTTCTCGGCAGGGTTGGACGGTCCCACCAGAGAATCCTCTGGTGTGCTCTGGCTTTTACATCAGGAGAGTTCATGATAGCGCTAACTTTGCAGCTGCTATGGCGCTCTTGAGCGAGGGAGAAAGGTGAACCCTCAGAATCAAATCCTCAGGTGGGCCCAATGTTTTTCAATCTGAAACAGCTTCTCAGTGGGAGTTGTATTTCACTACAGCCATATTCTTTTGCTCGGTGAAAGGACTGGCATAGACGGAAACCGTATCTACCTAAGCATTAAGCATGTTATCTTCAGCACAGCCTGTTGCCGCTTGGCCAAGGCAGTGCTGCAGTGTTTTCAGCTTGTGACTGATGTGGTCATTTCGGAGATGGAGGAGGGGGTGCAGGAGCTTAACAATGTGATCACAATGAGGTTACATTGGCAACTCTGTTTTTTTGACTAAAGAAAGATCCTACTGTTTTTTTTTTTTTTTACGTTATTTTTTAAAACAAATGCATTCACTGGGAAATGTAATTTTAACATTTTACAACCTTATCTGGCCATGTGGTGTGTGACACATCATCAGACACATCCTGTTTCATTTATGATGGAGGGACTCAAAGTCACAAAGCCTATTTTTATAGGGCCATCAGGCGGTCCTTAGTATTCTTAAAAGGCCAGCAGTCGGCCCTCACTATTGTTAGAGAGCTATCAGCCAGCTATGCTTTGTTGTTCCCATTATTAACGAGTGGGTCTCCTAAACTGTTATTACGTATGCAGTGACTGCAAGGGCTGCCAAAAATTCGGACGCAACCCAATACCCCTTTGAAGAGACATAGAGTAGGGTCTCAGTAAAAAAAATGTTCCCATTATAAAGGAGTGGGTCTCCTATAGTAGTAATGCCCATACTGTGACTGCAAGGGCTGCCAAAATTTGGCAAAAACCCCACTAACAATTTAAAGACACATAGAGCAGGGCCACAGTAATGACATGTTTCCATTACAAAGGAGTGGGTGTGCTATACAGTTATAGGGTATGCAGTGAGTCCAACGGCTGACAAAATTTAGGAAAAACCTCTCTAACAATTTAAAGACACATAGAGCAGGGCCACAGTAATGACATGTTCCCATTAGAAAGGAGCGGGTGTGCTATACAGTTATAGGGTATGCAGTGAGTCCAACGGCTGACAACATTTGAGAAAAACCCAACTAACAATTTAAAGACACATAGAGCAGGGCTACAGTAATGACATGTTTCCATTACAAAGGAGCGGGTGTGCTATACAGTTATAGGGTATGCAGTAAGTCCAACGGCTGACAAAATTTAGGAAAAACCTCACTAACAATTTAAAGACACATAGAGCAGGGCCACAGTAATGACATGTTCCCATTAGAAAGGAGCGGGTGTGCTATACAGTTCTAGGGTTATGCAGTGAGTCCAACGGCTGACAACATTTGAGAAAAACCTCACTAACAATTTAAAGACACATAGAGCAGGGCCACAGTGACGACAAATTCCCATTAGAAAGGAGAGGGTCTCCCATAGTGTTTGCCTATGCAGTGAATGCAAAAGATGCAAAAAATTGAGAGGCACTCCAATGTCCCTTGGAAGAGACGTAGAAGGCCTCATGAAAAAAATGTTCCCATTATTAGGAAGTGGGTCTCCCATAGTGTTGGCCTATGAAGTGAATGCAAGGGCTGCCAAAAATTGGGAGGCACTCCAATGTCCCTTGGAAGAGACGTGGAGGAGGGCCTCTTAAAAAAATGTTCCCATTAGAAAGGAGCGGGTCTCCTATACTTGTAATGCTTATGCACTAAGTGTATAGGCTGACAAACATTTACCCCGGTGGGTATAGATGAACATACGGTATAAAATTTTTTTTTTACGGGCATCATAAAGACCCTTTAAAAAAATTTTGTGGGTTTTGTATCACAAACCACGGTCACCCTGGTGATATGGTGGTGGAGGATGAGGATGAGGAGAAGGAGGAGGACAAGAGCAAATAGCCAAAATCAGGAAGCATATACCCATGTGTGGGTGTGAAAAGGTGCATGGGAATACACCTCCCAAAAAAAAAGACACTGGATTTGAGTTCATGTTACGCTGCTATCATTCGGTGGTGTTGAGAAGTCTGGCCCAATCCAGCTCTTGTTCATTTTTACAAAAGTCAGTCTGTCAGCATTTTCAGTTGACAGGCGGATGTGCTTATCAGTTATAATTACACCAGCGGCACTAAAAACCCCTATGATAAAACACTAGCGGCAGGGCAGGCCAGGACCTCCAAGGCGTAGAGAGCCAGTTCATTACATGTATCCAGCTTGGATACCCAATAATTATAAGGCACAGAGGAATCACGGAGGATGTTGGTATGGTCGGCAAGGTACTCCCTCAGTATCTTCCCAAACTTTACACTCCTTGTGAGATTACCCATGCCTCAGGGCCTGTGTGATTGGAGGGTCTGCGAAAATTCTCCTAGAACTTTGACAGTTTCCCCCTGCCTCTGCTGGATTGGAGTTGTGTCTCTCTCGCTTGTAGTCCTTGGTTGTCCAACGAACTGTGACCTCTGCCGCCAGCGTTGTCAGATGGGAATTTTTTTAATAGTTCTGCAACAGGGGCCTTCTGGTACTGCCCCATTTTTGTAGACCTGTCCACCTCAGGAATAAGAGATATAAAGTTCTCCTTGTAGCGTGGGTCTAGAAGTGTCACCAACCAGTAATGACTGTCACCCAAAATTTTGAGAACGCGAGGGTCATGGGAAAGGCAGCGTAACATAAACTCAGCCATACGTGCCAGACTGCTAACAGGCAAGACTTCCGTGTCCTCACCAAGAGGATGAGTAACCATGCTCTCCTCCTCCTCCTCTCTGTCCTGAGGCCATCCACGCTGAACAGACGGTATGACAGTTGTGCAGGTAGTACCGTCTATAGCGCATGAAACTAGCCCCTGTTCGTCCTTCTCCTCCTCCTCTTCCTCATTGTCACTCAATTCACCTTGGGATGAGATGAGGCTGGGCTGTGTGTAATCACCCTGTGTGGTTCCTTGCTCCATCTCATCGTGCTCCACCAGCAATGCATCCTCTTTGATTGTGAGCAGAGAGCGTTTCAGAAGACAGAGAAGCGGGATGGTGATGCTAATTATGGCGTCATCGCTGCTCACCATCTTGATGGAGTCCTCAAAGTTTTGGAGGATGGTACATATGTCTGACATCCATGTCCACTCCTGAGGTCTTATGTGTGGAGTCTGAACTGAATATCGATGGCCTTGTTGATGCTGGTACTCAACAACTGCCCTATTCTGCTCACAAATCCTTCCCAACATCTGCAGTGTAGAGTTCCAACGCGTGGGGACATCACACACCAGTCTGTGAGCCGGAAGCTGCAAATGCTGCTGAAACACGGCAGGGGCGGCGGAAGCTACAGGTGACTTTCTTAAATGGGCACACAGGCGGAGTACTTTAACAGGCAGATCTGGCAGCTCCGGGTAGGATTTGAGAAATCGCTGAGCCACGAGGTAAAGCACATGGGCCAGGCATGGTATGTTTGTGAGCTCGCCTCGCCTCAGAGCCGCCACCAGGTTCCGACCATTGTCACACACGACTATGCTTGGCTGTAGATTCAGCGGTGTGAGCCACAGATCTGCCTGCTCTTTCAGGGCTGTCCACAACTCTTCAGCATTGTGTGGTTTGTCTCCTAAGCATATTAGCTTCAACACAGCCTGTTGCCGCGTGGCCGAGACAGTGCTCCAGTAGTTCCAGCTTGAGACTGATGTGGTCATTTTGGAGATGGAGGCTGAAAGGAGGAGGAGGCTGAGGAGGATGAGTTACAAAAGCTGTAGACTGTGGGGGCAACCCTGATTGACCTAGGACCTGCAATCCTTGGCGTCGGGAGGACGTGTTCCGTCCCAAGGTCCGACTGGGTCCTGGCTTCTACTATGTTAACCCAGTGTGCCGTCAGCGAGATGTACCGTCCCTGCCCACAAGCACTTGTTCACGTGTCCATGGTTAGGTGGACTTTCCTGGTAACTGCGTTGTTGAGGGCATGGCTAATGTTTATGGACATGTGCTTGTGTAATGTGGGAACGGCACACCGGGAGAAATAGTGGCGGCTGGGGACCGAGTACCGAGGAACGGCCGCCGCCATTAGGTTGCGGAATGCTTCCGTCTCCACGAGCCTAACGGGCAACATTTCGAGTGCAAGCAGTCGAGACATGTGGGAATTTAGTAGAGTGGCCTGTGGGGCGTTGGCTGCGTATTTTCGCTTGCATTCCAAGGACTGGGATATGGACAACTTAATGCTGCGCTGGGACAAGGACGTGGACGTGCTTACTGATGCTGCTACTTGAGAGTGTGCAATGACAGGTGCAGGGCAGGAGGCATCTTCGCATGCACCATGGACAGGGGATTGGCTTGCATGCACAACAGCGGAAGAAGCAGTGGTGCCACCCGCAGACACTGTTACTGGACCCTGGGGTTCGGCCCACAAAGTCGGGTGCTTTGCTGCCATGTGCCTGATCATGGTGGTGGTGGTCAGGCTGGTCGTTTTGCCACCCCTGCTGATGCTGGCCTGGCAGGTGGTGCAAATGGCCTTTTTGGGGTTATCGGCAGAGTCTTTAAAAAACAACCAGACTCGGGAAGACCAGTTGTACTGGCAACTTCCTTTGTGTTTGTGATACGTGGAACAGTTGCCTGCCTTCTGTCTGTGGCCACCACACTGACTCTTCCTGCCTGTTAGGGTGCTCTGCCTCCCTCTCCCTCTGTGCTGCTCCCATCGCTCTGCATGTCCTCCTGCCAGGTTCGGTCAGTTACTATATCACCCACCACCTCGTCTTCCACTTCCGCATCCTGGTCCTCCTCCTAACTTTCTGGCAATTGTGTCTCATCATCGTCCACCTCTTGTGACACTTTCCCACCATCACCTTCGTGTGACCGTGGCTGCTCAAATATTTGGGCATCGCTACATGCGATTTCCTCTTGCCCCTCTTAAAGTGGACCGGGTGAGAGGCCCGAATCTATAAATGGAAAAGTGAACAGCTCTTCGAAGTGTCCAAGTGTGGGCACTCGGCATGGTGGGAGGAAGGAGGTTCAGGGTGAGGAATATTCAGTTCAGACTCACAGCTACTGAGACTTGACCAAGTGGAAGACAAGGTGGTGGTGGTGGTGATGGCTAAGTGACTGGAAGCATCTGCTATCCAACCAATAACCTTTTCACACTGCTCTCTGTTCAATAGTGGTGTTCTGCGGTCGTCTATTAATTGGGACAGGAAGGTCGAGCAAGAAGATGTGGGTGTTTGTTGTGGCACAATTTCAGCTTGCCCACGGCCTCGGCCTCTGCATTCACCATCACCATCACGTCCAGTTCCCCGTCCCTTGCCATGTGCCTTGCCCATTTTAAATGGAGGACAATATCTTCCACGCTTACTACAAATGGCTGAATTTGGAGCGAACTTATATGTGATCCGTGTGATGGACAAACCACAGTTTTAAATCGCTGGCCTGTAGGTAACTATTTTGAGCAGCAAACTGGTGTCAATAGCTTCCCTGACACACTGAACAAATGTTTATTAGAGGCCAGAAATGGCAGTATTTTCAGCGCAATTAAATGTGACGGACCAACCACAGTTTTAAATAGCTGGATTTTTAGCGTTGTACTATGGAAAGGACCTAGCTGTATTCTGCAGTGCCAACAAGCAAATGGCACAGATAAACGGTGTTCTCTGGATTCCTTTTTCAGCAAATAATGAGGATTAAGATCCAAAAAAAAATTATTCCTGGCCCCTGAGACCTGGGCCTATTTCTAGTAATATCCAACAGCAGCAGCAGTAGCAGCAGACAAAACTGGAATGGAGCCTCTTGTGCTATTTTCACTGCAGTCTGCTATATACCCTGCCTGCCTGCCTATATACACTGCCTGCCTGATATCTCTGCAGATGGACTAGTCCTCAGAAGGACTGTTTGTTGAGATGGATATGTGTCTCTAATATAGTTTGGTATACCTACACTAACTAGAAATGAGCAAATCTCTCCCTAGCTCAGCAGCACCTCTCCCTCTACTGTCTGATTCTGGAGTGACTGTGACGAGCATGGCGGTGCCAGGTCTGATATAGAAATGACGTTGTGCGGCCAGCCAATCACTGTAATGCCACAACCAACATGACTGCAGCATTACAGTGAGTGGCAGACAATCCCTGCATGTTCATTGGCTCTGTAAAGAGCGCCAAACATGCAAGGAGGGGACCAGAGATCCCGCCGAGCAACCCCGAAATATTTGGCGAGCGCCGAGCATCCCGAGCAGTGAGATGCTCGTGCGAGCACCAAGCAGTAGCGAGCATGCTCGCTCATCACTACAACACAGAGGAAGATGGATATGTAGCACCAACACAGGCACCAAGGGGTCATGGTTTACCCAGAGTGAGAACTGGGTCAACTGTTCCCAAGAGCACCCCCTCTGTGCGCCATGTCAGGGCTAGGGGGCGTTCAGCTGCTGTGTGGAATTTTTTTTTCGCAAAGTCCTTCAGAGAAAAGCATTGTCATCTGTAGCATCTGCTATACCAAGTTGAGCAGAGGCCAGGGCAAAGGCAACCTGAGCACCACCAGTATGAGAAACCACGTGGCAGCCAAGCACCCCAGTAGGTGGGCTGAACACCAGGGTACCAAATCTGCGTCATCGGGTGAAACCAATAATAATAATAATACTCTTTATTTATATAGCGCCAACCTATTCCACAGCACTTTACAATTCAGAGGTTCATATTCAACAGTCATAAGTAACATAGCTAAAGATAATACAATAATTAAAGCAAAAATAATGACTACCCTGCTCGTAAGAGCTTACGATATACAATGAGGTGGGGGTGACACAAAGGGCTTTGGATCTAATCCTTATAAACAGGGAGGAAATGGTTGAGGAGGTAAAAGTGGCTGGGACCCTAGGAGGCAGCGATCATGCTATTATAGAATTTTGGATAACTAGAGGAGGAAGACATGTGAAGACTCAATCTTCAAGGTTAGATTTCAGAAAGGCAGATTTTAAGCGACTCAGAAAGAGAATAGGAGGATCCAATGGCTGGATGTCCGTAAGGACAAAAATATCCAGGAAGGATGGGAAATTTTTAAAAATGAGATTCTCAATGCACAATCGTTAACAATCCCAAAAAGTAGGAAGAATGGGAAGCATTTAAGGAAACCAGCATGGATGAACACAGAATTTAAACACATGCTAAAAAGAAAGAAAGAAATGTTTATCAAATGGAAAGAGGGAGGCATATCTAAAGAAGATTATAATGCAGTCTGCAGAACCTGCAGAGCACGTATCAGGTTAGCTAAAGCTGATAATGAATTAAGTCTTGCAAGAGATGTCAAAAGCAATAAAAAAGGATTTTGGGGGTATGTCAAAAGTAAAAGAAAAGTCAAAGATGCTATAGGATGTTTACAGGATGAAAATGGTGAAATGGTAAGAAAGGATGTTGAGAAGGCCGAATTTTTTAATTCCTATTTTGCATCAGTTTTCTCTCAGAAAGAAAATGTAACATCAACTGATCTTCACTGTCCTATTAAAGCAATAGAAGAATCCAGGTTATCTGTAAACAGAAAGATTGTGAGGGAATATTTAGCTAACATGAATGAGTTCAAGTCTCCAGGTCCAGATGAATTACACCCCAGAGTACTGAAGGAGATCGTAGAAGAAATTTTAGAACCACTCTCCATAATCTTTGAAAATTCTTGGAGAACAGAAGTCCCAGAAGACTGGAGAAGAGCAAATGTTGTTCCTATCTTCAAAAAGGGGGAAGAAGGTGAACCCAGGGAACTATAGGCCCGTGAGTCTGACTTCTATACCAGGAAAGATCTTTGAACAAATTATTAAACAAAATGTATGTAAGGACCTGGATAACAATGAAATGATTAACCAGAGTCAGCATGGGTTTGTAACTAACAAGTCATGTCAGACTAACTTAATTTCCTTCTATGACAGAATTACTGACTGGGTGGATCAGGGAAATGCTGTAGATATAGTATATCTTGACTTCAGCAAAGCATTTGACAAAGTATCTCACACCATCCTTATTGAAAAAATGACCAAGTATGGAATGGACAAGGCAACTGTTAGGTGGATTCATAACTGGCTTAGTGATCGGACTCAAAGAGTGGTCGTAAATGGCTTCACATACAGTTGGATGAATGTCTCAAGTGGGGTACCACAGGGCTCTGTCCTGGGACCTGTATTGTTCAACATTTTTATCAATGATTTAGATGAAGGAATTGAGGGTAAACTGATTAAATTTGCTGATGACACAAAGCTAGGAGGGATAGCTAACACAAGAGAAGAGAAAGAGAGAGGATTCAAAAAGACCTACAGTGCTGGCCAAAAGTATTGGCACCCCTGCAATTCTGTCAGATAATACTCAGTTTCTTCCTGAAAATGATTGCAATCACAAATTCTTTGGTATTATTCTCTTCATTTAATTTGCTAGCAAGGAAAAAACACAAAAGAGAATGAAGCAAAAATCAAATCATTGATCATTTCACACAAAACTCCAAAAAAGGGCCGGACAAAAGTATTGGCACCCCTGCAATTCTGTCAGATAATGCTCAGTTTCTTCCTGAAAATGATTGCAATCACAAATTCTTTGGTATTATTCTCTTCATTTAATTTGCTAGCAAGGAAAAAATACAAAAGAGAATGAAGCAAAAATCAAATCATTGATCATTTCACACAAAACTCCAAAAAAGGGCCGGACAAAAGTAATGGCACCCTCAGCCTAATACTTGGTTGCACAACCTTTAGCCAAAATAACTGCGAACAACCGCTACCGGTAACCATCAATGAGTTTCTTACAATGCTCTGCTGGAATTGTAGACCATTCTTCTTTGGCAAACTGCTCCAGGTCCCTGATATTTGAAGGGTGCCTTCTCCAAACTGCCATTTTGAGATCCCTCCACTGGTGTTCTATTGGATTCAGGTCTGGACTCATTGCTGGCCACCTTAGAAGTCTCCAGTGCTTTCTCTAAAACCATTTTATAGTGCTTTTGGAAGTTTGTTTTGGGTCATTGTCCTGCTGGAAGACCCATGACCTCTGAGGGAGACCCAGCTTTCTCACACTGGGCCCTACATTATGCTGCAAAATTTGTTGGTAGTCTTCAGACTTCATAATGCCATGCACATGATCAAGCAGTCCAGTGCCAGAGGCAGCAAAGCAACCCCAAAACATCAGGTAACCTCCGCCATATTTGACTGTAGGGACCGTGTTCTTTTCTTTGAATGCCTCTTTTTTTTCCTGTACACTCTATGTTGATGCTTTTTCCCAAAAAGCTCTACTTTTGTCTCATCTGACCAGAGAACATTCTTCCAAAACGTTTTAGACTTTCTCAGGTAAGTTTTGGCAAACTACAGCATGGCTTTTTTATGTCTCGGGGTAAGAAGTGGGGTCTTCCTGGGTATCCTACCATACAGTCCCTTTTCATTCAGACGCCGACGGATAGTACGGGTTGACATTGTTGTACCCTCGGACTGCAGGGCAGCTTGAACTTGTTTGGATGTTAGTCGAGGTTCTTTATCCACCATCCGCACAATCTTGCGTTGAAATCTCTCGTCAATTTTTCTTTTCCGTCCACATCTAGGGAGGTTAGCCAGAGTGCCATGGGCTTTAAACTTCTTGATGACACTGCGCACGGAAGACACAGGAACATTCAGGTCTTTGGAGATGGACTTGTAGCCTTGAGATTGCTCATGATTCATCACAATTTGGTTTCTCAAGTCCTCAGACAGTTCTTTGGTCTTCTTTCTTTTCTCCATGCTCAATGTGGTACACACAAGGACACAGGACAGAGGTTGAGTCAACTTTAATCCATGTTAACTGGCTGCAAGTGTGATTTAGTTATTGCCAACACCTGTTAGGTGCCACAGGTAAGTTACAGGTGCTGTTAATTACACGAATTAGAGAAGCATCACATGATTTTTCAAAGGGTGCCAATACTTTTGTCCACCCCCTTTTTTAGGTTTGGTGTGGAATTATATCCAATTTGGCTTTAGGACAATTCTTTTTGTGTTTTTTTCATTGAGGACAAATTAAATGAAGAGAATAATACCAAAGAATTTGTGATTGCAATCATTTTCAGGAAGAAACTGAGTATTATCTGACAGAATTGCAGGGGTGCCAATACTTTTGGCCAGCACTGTAAATAAACTGGAGCAGTGGGCAGCTATTAACAGAATGTTTTTTAACAGGGAAAAATGCAAAGTACTACATCTGGGCAATAAAAATGAAAAAAAGCATATACAGAATGGGAGGAATAGAGCTAAGCAACAGTACATGTGAAAAAGACTTAGGTATGCTAATAGATCATAGACTGAACATGAGTCAACAGTGTGATGCAGCAGCAAAAATACAATTATGGGATGTATTAACAGAAGCCTACAGTCTAGATCACGTGAAGTCATTATCGCACTTTACTCCTCTTTGGTCAGACCTCATCTGGAATACTGTGTCCAGTTTTGGGCACCACATTTTAAAAAAGACATCGACAAACTGGAGCAAGTTCAAAGAAGAGCGACCAGAATGGTGACCGGTCTGCAAACCATGTCCTATGAGGAACGGTTACAGGATTTGGGAATGTTTAGCTTGCAAAAAAGAAGACTGAGAGTAGACTTAATAGCTGTCTACAAATATCTCAAAAACTGTCACATTGTAGAAGGATCGTCTTTATTCTCATTTGAATGGGAGGAGACACAGATTAGATATTAGAAAAAACTTTTTGACAGTTAGGGTGATCAATGAGTGGAACAGGCTGCCACGAGAGGTGGTGATTTCCCCTTCAATGGACGTCTTCAAACAGAGGCTGGACAGACATCTGTCTGAGATGATTTAGTGAATCCTGCTTTGAACAGGGGGTTGGACCAGATGATCCAGGAGGTCCCTTCCAACTCTACCATTCTATAATTCTATGACAGGGGCTTATTTACAATGATGGTACAGCCATCTTGAGGGGATAAGGGATAGATAAAGGCTGCATGAGCTCATCACTAGCCAGTATCTATAGTGCTTTTGGGTTCGGTGGAGACTTATGCCATGTCGCCGGGGCTATGTCCTTCAGAATCTGCTGTTCAAGAAGCAGTCGCTCATAGCTTCTGTCCATAAGCTGCGATTGCTCATACACAACAAACATCAACCACATCCACCTCCAATTGTCCGTGCCTGAGAGCTTGGAAAGAAAGCGTAAATACCCAGCCACGCACCCACAGGCACAAATACTAAACTCGCACATTGCCAAATTGCAAGCTGTTGAGATGTAGCTGTTTAGGATTGTGAGAGCACAGTCTTCCGTGATCTCTTGGCTGTGGCTGCTCCACGATACAGTGTTCACAGCCGCCACTATTTTGCCCGGTGTGCCGTCCCTGCGTTACACAGGCATGTGTTAAACAATCTGAACCATGCTCTCACCAACGCCGTAACCCGGAAGGTCCACCTAACAACAGACACCTGAACAAACTGTTGTGTACAGGGACAATACATTTCTGTCATAGCACACTGGGGGAACCTAGTGGAGGGTGGGACAAAGGAGCAAGCTGGAACATCACACATCCCACCTACGCTAAGAATAGTGGGCCAAACTTCTTTCAGGGTTTCCACCTCTTCATATTCCACTTCCTCTCTCCCCTTCTCCTGCTCTTCATCCTCTGCTGAATTACCCTCCCCATCACTGCCAAGCTGGGACCTGTGGAGCAGCGCATTGGCAAAGTGGCAAGACGCTCTGCTGAAGCTGATCTGTTTAGGTCAGAAAGCACACATGGCAACAGAGCTGTGGCAAGCTTTAAAACAACAGATCTGGTCTGCTCGTCTGCGATAATGGGCGTAACCTGGTGGCGGCTTTAAAGATCGGCAAGCTGGTAAACGTGCCATGCATGGCTCATGTGCTGAACCTAGTTGTTTAGAAATTTCTGAAAACTTTCCGTGACTTGCCATACCTAATTGAAAAGGTGCGCTGTAATAGCGCCCATTTCCACCATTCCTCTACTGCTTTTGCTGCTTTTACAGCGCTGCAAAAGCGCTTGAGTTTGCCAAGTCAGTGACTCATTTGTGACCTGCCCACGTGGTAGAACTCCACCTATCATATGTTGGCGAGGATTAGTGAACAGCAGAGGGCAGTAGCTGAATACCAGCTTCAGCATGCCGCTCAGACTGAGAGTCAGCCACCACACATAACAAATGTTGAGTGGTTGTGGATCGCTGACATTTGTGAGGTTCTTGAGATCTTTGAGTACTGCACCAACCTTGTGAGCGGTGATGAGGCTATTATCAGCGTAACCATCCCGCTGCTCTGTCTCTTGAAATAATCACTGCATAATCTCAAAGAGGAAGCTTTGGGTGCCTAGCATGTTGGTATGGAGCCAGATTTCCCAATGGGTGATACTACCCAGCCTAGCCAATATTCTGAGGCAACATTGGGTGATGAGGAAGATGAGGAGGGAGAGGACTTGTTTTTCTGTGCTACTGAGGGGACTCGTAATGCTACAGAGGGGACACGCAACCCAAGCTTCATGTCTGTCCAGCCTGGATGGGCTGGAGAGGAGGAGGTGGAGGAGGAGGAGGAGGAGGCAAGTCAGCGTGAGGAGAGCATGGGTACTGCTTCTTCTGTTGGGGACACAGAACATTTGCCTTTTTGCAGCTTGGCCCATGACGAGTCCCCTGGGCCGTGGGGTACTCAGTAGCCGGGCTGGTCGGTGCTGGGGATATCACGGTGACAGTGACCCGGTCCGTGACCAAGGGCAGTCAATTAAAGGAAAAGTAAAAGGGGAATAAAGTTTTTGGAGATAATGTTTGTGACGCCACCTGTGGTATGCAGCTATATGGGGCTGCCGCTGCGGTGCAGATCCACTGGAGCTGATGGTGACGCAGCAGAGTTGGTTCAGCTCTCCACAGGCAGAGCTAAGATCCAGGGCAGTATATGAAGAATTCTGGAGGTAGATGTTGTTGGTTCTGCAGGGCTGAGAGCGCAGATAATGACCAGACAACAAATTAATGGCGGTTTCCTCTGTCTTTATGTGCGGTTTGTCAGAGCAGACCGGGGCACGGGTACTAGCTGGTAGTAGAGGTCCGAGCAGCCTGGAAGCAAATTGGGGATCCACCTCGCCAGGTGGAGTTGTAGGCCTTCCCTCTGCGCTATTCTCTTTGACCCTGCTGCTTGAAGCTATGCTGCGGCCCTCGTCCCTGAGTAAAATGGCTCTTCCTCACCCATATGGCAGGCAGCTCGGGCCTTCCTCAAGTGTCGCTTCCTCGTGGCGACGCTGGGCCCTATGGTGCTGCTGAGCCGCAAAGGGGTCTGGTGGGGCCAGGCGACCTGCAGTCTCCCGCCCTCCGGATTTAGCTGCTGGGCCTTTAGTGCCCCACAACCATGGACTCCGGTGTCCGGTTCCTTTTCGCTTCTCTCTGGGGTGAGCTTGTCCACAGCTCCCTTCCCCAGGTCCTTCCTCGTCACTCTCGAACTCCTTCTTCAACTAACTCTTTCTAACCCCACCTCCAGGTTCCAATTTAAAGGGGAGGAGCTCCCCTTTCTGGTCTGGAGCCAGGAAAGTGTTGGATGCTGGTATACCTGATTAGGGGACCCCTCCTTGCTTCCAGGCATGGCATCACCCCCTGTGAGGGAGGCAATGCCACTGTGGCAACCGGACTCCTGGGGTGCCACATTCCCCCCTAGTTAAATTCAGTACTCCCGGACTGAGGACACCTTTAGAATTAAACAATCAACAACAATAACGATTCATATTACAAATAGTTTACAAAGTCTCAAAAATGCAAAAATTGCAGAATAACAAAAACCCAAACCTAAACTTGGGAACAGTCATTGCGGCGCTTAGTCTTTACACCACTACCCAGGAATTATCTTTTTCCGGGTACTTGAAGGTTGGTTGGTGGGAACCACCTCAACCCACTTTGAGTATTGTCCCTGGGCATGGCTTCAGGGCACTCTATCGGTGGGCCTGGTTTTCGGCCACGCCTGCGGTTTATTTTCAAGGCCAACAATCAACTTTATTCAACATTGTCCTGACCACACCTAGTCCGGTGGTCAATTTGTCCATCAATTTAATAACTATATACATTCACGATTGCTTAAAAGTTCTTACAGGAAGTCTCTGTAGGCTCTCATACTTAACGGTTGCAGCTATATACTATACACTTTTATTTTGTTACACTTTAGTTCCTATAACGGGCAGGGAGCTGACCTATGGTACTACGGGTTGAGCTACGCAGTACATTTGTTGCCAATGACCTACCCGGGTCTCTAGTGTCTACCGCTGGAGTGGTGGGCTCAGTGTGGACTACAGTACGGTTAGTGTGAGGTAACACCGGTAGGCTTGGTAGTCTTCAACGACTTCTTTGACTCACCATGGGTATGACAGATTCACCGCTAGCAGGGGTTAGATTCACCTGATCCGCTGCTGACGAAGCATCTGTTTCTGGGGCCGACTGGTCTGTCTGCTGTTCTAGGGTCTCTGCGGCTTCCGGTGAGGCTACTTGGGGAAAGGTCAGGACAGGTACCACGATTGCTTGGTTCACCTGCGTCCAAGACAGGGGAAATTCTCCAAGGATGGTCTGAACCGTCTCTTCCACCTTTTCTGTGTGCTGGGGACTGTTTTAGTCTTCCTCTTTGTGTCTCAATTGATCAGGGCATATCTTCAGGTGGTCTCTTGAGACTGGCGCCAAAGTCTCTCCTCCATCTTTACTGATGAGGCATACCTTGGTGTTGTCGAAATTTGAAGGTCAGATGATGTATGGCTCAACCTCCCACTGATCATTTAATTTGTGAACTCGTCTTTTCCATTTGAGTACCTGTTCTCCAGGTGATAAGGGAACTGCAGGTGCGTGCTGATTATAAGTTCTCTCCTGCCTCTGTTTCGCCTGGGAAAAACTCCTCTCTACACATTCTTGCACCTTGCAGTATTGTTGCTGCCACTCCGTATCCCAGTCTGCATCTGGTGATGTCATCTCAGTTGTTAAAACTCCCATGTCTAAGTCAATGGGTAGCTTGCCAGGTCTTGCCCTCATCAGGTAGACGGGTGTACAGTTGGTGGAGTTCACCAGGATGTGGTTATATAGGTCCACCAAATCCGGTAGCTTCTCTGGCCACAGGCTATGTTCTTCAAGGGGCAATGTCTTCAACAGGTCTATTACTAGTGTTGAGCGAGCATGCTCGACACTGCTCGGTACTCGCCCGAGCATCACGCTACTCGGGATGTTCGGCGAGCACCGACCATTTCCGGGTTACTCGGGCGGGAGCTCGGGTCTCCGCCCTGCATGTTTGGTGCTCTTTACAGAGCCAATGAACATGCAGGGATTGCCAGCCAGTCACTGCAATGCCGCAGCCATGTTGTTTGTGGGCATTACAGTGATTGGCTGGCCGCACAGCGTCACCTCGAGTATTTAAAACCGGGCGCCGCCATCTTGGACACAGTCTCTCCGGATTAGACAGTGTAGGTACAGCGCTGTTGAGCTAGGGAGAGATTTATCCTGCGAAATAGTTAGTGTAGGGCCTGTAAAGGACAAACAGTCCTTCTCAGGACTAATATCCATCCCAGATATCAGGCAGGCAGGCAGGCTTTATAGGAATCGCAGTGGTTATACCAGCAAACGCTGCATTACAGTCCTGTGTGCTCCTGTTTCTGAAATTGCTGGACTTAGCTCCAGGTCTCGGGAGCCAGTAAAAATCCTTTTTTTTTCATCTAAATCCTCTTTTTTTTTTCCTCCTTCACACTGTACAAATACCCGTCTTATTAACCTTTTGGTGTCCCCCCCCAAAAAAAAGTGTGTCTCTGATTTTTCAGACACAAATATTTCTGTTGAAAAGAGTCTGGTATAGGCAACAGAAACAGAAGTGTGGTTTTGCAGTTCCACAGGTCAAATCTCTGTAGTATCCAGTTTTGGGCCTTTTGTATCTAAAAAAAAACAGTTTGAGTGTGTCGCTCACTGTTCAGCCGCAAATCTATATTTTTAAAAAAGTCTGGTATACACCAGTAAATTAAAACTGTGGTTTTGCTGTTCCACGGTAAAAAATCTCTATTATCCTGTTTTTTGCATTTTTTGCCTTAAAAAAACAGTAGTGTCTTCTGACTGTTCTGACACAAAAATATATCTGTTGAAAATAGTCTGTTGTAGGCCCGACAAATCCCAGTGTGGTTTTGCAGTTCCACGGGTCAAATCTCTGTAGTATCCAGTTTTGGGCCTTTTGTATCTAAAAAAAAGAACAGTTTGAGTGTGTCGCTCACTGTCCAGCCGCAAATCTATATTTTTAAAAAAGTCTGGCATACACCAGTAAATTAAAACAGTGGTTTTGCTGTTCCACGGTAAAAAATCTCTATTATCCTGTTTTTCGCATTTTTTGCCTTAAAAAAAACAGTAGTGTCTCCTGACTGTTGTGACACAAAAATATATCTGTTGAAAATAGTCTGTTGTAGGCCCGACAAATCCCAGTGTGGTTTTGCAGTTCCACGGGTCAAATCTCTGTAGTATCCAGTTTTGGGCCTTTTGTATCTAAAAAAAAACAGTTTGAGTGTGTCGCTCACTGTTCAGCTGCAAATCTACATTTTTAAAAAAGTCTGGTATACACCAGTAAATTAAAACTGTGGCTTTGCTGTTCCACGGTAAAAAATCTCTATTATCCTGTTTTTCGCATTTTTTGCCTTAAAAAAAAAACAGTAGTGTCTCCTGACTGTTCTGACACAAAAATATATCTGTTGAAAATAGTCTGGTGTAGGCCCGACAAATCCCAGTGTGGTTTTGCAGTTCCACGGGTCAAATCTCTGTAGTATCTAGTTTTGGGCCTTTTGTATCTAAAAAAAACAGTTTGAGTGTGTCTCTCACTGTTCAGCCACAAATCTATATTTTTAAAAAAGTCTGGTATACACCAGTAAATTAAAACTGTGGTTTTGCTGTTCCACGGTAAAAAATCTCTATTATCCTGTTTTTCGCATTTTTGGCCTTAAAAAAATCCAGTAGTGTCTCCTGACTGTTGTGACACAAAATATATCTGTTGAAAATAGTCTGGTGTAGGCCCAACAAATCCCCGTGTGGTTTTGCAGTTCCACGGGTCAAATCTCTGTAGTATCCAGTTTTGGGCCTTTTGTATCTAAAAAAAAACAGTTTGAGTGTGTCGCTCACTGTTCAGCCGCAAATATATATATTTAAAATTTTATGGTATACCCCAGTAAACAATAACTGTGGTTTTGCCATTCCACGGTAAAAAATCTCTATTATTCAGGTTTTGGTATTTTTTCCGTAAAGAAAAACAGTAATAGTTTCTCCCTGATTGTTCTGATTGTTTAAAACAGTCGGGTGTAGGCCAGAGAAATAGAACTGTGGTTTTCCTCTTCCACGGTTCTAATCTACTTTCTATTACCCTTTATCCATTGATAGTGCGAGTGTAAGCTATTTTACTTCCTTTACAATGGGCAAGGCGCGTGGCAAGGGACGTGGAAGTGAACGTTCTGGTGATGGTGCGTGCAGAGGACGGGGCCGTGGCCAAGGTGAAAATGTGCCACAACCAACAGCCACATCTTCTCGCTCCCACTTCTTGACGGAATTACTAGGGAAGCACAGAACAACACCAGTATTGCGAACTGATCAGTGTGAACAGGTTATTAATTGGATAGCAGATAATACTTCCAGTTACCTGGGCACCACCACCTCCGGTCTGTCTTCCACACGGTCAACTCTTAGTAGCCGTGAGTATCGACCGCATACTCCTCCTCACCCTGGTGCTCCTTCCTCCCACCATGCCGAGTGTCATCAGACAGCAACTGATCCCACACTTGGACACTCTGAAGAGCTGTTCACTGGTCCATTTCCATATTTGTGCCCCTCGCCTGCTCCGCTTGAAGTGGTGGAAGAGGAGATCCCATGTAGCGATGCAAAAATATTTGAACAGCCACGGCCACAGTAAGTCGACGCTGGCAATTTGTCACAAGAGGTGGACGATGACGAGACACAATTGCCAGGAAGTGAGGAGGAGGATCGTGGTGCGCAAGTGGAAGAGGAGGAGGTGGTGGATGATCTAGTAACTGACCCAACATGGCAGGAGGACATGCAGAGTGAGGCCAGCAGCACACAGGGGGAGGGAGGCAGAGTACCCCAACAGGCAGGAAGAAGCAGTGTGGTGGTTGCAGACAGAAGGCGGGCAACCGTTCCCCGTAACACCAACACGAGGGACGTTGCTGGTACAAGCGGTAGGTCTTCCAGAGTCTGGAATTTTTTAAAGACTCTGCTGATAACCCCAAAAAGGCCATTTGTACCACCTGCCATGCCAGCATCAGCAGGGGTGACAAAACTACGAGCCTGACCACCACCAGCATGATCAGGCACATGGCAGCAAAGCACCCGACTTTGTGGGGTGAACCTCAGGGTCCATGACCAGTGTCAGCGGGTGTCACCACTGCTTCTTCCGCTGTTGTGCATGCAATAGAACCCCCTGTTGTGTGTGCAAGGCAATCCCCTGTCCATACTGCATGTAAAGATGCCCCCTCCTCTCAGTCTTCACTTGTTATGGCAGTTTCTCAAGAAACAGCATCAACGTCCACGTTCACGTCCCACCGCAACGTTCAATTGTCCATATCCCAGACCTTTGAACGAAAGCAGCAATTCGCAGCTAACACCCCACAGGCCACAGTCCCAAATTCGCACATTTCAAGACTGCTTGCGTTGGAAATGCTGCATTTTAGGCTGGTGGAGACGGAATCCTTCCGCAATCTTAAGGCGGTGGCCGTCCCTCGGTACTCGGTCCCCAGCTGACACTATTTTGCCCGGTGTGCCATCCCCAGACTACACAAGCACGTGTCCCAAAACATCTGCCGTGCCCTCAACAACGCAGTTACTGGGAGAATCCACCTGACAACGGACACGTGGACAAGTGCTTGTGGCCAGGGACGGTACATCTCCCTGACGGCACACTGGGTAAACATTGTGGAAGCCGGGACCCAGTCGGACCTTGGGATGGAACACATCCTCCCCACACCGAGGATTGCGGGCCCTATGTCAGTCAGAGTTGCCCCCACAGTGTACAGCTCCTGTGCATCATCCTCCTCCTCCTCCTCATGTTCAGACTCCATCTCAGATATCACCACATCAGTTACAAGCTGGAAGCACTGCAGTACTGCCTCCGCAACAGGCTGTGCTGAAACTCATAAGCTTAGGTGATAAACCTCACACTGCTTGTGAGTTGTGGACAGCTGTGAAAGAGCAGGCAGATCTGTGGCTGAGACTGCTGAACCTACATCCAGGCATGGTCGTGTGTGACAATGACCGTATCCTGGTGGCGTCTCTGAGGCGAGGCGAGATCACACACGTACCATGCCTGGCTCATGTGCTTAACCTCGTGGTTCAGCTGTTTCTTAAATCGTACCCCGAGTTGCCAGATCTGCTCGTGAAAGTATGCCGCCTGTCAGCTCATTTATCAAGTCGGCTACAGCTTCAGCCGCCCTTGCTGTGTTGCAGCAGTGTTTGCAGATTCCGGCACACCGACTGGTGTGTGATGTCCCCACACGTTGAAACTCTACCCTCCACATGTTGCTAAGGATTTGTGAGCAGAAGAGAGCAGTTGTGGAGTACCAGCTGCAACAAGGCTGTCGATATTCAGGTCAGAATCCACACATAAGACCTAAGGAGTGGACCTGGATGTCTGACATATGTACCATCCTGACAAACTTTGAGGAGGCCACCAAGATGGTGAGTGGCGATGACGCCATCATTAGTGTCAGCATCCCACTAGTCTGTCTTTTGCAACGCTGTCTGCAGAGAATTAAAGAGGAGGCATTGCAGCCAGAGTATGATGAGATGGATCAAGAAGCCGTAGCGGGTGATTACCCACAGCCCAGCCTCATCTCATCCCAACATGCTTTGGGGGACAATGAGGGAGAGGAGGAGGAGGAGGAAGAACAGGAGCTGGTATCATGCGCTGTAGACGGTAGTACCTGTACAACTGTCATACCGTTGGTTCAGCGTGGGTGGCCTGAAGACAGGGGGGAGGAGGAGGAGGAAGAGGAGGAGAGCATGGTCAGTCGTCATCTTGGTGAGGACATGGAAATTTTGCCCGTTACCAGTCTGGCATGCATGGCTGACTTTATGTTACGCTGCCTTAACCGTGACCCTCGCGTTGTCAAAATGTTGGGTGACAGTCATTACTGGTTGGTGACACTTTTAGACCCCTGCTACAAGGAGAACTTTCACTCTCTTATTCCTGAGGTGGAGAGGTCTACAAAAATGGGGCAGTACCAGAAGGCCCTTGCTGCAGAACTGTTAAAAAAATTCCCATCTGAACACGCTAGCGGCAGACCTCACAGTTCATTGCCCAACCAAGGCGTACATGCGAGAGAGACGCAACTCCAATCCAGCAGAGGCAGGGGAACACTGTCAACATTCTGGGACAGTTTTCTCAGACCCTCCGTTCGGACAGACCCTGAGGCACAGGGTACTCTCACAAGGAGTGGAAAGTTTCAAAAGATGGTGAGGGAGTACCTTGCCGACCGTACCAGCGTCCTCCGTGATTCCTCTGTGCCTTTTAATTATTGGGTATCCAAGCTGGACACTTGGAATGAACTCGCTCTGTACGCCTTGAGGTCCTGGCCTGCCCTGTCGCTAGCGTGTTATTGGAGCGTGTTTTTAGTGCCTCTGGGGGAATTATAACTGATAAGAGCACTCGCCTGTCAACAATGCTGACAAGCTGACCCTTATCAAAATGAACAAGGGCAGGATTGGGCCAGACTTCTCATCACCACCAAATGACAGCAGAATAACATAAAGTCAAATCCACTGTGTTATTTCAGGAGGTGTATTCACATGCACAGCTTCACACCCACACATGGGTATACGCTTCCTCATTTCGGCTGTTTTATGTTCTTCCCTTATCCTCAGCCTCCACCACCACTATACCACCAGGGTGACCGTGGTCCGTGTTGCACATTATTGAAAGTTCCTCCATCCTGATTTTTGTCAGCTTTTGCTTGGAAGGCATAAGCAAAGACTGTGGGAGACCCACTCCCCAATAATGGGAATAATATTTTTAAGATGCTGTACTGTATGGCTCTTCCAAGGGGCACTAAAAGCGTCTTGTTATACCACTCTGACCTCCATGTTTCTTCTGAGGGGCATTAAAAGTGTCTTGTTATACCACTCTGACCTCCACATCTCTTCTGAGGGGCATTAAAAGCGTCTTGCTATACCACTCTGACCTCCACGTCTCTTCTGAGGGGCATTAAAAGCGTCTTGTTAAGCTACTGGGACCTCCACGACTCTTCGAACGGGCATTGCATTTCCTCATAATTTTTGGAAGCTTTTGCTTGGAAGGCATAAGCAAATACTATGGGAGACCCACTCCCCAATAATGGGACTTATGTTTGTATTATGCTGTACTGCATGGCTCTTGTAAGAGGCATTGCAAGTTTCTCTGTCCTAATTTTTGGAAGCTTTTGCTTGGAAGGCATAAGCAAATACTATGAGAGACCCACTCCCCAATAATTGGACTAATGTGTGTAATATGCTGTACTGCATGGCTCTTGTAAGAGGCATTGCAAGTTGCTCCGTCCTAATTTTTGGAAGCTTGTGCTTGGAAGGCATAAGCAAATACTATGGGAGACCCACTCCCCAATAATGGGACTTATGTTTGTAATATGCTGTACTGCATGGCTCTTGTAAGAGGCATTGCAAGTAGAGATGAGCGTTGTTCTACTCGAACTGTTCGCCAATCTCAAATTCGAGCTGTTTTGGGCGGTGTTCGAGCCGTTCGGCGAACACGAACAATTTGAGAAAAATTTGGCTGTTCGAGGTTATGTTCGATAACTGTTCGTGCACCAAAATCATAACTGGATTTTTTCTCAGTAATGATGAAAATTAATGTTAATACGCAGTTTGAGTGTACAGCGGGGTGGGGGGAGGGGCAGGGGATGGATCTCTGCAGGAACAATGAAGATTTCCATTTTTTTTTTCTCTTTCCCGCATTTACAGTGGGGAGGTGCAATCTGTCAGCCTATCAGCAGCGCACACACGGAGCGAAGTGCTTTTTTTCACACAAGCAAGGGCATGTGTCATTGGCAGTGTATGTCACATGTCCTTGCCCTATAAGACCAAGCCATTTTCCCCGTCGCCACCATTTTCTCACTGCTGCAGCTGCGTGTTAGACGGCACCGCTGTTGCTGTGTGCGCTATACCTTGTTAATTTCAAGCCAATTTTCGCACAAATCTACAGATAGCTTGGGAGTAGGGAATAGTTGTGATTGCAGTCCTTTTAAGGACTAGGTTACAGCATTTCCTACGACTTTTATCAGGCAGGTCTGTGCTCTTAAATAGATAGATTGTGGGAGTAAAGACTAATTGTAATTGGAGTCCTTTTCAGGACTAGGTTACATCAGTTCCTATCAGTTTTTGCCAGGCAGGTCTGTGCCAGTGCTGTGCAAGTTTTTTTCACAGCATTTGGCTGAATCTAGCAAAGCTAATCCTTTTTGGCCTATTGCAGAGTGTGTTAGTCAGTGGAGTAGCCTATCTGTGTTGCAAGATATACCACCTGTGTATAGAATACCAATTTTTTTACTGCACCTAGTGAAGTAAAATCTTTTGGGCATAGCATCATTCTATTAGTCCATCTATACTGACCTCCATCAGGTTGTAAATTGAATATAATTTTTTTCTGCATCTAGCTCTGAAAAAATATTGGGCTTCTAGCTGTGTGTGGGACTTGTTGTATTAGTCCATCTATACTGACCTCCATCAGGTTGCAAACTGCATATATTTTTTTCTTCATCTACCTCTGAAAAAATATTGGGCTTCTAGCTGTGAGTGGGACTTGTTCTATTAATCCATCTATACAGACCTCCATCAGGTTGCAAACTGAATATATTTTTTTCTGCATCTACCTCTGAAAAAATATTGGGCTTCTAGCTGTGTGTGGGACTTGTTGTATTAGTCCATCTATACTGACCTCCATCAGGTTGCAAACTGAATATATTTTTTTCTGCATCTACCTCTGAAAAAATATTGGGCTTCTAGCTGTGTGTGGGACTTGTTGTATTAGTCCATCTATACTGACCTCCATCAGGTTGCAAACTGAATATATTTTTTTCTGCATCTACCTCTGAAAAAATATTGGGCTTCTAGCTGTGTGTGGGACTTGTTGTATTAGTCCATCTATACTGACCTCCATCAGGTTGCAAACTGAATATATTTTTTTCTGCATCTACCTCTGAAAAAATATTGGGCTTCTAGCTGTGTGTGGGACTTGTTCTATTAATCCATCTATACAGACCTCCATCAGGTTGCAAACTGAATATATTTTTTTCTGCATCTAGCTCTGAAAAAATATTTGGCCTTCTAGCAGTGTGTGGGACTTTCTCTATTAGTCCATCTATACTGACCTCCATCAGGTTGCAAATTGAATATAATTTTTTTCTGCATCTAACCCAGCCAATAGTTTTGGCCTAATACCACAGTTTGGCCACTCAGCTCTGCTCGGTTCCCATCCATTGTTTTTTTGTGCAAACAACTCCAGAGTTGTGAATTAGTTAACCACCAAAATAAGTGGAAGAAGGCCTGCTGCTGGTGGAAAGGGGAATAGGCGTGTTGGGAAGGGGAAAAAAGGTTGTGTCCGTGGGGTAGGTGTTAAAGCAACAGTAACATCTGCAGAAGAAAGACCATCTTCCAGCCAAACTTAAATGTCTACTTCTTTTAGCGGACAATGTGATAAGATCCCTTTCTTACGGCCACGCCAATCGCTACAAATTCCAGATGAGGCACAAAAACAACAGGTGCTTCAATGGATATCAAGCAGTGTTGAGCCACCCCCGTAGTGTTCGAGTTCGGTTCGGTTCGTCGAACACCCGTGTGTTCGCCGAACTGTTCGTCGAACTGTTCGTCGAACACCTTCGAACACCGTTAAAACCAATGGCAGGCAAACAAAAACACATAGAAACACATAGAAAACACCTTCAAAGGTGTCCAAAAGCTGACAAACTGCTCAGAAGACACAACTAACACATGGAAAAGTGACAAGTACATATAGTCATGCGAAAAGAAAAGAGGTGGAGGAGTAAAAGGAGGGGGAGACACAGATATAGGCATGTCATGCCCTTCTAAAATCCAAAAAGTGAGAAGCCGAGACGGCCAGTCCGCTCCTGCCTGTGCCACCTCCGTGTCTCCGGGTTTGTGCCAGAGCCGCGGTGAACCCTGACGGCCAGCCCCCCTCTCCCAATACTGGTGCCTGTCCGCTGGTGGGTCGAGAGAGCCCCCCTGTGGTGGAGGCAGCTCTAAGCTTTTTAATTTAAATTGTCCCTCTAATTTGAATGAATACACTTTAAATCCATTTACAAGGATCTATTGGAGGGCAAGTCTCATGCCAGCAGCCGCGTAATTCCAGCTCCAGTAGCGTCCACTAAAGCTGCTGCAGTTAAAAAGCTTTTATAAGGATCAAGCTCGGCTGTCCACCGCAAGGCATCCTAGTGCCAGTCCCAGCCCCTATGCCTTGGGGTGCCTCCTGATGCTCTTCACTAAGTATCCCGTGGTCCCGAAGCATTTCCTTTGAAAAAATGAAGTGTCCAAACTACAGGTGGTGTAGCTTGCTTAACAGCCGGGATAATCCGCTGACTAGCAGACACTGCTACTAGGCACAAAGTATTTCCTGGGCTAGATGCAGTTAAAAATTTTTAAGTAGATACTCTCGTTGGATGCTGAGAAAGCATTCCATAGAGTCTCCTGGCACGCCATATATGATTCTCTTAAAAAGCTTGTGGTAGGGGTCTAGGGGACCCTTTTATAGCCAAAATCACGGCCCTGTATCACAATACGTCACCTAGGCTGAAGATAAATGGAACTGTAGCACCGAGGGCTCGGTTGCTACAGACGTATTGCACCTCACCCAGAGGTGTGATATCTCACTCTCAGATAAGGATGGAGTGTGGATCAGGACCCGACACCTGCATGCATTACACCACATTGCCGTGGGGCAGGGCGACCAATATGCCCCTGAGATGGGCACGACAGTCCCTGTCCCTGGCTGGAGTGGGGGGAGGGAACACTGAGGAAGGGGAACCCTGCAGTGCAGGAGCAGGGAGGAAGCAGTTCCTGGGTGCATTGAGAAGGGAGTATAAAAGGTGGGCACCATCTTAGTTCAGTGCAGAGAAGTCTGAGCAGAAGTGGAAGGGAGCAGGGGCTCTGCATGAGCTCTGCTCCGGAGGCGGGCCTAGTAACAGAGGCCCAGGCCTGCAAGAGGGAGAAGGAAGGAAGAGGAGCGGAGAAGGCTCCAGGAACGAGGAATGAAGGGATCCCAGGGGTGCGGACGGGCGAGTCGCCACCGCACGCCCGAATCCACCTGCGTGGAGGGGTCAGGCCAAAGGGGGAGACCGGTCCCCGAACTAGTGGAGGCAGGAAACGACCCTCAGCTAGAAACCGGAGGCTCTGACATTTTATGTGGCGCAGCCCCTTGCTCCACCCGCTAGGAAGGCACCACATAGGGTCAGGGAAACTGGCGCCAAGTTTACCAAGAGGAGGCCCGAGGCAGCCGGAAATAAGTGTTGGTAAGAAAGGCCAGACAAAGTACACACAAAGGGGGTCCTGTGAAGCGCTCCAAAGTTATCTGGGAGTTGTCTGAGCCCCTCACCTGGTGAGCACAGTACGACGTGGGCAGCCGTTACCTGCAGACGTGGTCTGGATAATAAGAACTGTGAGTAAAGGCCCTGAACTGCATCACTGACTCCGTGTCGTTACTGCTGCTGCCCTGCACCATCACCCCCATCCTCCGCATACACTGCCCTGAGGCTATACTCCTCCCGTGGGGAGTTATGCTACGCTCTGCTGCACCCACAACACCAGCCTTAGCGGTCTGCCCTGTAGCGGCGGTTCACTCTGACCGCAATCCACGGGTGGCATAGTCGGACATTTAAACATCAAAACCACATAAATAGTTCCGCCACTGGTTTGACCGCCCTGAGCCACGGAACCGGATCGCCGCCACGAAGACTACAACCACCAGCATCCACCAAAAAGGGTCCGGCTCCGGGTGTCCCAAGGCCCAGGGGGTGCGTCAGAACATTTTCATCACCTTTCACAATCACCAATGGGACAAGGCAGGGATGTCCTCTGTCCCCTCTTATACATCCTAGTGACGGAGCACCTGCTCTCATCAATTCGCCATAACCCCAATATTAGGTGGATTGAGGTGGGAGGCACCGAGTACAAGTGCTCTCTATTTGCTGATGATGTCCTAGTATATATCACTCAATCACATATATCCATCCCTGCTGTTATGGCTGAAATAGATCACTTTGTTACATGGTAAAATTTTAAAATCAATGCAGCGAAGTCTGAGGCCCTCGATGTCTCCCTCCCTAAATCCATATAGGATTCCATCCAGTCCAACTTTCCCTTTGCCTGGCCCTCACAGGGTATCAAATACTTAGGAATTCCTATTCATAGAGACCTCTCCCATCTATGTTATCTTAATTTTGGGCCCTTTATTGAACAATTCCATACAGACCACGGTTGGCAAGTTGGAACTGTGAGATTCACTACGTGCACCACTGGTATTTTGTGGAAAAGCACATGTAAGATTCTGCAACAGTCTCTGCTGATACTCCTGCATGCGTGCATCCCTTTCTATGGCAGGAATAATTTCTGCAAATTTACTTTTGTACCGGGGATCTAACAGTGTGGCAACCCAGTAGTCAGGATTATTTCTAATTCTCACAATTCGAGGGTCATGTTGCAGGTAGTGTAGCAAGAAGGCACTCATGTGTGTTGCGCATCCAGGAGCACCAAGTCCCTGTTGTGTTGGTGGCGAGGTAACAATCATGCTTCCTTCCTCTGTCCTCTCCCCCCAACCTCGCACAACAGAAATGTGATCAAGGTCTCCCTCATCTGATGAGTCTTCCATCAGTTCGTCCTCCACTTCTTCTTGGGCTCCTGCACCTTCCTCACTAGTTTGGCTGCTACCATGCGCCCTGGTAAAATCATCTCCCCCACCCTCACATGCCTGCCGCCCTGGTGCTGCCGACCGTCTGGACCTTGCAGATGTTAGCCCTTCCGCATACAACTCCTCCTCCTCTACTTCCTCCACCTCCTCTTGTGCCACCACCTGACTCCGAATTCTGTTTAACATGTGCTCCAGCATGTAAATCACCGGAATAGTCATGCTGATAATGGCATCGTCAGCACTAAACATCTTCGTCGCCATTTCAAAACTGTGCAGAAGGGTGCATAGGTCCCTGATCTGAGACCACTCCTCCAGCGTGATTTGCCCCACCTCTGAATCTCGTTGGCCCAGGCTATACGTCAGAACGTATTGCACCAGGGCTTGTCGGTGCTGCCACAGTCGCTGCAACATGTGCAGAGTTGAATTCCACCGGGTAGGCACATCGCATTTTAGCCGGTGAAGTGGCAGGCCCAACGACTTCTGTAGAGATGTAAGTCGCTGAGCTGCGGGATGCGAACGGCGGAAGTGAGCACACAGCGACCGTGCCCTCTGCAGAAGGCCATCTAGTCTGGGATAGTGGGCTAAAAATTGCTGGACAACCAGGTTCAACACGTGAGCCATACAAGGCACGTGTGTGACATTGCCCCGGCGAAGGGCCACACCCAGGTTTGCAGCATTGTCGCACACGGCCTTCCCTGGTTTCAGGTCCAGTGGAGACAACCATTCATGAAATTGGTTCTCCAGAGCTGACCACAACTCCTCAGCTGTGTGACTCACATTTCCCAGACATTTCAATGTAAAAACCGCCTGATGACGTTGAGCCCTACTGCCAGCATAGTAAGGAGGTGTGCAGGATCCCTTCTGCGCAGTTAGAAAGCTTGTGGCATGACCAGACAGGCTTTGGGTGCAGGTGGAAGACCGAGAGGAGGTTGAGGAGGCAGAAGCAGTGGAGGAAAAATGACATAAAGAGGATTGACGCACAACTCGTGGGGACGGCAAGACTTGGACAGCAGCCCCTTGTCCTGCTGTCACCATAGTTACCCAGTGCCCAGTCAGCGACATGTAACGCCCCTGTCCATGCCTACTCGTCCAAGTGTCTGTGGTGAAATGCACCCTGTCACACACAGAGTTTCTCAAAGAAGCGGTGATGTTGTGTGCGACATGCTGGTGGAGCGCAGGCACACCTTTCTTTGAGAAGTAGTGCCGACTGGGCATCTGGTACTGGGGCACTGCGACGGACATAAGGTCTCGAAAATCCTCTGTGTCCACCAGGTGGAAAGGCAGCATTTCTGTAGCCAAGAGCTTGCAGATGGTGAAATTCAACCTCTTAGCTTTCTCATGGCTAGGAGGAAATGGTCTTTTACTTGTCCACATCTGAGGGACCGAGGGCTGGCTATTGTGCTTAGACGGGGTTGATAAGGGTGTCCCCGGCAAACTGCCGGTCTGTGAGGAAGATGCAGGCAGACATGTTAGGTTGCCTTGATCCAAAGGTGGTGCTATCGATGTCGGACAGCGCTCAAGACCAGCTGGTGTTACCACCTCCAAAGAAAATGATGACCTGCCAATCACGCTGGCTGTTGCGGGTAAAGAGGTGGCAGGTCTGCGCCCCAAAACAGGTGTGACTGCTGTCCCCCCAGTCACAGAGGATGAAGAGGCCGCGGATGCACAAGATATGGCAGACGGTGGTTGGCCCGGCCGGCTAGACCGCATTGTAGCACACTGAGCTTCCCACTGCAACTTATGCTTCATGTCCATGTGCCGGTTCATGCATGAAGTACTCAAACTATGTATTTTTTGGCCTCTACTTAGCTTTTGCTGACAAATGTTACAGATAACACGAGTTGGGTCATCTTTATCGATCTGAAAAAATGCCCAGGCTATGCAAGGCTTAGCACCCATGCGACCTGAAGAGCCACCACGACTTGTGGTGAGAGGCAGAGTTGTGTTTGAGGATGCAGTTGTTGACGTGCTTCCAGTACTACGTCTCTGTCCAGGAAGGCGCAACCTGACCTCGTCGTCACTAGCATCTTCCTCCACCTCCTCTGCTGACCTCATCTCTTGGCTGACTGTGGGTTGACAGTAAGTGGGATCTCCGACCTCATCATCATCACCCTGTGCGTTATCACACCCGTCGTCCTCAGAGCCAACCTGTTCCTGCCCTGACAAAAAACTAAAGTTGTCGCTCCAATCAGGTATTTGAGTCTTATCATCGTCTTCCTCATTGTCTCCACCAACAGGAGTTACAGTTTGGGAATGAGGGTCTACATTATGGTCAGAACCTTCTGCGTCTGGTCCTGGATCCGACTCATAAAGATTCTGGGCATCAGTGCAGATCATTTCCTCGTCTGGATTCACAGAAGCGCTGGAGTCGACCTCTGATTCCCAGGCTATAGTATGAGTAAACAGCTCTGCAGACTCAACCATCTGTTCTACCTCATACTCAGACGGGCAGCTGGAGATTTGGGAGCTGTGAGGAAGCAAGTGCGATTTGGGTGACACCTTTGAGGACTGGAGTATTTGTGATGTTGAAGTTGATGTGGAGGAGAGCCCACTTAAAGGAGCACTTGATATCCGTTGAAGCACCTGCTGTTTTTGTGCCTCATCTGGAATTTGTAGCGATTGGCGTGGCCGTAAGAAAGGGATCTTATCACATTGTCCGCTAAAAGAAGTAGACATTTTAGTTTGGCTGGAAGATGGTCTTTCTTCTGCACCTACCCCACGGACACAACCTTTTTTCCCCTTCCCAACACGCCTATTCCCCTTTCCACCAGCAGCAGGCCTTTTTCCACTCATTTTGGTGGTTAACTAATTCACAACTCTGGAGCTGTTTGCACAAAAAAACAATGGATGGTAACCGAGCAGAGCTGAGTGGCCAAACTGTGGTATTAGGCCAAAACTATTGGCTGGGTTAGATGCAGAAAAAAATTATTTTTAATTTGCAACCTGATGGAGGTCAGTATAGATGGACTAATAGACCAAGTCCCACACACCGCTAGAAGCCCAAATATTTTTTCAGAGCTAGATGCAGAAAATTTTTTTATTCAATTTGCAACCTGATGGAGGTCAGTATAGATGGACTAATAGACCAAGTCCCACACACTGCTAGAAGCCCAAATATTTTTTCAGAGCTAGATGCAGAAAAAAATTATTTTTAATTTGCAACCTGATGGAGGTCAGTATAGATGGACTAATAGACCAAGTCCCACACACTGCTAGAAGCCCAAATATTTTTTCAGAGCTAGATGCAGAAAAAAATTATTTTTAATTTGCAACCTGATGGAGGTCAGTATAGATGGACTAATAGAACAAGTCCCACACGCTGCTAGAAGCCCAAATATTTTTTCAGAGATAAATGAAGAAAAAAATTATTTTTAATTTGCAACCTGATGGAGGTCAGTATAGATGGACTAATAGACCAAGTCCCACACACTGCTAGAAGCCCAAATATTTTTTCAGAGCTAGATGCAGAAAAAAAATATTTTTAATTTGCAACCTGATGGAGGTCAGTATAGATGGACTAATAGACCAAGTCCCACACACCGCTAGAAGCCCAAATATTTTTTCAGAGCTAGATGCAGAAAAAAATTATATTCAATTTGCAACCTGCTGGAGGTCAGTATAGAAGGACTAATAGAACAAGTCCCACACACTGCTAGAAGCCCAAATATTTTTTCAGAGCTAAATGAAGAAAAAAATTATTTTTAATTTGCAACCTGATGGAGGTCAGTATAGATGGACTAATAGACCAAGTCCCACACACTGCTAGAAGCCCAAATATTTTTTCAGAGCTAGATGCAGAAAAAAATTATATTCAGTTTGCAACCTGATGGAGGTCAGTATAGATGGACTAATAGAATGATGCTATGCCCAAAAGATTTTACTTCACTAGGTGCAGTAAAAAAATTGGTATTCTATACACAGGTGGTATATCTTGCAACACAGATAGGCTACTCCACTGACTAACACACTCTGCAATAGGCCAAAAAGGATTAGCTTTGCTAGATTCAGCCAAATGCTGTGAAAAAAACTTGCACAGCACTGGCACAGACCTGCCTGGCAAAAACTGATAGGAACTCATGTAACCTAGTCCTGAAAAGGACTCCAATTACAATTAGTCTTTACTCCCACAATCTATCTATTTAAGAGCACAGACCTGCCTGATAAAAGTCGTAGGAAATGCTGTAACTTAGTCCTTAAAAGGACTGCAATCACAACTATTCCCTACTCCCAAGCTATCTGTATATTTGTGCGAAAATTGGCTTGAAATTAACAAGGTATAGCGCACACAGCAACAGCGGTGCCGTCTAACACGCAGCTGCAGCAGTGAGAAAATGGTGGCGACGGGGAAAATGGCTTGGTCTTATAGGGCAAGGACATGTGACATACACTGCCAATCACACATGCCCTTGCTTGTGTGAAAAAAAGCACTTCGCTCCGTGTGTGCGCTGCTGATAGGCTGACAGATTGCACCTCCCCACTGCAAATGCGGGAAAGAGAAAAAAAAATGGAGATCTTCATTGTTCCTGCAGAGATCCATCCCCTGCCCCTCCCCCCGCCCCACTGTACACTCAAACTGCGTATTAACATTAATTTTCATCATTACTGAGAAAAAATCCAGTTATGATTTTGGTGCACGAACAGTTATCGAACATAACCTCGAACAGCCGAATTTTTCTCAAATTGTTCGTGTTCGCCGACCGGCTCGAACACCGCCCAAAACAGCTCGAATTTGAGATTGGCGAACAGTTCGAGTAGAACAACGCTCATCTCTAATATCAAGTGCACCTTTAAGTGGGCTCTCCTCCACATCAACTTCAACATCACAAATACTCCAGTCCTCAAAGGTGTCACCCCAATCGCACTTGCTTCCTCACAGCTCCCAAATCTCCAGCTGCCCGTCTGAGTATGAGGTAGAACAGATGGTTGAGTCTGCAGAGCTGTTTACTCATACTATAGCCTGGGAATCAGAGGTCGACTCCAGCGCTTCTGTGAATCCAGACGAGGAAATGATCTGCACTGATGCCCAGAATCTTCATGACCAGACGCAGAAGGTTCTGACCATAATGTAGACCCTCATTCCCAAACTGTAACTCCTGTTGGTGGAGACAATGAGGAAGACGATGATAAGACTCAAATACCTGATTGGAGCGACAACTTTAGTTTTTTGTCAGGGCAGGAACAGGTTGGCTCTGAGGACGACGGGTGTGATAACGCACAGGGTGATGATGATGAGGTCGGAGATCCCACTTACTGTCAACCCACAGTCAGCCAAGAGATGAGGTCAGCAGAGGAGGTGGAGGAAGATGCTAGTGACGACGAGGTCAGGTTGCGCCTTCCTGGACAGAGACGTAGTACTGGAAGCACGTCAACAACTGCATCCTCAAACACAACTCTGCCTCTCACCACAAGTCGTGGTGGCTCTTCAGGTCGCATGGGTGCTAAGCCTTGCATAGCCTGGGCATTTTTTCAGATCGATAAAGATGACCCAACTCGTGTTATCTGTAACATTTGTCAGCAAAAGCTAAGTAGAGGCCAAAAAATACATAGTTTGAGTACTTCATGCATGAACCGGCACATGGACATGAAGCATAAGTTGCAGTGGGAAGCTCAGTGTGCTACAATGCGGCCTAGCCGGCCGGGCCAGCCACCGTCTGCCAAATCTTGTGCATCCGCGGCCTCTTCATCCTCTGTGACTGGGGGGACAGCAGTCACACCTGTTTTGGGGCGCAGACCTGCCACCTCTTTACCCGCAACAGCCAGCGTGATTGGCAGGTCATCATTTTCTTTGGAGGTGGTAACACCAGCTGGTGTTGAGCGCTGTCCGACATCGATAGCACCACCTTTGGATCAAGGCAACCTAACATGTCCGCCTGCATCTTCCTCACAGACCGGCAGTTTGCCGGGGACACCCTTATCAACCCCGTCTAAGCACAATAGCCAGCCCTCGGTCCCTCAGATGTGGACAAGTAAAAGACCATTTCCTCCTAGCCATGAGAAAGCTAAGAGGTTGAATTTCACCATCTGCAAGCTCTTGGCTACAGAAATGCTGCCTTTCCGCCTGGTGGACACAGAGGATTTTCGAGACCTTATGTCCGTCGCACTGCCCCAGTACCAGATGCCCAGTCGGCACTACTTCTCAAAGAAAGGTGTGCCTGCGCTCCACCAGCATGTCGCACACAACATCACCGCTTCTTTGAGAAACTCTGTGTGTGACAGGGTGCATTTCACCACAGACACTTGGATGAGTAGGCATGGATAGGGGCATTACATGTCGCTGACTGGGCACTGGGTAACTATGGTGACAGCAGGACAAGGGGCTGCTGTCCAAGTCTTGCCGTCCCCACGAGTTGTGCGTCAATCCTCTTTATGTCAAAGTTCCTCCACTGCTTCTGCCTCCTCAACCTCCTCTCGGTCTTCCACCTGCACCCAAAGCCTGTCTGGTCATGCCACAAGCTTTCTAACTGCGCAGAAGGGATCCTGCACACCTCCTTACTATGCTGGCAGTAGGGCTCAACGTCATCAGGCGGTTTTTACATTGAAATGTCTGGGAAATGTGAGTCACACAGCTGAGGAGTTGTGGTCAGCTCTGGAGAACCAATTTCATGAATGGTTGTCTCCACTGGACCTGAAACCAGGGAAGGCCGTGTGCGACAATGCTGCAAACCTGGGTGCGGCCCTTCGCCGGGGCAATGTCACACACGTGCCTTGTATGGCTCACGTGTTGAACCTGGTTGTCCAGCAATTTTTAGCCCACTATCCCAGACTAGATGGCCTTCTGCAGAGGGCACGGTCGCTGTGTGCTCACTTTCGCCGTTCGCATCCCGCAGCTCAGCGACTTACATCTCTACAGAAGTCGTTGGGCCTGCCACTTCACCGGCTAAAATGCGATGTGCCTACCCGGTGGAATTCAACTCTGCACATGTTGCAGCGACTGTGGCAGCACCGACAAGCCCTGGTGCAATACGTTCTGACGTATAGCCTGGGCCAACGAGATCCAGAGGTGGGGCAAATCACGCTGGAGGAGTGGTCTCAGATCAGGGACCTATGCACCCTTCTGCACAGTTTTGAAATGGCGACGAAGATGTTTAGTGCTGACGATGCCATTATCAGCATGACTATTCCGGTGATTTACATGCTGGAGCACATGTTAAACAGAATTCGGAGTCAGGTGGTGGCACAAGAGGAGGTGGAGGAAGTAGAGGAGGAGGAGTTGTATGCGGAAGGGCTAACATCTGCAAGGTCCAGACGGTCGGCAGCACCAAGGCGGCAGGCATGTGAGGGTGGGGGAGATGGTTTTACCAGGGCGCATGGTAGCAGCCAAACTAGTGAGGAAGGTGCAGGAGCCCAGGAGGAAGTGGAGGACGAACTGATGGAAGACTCATCAGATGAGGGAGACCTTGATCACATTTCTGTTGTGCGAGGTTGGGGGGAGAGGACAGAGGAAGGAAGCATGATTGTTACCTCGCCACCAACACAACAGGGACTTGGTGCTCCTGGATGCGCAACACACATGAGTGCCTTCTTGCTGCACTACCTGCAACATGACCCTCGAATTGTGAGAATTAGAAATAATCCTGACTACTGGGTTGCCACACTGTTAGATCCCCGGTACAAAAGTAAATTTGCAGAAATTATTCCTGCCATAGAAAGGGATGCACGCATGCAGGAGTATCAGCAGAGACTGTTGCAGAATCTTACATGTGCTTTTCCACAAAATACCAGTGGTGCACGTAGTGAATCTCACAGTTCCAACTTGCCAACCGTGGGACCGTCAAGTGTTCAGCACTCAAACCGTAACAGAACCACAGTATCTGCTGGTAACATCAATTTTGCGGAATCATTTCACCACTTTTTTAGCCCATCCTTTGCAAGGCCACAGGAGACAAGAAGTCTGACACATAGTCAACGCCTAGAGACGATGGTACAGGAGTATCTCCAAGTAAACATTGAAGCCACGACTGTGTCACTGGACCCTTGCTCTTTTTGGGCTTCCAATCTGGATAAATGGCCGGAGCTAGCCACTTACGCCTTGGAGATCTTGTCATGCCCCGCAGCCAGCGTTCTGTCTGAACGTGTGTTCAGCGCTGCTGGTGGTGTGCTGACAGATAAGCGCACGCGGCTCTCCACTGATAATGTAGACAGACTCACGTTCATAAAGATGAACAAATCATGGATCCGAAACGACTTTTCTACCCCTGTGTCATCCTGGGGAGAGTAAAAGCTTGATGATTGGTTAAAATCACCCTACCAACCGTTTTAAGCTTTCAAATTACTAATCATGTTTATCTGTATCTTGGCTGGAAAATAATTTGGTCTTTGTAGCAGTGTGCAGCACTGATTCTATTAGGCCATCTATAATAAGCTCCACCAGATTTAAAATTACTAATCATGTTTATCTGTATCTTGACTGGAAAATAATTTGGGCTTTGTAGCAGTGTCAGCACTGATCCTATTAGGCCATCTATACTAAAGCTTCACCAGATTTAAAATTAATAATAATTTTTAGCTGCATCTAGCCCGGAAAATAATTTTGGGGCTCCGAGATGCGCAAGACACATAAGTGCCTTCTTGCTGCACTACCTGCAGCATGACCCTCATATTGTCAGAATTCGAAGTAATCATGACTACTGGGTTGCCACACTCTTAGATCCCCCAAACTTTTCGATCAACCTTTTCATTTTAATAAAGACCAAAAAAATGGTCATTTTTGAAATTATAAGCATTAGCAGGTTGTTAGAAACTGAAATCAAACAGTTTTCAACTCAAAACTTTATTCTAGGTGATGTTACATTTTCACATAGGACCCCTTGTTCGAAAGGAGCTTCTGAACTCTCTCGTCCATTGAATTTGTCAGGTTTTGGATGGTTTCTGCTTCAATTGTTTTGCATGAGGACAGAATACCCTCCCAGATCTGTTGCTTAGATGTGAACTGCCTCCCGCCATCATAGACACTCCTTTTAATGATGCTCCAAAGGTTCTGAATGGGGTAGAGGTCAGGGGAGCATGGGGGTCACACCATAAGTTTGTCCCCTTTTATGCCCATATCAGCCAGAGATGCAGATGTTTTATGTGCAGCATGAGATGGTGCATTATCATGCAGAAAAATGATCTTGCTGTGAAATACACGGTTCTTCTTCTTGAACCATGGCAGGAAGTGCTGTTTGAGAAAATCCACATACATTATGGAGTTCATCTTTAGCGCCTTCAGGGATCCTAAAGGGGCCGACAATCTCTCTCCCCATGATTCCAGCCCAAAACATTACTCCACCTCCTCCTTGTTGGCGCTGTAGCCGTGTTTGCGTGGGGTGTCCATCAACCAGCCATCCTCCACTCCATCCATCTGGACCATCGAGCGCTGCACGGCACTCATCCGTGAACAAAACAGTTTTGAAATCAGTCTTCATGTAATGTTTGGCCCACTGGAGCCGTTTCTGCTTGTGTGAAGTGGATAGAGGAGGTCGACAGGATGGCGTATGCACAGCTGCAAACCTCTGAAGGACCCTGCATCTTGTTGTTCGGGGGACGTTGGAGGCACAAGCAGCTTCAAAAACTTGTCTGCTGCTATGACAAGGCTTTTTTGCCGCTGCTCTTTCAACCTGACGTAATTGCCTGTAGGAAAGAGTCCTCAATTTGCCCGTATCAGCACGCACACGTGTGTACTGTGAATCAGCTACATACTTCTTGATTGCCAAGACACTTCATCCTGATCATCGCACAATGTTGATTGTAGTCATGCCTTGACCTAAACACTCCACAATTTGTTGCTTCTCAGCAGCCGACACATCCTTTTTCTTTCCCATTTTGGCAGAAAATGTAGGCTGCTTAATAATGTGAGACAGCCTTCTTAAGTAGTCTTGCCTTTCATTGGACACACCTGCCAAACTAATTAGCACAGGTGTCTGCAATTGCTTACAGTGATATAAAGAGCCCTGACACACATCACCATCAATGAGTTTAACTGACAAACAAACAAATTCTTCCCTTATCACTCCTAAACACTTTTTGCATAATAATTTGGAACACAGTGTACATGTGCTTTTCCACAAAACACCAGTGGTTCACGTAGTGAATCTTACAGTTCTAACTTGCCAACCGTGGTCTGTATGGAGTTGTTCAATAAAGGGCCCAAAATTAAGATAACATAGATGGGAGAGGTCTCTATGAATAGGAATTCCTAAGTATTTGATACCCTGTGAGGGCCAGGCAAAGGGAAAGTTGGACTGGATGGAATCCTATATGGATTTGGGGAGGGAGACATCGAGGGCCTCAGACTTCGCTGCATTGATTTTAAAATTTGACCATGTAACAAAGTGATCTATTTCAGCCATAACAGCATGGATGGATATATGTGATTGAGTGATATATACTAGGACATCATCAGCAAATAGAGAGCACTTGTACTCGGTGCCTCCCACCTCAATCCACCTAATATTGGGGTTATGGCGAATTGATGAGAGCAGGTGCTCCGTCACTAGGATGTATAAGAGAGGGGACAGAGAACATCCCTGCCTTGTCCCATTGGTGATTGTGAAAGGTGATGAAAATGTTCTGACGCGCCCCCTGGGCCTTGGGACACCCGGAGCCGGACCCTTTTTGGTGGATGCTGGTGGTTGTAGTCACCGTGGCGGCAACCCGGTTCCGTGGCTCAGGGCGGTCAAACCAGTGGCGGAACTATTTATGTGGTTTTGATGTTTAAATGTCCGACTACGCCACCCATGGATTGCGGTCAGAGTGAACCGCCGCTCCAGGGCAGACCGCTGAGGCTGGTGTTGTGGGTGCAGCAGAGCGTAGCATAACTCCCCACGGGAGGAGTATAGCCTCAGGGCAGTGTATGCGGAGGATGGGGGTGATGGTGCAGGGCAGCAGCAGTAATGACACGGAGTCAGTGATGCAGTCCAGGGCCTTTACTCACAGTTCTTATTATCCAGACCACGTCTGCAGGTAACGGCTGCCCACGTCGTACTGTGCTCACCAGGTGAGGGGCTCAGACAACTCCCAGATAACTTTGGAGTGCTTCACAGGACCCCCTTTGTGTGTCCTTTGTCTGGCCTTTCTTACCAACCCTTCTGTCCGGCTGCCTTGGGCCTCCTCTTGGTAAACTTGGCGCCAGTTTCCTAGACCCTATGTGGTGCCTTCCTAGCGGGTGTAGCGAGGGGCTGCGCCACATAAAATGTCACAGCCTCCTGTTTCTAGCTGAGGGTCGTTTCCTGCCTCCACTAGTTTCGGGGACCGGTCTCCCCCTTTGGCCTGACCCCTTCACGCAGGTGGATTCGGGCGTGCGGTGGCGACTCGCCCGTCCGCACCCCTGAGATCCCTTCGTTCCTCGTTCCTGGAGCCTTCTCCGCTCCTCTTCCTTCCTTCTCCCTCTTCCAGGCCTGGGCCTCTGTTACTAGGCCCGCCTCCGGAGCAGAGCTCATGCAGAGCCCCTGCTCCCTGCCACTTCTGCTCAGACTTCTCTGCACTGAACTAAGATGGTGCCCACCTTTTATACTCCCTTCTCAATGCACCCAGGAACTGCTTCCTCCCTGCTCCTGCACTACAGGGTTCCCCTTCCTCAGTGTTCCCTCCCCCCACTCCAGCCAGGGACAGGGACTGTCGTGCCCATCTCAGGGGCATATTGGTCGCCCTGCCCCACGGCAATGTGGTGTAATGCATGCAGGTGTCGGGTCCTGATCCACACTACATCCTTACCTGAGAGTGAGATATCACACCTCTGGGTGAGGTGCAATACCTCTGTAGCAACCGAGCCCTCAAGGTGCTACAGTTCCATTTATCTTCAGCCTAGGTGACGTATTGCGATACAGGGCCGTGATTTTGGCTATAAAAGGGTCCCCTAGACCCCTACCCCAAGCTTTTTAAGAGAATCATATATGGCGTGCCAGGAGACTCTATGGAATGCTTTCTCAGCATCCAACGAGAGTATCTAATTACAAATTTTTAACTGCATCTAGCCCAGGAAATACTTTGTGCCTAGTAGCAGTGTCTGCTAGTCAGCGGATTATCCCGGCTGTTAAGCAAGCTACACCACCTGTAGTTTGGATACTTCATTTTTCCAAAAGAAATGCTTCGGGACCACGGGATACTCAGTGAAGAGCATCAGGAGGCACCCCAAGGCATAGGGGCTCGGACTGGCAGTAGGATGTCTTGCGGTGGACAGCCGAGCTCGATCCTTATAAAAGCTTTTTAACTGCAGCAGCTTTAGTGGACGCTACTGGAGCTGGAATTACGCGGCTGCTGGCATGAGACTTGCCCTCCAATAGATCCTTGTAAATGGATTTAAAGTGTATTTATTCAAATTAGAGAGACAATTTAAATTAAAAAGCTTAGAGCTGCCTCCACCACAGGGGGGCTCGCTCGACCCACCAGCGGACAGGCACCAGTATTGGGAGAGGGGGGCTGGCCGTCAGGGCTCACCGCGGCTCTGGCACAAACCCGGCGACACGGAGGTGGCACGGGCAGGAGCGGACTGAACGTGTCGGCTTCTCACTTTTTGGATTTTAGAAGGGCATGACATGCCTATATCTGTGTCTCCCCCTCCTTTTACTCCTCCACCTCTTTTCTTTTCGCATGACTATATGTACTTGTCACTTTTCCATGTGTTAGTTGTGTCTTCTGAGCAGTTTGTCAGCTTTTGGACACCTTTGAAGGTGTTTTCTATGTGTTTCTATGTGTTTTTGTTTGCCTGCCATTGGTTTTAACGGTGTTCGAAGGTGTTCGACGAACAGTTCGACGAACAGTTCGGCGAACACACGGGTGTTCGACGAACCGAACCGAACTCGAACACTACGGGGGTGGCTCAACACTAATTGCAAGTTGCTCCGTCCTAATTTTTGGAAGCTTTTGCTTGGAAGGCATAAGCAAATACTATGAGAGACCCACTCCCCAATAATTGGACTAATGTGTGTAATATGCTGTACTGCATGGCTCTTGTAAGAGGCATTGCAAGTTGCTCCGTCCTAATTTTTGGAAGCTTGTGCTTGGAAGGCATAAGCAAATACTATGGGAGACCCACTCCCCAATAATGGGACTAATGTTTGTAATATGCTGTACTGCATCGCTCTTGTAAGAGGCATTGCAAGTTGCTCCATCCTAATTTTTGGAAGCTTGTGCTTGGAAGGCATAAGCAAATACTATGGGAGACCCACTCCCCAATAATGAGACTAATGTTTGTAATATGCTGTACTGCATGGCTCTTGTAAGAGGCATTGCAAGTTGCTCTGTCCTAATTTTTGAAGCTTTTGCTTGGAAGGCATAAGCAAATACTATGGGAGACCCACTCCCCAATAATGGAAATAATGTTTTTAAGATGCTGTACTGTATGGCTCTTGTAAGGGGAATTAAAACCGTCTTGTTAAGCTACTGTGACCTCCACGTCTCTTCCAAGGGGCATTAAAACCGTCTTGTTTAACCACTCTGAACTCCACAGCTCTTCCAAGGGGCATTAAAACCGTCTTGTTAAGCTACTGTGACCTCCACGTCTCTTCCAAGGGTCATTGATATTGTCTTTTTATTCCACTGCAACCCCCACCACTCCTCCAAGGGGCATTAAAACCATCTTGTTAAGCTACTGTGACCTCCACGTCTCTTCAAAGGGGCATTAAAAGCGTCTTCTTAAGCCACTCTGAACTACACAGCTCTTCCAAGGGGCATTGAAATGTTGTTTTTAATTACCTTACCTCTAATCTCCATGACTCTTCCAACGGGCATTGCATTTCCTCCTAATTTTAGTCAGCTTTTGCTTTTCAATGCAAAGGCAAAAACTAAGGGAGACACACTCCCCAATAATGGGTAGAAGGTTTTTAGTACGCTGTAATCCACGTCTGTTTCAAGGGGCATTGCAGTTCCTCATAATTTTTGGAAAGCCTTCCATTCACTGCTTAGGCCAACAGTGCACAGGAGACCCAGTTGCTATAAATGGAAAACAAGGTTTAGTTAAGGCCCACTGACCTCCATGTCATTTCCAAGGGGCATTGGAGTGCCTCGAAATTTTTGGTAGGCATTGCACTCACTGTATGCCCTATAACCGTGTAGCCGAACCGCTCCTTTTGTTACAGAAACATATCCTACAAGACATATGTGGTTGACTGGCCTGATATTGATGTGAATGGTCCCTGTTCCTCCTGCTCTTTCTCCTTTGCCACTACCTCATCCATCATTTATCACCTGAAGCTTTGTTTTAACGGGAGTCATAGAACTTGGATAGTAGCAGGAAAACATCCAGCAATCCTCAGAGGAGGTAGGATATGCGCCAAAACGCTGACCACTTCAGGCCTAGCCGCTACTACATACATGCGCTTGCATTCCTTGAAAACAAAGCAGATGCTAACTTCTATCATCCTCATCATGCTTCTCACCTTGGCACTCTCAACTCCCCTGATGGAGAAGCCAGGGACCACCGGAGGAATCGGGTTCTCTGGTGGGCTCGTCCAATGCTGCCCTAAAGCAGGCCAGTCTAAGAAAAGTGTGTGGGTCAGTAACAGGAGAAATAGGGGCGGCTGGGGCCATTTATGGACACCCGGCTGCCCCCATGCAGCTGGGGACCGTGTGTGGACACCCGGCCGCGGAGCGGCTGGGGACCGAGTGTGGACACCCGGCCGCTCCCCTGGCGCCTGGGGACCGAGCGTGGACACCGGGCCGCCTGGCAGCTGGGGACTGAGTATGGATAAAAGGGCCGCCGACTCAGCCATGACATGGTGGTCGGCGTCTGCCTCCACATGCCTAAAAGGCCCAATTTCAAGTGCAAGCCAGCTAGCAGTATGGTATTGCAGCCTGGGGGAGGGTGGGTGGCAGGTTGCACACTTACGCTTGCATTCCAACAAAACAAAGCAGATGCTAACTTCTATCATCATCATCATGCTCCTCACCTTGGCACTCTCAACTCCCCTGATGGAGAAGCCAGGGCCCACTGAAGGAGTCTGGTTCTCTGGTGGGCTCGTCCAATGCAGCCCTAAAGTAGGCCAGGCTAATAAAAGTCTGTGGGGATGTTCCACGGAGAAATCAGGGCGGCTGAGGACCGTTTATGGACACCCGGCCGCCCCCAAGTGGCTGGGGACCGAGCGTGGACACCCGGCCGCCGGGTGGCTGGGGACTGAGTATGGATACCTCGCTGCCGAAGCAGCCATGAGGTAGTGGCCAGCTTCGGCCTCCTCAAAGCTAAAAGGCCCCATTTCAAGTGCAAGCTAGCAGTATGGTATTGCAGCCTGTGAGTGGGTGGGTGGTTGGCTGCATATTTGCGCTTGCATTGCAAGGAATGGGGGAGGTACAATTGTACACTGCCCTGGGACAAGGACTTGCACGGGGATAGTTGCAAGTCTGCATCTTCTGATGCGGTAAGGATCACTTCTGATGGACACACTTTTAGGCAGTGACCTGGGAGTCAGAGATGCTTCCAGGGGTCTTCCCCATGCTGTACCCATGTCTTTTAAGCACTGTATGCATGTGTCACACAGCACATGGCCAGATAAGGTTGTAAAATGTTAAAATGACATTTCCCGGTGAATGCATTTGTCACGGTTGAAAGCAATACAAAAGTGCAAAAACGTATAAAAAATGCTACTTGTGAACATTGCCCAAGGTGTGGAGGAGTATTTTTGTTTTTGGTTATTTATTTTACCTTATACACAAGTCTTTACCCTGGAAAAGAAATTCCTTAACATATTTCACAGGAAAAAAGTTTCACTTTCATTTTTGAACGTTTTATTATGAGCCTGTAAAAGTGGCTTAATGCCTCTGAACACGTTGTTGTCAACAGTGAACTGTGGGTCAGATTCCTGGGGCGATCCCCATGCTGTCCCCATGTCATTTGAGCACTGTCACTATCGTTTTGGGCACTTTTTACGCTTTCTACAGACTGCCGGGGGTGCCGCCGCAAAAATGCTTGGGTCTCCCATAGACTAACATTGGGCTCGTTGCTCGGGTCGAGCACCCGAGTATCACGGCGAGCTCGGCCCGAGCTTTGAGCACCCGATCATTTTAGTGCTCGCTCAACACTATCTATTACGACCTGGTTCATTTTCGCACAACCCGTTGGTCTGGGGATGATACGGCATCGTCCTTATTTTCTTGCAGCCGTACAAGTTACAGAATTCTTGAAACACTTCTGCTTCAAAGGCTCGGCCTTGGTCGGTAAGCACTCATTCAGGGTTACCATGCGGGTGACAAAAGTGTTGTTGAAATGCTTTGGCTGCCGTCTTAGCCATTTGATCCTTCACTGGCACTACTACCAGGAATCGGGAGTAGTGGTCTACTATGGTGAGAGCGTAGACATAGCCTGACCGGCTTGGGGCTAGCTTCACGTGGTCCAAAGCTACCAGTTCAAGTGGTTGTTTGGTCATTATGGGCTGCAGGGGAGCCCTCTGGCTATCACGGTCTTTCCGTCTCAGGTTGCATGGACCACATTCTCGACACCATCTTTCGATTGCTTTCCTCATGCCAACCCAGTAGAATCGCTCACGTAGCAGGACTTCCAACTTCTTCCACCTGAAGTGTCCAGCTCCATCGTGGTACGCCTCTAAGACCATTGGCGCATCCTGCCTCGGGACTACCACCTGCCAGACCAGTTCGTGTGTCCGGGAGTTGATGCTTCTCCGATACAGCTTTCCCTCGTAGATGAACAGCTTGCCCTTCTCCTTCCACAACTGTTGGGTCTCCTGTGGAGCATCTGGACCAGGGTGTAAGTCAGCTTGTGTCAGCAACTCCTTTACTAGGTGGACAGCTGGGTCGTTATTCTGCGTTTCTGCCCATCCATGGTGGGGCAATGTGTTAAACGTGGCCTCTCTGTTGGCGGAGCACTTGTTCCTCACACAGTGGGAGCACTGGGTTACCCCGTGACGATGGAAAGCCGGTAGCTCTATCTCCTCAAGCTCTTCCAGGTCTTCTCCCCCATCTGGCAAGTTAGGCATCCTGGACAGCGCATCAGCATTAGCGTTTCTATGCCCCGCCCGATACTTGATGGTAAACTCGTAGTTGGACAGCCGGGCCATCCATCGCTGCTCCAGCGCACCAAGCTTCGCTGTTTCAAGGTGGGTCAGTGGATTATTGTCTGTGAAAATTGTAAACATCGCTGAAGCCAGGTAGTGTTTGAAGCCCCCTGTTACAGCCCAGACTATGGCTAAAAACTCCAAGTTGAAGGAACTATAGTTGTCGGGGTTCCTTTCCATGGGACAGAGCTTCCTGCTGGCGTAGGCAATCACTCTCTCTCTGCCCTGCTGTGCCTGTGACAGCACCGCTCCCAATCCCATGTTGCTGGCATCCATATACAGTATAAAGGGTTGGTCATAGTCGGGGAAGGCCAGGACTTCGTCTCCCGTAAGAGCCACTTTCAGTCAAGTAAAGGATTCGTCTTCTTTTTTACTCACTTGAACGGAGGATTTGGGTTCTTGGCCTTCTTGGACTGGCCCACTAAGAGGTTCTGCATGGGTGCTGCTATCTTGGTGAAACCCTTGTTGAATCTCCTGTAGTAGCCTACCAGCCCGAGGAACTGCCGCATTTCTCTGAGAGTGGAGGGTCTGGGCCAGTCCTTGATCACGGTGACTTTTTCAGGGTCTGGTGCTACACCTTCGGCGCTTACCACATGACCTAGGCACTGCACCTTGGGCTTCAACAGGTGGCACTTGGATGGCTTTACTTTCAGGCCAAAACCAGAGAGGGCTTCGACGACCTCGGCCAGGTGCTCCAGGTGGTCTTCTTATGTCTTTGAGTAGACGATTACGTCGTCTAGGTACAGCAGAACGGTTTTGAAGTTTTTGTGTCCTAGGCAACACTCCATTAACCTCTGGAATGTTCCTGAGGCGTTGCAGAGCCCGAATGGCATGCAGTTAAACTCGCAGAGGCCCATTGGTGTCGTAAACACGGTCTTCTCTCTGTCCGCCTCTGCCACGGGAACCTGCCAATACCCACTGGTGAGATCCAAAGTGGAGAAATAGTTAGCGGATCTTAGTGCAGCTAATGATTCCTCAATTCTGGGTAATGGGTAGGCGTCCTTATGTGTAATGCGGTTAATCTGCCTATAATCAACACACATCCTCATTGTACCGTCTTTCTTTCTAACGAGGACTAATGGAGCTGCCCAGGGGATACAACTATCTCTGATCACCCTAGCCTCCTTCATCTCCCGTAACATTCCTTTGGCACATTGATAGTGAGCTGGGGGTACAGGCCGGTACCTCTCTTTAATGGGCGGATGGTCTCCTGTGGGGATATGATGTTGGACCCCTTTTACCTGCCCAAAGTCTAGTGGGTGTTTGCTAAAGACTCGCTCATATTCTTGGACCACCCGGTACACCCCATGCTTTTGGTGCAAAGGGGTGGAGTCGGTGCCTACTTGTAGCTTCTGACACCAATCCTCCACCTGCCCCTTGGGGCCATTGTCTTCCACCTGTTTGGACGGAGGTAAGGGTTCCACTGCCTTTATTGCGTTGTTACTGACAGTGAACAGCTTAGCAAGGGTGGCATACCGGGTTAAATGGACCTTTTTCTCCCCACAATTCAGGATGCGTATCGGTACTCTCCCCTTGCGGACATCCACCACCCCCCTGACTGTCAAGATGGTGGGCCTACTATCAGAGTACACAGGTTCTACCAGGGCCTGATAATCTTGACCCCTGAGACCTATTGCTGCCCATCACCATATTAACATTTCACTCCAAGGGGGCATTGCAATGGGGAACGGATCACTCATTCTGACACTGCCGATTTCTCCACCAGACAGCTCTACTTGTTGTCTCTGCATCAGGGCTTCGATCTCTTTCTGCAGAACTCACTGCTGACCAGAACTGGCAGTCTCTGCAACCTGTTGCAACAAAACAATAATTTCCCCAAGACAATTCTCTATCACATTGGTGCCTAAGGTTATCATAGGATGGCTTTCTCGGCGATCAATATCTACAATAATCATTCCTTGTGATAGCAATTCTACTCGGCCAACCTTTATGGTCACCTCTTTACACCCCACCTGAGGCAAGGGCTGACCATTGCTGGCAAAGATGTTAATATGTTCATCTGGACTGCGGGTAATGTCTGAATCAGTCCAGTATCGTTTGAAAAGGATATATGGCATCGTTGTCACCTGGGAACCAGTGTCCAGTACTGTGTTCATCGGGATGCCATCAAGCACGACAGGTAGGACCGGTCGTCCTCCCACGTACTTGTCTCGCCAGCTTTGTGGGCCTGGTCGTCTTACTCTGGGGGGTTGGCTCTCTGCCCCAGGGGTTGCTCGTTTAAATCGCAGAATCTTGCGAGGTGCACCGCCTTTTGACAGCGGCGGCAGATGGGTTGTCCGTTCTGGTCGTAGCGATCGCTGTTCCTCCCTCTGGTCGGTGGAATTCTTCTCTGTCGTCGCCACGGACGTCATCTGGACTAGAAGCCAGCTGAATTCTTTCCTTTGGAGACACTTGCATGGCCTGCACGATTTTGGTTAGTGTAGACACACTTTTGGTCAGCTCCTGGACCTGAAGGTGTAGGTCTGCAGAGGGGTCATTATCTAGGGTCTGCGCGTCAGCCTCCACAGGTGCCAGGGAAAAGGATGCCACCTCCTGGTGGTATGTCATAGCTGGGCGCTGGAGGGGTGCAGTGCCACTTGGGGTTGGTTCTCGCAGCACCCGGATGGCTCGGTCTTTAAATTGCGCAAAGTCCAGATCAGGGTTTTGCAGAGCCATAATGCGCAGCTGTGTCCTGTGAGCATTAGGCAGGAGCCCCTCGATTAACTGCTCAGTTAGCAATCTGCCCTTGTCTCGCACACTGTCGGGTTCTACCTGTTTAATGGCCCGCAGCGCCTCCTGCAGGTTTAGCGCATAGTCCCGTACACTGTCCAGCACCCTTTGTTTGCACCCGTAGAACTTCATTTTAATCTCTGTAGCTGTGTGGGTGTCAAAGGTATCCTTCAACCGGGCCAGTATTTTCTTAACAGTGCTTTTGTCCCTGCCGGCTGCACCGATTAGCTGGCCTATGAGGATGCTGACTTTTTGCTCCTCAAACAGGGGGTACACTTGAAACAAACTGCGCAGTCTCTCCTCAAATTCGTTCAGGGCGTGCGACTCCCCTGAGTACTGGGGCAACCACGCCGCCCCTGGAATATACGGCATGGATAACGGCATTACAGTGGCGGCGGCCACGCCCGCAGCTAGATCCTCTCCCAGGTTAGGCATCTTTCTCCCCCCTAGTGAACCTCAGCCAGGCTCCGCAGGTGAGAGGGATCGCTTACCCAGCGGTTCTGGATCGGGGCCTCCTGCTTCCCCTCCACTGACGGCAAATGACGTGATGATACAGCTTAGCAAAGTCTATGGTACACAGTACCCGGTTATACCAGGCTTCGAATCCTGTTTGTGACGCCAAGTTGACGCGCCCCCTTGGCCGTGGGGTACTGGGGATGTCACGGTGGCAGTGACCCGATCCGTGACCCAGGATGGTCAATTAAAAAAAAAGTAAAAGTGGAATAAAGTTTTTGGAGATAATATTCGCGACGCCACCTGTGGTATGCGGCTATATAGGGCCGCCGCTGCGGTGCAGATCCACTGGAGCTGATGGTGACGCAGCAGAGTTGGTTCAGCTCTCCACCGGCAGAGCTAAGCTCCAGGGCAGTATATGAAGAATTATGGAGGTAGATGTTGTTGGTACAGTATAATGCAGGGCTGAGGGCGCAGATAATGACCAGACAACAAATTAATGGCGGTTTCCTCTATCTTTACTTGCGGTTTGTCAGAGCAGACCAGGGCACAGGTACTAGCTGGTAGTAGAGGTCCGAGCAGCCTGGAAGCAAGTTGGGGATCCACTTCGCCAGGTGGAGTTGTAGGCCTTCCCTCTGCGCTAATCTCTTTGGCCCTGCTGCTTGAAGCTATGCTGCGGCCCTCGTCCCTGAGTAAAATGGCTTTTCCTCACCCGTATAGCAGGCAGCTTGGGCCTTCTTCAAGTGTCGCTCCCTCATGGCGGCGCTGGGCCCTATGATGCTGCTGTGCCGCCGGGCATCTGGTGGGGCCAGGAGACCTGCAGTCTCCTGCTCTCCGGATTTAGCTGCTGGGCCTTTAGTGCCCCACAACCACGGACTCCGATGTCCGGTTCCTTTTCGCTTCTCTCTGGGGTGAGCTTGTCCACAGCTCCCTTCCCCAGGTCCTTCCTCGTCGCTCTCCTATCTCCAACTCCTTCTTCAACTAACTCTTTCTAACCCCGCCTCCAGGTTCCAATTTAAAGGGGAGGAGCTCCCCTTTCTGGTCTGGAGCCAGGAAAGTGTTGGATGCTGGTATACCTGATTAGGGGACCCCTCCTTACTTCCAGGCATGGCATCACCCCCTGTGAGGGAGGCAATGCCATTGTGGCCACCGGACTCCTGGGGTGCCACACCCACATGGCACCATTCATGTGTAAGTGTCTGTGGCAAGACCCTCACGTGATACACATTTTATCCAACAGTAATAATAATAATCATTTTTATGTAAATAGTGCCAACATATTCCGTAGCACTTTACAATTAAGCGGAGACATGTACATACAATAAATTTAGTTTAAACAGTTACATTAGGAGTGAGGTCCCTGCTCGCAAGCTTACATTCAACAAGGCAATGGGTGGACACAATAGCTGAAAAGTGCTTGTTATTCAGGTCAGCAAATTATAATAAATAGGGATTTTCATATAACACTGCATGATCCGGTCATCAGCCAGTATGTTTAAGTGCAATAATCAAGTATCGAGTGTAGTTATCGTGTGCATGGAGGGTGTGGAGACAGATGAATAGTAGGGTGCAGATTAAGAATAATATTTAGAAGGAGGGAACAGGGGAAAGTTTGTTTACTGAGTAGTTGAGGTGGTAGGCTTGTTTAAAGAGATGGGTTTTTAAAGCTCGCTTGAAGACGTGGTAGCTAGGCATCAGTCAGATCGTCTGGGGTAGAGCATGCCAGAGAACTGGTGCAGCACGAGAGAAGTCTTGGAGACAGAGGTGTGTGGTTCGGATTAAAGGGGATGTTAGTCTTTTGTAGAACGAAGGGCACGTGTAGGGCGATAGACAGAGATGAGAGAGAAGATATAAGGCGGTGCAGAACTGTGGAGAGGTGAGTGAGAGTAATGAGTTTATATTGGACCCTATAGTAATTGGGCATCCAGAGTAATGACTGGCACAAGATGGAGGCATCGGTGAAGCAGCTGGACAGAAATATAACCCTGGCTGCCTCATTCAGGACGGATTGAAGTGAAGAAAGTTTGGTAAGAGGGAGACCGATCAGAAGAGAGTTGCAGTAGTCCAGACGAGAGTGAATAAGACCGACAGTTTTATAACTAAGAGTTTTAGCAGTTTCAAAGGTGAGAAAAGGTCGGATTCTGGGGATGTTTTTAAGGTGCAGATGACAAGAGTGACCTATACTGGTTGGCCACCTTTCTCGATCCACGGTACAAGGAGAAATTACCTTCTCTTCTTTTGGAGTCAACAAAGAGTTTTACAATTGAATTGTTCAAGAGGGCCATTGTAGATCAGTTGCTGAAAGCATCACCCTCAGACAATGGTGGTGGCAGAGGTATCGGCTCTTTTCAACACCAAGGGATAATGGGGAGAGACAAGAACACCTGCTCCAACAGTGGTGGGGGGAAAATGTGCACAAATTGGGCAATTTTCAATAGACAAGCGCAACAGTAAAGGCTGTCTGTGCCTGTAACGATGCCAAGGAGGGATAAGTTGCAGAACATGGTCAAGGGGTACTTAAGTGACCATATGTGCGTCCTTTCTGACGCTTCAGTTCCCTTTAATTATTGGGTGTCTAAGCTGAACACTTGACCTGACCTCTCCTTATATGCCTTGGAGGTGCTGGCCTGCCCAGCTGTTAGTGTGGTGTCTGAGCGTGTCTTCAGTTCCGCTGGGGCAATCATCACTGATAGACGCACATGCCTCTCCATGGAAAATGCAGACAGACTTACTCTGATTAAATTCAACAAGGACTGGTTTGTAATCCCTCCAGATGAGAGCAAGCCAACCTAAATTCACCAAAAATGCAGATTCATGCTACTGCTGTTAACGTCACCCCCTTCCCATAAGAACCCTTTTCCTTCCTGCGTCAACCATATGACTCAGCTCATAGGGCTAATTTTTACCAACCCTACGCAGATTGTGCAGTGGACAACCCAGGACAGTATTCCTACTCCAGCCTAACTACTATTTGTGATTGATGTCCCTTGGGATAGTGGCTTCCAAAATAGTGGTTAAAATGGCCTGGTGCTTGCTTTGTAGCAGGCAGTAGGAAATGTTTGGACTACTGCTTTGTGCAGGGAAATCAAAGATTTTTTACGTACACTAATATGGACAGAAGCCAGGCTCTGACCCCTAAAACAGCAGGGAAAATAGACCAGTGCTAAAAAAAAAAAAAAGGCAGCAGACAATGCTAATAATGTGTGTGCAGGAAAAATATTGCTTTGCCTCTGACAAGAGCTGTTTTAAGATGGACACTGGAAGAACACTTTAACCTCTCCCTAGCTAATACACAATCTCTCTCTCCTTGTACTCTGACTTTGTTATGTGTCTTCAGCTCTGAAAAGAGCTATTTTTTGGTGGTATTATGGAGCTTGTAAGCGGCTCCTTTAAACACAGAACTAGAATACACTGCAGGTAGCCCTTACAAGGGCTTTTGTTTGCTCAAGAGGCCTAAACACTCTCCCTAGCAGCTCAGTGATCTCTCCCTATGCTTATAGAATGCAGGCTTCAGACGCAATGTGCACAAAATGGCGGCGGCAGGGCTTAAATAGACCCTATGACGCTGGGCGGCCAACTAATCACAGTAATGCCACAATCATGCATGCAGCATGTTTAGTGGCTGCAAAGGAGGCGACAAAACAGCAGGGCGGGACATCCGAATATAGCGAGGTGAGTACACAAATACTCGCAGAATAACTATTAATCCGAATACCGTACTATCCGTGCGAATAGCGAATAGTAACGAATACACTCGCTCATCACTAAATTTAACCTAAAAAGGGGAGTAAGAGGGAGGGAAGAGGAGTGGTAAGATAATGGAAGGTCCAGCCTACAGAAACATCCAAGTAAGAATATGAATAATTTCCTAAAGTTTAATTCTCTTTTCAGCCAAGAAGAAAAGCGTGGATAAAACTAAAAGGGAATTAGTCAGGAGGATCTACGCTTCTAAGCCATCTATATGGGCATGCAGGTCAAAGGAAGATGAATAAAATGACACCTTGAATCTAATGTTTTATTTTGAAAGCCACATTTTCCTTAATATGTAAATTTAAGATCTGTGGGCCAGATGGAGATCTCCCTAAGATTCTGCCTCTAGAGCTTATTTTAAATGAAAGGAGGAGTTACCAGTGTGAGACAAGGAGATCAGGAGAGCAGACTATCATTCATGATATTTAGGTATCTTTTTATTCAGCTTCCTATGACCTACATGTCCATGTAGACGACTTAGGAGGTGTAACATACCTGGCGGCGTCCTTGCATAGTGGTCCATCTCCCACTGTGCAAGAGCGTGCACTTGATCTCCAGTCCAGTCTGCTAGCCTGGCTTCCCTCCATGCTGTCTGCTTGCCTCTGCCTCTGCTTCTGCTGCTTAAGGGCGGCGCCCAATCACTTCCTGTTTCTTGTACCTGCTGCGGGCACACCCCTTGTGCGTCCTCAGCCTATTGCTGTCTGTCACCTGGTATTTAACCCAGCTGCTCCAATGAATCCCTGCCTGAGCATTGTGTTTCATTCAGTGTGCTCTTTCAGTCTGAATGTGCCAGGTCCCCTTCTGTGTTTGCTTGCCTGCCCTTCCTGGAGGCTGTATTTCCAGGCCTGTGTGAACACGCTCCTTGCCTGTTCGTTCCGCCTTCTAGGGGCCGCATACCTAGACCCGTTCCTGTATCTTGTCTGTCCTGTCTGAACACGCTCCTAGCCTGTTCCTCCCGCCTTCTAGGGGCTGCATACCTAGACCCGCTCCTGTATCTTGCTACTGTGTCTGTTCTTGTCTGCATACTCTCCTAGCCTGTTACCTGTTTTTCTCTATGTCCGTACCTTCCCTTTTCCTGCAGAGTCAGAACTCGTACCTAACTCCTGCTCGTTGTCACTGTACTTCCGTTTGTGAGTTAGTGGTCCTCTCGCTACTTCACTGTAAGTACCCTGTGGGTATCTGGTTCTGCCTTTCCCTTCCTGCCTGTTCCGTGTGTACAGAGCCCTGTCCCCCCTGCTCTGCCTTGCTCACCGCTCCGGCGGTTCTAGCCTGCTCTGCCTTGCTCACCGCTCCTGCGGTTTCCGCTCTGCTCTGACCCTTTGCTCGCTGCTCCGGCAGTCTCGCTCTGCTCTGACCCTTTGCTCGCTGCTCCAGCAGTCTCGGTCTGCTCTGACCCTTTGCTCGCTGCTCCGGCAGTCTCGCTCTGCTCTGACCCTTTGCTCGCTGCTTTGGCAGTCTCGCTCTGCTCTGACCCTTTGCTCGCTGCTCCGGCAGTCTCTCTCTGCTCTGACCCTTTGCTCGCTGCTCTGGCAGTCTCTCTCTGCTCTGACCCTTTGCTCGCTGCTCCAGCAGTCTCTCTCTGCTCTGACCCTTTGCTCGCTGCTCCGGCAGTCTCGCTCTGCTCTGACCCTTTGCTCGCTGCTCCGGCAGTCTCGCTCTGCTCTGACCCTTTGCTCGCTGCTCCGGCAGTCTCGCTCTGCTCTGACCCTTTGCTCGCTGCTCCGGCAGTCTCGCTCTGCTCTGACCCTTTGCTCGCTGCTCCGGCAGTCTCGCTCTGCTCTGACCCTTTGCTCGCTGCTTCGGCAGTCTCGTCCTGTTCTTCTCTCGCTCACCGCTCCAGGGGGTCTCGTCTTGTTCTGCTGTTGCTCGCCGCTCTGGGCGGCCTCACTCTGCTGTTTGTCCACCGCATCTGCGGTTCTGTTCCTGAGTCCCTGTCTGTACTGGGTCCTATCCACTCGGTGCTCCAACCTGTCGTACCTGCCAGTACCTCCCTGCCTGCATACCAGTCGTGCTTACCAGCATCCGCCAGTCTGCATACCAGCCGTGTCTGCCTATACCCAGCAGTCTGTGTGCCAGCCTAACCTGCCTGTTCCTGTATTCCCCTGTGTGGGTCAACAGCCGTGTCCGGGGTCTGTCCTGGAGTAGCACCTGGTCCCTCTGCTCGGTTCCTCCTTGGTGCACTGGCGTCGTATGCCGTCGTGCGACCCTGGTCGGATCGGGTGGATACTTAGTTACGCCCCTCCAGGCATTCACTCTCCGGCACGGTCCAGTGGAATCACTACATATACACGCACACGCCACTCAGCCCGGGCGTGTGCATTACAAATGGTGAGTATTTTTAACCATCAGGCATTCCACAAAATTGTATAAAATTGGGCTGAGTAAATTAAATATTAACATTTTTTCCACTAAAATGTTGCTTTGCCCTCAAGTTTGTAATTTTCAAAAAGGCAATAGGAGAAAATGAACAGTACAATTTGTTACATAATTTCTCCTGAGTACACCAATACCCCATTAGTGGATGAAAACAACTTTTGAGGCACAGCGTAAAGCTCAGATGGGAAGGAACGACATGTTGGAGTTCATATTTTGCTCGAATGATTTGAGGGTGCCATGTCACATTGGCAGAGCCCCTGAGGACTCAGAACAGCAGAACTCCTATAAGTGACCTCCTTTTAAAACTACACTTCTCAATTCATCTAGGAGTGCAGTTATCATATTGAAACCACAGGTGTGTCACAGAATTTTATGCCATTGTGCGGTGAAGAAAAAATAATTACATTTTTACTAAAAAAAATAGTTTTATACCGATTTTACATTTTCACAAGGGGAAATGGGTAAAATGGCACCAAAATTTGTCACACAATTTCTGCTTATACCCCACATGTGGCTATACAGTACTGCATAGCCATACGGTGAGACTAGCAAGGGAAGGAGTTTGACTCTTGGAAAACAAATTTTCATAGAATAGTTTGCGGACTCCATATACAAAGACCCTAAGTGCCAGAAGAGCAGAATCCCCCCTCAAGTGACAACATTTTGGAAATTGCCATCCTCTGGGAATTTATCTACAGATGTAGTGACCATTTTTACTCCATGGGTGTTATATAGAAACAAGCAGCAATGGATGTTGCTTAGTAAAAATTGCAAATCTGCCATTGTAGTTCCTGTACATGATAGTGCTAGTACTTGCTTCTTATGTACATACGCATTCTGTAAATGTGGTTTAGGCACACTGTGGGGCTCAGAAGGGAGGGGAGCATTTGGATTTGGGAGCACAGAATTAGTTGGATTTTATTTTTTTTGGGGGGGATCCATAGCAATTTCCTAGATCTTTTGTACTACCAGTAAAGTGGACAGATGACGTACCTGAGTAGGGACTTGTTTTTTTTGTGTGGGAGTTGAAGCTTTTATTGGGAACATTTTACATAACATTTGGGATCACATTTATCCTGCTCTCTATGCTGAGCACTTGCATCAGGGTTTCCATCTAAATCTCGGAATGATGTGATTCAGAAGACACCACCAATGGACCCATTCACTATAATGAGGCATCAGAGTTACTCTGACTCCGTCTGGCCTCTGTGTAGCGGTGTCCTTTTCAGAGGTTCACAAACCTGTGGTCGATTGCACTTTTATGCACACTTTAAAACACGGACACCTCCGGATCATAGGCCACACAGCATCCACAGTGCCTCCATCTGCCTCATTATAGCAAATATTCCGTTGAGGTTTGTGTTTGAATCACGTATTTCAGAGATTTACATGGAAATCCCTGGGTAACCCCAGCGTAGAGCGCGAGATAAATGTGAGGCGAGCTGCGATCTTTGAGAGGCAGAATGAGCAAATTAACAGCAAGTCAAAAATAGTTTTTATTTATTTTTTACACTGTTCCTTGTGTGGTATAAAGTGATCAGACGACTTTATTCTTTGGGTAGGTGCGATTACAGCAATACCAGATTTACATTGTTTTTTTATGTTTGGCTGCTATCACAAACTAAAAAACACTTTTTATACAACAAAAAATCTTTGCATCACCATATTTTGAGAACTATAATTTTTCTATATTTCTGCCAACAGAGTAATATGAGGACTTGTTTTTGCAGGACGAGTTGACGATTTTATTGGTAAAATTTTTGGGCACATAATATTTTTTGATTGCTTTCTATTCAAATTTTTGGGGAGGTAGAATGAACAAACTCCAACAATTTGAAAAATTTTTTTTTTCTGTTCACTATATGGTAAAATTGATAAGGCAGCTTTATTCTTTGAGTCAGTATGATTACAGCAATACTACATTTATATAATTTATTTTTATGTTTTGGCACTTTTACACAATAAAAACTATTTTATAGAAAAAAGAATATTTTTTGCATCGCTATATTCTGAGATGTAACCTCTTTATTTATCCACTGACGGAGTTGTATGGCAGCTTGTTTTTTGCGGGACAAGGTTACATTTGTAGCAATACCATTTTTATTTTCATTTTTATTTTTTTATTCCACTTTTTGTTTGGTGGTATGATGAAAAAGCAGAGTTTTTGCATGTTTTTTAATTATTTTTTACGGTGTTCACTGAAGGGGTTAGCTAATGGGATGATTTAATAGATTGAGTCGTTCTGGACACGGTGATACCATATTTGTGTACTTTTTTTGTTTTGTTTTTACACAACTATAAGTATTTATTGGTTTAATATTAGTGATGAGCGAGCACTAAAATGCTCGGGTACTCTTTGTTCGAGTCGAGCAAATTGGAATGCTCGATTACTTGGTCCGAGTAACAAGCCCAATGTAATAGTCTATGGGAAACTTGAGCATTTTTCCGGAGGCTCCCCCTGGCGGTCTGCAGAGGGCCTAAAATTTGCCCAAATCGATGGGAACAGTGCTCAAATGACATGGGAACACCATGGGGAAGACCCCTGGCAGCATTTCTGACTCCCAGGTCACTGCTGTCAACAACGTTGGCAGAGGTATTACGCCACTTTTAAGGACTCACAATAAAACATACAAAAATGAAACCAAAATGAATTTTCCTGGGCAATGTGTTAAGGAACATCCGTTCCAGGGTAATGACTTGTATATAAGGCAAAATAAATAACCAATAACAAAAATTCTCCTCCACACCTTGGGCTATGTTCACACGTAGTATTTTTGATGCATTTTGCACTTTTGCATTGTTTTCAACCAAAACAAATGCATTCACCAGGAAATGTCATTTTAACATTTTACTACTTTATCTGGCCATGTGGTGTGTGACACATCGTCAGACACATCCTGTTTCATTTATGATGGAGGGGCTCTGAAATTCACAAAGACTATTTTTATAGGGCCATCAGGTGGCCCTTACTATTCTTAAAGGGCCAGCAGTCGGCCCTCGCTATTGATAGAGAGCCATCAGCCGGCTATGCTTTGTTGTTCCCATTATTAACGAGTGGGTCTCCTATGCTGTTATTGCGTATGCAGTGACTGCAACGGCTGCCAAATATTTGGAGGAACTCCAATGCCACTTGCAAGAGACGTAGATGTCGGAGTGCCTCCTGAAAACAATGTTCCCATTATTAGGAATTGTGTCTCCCATATTGTTTGCCTATGCAGTGAAGCAACGGCTGCCAAAAATTTGGAGGAACTCCAATGCCCCTTGCAAGAGACGTAGAGGTTGGAGGGCCTCCTGCAAAAAATGCTCCTATTATTAGGAAGTGTGTCTCCCATACTGTTTGCCTATGCACTGAAGCAACGGCTGCCAAAAATTTGGAGGAACTACAATGCCCCTTGCAAGAGACGTAAAGGTCGGAGGGCCTCCTGAAAACAATGTTCCCATTATTAGAAAGTGGGTCTCCCATACTGTTTGCCTATGCAGTGAAGCAACGGCTGCAAGAAATTTGGAAGAACTCCAATGCCCCTTTCAAGAGACGTAGATATGTTGATATGGTTTATATGGTGGTGATATGGTGGTGCAGGATGAGGATACGGAGAATGAGGAGGACAAGAGCAAATAGACAAAATCAGAAAGTGTTTACCCATGTCTGGGTGTGAAGACAGAGGTTTATGGGAATAGAGTTAGACCTCCCCAAAAAAGACACTGTATTTGAGTTTATGTTATGCTGCTATCATTCGGTGGTGTTGAGAAGTATGGCCCAATCCAGCCCTTGTTTATTTTTATAAGAGTCAGCCTGTCAGCATTTTCAGTTGACAGGCAGATGCGCCTATCGGTTATAATTCCATCGGCGGCACTAAAAACCCTCTCTGACAAAACGCTAGTGGCAGGGCAGTCCAGGACCTCCAAGGTGTAGAGAGAAAGTTCATGCCACGTGTCCAGCGTGGATACTCAATAATTATAAGGCACAGAGGAATCATGACAGATGATGTTGGCACGGTCGGCATGGTACTCCCTCATCATCTTCCAAAACTTTCCACTCGAGTACCCTGCGCCTCAGGGCCTGTGCGATGGAAGGGTCTGAGAAAACTGTCCCACAACTTTGACAGTGCTCCCCTGCCTCTGCTGGATTGCATTTGTGGCTCTCTCGCTTGTACTCCTTGGTTGTCCAACGAACTGTGACCTCTGTCTCCAGCGTTTTCAGATGGGAATTTTTTTAATAATTCCACAACAAGGGCCTTCTTGTACTGCTCCATTTTATTAGGCCTGTCCTGCAAGGGAATAAGACACATAAAGTTCTCCATGTAGCGTGGGTCTAGAAGTGTCACCAACCAATAATGACTGTCACCCAAAATTTGGACAACGCGAGGGTCATGGGAAAGGCAGCGTAACATAAACTCAGCCGTGGGTGCCAGACTGCTAACAGGCAAGACTTCTGTGTCTTCACCTAGAGTATGACTGACCATGCTCTCCTCCTCATCCTCCTCCTCTTCCTCCTTCTCCCTGTCCTCAGGCCATCCACGCTGAACAGAAGGTATGACAGTTATGCAGGTAGTACCGTCTATAGCGCAGGAAACTAGCTCCTGTTCTTCCTCCTCCTCTGCCTCATTGTCACCCAATCCATGTTGGGATGAGATGAGGCTGGGCTGTGTGGAATCACCCTGTATGGTTCTTTGCGCCATCTCATCGTGCTCCGCCTGCAATGCATCCTCTTTAATTGAGAGCAGAGAGCGTTTCAGAAGACAGAGAAATGGGATGGTGATGCTAATTATGCCGTCATCGCTGGTCACCATCTTGGTGGAGTCCTCAAAGTTTTGGAGGATGGTACAGATGTCTGACATCCATGTCCACTCCTGAGGTCTTATGTGTGGAGTCTGACCTGAATACCGATGGCCTTGTTGATGCTGGTAGTCAACAACTGCCCTCTTCTGCTCACAAATCCTTCCCAACATCTGCAATGTAGAGTTCCAACGCGTGGGGACATCACACACCAGTCGGTGAGCTGGAAGCTGCAAATGCTGCTGAAGCCCGGCAAGGGCGGCGGAAGCTGTAGCTGACTTTCTAAAATGGGCACACAGGCGGCGTACTTTGACAAGCAGATCCGGCAGCTCCGGGTAGGTTTTGAGAAACCACTGAACCACGAGGTTAAGCACATGGGCCAGGCATGGTATGTGTGTGAGCTCGCCTCGCCTCAGAGCCACCACCAGGTTCTGGCCATTGTCACATACGACCATGCCTGGCTGTAGGTTCAGCAGTGTCAGCCACAGATCTGCCTGCTCTTTCAGAGCTGTCCACAACTCTTCAGTATTGTGCGGTTTGTCACCTAAGCATATTAGCTTCAGCACAGCCTATTGCCGCTTGGCTGAGGCAGTGCTGCAGTGCTTCCAGCTTGTGACTGATGTGGTCATTTCAGAGATGAAGGCTGAAGAGGAGGAGGAGGATGAGGTGCAGGAGCTGTAGAATGTGGGGGCAACCCTGATTGACCTAGGGCCCACAATCCTGGGTGTCGGGAGGGCGTGTTCCGTCCCAAGGTCCGACTGGGTCCCGGCTCCCACTATGTTAACTCAGTGTGCCGTCAGCGAGATGTATCGTCCCTGCCCACGAGCACTTGTCCTCGTGTCCGTGGTTAGGTGGATACGTGTGATGGAAAACCACAGTTTTAAATAGCTGGCCTGTAGGTTACTATTTTTCACAGCGACCTTGTGTCAATAACTTCACTGACACACTGCAACAAAATTTAAATGGAGGCCAGAAATGGCTGAATTTGGAGCACATTTATATGTGATACGTGTGACGGAAAACCACAATTTTAAATAGCTGGCCTGTAGGTTACTATTTTTCACAGCGACCTTGTGTCAATAACTTCACTGATACACTGCAACAAAATTTAAATGGAGGCCAATATTTTCCACGCTCACTACAAATTTCTGGATTTTTATCGCTGTAATATGGAAAGGATCTAGCTGTATTCTGCAGTGCCAACAAGCAAATGGAGCAGAAAAATGGTGTATTCTGGATTGCTTTTTAAGCAAATAACCAGAATTAAGATGAAAAAAAAAAATTGCTTTTCTATGTCTAGAAATATCTGTAATTATTACTGTTAGAACCCTCCTGTTTGTTTTTTCTTGTGTTTTGCGGTTATGTGACCATCTGCCTTTATATTCCAGCTACGCCCTTTTGGCTGTGCTGGACTTCAGTGTTGTTTGACTGCTTTTCTAGCCAGGTGCTCTGGTGTCTATCTCTGTCAGTTCACTTGGTCTTTCTGGGACCTCTAGTACCTTTTTGTCAGTTTGTCTTTTTGTGTTCTGCAACAACTTCTCTGTTTAGGAGGTGTCCCATTTTTGTTCCAGTCCTTAGTTCTTTTAGGGACCCCTCCCCTTATGCTATAGGTCTTCGTTCAGACTAGCCGAGGACTAAGGCGGGTCTGTTCGCTAGGAACAGGCAGCCCACTACATCGTAGGGATTCAGCTTAGTCTTACTGTAGGGACAGCCTTCCCCTTTCTATCATTAGTACATGTTGCAGATCATAACAGTAAGTCCAGCCCAAAAAACGAAAAGGAAAGAAATTCGGGGATCAGTATGGTTTCTGTCCAGGATTTGGCTCAATGCTTGCAGGGATTGTCTCTGGAGGTGGCCGAGCTCCAGCAACACGTGAGTAACTGTTCTGAATAGTGTTGAGCCACCCTCGTAGTGTTCGAGTTTGGTTCGGTTCGTCGAACACCCTTGTGTTCGCCGAACTGTTCGTCGAACTGTTCGTCGAACACCTTCGAACACCGTTAAAACCAATGGCAGGCAAACAAAAACACATAGAAACACATAGAAAACACCTTCAAAGGTGTCCAAAAGCTGACAAACTGCTCAGAAGACATAACTAACACATGGAAAAGTGACAAGTACATATAGTCATGCAAAAAGAAAAGAGGTGGAGGAGTAAAAGGAGGGGGAGACACAGATATAGGCATGTCATGCCCTTCTAAAATCCAAAAAGTGAGAAGCCGACATGGCCAGTCCGTTCCTGCCCGTGCACCTCCGTGTCGCCGGGTTTGTGCCAGAGCCGCGGTGGCCCTGACAGCCAGCCCCCCTCTCCCAATACTGGTGCCTGTCCGCTGGTGGGTCGAGCGAGCCCCCCTGTGGTGGAGGCAGCTCTAAGCTTTTTAATTTAAATTGTCTCTCTAATTTGAATGAATACACTTTAAATCCTTTTACAAGGATCTATTGAAGGGAAAGTCTCATGCCAGCAGCCGCGTAATTCCAGCTCCAGTAGCGTCCACTAAAGCTGCTGCAGTTAAAAAGCTTTTATAAGGATCGAGCTCGGCTGTCCACCGCAAGGCGTCCTACCGCCAGTCCCAGCCCCTATGCCTTGGGGTGCCTCCTGATGCTCTTCACTGAGTATCCCGTGGTCCCGAAGCATTTCCTTTGAAAAAATTAAGTGTCCAAACTACAGGTGGTGTAGCTTGCTTAACAGCCGGGATAATCCGCTGACTAGCAGACACTGCTACTAGGCACAAATTATTTCCTGGGCTAAATGCAGTTAAAAATTTGTAATTAGATACTCTCGTTGGATGCTGAGAATGCATTCCATAGAGTCTCCTGGCACGCCATATATTATTCTCTTAAAAAGCTTGGGGTAGGGGTCTAGGGGACCCTTTTATAGCCAAAATCACGGCCCTGTATCGCAATACGTCACCTAGGCTGAAGTTAAATGGAACTGTAGCACCCCGAGGGCTCGGTTGCTACAGAGGTATTGCACCTCACCCAGAGGTGTGATATCTCACTCTCAGGTAAGGATGGAGTGTGGATCAGGACCCGACACCTGCATGCATTACACCACATTGCCGTGGGGCAGGGCGACCAATATGCCCCTGAGATGGGCACGACAGTCCTTTTCCCTGGCTGGAGTGGGGGGGGGACACTGAGGAAGGGGAACCCTGTAGTGCAGGAGCAGGGAGGAAGCAGTTCCTGGGTTCATTGAGAAGGGAGTATAAAAGGTGGGCACCATCTTAGTTCAGTGCAGAGAAGTCAGAGCAGAAGTGACAGGGAGCAGGGGCTCTGCATGAGCTCTGCTCCGGAGGCGGGCCTTGTAACAGAGACCCAGGCCTGGAAGAGGGAGAAGGAAGGAAGAGGAGCGGAGAGGGCTCCAGGAACGAGGAACAAAGGGATCCCAGGGGTGTGGACGTGCGAGTCGCCACCGCACGCCCGAATCCACCTGCGTGGAGGGGTCAGGCCAAAGGGGGAGACGGGTCCCCGAAACTAGTGGAGGCGGGAAACGACCCTCAGCTAGAAACCGGAGGCTGTGACATTTTATGTGGTGCAGCCCCTCGCTACACCCGCTAGGAGGGCAGCACATAGGGTCAGGGAAACTGGTGCCAAGTTTACAAAGAGGAGGCCCGAGGCAGATGGACAGAAGGGTTGGTAAGAAAGGCCAGACAAAGGACACACAAAGGGGGTCCTGTGAAGCGCTCCAAAGTTATCTGGGAGTTGTCTGAGCCCCTCACCTGGTGAGCACAGTACGACGTGGGCAGCCGTTACCTGCAGAAGTGGTCTGGATAATAAGAACTGTGAGTAAAGGCCCCGGACTGCATCACTGACTCCGTGTCGTTACTGCTGCTGCCCTGCACCATCACCCCCATCCTCCACATACACTGCCCTGAGGCTATACTCCTCCCGTGGGGAGTTATGCTACGCTCTGCTGCATCCACAACACAAGCCTCAGCGGTCTGCCCTGCAGCGGCGATTCACTCTGACCGCAATCCACGGGTGGCATAGTCGGACATTTAAACATCAAAACCACATAAATAGTTCTGCCACTGGTTTGACCGCCCAGAGCCACGGAACCGGGTCGCCGCCACGGAGACTACAACCACCAGCATCCACCAAAAAGGGTCCGGCTCCGGATGTCCCAAGGCCCAGGGGGCGCGTCAGAACATTTTCATCACCTTTCATAATCACCAATGGGACAAGGCAGGGATGTCCTCTGTCCCCTCTCTTATGCATCCTAGTGACGGAGCACCTGCTCTCATCAATTCGCCATAACCCCAATATTAGGTGGATTGAGGTGGGAGGCACCGAGTACAAGTGCTCTCTATTTGCTGATGATGTCCTAGTATATATCACTCAATCACATATATCCATCCCTGCTGTTATGGCTGAAATAGATCACTTTGTTACATGGTCAAATTTTAAAATCAATACAGCGAATTCTGAGGCCCTCGATGTCTCCCTCCCCAAATCCATACAGGATTCCATCCAGTCCAACTTTCCCTTTGCCTGGCCCTCACAGGGTATCAAATTCTTAGGAATTCCTATTCATAGAGACCTCTCCCGTCTATGTTATCTTAATTTTGGGCCCTTTATTGAACAACTCCATACAGACCACGGTTGGCAAGTTAGAACTGTAAGATTCACTACGTGAACCACTGGTGTTTTGTGGAAAAGCACATGTACACTGTGTTTCAAATTATTATGCAAAAAGTGTTTAGGAGTTATAAGTAGAGATGAGCGTTGTTCGACTCGAACTGTTCGCCAATCTCAAATTCGAGCTGTTTTGGGCGGTGTTCGAGCCGTTCGGTGAACACGAACGATTTGAGAAAAATTCGGCTGTTCGAGGTTATGTTCGATAACTGTTCGTGCACCAAAATCATAACTGGATTTTTTCTCAGTAATGATGAAAATTAATGTTAATACGCAGTTTGAGTGTACAGCGGGGTGGGGGGAGGGGCAGGGGATGGATCTCTGTAGGAATAATGAAGATCTCCATTTCTTTTTCTCTTTCCCGCATTTACAGTGGGGAGGTGCAATCTGTCAGCCTATCAGCAGCGCACACACGGAGCGAAGTGCTTTTTTTCACACAAGCAAGGGCATGTGTCATTGGCAGTGTATGTCACATGTCCTTGCCCTATAAGACCAAGCCATTTTCCCCGTCGCCACCATTTTCTCACTGCTGCAGCTGCGTGTTAGACGGCACCGCTGTTGCTGTGTGTACTATACCTTGTTAATTTCAAGCCAATTTTCGCATAAATCTACAGATAGCTTGGGAGTAGGGAATAGTTGTGATTGCAGTCCTTTTAAGGACCAGGTTACAGCATTTCCTACGACTTTTATCAGGCAGGTCTGTGCTCTTAAATAGATAGATTGTGGGAGTAAAGACTAATTGCAGTCCTTTTCAGGACTAGGTTACATCAGTTCCTATCAGTTTTTGCCAGGCAGGTCTGTGCCAGTGCTGTGCAAGTTTTTTTCACAGCATTTGGCTGAATCTAGCAAAGCTAATCCTTTTTTGCCTATTGCAGAGTGTGTTAGTCAGTGGAGTAGCCTATCTGTGTTGCAAGATATACCTCCTGTGTATAGAATACCAATTTTTTTACTGCACCTAGTGAAGTAAAATCTTTTGGGCATAGCATCATTCTATTCGTCCATCTATACTGACCTCCATCAGGTTGCAAATTGAATATAATTTTTTTCTGCATCTAGCTCTGAAAAAATATTTGGGCTTCTAGCAGTGTGTGGGACTTGTTCTATTAGTCCATCTATACTGACCTCCATCAGGTTGCAAACTGAATATATTTTTTTTCTGCATCTACCTCTGAAAAAATATTTGGGCTTCTAGCTGTGTGTGGGACTTGTTCTATTAGTCCATCTATACTGACCTCCATCAGGTTGCAAACTGAATATAATTTTTTTCTGCATCTAGCTCTGAAAAAATATTTGGCCTTCTAGCAGTGTGTGGGACTTGTTCTATTAGTCCACCTATACTGACCTCCATCAGGTTGCAAATTCAAAATAATTTTTTGTCTGCATCTAGCTCTGAAAAAATATTTGGCCTTCTAGCAGTGTGTGGGACTTTCTCTATTAGTCCATCTATACTGACCTCCATCAGGTTGCAAACTGAATATATTTTTTTTCTGCATCTACCTCTGAAAAAATATTTGGGCTTCTAGCTGTGTGTGGGACTTGTTCTATTAGTCCATCTATACTGACCTCCATCAGGTTGCAAACTGAATATCATTTTTTTCTGCATCTACCTCTGAAAAAATATTTGGGCTTCTAGCTGTGTGTAGGACTTGTTCTATTAGTCCATCTATACTGACCTCCATCAGGTTGCAAACTGAATACAATTTTTTTCTGCATCTACCTCTGAAAAAATATTTGGGCTTCTAGCTGTGTGTAGGACTTGTTCTATTAGTCCATCTATACTGACCTCCATCAGGTTGCAAATTGAATATAATTTTTTTCTGCATCTAACCCAGCCAATAGTTTTGGCCTAATACCACAGTTTGGCCACTCAGCTCTGCTCGGTTCCCATCCATTGTTTTTTTTGTGCAAACAACTCCAGAGTTGTGAATTAGTTAACCACCAAAATGAGTGGAAAAAGGCCTGCTGCTGGTGGAAAGGGGAATAGGCGTGTTAGGAAGGGGAAAAAAGGTTGTGTCCATGGGGTAGGTGTTAAAGCAACAGTAACATCTGCAGAAGAAAGACCATCTTCCAGCCCAACTAAAATGTCTACTTCTTTTAGCGGACAATGTGATAAGATCCCTTTCTTACGGCCACGCCAATCGCTACAAATTCCAGATGAGGCACAAAAACAGCAGGTGCTTCAACGGATATCAAGTGCTCCTTTAAGTGGGCTCTCCTCCACATCAACTTCAACATCACAAATACTCCAGTCCTCAAAGGTGTCACCCCAATCGCACTTGCTTCCTCACAGCTCCCAAATCTCCAGCTGCCCGTCTGAGTATGAGGTAGAACAGATGGTTGAGTCTGCAGAGCTGTTTACTCATACTATAGCCTGGGAATCAGAGGTCGACTCCAGCGCTTCTGTGAATCCAGACGAGGAAATGATCTGCACTGATGCCCAGAATCTTTATGAGTCGGATCCAGGACCAGACGCAGAAGGTTCTGACCATAATGTAGACCCTCATTCCCAAACTGTAACTCCTGTTGGTGGAGACAATGAGGAAGACGATGATGAGACTCAAATACCTGATTGGAGCGACAACTTTAGTTTTTTGTCAGGGCAGGAACAGGTTGGCTCTGAGGACGACGGGTGTGATAACGCACAGGGTTACGGTCGGCAGCACCAAGGCGGCAGGCATGTGAGGGTGGGGGAGATGGTTTTACCAGGGCGCATGGTAGCAGCCAAACTAGTGAGGAAGGTGCAGGAGCCCAGGAAGAAGTGGAGGACGAACTGATGGAAGACTCATCAGATGAGGGAGACCTTGATCACATTTCTGTTGTGCGAGGTTGGGGGGAGAGGACAGAGGAAGGAAGCATGATTGTTACCTCGCCACCAACACAACAGGGACTTGGTGCTCCTGGATGCGCAACACACATGAGTGCCTTCTTGCTGCACTACCTGCAACAGGACCCTCGAATTGTGAGAATTAGAAATAATCCTGACTACTGGGTTGCCACACTGTTAGATCCCCGGTACAAAAGTAAATTTGCAGAAATTATTCCTGCCATAGAAAGGGATGCACGCATGCAGGAGTATCAGCAGAGACTGTTGCAGAATCTTACATGTGCTTTTCCACAAAACACCAGTGGTGCACGTAGTGAATCTCACAGTTCCAACTTGCCAACCGTGGGACCGTCAAGTGTTCAGCACTCAAACCGTAACAGAACCACAGTATCTGCTGGTAACATCAATTTTGCGGAATCATTTCACCACTTTTTTAGCCCATCCTTTGCAAGGCCACAGGAGACAAGAAGTCTGACACATAGTCAACGCCTAGAGACGATGGTACAGGAGTATCTCCAAGTAAACATTGAAGCCATGACTGTGTCACTGGACCCTTGCTCTTTTTGGGCTTCCAATCTGGATAAATGGCCGGAGCTAGCCACTTACGCCTTGGAGATCTTGTCATGCCCCGCAGCCAGCGTTCTGTCTGAACGTGTGTTCAGCGCTGCTGGTGGTGTGCTGACAGATAAGCGCACGCGGCTCTCCACTGATAATGTAGACAGACTCACGTTCATAAAGATGAACAAATCATGGATCCGAAACGACTTTTCTACCCATGTGTCATCCTGGGGAGAGTAAAAGCTTGATGATTGGTTAAAATCACCCTACCAACCGTTTTAAGCTTTCAAATTACTAATCATGTTTATCTGTATCTTGGCTGGAAAATAATTTGGGCTTTGTAGCAGTGTGCAGCACTGATTCTATTAGGCCATCTATAATAAGCTCCGCCAGATTTAAAATTACTAATCATGTTTATCTGTATCTTGATTGGAAAATAATTTGGGCTTTGTAGCAGTGTGCAGCACTGATCCTATTAGGCCATCTATACTAAGCTCCACCAGATTTAAAATTAATAATAATTTTTAGCTGCATCTGTGGCACCCCAGGGGTCTGGTTTCCACAGTAATAGCAATATTACGTCTGAGAGCAGGTGGGAGGTCTCCTGGTCAGGAATCCTATGCATGCCACACCTCCTGCCCAGTCCTGGGAGGGGAAGAACTTCCCCTATATAAAACTGGGGCTGAGGCAGGGTTAGTGAGAAGGAGAAGAAGAGGAGTCCCAGACAGAGACACAGTCTGGTCTGGAGAGGAGCAGCTATAGGAAAGAAAGATCAGGAGCTCAGTGGGAGCAGTGCTAAAAGGAATCAGGGGCTGGAAGCTGTAGAGCTCACCCTGATTGAAGAGTTCTTACCGGACCCGGAGTCCGAGGCTGTGGGGACTAAGCAGCAGAACCCGCCCGGCAGGGGATTTCAGGTCCTCTGGCCAAGAAACCCGAAGGCACGGTCACACGCAAGGGACCAGCACCGCCGTCGTGGAGCGGAAGCTACCAGAAGGCCCCGAGTCACCGGTCATACGGGTGAGCACCACACGGTACACTCAGGGACGTGGGCTACTTTTATCAGCCTCTAGCAAGGTAGCCAGAAGAGTACAATTAGTTGGGGAGGCCTACAACTCCACCTGGCCAGGGGAGATTCCATCTGCTCACAGACTGACCAGGCCCCGATCGCTAGCCAGTACTCCGGGAGGGTCTACCTTTGCCACCAGTAAAGACCCTGAACTACACTGCACCGTCTCTGAGTGTTTCATCATCCACGTCCGCTGCCCTGAGGCCATACCCCTCCCGTTGGGGGTTATACCATCCCCGCTGCACAACCGTATCACCAGCCTCAGCGGTCTGCCCTGCAGCGGCGGTCTCATGACCGCATTCAACGGGTGGCGTAGTCGAACATTCTAACATCTACTGCTAAAGACTGCCGCTCAGTTTGACTCCCTGGGCACGGACCGGGTCACCGCCACGAGACAACTACCCCTATCTGATCCGGCTCCGGGTAAGCCCCCGTGCGCGCGATGCCGCACGACACAGCAGGCCCAGGGGCGCGTCACATCTAGCCCGGAAAATAATTTTGGGGCTCCGAGATGCGCAAGACACATAAGTGCCTTCTTGCTGCACTACCTGCAACACGACCCTCATATTGTCAGAATTTGAAGTAATCATGACTACTGGGTTGCCACACTCTTAGATCCCCCAAACTTTTCGATCAACCTTTTCATTTTAATAAAGACCAAAAAAATGGTAATTTTTGAAATTATAAGCATTAGCAGGTTATTAGAAACTGAAATCAAACAGTTTTCAACTCAAAACTTTATTCTAGGTGATGTTACATTTTCACATAGGACCCCTTGTTCGAAAGGAGCTTCTGAACTCTCTCGTCCATTGAATTTATCAGGTTTTGGATGGTTTCTGCTTCAATTGTTTTGCATGAGGACAGAATACCCTCCCAGAGCTGTTGCTTAGATGTGAACTGCCTCCCGCCATCATAGACACTACTTTTGATGATGCTCCAGAGGTTCTGAATGGGGTAGAGGTCAGGGGAGCATGGGGGTCACACCATAAGTTTGTCCCCTTTTATGCCCATATCAGCCAGAGATGCAGATGTTTTATGTGCAGCATGAGATGGTGCATTATCATGCAAAAAAATGATCTTGCTGTGAAATACACGGTTCTTCTTCTTGAACCATGGCAGGAAGTGCTGTTTGAGAAAATCCACATACATTATGGAGTTCATCTTTAGCGCCTTCAGGGATCCTAAAGGGGCCGACAATCTCTCTCCCCATGATTCCAGCCCAAAACATTACTCCACCTCCTCCTTGTTGGCGCTGTAGCCGTGTTTGCGTGGGGTGTCCATCAACCAGCCATCCTCCACTCCATCCATCTGGACCATCGAGCGCTGCACGGCACTCATCCGTGAACAAAACAGTTTTGAAATCAGTCTTCATGTAATGTTTGGCCCACTGGAGCCGTTTCTGCTTGTGTGAAGTGGATAGAGGAGGTCGACAGGATGGCGTATGCACAGCTGCAAACTTCTGAAGGACCCTGCATCTTGTTGTTCGGGGGACGTTGGAGGCACCAGCAGCTTCAAAAACTTGTCTGCTGCTATGACAAGGCTTTTTTGCCGCTGCTCTTTTAACCTGACGTAATTGCCTGTAGGAAAGAGTCCTCAATTTGCCCTTATCAGCACGCACACGTGTGTACTGTGAATCAGCTACATACTTCTTGATTGCCAAGACACTTCATCCTGATCATCGCACAATGTTGATTTTAGTCATGCCTTGACCTAAACACTCCACAATTTGTTGCTTCTCAGCAGCCGACACATCCTTTTTCTTTCCCATTTTGGCAGAAAATGTAGGCTGCTTAATAATGTGAGACAGCCTTATTAAGTAGTCTTGCCTTTCATTGGACACACCTGCCAAACTAATTAGCACAGGTGTCTGCAATTGCTTACAGTGATATAAAGAGCCCTGACACACATCACCATCAATGAGTTTAACTGACAAACAAACAAATTCTTCCCTTATCACTCCTAAACACTTTTTGCATAATAATTTGGAACACAGTGTACATGTGCTTTTCCACAAAACACCAGTGGTTCACGTAGTGAATCTTACAGTTCTAACTTGCCAACCGTGGTCTGTATGGAGTTGTTCAATAAAGGGCCCAAAATTAAGATAACATAGATGGGAGAGGTCTCTATGAATAGGAATTCCTAAGTATTTGATACCCTGTGAGGGCCAGGCAAAGGGAAAGTTGGACTGGATGGAATCCTATATGGATTTGGGGAGGGAGACATCGAGGGCCTCAGACTTCGCTGCATTGATTTTAAAATTTGACCATGTAACAAAGTGATCTATTTCAGCCATTACAGCATGGATGGATATATGTGATTGAGTGATATATACTAGGACATCATCAGCAAATAGAGAGCACTTGTACTCGGTGCCTCCCACCTCAATCCACTTAATATTGGGGTTATGGCGAATTGATGAGAGCAGGTGCTCCGTCACTAGGATGTATAAGAGAGGGGACAGAGGACATCCCTGCCTTGTCCCATTGGTGATTGTGAAAGGTGATGAAAATGTTCTGATGCACCCCCTGGGGCTTGGGACACCCGGAGCCGAACCCTTTTTGGTGGATGCTGGTGTTTGTAGTCTTCGTGGCGGCGACCCGGTTCCGTGGCTCAGGGTGGTCAAACCAGTGGCGGAACTATTTATGTGGTTTTGATGTTTAAATGTCCGACTACGCCACCCGTGGATTGCGGTCAGAGTGAACCGCCGCTGCAGGGCAGACCGCTGAGGCTGGTGTTGTGGGTGCAGCAGAGCGTAGCATAACTCCCCACGGGAGGAGTATAGCCTCAGGGCAGTGTATGCGGAGGATGGGGGTGATGGTGCAGGGCAGCAGCAGTAACGACACGGAGTCAGTGATGCAGTCCAGGGCCTTTACTCACAGTTCTTATTATCCAGACTACGTCTGCAGGTAACGGCTGCCCACGTCATACTGTGCTCACCAGGTGAGGGGCTCAGACAACTCCCAGATAACTTTGGAGCGCTTCACAGGACCCCCTTTGTGTGTCCTTTGTCTGGCCTTTCTTACCAACCCTTCTGTCCGGCTGCCTCGGGCCTCCTCTTGGTAAACTTGGCGCCAGTTTCCCTGACCCTATGTGGTGCCTTCCTAGCGGGTGTAGCGAGGGACTGCGCCACATAAAATGTCACAGCCTCAGGTTTCTAGCTGAGGGTCGTTTCCTGCCACCACTAGTTTCGGGGACCGGTCTCCCCCTTTGGCCTGACCCCTCCACGCAGGTGGATTCGGGCGTGCGGTGGCGACTCGCCCGTCCGCACCCCTGGGATCCCTTCATTCTTCGTTCCTGGAGCCTTCTCCGCTCCTCTTCCTTCCTTCTCCCTCTTCCAGGCCTGGGCTTCTGTTACTAGGCCCGCCTCCGGAGCAGAGCTCATGCAGAGCCCCTGCTCCCTGCCACTTCTGCTCAGACTTCTCTGCACTGAACTAAGATGGTGCCCACCTTTTATACTCCCTTCTCAATGCACCCAGGAACTGCTTCCTCCCTGCTCCTGCACTACAGGGTTCCCCTTCCTCAGTGTTCCCTCCCCCCACTCTAGCCAGGGACAAGGACTGTCGTGCCCATCTCAGAGGCATATTGGTCGCCCTGCCCCACGGCAATGTGGTGTAATGCATGCAGGTGTCGGGTCCTGATCCACACTCCATCCTTACCTGAGAGTGAGATATCACACCTCTGGGTGAGGTGCAATACCTCTGTAGCAACCGAGCCCTCAGGGTGCTACAGTTCCATTTATCTTCAGCCTAGGTGACATATTGTGATACAGGGCCGTGATTTTGGCTATAAAAGGGTCCCCTAGACCCATACCCCAAGCTTTTTAAGAGAATCATATATGGCGTGCCAGGAGACTCTATGGAATGCTTTCTCAGCATCCAACGAGAGTATCTAATTACAAATTTTTAACTGCATCTAGCCCAGGAAATACTTTGTGCCTAGTAGCAGTGTCTGCTAGTCAGCGGATTATCCCGGCTGTTAAGCAAGCTACACCACCTGTAGTTTGGACACTTAATTTTTTCAAAGGAAATGCTTCGGGACCACGGGATACTCAGTGAAGAGCATCAGGAGGCACCCCAAGGCATAGGGGCTGGGACTGGCAGTAGGATGCCTTGCGGTGGACAGCCGAGCTCGATCCTTATAAAAGCTTTTTAACTGCAGCAGCTTTAGTGGACACTACTGGAGCTGGAATTACGCGGCTGTTGGCATGAGACTTGCCCTCCAGTAGATCCTTGTAAATGGATTTAAAGTGTATTCATTCAAATTAGAGAGACAATTTAAATTAAAAAGCTTAGAGCTGCCTCCACCACAGGGGGGCTCGCTCGACCCACCAGCGGACAGGCACCAGTATTGGGAGAGGGGGGCTGGCCATCAGGGTTCACCGCGGCTCTGGCACAAACCCGGCGACACGGAGGTGGCACGGGCAGGAGCGGACTGAACGTGTCGGCTTCTCACTTTTTGGATTTTAGAAGGGCATGACATGCCTATATCTGTGTCTCCCCCTCCTTTTACTCCTCCACCTCTTTTCTTTTCGCATGACTATATGTACTTGTCACTTTTCCATGTGTTAGTTGTGTCTTCTGAGCAGTTTGTCAGCTTTTGGACACCTTTGAAGGTGTTTTCTATGTGTTTCTATGTGTTTTTGTTTGCCTGTCATTGGTTTTAACGGTGTTCGAAGGTGTTCGACGAACAGTTCGACGAACAGTTCGGCGAACACACGGGTGTTCGACGAACCGAACTCAAACACTACGGGGGTGGCTCAACACTAATCCTGAGACCTTTGATTCGTAAGAATGTGGTTGTGTATTTAGATGACATTTTGATTTTTTGATTTATTCACCAGATCTAGAGTCCCATTGGCAGAGTGTACGTGAAGTTTTGCAGTTATTGAGTGATAATTCACTCTTTGCTAAGCTGGAGAAATGTGAGTTCCCTGTGTAGAAAATTATTTTTTTGGGCTACATTGTCTCCAGTGAGGGCTTTGAGATGGACCCGGTGAAGTTTCAGGCTGTGCAGGAATGGACTAGGCCTATTGGTTTGAAATATATACAGAGATTTTTGGGTTTTGCCAATTATTACAGGAAATTCATTAAGAATTTTTCTGTAATTGTTAAGCCTCTAACCAATCTCACCAGGAAAGGTGCGAATACGGTCCAGTGGACTACTGAGGCCATTGAAGCGTTTAAGTTTCTCAAAGAGAGGTTCGGTTCTTGCTCTATCATTATGCAGTCTGATGAGACCAACCCTTTTTTGGTCGAGGTCGATGCTTCATCGGTGGGGGTCGGAGCAGTTTTGTCTCAGGAGAACAGGGATGGAGTACATCCTTGTGCCTTCTTTTCGAAAAAAATTTCGGAAACCGAACAGAATTATGATGTTTGAAATCGGGAGTTGCTGGCTATTAAACTTGCATTTGAACATTGGCGTCATTTTTTGGAAGGTGCTAGATTTCCTGTTCAGGTTTTCACAGATCATAAGAATTTGATCTATCTGGATGCTGCCAAGCACTTGAATGCCCGTCAAGCTAGGTGGGCACTTTTTTTTTCTCGGTTTCATTTTTCTGATACAGTATATCCCTGGTACTAAGAATGTTAAACCCAATGCTTTATCTCGCATCTTCTTTCCTACGGTCGGTGCCGAGGAGGAGGAGAGCATTTTACAGAAAGGAGTTGTGGTGGCGGCATTGGACTCCGTTTTGGAGAATGGGATTCTGAAAGCTCAAGATGATGCTCCATCTAACACTCCCCATGGGAGGTTGTTCGTGCCTAGAACCTTTAGGAGAGATTTGTTTGTGCAGTGTCATGAGTCTTGGTTGGCATCCAGGAATTTCGGAGACTAAAATACTTATCAGTCGCAGTTTTTGGTGGCCTGGATGGCAGAAAGAAGTCATCAAGTGGGTGCGTCAATGTACGGTGTGTGCTAGGTCAAAGGTTTCACATACTCCTGCTGCGGGGTTGCTTTGCCCCCGGGAGTTTCCCAGTGCGCCTTGGACGCATCTCACAATGGATTTTATTACTGATCTTCCTGTGTCCGAGGGTTTTACTGTCATCTGGGTGGTCGTGGACCGTTTTAGTAAGATGTGTCATTTGGTTCTATTCATTAAGATGCCCTGCACGAAGACACGCTTCATGGCGTTCCCACGGATATTGTTTCTGATATAGGACCTCAGTTTGTGGCTCGCTTTTGTCGTGCTTTTTGTGACAGGTTGGGAGTCCATTTGTCATTTTCGCCTGGGTATCATCCTGAGTCTAATGGACAGACTGAAAGAAAGAACCAGGATGTAGAACAGTTTTTGCATTGTTTTGTGGTGGACAATCAAGAGGTGTGGTCTGAGTTTCTGCCTCTCGCAGAATTTGCTCTTAATAATCATACATCCTCCTCTGCTGGGTGTTCTCCTTTTTTTGTTGTACTGGGAGACATCCATATTTTGGTTCGTTCTCCCAATTGGGGTCGGCGGTGCCGGAGGAGGAGAATTTTTCCGGTGATTTGGAGAGAGTTTGGACTAATGTACGTTACAACCTTCAAGAGGCTAACAAGAAGTCCAAGAAGTATTTTGTCAGGAAACGTAAGGAAGTTTTGTTTACTGTGGGTGACATGGTTTGGTTGTCCTCAAAGAACCTGCGGTTGAGGATTCCCTCTAAAAACTGGGTCCTAAGTTTGTGGGTCCATTTAAAGTGCTTCAGGTTGTTAACCCATCTGCGGTTAGGTTGGATGTCCCTACTTCCTGGAAGATTAATCCTGTGTTTCATGTTTCCTTGTTGAAAAAGGCTGATGTATCAGATAGGGATGCCACTGTCACAGTTCCTCCTGTGGTGGAAGACGGCGAATGTGAAATTTCTCGTATTTTGAATTCTAGATGGCTTAGAGGGAGATTACAGTATCTTGTCTCCTGGAAGGGTTTCGGTCCCGAGGACAACTCCTGGGTAAGGACCGATGATGTTTCTGCTCCTAGGCTTGTTAAAGCTTTCCACAGGAGGTTTCCGGATAGGCCTGGGCCTGGAGGATCCGAAGGATCCTCATAAAAGAGTGGGTACTGTTAGAACCCTCCTGTTTGTTTTTTTCTTCTTGTGTTTTGCGGTCACGTGACCATCTGCCTTTATATTCCAGCTCCGCCCTTTTGGCTGTGCTGGACTTCAGTGTTGTTTGACTGTTCTTCTAGCCAGGTGCTTCGGTGCCTATCTCTGTCAGTTCGCTTGGTCCTTCTAGGACCTCTAGTACCTTTTTGTCAGTTTGTCTTTTTGTGTTCTGCAACAGCTTATCTGTTTAGGAGGTGTCCCATTTTTGTTCCAGTCCTTAGTTCTTTTAGGGACCCCTCCCCTTATGCTATAGGTCTTTGTTCAGACTAGCCGAGGACTAAGGCGGGTCTGTTCGCTAGGATTCAGCTTAGTCTTACTGTAGGGACAGCCTTCCTCTTTCTTTCCTTAGCACATGTTGCAGATCATAACAATTACAGCAGCGGCAGACAGGACATTCAATGGACCCTCTTGTGCTGTATTATACACTGCAGTCTGCCACATACACTGCCTGCCTGCCTAGCACTGATTGTATTCAGCTGGATTAGTCTTCAGAAGGACTGTTAGTTCAGCTGGATATAGATATATGTTGTGGAATACCTATACTAACTCTAAACAAGCAAATCTCTCCCTGATGCAGCAGCACATCACCCTACTCTGCCTGATTCCGGGGTAGACTGTGATGAGCATAGCGGCACCAGGTCTTATTTAGACTTGATGATGCTGTGCGGCCAGCCAATCACTGTAATGCCCACAATCAACATGGCTACGGCATTACAGTGCGTGGCAGGGAATCCCTGCATGTTCATTGCCTCTCTAAAGAGCGCCAAACATGCAGGGAGGAAACCTGAGTTCCCGCCCGAACAACCAGGAAATACTCGTCAAGTGCCGAGCATATTGAGCAGTGAGATGCTCGGGCAAGTACCGAGCAGTGGCGAGCACGTTCGCTCATCACTATTTAATATTTTTTCATTTCTTTTTTAATTTATTTTGTAATTTTTTTAAATAGTTTAAAAAAATAACTTTTTTTTTTACTATTTTACTTAGCCCCTGTAAGGAGCTTCAAGTTTTATTTTTCTGATCACTGGTCTCATGCATTGCAATACACATGTATTGCAATGCATGTAACCTGTCAGCTTTACAATGGCAGATCGCCTGTTAGACCCTGCTTCTGGCTGAGTGTAACAGGCCACTGTAGCTGGCAGACCCGGAGGTCATCATTTGACCACGGCTGCCAAGACAAACCTCGGCTTCCCCATGATCACGTTGTGGTGGTGCCGGAGGGGTGAGAGAAGGATCGCAATCTTCTAAATGCCGTGATCGGGTTTTCAGAGGTGTGTTACGTCATCTTCTCCACCGTTACACATCTAAAAAATCTGATTTTATCACAAATGTTGCACCCAGTAATTTAAGTGATATATCATTGGAATCAGGATCTTTTTTCCTACATTATGCTGCTCCCAGATGAGGTAGCAAAAACCTGCTGACAGATTCCCTTTAAACATCAGAGTCAGTTAAACAATGTATGGGCCAATAAGTTAATTTACCTATAAATGTTTTTATACAGTAAGTACCTTGCGTGCAGAGTTTATGGTAACTGTTTCTTGTGTCATGCTGCTATTTTTACATAATTTATTCAAATTTATTTTCTGGCTCTCCACCAAATAAAAGCATCCCAGTTTGTTTGTAAACCTTTGTGTATATGTGCTAGTCTGCGGTACTTATGTCATGATAAGGCCAGATGGGGTGCCAGCTTTTGTTCAGATACTGAAACCTCACAAGAGTACCCGGAGGGTTAATTGCAATGAAGAACCGCTAACCATGTAAGTACTTTCTTTAACATTGTATGCTTAAATAATGCAAGATAACATCTGCTAAGATACACAAGCTAATTAAAATTCTTAAATATGCCTCCATTACACTTTGAGATACTGTTATGGCTGCTCATTTAAAGTTATTTTCAGTATTACTTTTCAGTCTTGCTCTAAAATTAGTATTATACCAGCATTAAATAGCTACTAAGAATACCAGCATAATTAGAAAAGAAAATGTTCTTGTAAAGGACTGGTGGTTTCCTATTACATTTACTTGCTGTGTTAGTTATACTATGTAATATGCTCGTGTCCATGAGAATATATTCCATATCATATGCACTGGATGCCCTCAGATCTTTTCTTTTAGATTTCTCTTGCTTTATGAAGATCTTTCATATACTCAGAGTCATAAGCTCTTTATCTACTATTCCAAGTATGGGGAATGATCAGATAAAACAGACATGGGAATGCTATATAAAGACAAATCTATTCATCAATCTTATGTATCCAGACCCTACTTATCAATGAGGACATTTGATTAATTTTTAAAAAGCATTATAGTGTGAAATGATACATCAAATAAAATAATGTAACAATTTGTAGCAATTAGTGTGGTATCCCATTTGAAGAGGTTGCTTTATTGTTAGTGAATAGACTCAAACAATTTGATTAAAATATATGAAAAGAACTTAAAATGTATTATTATAGTCTTTATCAGACGCGGGAAAAGTGCGGCCCATGGGCCACATCTGGCCCTCTCGCTGTTCCAGTTCTGCCTATGGACCAAGATAGCTGAAGGACTGAAATCACTGGCCTACAGGCCACACCATGGTGCTGTCCTCAGTGCCTGACGTCCTGATATAACTACCATCTGCATGTTGAAGATGCAGATAGCGGTGAATACAGAGGTGGAGGACGGCGCCTCCTTCCATCATTTAGCGTGTGTGACAGAGACAGCAAACATGATGGCATCACTACATCGAGTCTGCTGTGCGGAGCATCAGTGCACACAGCAAAGATCAGAACTGAGCACTGAGGGAATGGGTACAAGGTAAGTGATTTTATTTTATATATTTATACAGCAGTTAAAATAAGTATTGAACACATCACCAATTTTCTAAGTAAATATATACCTAAGTCTGCTATTAACATGAAATTCTCGCCAGATGTTGGTAACAAACTTTCCAATCCACACAGGCAAAGAAATCAAACAATAAATGTTCATAAGTTAAGTTATGTGTAATATTGAGAAATGACACAGGGAAAAAATATTGAACACCTGAAGAAAGAGAGATGCAAAATGTGATGTAAAGTCATGACACCAGCTGTAATCTATCAGTAATTAGAAAGCAAAATAATATTAGCTGGTTCACACAAGAAACATGTCATGATGGGCAAAACCAGTAAGCTGTCTCAAGACCTTCAGAACCTTATTGTTGCAATACATACGGATGACATTGGTTACAGAAGAATTTCTAAACTACTCAAGGTTCCAGTGAGCACTTTTGGGACTTGCAGACATAATCCGGAAGTGGAAAGCACATCATTTCACCATGAATAGGCCCCAACCAGGTGCTCCCCACAAGTTTTAAGCAAGAGGAGTGAAAATAATTCTCAGAAGAGTTGCCCAAAAGCCAAGAAACAGCTGTGTAGAGCTAGAGAAAGATCTGGAGTCAGTAGGTAGAATTTTTTCAAAGAAAACTATAAGTAATGCACTCAACCCCCATGTCCTATATGCATGCTCACCACACAAGACTCCATTGATGAACAAAAAGCATGTTGAAGCGCTTTTAAAGTTTGCTCAACAACATTTAGACAAGCCTGTGAAATACTGGGAGAATGCAGTCTGGTCAGATGAGACAAAAATTGAACTCTTTGGATGCCATAATACACACCATGTTTGGAAGCCAAAAGCCACTGCATATCACTCCAAAAGCACCATACTAGCAGTGAAGTTTGGAGGTGGGAACATCAGGGTGAGGGGCTGTTTTTCTACATATGGCACTGGCAAACTTCATATAATTGAAGGAAGAATGGACAAATGTACTGAGACATTCTTGATACAAATCTTCATCTACCAGGATGATGAAGATTAAACGAGTCTGGACATTTCATCAAGACAATAATCCTAAGCACCCAGTCAAGGAAACTCTCAATTGGTTTCAGAGAAAGAAAATAAAGCTGTTAGAATGACTCAGCCAATTATCTGACTTGAATCCAATAGAAAATTTATGGAAAGAACTAAAGCTCAGAGTTCATAGAAGCAGCCCAAAAAACCTTCAGGATTTGAAACAATGTGCACCTGAGCAATGCATGCGACTAATTTCTCCATACAGGAGGCACCTTGAAGCTGTCATGACAAATAAAGGCTTTTGTACGAAGTATTAAATAAATTTCAGTAAGCGTGTTCAATACTTTTTCCCTGAGTCATTTGCACACATAACTTAATTTATGGACATCTATCGTTTGATTTCTTTGCCTGTGTGGATTGGATGGGTTGTTATGTCATGTCAATCGCACCTGTACAAATATATTTACTTACTAAATTGATGAAGTGTTCAATACTTATTTTCTCAGCTGTATATAGATATATACTGTATATCTATATACAGTGCCTTGTGAAAGTATTTGGCCCCCTTGAACTTTTCTACCTTTTGCCACATTTCTGACTTCAAACATAAAGATATAAAATTCTATTTTTTTGGGAAGAATGAACAACAAGTGGGACACAATCGTGAAGTGGAACGAAATTTATTGGATATTTTAAACTTTTAAAAAAATTGAAAACTGAAAAGTGGGGATTGCAATATAATTCGGCCCCTTTACTTTCAGTGCAGCAAACTCACTCCAGAAGTTCAGTGAGGATCTCTGAATGATCCAATGTTGTCCTAAATGACTAGTAATGATAAATAGAATCCACCTGTGTGTAATCAAGTCTCCGTATAAATGCACCTGCTCTGTGATAGTCTCAGGGTTCTGTTTCAAGTGCAGAGAGCATCATGAAGACCAAGGAACACACCAGGAAGGTCCGAGATACTGTTGTGGTGAAGTTTAAAGCTGGATTTGGATACAAAAAGATTTCCCAAGTTTTAAACATCTCAAGGAGCACCGTGCAAGCGATCATATTGAAATGGAAGGAGTATCAGACCACTGTAAATCTACCAAGACCCGGCCATCCCTCTAAACTTTCATCTCGAACAAGGAGAAGACTGATCAGAGATACAGCCAAAAGGCCCATGATCACTCTGGATGAACCGCAGAGATCTACAGCTGAGGTGGGAGAGTCTGTCCATAGGACAACAATCAGTCGTACACTGCACAAATCTGGCCTTTATGGAAGAGTAGCAAGAAGAAAGCCATTTCTCAAAGATATCCATAAAAATTCTCGTTTGAAGTTTGCCACAACCCACCTGGGAGACACACCAAACATGTGGAATAAGGTGCTCTGGTCAGATGAAACCAAAATCGAACTTTTTGGCCACAATGCAAAATGATATGTTTGGCGTAAAAGCAACACAGCTCATCAATTTAAAAACACCATCCCCACTGTCAAACATGGTGGTGGCGGCATCATAGTTTGGGCCTGCTTTTCTTCAGCAGGGACAGGGAAGATGGTTAAAATTGATGGGAAGATGGATGGAGCCAAATACAGGACCATTCTGGAAAAAAACCTGTCGGAGTCTGCAAAAGACCTGAGACTCGGATGGAGATTTATCTTCCAACCTGACAATGATCCCAAACATAAAGCAAAATCTACAATGGAATGGTTCAAAAATAAATGTATCCAGGTGTTAGAATGTCAAAGTCAAAGTCCAGACCTGAATCCAATCGAGAATCTGTGGACAGAGCTGAAAACTTCTGTTCACAAACGCCCTCCATCCAACCTCACTGAGCTCGAGCTGTTTTGCAAGGAAGACTGGGCAAGAATTTCAGCCTCTCGACGTGCAAAACTGATAGAGACATACCCCAAGCGACTTGCAGCTGAAATTGCAGCAAAAGGTGGCGCTACAAAGTATAAACTCAAGGGGGCCGAATAATATTACACACCCCACTTTTCAGTTTTTAATTTTTTTAAAAAGTTTAAAATATCCAATAAATTTCGTTCCACTACACAATTGTGTCCCACTTGTTGTTGATTCTTCCCCCAAAAAATAGAATTTTATATCTTTTTTTTTTAGAAAAAAAAAGTTTACACCCAAGCACACTGACACACACACACACCACACACTCTAAATACAGTACTGACACACATGCACCACATACATAACAAAAAAATGCCCCGCTCATCCCAAACTCGCTATTCAGCAGAGGAGGTATATCCTTTCCTTGCCTCCGAAACGGACAGCGAGGGTGAGGATCCCACATTTCTTTATTTTTCCGACTCCTTGTTGTCTTCCTCCTCCTCTTCCTCCTCAGGTGCTGCTGGACTGCCACGCAGTCACCCCAGGCGAGAATATGAACCAGCGCCCCCCACTACTGACCCCGTATGGACCTCGCCCCCCGAAACTTATGAGCCATTGATTCCTGATTTCGTGGCGGAATCAGGAATCAAGTTTGACACCACCGGCCTCATAGAAATATACTTTTTTAAAGTCTCTGGGCCAAACTAATTTGTATGCTCATCAATTTTTGGAACTATAGCCATCTTCATAATTTTCTAACTGGTCTCCTGTAGACGCAGAAGTAATGATGAAGTTTTGGGGCCTGGTCCTTCATATGGGGATCCTGAAGAAGCCAGAAGTTCGGCAATACTGGAGTGTTGACGTTTTGTATAACACTCCAGTGTTCCGAATGGTCATGTCCATGTCTGATTGTGCGCCGTGCTGGGCCTTGCGGTGCCATAGAAGCCTGTGACATCACAATCGCCACTCCTGCTTCTGCTCCTGCTACAGAAGACAACTGAAAGACGACATTTGAAAGACGACAACTGTAAGTAGGATTTTTTGATCCCTCCTCATCCACCACAATCACCCTCTCCCCCCTTCCCATCCCCCTTTCTGCCACCAAGTGCTGATCATTACTTGATCAGTACTTGATCGCTCGACTGTTGAACGTTTTTTTTTCGTGCTTTCTGCAGCGGCCGAACGCTGATCAGTGACTACTGATCACTGATCCGCACTCGTGCTCGTTGTTTTATACAGCCTCTTCCTTTGCACCACATCCACACATCCAGCAGCCGCCGAGCGTTAATCGGTGACATAGTTCACCGATCCGCACTCGTGCTCGCTGTTTGCACCACCTACACTTTTTCCTTTTTTTATTCTCTTTTTTTTTTCAGAAAAAAAAAGTTTACACCCAAGCACACTGACACACACACACACCACACACTCTAAATACAGTACTGACACACACGCACCACATACATAACAAAAAAATGCCCCGCTCATCCCAAACTCGCTATTCAGCGAAGGAGGTACATCCTTTCCTTGCCTCCGAAACAGACAGCGAGGGCGAGGATCCCACATTTCTTTATTTTTCCGACTCCTTGTTGTCTTCCTCCTCCTCTTCCTCCTCAGGTGCTGCTGGACTGCCACGCAGTCACCCCAGGCGAGAATATGAACCAGCGCCCCCCACTACTGACCCCGTATGGACCTCGCCCCCCGAAACTTATGAGCCACTGATTCCTGATTTCGTGGCGGAATCAGGAATCAAGTTTGACACCACCGGCCTCACAGAAGTAGACTTTTTTATAGTCTTTTTCTCTGAGGAATTTATAAACCTCATGGTGGGCCAAACTAATTTGTATGCTCATCAATTTTTGGAACTATACCCATCTTCATCATTTTCTAACTGGTCTCCTGTAGACGCAGAAGTAATGATGAAGTTTTGGGGCCTGGTCCTTCATATGGGGATCCTGAAGAAGCCAGAAGTTCGGCAATACTGGAGTGTTGACGTTTTATATAACACTCCAGTGTTCCGAATGGTCATGTCCCGGACACGTTTTAAGGCCATCCACAAGTTCTTGCATTACAACGTGGATGAGTCCTTAATCGCTTTTAAGGGGTGGCTTGGATTCCGGCAGTACCTGCCCAGTAAGAGGGCCAGGTACGGAATCAAGCTGTATAAACTTTGTGAGAGTACCTCAGGGTACACTCACAAGTTTAGAGATTACAAGGGAAGTACTCCAGGATTGAACCCCCTAAATGCCCCCCTGTTCTGGGAGTGAGTGGGAAAATTGTGTGGGATTTGGCACACCCACTGCTAAATAAAGGTTATCACCTGTACGTGGATAACTTTTATACCAGTGTCCCTCTCTTCAAGTCCCCCTCTGCCCGACGTACTTGAGCCTGTGGTACTGTCTGCAAAAATCAGAGAGGCCTCCCAAAGACGCTAATTGGGTAGCTGCTCAGAAGGGGTGAGAGCAGAGCCCAATATAGCGACCACCTTCTGGTGGTCAAGTACAAGGACAAGAGGGATGGCCTTTTCTTGACCACCATACATGGTGATGGTAGTACCCTCAGCACTGTATGAGGTTCCACTACACAGGTCGTCAAACCTGATTGTGTAGTGGGGTACAACAAGTACATGGGGGGAGTTGATCTCTTTGATCAAGTCCTCCAGCCGTACAGTGCTTTGAGAAAGGCCAAGGTATGGTATAAGAAGCTGGCCGTGCACATCGTTCAGATGGCAATGCACAACGAACGCTTTCCTTCTGTCACAATGTGCAGGCCAGACTTCTACGTCGTACCTTCACTTCCAGGAGATAGTTATCAAGGCCCTGATATTTGGCAGCAGTGACGGAGTGTGCCCCAGTACTTCCGGAACTGAAGGACCTTGAATTGTACCAGGCCAGCATTTCCCAGGGGATGTCCCTCAAACAGGAAAAAAAGGTAAGTCACAAAAGAGGTGCCAAGTGTGTTCCAAAAGGGGAATATGCAAGGACACCACTTACCAATGCGACACCTGCCCCGACAAACCTGGCCTGTGCATGAAAGAATGCGTATGACAACCTGACGAACACTACAAAACTGAAACACTTGTTGGGCAATTCCACTGTTTAGGCACATCAGGGGCTCTGAGAACGTGACATGACACACCAGACCATTCCACCAAAGTCTGCATTCCAAAGCGTCACTCCTTCCCTTTCAAGCCCTGACATGCGCCCAAACAGTAGTTTTCTCCAACACATAGGGTATCAGCGTACTCAGGAGAAATTGGACAACAGATTTGAGGTTCATTTTCTCCTGTTACCCCTGTAAAAATATTTTTTTTTTACATTTTTGTGGAAAAAATGTTTTTTTTTATTTTCACAAGTCAACATTATAATTTTCTGTGAATCACCTTGGGGTTCAAGGTGCTCACAACACATCTAGATAAATTCAATAGGGGGGTCTAGTTTCCAAAAAGAGGGCACTTGTTGGGCATTTCCACTGTTTAGGCACATCAGGGACTCTGCAAACGCGACATAACGCCCACAGACAATTCCATCAAAGTCTGCATTCCAAAGCGTCACTCCTTCCATTCCGAGCCCTGCCGTGTGCTCAAACAATGGCTTTCCCCCACATATGAGGTATCGGCGTACTCAGGAGAAATTGCACAACAACTTTTGGGGTCCAATTTCTCCTGGTTCCCTCGTGAAAATAAAAACATTGCGGCTAGAAAATCGTTTTTGTGGAAAAAAAGTGATTTTTTTTTCACGCCTCTACGTTCTAAACTTTTGTGAAACACTTGGGGGTTCAAAGTGCTCACCACACATCTAAATAAGTTCCTTAAGGGGTCTAGTTTCCAAAATGGGATCACTTGTGGGGGGTTTCCACTGTTTAGGCACATCAGGGGCTCTCCAAACGCGACATGGGGTCTGCTGTCAATTCCACCGAGTTTTGCATTGAAAACGTCAATTGGCGCTCCTTTTAGTTCAGTTTTTAGAATGGTGTCACTTTTGGGTATTTTCTGTCATAAAGGCCCCTCAAAGTCGCTTCAAATGTGATGTGGTCCCTAAAAAAAATGGTTTTGTAAATTTTGTTGTAAAAATGAGAAATTGCTGGTCAACCCTTATAGCTCCCTAACAAAAAAAAAATGTTGGTTCCAAAATTGTGCTGATGTAAAGTAGATATGTGGGAAATGTTATTTATTAAGTATTTTGTGTGACATATCTCTCTGATTTAAGATCATGAAAATTCAAAGTTTGAAAATTGTAAAATTTGTGATAACGAAGAAATTTTACCACTATCATGAAGTATAATATGTCACGAAAAAACAGTCTCAGAATCAGGGGGATCCGTTGAAACGTTCCAGAGTAATTACCTCATAAAGTGACAGTGGTCAGAATTGTAAAAATTGGCCCGGTCATTAACGTGCAAACCACCCTCGGGGGTAAAGGGGTAATGTTTGCATATACCTCAGCACATGGCCACATTGCCCATCTATCAATTCTAGCACATGTCTGCAGTGGCAGAGGCGTACATAAAAATCATGGGGCCCGATAGCAGAAGTTCTAATTGGCCCCCACCCTCAAAAGAGAAAAAAATAATATTTAGTGGGATCACAGAAGAGCATATCTCACAACTTAGTAAGGTGACCCCAACACAGTATGATTCCCCAACTGTGATTGCCACACAGCCCTCCATACCGTATAATGGGCCGCCATACAGTTTAATAGTCCCCACACCTCTCCACTCGATATGATGGCCCAACCCAACCATCTACACTGTATATTGGCCCCCTCTAGCCCTCCAAACACTATAATGGCCCCCACACAGCCCTCAAAACAGCATACTGTCCCCTACACAGCACTCTACACAGTATAATGGACCCCACAAAAACTTTCACACTGTATAATTGCTTGCATACAGTATAATGGTCCCCACATAGCCCTCCAAACAGTATAATGGCTCCCAACATAGCCCTTCAAACAGTATAATGCACACCCACATAGTCCTGCAAACAGCATAATAGTCCCCCACATAGTCCTGCAAACAGTATAATGGCCCCCCACATAGACATGCAAATAGTATAATACCCCCCACATAGACCTGCAAACAGTATATTAGCCCACCACATAGACCTGCAAACAGTATAATGGGCCCCACATAGTCCTCCATAGAGTATAATGGGCTCCACATAGCCCTGCAAACAATATAATGACCCCCACATAGCCCTCCAAATAGAATAATGGCCACCACATAGTCCTCCAAATAGTATAATGACCCCCATCGCCCTCCAAATAGTATAATGGCCCTCACATAGCCCTCCAAATAGTATAACGGCCCCCATATAGCTCTCCATACAGTATAATGTGCCCTGCATAGCCTTACATACAGTATAATGGGCCCCACATAACCCTCCATGAAGTATAATGAGCTGCATATATTTTTCCATATAGTATAATGGGCCCCACTTAGTCCTCCATACAGTATAATGGCCCACATAGCCTTCCATACAGTACTATGGGTCCCTTATAATTCTCTATACAATATTATGGGACCCACATATTCCTCCATACAGTATAATGGGCCCCACTTAGTCCTCCATACAACATAATGCCCCCCACACTGCCCTCCATACAGTATAATGGGCCCCACATAGCCTTCCATACAGTATAATGAGCCCCATATAGTCCTCCATACAGTATTATGGGCCCCACATAGTCCTCCATACAGTATTATGGGTCCCATATAGTTCTCCTTACAGTATTATGGGCCCATATAGTCCTCCATACAGTATTATGGGACCCATACTGTCCTTCATACAGTATAATGGGCCCCACATTAAAAATAAAAAATAAATATTCATTTCTCCCCATTCCCTCACTGCTCTGGTCTCGCGTCAACTGTATCCTTCTCCCTTCACAATGACATTTGCACATACTCACTAGATGTTTCTGTGCAAAAGATAGGGTCAGACTGTGTTCATTGTGACTACATACAGTAGTAGGTTCTTCAAAGTAGCCACCTTTTGCTTTGATGATTGCTTTGCATACTCTTGGCATTCTCTTGATGAGCTTCAAGAGGTAGTCACCGGAAATGGTCTTCCAACAATCTTGAAGGAGTTCCCAGAGATGCTTAGCACTTGTTGGCCCTTTTGCCTTCACTCAGCTCACCCCAAACCATCTCGATTGGGTTCAGGTCTGGTGACTGTGGAGGCCAGGTCATCTGGCGTAGCACCCCATCACTCTCCTTCTTGGTCAAATAGCCCTTACACAGCCTGGAGGTGTGTTTGGGGTCATTGTCCTGTTGAAAAATAAATGATGGTCCAACTAAACGCAAACCGGATGGAATAGCATGCCGCTGCAAGATGTTGTGGTAACCATGCTGGTTCAGTATGCTTTCAATTTTGAATAGATCCCCAACAGTGTCACCAGCAAAGCACCCCCACACCATCACACCTCCTCCTCCATGCTTCACGGTGGGAACCAGGCATGTAGAGTCCATCCGTTCACCTTTTCTGCATTGCACAAAGACACGGTGCTTGGAACCAAAGATCTCAAATTTGGACTCATCAGACCAAAGCACAGATTTCCACTGGTCTAATGTCCATTCCTTGTGTTCTTTAGCCCAAACAAGTCTCTTCTGCTTGTTGCCTGTCCTTAGCAGTGGTTTCCTAGCAGCTATTTTACAATGAAAGCCTGCTGCACAAAGTCTCCTCTTAACAGTTGTTGAAGAGATATGTCTGCTGCTAGAACTCTGTGTGGCATTGACCTGGTCTCTAATCTGAGCTGCTGTTAACCTGCGATTTCTGAGGCTGGTGACTCGGATAAACTTATCCTCAGAAGCAGAGGTGACTCTTGGTCTTCCTTTCCTGGGGCGGTCCTCATGTGAGCTAGTTTCTTTGTAGCACTTGATGGTTTTTGCAACTGTACTTGGGGACACTTTCAAAGTTTGCCCAATTTTTCGTACTGACTGACCTTCATTTCTTAAAGTAATGATGGCCACTCGTTTTTCTTTACTTAGCTGCTTTTTTCTTGCCATAATACAAATTCTAGCAGTCTATTCAGTAGGACTATCAGCTGTGTATCCACCTGACTTCTGCACAACACAACTGATGGTCCCAACCCCATTTATAAGGCAAGAAATCCCAATTGTTAAACCTGACAGGGCACACCTGTGAAGTGAAAACCATTTCTGGTGACTACCTCTTGAAGCTCATCAAGAGAATGCCAAGAGTGTGCAAAGCAGTCAACAAAGCAAAAGGTGGCTACTTTGAAGAACCTAGAATATAAGACACATTTTCAGTTGTTTCACACTTTTTTGTTAAGTATATAATTCCACATGTGTTAATTCATAGTTTTGATGCCTTCAGTGTGAATGTACAATTTTCAAAGTCATGAAAATACAGAAAAATCTTTAAATGAGAAGGTGTGTCCAAACTTTTGGTCTGTCCTGTACATGTGTTGTTTCTTGAAGCAACCGTGACCAGTGTGAAAATTGCAAGATTTCTAGTTTTTCATTTTAAATACAGATTGTGATATGTGAAAAAATATTGCCAAAAATGAAAAAATATATTAATTTAACACAAACAGGTCATTTTCTGATGATAGCATCCATTTAAATTATAATAAATTTGGATTTTACAATAAATTGCATGTGCTGTTTCCTGAAGCAGCAGGAAATTATAGTCTAAAAGAGCAACAGTGATCAGTGTGAAAATTTCAACATTTCTAGTTTTTTATTTTAAATACAGATTGTGATGTGTGAAAATATATTGCCAAAAATGAAAACAAATATAAGCATTTAACACAAACAGGTCATTTTCTGATGATAACATTCCTTTAAATTACAATAAATTTAGATTTCTACTATGCCAATTTTTTTTGGTAGCTATATGGCAATATCTGTGCAACATGTGTACTGATAATATGGTGTTCCCATATGTGTTTCCCTGATGAGGCTGCATGCATGCAGTGAAATGCGTGGGCTTTGTCTCTTTGGTTCATGGTACCCGAACTCGAACCCGAATCTAAACCTCATTCAGATGAATGGTGGGCTTGAACATCCATTGTTTGCCACACTGTCATCTGCATGACAGCGCGACAAACACAGTCTCTGATGGGCAGTAAGATCATTACCGCCGGTCAGAGAGCTGCGGTTCCCACGCTGTCAGATGACAGAATGTGAGCTAGCAGTTGTGACCAGCCGTAAAAAGTTTACTGCTGGTCACAGGCGTTGGCTGGTGATGAGAGTACTACTCTAATCATCCTACGCCTGGTCTTGCAGTAAAATACACATCCAAGGTAACCTTAGTTTACAGGTTTACTGTCTCCAGGTGTTCCAGCAGCTGGAAACTCCAGTAACCTTACAGGGGTTGTGCGGTACTTTTTTTAAGTTGCCCAATGTATTCAGCAAGTGGGCATATGTATCTCTGTAAATAACTTGTTTTGCAGATAATGCCTGTGAGCGGTGCTATCACTGGCCGCTCATAGGCATCACGTGACCCACAGCTGCAGCGGGCGCTGACATCCGCTGACACGACAAGTCCAGGCTGCAGCCGAGGGTCCCTCTTCCGCGTTCCACCGGTGGCTGCTGGGTTGTGGGCGAGGTTATTCCCCTGCGTCACACTCGGCATCCACCGCGCGCTCTCCCTCTCCCCATTCATTGGGAAAGCGCGCGGTGGATGCTCAGTGTGACGCGGGGAATAACCCCACCCACATCCCAGCAGCCACTGTGGGGACCCCAGCGCTGAGTCACGCCTCACTTGTCATGACGTCAGCGCGGGGTCACGTGATGCCTGTGAGCGGCCACCGATAGCGCCGCTCACAGGCATTATCAGCAACACATGGTATCTATAACTATAGTTATGCCCACATGTTGAATACATTGGGCAATTTAAAAAAAGTACTGGACAACTTCTTTAAAATGTCCCTCAAAGTTTCCCATGAGGTTTCCGGCCCTCGCAGCTGCTGGAAGAACTGGTGGCTGTGAACTCTGATAAATAGAGATGAGCGAACGTGCTTGCCACTGCTCGGTACTCGCCCGAGCATCACGGTGCTCGACAAGCTCGACGCTCGGGCGGGAACTCGGGTCCCCTCCCTGCATGTTTTGGTGCTCTTTAGAGAGCCAATGAACATGCAGGGATTGCCTGCCACGCACTGTAATGTCGTAGCCATGTTGGTTGTGGGCATTACAGTGATTGGCTAACCGCAAAACGTCATCAGGTCTATATAAGACCTGGCGCCGCTATGCTCGTCACAGTCTACCCCGGAAACAGGCAGAGTAGGGAGAGGTGCTGCTGAGTCAGGGAGAGATTTTCTTGTTTATAGTTAGTATAGGTATTCCACAACATATATATATATATATATATATATATATATATATATATATATCCATCCGAACTAACAGTCCTTCTGAGTACTAATCCAGCTGCATATAATCAGTGCTAGGCAGGAGTTAGACAGGCAGGCAATGTATGTGGCAGACTGCAGTGCATATAGCGCAAGAGGGTCCATTGAAAGTCCTGTCTGCTGCTGCTGTAATAATTACAGATATTTGTAGACATAGCCCCAGATATCAGGGGCCAGGGCAAATTTTTTTTTATCTTAATCCTGGTTATTTGCTTAAAAAGCAATCCAGAGTACACCATTTTTCTGCTCCATTTCCTTGTTAGCACTGCAGAATACAGCCAGATGTGTTCCATATTTCAGCGATAAAAATCCAGCTTGAACTGAACGTGGAAAATATTGGCCTCCTTTTCCATTCTGTTGCAGTATGTCGGTCAAGCTATTCACACTAGGTCTCTGTGTAGAATAATATTAGTAAAATACTGGCCTGCTATTTAAAACCGTGGTTCTCTGTCAGACATATCACCTATAACAGTGTTCAAAAATCAGCCATTTCTGCCTTCCATTTCATTGCAGTGTGTTGGTTAAGCTATTCACACTAGGTCTCTGTGTAGAATAATATTAGTAAAATACCGGCCTGCTATTTAAAACCGTGGTTCTCTGTCAGACATATCACCTATAACAGTGTTCCAACATCAGCCATTTCTTCCATTTTCATTTTGTTGCAGTGTGTCGGTCAAGCTATTCTCACTAGGTCTCTGTATAGAATAATATTAGTAAATTACAGGTCTGCTATTTAAAACCGTGTTTCTCTGTCAGACATATCACCTATAACAGTGTTCCAAAATCAGCCATTTCTTCCATTTTCATTTTGTTGCGGTGTCGGTCAAGCTATTCACACTAGGTCTCTGTGTAGAATAATATTAGTAAATTACAGGCCTGCTATTTTAAACCGTGGTTCTCTGTCAGACATATCACCTATAAAAGTGTTCAAAAATCGGCCATTTCTGCCTTTCATTTCATTGCAGTGTGTTGGTCAAGCTATTCACACTAGGTCTCTATGTAGAATAATATTAGTAAATTACAGGCCTGCTTTAAAACCATGGTTCTCTGTGAGACGTATCACATATAACTGCAGTTCAAATCCAGCCATTTGTGGAAAATATTGTCCTCCATTTATAGATTGTAGCAGTGTGTCAGTGTACACCATTTTACAGCTCCATTTGCTTGTTCGCAGAATACAGACAGATTTTTTTGTTTTATTCATATTACTGTATTGTGGAAGCAGAGGGACTTTTTTCAATGATCAGACGCATGTGATACATATGACTGCCGTAATAATACAGAAATTTTGTGGAGCGTTCCAAATATTCCACTCCTTTTAAATTCAGTCACCTGTGTTTTGTTGAACCAATTGACACTTGGTCAATGACAAATACCATACTATTAGGCAACTGCCTGAAATGTGGCCATCAGACGTTATCCCATATGACTGCCCTAATAATACAGCAATTATTGTGAGCGTGTCAAATATTACACTTCATTTAAAGTATTGCAGTTGTGGGTTCAAACCTATTCTCAGTTGGCCGCTGACAAATAGCATATCTGTGAACAATGTTGTCAGAGTATTACGCCACTTTTGTGGACTGACAAAAAAAACATACAAAAAACAAGCTAACATGGAAAAAATGTTAAGAAACATTCTTTCCAGAGTAATGACTTGTATATATGGCCAAAGAAATAAAAAAAATAAAGTTATGGACTGTGGAAGACATTGATGCGACCAGAATGAACACTCATGTGTAGCTGGTGATGATACCACCTAGCAGCAGCACCTGTTCCCATTGTAAATACATCTAACAGCATTTTCGATAAGAAATAGAATATATTTTACATTTTTTTGGGAAGCACCAACAGCACGCAGTATAAGGCAATAATACCTGGCTGGATCGATGTAATACGCTATTCATAATGTGATACCTCAGCCGTAAAAGAATTTCAGATAAGACAGTTAATATTCTAGAATATAGAATCTATTTGAATTGCCCTTCCCATTATTAAGGAGTATGTCTCCTATACTGTTATTGCATATGCGACAATTTCAAGGGTTGCCAAAAAATGGGACGCACTCCAATACACATTTGAAGAGACGCAAGAAAAAATAAATAAATAAATAAAAACACAGTAGGATCTATCTTTAGTATAAAAACCAGACTCACCAATGTAACCTCAATGTAATCACATTGTTCAGCTCCTGCACCTCCTCCTCCAGTTTGGCCTCCATCTCCGAAATGACCACATCAGTCACAAGCTGAAAGCACTGCAGCACTGCCTTGGCCAAGCGGCAACAGGCTGTGCGGAAGATAATATGCTTAATGCTTAGGTGACAAACCGCCCACCGCTGCATACTTGTTGAAAGCTGTAACACAGCAGCCTGATCTGTGGCTCTAACCGCTGAACATACAGCCAGGCATGGCTGTGTGTGACAATAGGCGGATCCTGGTGGCGGAGAAATGACAGCCGGATTAGATACGGTTTTCCTCTATGCCAGTCCTTTCACCGAGCTAAAGAATATGGCTGTGGTGAAATACAACTCTCACCGAGAAGCACTGTCAGACTTAAAAGCATTGGGCCCATCAGAAGATTTGATTCTGAGGGCCCACCTTTCTCCCCCGCTCAAGAGCCCCATAGCATCTGCAAAGTTTGCGCTATCATGAACTCTCTTGATGGAGAAGCCAGGGCATACCCGAGGATTTTCTGTTGGGCCCATAAAGCCCTGCAGAGAAGCAGCCCTGGCTAAGAAAAGTGTGTGGGAAGGTTCCTGGACACTCTATGGCTGCTTCTTTACTGAGGAGGAAACCCATGCAAACATGGGGAGAACATAAAAAATCCTTGCAGATGTTGTCCTTGGTGGGATTTGAACCCAGGCCCCCAGTGCTGCAAGGCTTCAGTGCTAACCACTGAGCCACTGTGTTGCCCTCTCTATTCTCCCTCTGAAATCTAACGTGCTGTAGAAACTTGTACCTTCTGCCACTCAGTATCTTCAGCTCCTTTTTGAGAAACTAATGTATTTGGGCAGAAGAAAAGGAAATTGTGGATGGCTTCGCTACTGGTACTGAGGGCATTGCTAATAGGGCGTCGTACCATAGTTCACTGGAAATATTCCAGGCTGGTTGGAGCCAAGCTGATTCCCATAGAAAAGTACCAGCAGCAAGCTAAGGAGATGGTGGCCTCATTCATCATCACAACCTCACCTCATCACTATGAACTCTCCTGAAGGAGAAGCCAGGGCCCATCAGAGGAGTCTCTTGTTCTCTGGTGGGCCCGTCCAACCCTGCCGAGAAGCAGCCATAGCTAAGAAAAGTCTGTGGGAAGGTTCCTGGACACTCTATGGCTGCTTTTTTTACTATGGACTGGCTCCAGCAATTTATAAGATTGCAATCTATAAGATCCCTTCACTTGGTCCCCATTGCTCAGAGTCTCCAGTAGAGATGAGCGTTGTTCTACTCGAACTGTTCGCCAATCTCAAATTCGAGCTGTTTTGGGCGGTGTTCGAGCCGTTCGGCGAACACAAACAATTTGAGAAAAATTCGGCTGTTCGAGGTTATGTTCGATAACTGTTCGTGCACCAAAATCATAGCTGGATTTTTTCTCAGTAATGATGAAAATTAATGTTAATACGCAGTTTGAGTGTACAGCGGGGTGGGGGGAGGGGCAGGGGATGGATCTCTGCAGGAACAATGAAGATCTCCATTTTTTTTTCTCTTTCCCGCATTTGCAGTGGGGAGGTGCAATCTGTCAGCCTATCAGCAGCGCACACACGGAGCGAAGTGCTTTTTTTCACACAAGCAAGGGCATGTGTCATTGGCAGTGTATGTCACATGTCCTTGCCCTATAAGACCAAGCCATTTTCCCCGTCGCCACCATTTTCTCACTGCTGCAGCTGCGTGTTAGACGGCACCGCTGTTGCTGTGTGCGCTATACCTTGTTAATTTCAAGCCAATTTTCGCACAAATATACAGATAGCTTGGGAGTAGGGAATAGTTGTGATTGCAGTCCTTTTAAGGACTAGGTTACAGCATTTCCTACGACTTTTATCAGGGAGGTCTGTGCTCTTAAATAGATAGGTTGTGGGAGTAAAGACTAATTGTAATTGGAGTCCTTTTCAGGACTAGGTTACATGAGTTCCTATCAGTTTTTGCCAGGCAGGTCTGTGCCAGTGCTGTGCAAGTTTTTTTCACAGCATTTGGCTGAATCTAGCAAAGCTAATCCTTTTTGGCCTATTGCAGAGTGTGTTAGTCAGTGGAGTAGCCTATCTGTGTTGCAAGATATAACACCTGTGTATAGAATACCAATTTTTTTACTGCACCTAGTGAAGTAAAATCTTTTGGGCATAGCATCATTCTATTAGTCCATCTATACTGACCTCCATCAGGTTGCAAACTGAATATAATTTTTTTCTGCATCTAGCTCTGAAAAAATATTTGGGCTTCTAGCAGTGTGTGGGACTTGGTCTATTAGTCCATCTATACTGACCTCCATCAGGTTGCAAATTAAAAATAATTTTTTTCTTCATTTAGCTCTGAAAAAATATTTGGGCTTCTAGCAGTGTGTGGGACTTGTTCTATTAGTCCTTCTATACTGACCTCCAGCAGGTTGCAAATTGAATATAATTTTTTTCTGCATCTAGCTCTGAAAAAATAGTTGGGCTTCTAGCGGTGTGTGGGACTTGGTCTATTAGTCCATCTATACTGACCTCCATCAGGTTGCAAATTAAAAATAATTTTTTTCTGCATCTAGCTCTGAAAAAATATTTGGGCTTCTAGCAGTGTGTGGGACTTGGTCTATTAGTCCATCTATACTGACCTCCATCAGGTAGCAAATTAAAAATAATTTTTTTCTGCATCTAGCTCTGAAAAAATATTTGGGCTTCTAGCAGTGTGTGGGACTTGGTCTATTAGTCCATCTATACTGACCTCCATCAGGTTGCAAATTAAAAATATTTTTTTTCTTCATTTAGCTCTGAAAAAATATTTGGGCTTCTAGCAGTGTGTGGGACTTGTTCTATTAGTCCTTCTATACTGACCTCCAGCAGGTTGCAAATTGAATATAATTTTTTTCTGCATCTAGCTCTGAAAAAATAGTTGGGCTTCTAGCGGTGTGTGGGACTTGGTCTATTAGTCCATCTATACTGACCTCCATCAGGTTGCAAATTAAAAATAATTTTTTTCTGCATCTAGCTCTGAAAAAATATTTGGGCTTCTAGCAGTGTGTGGGACTTGGTCTATTAGTCCATCTATACTGACCTCCATCAGGTTGCAAATTAAAAATAATTTTTTTCTGCATCTAGCTCTGAAAAAATATTTGGGCTTCTAGCGGTGTGTGGGACTTGGTCTATTAGTCCATCTATACTGACCTCCATCAGGTTGCAAATTAAAAATAATTTTTTTCTGCATCTAGCTCTGAAAAAATATTTGGGCTTCTAGCAGTGTGTGGGACTTGGTCTATTAGTCCATCTATACTGACCTCCATCAGGTTGCAAATTAAAAATAATTTTTTTCTGCATCTAGCTCTGAAAAAATATTTTGGCTTCTAGCGGTGTGTGGGACTTGGTCTATTAGTCCATCTATACTGACCTCCATCAGGTTGCAAATTAAAAATAATTTTTTTCTGCATCTAGATCTGAAAAAATATTTGGGCTTCTAGCAGTGTGTGGGACTTGGTCTATTAGTCCATCTATACTGACCTCCATCAGGCTGCAAATTAAAAATAATTTTTTTCTTCATTTAGCTCTAAAAAAATATTTGGGCTTCTAGCAGTGTGTGGGACTTGTTCTATTAGTCCTTCTATACTGACCTCCAGCAGGTTGCAAATTGAATATAATTTTTTTCTGCATCTAGCTCTGAAAAAATAGTTGGGCTTCTAGCGGTGTGTGGGACTTGGTCTATTAGTCCATCTATACTGACCTCCATCAGGTTGCAAATTAAAAATAATTTTTTTCTGCATCTAGCTCTGAAAAAATATTTGGGCTTCTAGCAGTGTGTGGGACTTGGTCTATTAGTCCATCTATACTGACCTCCATCAGGTTGCAAATTAAAAATAATTTTTTTCTGCATCTAACCCAGCCAATAGTTTTGGCCTAATACCACAGTTTGGCCACTCAGCTCTGCTCGGTTACCATCCATTCAGAGTTGTGAATTAGTTAACCACCAAAATGAGTGGAAAAAGGCCTGCTGCTGGTGGAAAGGGGAATAGGCGTGTTGGGAAGGGGAAAAAAGGTTGTGTCCGTGGGGTAGGTGTTAAAGCAACAGTAACATCTGCAGAAGAAAGACCATCTTCCAGCCAAACTAAAATGTCTACTTCTTTTAGCGGACAATGTGATAAGATCCCTTTCTTACGGCCACGCCAATCGCTACAAATTCCAGATGAGGCACAAAAACAGCAGGTGCTTCAACGGATATCAAGTGCTCCTTTAAGTGGGCTCTCCTCCACATCAACTTCAACATCACAAATACTCCAGTCCTCAAAGGTGTCACCCAAATCGCACTTGCTTCCTCACAGCTCCCAAATCTCCAGCTGCCCATCTGAGTATGAGATAGAACAGATGGTTGAGTCTGCAGAGCTGTTTACTCATACTATAGCCTGGGAATCAGAGGTCGACTCCAGCGCTTCTGTGAATCCAGACGAGGAAATGATCTGCACTGATGCCCAGAATCTTTATGAGTCGGATCCAGGACCAGACGCAGAAGGTTCTGACCATAATGTAGACCCTCATTCCCAAACTGTAACTCCTGTTGGTGGAGACAATGAGGAAGACGATGATAAGACTCAAATACCTGATTGGAGCGACAACTTTAGTTTTTTGTCAGGGCAGGAACAGGTTGGCTCTGAGGACGATGGGTGTGATAACGCACAGGGTGATGATGATGAGGTCGGAGATCCCACTTACTGTCAACCCACAGTCAGCCAAGAGATGAGGTCAGCAGAGGAGGTGGAGGAAGATGCTAGTGACGACGAGGTCAGGTTGCGCCTTCCTGGACAGAGACGTAGTACTGGAAGCACGTCAACAACTGCATCCTCAAACACAACTCTGCCTCTCACCACAAGTCGTGGTGGCTCTTCAGGTCGCATGGGTGCTAAGCCTTGCATAGCCTGGGCATTTTTTCAGATCGATAAAGATGACCCAACTCGTGTTATCTGTAACATTTGTCAGCAAAAGCTAAGTAGAGGCCAAAAAATACATAGTTTGAGTACTTCATGCATGAACCGGCACATGGACATGAAGCATAAGTTGCAGTGGGAAGCTCAGTGTGCTACAATGCGGCCTAGCCGGCCGGGCCAATCACTGTCTGCCATATCTTGTGCATCCGCGGCCTCTTCATCCTCTGTGACTGGGGGGACAGCAGTCACACCTGTTTTGGGGCGCAGACCTGCCACCTCTTTACCCGCAACAGCCAGCGTGATTGGCAGGTCATCATTTTCTTTGGAGGTGGTAACACCAGCTGGTGTTGAGCGCTGTCCGACATCGATAGCACCACCTTTGGATCAAGGCAACCTAACATGTCCGCCTGCATCTTCCTCACAGACCGGCAGTTTGCCGGGGACACCCTTATCAACCCCGTCTAAGCACAATAGCCAGCCCTCGGTCCCTCAGATGTGGACAAGTAAAAGACCATTTCCTCCTAGCCATGAGAAAGCTAAGAGGTTGAATTTCACCATCTGCAAGCTCTTGGCTACAGAAATGCTGCCTTTCCGCCTGGTGGACACAGAGGATTTTCGAGACCTTATGTCCGTCGCAGTGCCCCAGTACCAGATGCCCAGTCGGCACTACTTCTCAAAGAAAGGTGTGCCTGCGCTCCACCAGCATGTCGCACACAACATCACCGCTTCTTTGAGAAACTCTGTGTGTGACAGGGTGCATTTCACCACAGACACTTGGACGAGTAGGCATTGACAGGGGCGTTACATGTCGCTGACTGGGCACTGGGTAACTATGGTGACAGCAGGACAAGGGGCTGCTGTCCAAGTCTTGCCGTCCCCACGAGTTGTGCGTCAATCCTCTTTATGTCAAAGTTCCTCCACTGCTTCTGCCTCCTCAACCTCCTCTCGGTCTTCCACCTGCACCCAAAGCCTGTCTGGTCATGCCACAAGCTTTCTAACTGCGCAGAAGGGATCCTGCACACCTCCTTACTATGCTGGCAGTAGGGCTCAACGTCATCAGGCGGTTTTTACATTGAAATGTCTGGGAAATGTGAGTCACACAGCTGAGGAGTTGTGGTCAGCTCTGGAGAACCAATTTCATGAATGGTTGTCTCCACTGGACCTGAAACCAGGGAAGGCCGTGTGCGACAATGCTGCAAACCTGGGTGCGGCCCTTCGCCGGGGCAATGTCACACACGTGCCTTGTATGGCTCACGTGTTGAACCTGGTTGTCCAGCAATTTTTAGCCCACTATCCCAGACTAGATGGCCTTCTGCAGAGGGCACGGTCGCTGTGTGCTCACTTCCGCCGTTCGCATCCCGCAGCTCAGCGACTTACATCTCTACAGAAGTCGTTGGGCCTGCCACTTCACCGGCTAAAATGTGATGTGCCTACCCGGTGGAATTCAACTCTGCACATGTTGCAGCGACTGTGGCAGCACCGACAAGCCCTGGTGCAATACGTTCTGACGTATAGCCTGGGCCAACGAGATTCAGAGGTGGGGCAAATCACGCTGGAGGAGTGGTCTCAGATCAGGGACCTATGCACCCTTCTGCACAGTTTTGAAATGGCGACGAAGATGTTTAGTGCTGACGATGCCATTATCAGCATGACTATTCCGGTGATTTACATGCTGGAGCACATGTTAAACAGAATTCGGAGTCAGGTGGTGGCACAAGAGGAGGTGGAGGAAGTAGAGGAGGAGGAGTTGTATGCGGAAGGGCTAACATCTGCAAGGTCCAGACGGTCTGCAGCACCAAGGCGGCAGGCATGTGAGGGTGGGGGAGATGGTTTTACCAGGGCGCATGGTAGCAGCCAAACTAGTGAGGAAGGTGCAGGAGCCCAGGAAGAAGTCGAGGACGAACTGATGGAAGACTCATCAGATGAGGGAGACCTTGATCACATTTCTGTTGTACGAGGTTGGGGGGAGAGGACAGAGGAAGGAAGCATGATTGTTACCTCGCCACCAACACAACAGGGACTTGGTGCTCCTGGATGCGCAACACACATGAGTGCCTTCTTGCTGCACTACCTGCAACATGACCCTCGAATTGTGAGAATTAGAAATAATCCTGACTACTGGGTTGCCACACTGTTAGATCCCCGGTACAAAAGTAAATTTGCAGAAATTATTCCTGCCATAGAAAGGGATGCACGCATGCAGGAGTATCAGCAGAGACTGTTGCAGAATCTTACATGTGCTTTTCCACAAAATACCAGTGGTGCACGTAGTGAATCTCACAGTTCCAACTTGCCAACCGTGGGACCGTCAAGTGTTCAGCACTCAAACCGTAACAGAACCACAGTATCTGCTGGTAACATCAATTTTGCGGAATCATTTCACCACTTTTTTAGCCCATCCTTTGCAAGGCCACAGGAGACAAGAAGTCTGACACATAGTCAACGCCTAGAGACGATGGTACAGGAGTATCTCCAAGTAAACATTGAAGCCACGACTGTGTCACTGGACCCTTGCTCTTTTTGGGCTTCCAATCTGGATAAATGGCCGGAGCTAGCCACTTACGCCTTGGAGATCTTGTCATGCCCCGCAGCCAGCGTTCTGTCTGAACGTGTGTTCAGCGCTGCTGGTGGTGTGCTGACAGATAAGCGCACGCGGCTCTCCACTGATAATGTAGACAGACTCACGTTCATAAAGATGAACAAATCATGGATCCGAAACGACTTTTCTACGCCTGTGTCATCCTGGGGAGAGTAAAAGCTTGATGATTGGTTAAAATCACCCTACCAACCGTTTTAAGCTTTCAAATTACTAATCATGTTTATCTGTATCTTGACTGGAAAATAATTTGGGCTTTGTAGCAGTGTGCAGCACTGATCCTATTAGGCCATCTATACTAAAGCTTCACCAGATTTAAAATTAAAAATAATTTTTAGCTGCATCTAGCCCGGAAAATAATTTTGGGGCTCCGAGATGCGCAAGGCACATAAGTGCCTTCTTGCTGTACTACCTGCAGCATGACCCTCATATTGTCAGAATTCGAAGTAATCATGACTACTGGGTTGCCACACTCTTAGATCCCCCAAACTTTTCGATCAACCTTTTCATTTTAATAAAGACCAAAAAAATGGTCATTTTTGAAATTATAAGCATTAGCAGGTTGTTAGAAACTGAAATCAAACAGTTTTCAACTCAAAACTTTATTCTAGGTGATGTTACATTTTCACATAGGACCCCTTGTTCGAAAGGAGCTTCTGAACTCTCTCGTCCATTGAATTTGTCAGGTTTTGGATGGTTTCTGCTTCAATTGTTTTGCATGAGGACAGAATACCCTCCCAGAGCTGTTGCTTAGATGTGAACTGCCTCCCGCCATCATAGACACTCCTTTTAATGATGCTCCAAAGGTTCTGAATGGGGTAGAGGTCAGGGGAGCATGGGGGTCACACCATAAGTTTGTCCCCTTTTATGCCCATATCAGCCAGAGATGCAGATGTTTTATGTGCAGCATGAGATGGTGCATTATCATGCAGAAAAATGATCTTGCTGTGAAATACACGGTTCTTCTTCTTGAACCATGGCAGGAAGTGCTGTTTGAGAAAATCCACATACATTATGGAGTTCATCTTTAGCGCCTTCAGGGATCCTAAAGGGGCCGACAATCTCTCTCCCCATGATTCCAGCCCAAAACATTACTCCACCTCCTCCTTGTTGGCGCTGTAGCCGTGTTTGCGTGGGGTGTCCATCAACCAGCCATCCTCCACTCCATCCATCTGGACCATCGAGCGCTGCACGGCACTCATCCGTGAACAAAACAGTTTTGAAATCAGTCTTCATGTAATGTTTGGCCCACTGGAGCCGTTTCTGCTTGTGTGAAGTGGATAGAGGAGGTCGACAGGATGGCGCATGCACAGCTGCAAACCTCTGAAGGACCCTGCATCTTGTTGTTCGGGGGACGTTGGAGGCACAAGCAGCTTCAAAAACTTGTCTGCTGCTATGACAAGGCTTTTTTGCCGCTGCTCTTTCAACCTGACGTAATTGCCTGTAGGAAAGAGTCCTCAATTTGCCCTTATCAGCACGCACACGTGTGTACTGTGAATCAGCTACATACTTCTTGATTGCCAAGACACTTCATCCTGATCATCGCACAATGTTGATTGTAGTCATGCCTTGACCTAAACACTCCACAATTTGTTGCTTCTCAGCAGCCGACACATCCTTTTTCTTTCCCATTTTGGCAGAAAATGTAGGCTGCTTAATAATGTGAGAGAGCCTTCATAAGTAGTCTTGCCTTTCATTGGACACACCTGCCAAACTAATTAGCACAGGTGTCTGCAATTGCTTACAGTGATATAAAGAGCCCTGACACACATCACCATCAATGAGTTTAACTGACAAACAAACAAATTCTTCCCTTATCACTCCTAAACACTTTTTGTATAATAATTTGGAACGCAGTGTACATGTGCTTTTCCACAAAATACCAGTGGTTCACGTAGTGAATCTTACAGTTCTAACTTGCCAACCGTGGTCTGTATGGAGTTGTTCAATAAAGGGCCCAAAATTAAGATAACATAGATGGGAGAGGTCTCTATGAATAGGAATTCCTAAGTATTTGATACCCTGTGAGGGCCAGGCAAAGGGAAAGTTGGACTGGATGGAATCCTATATGGATTTGGGGAGGGAGACATCGAGGGCCTCAGACTTCGCTGCATTGATTTTAAAATTTTACCATGTAACAAAGTGATCTATTTCAGCCATAACAGCATGGATGGATATATGTGATTGAGTGATATATACTAGGACATCATCAGCAAATAGAGAGCACTTGTACTCGGTGCCTCCCACCTCAATCCACCTAATATTGGGGTTATGGCGAATTGATGAGAGCAGGTGCTCCGTCACTAGGATGTATAAGAGAGGGGACAGAGGACATCACTGCCTTGTCCCATTGGTGATTGTGAAAGGTGATGAAAATGTTCTGACTCACCCCCTGGGCCTTGGGACACCCGGAGCCGGACCCTTTTTGGTGGATGCTGGTGGTTGTAGTCTTCGTGGCGGCGACCCAGTTCCGTGGCTCAGGGCGGTCAAACCAGTGGCGGAACTATTTATGTGGTTTTCATGTTTAAATGTCCGACTACGCCACCTGTGGATTGCGGTCAGAGTGAACCGCCGCTACAGGGCAGACCACTGAGGCTGGTGTTGTGGGTGCAGCAGAGCGTAGCATAACTCCCCACGGGAGGAGTATAGCCTCAGGGCAGTGTATGCGGAGGATGGGGGTGATGGTGCAGGGCAGCAGCAGTAACGACACGGAGTCAGTGATGCAGTTCAGGGCCTTTACTCACAGTTCTTATTATCCAGACCACGTCTGCAGGTAACGGCTGCCCACGTCGTACTGTGCTCACCAGGTGAGGAGCTCAGACAACTCCCAGATAACTTTGGAGCACTTCACAGGACCCCCTTTGTGTGTCCTTTATCTGGCCTTTCTTACCAACACTTCTGTCCGGCTGCCTCGGGCCTCCTCTTGGTAAACTTGGCGCCAGTTTCCCTGACCCTATGTGGTGCCTTCCTAGCGGGTGTAGCGAGGGGCTGCGCCACATAAAATGTCAGAGCCTCCGGTTTCTAGCTGAGGGTCGTTTCCTGCCTCCACTAGTTCGGGGACCGGTCTCCCCCTTTGGCCTGACCCCTCCACGCAGGTGGATTCGGGCGTGCGGTGGCGACTCGCCCGTCCGCACCCCTGGGATCCCTTCATTCCTCGTTCCTGGAGCCTTCTCCGCTCCTCTTCCTTCCTTCTCCCTCTTCCAGGCCTGGGCCTCTGTTACTAGGCCCGCCTCCGGAGCAGAGCTCATGCAGAGCCCCTGCTCCCTGCCACTTCTGCTCAGACTTCTCTGCACTGAACTAAGATGGTGCCCACCTTTTATACTCCCTTCTCAATGCACCCAGGAACTGCTTCCTACCTGCTCCTGCACTACAGGGTTCCCCTTCCTCAGTGTTCCCTCCGCCCACTCCAGCCAGGGACAGGGACTGTCGTGCCCATCTCAGGGGCATATTGGTCGCCCTGCCCCACGGCAATGTGGTGTAATGCATGCAGGTGTCGGGTCCTGATCCACACTCCATCCTTACCTGAGAGTGAGATATCACACCTCTGGGTGAGGTGCAATACGTCTGTAGCAACCGAGCCCTCAGGGTGCTACAGTTCCATTTATCTTCAGCCTAGGTGACGTATTGCGATACAGGGCCGTGATTTTGGCTATAAAAGGGTCCCCTAGACCCCTACCCCAAGCTTTTTAAGAGAATCATATATGGCGTGCCACGAGACTCTATGGAATGATTTCTCAGCATCCAACGAGAGTATCTAATTACAAATTTTTAACTGCATCTAGCCCAGGAAATACTTTGTGCCTAGTAGCAGTGTCTGCTAGTGAGCGGATTATCCCGGCTGTTAAGCAAGCTGCACCACCTGTAGTTTAGACACTTAATTTTTTCAAAGGAAATGCTTCGGGACCATGGGATACTTAGTGAAGAGCATCAGGAGGCACCCCAAGGCATAGGGGCTGGGACTGGCAGTAGGATGCCTTGCGGTGGACAGCCGAGCTCGATCCTTATAAAAGCTTTTTAACTGCAGCAGCTTTAGTGGACGCTACTGGAGCTGGAATTACCGCGGCTGCTGGCATGAGACTTGCCCTCCAATAGATCCTTGTAAATGGATTTAAAGTGTATTCATTCAAATTAGAGAGACAATTTAAATTAAAAAGCTTAGAGCTGCCTCCACCACAGGGGGGCTCGCTCGACCCACCAGCGGACAGGCACCAGTATTGGGAGAGTGGGGCTGGCCGTCAGGGTTCACCGCGGCTCTGGCACAAACCCGGCGACACGGAGGTGGCACGGGCAGGAGCGGACTGGTCGTGTCGGCTTCTCACTTTTTGGATTTTAGAAGGGCATGACATGCCTATATCTGTGTCTCCCCCTCCTTTTACTCCTCCACCTCTTTTATTTTCGCATGACTATATGTACTTGTCACTTTTCCATGTGTTAGTTATGTCTTCTGAGCAGTTTGTCAGCTTTTGGACACCTTTGAAGGTGTTTTCTATGTGTTTCTATGTGTTTTTGTTTGCCTGCCATTGGTTTTAACGGTGTTCGAAGGTGTTCGACGAACAGTTCGACGAACAGTTCGGCGAACACACGGGTGTTCGACGAACCGAACCGAACTCGAACACTACGGGGGTGGCTCAACACTAGTCTCCAGTTCAAAGCCCTAACCATGACACGCAAACCCATCTACAACCTGTCTCCTCCATATATCTGTGACCTAGTCTCTCATGCCTGCACGCAACCTCCGATCCTTACAAGATCTCCTTGTTCATGCCATGTGCTCAGCTTGCATCTTACAAAACTTTTCCCTCCTTGTCATAGTACCCTGTGTATCAGGGCCTGGAAGCTGAGAAGGTCTGAGAAATCTGTCCCAGACCTTTGACGGCGTTCTCCTGCCTCTGCTGCATCTGGTTTATGTCTTCCTCACTTGTACTCCTTGGTTGTCCAATGAACTGTCTGACTATGACCTCTGCCACCAGCGTTGTCAGATGGGAATTTTTTTTTTGTCATAATTCTTCAACAAGAGCCTGAACTTATTAATTCCAAAAATGAACTCGTTTAGGTTCCTCCCTCTACTAACCTACCTATACCTGACTTTGCAATTTACTTTATGTGCTGCCACCATAACTCCCACTCAGCACGGGTGCTATCTTGGAATCATATTTGACACACAACTTTCCTTTATTCAAGGTGGAAAATCACTCACTCGTTCATATCACCTGCACCTTAAAAGCTTCTCCAGAAGTCGACCTTTTCTCACCTTTGATACTGCAAAAACTCTCACTGTCTCTCTTATTCACTAGAGCAACTCTCTTCTAATCGGTCTCCCTCTAAACAAACTCTCTCCTCTCTAATCCCTTCTGAATGCAGCAGCCAGGGTCGTATTTCTATTAAGCCGCTTCACCAACGCCTCTACCCTGTGCCAGTCATTGCAGGGGTTATGTTAAAAAATCACTACAGAATACAATACAAACTCATCTCTCTCATCACCAAGCTTTCCACAGTTCTGCACCGGCCTATATCTCTTCACTTATCACCCCTCTTGTGCCCTCTATTCTGCAACTGATCTAAGTCAGACATGCTCCTTAGTCAGAACCTCACAGCTCTGTCTCCAATAATTCTCTTGTGCCGTGCCAGTTTTCTGTAATGCCGAAAATGCGTACAACGCAATGCTCACGGTAAAGGCAGGGAAACATAAAGTCGGCCTTGTGTGCCAGACTGCCAACAGCCAAGACTTTCCTGTTCTCACCAAGAGTATGACTGTCTATGTTCTCTTCTTCCTCCTCATTATCACCCTATCCGCATTGAGATGAGATGAGGCTGGGCTGGGTAGCTTCACCCCATATAGCTCTTTGCTCCGCCTGCAATGCCTCCTCTTTAATTGTGAGCAGCGAGCGTTTCAGTAGACAGAGAAGCGGGATGGTGACGCTAATTATGGTGTCATCGCCCCTCACCATCTTGGTGGAGTCCTCAAAGTTTTGGAGGAGGGCACAAATGTCAGACATCCATGCCCTCTCATCAGCTCTTATGTGCGGAGGCTGACCTGAATGCCGACGGACGTGATGAAGCGTAGTCACATCGCACACCAGTCGGTGAGCAGGAAGCTGCAAATGCTGCTGAAGCCCTGCCAGGGCGGCGGAAGCTGTAGCTGACTTTCTGAAATGGGCACACGGCGTACTTTCACAAGCAGCTCTGGCAGATCCGTGTAGATTTTGAGAAACTGCAGAACCACTTAGTTGAGCACATGGGCCAGGCATGGTACATGTGCGAGTTTGCCTAGCTTCAGAGCAGACACAAGGTTCTCGGATACAGCTTTCAACAACTCTGCAATGGTGTGTGGTTTGTCGTCTAAGCTTACAGTCCTGCTTATAGTTATTGGCACACACGAAGTTTAAGTAAATAATGTGGAATATGTCCTAAAAAAATGAATCAAGTGATGGAGATGGAGGCTGAAGAGGAGGAGGAGGTGGTGCAGGAGCTGTAGAATGTAGGGGTAACCCTGATTGACCCAGGGCCCACAATCCTCTGCGTCGGGAGGATGTGTTCCATCCCAGGGTCCCACTGGGTCCCTGCTTCCACAATATTAACCCAGTGGAATGTGTCAGTGAGATGAACCGTCTCAGGCCACATTCACTTTTCCACGTGTTTGTGGTTAGGCGGTCCTTCCCACTTAAGTGTACTGCGGAGGGCACAGGTAATATTCTTGGACTCGCGCTTGTGGAAGGCGGAGACGATACCGGAAGAAATAGTGGCGGCTGTGGATAGAGTATGGACACCCAGCTGCCGCCGCCATGAGGTTGTGGAAAGCTTCCGCCTCCACGAACCTAAAAGGCAACATTTCAAGTGCAAGCAGTCCAGAAATGTGGCAATTTAGTATTGCGGCCTGTGTTGGCTGGCTGCATACTTGCGCTTGCATTCCAAGGACTGTGGTAAGGACAACAGAATGCTGCAAAGGGACCAAGATGTGGACGGTGATGCTTGCAAGTCTGCAATGACAAGTGCAGGGTGGGAGGCATCTTCGCATGCACCATAGACAGGGGATTGGCGTACACGCACAACAGCGGAAGAGGCAGTGGTGTCACTTGTAGACACTACTTCTGGACCTTGGTGTTCGGCCCAGGTAGTCAGGTGCTTTGCTGTCACGTGCCTGAGCATGCTGGTGGTGGTCAGGCTGGTAGATTTGGTGCTCTTGCTGATGCTGGCCTAGCAGATGTTGCAAATGGCCTTTTTGGGGTTATCTAAACAGTCTTTAAAAAAGAACCAGACTCGGGAAGACCTAACAGTTGTACTGTCAACGTACGTCGTGTTGGTGTTCCGGGGAGCGGTTGCCCACCTTGTGTCTGTGACCACCACACTGCTTGTTCCTGCCTGTTGTGGTGCTATGCCTCCCTCCCCATGTGTGCTGCTGTCCTCGCTCTGCATTTTCCCTTGTTTGGTTGCGTCAGTGACATTATCCATCGCTTCGTCTTCCACTTCCGCACCCAGGTGCTCCTCCTCACTTTCTATCCATTGTGTCTCATCATCATTATCCACCTCTTGCAGCAGTAATTGCACTTTCCCACTGTCACCTTCGGGTGACCATGGCTGCTCAAATCACTACATGCGTTCTTCTGTTGCCCTGCTCGAAGCTCGCCGGTCGAGAGGCCCGAATCTATCGATAGAAAAGTGAACAGCTCTTGGGGTAACCCTGGACTCCTTCAAACCACATATCCAAGCTCTTTCCACTTCTGAAAGGACCGAGCGAGAGGCCAGAAACTATAAATGGAAAGATGAACAAAACAGTCCTTCCGAGTGTCCAAGTGTGGGATCAGTTGTGTCAGGGCACTCGGAATGGTGGGAGGAAGGAGGATCAGGGTGAGGAAGATGCCAACTCCAAGTAAAAAAAATCTCCCGGATCTGCACATTCCTCAACCACGAATATACAAAAACACTAGTGCACGCATTCATCATCTCCCTTCTCGACGACTGAAACATCCTGCTCTGTGGCCTCCCTTCTAACACTCTCACATAACTCCAATCTATCCTAAACTCTGTTGCCCGACTAATCCACCTGTCTCCTCGCTATTCCCTGGCCTCTCCTCTCTGTCAATCCCTTCACTGGCTCCCCATTACCCAGAGACTCCAGTTCAAAACCCTAACCTTGGAATGCAAAGCTATCCACAACCTGTCTCCTCCATACATCTGTGACCTAGTCTCCAAGTACTTACGTGCACGCAACCTCCGATCCTCACAAGATGTCCTTCTCTACGCCCCTCTTATCTCCTCTTCCCACAATCGCATACAAGATCTCTCCCGTGCATCCCCCCTTCTCTGGAACTCTCTACCACACCATTTCTGACTCTCGCCTACTGTTGAAACCTTCAAAAGCACATGAAGACCCACCTCTTGTGACATGCGTACAACCTGCAGTAACCCTCGCTCCACCATACCGCTGCAAGACCAGCACTATCCTCACCTACTGTATCCTCACCCATGCCTTGTAGACTGTGAGCCCTCACGGGCAGGGTCCTCTCCTCTCCTGTACCAGTTGCTGTCACATTTTTGTTCAAGATTATTGTAATTGTTTTTGCGATATACCCTTTTTTCACATGGAAAGCGCCATGGAATAAATGGCAATAAAGTAATAATAATAGTGTGATCCAGATTGACATCTACTGAGACTGGACCATGTGGAAAACAGGGTGGTGGTGACAAACTGACTGGAAACTTTATCTGCTATCCAACTAACAACCTTTTCAACAGGCACAGTTTCATCTTGCCCACGGTCTCTGCGTGCACTATCACCATCACCATAACGTCCACTTCCCCGTCCCTTGACACACACTTTGCCCATTTTAAATGAAGTTTAAGATTTGTCACGTTGCCAAAAATGTCTGTATTATTACCGCAGTAATATAGGATCACGTCTGTAGCTATGACCACAGTTTTAGGCAGTGCCCTGGGAGTCAGAGATGCTTCCAGGGGTCTTCCCCATGCTGTTCCAATGTCACACACCACATGGCCAGATAAGGTTGTAAAATGTTAAAATTTTATTTCCTGGTGAATGCATATGTCACGGTTGAAAGCAATGCAAAAGTGCAAAAACGCATCAAAATCGCTACGTGTGAACATAGCCCAAGATGTGGAAGAGAATTTTTGTTTTTGGTTAATTATTTTGCCTTATATTCAAGTCATTACGCTTGAAAGGATGTTCCTTAACATGTTTCCCAGGAAAATTCATTTTGGTTTAGTTTTTGTATGTTTTATTATGAGTCCGTAAAAATGGTGTAATACCTCTGACACATTGTTGACAGCAGTGACCTGGGAGTCAAAAATGCTTCCAGGGGTCTTCCCCATGCTGTTCTCATGTCCATTTGAGCACTGTTCCCACTGATTTGGGCAATTTTTAGGCCCTCTGCAGACCGCCGGGGGGAGCCGCCTGAAAAATGCTTGAGTTTCCCGAAGACTTACATTGGGCTCGTTACTCGGACCAAGCGCTCAAGCATTCCAACTTGCTCGACCCGAGGAATGAGTACACGAGCATTTTAGTGCTCACTCATCACTACTGGTAACCTGACTGGGTCTCATGGTAGCTCAAGTGTCGAACTGATGAATGCCGGAGTGCCAAGTGTCGGACTCGCGGTCATTCATCAGTCCGGCACTGGCACTTGCAAAGCAAGAGAGACAGCTGAACTCAAGTGACCTTACTGTACTTGTCAATAAATAAAAAAAATAAATGAAAAAAACGGCATGGGGATCCACCGTAATTTTCATAAACAGCTGAGGGAAAGCCGACGTCTGGGGGCTGTTGTTAATATTTTGGGAATGAACCAATAGCCATAAAGGTTCCCAGGCTATTAATATCAGCTCACAGCTGTTTGCTTAGCCTTTACTGTTTATTATAGGGGACACCTCCAAAAAATGACACGAGGTTCCCCCTATAATCAATAACGATCAAAGGCTAAACAGACAGCTGCAGACTGATATTAATAGCGTAGAAAAGGGCCATTAACATTGCCCCCCTACCACACTAAAAACATCAGCTCTCAGCCTCCTCAGAAATGACACATCAATTAGATGCGCCAATTCTGATCCTTAGCCTCGCTCTTCCCACTTTCCCTGGTGTGGTGGCAAGTGGGGTAATAGTTGTGGGGTTGATGTCAGCTTTTTAATGTCAGCCGACATCAAGCCCACAGGTTAGTAATGGAGAGGCGTCTATAAGACACCCCCATTACTAACCCTGTAGACATAAATACAAAGTAAGAATAAAGTCCTTTAATTGAAAGAAAGACACTGACACCTGTATTTGATATAAAACTGCCCATCCCTCTTTTATCCATTTATTTTCAAAAATAAAAAACCACCATATTCCTCACCTGTCTCATGAGAAGATAATTCATATCTGTCCCACGGCGATCCGGATGATTAGGAGAGCGGTCACATCAGTGATGCAACCACTCTCTATACCAGCAAGAACACACTGAGACAGGAAGCGTAATTACGCTCCTGCAGTGTGTAGCGCTGAGCTGATGTAAGAAAGGTCACAGGAGTTCATATCTGATGAACCCTGGTCACCTCCCTTATGGCACCGCGGGCTGTGTAAGAACTTTAATTATGCTCCAGTCTCAGTGTCAGCCGGCTGGCGTGGATAGCGGTCACGTCACTGATGTGACCGCAATACAAATCACCCAGATTGTCGTGAAACTGATATGGATTATCTTCTCGGCAGACAGGTGAGGAATATGGTGTTTTATTATTTTTTGTCTTTTAAAATGGGACATCAATGGATTATTTATCAGTGGAAAGGTGACTATTAGTGATGAGCGAGCACTGAAATGATCGGGTACTCGTTACTTGGGTTGACTAAATCATAATGCTTTGGTATTCGACCCGGGTAACAAGCCCAATGTAAGTCAATGGGAAACCCAAGCATTTTTCCAGCACCCCCTCCCCCAAAGATCTGGAGAGGGCCTAAAAATTGGTGAAATCTATGGGAACAGTGCTGAAATGACACAGGAACACCAAAGGGAAGACCCCAGTAGAAGCATTTCTGAATCTCAGGTCACTGCTGTGAACAATGTTGTCAGAGTATTATGCCACTTTTACGGACTGACAAAAAAACATTCAAAAATGAAGCTAAAATGGATTTTCATGGAAAAAATGTTAAGCATTTCTTTTGAAGGTGAAAAATACATTCACCAGTAAATGTAATTTTAACATTTTACTATCTTATCTGGCCATGTGGTGTGTGAGATATGATCAGACACATCCTGTTTCATTTATGAAAGAAGGACTCTGAAAGTCACAAAGCCTATTTTTACAGGGCCATCAGGCATCCCTTACTATTGTTAAAGGGCCAGCAGTCAGCCCTCATTATTGTTAGAAAGCCATCATCTGGCGTGCTTTGCATAGCTGTTTACTGCTACTGCAATATAACGTATCCATCTGAGGTGGTCAAAAGTTCTTTTCGTATATATTCTGTCAAGTTTGAAATTTGGATGTTCAGCAGGCGGCCCTCACAATTTATGAATGTCCAGCAGGCGGCTCTCCCAATTTATAGAGTGCTAGCAGTCGGCCTTCACTATTTTTAGAGGGCCAGCAGGCGTCTTGTGGACAGATGAGACCAAGATAGAGCTTTTTGGTAACACACATCATTCAACTGTTTACTTTAAATAGAATGTGGCTTACAAATAAAAGAACACAGTACTTCTAGTAAAATATGGTGGAGGTTCCAAGATATTTAGGGTTTTTTTCGCTGACACTGGCACAGGGTGCCTTGACTGTGTGCAAGGCATCATGAAATGTGAAGATTCCCAAAGGATTTTGGCTTGCAATGTAGTGCCCAGTGTCATAAAGCTGGCTTTGCATCCTATGTCATGGGTCTTCCAGCAGGACAATGCTCCCAAACCTAATTATAGAAGCACCCAGAAATGGATGGAAACAAAGCAATGGAGAGTTCTGAAGTGGTAATTCCAGCTCCAGTAGCATCAAGTCTCCCACCACTACCTCTTACATACAGAAGCTACAAAGAAACTGCGAATGAACACATTAAATTAGGAATTTTTTTAAGCTTGATTAATTACTGTAAAAATTGAAAAACTTCTGCCAACTTCGATGAACTTTTGTCAACTATGATAAATTTCTGTCAACCTTGATTAATTTCTGAGTACAGATCACCGTAAAAATTATGAATTGGTCAATGAGTGCATGGAGAACATAAATCAAGTTATGCACTGTGGAAGATATGTATGCGACCAGAATGAACACTCCTTTCCAGCTGTCGGTACCATCTAGCACCTGTCCCTACTCTAAAAGCAGCTAACAGCATTATCAATAGGGAATAGAATTTTTTTTTCAACAAGGAGTATAATACAATAATCCCTGACTAGAAGCCTGTAAGACACTATCTCAACTGCTATAGGACACCTGTACACGAATCTCAGATAAGAGAGGTAATATAGTACAATAAAAAATATAATTGAACCAGCTCCGAAGAGGTTTTTTTGGTACATTGCACCACCAATCTGTGAAGGAACGCAAGCAACCCTGTCCGCTTTCATCAATTTCTAATTACAGATTCACGTTAAAAATTTTGAATCGGTCAACGAGTCCATGGAGAAAATCAATCAAGTTATGGATTGTTCTAGGGATGTATGCAACTAGAATGAACACTCCTTTCCAGCTGATGATACTTTCTAGCACCTGTCCCTATTCTAAAAGCAGCTAAAAGCGTTATCAACAGGGAATTGATTTTTTTTTTTCAGCATGGAGTATAATACAATAATTCCTGACTACATGCCTGTAAGATGCTGTGAAGGAATGCAAGCAACCCTGCCTGCTTTCACAAGCACTTACACCATTAAAATTATGAATCAGTCAACGAGTGCATGGATAAAATCAATCAAGTAATGGATTGTTCTTGGGATGCATGCAGCCAGTCCAGAATGAACACTCCTTTCCAACTGATGGTACCATCTAGCACCTGTCCCTATTCTAAAAGCAGCTAACAGCATTATCAATAGGGAATATAATTTTTTTTTCAGCACGGAGTATAATACAATAATCCCTGACTACATGTCTGTAAGATGCTATCCCAACTGCTATAGGTCACCCTTCACAAATCTCTTGCATTATAGTACAATAAAAAGTAGAATTTAACCAGCTCCAAAGAGGTTTTTTTGGTACGTTGCACCACCAAACTGTGAAAGAACGCAAGCAACCCTGCCTGCTTTCATCAATTTCTAATTACAGATCACCGTTACAAATTATGAATCGGTCAACGAGTGCATGGAATAAATCAATCAAGTTCTGTACTGTGGAAGATATGTATGTGACCAGAATATGAACACTCTTTTCCAGCTGATGATACCTAGCACCTGTCCCTATAGCTTACAGCGGTATCAATAGGGAATATATTTTTTTTGTTTGCTTGCAGCAGCAAGTGTATAAGGCAATAATCCCTGTCTGGATGCATGTAATACGCTATCCATAGTGTGATAGCTCACCTGTAAACAAATTTCAGATACAAATTAATATTGTAGAATATAGAATTGATTTGAATTGGTCTTGCCATAATTTAGGAGTGGGTCTCCTATACTGTTATTGCGTATGCAGCAAGTTCAAGGGCTGCCAAAAATTAGGACGCAGTCAAATACCTATTTGAAGAGACATAGTGGAGGGCCTCAGTAAAAAAAATATTTTCCATTATTAAGGAGTGGGTCTCCTAGACTGGTAATGCCCATAGACAAAATCCTGAAGAGTATACCCATGTCTGAGTGAGAAGAGGTGTATGGTTATAGACCATCCCAAAAAAACAATGGATTTGAGTTTATGCTCTGCTGATATCATCCAGTGGTGTCGAGAAGTCTGGCCCAATCCAGCCCTTGTTCATTTTGATAAGAGTCAGACTGTCAGTATTTTCAGTTGACAGGTGGATGCGCCTATCAGTTATAATACCCCTGGCGACACTAAAAACCCGCTCTGACAAAATGCTAGCAGCTGGGCAGGCCAGGCCAAGACCTCCAATGAGTAGAGAGACAGTTCATGCCACGTGTCCAGTTTGGATAACCAATAGCTGTAAGGCATAGAGGAATCACGGCGGATGCTGGTACGGTCAGCAAGGTACTCCTTCAGCATCTTCCAAAACTTTTTCCCCCTTGTCAGAGTACCCCGTGTATCTGGGCCTGGGCATTGGGAGGGGCTGAGAAAACTGTTCCATACCTTTGACAGTGTTCCCCTGCTTCTGCTGCATCTGGTTTTTGTGTCCCTCGCCTGTACTCCTCGGATGTCCAAGGAACTTTGACCTCTGCCGCCTGCGCTGTCAGCTGGTAATTATTTTAATAATTCTTCAACAAGGGCCTTCTGGTACTGCAACATTTTATTAGACCTGTCCGCCATGGGAAGGAGAGATAGAAAGTTCTCCTTGTAGCGCGGGTGTAGATGTGTGATGAACCAGTAATTACTGTTGCCCAAAATACATACAATGCAAGAGTCACGGGAAATGCAGCGGAACTTAAATTCAGCCGTGTGTGCCAGACTGTCAACAGCCAAAATTTCCCTGTTCCCACCAAGAGGACAACTGTCCATGTTCTCCTTCTCATCCTCGTCCTGGTCCTCCTCCTCTTCAGGCTATCCATGCTGAACGGACGGTATGAATGTGGTGTGGGTAGTACCATCTGTAGTGCAGGAAACCAACTCCTGTGCCTCCTCCTCCTCGTTATCATCCAATCTGTGTTGAGATGAGATGAGGCTGGACTGTGTAGCATCACCCTGTATAGTTCCTTGCTCCATATCATTGTGCTCTGCCTGCAATGCATGGCAGATGTTGCAAATTGCCTTTTTTAGGTTAACTGGAGAGTCTTAAAAAAAGAGCCCGACTCGGAAAGACCTAACAGTTGGACTGGCAACTTTCCTCGTATTGGTGTTTTGGGGAACAGCTTCTTCCTGCCTTTTGTGATGCTATGTATCCCTCCCCTTCGGCGCTGCTGTCCTTGCTATAAATGTCACCTTGCCAGGTTGGGTCAGTGACTTCATCGTCCACCACCTTGTCTTCCATGTACCCACCCCGGGCCTCCTCCTGTTTTGCTGGCAATTGTGTCTCATCATCCACCTCTTGCGACAGTAATTGCACTTTCCCACCATCGCCTTCGTGTGACCGTGGCTGCTCAAATATTTGGGCATCGCTACATGCGATCTCTTCTTGTCCTGCTTGAACAGGACAATGTGAACGGCTCTTCAGAGTGTCCAAGTTTGGGATCACTTGTCTCCAGGCACTCGGCATGGTGGGAGGAAGGAGAATCAGGGTGAGGAATATGTGGTCCAGACTCACGGCTACTGAGTCTGGACCGTGTGGAAGACAGGGTGGTGGTGGTGGCAGACTGACTGGAAGCATTATCTGCTATCCAAACAACAACCTTTTCACACTGCTCTGCCTTCAAGAGTGGTGTTCCACAGCCCCTCGAAAGTGGGACAGGAAGCTAGGTCGACATGATGTGGGTGCTTGTTGTGCACCATCAGCAGGCACAGTTTCATCTTGCCCATGGCCTCAGCCTTTGTCTGCACCCAGTGTCAACCCGTACTATCCGTCGGCGTCTGAATGAAAAGATGCCACCCACACGAGGTCAATCCCGGAATAGCAACTGGTTCTGCCTCCCTTATCTCTCCTCAGATTGCGTTGTCGTCAGCCTCCTTGCAACTGAGGTTGAACCTGGTCAGGTACCTAGTTACGCCCCTCTGGGCTCTCCTCGGATCACAGCACAGTGGTTCCACCACCTGGTTCGTAACAATAGTCTATTGTCATTCCTAACAAAATAAATTTGATTTTTAGGGAGAAATGGAAGAGAGTTGATATTCATATTAATAGTATTCATGGTCCAGATGGTTGCTAGGATTGGAAGGTCTCTACTTCAACCCATTTCTTTTTCCCACTATGATGAAATATATCTAGGATACACGTACACGTCCCCAGGGAAGCATAATTATAAAGTGGAAAATCGGGTAAGCCTTCTCCTCCTGTATTTTTAGGTTTGCTCAGAAGGTAGTAAGATAAATGGGAACGTTTACTTATGGCGGCCTTAAGTCGTGAAAAAAAGGAAGCAGATAGACAAAGGGGAATTGTCTGAAATAAGTACAGAAGACAGTGTAAAAGGTCCATTTTTATTTCATTAATCCTACCGAACTACAACAGTTGAAGTTTATTCCATTTCTCAAGATCTAGTTCAGCTTTGATAAAGTTGGCGTTGTATAAGTGAGATGTATCTGCAGTTACCTAGGTCTGTCAGAATGTCTGCTTGCCATTTAAAAGGGAAAGAACGTAATTGAGCCACTAATGTTGATGGGAGTGAAATATTAAGCATTTTCGATTTGTGAGAATTCATTTTGAAGTTACTTAGTGAATCAAATTTATGCAATACAGATATAATATTTGGTAGGCTAGTAGTGGGGGATGTAATGCATAGGAGAAGATCATCTGCGAATAGGGCCAACTTATGATCTCTTGATTGGAGTATGACTTCCTTAATTGAAAGATTGTTTAGGATGCTCCATGGTTAGTATATATAATAAGGGTGATAAGGGGCATCCCTGTCTCGTGCATTATGGATCTGAAATGGGTTTGAAAGAGATCCATTAACCCTAACTTGGGAAAAGGGGGGTGTAAAAAGAGTTACTGTTCTATGTAACATGGTCTCTTGCATTCTAATATTCCTAATGACCTGGAACATAAGCTCCCAGTCAACCATGTTAAAGACTTTTTCAGATTTGATCGAAAGGATCCACATGAGGCCCCCCCCCCTCCTAACCCCATCCACCAATGATATAGTCTTTATGGTGTTGTCTTTCGCTTTGCGGCCAGGTAGAAATCCTCCCTGATCTTGATCTATCATCATTGGTAGGAGGGACCACAGTCAATTTGAAATCAGCTTTGCATACAGTTTGATATCTACGTTGATAAGAGATATCAGGCGATAACTGTCGCAGAGGGAAGGATCTTTCCCAGGCATAGGAAGCACTTTGATATGTGCCATAAGAGTCTGAGGTGGGAAAGAGTCCTCCAATGATACATAGTTACTAGTGTTGAGAGAGCACTAAAATGCTCGGGTGCTCGAAGCTCGGGCCGAGCTCACCGTGATACTCGGGTGATCGACCCGAGCAACGAGCCCAATGTTAGTCTATGGGAGACCCGAGCATTTTTGCGGCGGCACCCCCGGCAGTCTGTAGAAAGCCTAAATAGTGCCCAAAACGATAGTGACAGTGCTCAAATGACATGGGGACAGCATGAGGATCGCCCCAGGAAGCATTTCTGAACCCCAGGTCACTGCTGTCAACAACGTGGTCAGAAGTATTAAGCCACTTTTACAGGCTCACAATAAAACGTTCAAAAACTAAACTGAAACTGTTTTCCTGTGAAATATGTTAAGAAACATCCTTTCCAGGGTAAAGACTTGTGTATAAGGTAAAATAAATAACCAAAGACAAAAATACTCCTCCACACCTTGGGCTATGTTCACAAGTAGCATTTTTTATGCGTTTTTGCACTTTTGTATTGCTTTCAACCGTGACAAATGCATTCACCGGGAAATGCAATTTTAACATTTTACAACCTTATCTGGCCATGTGCTGTGTGACACATGCATACAGTGCTGAAAAGACATGGGAACAGCATGGGGAAGACCCCTGGAAGCATCTATGACACCCAGGTCACTGCCTAAAAGTGTGCCTATCAGAAGTGATCCTTGCCGCATCAGAAGATGCAAACTTGCAACTATCCCCGTGCAAGTCCTTGTCCCAGGGCAGTGTTCAATTGTACCTCCCCCATTCCTTGCAATGCAAGCGCAAATATGCAGCCAACCACCCACCCACCCGCAGGCTACAATACTATACTGCTAGCTTGCATTTGAAATGGGGCCTTTTAGTTTGGAGGAGGCCGAAGCTGGCCACTACCTCATGGCTGCGTCGGCAGCGAGGTCTCCATACTCAGTCCCCAGCCGCCACTATTTGTCCTGGGAACCTTCCCCACACTTTTTTAGCCTGGCCTGCTTTAGAGCAGCATTGGACGAGCCCACCAGAGAACCAGACTCCTCCGGTGGGCCCTGGCTTCTCCATCAGGGGAGTTGAGAGTGCCAAGGTGAGGAGCATGATGATGATGATAGAAGTCAGCATCTGCTTTGTTTTCTTGGAATGCAAGCGTAAGTGTGCAGCCTGCCACCCACCCACCCCCAGGCTACAATACCATACTGCTAGCATGCTTGCACTTGAAATGAGGCCGTTTAGGCTTGTGGAGGCAGACGCCGGCCACCATGTCATGGCTGCGTCGGCGGCCGGGTATCCATACTCAGTCCCCAGCCGCCCGGTGGCCGGGTGTCCACACTTGGTCCCCAGCTGCCAGGGGGCAGCCGGGTGTCCATACTCTGTCCCCAGCCGCCCCTATCTGTCCCGGTGCACCTTATACACAAGCGCGCATACCAAAACATTACCTGTGCCCTCCCCAGTGCATTTAGTGGGAAGGACAGCCTAACCACAAACACGTGGACAAGTGAATGTGGCCAGGGATGGTCCATCTCACTGACGCCTTCACTCTGGGTTAATATTGTGGAAGCTGGGACACAGTTGGACAACACAAAGTTCAGAAGGTAGACAGCAGCAGTGGTCAGCCTCCTACACAATGAGTAAATTATTCATGATCATGAGGCCATCCATCTCCTTAGCTTTCTGTTCCTTGGAATGCAAGCACATGTATGTAGTAGCGGCTAGGCCTGAGGTGGTCAGCGTTTTGGCGCATATCCTACCTCCTCCGAGGATTGCTGGATGTTTTCCTGCTACTATCCCAGTTCTATGACTCCCGTTAAAACAAAGCTTCAGGTGATGAATGATGGATGAGGTGGAGGCAAAGGAGAAAGAGCAGGAGCAACAGGGACCATTCACATCAATATCAGGCCAGTCAACCACACATGTCTTGTAGGATATGTTTCTGTACCAAAAGGAGTGGTTTGCCCCTTGGAAGAGACGTGGAGGCCCCAGTGGAATAAAAATACAACATCAATGCCCCTTGGAAGAGTGGTGGAGGTCCCAGTGGAATAAAAAGACAATATCAATGACCCTCGGAAGAGACATGGAGGTCACAGTAGCTTAACAAGATGATTTTAATGCCCCTTGGAAGAGACTTGGAGTTCAGAGTGGTTTAACAAGACGGTTTTAATGCCCCTTGGAAGAGACATGGAGGTCACAGTGGAATAAAAAGACAATAACAATGCCCCTTGGAAGAGTGGTGGAGGTCCCAGTGGAATAACAAAACAATATCAATGACCCTTGGAAGAGACGTGCAGGTGACAGTAGCTTAATAAGATGATTTTAATGCCCCTTGGAAGAGACTTGGAGTTCATAGAGGTTTAACAAGATGGTTTTAATGCCACTTAGAAGAGACGTGGAGGTCACAGTAGCTTAAGAAGATGGTTTTAATGCCCCTTGGAAGAGACGTGGAGGTCCCAGTGGAATAAAAAGACAATATCAATGCCCCTTGGAAGAGTGGTGGAGGTCCCAGTGGAATAAAAAGACAATATCAATGACCCTTGGAAGAGACGTGGTGGTCACAGTAGCTTAACAAGACGATTTTAATGCCCCTTGGAAGAGACGTGGAGTTCAGAGTGGTTTAACAAGACGATTTTAATGCCCCTTGGAAGAGACGTGGAGGTCACAGTAGCTTAACAAGACGGTTTTAATGCCCCTTGGAAGAGACGAGGAGGTCACAGTAGCTTAACAAGACGATTTTAATGCCGCTTGGAAGAGACGTAGAGGTCACGCCAATGCCTTCCAAGCAAAAGCTGCCAAAAATTAGAACGGAGGAACTTGCAATGCCCCTTACAAGAGCCATGCAGTACAGCATATTAAAAACATTATTCCCATTATTGGGGAGTGGGTCTCCCATAGTCTTTGCCTATGCTTTCCAAGCAAAAGCTGCCAAAAATTAGGACGGAGGAACTTGCAATGCCCCTTACAAGAGCCATGCAGTACAGCATATTCAAAACATTATTCCCATAATTGGGGAGTGGGTCTCCCATAGTCTTTGCCTATGCCATCCAAGCAAAAGCTGCCAAAAATTAGGACGGAGGAACTTGCAATGCTGGCAACACGGACCACAGTTACCCTGGTGGTATAGTGGTGGTGGAGGCTGAGGATAAGGAGAAGAGCAAAAAACAGCCAAAATGAGGAAGCGTATACCCATGTGTGGGTGTGAAGCGGTGCATGGGAATACACCTCCCGAAATAACACAGTGAATTTGACTTTATGTTACTCTGCTGTCATTTGGTGGTGATGAGAAGTCTGGCCCAATCCAGCCCTTGTTCATTTTGATAAGGGTCAGCTTGTCAGCATTGTCAGTTGACAAGCGAGTGCGCTTATAAGTTATAATTCCCCCATCGGCACTAAAAACACGCTCTGATAACACGCTAGCGGCAGGGCAGGCCAGGACCTCCAAGGCGTACAGAGCGAGTTCATTCCAAGTGTCCAGCTTGGATACCCAATAATTAAAAGGCACAGAGGAATCACGGTGGACGCTGGTACGGTTGGCAAGGTACTCCCTCACCATCTTTTGAAACTTTCCACTCCTTGTAAGAGTAACCCGCGCCTCAGGGCCTGAAAGCTGGGCGGGTCTCAGAAAACTGTCCCAGAACGTTGACAATGATCCCATGCCTCTGCTGGATTGGAGTTGCGTCTCTCTCGCCTGTACGCCTTGGTTGGACAACGAACTGTGACCTCTGCCGCTAGCGTGTTCAGATGGGAATTTTTTTAACAGTTCTGCGGCAAGGGCCTTCTGGTACTGCCCCATTTTTGTAGACCTCTCCACCTCAGAAATAAGAGAGTGAGAGTTCTCCTTGTAGCGGGGGTCTAAAAGTGTCTCCAACCAGTAATGACAGTCACCCAACATTTTGCCAACGCGAGGGTCACGGTTAAGGCAGCGTAACAGCGCGAATTTGTTTCATTTGTTTATCCTAGGGTATCACAAGAAAGAAGACAGACATCAAGTCAGCAGGGACAAGGAGCAGCATGGCAGATGTGACAACCTACATGGTGAGCTGCAACATGTGCTACATGTTCACAGATCGACCAGAAGCTGAAACCAACTTCACCTGCCAGAAGTGTAGACTACTGGCTCTTTTAGAAGAAAAGGTGCGGGCACTGGAAGAAAGAATTGCAACATTAAAACTCATCAAGGAAAATGAAGACTTCCTGGACAGAACAGAAGCGTCACTACTGGTCACGGAAAGTGAAGGAAGCGTCAGAGAACCTCCAGAGGCAGACAAGTGGAGGCAAGTGACCAAAAGAAGCAAGAAGACCATGGAGACACCACCAACCACACAACTGAGAAACAGATTCCAAGGACTTGTGGAGGACGAAGATGGCACACCTAAGGATGAGGAACTACCAGCAAGCAAAAAAGAAAAGAGTACCCAGAAACACCCAGAAGCGACAAGAAAAAGGACAGCCAAGAAGGGAAGAAGAGTGGTGGTGGTGGGAGACTCACTACTGAGAGGAACAGAAGCAGCTATCTGCAGACCGGACATAACCGCAAGAGAAGTATGCTGCCTCCCAGGGGCGAAGATCAAGGATGTTACCAATAGGATACCAAAGCTCATCAGTCCAAGGATGTCCACCCATTTCTTCTGATACATGTTGGCACCAATGACACGGCAAAGAAGGACCTACCGACAATCTGCAAGGACTTTGAAGCATTGGGGAAGAAAGTAAAAGAACTGGATGTGCAGGTAGTTTTTTCTTCTATCCTTCCAGTAGACGGGCATGGCGTCAGGAGATGGAACAGGATCCTTGATGTGAACAGCTGGCTGAGACGATGGTGCAGACAACAAGGATTTGGATTCCTGGACCACGGTGTGAATTACCTCTATGATGGACTCCTTGCCAGAGACGGACTACACCTCAACAAACCCGGGAAACACACATTCGCCAGGAGACTCGCAACACTCATCAGGAGGGCGTTAAACTAGAAGAAGAGGGGATGGGAAGAAAAACGCCGAACACGAACATGCAACCAGAGGACATACTAATGAAAGATATGAAGTGCGACAAAGAAGGTCCAAGACAAGATACTTGGAAGGGAGGTAAGAAAATTTCTAATACAATCCACAGGGAGAAGATTGGAACAAAACAAAATCGTGTAAACTGCGTGCTAGCAAATGCCAGGAGCCTGACAAACAAGATGGATGAACTGGAAGCAGAAATATCTACAGGTAACTATGACATAGTGGGAATAACCGAGACATGATTGGATGAAAGCTATGACTGGGCAGTTAACTTACAGGGTTACAGTCTGTTTAGAAGGGATCGAAGAAATCGGAAAGGGGGTGGAGTCTGTCTATATGTAAAGACGTGTCTAAAGCCTACAATACGGGAGGATGTATGGGAGGGAAATGAGGAGGTCGAGTCCTTATGGGTGGAGATACATGGGGCAAAAAACAATAATAAAATTATCATAGGAGTCTGTTATAAACCACCAAATATAGCAGAAGCCACGGAAAGTCTATTAATGAGACAAATAGACGAAATAGCAAAAAATAACGAGGTGATTATTATGGGGGACTTCAACTACCCCGATATAGACTGGGAAACCGAAAGCTGTAGATCTCAGAAAGGAAACAGGTTTCTGTCAATTATCAAAGACAATTATTTGTCACAACTTGTGCAGGAACCAACTAGAGGGACGGCCCTTTTAGACTTAATATTAACTAACAGGCAAGACAGAATAACTGAGGTGCAGGTCGGGGGGCACCTGGGAAATAGTGACCACAACATTATACAATTCCACATGTGCTTCAGTAGGGTGCCCAGCAAGGGAGTCACAAAAACACTGAACTTCAGGAGGGCAAAGTTTGATCAGCTAAGAGATGCCCTTCACCTTATAGACTGGGATAGTATCTTCAGTAATAGGAGCACGGATAGAAAATGGGAAATTTTCAAAACAGTCCTACATAGTCACTGTAGAAGGTACATACCTTATGGGAATAAAAGGGCTAGGAATAGGAGGAAGCCAATGTGGCTAAATAAGGAAGTCAAGAGGGCAATGAAAAACAAAAAAAGGGCTTTCGGTAAACTTAAACAAGAAGGCAGCGAGGAAGCGCTAATAACTTATAGGGAAAAAAACAAAATCTGTAAGAAACAAATAAGAATAGCAAAAGAGGAGACAGAGAGACTAATTGCCAAAGAAAGTAAAACGAATCCCAAACTGTTCTTTAACTATATAAACAGTAAAAGGATTAAAACTGATGGAGTTGGCCCATTGAAAAATAACCTGGGTAAAATCATAGAGGGCGATGAGGGTAAAGCAAACCTACTCAATAGCTTCTTCTCCACTGTTTTCACAAAAGAAAACAATTTATCGGAGGAAATGCAAAGTGATAAAGTAAACCCTCCGCTAAATATCAGCCACCTAACCCAGGAGGAAGTTCAGAAACGCCTAAATAATATCAAAATAGACAAGTCACCAGGCCCAGATGGCATACACCCCCGGGTACTAAAAGAATTAAGTAATGTGATAGACAGACCGCTGTATCTTATATTCAAGCACTCTTTATGGACAGGGACTGTCCCACTAGACTGGCGCCAAGCAAATGTGGTACCAATATTCAAAAAGGGGTCTAAAAGTGACCCTGGGAACTATAGACCAGTCTGCTTAACGTCTGTTGTGGGTAAATTGTTTGAAGGATTTCTTAGAGATGCTATTGTAGAATATCTTAATGATAATAACTGTCTAACTCCATATCAACATGGATTCATGAGAGATCGTTCCTGCCAAACAAACCTGATTGCCTTCTACGAGGAGGTGAGCTCACAGCTGGACCGGGGAGAGTCAGTGGATGTTGTATACCTTGACTTCTCCAAAGCATTTGATACCGTGCCACACAAAAGGTTGGTATATAAAATGAGAATGCTTGGTCTGGGGGATAATGTGTGCAAGTGGGTAAATAGCTGGCTGAGTGATAGAAAGCAGAGGGTGGTTATCAATGGAGTAAGCTCAGGGTGTGTCAGGGTTACTAGCGGGGTGCCTCAAGGGTCTGTCTTGGGCCCTATATTATTTAATATATTTATTAATGATCTAGTGGAAGGGTTGCATAGTAAAATAGCAATATTTGCAGATGATACTAAACTTTGTAAAGTAGTTAACACAGATAAGGATAGGGCACAGCTACAGGAGGATTTAGATAAATTGGGGAGTTGGGCCAAAAAATGGCAAATGGGGTTCAATGCCGATAAATGTAAGGTCATGCACATGGGAAAGAAAAACAGCAGTCACCCATACATATTAAATGGGAAAACGTTGGGGAAATCTGACATGGAGAAGGACCTGGGCGTCTTGGTTAATAGCAAATTAAATTGGAGTGCCCAGTGTCAGGCAGCAGCTGCGAAGGCAAATAGAGTCATGGCATGCATCAGAAGAGGAATAGGGGCATATGATGAGAACATTGTTCTTCCTCTGTATAAAGCGCTGGTAAGGCCGCGCTTAGAATATTGTGCACAGTTCTGGGCTCCCGTGCTCAGGAAAGACATATTGGAGCTAGAGAGGGTACAAAGGAGGGCGACTAAGGTAATAAAGGGAATGGAGGGACTAGAATACCCAGAGAGGTTGTCAAAATTAGGCCTATTTACGTTGGAAAAGAGAAGGCTTAGGGGAGACCTCATAAACATGTATAAATACATCAGGGGTCAGTACAGAGATCTCTCCCATGACCTGTTTATACCAAGGATGGTGACAAAGACGAGGGGGCACACTATGCGTCTGGAAGAAAGGAGGTTCCTGCACCAGCATAGAAGGGGATTCTTTACGGTCAGAGCCGTGAGACTCTGGAACTCTCTGGGAGAGGAAGTGGTGATGTCCAACTCACTTAATGAGTTCAAGAGAGGTCTGGACGCCTTTCTTGAGAACAATAAAATTACATCTTATGCTTAGTGATAGTTAATTAATCCAGATTGGTGTCGGGAAGTGAATTATTTCCTCAATGATGTCAATTGGCCTATACCGCATGTTTTTTTTTTTTTTGTTTTGTTTTTTTGTTGCCTTCCCCTGGATCAACGCTGCGGAATAGCTGCAGTGCACAAGAAATAGGCTGAACTGGATGGACGCTTGTCTTTTTTCGGCCTTATAAACTATGTATGTAACTATGTATGTAACAAAAAGTAAGCCATGCGTGCCAGACTGGTAATGGGCAAGACTTTTGTGTCCTCACCAAGATGATGACTGACCATGCTCTCCTCCTCCTCCTCTCCCCTGTCCTCAGGCCACCCACGCTGAACCGACGGTATGACAGTTGTACAGGTACTACCGTCTACAGCGTATGATACCAGCTCCTCTTCTTCCTCCTCCTCCTCCTCCTCTCCCTCATTGTCCCCCAATGCACGTTGGGATGAGATGAGGCTGGGCTGTGTGTAATCGCCCGCTACGGCTTCTTGATCCATCTCATCATACTCTGGCTGCAATGCCTCCTCTTTAATTCTCTGCAAAGAGCTTTGCAAAAGACAGACAAGTGGGATGCTGACGCTAATGATGGCGTCATCTCTACTCACCATCTTGGTGGCCTCCTCAAAATTTGTCAGGATGGTACGTATGTCAGACATCCAGGTCCACTCCTGAGGTCTTATGTGTGGAGTCTGACCTGAATATCGACGGCCTTCTTGCAGCTGGTACTCCACAACTGCTCTCTTCTGCTCACAAATCCTTTGCAACATGTGGAGGGTAGAGTTCCAACGTGTGGGGACATCACACACCAGTCGGTGTGCCGAAAGCTGCAAACACTGCTACAACACAGCAAGGGCGGCGGAAGCAGCAGCTGACTTCTGAAAATGAGCTGATAGGCGGCGTACTTTGACGAGCAGATCTGGCAACTTGGGGTACGATTTAAGAAACCGCTGAACCACGAGGTTAAGCACATGAGCCAGGCATGGTACGTGTGTGATCTCGCCTCGCCTCAGAGCCGCCACCAGGTTATGCTCATTGTCACACACGACCATGCCTGGATGTAGGTTCAGCGGTCTCAGCCACAGATCTGCCTGCTCTTTCACAGCTGTTCACAACTCACAAGCAGCGTGAGGTTTATCACCTAAGCTTATGAGTTTCAGCACAGCCTGTTGCCGCTTGGCTGAGGCAGTACTGCAGTGCTTCCAACTTGTAACTGATGTGGTGATAACTAAGATGGAGTCTGAACATGAGGAGAAGGAGGAGGATGATGCGCAGGAGCTGTACACTATGGGGGCAACTCTGACTGACATAGGGCCCGCAATCCTCGGTGTGGGGAGGATGTGTTCCGTCCCAAGGTCCGACCGGGTCCCAGCTTCCACTATGTTTACCCAGTGTGCCGTCAGGGAGATGTACCGTCCCTGGCCACAAGCACTTGTCCACGTGTCCTTTGTCAGGTAGACTCTCCCAGTAACTGCATTGTTGAGGACACGGCAGATGTTTTGGGACACGTGCTTGTGTAGTGCGGGGATGGCACACCGGGCAAAATAGTGTCGGCTGCGGACCGAGTACCGAGGGACGGCCACCGCCATAAGGTTGCGGAAGGATTCCGTCTCCACCAGCCTAAAAGGCAGCATTTCCAACGCAAGCAGTCGTGAAATGTGCGAATTTAGGACTGTGGCCTGTGGGGCATTGGCTGCGAATTTGCGCTTTCGTTCAAAGCTCTGGGATATGGACAATTTAACGCTGCGGTGGGACGTGGACATGGACGTTGATGCTATTTCTTGAGAAACTGCCATAACAAGTGAAGACTGAGAGGAGGGGGCATCTTTGCATGCAGTATGGACAGGGGATTGCCTTGCATGCACAACAGGGGGTTCTCTTACACGCACAACAGTGGAAGAAGCAGTGGTGACACCCACTGACACTGGTCGTGGACCCTGGGGTTCGCCCCACAAAGTCGGGTGTTTTGCTGACATGTGCCTGATCATGCTGGTGGTGGCCAGGCTGGAAGTTTTGTCACCCCTGCTGATGCTGGCCTGGCAGGTGGTACAAATGGCCTTTTTGGGGTTATCAGCAGAGTGTTTAAAAAAATTCCAGACTCAGGAAGACCTACCGGTTGTACTGGCAACGTCCCTCGTGTTGGTGTTACGGGGAACGGTTGCCCGCCTTCTGTCTGTTGCCACCACACTGCTTCTTCCTGCCTGTTGGGGTACTCTGCCTCCCTCCCCCTGTGTGCTGCTGGCCTCGCTCTGTGTGTCCTCCTGCCACGTTGTGTCAGTTACTAGATCATCCACCACCTCCTCCTCTTCCACATCCGCACCACGGTCCTCCTCCTCACTTCGTGGCAATTGTGTCTCGTCATCGTCCACCTCTCGTGACAAATTGCCAGCGTCGCCTTCCTGTGGCATTGGCTGTTCAAATATTTGGCCATCGCTACATGGGATCTCCTCTTCCACCACTTCAAGCGAAGCAGGTGAGGGGCCCAAATATGGAAATGGACCAGTGAACAGCTCTTGAGAGTGTCCAACTGTGGGATCAGTTGCTGTCTGACGACACTCGGCATGGTGGGAGGAAGGAGCATCAGGGTGAGGAGGAGTATGCAGTCGAGACTCACGGCTACTAAGACTTGACTATGTGGAAGACAGACCGGAGGTCGTGGTGCCCAGGTGATTGGAAGTATTATCTGCTATCCAATTAATAACCTGTTCACACTGATCAGTTCACAATAGTGGTGTTGTTGTGTGCTTCCATAGTAATTTGGTCAAGAACTGGGAGCGAGAAGATGTGGCTGTTGGTTGTGGCACATTTTCACCTTGGCCACGGCCCCGTCCTCTGCACGCACCATCACCAGAACGTCCAGTTTCACGTCCCTTGCCACGCGCCTTACCCATTTTAAATGAAGTAAAATAGCTCACACTCGCACTATCAATGGCAAAAGGGTAATAAAAATAAGATTTGAACCGAGGAAGAGGAAAACCACAGTTCTATTTCTCTGGCCTACACCAGAATCTTTTAAAGAGATATATTTTGTGTCTGAACAGTCAGCGAGGCACTCAAATGTTTTTTTTTAATATAAAAAGGTGGATTACACCCAGATTTGAACCGTGGAAGAGGAAAACCACAGTTCTAGTTCTCTGGCCTACACCAGAATCTTTTAAACAGATATATTTGTGTCTGAACAGTCAGCAAGACACCCATAGTGGTTTTTTTTTATGTAAAAAAGGCAAAAAGGTGGATTACACCCAGATTTGAACCGTGGAAGAGGAAAACCACAGTTCTATTTCTCTGGGCTACACAAGAATCTTTTAAACAGATATATTTGTGTCTGAACAGTCAGCAAGATACTGAAACTGTTCTTTTTTATGTAAAAAAGGCAAAATGGTGGATTACACACAGATTTGAACCGTGGAAGAGGAAAACCACAATTCTAGTTCTCTGGCCTACACCAGAATCTTTTAAACAGATATGTTTGTGTCTGAATAGTCAGCGAGACTCTGAAACTGTTTTTTTTTATGCAAAAAAGGCAAAAAGTTGGATTACACCCAGATTTGAACCGTGGAAAAGGAAAACCACAGTTCTATTTCTCTGACCTACATCAGAATCTTTTAAACAGATATAATTGTGTCTGAATAGTCAGCGAGACACTGAAACTGTTTTTTTTTTATGTAAAAAAGGCAAAATGGTGGATTAGACCCAGATTTGAACCGTGGAAGAGGAAAACCACAGTTCTAGTTCTCTGGCCTACACCAGAATCTTTTAAACAGATATATTTGTGTCTGAACAGTCAGTGAGACACTGAAACTTTTTTTTTATGCAAAAAGGTTAATTACACCTAGATTTGGACCATGGAAGAGGAAAACCACAGTTCTATTTCTCTGGCCTACACCAGAATCTTTTAAACAGATATATTTGTGTCTGAACAGTCAGCGAGACACTCAAACTATTTTTTTTAATGTAAAAAAGGCATAAAGGTGGATTACACCCAGATTTGAACCATGGAAGAGGAAAACCACAGTTCTATTTCTCTGGCCTACACCAGAATATTTTAAACAGATATACTTGCGTCTGAACAATCAGCGAGACACTCAAACTGTTTTTTTTTGTGCAAAAAGGTGGATTACACCTAGATTTGAACAGTGGAAGAGGAAAACCACAGTTCTAGTTCACTGGCCTACACCAGAATCTTTTACACAGATATATTTGTGTCTGACAGTCAACGAGACACTCAAACTGTTTTTTTTATGCAAAAAGGTGGATTACACCTAGATTTGAACAGTGGAAGAGGAAAACCACAGTTCTAGTTCTCTGGCCTACACCAGAATCTTTTAAACAGATACAGTGGTGGCCAAAAGTATTGGCACCCCTGCAATTCTGTCAGATAATACTCAGTTTCTTCCTGAAAATGATTGCAATCACAAATTCTTTGGTATTATTATCTTCATTTAATTTGTCTTCAATGAAAAAACACAAAAAGAATTGTCCTAAAGCCAAATTGGATATAATTCCACACCAAACCTAAAAAAGGGGGTGGACAAAAGTATTGGTACTGTTTGAAAAATCATGTGATGCTTCTCTAATTCGTGTAATTAACAGCACCTGTAACTTACCTGTGGCACCTAGCAGGTGTTGGCAATAAGTAAATCACACTTGCAGGCAGTTTACATGGATTAAAGTTGACTCAACCTCTGTCCTGTGTCCTTGCGTGTACCACATTGAGCATGGAGAAAAGAAAGAAGACCAAAGAACTGTCTGAGGACTTGAGAAACCAAATTGTGAGGAAGCATGAGCAATCTCAAGGCTACAAGTCCATCTCCAAAGACCTGAATGTTCCTGTGTCTTCCGTGCGCAGTGTCATCAAGAAGTTTAAAGCCCATGGCACTGTGGCTAACCTCCCTAGATGTGGACGTAAAAGAAAAATTGACAAGAGATTTCAACGCAAGATTGTGCAGATGGTGGATAAAGAACCTAGACTAACATCCAAACAAGTTCAAGCTGCCCTGCAGTCCGAGGGTACAACAGTGTCAACTCGTACTATCCATCGGCGTCTGAATGAAAAGGGACTGTATGGTAGGATACCCAGGAAGACCCCACTTCTTACCCCGAGACATAAGAAAGCCAGGTTGGAGTTTGTCAAAACTTACCTGAGAAAGCCTAAAACGTTTTGGAAGAATGTTATCTGGTCAGATGAGACAAAAGTAGAGCTTTTTGGGAAAAAGCATCAACATAGAGTGTACAGGAAAAAAAAAGAGGCATTCAAAGAAAAGAACACGGTCCCTACAGTCAAACATGGCGGAGGTTCCCTGATGTTTTGGGGTTGCTTTGCTCCCTCTGGCACTGGACTGCTTGACCGTGTGCATGACATTATGAAGTCTGAAGACTACCAACAAATTTTGCAGCATAATGTAGGGCCCAGTGTGAGAAAGCTGGGTCTCCCTCAGAGGTCATGGGTCTTCCAGCAGGACAATGACCCAAAACACACTTCCAAAAGCACTATAAAATGGTTTTAGAGAAAGCACTGGAGACTTCTAAGGTGGCCAGCAATGAGTCCAGACCTGAATCCCATAGAACACCCGTGGAGAGATCTCAAAATGGCAGTTTGGAGAAGGCACCCTTCAAATATCAGGGACCTGGAGCAGTTTGCCAAAGAAGAATGGTCTACAATTCCAGCAGAGCATTGTAAGAAACTCATTGATGGTTACCGGAAGCGGTTGTTCGCAGTTATTTTGGCTAAAGGTTGTGCAACCAAGTATTAGGCTGAGGGTGCCAATACTTTTGTCTGGCCCATTTTTGGAGTTTTGTGTGAAATGATCAATGATTTGATTTTTGCTTCATTCTCTTTAGTGTTTTTTTCTTGCAAGCAAATTAAATGAAGATAATAAGACCAAAGAATTTGTGATTGCAATCATTTTCAGGAAGAAACTGAGCATTATCTGACAGAATTGCAGGGGTGCCAATACTTTTGGCCACCACTGTATATTTGTGTCTGAACAGTCAGCGAGACACTCAAACTGTTTTTTTCTATGCAAAAAGGTGGATTACACCCAGATTTGAACCGTGGAAGAGGAAAACCACAGTTCTTGTTCTCTGGCCTACACCAGAATCTTTTAAACAGATATATTTATGTCTGAACAGTCAGCGAGACACTCAAACTGTTTTTTTTTATGTAAAAAAATCAAAAAGGTGGATTACACCCAGATTTGAACCGTGGAAGAGGAAAACCACAGTTCTATTTCTCTGGCCTACACCAGAATCTTTTAAACAGATATATTTGTGTCTGAACAGTCAGCGAGACACTCAAACTGGTTTTTTAATGTAAAAAAGGCAAAAAGGTGGATTACACCCAGATTTGAACCGTGGAAGAGGAAAACCACAGTTCTATTTCTCTGGCCTACACCAGAATCTTTTAAACAGATATATTTGTGTCTGAACAGTCAGCGAGACACTCAAACTGGTTTTTTAATGTAAAAAAGGCAAAAAGGTGGATTACACCCAGATTTGAACCATGTAAGAGGGAAACCACATTTCTATTTCTCTGGCCTTCACCAGAATCTTTTAAACAGATATATTTGTGTCTGAACAGTCAGCGAGACACTCAAACTGTTTTTTTTTATGCAAAAAGGTGGATTACACCCAGATTTGAACCATGGAAGAGGAAATCCACAGTTCTAGTTCTCTGGCCTACACCAGAATCTTTTAAACAGATATATTTGTGTCTGAACAGTCAGCGAGACAATCAAATTGTTTTTTTTTATGTAAAAAAGGCAAAAAGGTGGATAACACCCAGATTTGAACCGTGGAAGAGGAAAACCACAGTTCTAATTTCCTGGCGTATACCAGACTTTTTTAAATAGATATATTTGTGTCTGAACAGTCAACGAGACACTCAAACAGTTTTTTTTTTGGAAAAAAGGCAAAAAAGTGGATAATACAGAGCTTTGAACCGTGGAACTGCAAAACCACAGTTCTAGTTATCTGGCCGAAACCAGACTCTTTTAAACAGATATATTTGTGTCTGAACACTCACAGACACATTCAATATTTTTTTTTGGGGGGGGGAAATACCAAAAGGTTAATAAGATGGGTGTTTGTACAGTCTGACTGAGGGAAAAAAAAAAAAGAGGATTTAGAATAAAAAAAAGGAGTTTTCCTTGCCCTTGAGACCTGGGGCTAAGTCTAGCAAATTGAGCAGCAGCACACAGGACTGTAATGCAGTGTTTGTTGGTATAACCACTGCGTCTCCTATACAGCCTGCCTGCCTGATATCTCGGATGGATATTAGTCCTAAGAAGGACTGTTTGTTTGATTTTGCAGGCTTTAGAGACCCTACACTACCTATTTCGCAGTATAAATCTTTCCCTAGCTCAGCAGCACTCTCCCTACACTGTGTGATCCGGAGCGACTGTGTCCAAGATGGCGGCGCCCAGTTTTAAATACTTGAGGTGACGCTGTGCGGCCAGCCAATCACTGTAATGCCCACAACCAACATGGCTGCGGCATTACAGTGACTGGCTGGCAATCCCTGCATGTTCGTTGGCTCTGTAAAGAGCGCCAAACATGCAGAGCGGAGACCCCAGCTCCCGCCCGAGTAACCCGGAAATGCCCGGTGTTCGCCGAACATCCCGAGTAGTGGAATGCTCGGGTGAGTACCGAGCAGTGTCGATCATGCTCGCTCAACACTAATAGTTACACATTGATAAGAACATGGGACTTATTGATTCTGAAAACTGCTTAAAAAATCCAACTGTGTATCTGTCGGGGCCTGGACTCATTCCCAATTTCATCTCCTTTATAACTGCAGTTACCTCCTCCAAGGCAAAGTCCTTTTCTAAGTCTAGTTGCACTTCCTCAGGTAATGTAGGGCATTTATGCATATATAAGTAAGATTTTATTTGTTTTGTTGGGGTTCGGATGTAAGCACCAACGAAAACCACTGAACGTGTGCCTAAACACAGTGTGAAAGCACCCTTAGATGTTAAGATAGGACCCCTTCTTTGATATCACCTTCAAAATTCTTGAGTCAATTGAACTTGAATTTCTTTGCATGATGTCAGAATAGCCTCCCAGAGCTGCTGTTTTGATGTGAACTGCCTCCAACCCTCACATATATTTTGCTCCAAAGGTTCTCAGTAGGGTAAGCACCTTAACTTGGCCTGTTAAGACTTCATTAAATGTGACCTCTTAATGCTGCAAATTCAACAAATGACCATTTTCATTTCTTATAATCTATAAAATGTTCGGAAACTCTGTTGTGAATAATATTTTTGAACAGTGCATTTGAGTTTTTTTTAGTTTTGAAAGAAATGCTGTTATTATTGGGAGACTTCATTGGGAGATTTGTCCAATAAAATGTGATATACAGTACAGACCAAAAGTTTGGACACACCTTCTCATTTAAAGATTTTTCTGTATTTTCATGACTATGAAAATTGTACATTCACACTTAAGGCATCAAAACTATGAATTAACACATGTGGAATTATATACTTAACAAAAAAGTGTGAAACAACTGAAAATATGTCTTATATTCTAGGTTCTTCAAAGTAGCCACCTTTTGCTTTGATGACTGCTTTGCACACTCTTGGCATTCCCTTGATGAGCTTCAAGAGGTAGTCACCGGAAATGGTTTTCACTTCACAGGTGTGCCCTGTCAGGTTTATTAAGTGGGATTTCTTGCCTTATAAATGGGGTTGGAACCATCAGTTGTGTTGTGCAGAAGTCTGGTGTATACACAGCTGATAGTCCTACTGAATAGACTGTTAGAATTTGTATTATGGCAAGAAAAAAGCAGCTAAGTAAAGAAAAACGAGTGGCCATCATTACTAAGAAATGAAGGTCAGTCAGTCCGAAAAATTGGGAAAACTTTGAAAGTGTCCCCAAATGCAGCTGCAAAAACCATCAAGCGCTACAAAGAAACTTGCTCAGATGAGGACCGCCCCAGGAAAGGAAGACAAAGAGTCACCTCTGCTTCTGAGGATAAGTTTATTCGAGTCACCAGCCTCAGAAATCGCAGGTTAACAGCAGCTCAGATTAGAGACCAGGTCAATGCCACACAGAGTTCTAGCAGCAGACACATCTCTTCAACAACTGTTAAGAGGAGACTTTGTGCAGCAGGCCTTCATTGTAAAATAGCTGCTAGGAAACCACTGCTAAGGAAAGGCAACAAGCAGAAGAGACTTGTTTGGGCTAAAGAACACAAGGAATGGACATTAGACCAGTGGAAATCTGTGCTTTGGTCTGATGAGTCCAAATTTGAGATCTTTAGTTCCAACCACCGTGTCTGGTTCCCACCGTGAAGCATGGAGGAGGAGGTGTGATGGTGTGGGGGTGCTTTGCTGGTGACACTGTTGGTGATTTATTCAAAATGGAAGGCATACTGAACCAGCATGGCTACCACAGCATCTTGCAGCGGCATGCTATTCCATCGGGTTTGCGTTTAGTTGGACCATCATTTATTTTTCAACAGGATAATGACCCCAAACACACCTCCAGGCTGTGTAAGGGCTATTTGACCAAGAGGGAGAGTGATGGGGTGCTACGTCAGATGACCTGGCCTCCACAGTCACCAGACCTGAACCCAATCGAGATGGTTTGGGGTGAGCTGGACCGCAGTGTGAAGGCAAAAGGGCCAACAAGTGCTAAGCATCTCTGGGAACTCCTTCAAGATTGTTGGAAGACCATTTCCGGTGACTACCTCTTGAAGCTCATCAAGAGAATGCCAAGAATGTGCAAAGCACTCATCAAAGCAAAAGGTGGCTACTTTGAAGAACCTAGAATATAAGACATATGTGTTAAGTATATAATTCCACATGTGTTAATTCATAGTTTTGATGCCTTCAGTGTGAATGTACAATTTTCATAGTCATGAAAATACAGAAAAATCTTTAAATGAGAAGGTGTGTCCAAACTTTTGGTCTGTACTGTATATCTTAACAGTTGATGATTTCAACATTATACTGACTCATTTGCATTGACCATTTAGGAAAATCAGAGAAAAATGTGCATAATAATTAGGAATATACACACACACAGACACACATACTGTTTGTGTGTATATATGTTACGTTCCTCATATCCTAACATTTCATCATGAATTTATCACCTCTTTACCAGTATGTAACAGTTTCTTTCCACTGGAACCTTTTTTCATTTGGCACCAAACCAAAAAACTGCTATCCTCTCTAGTCCTCATAAGTGGACAGAGTTGTTATCTTTATATCAGTGTTCAGAAAGCATGTCACTGGGGAGTGCTTTAACGCTGTATTTTTCCAGCTAGTGATGCAAAGTGTTCTTAAGAGCTCGATAGATTGCTGACAGGGGAATGCAAGTTTTTGTCATAGTTGCGTGTGATCCCAGAAAACATTGTATGCACTACTCAGCATTTTCACTGTTTAATTGCTGTTATGTGACAACAGACGAACCTTCCCTTTTCCCTTGAATCTGTCATATGAATGTGACTGAGATCCTAGAAGAATTACTATGTTAGACGTTTGTTAAAAGGATATACTATAATCTTCATAAGTAGTGTTCTTGGAACCATGTAATCCAGCAATGAATAAAATGTGATCCTTTAATAAAACATATGATGCAAGTGTAATAAAATGTGAATATTCATTTGTTTATCTAGTTTGCGTATTTTTTTTTATGACTTACATTCACTTGGTTACACATTGTGTCACAAATAATTATCTACGATCTACTCACTCCAATTGTTCTGGTATAAAGCTGGTATAAATGATTTATGCTCTATAATTTATTTAAAAGGAATGGCTTTCATGGGCATTGCATTGTTTTGGACAGGAAATTCAGTTTTATTTTACTAGCATGCACTATTATTATTCAAAAATATGGACTACAATCAATAGTGCTATTCAAGTACTACTATAATGCTCTTTTATATCTTGGACAATATTTAAAAAATATGTGCACTTTCAATTTCAATTGGCAGATTCCAGAGGAACCCCGGCTTCCACACTTTAATTCTTGTACAAGTACCTGGTGTTACAGTGGGGTCCTGTGGATTGTTCCACGAAAGGGCTGCGAACCAGGAGCAAGAGAATGGTCCAGTAGCAGGGTAAAAACCAGGAAGTCAGTGCAGGGACAAAATCGTAAAGCATGAGAGTAGTTAAAAATAAGCCAGAAGCTTACTGAAGCTAGTCAAATTATAATTGGCAGTGGGCATCAGGATTTCAGGAGCATAAATAGCTTGCAGCTCCACCAAGGTCACACAGCAGATAGCTAAAACTGACAGAAGTTAATATTGATCTCCCAGTCCAGATGGACCTACAAGTCCCAAAGGACACAGAACTAGAGTTGTCATCTTACGTCTCCCACAATGAGTGTGTGGCTCTGCCCAGTGACAAAAGCAGAGACAAGAAAAGCGGGCAATGATACAGTTCTCACAATTATCATTGGATGTCTGTAAACAGAGAAACCTAAGATCTCTATAGTACCTATGATCTAAATTTATAGCACATGCACCACATGGGGTACACACAACTTCATATATGTACAGGTTACTCGCACAGTTCTCCAACTATACAGCACAGTTTATAGCTTTGGGGTTGTTATGGGGGTACTGTTAGTGGTAGCTTTTAAAGAGGCATCCATGGACAAGCTATGCGCTGTTTAGTCTGACTATCAGTTCCCAGGGATTCTCTGGCCACCATCCTTTAATCACTTCACACGGCTGTGGACTTACACTGGGAACCTGGGCTACGTGCTTAGAGTAGCCACTGGCCTGCGGGGCAGACTGGCAGGGAAAATGATCAGGTAAACAGTTCACAGCCAGGAGGTATGGGTATGGACAAAATTATTAGGCAACTGGATAGTCAGAAAACAAGTTTAAAGTCAATCACAAGACAGCTACAAGCAGCACAGAAGTGGATAGTAAGGTGAACCAGATTAGCAAGGCTATAACTAGCAATAAAAAAGTAGGATTAAGGATCTTAAATAGCTTGCAGCCCCTCCCAGGCCAAACAGCAGGGAGCCAAACAAACAGAATGTAACTCCCAAGCTCTCAGTCCAGTAATACAGGTCACAAAGAAGTAGTCCATCCCTGTCGCTTGCAAAGAAAGCTAAAATAGAATGCCAAAGTGAATAACAGGGAATGCACACCTTTAAAGAGGACCTGTCACTAAATAAAAGTGGACTGTTTTTGCTCTTATTTTATTCCAGCAGCTCCCCTGAGTACGAGTGTGCCGTTTTTTTTCCCTTAAATCAGCCATACAGTGCTATAGCTTAACGAATTAAAAAATGATTGCATTCTCAAGAGGTTAATGAGAGATACATTCAGTGTTCATGATTTTTGCCTTCTACATGTCGTGGTTTACAAAACTAGAATATTTATTTTACATTAATATTGTTTTAAGGCTCTGCAAAGAATTAAATGTGATTTCCAAATAAGTCTAAGCAATATGTATGCTTGCCACAAGATGGCAGTCTGAGAATAAAGTATAGAGATCAATCCCAGATAAATTCACATATAACAGGATTACTTCAGAAATACATTTATTTTACACACTTATACAGCGCCATTAATTTCACAGCGCTTTACAGACATTATTATCACTGTCCCCATTGGGGCTCACAATCTAAATTACTTATCAGTATGTCTTTGGAGTGTGGGAGGAAACCGGAGAACCCAGAAGTAAAACCAGGAAACATGGGAAGAACATATAAACTTGTAGATGTTGTCCTCGGTGGGATTTGATGTAACCAAAATATATAGATGACCATGTTTTAATACTAGGTAAAACATATAATATAAATATAAAGCTTATATAGTCTTTGTCTTGCAAACAAAACTTTTTATCTTTTTTTTTTCATTTATAAATTTGTATCAAAATTAATATCTGAAAATAAAAAGACTTCTGCTAGAAACAGTCAGATTTGCCAAGCTTTGACTTTGGCAAATTGCATGGAGTTTTCAGGAAAATTTTATTTACAGCAAAGTTATTCTCTGTGAATGGAATGTTCCCTACTATACTCTGGGGTCTCTCCAGACCCTAGAGCATAATAAGCATCCTGCTCCTGCAGCCAGCCATCCCGTTTTTGGTGTCTTTTCTTTTCTGCTTTCCTTGTTGCATGCATTCTCTTCAGCTTTCTTTATTGCAGTCCCAGCTTCCAGCTTGTCACTCGAAAGACACAAATTGTAAAGTCATGACGTGTGCTTTGACACTATGGGCCACAGTGATGTCTGAGGTCTTGTCCAGCCAGAAAATCTGGCCTGGAGTGAAAATTACAAAGAGACTGCGCTCAACTGGAGAAAGGGAAAAAAGTGAAGCTGATGACCGGATGGCGGGCTGTAGGATGACAATATAGTTGAGCAATGAGGTATGTATTGTTTACATTTTTTTACTGCTTTCCTGGCCTACTGCTGTTAAGCAAATTTTGGCTGCAGCTTGCTGCCATTTTGTTGAATTTGGGTGCAGTGAATTACAAAAAATCGGCATCCTAGAGACAAATAATAATTTCATTCACTTGTTCATCTGTAAATACTTTTAAATTAACTTCCATTTGTTGTAAAAATTTCTCACTGAAGAGCGGGCTCCTCTTTCTCAGATACAGACACATCTAATGTCCATATTATTCACCGGAATCAAGGACACATTTATTCCATTGCTCATCATATCTCACTGGTGGGTATATATCTTGGCTAACTCTATACCAGATTGCAGTTTCATTTCTTGATCCCCTACATTAGCAAAACAGGCAGGGACTCTTCCATTTTTTACAGTAGCCAATGTTCTTAATAATATAAGGGATGACAAGAGATTGCTTGTTGAGAATAGTTCAGTTGGGTTTCTGTAGTGTAGAATTTAAAGAGAATCTGTCAGTAAGACCATCAACTCCCTCCATGTCATAAGTTTAGGTCCGAAATATTTGGACAGTGACATAAGTTTTGGCATTTTAGTTGTTTACTAGTGATGAGTGAGTATGTTCGGTTAACGCTTTCGCCAAGTATACTCGGCGAAAGGGTTAACCGAACATACTCGCTCATCACTATTGTTTACCAAAACTTGAAGATACAGTTATTTAATCAATATGGACTTAAAGTGCAGACTGTCCTCTCTGCTTTAATTTGAGGGTATTCATATCCTAATTGGAGTAAGTGTTTATGAATTACAGCTCTTTAATATCGAGCTACCTTTTTTTAAGGGACCAAAAGTAATTGGACAGTTATCTCAAAAGCTCTTTAATGGGCTCCATGGGCTATTCTCTCATTAATCCATCATCAATAAAGTAGGTAAAAGGTCTGGAGCTTATTCCAGGTTTGGCATTTGCATTTGCAAGCAGTTACTGTGAGCCCACAACATGTGGTGAAAGGAGCTCTCAATGTAAGACAAACACTCCATAATTGAGCTGAAAAAAGTCAGGTGGGCACCTTTACACTGATTAATATGATACCTTGGTTGATAAAATCCGTCTTGTGGTTCTTTTTTAATCTTTATTTTAAGTTTTGAGATAATGATATGCTCGTGCTTTTGGGGCGGGCCTGTGGGGAGGGGCTTATCTGGTGCTCTGCTTATGTATGCACTTTTTTGCGTTTTGGACAGACCACTGATCCTTCAGTGACCTGCCCCTATTTTAAATACTGCATGTGTAAGTCTGTGGTACAAATCCAGTAATTTTCCTGCAGCAATATGGCGTCGGCCCCCTTGCATGTGCAGTAACATATCTCATTTACCAAGAGATGCTACTGCGCAAGCGCGGCTGATGGTGCCAAATTGCTGCAGGCAAATTTTTTTTCCTCCAACAAAATGGTGCTGCTAGTGGCGCTTGCACAGTAGCATCTATTGGCAAGCGCCATTTTGTTGGAGGAAAAAAAATCTGAAAGTTAATACATAAGCAGAGCACCAGATAAAGCCCCTCCCCACAGTTCCGCCCCGAAGCACAAGCATATCATTATCCCAAAGCTGAAAATAAAGATTAAAAAAGAACCACAAGATGGATTTCATCAACCCAGGTATCAATTTAATCAGTGTAATGGCACCAACCTGACAGTGAATGTGGTTTACTGAGCACAATTCTGCTGACAGGTGCGCTTTAAGTCAAAGAAGTGGAATGCACTGCAATGGTCGAGTCAATCACCAGATCTCAACCCTATCGAGCATGCATTTCAGGTGCTTAAGACAATACCTAAGGCAGAAAGACCCGCAAACAAGGAACAACTGAAGTCAGCTACAGTAAAGGGATGGCAAAGCGTCACAAATGAGGGAACCCAGCGTTTGGTGATGTCCATGGCCTCCAGACTTCAGGCAGTCATTTGCCTGCAAAGAATTCTCTACAAAGTATAAAAAATGAACATTTCATTTATGGTAAAGTTAATCTATCCAATTACTTTTGATCCCCTGAAATGAGGAGGCTTCGTACAAAAATGGTTACAATTCCTAAGCATTTCACAGGATATTTTTGTTCAACCCTTTTAATTTAACCTGAAAGTCTACACTTCAGTTGCATCTCAGTTGATTCATTTGAAATAAAAAATAGGGGCACGCAGAGCCCAAATCATTTGGTCACTGTCCAAATATTTCTGGACCTAAATCTTGTAGAAATGCCAAGTAGGCTAGGGTTAAATCCTAGCTCTGCAGGCTTTGATTAGTACACTTGGACAGCTCTGGATATAAACAGGCTCGGTGTTCATCTAAGCCAGTCTGCTGGGGAGACTGAGTAGACTGGATCTGTCTTGAAATTGAAGAGAGAAACAAGCCAGAATCTCTTTGGGCCCTGTGCACCAAACTGTAATAATCAGTGGTTGCTATGGACGATAGCAGTTTTGTTTGACTGAACTGGTGCTAGCTCAGCAGTGACTGATGTAGTCAGTGTCTATATTGTTTAGTTAGTGCCTGGACAGGGCTAAGGATTTATATTTATCATTTTGTTGTTTTGGTTCTGTGCAACCTGTGGATAGCAATAAAAACTGCATGTGTTTGGACCAAAACTGCATTGCCTGTGTGAATGCTACCTAAGACTTTATGCGTATTACCTACCAGATCGAGTGAATCCCTACACTGTATATAGGCATTCAGGTCATTGAACACTAAATCCAACAAGAACTTCATATCTTCTATTTGATGCAGAATTTCTGAGAAATCACTGTTTAATCCATATGCAATTAAGCGTTAAAAGAGCACTTCCTGAGCTTCTGCCTTCTTAGGTTGCTTCCCTGCCTATCACAATGATCCTCTTTAGCTTGATTGATAGCTGATTGTCTGCTTTCAATGCCATGTGCCTGACATCACATAGACAGTGAGGTATCAATCAAACTAACGAGGCTGGTTTTAGGCAGGGAAATAATTTCAGTAGACAGAGGCTCAGGAAGTGCTTCGTCACACCCAGAGCACCTAAAACCTCATTTGTGTGTGAATTAGAAAATGCTGATTTTACAAGAGCATAGCAACAAAAATAAGGCATAAAGGTGTAATTGGATAAAGCATTCAAAGACCTTCATACCCATAGATGCAGGGTGAGAGGTTGATCATGCTGATAGAATCTCTTTAAGTCAAAGGAAATAAGGAAAGTGTGATGCTAGTCACTACTCACAGACAAGTTGTGAGGCTGGGTAGTTAGGAAGTCCAGGGTCAGATACCAAGAAGGCTCATCATAATCAAAGAGGTAAGGCAAAGATGTAGTCAGGTCACAATCCGAGATCAGAATTCCAGGAAGGTAGCAGATCAAGACAATGGGGCTAAGCAAACAGATGGTCAAATGCAAGGACAGGCAGCAACAGATCAGAGACAGAACACTGAAGAACAAGGCAAACATGCATCATTGAGCTAAGGCTACAACTAGCAGTAATCAGAGGCAGACAGCTTAATGGCCATGGAATAACAAATCATTCACAACAGGAAACACCTGTAGAAAACCCAGCACACCTTGGTCCTGATTGGGTGACTGGACTGTCTATCACAGTACTGGCAGCTCAGCATGCCCCTGACAGATTGGATGGCTGAGTTGCCACTAACTGCACTGAGTGGAGGATTCTGGACTTATTGAAAATGACTCAGCAGACACTGAAGAGAAAAGGAAGGCTTGGATTGAATGATAATTAGAATACAGTATATGGAAGATATTATAACCAGCTGTTCAGAAAAATGACCAGTAACAGTCACTATAACATCTCAACATTTTATGTACCTGCTGATAATGATAAATTCCATATAAACATAGAAAGCTGCTACTGACACAGCCTGTAAAATTCTTCCAAAGATATGTCTTTAACACAGTTGTTGAACCTTCTGGCCCATAGACTCCTAATCCATATACACTATTGTGAGACCCATTGATCCACCGTTTCCAGCACTTTCCATCTAATCTGTCTAAGCAGATGTTAGAGGCACAAGCAGTTATATGAAGAGGAAGGACTGGTATCCAGATGTCATTACAAACACATAAATATCATTGTACACTTTTCACATAAAATATAGGTGAATTGTATATACATTTGTGCTCAAAAGTTTACATACCCCGGCAGAATTTTTCCTTTCTTGGCCTTGTTTCAGAGAATATGAATGATAACTAGTGTTGAGCGATACCTTCCGATATCAGGAAATATCGTATCGGATTGGATCGGGCCGATACCCAAAAAGTATCGGATATCGCCGATTCCGATACCGGAAACCAATGCAAGTCAATGGGACACAAATATCGGAATGAAAATAAACCCTTTCTTTCCTTGTAGGTTAATTCTACATGAAGTAAAACAACTAAGAATAATGTAGAATGACATGAAAAGCCGGCAATTCATCAGCGGCATTCACCGGTACCCGACAATTTACAACAGAAAGAATAGAGCTTCACACATAGATTAGATAGATAGAAACATGTCAGTCACATATATATGAAGTACAGTGACAGTGTTGCTTACTGTACTTGTCATTTAGTGTAAAGGATTTATTAAAAAAAATATTAGTGTTTTCGTGCACCGTCTCTTTAAAAAAGCCGGCCGGCAATTCAGCATCTGTACCCGACAATTTATAACAGACAGAATAGAGCTTCACACATAGATTAGATAGATAGAAACATGTCAGTCACATATATAAGAAGTACAGTGACAGTGTTGCTTACAGAACTTGTCATTTAGTGTAAAGGATTTATTTAAAAAAATAATAGTGTTTTCATGCACCGTCTCTTTAAGAAAGCCGGCCGGCAATTCAGCATCTGTACCCGACAATTTAGAATAGAAGGAATAGAGAATCACACATAGATTAGATAGATAGAAACATGTCAGTCACATATATATGAAGTACAGTGACAGTGTTGATTACTGTACTTGTCATTTAGTGTTAAAATAAAGGATTTATTTAAAAAAAAATTGGCGTGGGGTTCCCCTTAATTTTAGGCTCTAGCGGAGGTTAAGCAGACAGCTGGGGCAAATGTTTGAAGCCTGGGAAGGGGGTAATACCCACGGAGCTTCCCAGGCTACTAATATCAGCCCCCAGCTGAATACCTAGCCTTTACTAGCTATTAAAATGGGGGACCCCCCCAAAAAAATGACGTGGGGTCCCCCCTAATTTAATAGCTAGCACAGGCTAGGCAGACAGCTGGGGGCTGATATTAATAGCCCAGGAAGGGTGCCATGAATATTGGCCCCCTCCCAGGCTAGAAACACCAGCCGTCAGCCGCCCCAGAAATGGCGCATCCATAGGATGCGCCAATTCTGGCACTTAGCCTCGCTCTTCCACGCTGCCCTGGTGCGGTGGCAGGGGGTAATAGGGTTGGGGTTGATGTCAGCTTATAATGCCAGCTGACATCAAGCCCAGGTTAGTAATGGAGAGGCGTCTATAAGACACCCCCATTACTAACCCCATAGTCAAAGTTAAAAGAAAACACAAACACCCAGAGTAAAGTCCTTTAATTGAAATAAAGACACAATTCTTTATTGTTCTAAATTAAACCATACTTACCATCACGCCCATTCCAGCTGAAGCCAACGATCTCCTGCAATAAAAGAAAAATAATAAAGCAACCTCATCCTTACCTTTCGATGGTTCCCAGGACAGCTCCAGCTCTGCTACATCGAGATGACAGGCTGGACCGCAGCAGAAAGCTGCCATCCAGCCTGTCATCCCGCAGACACTGAGAAGCGCAGGCATGCTTGCGCTCCTCAGTGTCTCTCTGTGACGTCATCCAGATGAGCCGAGTTCATGTCCAATGAACTCAGCTCACCTCATGCACGTCACTGACAGCGTGGGAAAATTCTCCTGCACTCAGCGCTTCAGCGTGAGAATTCTCCCACGCTGTCAGTGACATACATGAGGTGAGGTCATGTCCAATGAACTCAGCTCACCTCATGCACGTCACTGACAGCGTGGGAAAATTCTCACGCTGAAGTGCTGAGTGCAGGAGAATTTTCCCACGCTGTCAGTGACGTACATGAAGTGAGCGGAGTTCATTGGACATGACCTCGGCTCATCTGGATGCCGTCACAGCCAGACACTGAGGAGTGGAAGTATGCCTGCGCTTCTCAGTGTCTGCGGGATGACAGGATGGATGGCAGCGTTCTGCTGCGGTCCAGCCTGTCATCTCGATGTAGCAGAGCTGAAGCTGTCATGGGAACCATGGAAAGGTAAGGATGAGGTTGCTTTATTATTTTACTTTTATTGCAGGAGATCGTTGGCTTCAGCTGGAATGGGCGTGGTGGTAAGTATGGTTTAATTTAGAACAATAAAGAATTGTGTGTTTATTTCAATTAAAGGACTTTTTTCTGGGTGTTGTGTTTTTTTAAATACTTTACTAGAAATTCATGGTGGTCATGTCTAATATTGGCGTGACCCCATGAATTTTGGGCTTAGGGCCAGCTGATAATGCCAAGCTGGCCTTAACCCCTTTATTACCCAGTGAGCCACCGCACCAGGGCCCTGGATGAGTTGGGTACAGCGCCAGAAGATGGCGCTTCTATGAACGCGCCATTTTCTGGGGCGGCTGCGGACTGCAATTTGCAGCGGGGGTGGCCCAGAAAGCTTGGGTCTCCCTGCGCTGCGGATTCCAGCCCCCAGCTGCCTAGTTGTATCTGGCTGGGCACAAAAATAGGGCGAAGCCCCACGCATTTTTTTTCTTAATTATTTCATGAAATTCATGGAATAATTAAGAAAAAAAGGGCTTCCCTATATTGTTGTGTCCAACCAGGTACAAATAGGCAGCTGGTGGTTGGGGGCAGCCCATTCCTGCCTGCTGTACCTGGCTGGACACAAATATAGTGCGAAGCCCCACGTCAATTTTTTTTTAATTATTTCATGAAATAATTTTTTTAAAAAAGGGCTTCCCTATATTGTTGTGTCCGGCCAGGTACAAATAGGCAGCTGGTGGTTGGGGGCAGCCTGTTCCTGCCTGCTGTACCTGGCTGGACACAAATATAGGGCGAAGCCCCACGTCAATTTTTTTTAAAATAAGTCCTTTATTTTAACACTAAATGACATTTGAGGAGTTAATAAAGATGCAGTCCCTAAATTATTATTTATTTTTTAATTAATTTTTCCCAAAACTTTTGACGTGGGCTTCGCCATATTTTTGTATGCCAGCCAGGTACAGCATCCAGCTTCTATGAACGCGCCATTTTCCGGGGTGGCTGCGCACTGCAATTTTCAGCGGGGGGAGGGGGGGGGGCAGAAAGCTTGGGCCTCCCTGCGCTGCAGATTCCATCCCCCAGCTGCCTAGTTGTACCTGGCTGGACACAAAAATAGGGAGAAGCTTCACGTATTTTTTTTTTTTAATTATTTCATGAAATTCATGAAATAATTAAGAAAAAAAGGGCTTCCCTATATTGTTGTGTCCAACCAGGTACAAATAGGCAGCTGGTGGTTGGGGGCAGCCCGTTCCTGCCTGCTGTACCTGGCTGGACACAAATATAGTGCGAAGCCCCACGTCAATTTTTTTTAAATCATTTCAGGAAATTCATGAAATAATTTAAAAAAATTGATGTGGGGCTTCGCCCTATATTTGTGTCCAGTCAGGTACAGCAGGCAGGAACGGGCTGCCCCCAACCACCAGCAGCCTATTTGTACCTAGCCGGACACAACAATATAGGGAAGCCCTTTTTTTCTGAATTATTCCATGAATTTCATGAATTTAAAAAAAAAAAAACGTGGAGCTTCGCCCTATTTTTGTGTCCAGCCAGGTACAACTAGGCAGCTGGGGGCTGGAATCTGCAGCGCAGGGAGGCCCAAGCTTTCTGGGCCCCACCCGCTGCAAATTGCAGTCCGCAGCCGCCCCGGAAAATGGCGCGTTCATAGAAGCGCCATCTTCTGGCGCTGTACCCAACTCATCCAGGGCCCTGATGCGGTGGCTCACTGGGTAATAAAGGGGTTAAGGCCAGCTTGGCATTATCAGCTGGCCCTAAGCCCGAAATTCATGGGGTCACGCCAATATTAGACATGACCACCATGAATTTCTAGTAAAGTATTTAAAAAAAACACAAACACCCAGAAAAAAGTCCTTTAATTGAAATAAACACACAATTCTTTATTGTTCTAAATTAAACCATACTTACCATCACGCCCATTCCAGCTGAAGCCAACGATCTCCTGCAATAAAAGAAAAATAATAAAGCAACCTCATCCTTACCTTTCCATGGCTCCCACGACGGCTCCAGCTCTGCTACATCGAGATGACAGGCTGGACCGCAGCAGAACGCTGCCATCCAGCCTGTCATCCCGCAGACACTGAGAAGCGCAGGCATACTTCCACTCCTCAGTGTCTGGCTGTGACGGCATCCAGATGAGCCGACAATGAACTCGGCTCACCTCATGTACGTCACTGACAGCGTGGGAGAATTCTCCTGCACTCAGCGCTTCAGCGTGAGAATTTTCCCACGCTGTCAGTGACGTGCATGAGGTGAGGTCATGTCCCATGAACTCGGCGCACCTCATGCACGTCACTGACAGCGTGGGAGAATTCTCACGCTGAAGCGCTGAGTGCAGGAGAATTTTCCCACGCTGTCAGTGACGTGCATGAGGTGAGCTGAGTTCATTGGACATGACCTCGGCTCATCTGGATGACGTCACAGAAAGACACTGAGGAGCGCAAGCATGCCTGCGCTTCTCAGTGTCCGCGGGATGACAGGCTGGATGGCAGCGTTCTGCTGCGGTCCAGCCTGTCATCTCGATGTAGCAGAGCTGAAGCTGTCCTGGGAACCATGGAAAGGTAAGGATGAGGTTGCTTTATTATTTTACTTTTATTGCAGGAGATCGTTGGCTTCAGCTGGAATGGGTGTGGCGGTAAGTATGGTTTAATTTAGAACAATAAAGAATTGTGTCTTTATTTCAATTAAAGGACTTTTTTCTGGGTGTTTGTGTTTTTTTTAAATACTTTACTAGAAATTCATGGCGGTCATGTCTAATATTGGCGTGACCCCATGAATTTCGGGCTTAGGGCCAGCTGATAATGCCAAGCTGGCCTTAACCCCTTTATTACCCAGTGAGCCACCGCACCAGGGCCCTGGATGAGTTGGGTACAGCGCCAGAAGATGGCGCTTCTATGAACGCGCCATTTTCCGGGGCGGCTGCGGACTGCAATTTGCAGCGGGTGGGACCCAGAAAGCTTGGGTCTCCCTGCGCTGCAGATTCCAGCCCCCAGCTGCCTAGTTGTACCTGGCTGGACACAAAAATAGGGCGAAGCGCCACACATTTTTTTTTTTAATTATTTCATGAAATTCATGGAATAATTAAGAAAAAAAGGGCTTCCCTATATTGTTGTGTCCGGCTAGGTACAAATAGGCAGCTGGTGGTTGGGGGCAGCCCGTTCCTGCCTGCTGTACCTGGCTGGACACAATTATAGGGCGAAGCCCCACATAATTTTTTTTTAATTATTTCATGAATTTCCTGAAATAATTAAAAAAAAATTGACGTGGGGCTTCACACTATATTTGTGTCCAGCCAGGTACAGCAGGCAGGAACGGGCTGCCCCCAACCACCAGCTGCCTATTTGTACCTAGCCGGACACAACAATATAGGGAAGCCCTTTTTTTCTTAATTATTCCATGAATTTCATGAAATAATTAAAAAAAAAAAAACGTGGAGCTTCTCCCTATTTTTGTGTCCAGCCAGGTACAACTAGGCAGCTGGGGGATGGAATCTGCAGCGCAGGGAGGCCCAAGCTTTCTGCCCTCCCCCCCCCCCGCTGAAAATTGCAGTCCGCAGCCGCCCCGGAAAATGGCGCGTTCATAGAAGCTGGATGCTGTACCTGGCTGGCATACAAAAATATGGCGAAGCCCACGTCAAAAGTTTTGGGAAAAATTTATTAAAAAATAAATAATAATTTAGGGACTGCATCTTTATTAAGTCCTCAAATGTCATTTAGTGTTAAAATAAAGGATTTATTTAAAAAAAAAATGGCGTGGGATCCCCCATAATTTTAGTCTCTAGCGGAGGTTAAGCAGACGGCTGGGGCAGATGTTTGAAGCCTGGGAAGGGGGTAAAACCCACGGAGCTTCCCAGGCTACTAATATCAGCCCCCAGCTGAATACCTAGCCTTTACTAGCTATTAAAATGGGGGACCCCCCAAAAAAAAATGACGTGGGGTCCCCTCTATTTTAATAGCTAGCAAAGGCTAGGCAGACAGCTGGGGGCTGATATTAATAGCTCAGGAAGGGTGCCATGAATATTGGCCCCCTCCCAGGCTAGAAACACCAGCCGTCAGCCGCCCCAGAAATGGCGCATCCATAGGATGCGCCAATTCTGGCACTTAGCCTCGCTCTTCCACGCTGCCCTGGTGCGGTGGCAGGGGGTAATAGTGGTGGGGTTCATGTCAGCGCCAGCTGCCATGAAGCCCAGGTTAGTAATGATGGCCGTCTATATGACACCCCCATTACTAACCTACAAAGTGTTAAAAAGAAAAAACACACTACACCCAGAAAAAAATAATTTATTTGAAATAAAACACCATTTTATTTAATTCTTAGTTTACTAAAAAAAAAATAGTTACCTGTCCACGTTCCTGCGCTGATCTCCCATGCACAGCTGTCACATCTGGAGATGGTGACAGCTGTGCATGGCTGCTGTAAGCTCAGGCTGCCGGGAACACGTCCGCTCCCGGCAGCGGGAGCCACTGACTGAGGTCACCGGAGTGCATTCAGGCAGCGCAGCTCCGGAGACCTCCTTTACGGCAGTGCTGTACCGTGGGAATTTCTCACGATACAGCAGTGCCGTAAAGGAGCTAACCGGAGCAGCGCTGCCTGAACTCCGGTGAACCCTTACGGCCCCGTCATTCTAGCGGCGGCAGCGGTTCAGAGCGGTCACATTCTATGTGGCTGCTCTGAACTGGAGATCTTCGTGGGACACTCGTGGACTACTACGGAGGGGTAAGGATAAGGTTGTGGTTTATTATTTTATATTTTATTACAGGAGATCGATGGCTTCGGGGAATTAGGTGTCTTGGTGAGTATAGGTGTAGTTTTTTATTTTTTACTTTATTTTAGGTGGCGATCGGCGGGGACAGGTAATGTATGAACTAATTTCTTTTAGGTAACCACTGGCCACCAATGACATGTATCTAACATTTATTGGGGACACAGTAGGGCAATTTAAATAGCAGGATCAGGCTGATGGGAACTACTGCTCCCATCGAGCTGATCCTGCTGGCAGGAGTGGACGGGGGACAGACATAGGCCGATGGGAGTAGTAGTGTCACATCGGCCTATGTCTGCCCGCACACACACCCGCACACATCGCACAGACACCCCGCACACATCGCACACACACCCCGCACACACACCCGCACACACACACACCCGCACACACACACCCGCACACACACACCCGCACACATCGCACAGACACCCCGCACACACACCCCGCACACATCGCACAGACACCCCGCACACACACCCCGCACACACACACACCCGCACACACACACCCCGCACACACACTAATCATGACGGGTCCGGGAGGTGAGGCTGACCTGTGCGGCCGTGGGAAAGTTCATGTGAGTTCATGCAGTCAAGCATGAACTCACATGAACCCTCTGAGGGCACCGCGGCTACTTCAAATGAACAGCTGATCGGCATCACCTGATACCTCAGCTGTTCATTTGAAATAACCGGCGGGAAAGCGCAGCACAGAACGGGAAAGCCGGCGGTGAAGTCTTTTCACTGCCGGCTTCCCCGCCCGGGTCCTTCGCTCCTTGGTGCTGTGCTCCCCGCCCGGTCCTAATTTACGATCGGGATGGGAGGTGGCGAGGGGAGCGGAGGATCGGGGTGGGAGGCTGCGGGGAAGCAGTATGGGGCTGCGTGATTGTTTAAAAGCCGGCGGCTTTTTACCGCGCGCCGGCTTTTAAACAATCAGGAGAATTCTCCCACGCTGGGATGGCATTCTGATGACAAGCTGGATCGCAGCTGAGCGCTGCCATCCAGCTTGTCATCCTTCAGAGACACTGCAGAGCGCAGGCATTATGGGAACTTCCGATTCCGGTATTCGATATTATAAAAGTATCGGAATTAAGTATCGGAATTCCGATACAGTGAATATCGGCCGATACCCGATATTTCAGTATCGGAATGCTCAACACTAATGATAACAAAAAAACGTTTTCTCCACTCATGGTTATTGGTTGGGTGAAGCCATTTATTGTCAAACTACTGTGTTTTCTCTTTTTAAATCTTAATGACAACAAAAAACATCCAAATGATCCTGATCAAAAGTTTACATACCCTGGTGATTTTGGCCTGATAACATGCACAGAATTTGACACAAATGGGTTTGAATGGCTACTAAAGGTAACATCCTCACCTGTGACCTGTTTGCTTGTAATCAGTGTGTGTGCAAAAAAGCTGAGTGAGTTTCTGGGATCCAGACAGACTCTTGCATCTTTCATCCAGCCACTGACATTTCTGGATTGTGAGTCATGGGGAAAGCAAAAGAATTGTCAACGAATCTACGGGAAAAGGTAGTTGAACTGTATAACACAGGAAATGGATACAAAAAAGAATCCAAGAAATTGATAATGGCAGTGAGCAGCATGCAAACTGTGATTAACAAATGGAAAAATTAGGGATCTGTAAAAACCAAACCCCGGTGAAAACTACGGGTGTGGCTGTTTCAAGATGCACAATAAGGAGGCACTTGAAGAAAAATGGGCTGCATGGTCGAGTCGCCAGAAGAAAGCAATTACTGCGCAAATGCCACAAAGTATCTCACCTACAATACGCCAAACAGTACAGAGACAAGCCTCAAAACTTCTGGAACAAGGAAATTTGGAGTGATGAGATCAAAATTTAACTTTTTGGCCACAACCATAAATGATACATTTGGAGAGAGGTCAACAAGGCCTATGATAAAAGGAACACCGTACAGTAAAGCACGGAGGTGGATCGCTGATGTTTTGGAGATGTGTGAGCTACGAAGGCACAGGAAACTTGGTAAAAGTTGAAGGAAAGATGAATGCAGCATGTTATCAGCAAATACTGGAGGCAAATTTGCACTCATCAGCCCAGAAGCTGCACATGGGATGTACTTGGATGTTCCTATGTGACGCCTCTTCTCGGAAGCCCTTGCCTTTACCATGGGAGATGGGGGACTCGGAGTTGGGTCCTGTGATGGAGAGATGGGGTGCAGCCGTGGCCCGGACCCGACCCGTGCTCAGGGCCGTTGTTATGCACACGCCCGGGCTGAGCGGCGTGTGCGTGTGATTGTAGTGATTCCACTGGACCGTGCCGGAGAGTGAATGCCTGGAGGGGCTTAACTAGGTATTCACCCGATCCGACCAGGGTCGCACGACGGCATACGACGCCAGTGCACCAAGGAGGAACCGAGCAGAGGGACCAGGTGCTACTTCAGGACAGACCCCGGACACGGCTGTTGACCCACACAGGGGAATACAGGAACAGACTGGTAGGCTGGCACACAGACTGGTGGGTATAGGCAGGCACGACTGGTATGCAGGCAGGCGGGTATGCAGGCAGGGGGGTACAGGCAAGCACAGCTAGAGTGCAGACAGGGAGGCACTAGCAGGTAGGAACACAGGCGGGATAGGACCCAGTACACACTGGGACTCAGGAACAATACAGGCAGAGGGGTACAGGCAAGCACAGCTAGAGGGCAGACAGGGAGGCACTAGCAGGTAGGGACACTGGCGGGATAGGACCCAGTACACACTGGGACTCAGGAACAGAACCACAGATGTGGCGGACAAACACAGCAGAGTGAGGCTGCCCAGAGAGGTGAGCGAGAACAGGGCAGGACAAGGCCACCTGTAGCGGTGAGCAAGAGTAGAGCAGGACAAGGCCGCCAGGAGCAGTGAACAAAGGATCAGAGCTGAGCGAGACTGCTGGAGCAGTGAGCAAGAGTAAAGCAGGACGAGGCCGCCTGGAGCGGTGAGCAAAGGAGTCAGAGCAGACTAGAACCGCCGGAGCGGTGAGCAAAGGAGTCAGAGCAGACTAGAACCGCCGGAGCGGTGAGCAAAGGAGTCAGAGCAGACTAGAACCGCCGGAGCGGTGAGCAAAGGAGTCAGAGCAGACTAGAACCGCCGGAGCGGTGAGCAAAGGAGTCAGAGCAGGCAAGGCTGAGTAGGGGGGACAGGGCTCTGTTCACACGGAACAGACAGGAAGGGAAAGGCAGAGCCAGACACCCACAGGGTACTTGCAGTGAAGTAGCGAGTGGACCACAAACTCACAAACGGGAGTACAGAGACAACAGGCAGGAGTTAGGTACGAGTTCAGACTCTGCAGAAAAAGGAAAGGAACGGACATAGAGAAAAGACAGATGAAAGATAGGAGAGAGTACAGACTGGAACTGAGTGTACGGAGGAGACTGACACAGGAGCGGGACACAGGAGCGGGTATGGGAATACGGCCCCCAGAGAGGCGGGACGAACAGGCAAGGAGCGTGTTCAGACAGGACAGACAAGATACAGGAGCAGGTCTGGGTAATCGGCCCCCAGAGAGGCAGGACGAACAGGCAAGGAGCGTGTTCAGACAGGACAGACAAGATACAGGAACGGAACTAGGTAATCGGCCCCTAGAAGGCGGGAGGAACAGGCTAGGAGCGTGTTCAGACAGGCCTGGAAATACAGCCTCCAGGAGAGGCAGCAGGCAAGAGTACACAGACAGGACTCAGTTCAGACATGGGAACTGAAACCGCAAGACAGGAGACAAAGAACGGGACCTGGCACCTTCAGAGTGAAAGCACACACTGAATGAAACACTATGCTCAGGCAGGGATAGATGGGAGCAGCTGAGCTATATACCAGGTGACAGACAGCAATAGGCTGAGGACGCACAAGGGGTGTGACCCACAGCAGGTACAAAAAGCAGGAAGTGATCGGGCGCCGCCCTTAAGCAGCAGAAACATACACAAACAGACAGCATGGAGGGAAGCCAGAGAGACATTCTGGACTGGAGATCAAGTGCGCGCTCTTGCACAGTGGGAGATGGACCACCATGCAAGGACGCCGCCAGGTATGTTACAGTACCCTCCCCCTTACGCCCCCTCTTCTTCAGGCCTGCCAGAATCTTCCGCAGGGAATTCGAGGACCAGTCGTTCACTTCAAGGAGATCACTTCCACTGTCCACAGGAAAAACTGATCTCATCTGGTTAGCTAGGATGCTACCTCCTATCCAGCCATCCTCAGCAACAGACGAAACGGGTGGAGTACCAGGAACAGCACACAAGGAAGTCTCTCTCCACATATTTTCAGGTGGCACCCCAGAGGGTACAGGAGACAACTGGAAGTCCTTCACCGGGTTGGAGGGGGACAGAGACTTGGGGGTAATCTCTGCTTCGAGGTACATCTTGTCAAGCTCACAGGAAGAAATAGACGGGTTATCAGGTACATAATGAGTAAAAAGTCACTGTCTCTTTGTTATCTGGTGGTACCCCGGAGGATTCAGGAAACAACTGGAGGTCCTCCGCCGGGTCAGAAGAGTGCAGAGGCTCAGAGAAAACATCTGCTTCAGAGTACACTAAGTCGGACTCACTGGACGAAGCAGGTGAGGTATCGGGTACCGAGTATAGGAAAGTCTCTGTCCATTCACCACCAGGTGGCACCCCGAAGGGTTCTGGAGACAACTGGCGGTCCTCCGCCTGGTCAGAAGGGTGTAGAGACTCACGGGTAACCCCTGCTTCAGAGTACACTAGGTCGGACTCACTGGACGAAGCAAGCGAGGTATCAGATCTAGGATATAGGAAAGTCTCTGTCCATTCACCACCAGGTGGCACCCAGAAGGGTTCTGGAGACAACTGGAGGTCCTCCGCCTGGTCGGAGGGGTGTAGAGACTCGGGAGTAACTACTGCTTCGGAGTACACTAGGTTGGACTCAGTGGACGAAGCGAGCGAGGTATCAGGTACAGAGTATAGGAGAGTCTCTGTCCTTTCGCTACCAGGTAGCACCCCGAAGGGTTCTGGAGACAACTGGAGGTCCTCCGCCTGGTCGGAGGGGTGTAGAGACTCGGGAGTAACCTCTGCTTCGGAGTACACTAGGTTGGACTCAGTGGACGAAGCGAGCGAGGTATCAGGTACAGAGTATAGGAGAGTCTCTGTCCTTTCGCTACCAGGTAGCACCCCGAAGGGTTCAGGAGACAACTGGAGGTCCTCCGCCTGGTCGGAGGGGTGTAGAGACTCGGGGGTAACTACCACTTTGGGGTACCCATTGTCAGGCTCACAGGACGAAGCGGACAAAGTATCGAGTACCGAGTGTAGAGAAGTCTCTCTCCATTTGTCATCGAGTGGTATCCCGGAGGATTCAGGAGGCAACAGGGGGTCCTCCACCAGGTAGTAGAGGTGCACAGACTCTGAGGTAACCACAGCTTTGGAGCATCCTTGGACATGCACACCGGTTAAAGTGGGTGAAGCATCTGATGCCGGGTGCAGGAAGTTCTCCTGTGTGGAGTCTGGATGGGCAGAAGTCTCTTCGGGCAGGAGAACTGGTGCACTACCCACGCACATTACCCATTGGGGCTTCTCCGGGATACAGGGAGATGAAGCTTCAGTAGGGACTTCAAGGTTGGGGTCAGGAGGTCTCAGGGAGGACAGACCTTGGCGTGACGGCTTGCCTCTACGTCTAGCACGTCTGGACTGCCTCTTGAGGTTGGGAGAAGTATTCCGGAAAGCGTAGTCACCCTGTGAGGATTCTGGGTGGGCAGTAGTCTCATTGGGCTGGAGGACTATTGCGCTACCCACACACATTACCCATCGGGGCTGCTCCGGGATATTGGGAAGTGAAGCTTCAGCAGGGGCTTCAGGGTTAGGGTCCTCGAAGACCATACGAAAGGCCACCAGGAAGGCCTGCAGGTCAAGGACGACAGGATCCCATGCTTCCCATAGGGGGGTGACCCATTTCAAGGCATCACCCGCTAGGTAGTCAATCATAAAGGCCACTTTAGCCCAATCGGAAGGAAAATAGAGAGGGTAGGCCTTAAAGTGTAGCATGCATTGCTCCACAAATGCACGACACTGTCTTGGATCCCCATAGTAACGTGGCGGATCCGCAGGAACGAGAGCTGATAGATCCATCTGGACGGTGCGTAATTCGCCTGGAACTCAGCTAAGGAAAAAAAAATTTTATTTATTTATTTTAATGCATGTATTCGCTGGAAAACTTCTCAGAGAGCGAAGGCCGTGGGGCTCAACGGGAACCATGGCCTGAGCATGCTGTTATGCACACGCCCGGGCTGAGCGGCGTGTGCGTGTGATTGTAGTGATTCCACTGGACCGTGCCGGAGAGTGAATGCCTGGAGGGGCTTAACTAGGTATTCACCCGATCCGACCAGGGTCGCACGACGGCATACGACGCCAGTGCACCAAGGAGGAACCGAGCAGAGGGACCAGGTGCTACTTCAGGACAGACCCCGGACACGGCTGTTGACCCACACAGGGGAATACAGGAACAGACTGGTAGGCTGGCACACAGACTGGTGGGTATAGGCAGGCACGACTGGTATGCAGGCAGGCGGGTATGCAGGCAGGGGGGTACAGGCAAGCACAGCTAGAGTGCAGACAGGGAGGCACTAGCAGGTAGGAACACAGGCGGGATAGGACCCAGTACACACTGGGACTCAGGAACAATACAGGCAGAGGGGTACAGGCAAGCACAGCTAGAGTGCAGACAGGGAGGCACTAGCAGGTAGGGACACTGGCGGGATAGGACCCAGTACACACTGGGACTCAGGAACAGAACCACAGATGTGGCGGACAAACACAGGAGAGTGAGGCTGCCCAGAGAGGTGAGCGAGAACAGGGCAGGACAAGGCCACCTGTAGCGGTGAGCAAGAGTAGAGCAGGACAAGGCCGCCAGGAGCAGTGAACAAAGGATCAGAGCTGAGCGAGACTGCTGGAGCAGTGAGCAAGAGTAAAGCAGGACGAGGCCGCCTGGAGCGGTGAGCAAGAGTGGAGCGAGACTGCCGGAGCAGCGAGCAAAAGGGTCAGAGCGGAGCAAGGCTGCCGGAGCAGCGAGCAAAGGAGTCAGAGCAGACTAGAACCGCCGGAGCGGTGAGCAAAGGAGTCAGAGCAGACTAGAACCGCCGGAGCGGTGAGCAAAGGAGTCAGAGCAGACTAGAACCGCCGGAGCGGTGAGCAAAGGAGTCAGAGCAGACTAGAACCGCCGGAGCGGTGAGCAAAGGAGTCAGAGCAGACTAGAACCGCCGGAGCGGTGAGCAAAGGAGTCAGAGCAGACTAGAACCGCCGGAGCGGTGAGCAAAGGAGTCAGAGCAGGCTAGAACCGCCGGAGCAGTGAGCAAAGGAGTCAGAGCAGGCAAGGCTGAGTAGGGGGGACAGGGCTCTGTTCACACGGAACAGACAGGAAGGGAAAGGCAGAGCCAGACACCCACAGGGTACTTGCAGTGAAGTAGCGAGTGGACCACAAACTCACAAACGGGAGTACAGAGACAACAGGCAGGAGTTAGGTACGAGTTCAGACTCTGCAGAAAAAGGAAAGGAACAGACATAGAGAAAAGACAGATGAAAGATAGGAGAGAGTACAGACTGGAACTGAGTGTACGGAGGAGACCGACACAGGAGCGGGACACAGGAGCGGGTCTGGGAATACGGCCCCCAGAGAGGCGGGACGAACAGGCAAGGAGCGTGTTCAGACAGGACAGACAAGATACAGGAGCAGGTCTGGGTAATCGGCCCCCAGAGAGGCAGGACGAACAGGCAAGGAGCGTGTTCAGACAGGACAGACAAGATACAGGAACGGATCTAGGTAATCGGCCCCTAGAAGGCGGGAGGAACAGGCTAGGAGCGTGTTCAGACAGCCCTGGAAATACAGCCTCCAGGAGAGGCAGCAGGCAAGAGTACACAGACAGGACTCAGTTCAGACACGGGAACTGAAACCGCAAGACAGGAGACAAAGAACGGGACCTGGCACCTTCAGAGTGAAAGCACACACTGAATGAAACACTATGCTCAGGCAGGGATAGATGGGAGCAGCTGAGCTATATACCAGGTGACAGACAGCAATAGGCTGAGGACGCACAAGGGGTGTGACCCACAGCAGGTACAAAAAGCAGGAAGTGATCGGGCGCCGCCCTTAAGCAGCAGAAACAGACACAAACAGACAGCATGGAGGGAAGCCAGAGAGACATTCTGGACTGGAGATCAAGTGCGCGCTCTTGCACAGTGGGAGATGGACCACCATGCAAGGACGCCGCCAGGTATGTTACAGTACCCCCCCCTTACGCCCCCTCTTCTTCAGGCCTGCCAGAATCTTCCGCAGGGAATTCGAGGACCAGTCGTTCACTTCAAGGAGATCACTTCCACTGTCCACAGGAAAAACTGATCTCATCTGGTTAGCTAGGATGCTACCTCCTATCCAGCCATCCTCAGCAACAGACGAAACGGGTGGAGTACCAGGAACAGCACACAAGGAAGTCTCTCTCCACATATTTTCAGGTGGCACCCCAGAGGGTACAGGAGACAACTGGAAGTCCTTCACCGGGTTGGAGGGGGACAGAGACTTGGGGGTAATCTCTGCTTCGAGGTACATCTTGTCAAGCTCACAGGAAGAAATAGACGGGTTATCAGGTACATAATGAGGAAAAGTCACTGTCTCTTTGTTATCTGGTGGTACCCCGGAGGATTCAGGAAACAACTGGAGGTCCTCCTCCGGGTCAGAAGAGTGCAGAGGCTCAGAGAAAACATCTGCTTCAGAGTACACTAAGTCGGACTCACTGGACGAAGCAGGTGAGGTATCGGGTACCGAGTATAGGAAAGTCTCTGTCCATTCACCACCAGGTGGCACCCCGAAGGGTTCTGGAGACAACTGGCGGTCCTCCGCCTGGTCAGAAGGGTGTAGAGACTCACGGGTAACCCCTGCTTCAGAGTACACTAGGTCGGACTCACTGGACGAAGCAAGCGAGGTATCAGATCTAGGATATAGGAAAGTCTCTGTCCATTCACCACCAGGTGGCACCCAGAAGGGTTCTGGAGACAACTGGAGGTCCTCCGCCTGGTCGGAGGGGTGTAGAGACTCGGGAGTAACTACTGCTTCGGAGTACACTAGGTTGGACTCAGTGGACGAAGCGAGCGAGGTATCAGGTACAGAGTATAGGAGAGTCTCTGTCCTTTCGCTACCAGGTAGCACCCCGAAGGGTTCTGGAGACAACTGGAGGTCCTCCGCCTGGTCGGAGGGGTGTAGAGACTCGGGAGTAACCTCTGCTTCGGAGTACACTAGGTTGGACTCACTGGACGAAGCGAGCGAGGTATCAGGTACAGAGTATAGGAGAGTCTCTGTCCTTTCGCTACCAGGTAGCACCCCGAAGGGTTCAGGAGACAACTGGAGGTCCTCCGCCTGGTCGGAGGGGTGTAGAGACTCGGGGGTAACTACCACTTTGGGGTACCCATTGTCAGGCTCACAGGACGAAGCGGACAAAGTATCGAGTACCGAGTGTAGAGAAGTCTCTCTCCATTTGTCATCGAGTGGTATCCCGGAGGATTCAGGAGGCAACAGGGGGTCCTCCACCAGGTAGTAGAGGTGCACAGACTCTGAGGTAACCACAGCTTTGGAGCATCCTTGGACATGCACACCGGTTAAAGTGGGTGAAGCATCTGATGCCGGGTGCAGGAAGTTCTCCTGTGTGGAGTCTGGATGGGCAGAAGTCTCTTCGGGCAGGAGAACTGGTGCACTACCCACGCACATTACCCATTGGGGCTTCTCCGGGATACAGGGAGATGAAGCTTCAGTAGGGACTTCAAGGTTGGGGTCAGGAGGTCTCAGGGAGGACAGACCTTGGCGTGACGGCTTGCCTCTACGTCTAGCACGTCTGGACTGCCTCTTGAGGTTGGGAGAAGTATTCCGGAAAGCGTAGTCACCCTGTGAGGATTCTGGGTGGGCAGTAGTCTCATTGGGCTGGAGGACTATTGCGCTACCCACACACATTACCCATCGGGGCTGCTCCGGGATATTGGGAAGTGAAGCTTCAGCAGGGGCTTCAGGGTTAGGGTCCTCGAAGACCATACGAAAGGCCACCAGGAAGGCCTGCAGGTCAAGGACGACAGGATCCCATGCTTCCCATAGGGGGGTGACCCATTTCAAGGCATCACCCGCTAGGTAGTCAATCATAAAGGCCACTTTAGCCCAATCGGAAGGAAAATAGAGAGGGTAGGCCTTAAAGTGTAGCATGCATTGCTCCACAAATGCACGACACTGTCTTGGATCCCCATAGTAACGTGGCGGATCCGCAGGAACGAGAGCTGATAGATCCATCTGGACGGTGCGTAATTCGCCTGGAACTCAGCTAAGGAAAAAAAAATTTTATTTATTTATTTTAATGCATGTATTCGCTGGAAAACTTCTCAGAGAGCGAAGGCCGTGGGGCTCAACGGGAACCATGGCCTGAGCATACTGTTATGCACACGCCCGGGCTGAGCGGCGTGTGCGTGTGATTGTAGTGATTCCACTGGACCGTGCCGGAGAGTGAATGCCTGGAGGGGCTTAACTAGGTATTCACCCGATCCGACCAGGGTCGCACGACGGCATACGACGCCAGTGCACCAAGGAGGAACCGAGCAGAGGGACCAGGTGCTACTTCAGGACAGACCCCGGACACGGCTGTTGACCCACACAGGGGAATACAGGAACAGACTGGTAGGCTGGCACACAGACTGGTGGGTATAGGCAGGCACGACTGGTATGCAGGCAGGCGGGTATGCAGGCAGGGGGGTACAGGCAAGCACAGCTAGAGTGCAGACAGGGAGGCACTAGCAGGTAGGAACACAGGCGGGATAGGACCCAGTACACACTGGGACTCAGGAACAATACAGGCAGAGGGGTACAGGCAAGCACAGCTAGAGTGCAGACAGGGAGGCACTAGCAGGTAGGGACACTGGCGGGATAGGACCCAGTACACACTGGGACTCAGGAACAGAACCACAGATGTGGCGGACAAACACAGCAGAGTGAGGCTGCCCAGAGAGGTGAGCGAGAACAGGGCAGGACAAGGCCACCTGTAGCGGTGAGCAAGAGTAGAGCAGGACAAGGCCGCCAGGAGCAGTGAACAAAGGATCAGAGCTGAGCGAGACTGCTGGAGCAGTGAGCAAGAGTAAAGCAGGACGAGGCCGCCTGGAGCGGTGAGCAAGAGTGGAGCGAGACTGCCGGAGCAGCGAGCAAAAGGGTCAGAGCGGAGCAAGGCTGCCGGAGCAGCGAGCAAAGGAGTCAGAGCAGACTAGAACCGCCGGAGCGGTGAGCAAAGGAGTCAGAGCAGACTAGAACCGCCGGAGCGGTGAGCAAAGGAGTCAGAGCAGACTAGAACCGCCGGAGCGGTGAGCAAAGGAGTCAGAGCAGACTAGAACCGCCGGAGCGGTGAGCAAAGGAGTCAGAGCAGGCTAGAACCGCCGGAGCAGTGAGCAAAGGAGTCAGAGCAGGCAAGGCTGAGTAGGGGGGACAGGGCTCTGTTCACACGGAACAGACAGGAAGGGAAAGGCAGAGCCAGACACCCACAGGGTACTTGCAGTGAAGTAGCGAGTGGACCACAAACTCACAAACGGGAGTACAGAGACAACAGGCAGGAGTTAGGTACGAGTTCAGACTCTGCAGAAAAAGGTAAGGAACAGACATAGAGAAAAGACAGATGAAAGATAGGAGAGAGTACAGACTGGAACTGAGTGTACGGAGGAGACCGACACAGGAGCGGGACACAGGAGCGGGTCTGGGAATACGGCCCCCAGAGAGGCGGGACGAACAGGCAAGGAGCGTGTTCAGACAGGACAGACAAGATACAGGAGCAGGTCTGGGTAATCGGCCCCCAGAGAGGCAGGACGAACAGGCAAGGAGCGTGTTCAGACAGGACAGACAAGATACAGGAACGGATCTAGGTAATCGGCCCCTAGAAGGCGGGAGGAACAGGCTAGGAGCGTGTTCAGACAGGCCTGGAAATACAGCCTCCAGGAGAGGCAGCAGGCAAGAGTACACAGACAGGACTCAGTTCAGACACGGGAACTGAAACCGCAAGACAGGAGACAAAGAACGGGACCTGGCACCTTCAGAGTGAAAGCACACACTGAATGAAACACTATGCTCAGGCAGGGATAGATGGGAGCAGCTGAGCTATATACCAGGTGACAGACAGCAATAGGCTGAGGACGCACAAGGGGTGTGACCCACAGCAGGTACAAAAAGCAGGAAGTGATCGGGCGCCGCCCTTAAGCAGCAGAAACAGACACAAACAGACAGCATGGAGGGAAGCCAGAGAGACATTCTGGACTGGAGATCAAGTGCGCGCTCTTGCACAGTGGGAGATGGACCACCATGCAAGGACGCCGCCAGGTATGTTACAGCCGTCACATTAAAAAGGATGGTGTGGGCTTATCCGGGTAGAGTGCCTGATTTACGACTACGCCACCTGTGGCACCTGGTGAAGGCCACCAGCGCCGCTGCAGTCCGCTGAGGCATGGTTTTATGGCGGCCCAAGTTATTACTACTCCCCACAGGTGGAGCGAGGCATCAGGGCAGAGGGACAGGATGGAGGGGGTAGTAGTAGAGGAGAACGGATGCTGCGTCGCGCAGTGTGGCGCAGAATAAACAGTCCGGAGGCCACAGGGGTGAACTTCCAAGGCTTTACTCACTTTAGAGATGGCAGAAGGTAGGCGACTCGCTGCTCCCCGCGGAGTCCTGCGGTCACCAGGGACGGGGATCCGACAACCTCCGAGCAAGTCCAGCGTTCAATCGGGACCCTGCACCAGAGTTTTCCTGAACTACAGACCGAATCCTTTCCTGTCCGTGTGTGTAGATAGGCCGGGTCTCCCTCTGAGCTCCTCTCAGAACAAGGGTACGGGTGGCAGCTCCGCTCCTTCCGATACCTGGTGGGATCCTCAGGGCCTACCGGGCTTTCCCGACCAGGACTTGGAGTAGCAAGGTCGGGTGTCGGGGGCCGGTACCCCTCTTGCAGCCTGACTCCCTCTGAATATATCAGGTTGGCGAGGACAGGTGGCGTACACCGCTCCGTCTGCATCCTCCCTGGGATCCATTTGCTGTGGAGCTACACTCTTGAGCTCCGGGCCTTCTTGGTCATGGTCCTTGACCGGGCTGAGATATTCATTGTCTACAACCTACCCCTCGTCCCAAGGCCGGGGTACGAGGGCTGTGTCCCAATCCGATGCAGGCCCACACAGGATCTGCGCTCCGGGAGGGAGGTCACAGTGCCAGACTTGACTACACTGTCAGTCAGAGAACGATCAAAGAACCATCAAAAGACCAAGAACCAAAAATGGCTTTCTATTAAATATGAAATTTTAAAGTGTCATTAAATTGTGAGTCCTCCACCCTCACCCACTAACTGGTTCCCCTAACTCTTGGTTCCCCAGTCTCCCTGTAACCAGGAAGGCAGCACCTAGTGCATTCTAGCCCCTGTGGGGCGAAATGTGGTGTTGGATGCAAAGGTTGGGTCCCAACCATCACACTGTTCTTACCTCAGAGGAGGAATACTACACTCCATTAGAGAAATACAGCATCCCTGTGGCGGTCGAACCCTCTGGGGCGCCACACCAACATGACAATGATCCAACACACAAGGCCAAGTTGACCTGTCATTGGCTACAGCAGAACAAAGTGAAGGTTCTGGAGTGGCCATCTCAGTATCCTGACCTCAATATCATTGAGCCACTCTGGGGAGATCTCAAGCGTGCAGTTCAGGAATTTACAGGAACTGGAGGCTTTTTGCCAAGAAGAATGGGCAGCTTTCCCATCTGAGAAAATAAAGAACCTCATCCACAACTACCACAAAAGATTTCAAGCTGTCATTGATGTTAGAGGGGGCAATACACGGTATTAAGAATTGGGGTATGTGAACTTTTGATCAGGGCCAATTGGATGTTTTTGGTTGTCATTAAGATTTAAAAAGAGAAAACACAGTAGTTTGACAATAAATGGCTGCAGCCAACCAATAACCATGAGCGGAGAAAAAGTTTTTTGTTATCATTTATATTCTCTGAAACAAGGCCAAGAAAGGAAAAATTCTGCCGGGGTATGTAAACTTTTGAGCACAACTGTAGCATTGTGATGTCTAGTATGATATGTATATATTTTTTTATGTAACCTACAGTATACCTCCCAACTTTTCAGAGAAGCAAAGAGGAACAAAAATGCAATTTTTTAGACAAAGCCCCTAACCACACCCATTACACACCTCCAACCACACCCATTCAGCACTTCAGATCACACTGTTTTATAAACCATAATCAAAAAAAACTTTTAAATAAGAATATTTCAAACTACGAAATTCTATTTCAAAGCAAATCTGTCACCTAAATCTGCACTATGTAAAAGCTGCAGATTACATGACAGGTCCACTCTATTAGATAAAATATCTTTAAATATATTGTGCTTTTGGTTAATAGGAGGAATTAGAGAATACAGTCAACACATTGTTGTGCATGTCTGCTGAAATCATGACAAGCGTTACACTCACCTCTAGTGTTGAGCGAACATGCTCGACACTGCTCGGTACTCGCCCGAGCATCTCACTACTCGGGATGTTCGGCGAGCAGAGAGCAAATCCGGGTTACTCGGGTGGGAGTTTGGGTCTCCGCCCTGCATGTTTGGCGCTCTTTACAGAGCCAATGAACATGCAGGGATTGCCAGCCAGTCACTGTAATGCCGCAGCCATGTTGGTTGTGGGCATTACAGTGATTGGCTGGCCGCACAGCGTCACCTCGAGTATTTAAAACCGGGCGCCGCCATCTTGGACACAGTCGCTCCGGATCAGACGGTGTAGGGAGAATGCTGCTGAGCTAGGGAGAGATTTATACTGCAAAATAGGTAGTGTAGGGTCTCTAAAGCCTGCCAAATCAAACAAAAAGTCCCTCTCAGGGCTAATATCCATCCCAGATATCAGGCAGGCAGGCTGTATAGGAGGCGCAGTGGTTATACCAACAAACACTGCATTACAGTCCTGTGTGCAGCTTTACAAATTGCTAGACTTAGCCCCAGGTCTCAGGGGTCAGGAAAAATCCTTTTTTTTTCATCTAAATCCTTTTTTTTCTCCTCAGTCAGACTGTACAAATACCCGTCTTATTAACCTTTTGGTATTCCCCCCCCCCCCCAAAAAAAAAAATAAAAATTGAGTGTGTCTGTGAGTGTTCAGACACAAATATATCTGTTTAAAAGAGTCTGGTGTAGGCCAAATAGCTAGAACTGTGGTTTTGCAGTTCCATGGTTCAAATCTCTGTATTATCCGCTTTTTTGCATTTTTTCCATAAAAATAAACATTTTGAGTGTCTCGCTGACTGTTCAGACACAAATATATCTGTTTAAAAGATTAGGTATAGGCCAGATAACTAGAACTGTGGGTTTCCTCTTCCACGGTTCAAATCAGGGTGTAATCCACCTTTTTGCATAAAAAAAAACAGTTTCAGTGTCTTGCTGACTGTTCAGACACAAATATACAGTATCTGTTTAAAAGATTCTTGTGTAGGCCAGAGAACTAGAACTGTGGTTTTCCTCTTCCACAGTTCAAATCTGGGAGTAATCCACCTTTTTGCATAAAAAAAACAGTTTCAGTGTCTCGCTGACTGTTCAGACACAAATATATCTGTTTAAAAGAGTCTGGAGTAGGCCAGATAACTAGAACTGTGATTTTGCAGTTCCACGGTTCAAATCTCTGTATTATTCACTTTTTTGCCTTTTTTCCATAAAAAAACAGTTTGAGCGTCTTACTGACTGTTCAGACACAAATATATCTGTTTAAAAGATTCTGGTGTAGGCCAGAGAACTAGAACTGTGGTTTTCCTCTTCCACGGTTCAAAGCTGGGAGTAATCCACCTTTTTGCATAAAAAAAAAACAGTTTCAGTGTCTCGCGGACTGTTCAGACACAAATATATCTGTTAAAAGAGTCTGGAGTAGGCCAGAGAACTAGGACTGTGGTTTTCCTCTTCCACGGTTCAAATCTGGGAGTAATCCACCTTTTTGCATAAAAAAAAACAGTTTCAGTGTCTCGCTGACTGTTCAGACACAAATATATCTGTTAAAAGAGTCTGGAGTAGGCCAGATAACTAGAACTGTGATTTTGCAGTTCCACGGTTCAAATCTCTGTATTATTCACTTTTTTGCCTTTTTTCCATAAAAAAACAGTTTGAGCGTCTTACTGACTGTTCAGACACAAATATATCTGTTTAAAAGATTCTGGTGTAGGCCAGAGAACTAGAACTGTGGTTTTCCTCTTCCACGGTTCAAATCTGGGAGTAATCCACCTTTTTGCATAAAAAAAAACAGTTTCAGTGTCTCGCGGACTGTTCAGACACAAATATATCTGTTAAAAGAGTCTGGAGTAGGCCAGAGAACTAGGACTGTGGTTTTCCTCTTCCACGGTTCAAATCTGGGAGTAATCCACCTTTTTGCATAAAAAAAAACAGTTTCAGTGTCTCGCTGACTGTTCAGACACAAATATATCTGTTAAAAGAGTCTGGAGTAGGCCAGATAACTAGAACTTTGGTTTTACAGTTCCACGGTTCAAATCTCTGTATTATCCACTTTTTTGCCTTTTTTCCAAAAAAAAAACAAAACATTTTGAGTGTCTTGCTGACTGTTCAGACACAAATATATCTGTTTAAAAGATTCTGGTGTAGACCAGATTACTAGAACTGTGGTTTTACTCTTCCACGGTTCAAATCTGGGTGTAATCCACCTTTTTGCATAAAAAAAAAGTTTCAGTGCCTCGCTGACTGTTCAGACACAAATATATCTGTTTAAAAGATTCTGGTGTAGGCCAGATAACTAGAACTGTGGTTTTCCTCTTCCACGGTTCAAATCTGGGAGTAATCCACCTTTTTGCATAAAAAAAACAGTTTCAGTGCCTCGCTGACTGTTCAGACACAAATATATCTGTTTAAAAGAGTCTGGAGTAGGCCAGATAACTAGAACTGTGGTTTTGCAGTTCCATGGTTCAAATTTCTGTATTATCCACTTTTTTGCCATTTTTCCATAAAAAAACCCATTTTGAGTGTCTCGCTGACTGTTTAGACACAAATATATCAGTTTAAAAGATTCTGGTGTAGGCCAGAGAACTAGAACTGTGGTTTTCCTCTTCCACGGTTCAAATCTGGGTGTAATCCACCTTTTTGCATAAAAAAACCAGTTTCAGTGTCTCGCTGACTGTTCAGACACAAATATGTCTGTTTAAAAGAGTCTGGTGTAGGCAAGATAACTAGAACTGTGGTTTTGCTGTTCCACAGTTCAAATCTCTGTATTATCCTCTTTTTTGCATTTTTTCCATAAAAAAAAAACAGTTTGAGTGTCTCGCTAACTGTTAAGACACAAATATATCTGTTTAAAAGATTCTGGTGTAGACCAGATAACTAGAACTGTGGTTTTCCTCTTCCACGGTTCAAATATGGAAGTAATCCACCTTTTTGCATAAAAAAAACAGTTTCAGTGTCTCGCTGACTGTTCAGACACAAATGTATCTGTTTAAAAGAGTCTGGAGTAGGCCAGATAACTAGAACTTTGATTTTGCAGTTCCACGGTTCAAATCTCTGTATTATTCACTTTTTTGCCTTTTTTCCATAAAAAAACAGTTTGAGTGTCTTGCTGACTGTTAAGACACAAATACATCTGTTTAAAAGATTCTGGTGTAGGCCAGATAACTAGAACTGTGGTTTTATTCTTTCACGGTTCAAATCTCTTTATTATCCACTTTTTTGCCATTTTTCCATAAAAAAAAAACATTTTGAGTGTCTTGCTGACTGTTCAGACACAAATATATCTGTTTAAAAGATTCTGGTGTAGGCCAGATAACTAGAACTGTGGTTTTCCTCTTCCACGGTTCAAATCTGGGTGTAATCCACCTTTTTGCATAAAAAAAAACAGTTTCAGTTCCTCGCTGACTGTTCAGACACAAATATATCTGTTTCGAAGAGTTTAATGTAGGCCAGATAACTAGAACTGTGGTTTTGCAGTTCCACAGTTCAAATCTCTGTATTATCCTCTTTTTTGCCATTTTTCCATAAAAAAAACATTTTGAGTGTCTCGCTGACTGTTTAGACACAAATATTTAAAAGATTCTGGTGTAGGCCAGAGAACTAGAACTGTGGTTTTCCTCTTCCACAGTTCAAATCTGGGTGTAATCCACCTTTTTGCATAAAAAAAACAGTTTCAGTGTCTCGCTGACTGTTCAGATACAAATATATCTGTTTAAAAGAGTCTGGTGTAGGCCAGATAGCTAGAATTGTGGTTTTGCAGTTCCACGGTTCAAATCTGGGTGTAATCCACCTTTTTGCATAAAAAAAAACAGTTTCAGTTCCTCGCTGACTGTTCAGACACAAATATATCTGTTTAGAAGAGTTTGGTGTAGGCCAGATAACTAGAACTGTGGTTTTGCAGTTCCACAGTTCAAATCTCTGTATTATCCTCTTTTTTGGCTTTTTTCCATAAAAAACAGTGTCTCGCTGACTGTTCAGGCACAAATATACACTACCGTTTAAAAATTTGGGTCACCCAGACAATTTTGTGCTTTCCATGAAAACTCATACTTTTATTTATCAAATGAGTTGCAAAATGATTAGAAAATATTGTCCAGACGTTGATAAGGTTAGAAATAATGATTTTTATTAGAAAGAATAATCTTCTCCTTCAAACTTTGCTTTCGTCAAAGAATGCTCCTTTTGTAGCAATTACAGCATTGCAGACCTTTGGCATTCTAGCTGTTAATTTGCTGAGGTAATCTTGAAAAATTTCACCCCATGCTTCCTGTTGCCCCTCCCACAAGTTGGATTGGCTTGATGGGCACTTTTTGCGTACCATACGGTCAAGCTGCTGCCATAACAGCTCAATGGGGTTGAGATCTGGTGACTGCGCTGGCCACTCCATTACTTATAGAATACCAGCTGCCTGCTTCTTCCCTAAATAGTTCATGCATAATTTGGAGGTGTGCTTTGGGTCATTGTCCTGTTGTAGGATGAAATTGGCTTCAATCAAGCGCTGTCCATAGGGTATGGCATGGCATTGCTAAATGGAGTGATAACCTTCCTTATTCAAAATCCCATTTACCTTGTACAAATCTCCCACTTTACCAGCACCAAAGCAACCCCAGACCATCACATTACCTCCACCATGCTTTACAGATGGCGTCAGGCATTCTTCCAGCATGTTTTCAGTTATTCTGCGTCTCACAAATGTACTTCTGTGTGATCCAAACACCTCAAACTTTGATTCGTCCATAAAACTTTTTTCCAATCTTCCTCTGTCCAATGTCTTTTGCCCATATTAATCTTTTCCTTTTATTAGCCAGTCTCAGATATGGCTTTTTCTTTGCCACTTTTCCCTGATGGCCAGCATCCTGGAGTCACCTCTTCACTGTAGATGTTGACACTGGCGTTTTGCGTGTACTATTTAATGAAGTTGCCAGTTGAGGAGCTGTGAGGCGTGGATTTCTCAAACTAGAGACTCCAATGTACTTGTCTTGTTGCTCAGTTGTGCAGCGGGGCCTCCCGCTTCTCTTTCTACTCTGGTTAGAGCCTGTGCTCTCCACTGAAGGGAGTAGTACATACCGTTGTAGGAAATCCTCAGTTTCTTGGCAATCTCTCACATGGAATAGCCTTCATTTCGAAGAACAATAATAGACTGTCGAGTTTCACATGAAAGTTCTCTTTTTCTTGCAATTTTGAGAGTTTCATAGAATAAACAAATGTAATGCTCCAGATTCTCAGCTAGCTGAAAGGAAGGTCAATTTTATAGCTTCTCAAATCAGCCAAACCATTTTCAGCTGGGCTAACATACTTGTGCAAGGGTTTTCTAGATTTTTCTAAACATCCATTAGCCTTCTTACACAGTTAGCAAACACAATGTAACATTAAAACACTGGATTGGTGGTTGTTGGAAATGGGCCTCTATACACCTATGTAGATATTGCAATAAAAACAAGATGTTTGCAGCTAGAATAGTCATATACCACATTAACAATGTATAGAGTGTATTTCTAATTCATTTAATGTTAGCTTCATTGAAAAAAAATGTGCTTTTCTTTCAAAAATAATGAAATTTCTAAATGACCCCAAACTTTTGAACGGTAGTGTATCTGTTTAAAAGATTTTGGTGTAGGCCAGAGAACTAGAACTAGTTTTCCTCTTCCATGGTTCAAATCTCCTTTTTATTACCCTTTTGCCATTGATAGTGTGAGTGTAAGCTATTTTGCTTCATTTACAATGGGCAAGGCGCGTGGCAAGGGATGTGGAGCTGGACGTTCTGGTGATGGTGCGTGTAGAGGACGGGGCCGTGGCCAAGGTGAAAATGTGCCACAACCAACAGCCACATCTTCTCGCTCCCAGTTCTTGACCGAATTACTAGGGAAGCACACAATAGCACCACTATTGAGAACTGATCAGTGTGAACAGGTTATTAATTGGATAGCAGATAATACTTCCAGTCACCTGGGCACCACCACCTCTGGTCTGTCTTCCACACGGTCAAGTTTTAGTAGCCGTGAGTCTCGACTGCATACTCCTCCTCACCCTGATGCTCCTTCCTCCAACCATACCGAGTGTCATCAGACTGCAACTGATCCCACAATTGGACACTCTGAAGAGCTGTTCACTGGTCCATTTCCATATTTGGGCCCCTCGCCTGCTCCGCTTGAAGTGGTGGAAGAGGAGATCCCAAATATTTGAACAGCCACGTCCACAGGAAGGCTACGCTGGCAATTTGTCACAAGAGGTGGACGATGATGAGACACAATTGCCACAAAGTGAGGAGGAGGACCGTGGTGCGGAAGTGGAAGAGGAGGAGGTGGTGGATGATCTAGTAACTGACCCAAAGTGGCAGGAGGACACGCAGAGTGAGGCCAACAGCACACAGGGGGAGGGATGCAGAGTACCCCAACAGGCAGGAAGAAGCAGTGTGGTGGCCGAAGACAGAAGGCGGGCAACCGTTCCCCGTAACACCAACACGAGGAACGTTGCCAGTACAACCGGTAGCTCTTCCTGAGTCTGGAATTTTTTTAAAGACTCTGCTGATAACCCCAAATAGGCCTTTTGTACCACCTGCCAGGCCAGCATCAGCAGGGGTGACAAAACTACCAGCCTGACCACCACAAGCATGATCAGGCACATGTCAGCAAAGCACCCGACTTTGTGGGGCGAACCCCAGGGTCCACGACCAGTGTCAGTGGGTGTCACCACTGCTTCTTCCGCTGTTGTGCGTGTAAGAGAACCCCCTGGTGTGTGTGCAAGGCAATCCCCTGTCCATATTGCATGCAAAGATGCCCCCTCCTCTCAGTCTTCACTTGTTATGGCAGTTTCTCAAGAAACAGCATCAACGTCCACATCCACGTCCCACTGCAGCGTTCAATTGTAAATATGACAGACCTTTGAACGAAAGCGCAAATTCGCAGCCAACGCCCCACAGGCCACAGTCCTAAATTCGCACATTTCACGACTGCTTGTGTTGGAAATGCTACCTTTTAGGCTGGTGGATACGGAATCCTTCCGCAACCTTATGGCGGTGGCTGTCCCTCGGTACTCGGTTCCCAGCTGACACTATTTTGCCCGGTGTGCCATCCCCGCACTACACAAGCTCGTGTCCCAAAACATCTGCTATGCCCTCAACAACGCAGTTACTGGGAGAGTCCACCGGACACGTGGACAAGTGCTTGTGGCCAGGGATGGTACATCTCCCTGACGGCACACTGGGTAAACATAGTGGAAGTTGGGACCCAGTCGGACCTTGGGACGGAACACATCCTCTCCACACCGAGGATTGCGGCCCTATGTCAGTCAGAGTTGCCCCCACAGTGTACAGGTCCTGCGCATCATCCTTTTCCTCCTCCTCATGTTCAGCCTCCATCTCAGATATCACCACATCAGTTATAAGCTGGAAGCACTGCAGTACTGCCTCAGACAAGCGGCAACAGGCTGTGCTGAAACTCATAAGCTTATGTGATAAACCTGACACTGCTTGTGAGTTGTGGACAGCTGTGAAAGAGCAGGCAGATCTGTGGCTGAGACTGCTGAACCTACATCCAGGCATGGTCGTGTGTGAGAATGGCCGTAACCAGGTGGCGGCTCTGAGGCGAGGCGAGATCACACACGTACCATGCCTGGCTCATGTGCTTAACCTCGTGGTTCAGCGGTTTCATAAATCGTACCCCGAGTTGCCAGATCTGCTCGTCAAAGTACGCCGCCTGTCAGCTCATTTTCGGAAGTTGGTTACAGCTTATGCCGCCCTTGATGTTTTGCATCAGCGTTTGCAGCTTTCGGCACACCGACTGGTGTGTGATGTCCCGACACGTTGGAACTCTACCCTCCACATGTTGTAAAGGATTTGTGAGCAGAAGAGAGCAGTTGTGGAGTACCAGCTGCAACAAGGCTGTCGATATTCAGGTCAGACTCCACACATAAGACCTCAGGAGTGGACCTGGATGTCTGACATCTGTACAATCCTGACAAACTTTGAGGAGTCCACCAAGATGGTGAGTGGCGATGACGCCATCATTAGCGTCAGCATCCCACTTGTCTGTCTTTGGCAACGCTCTCTGCACAGAATTAAAGAGGAGGCATTGAAGCCAGAGTATGATGAGATGGATCAAGAAGCCGTAGCGGGCGATTACACACAGCCCAGCCTCATCTCATCCCAATGTGCATTGGGGGACAATGAGGGAGAGGAGGAGGAGGAGGAGGAGCAGGAAGAACAGGAGCTGGTATCATGCGCTGTAGACGGTAGTACCTGTACAACTGTTATACCGTTGGTTCAGCGTGGGTGGACTGAGGACAGGGGGGAGGAGGAGGAGGAGGAGAGCATGGTCAGTCATCATCTTGGTGAGGACACGGAAGTCTTGCCCGTTACCAGTCTGGCACGCATGGCTGACTTTATGTTACGCCGCCTTAACCGTGACCCTCGCGTTGTCAAAATGTTGGGTGACAGTCATTACTGGTTGGTGACACTTTTAGACCCCCGCTACCAGGAGAACTTTCACTCTATTATTCCTGAGGTGGAGAGGTCTACAAAAATGGGGCAGTACCAGAAGGCCCTTGCAGAACTGTTAAAAAAATTCCCATCTGAACACGCTAGCGGCAGAGGTCACAGTTCGCTGCCCAACCAAGGCGTACAGGCGAGAGAGACGCAACTTCAGTCCAGCAGAGGCAGGGGAACACTATCAACGTTGTGGGACAGTTTTCTGAGACCCGCCCAGCTTACAGGCCCTGATGCGCGGGGTACTCTCTCAAGGAGTGGAAAGTTTCAAAATATGGTGAGGGAGTACCTTGCCGACCGTACCAGCGTCCTCCTTCATTTCTCTGTGCCTTTTAATTATTGGGTATCCAAGCTGGACACTTGGAATGAACTCGCTCTGTATGCCTTGAAGGTCCTGGCCTGCCCTGCCACTAGCGTGTTATCGGAGCGTGTTTTTAGTGCCGCTGGGGGAATTATAACTCATAAACGCACTCGCCTGTCAACTGACAATGCTGACAAGCTGACCCTTATCAAAATGAACAAGGGCTGGATTGGGCCAGACTCCTCCTCACCACCAAATGACAGCAGAGTAACATAAAGTCATATCCACTGTGTTATTTCGGGAGGTGTATTCCCATGAACCGCTTCACACCCACACATGGGTATACACTTCCTCATTTCGGCTGTTTTTTGCTGTTCTCCTTATCCTCAGCCTCCACCACCACTATACCACCAGGGTGACCATGGTCCGTGTTGCCAGCATTGCAAGTTCCTCTGTCCTAATTTTTGGCAGCTTTTGCTTGGAAGGCATAGGCAAAGACTATGGAAGTCGTGCAAAAGCCAAAGTAAAGGTAGCACTCACCAGTAATTCCAAAGATGTCCTTTATTTGTACTCACAGTACATATTAGCTAGCGGCATCGGACGGAGGTTCCCGAGGGTGTGCGGGGGAGTGAGAGAGAGGAGAGCTACCTTTACTTTGGCTTTTGCACGATTTGACTATTCACTTGGACATGTGTAGCGCTCCGAGGGTTCGGTCGCTACAGAGGTATTGCATCTCATCCAGAGGTGTGATATCTCATTACCAGGTAAGGATGGAGTGTGGTTCAGGACCCTAACACCCACATGCACTACACCACATTTCCGGGGGGCAGGGCGACAATGCTCCCAAGAGTGAGCCCCTGTCCCTGGCTGGAGTGGGGGGAGGGAACACCAGAAAGGGGGAACCCGGTAGTGTGTGGGGGGGGGGAGAGTAGATTCAGGGTGCACTGGAAGGAGGAGTATATAAGGTGGGCACCATCTTGGAGTCAGGGAGGAGAGAGAGAGCAGAGAGAGAAGGAGGCTGGGAGCAGGGGCCCTGTACGGGCTCTGCTCCGCAGGGAGGCCAAGTCTCTAGGCTTGAGCCTAGAGAAGAGAAGAGCTGCTGAGTTCAGTCAGAGAGGAGAGGGACGGAGGAAGCTCCAGGAGTGGAGTGAAGGGACCCCAGGGGGTGCGGACCGGCCAGTCGCCACCGTACACCCGCCACTACCAGAGTAGGGGGGTCAGGCCAAGAAAGGGAACCGGATCCCTCATCTAGTGGAGGAGAGCAACTACCCTCAGCTTGTAACTGGAGGCCATGGCATTGCACGTGTTACGGCCCCTCACTACACCCGTTAGGAAGGCACCATATAGGGCCCAGGGAAGCGGAACATACGTTTGCCCGCCAAGGCCCGAGGCAGCAGGACAGAAACGTGGTCAATTGTGGGGTACGACGGTTCAGAGAAAGGACACACGAAGGGGGTCCTGAAAAGCATTCCAAAGGTACCTGGGAGTTGGCCGAGCCCCTCACCTGGTGAGCACAGTACGACGTGGGCAGCCATTACCTGCAGAAGTGACTTGGAGTGTAAAACTGTGAGTAAAGACCCTGGACTGCATCACTGGACTCTGAGTCATTACTGTTGCTCCCATGCACCATCACCCCCACCATCTGCACTCACTGCCCTGAGGCTATACTCCTCCCGTGGGGAGTTTTACTACCCTCTGCTGCGCACACAACATCAGCCTCAGCGGTCTGACCCGCAGCGGCGGTTCTCAGTGACCGCAATCCACGGGTGGCGTAGTCGGACATTTAAACATTAAAAACCAAGTAAACAGATCCGCCACTGGTTTGACCACCCTGAGCCATGGGACCGGGTCGCCGCCACGGAGACTACAGCCCCCAGCATTACACAGAGACCCGGCTCCGGGTATTCCCCACACACGGCCCAGGGGGTGCGTCACATGCACCACCGTATATCAAGGAGTTTCACCATATCAAAGGGAAAGTGTATTTAAAGCAGAGGTGGTGCCAGATATCTTCTCTACCATTACGTGGTTGAAAGACTATGGAAGACCCACTCCCCAATAATGGGAATAATGTTTTTAATATGCTGCACTGCATGGCTCTTGTAAGGGGCATTAAAATCGTCCTGTTAAGCTACTGTGACCTCCACGTCTCTTCCAAGGGTCATTGATATTGTCTTTTTATTCCACTGCGACCTCCACCACTCTTCCAAAGGCATTGATATTGTCTTTTTATTCCACTGCGACCTCCACGTCTCTTCCAAGGGGCATTAAAACCGTCTTGTTAAACCACTCTGAACTTCACGTCTCTTCCAAGGGGCATTAAAACCGTCTTGTTAAACCACTCTGAACTCCACGTCTCTTCCAAGGGGCATTAAAAACGTCTTGTTAAACCACTCTGAACTCCACATCCCTTCCAATGGGCATTAAAACCGTCTTGTTAAGCTACTGTGACCTCCACGTCTCTTCCAAGGGGCATTAAAACCCTTCTTGCTAAACCACTCTGAACACGTCTCTTCCAAGGGGCATTAAAATCGTCTTGTTAAGCTACTGTGACCTCCACGTCTCTTCCAAGGGTCATTGATATGGTCTTTTTATTCCACTGCAACCTCCACCACTCTTCCAAGGGACATTGATATTGTCTTTTTATTCCACTGGGACCTCCACGTCTCTTCCAAGGGGCATTAAAACCATCTTGTTAAACCACTCTAAACTCCACGTCTCTTCCAAGGGGCATTAAAACCATCTTGTTAAGCTACTGTGACCTCCACGTCTCTTGCAAGGGGCATTGATATTGTCTTTTTATTCCACTGCGACCTCCACCACTCTTCCAAGGGGCATTGATACTGTCTTTTTATTCCACTGTAACCTCCACCACTCTTCCAAGGGGCATTGATATTGTCTTTTTATTTCACTTGACCTCCACAACTCTTCCAAGGGGCATTAAAACCGTCTTGTTAAGCTACTGTGACCTCCATGTCTCTTCCAAGGGGCATTAAAACCGTCTTGTTAAACCACTCTGAACTCCACAGCTCTTCCAAGGGGCATTGAAATGTTGTTTTTAATTACCTCTAACCTCCATGACTCTTCCAACGGGCATTGCATTTCCTCCTAATTTTAGTCAGCTTTTGCTTTTCAATGCATAGGCGAACACTAAGGGAGACCCCTCCCCCAATAATGGGTAAAAGGTTTTTAGTACGCTGTAATCCACGTCTGTTTCAAGGGGCATTGCAGTTCCTAATAATTTTTGGAAAGCCTTCCATTCACTGCTTAGGCCAACAGTGTACAGGAGACCCAGTTGCTATAAATGGAAAAAACGGTTTAGTTAAGGCCCTCTGACCTCCATGTAACTTCCAAGCGGCATTGGAGTGCCTCAAAATTTTTGGTAGGCATTGCACTCACTGTATGCCCTATAACTGTGTAGCCGAACCACTCCTTTTGGTACAGAAACATATCCTACAAGACATGTGTGGTTGACTGGCCTGATATTGATGTGAATGGTCCCTGTTCCTCCTGCTCTTTTTCCTTTGCCACCACCTCATCCATAATTCGTCACCTGAAGCTTTGTTTTAACGGGAGTCATAGAACTGGGATAGTAGCAGGAAAACATCCAGCAATCCTCGGAGGAGGTAGGATATGCGCCAAAACGCTGACCACCTCAGGCCTAGCCGCTACTACATACATGCGTTTGCATTCCAAGGAACAGAAAGCTAAGGAGATGGATGGCCTCATGATCATGAATAATTTACTTGTTGTATAGGAGGCCGACCACTGCTGCTGTCTACCTTCTGTACATGGTGTTGAAGCCTGATTGACCCAGGACCCGCAATCCTCTATGTCTGGAGGACGTGTTGCATCCCAGTGTCCAACTGTGTCCCGGCTTCCACAATATTAACCCAGTGTGAAGGCGTCAGTAAGATAGACCATCCCTGGCCACATTCACTTGTCCACGTGTTTGTGGTTAGGCTGTCCTTCCCACTAAATGCACAGGGGAGGGCACAGGTAATGTTTTGGTATGCGCGCTTGTGTATAAGGCGCACAGGGACAAATGGGCCACTGGGGACCGTTTATGGACACCCGGCCGCCCCCAGGCGACTGGGGACCTTGTGTGGGTGTTATGATCTGCAGCGAGTACTAAGGAAAGATAGGGGAAAGCTGTCCCTACAGTAAGACTAAGCTAAATCCCTACGATGTAGCGGGCTGCCTGTTACTTGTGAACAGACCCGACTTAGTCCTCGGCTAGTCTGAACGAAGACCTATAGAATTAAGGGAGGGGTCCCTAAAAGAACTAAGGACTGGGACAAAAATGGGACACCTCCTAAACAGAAGTTGTTGCAGAACACAAAAAGACAAACTGACAAAAATATACTAAAGGTCCCAGAGGACCAAGTGAACTTGACAGAGAAAGGCGTCGAAGCACCAGGCTAAAGATACAGTCAAACACTGAAGTCCAGCACAGCCAGAAGGGCGGAGCTGGAATATAAAGGCAGATGGTCACGTGACCGCAAAACACAAGATAGAAAAAACAAACAGGAGGGTTCTAACAGTACTCCCTCTTTTATGAGGATCCTCCGGATCCTCCAGGCCCAGGCCTATCCGGAAACCTCCTGTGGAAAGTTTTAACAAGCCTAGGAGCAGAGACATCATCCGTCCTTACCCAGGAGTTGTCTTCGGGACCGAAACCCTTCCAGGAGACAAGATACTGTAATCTCCCTCTATGCCATCTAGAATTCAAGATACGAGAAATTTCATATTCGCAGTCTTCCACCACAGGAGGAACTGTGACAGTGGCGTCCCTATCAGATGCATCAGCCTTTTTCAACAAGGAAACATGAAACACAGGATTAATCTTCCAGGAAGTAGGGACATCCAACCTAACAGCAGATGGGTTAACAATTAGTGTTGAACCACCCCCGTAGTGTTCGGGTTCTGTTTGGTTCGTTGAACACCGGTATGTTCGCTGAACTGTTCGTCGAACGGATCGTCGAACACTGTCGAACACCGTTAAAACCAATGACAGGCAAACAAAAACACATAGAAACACATAGAAAACAAATAGAAAACACCTTCAAAGGTCTCCAAAAGCTGACAAACTGCTCAGAAGACACAGCTAACACATGGAAAAGTGACAAGTACATATAGTCATGCGAAAAGAAAAGAGGTGGAGGAGTAAAAGGAGGAGGAGACACAGATATAGGCATGTCATGCCCTTCTAAAATCAAGAAAGGCTGGAGTAAAAATCTAAAATCAGCCTACCAACACCCAGACGTCGTGACAAGAAAATTAAAAAAATAAATATCTTTAGGCAGAATGGCGGTTCCATTCAGAACACTTTCCTTACAAGACATAGTGGTATCCCCGTTGGGAGTCGTGTCAAAAACGGAACCCAATACATTCGGACTAATCCACCATTTGTCATATCCAAGGGGCAGGTCAGTAAACGACAACATCAACGCGGAACCAAGTGCAGTAGTATATACTGTACATCCTTTGACAAGGCAATCATGCGGGTCAAGAAGTTGGGAAGGGGCAACCTAATTGCCAAAACAGACATTGAGGGGGCATTCCGGTTACTTACTACCTGTGCCTCCGAATAGCGTCCGCCTATTGGGCTGCTTCTGGGAAGGAGCATACTATATAGATCGCTGTTTGCCCATGGGGTGCTCCAGATCCTGCTCACTATTTGAGGCGTTTAGTTGCTTCCTCGAATGGGTCGTCATGGACGCTTCTAAGGGGACACATATTATCCATAACCTCGACGACTTCTTATGCCTGGGCCCAAAAGTTTCGCCACAGTGTGAATACATGCAGTAGTCCACCTGTGAGAAGGAGAGAGCTGGAGGGAGAGCGGACACCACAGAGCCGAGGGGTTAGATGGAGAACGGAAGAAGGAAAGAGGGCGAGGGATGTAAGGGAGTATGGTGGAAGGCCGACCAGAGCTCCCCCACGTTCCTGCTGGGCGGGGAACAGCCCTGGGAAGAAAAGCCGCTTGCGCATCCCTTTGAGGTTACGGGTGCGAGCGGGCAGAGGGACTACGCTGGAGTGCGAAGCCGACACGGCCAGGCCGTTCCTGCCCGTGCGACCTCCGTGTCCCCGGGTTTGTGCCAGAGCCGCGGTAGACCCTGACGGCCAGCCCCCCTCTCCCAATACTGGTGCCTATCTGCTGGTGGGTCGAGACCCCCCGCGGTGAAGGCAGGTCTAAGCTCTGTAATTTGAATGAGTACACTTTAAATCCTTTTACAAGGATCTGTTGGAAGGCAAGTCTGGTGCCAGCAGCCGCGGTAATTCCAGCTCCAGTAGCGTCCTCTAAAGCTGCTGCAGTTAAAAAGCTTTTATAAGGATCGAGCTTGGCGGTCCGCTGCAAGGCGTGCTACCGCCAGTCCCAGCCCCCTTGCCTTGGGGCACCTCCCCGATGCTCTTCACTGAGTGTCTGGAGGGCCCGAAGCATTTCCTTTGAAAAAATTAAGTGTCCAAACCACAGGTGGTGTAGCGTGCTTAACAGCTCGGCTACTCCACTGACTAGCAGACACTGCTACTAGGCCCAAAGTATTGCCTGGGCTGGATGCAGTTAAAAATTTGTAATTAGATCTACAGGCGGTGTAGCTTGCAAAACAGCTGGGCTACTCCGCTGACTAGCAGACACTGCTACTAGGCCCAAAGTATTGCCTGGGCTAGATGCAGGTAAAAATTTGTAATTAGATCTACAGGCGGTGTAGCATGCAAAACAGCTGGGCTACTCCGCTGACTAGCAGACACTGCTACTAGGCCCAAAGTATTGCCTGGGCTCGATGCAGTTAAAACTTGTTATTAGATACAAAGGTGGTGTAGCTTGCTTCAGATGGGCTACTCCGCTGACTACGAGACACTGCTACTAGCCAAAAATGATTGGCTGGGTTAGATGCATTAAAAAATTGTTATTAGATACAGTGTGACTAGCAGACACTGAAGCTTTGGAGCAGACCTCTGATTCCCAGGCTATAGAATGAGTAAACAGCTCTTCAGACTCAACCATCTGTGTTACCCCAAGCCATAGTGTATGTAGTTTCTTATGGTTAAAATGGGGGGGGCGACCCGACCCACCTGGAATTGACGATGCCAACGTCATGTAAAACACAGCAAGGGGACTCCAAAAAGAGTCTCCATTTTTTCCAAAAATTGTGGCACAGACACCACTTAAGTGGCATCAATTGTCCCAGAGTTGCTTAAAATGGTTGGCGAGGTGATTTTCCAAAATCCTCAAGCTTTTAGTCTCCCCAGGATGACACAGGGGTAGAAAAGTTCTTGCGGATCCATGATTTGCTCATCTTTATGAACGTAAGTCTGTCTACATTGTCAGTGGACAGCCTCGTGCGCTTATCTGTCAGCACACCACCAGCAGCGCTGAACACCCATTCAGAGAGAACGCTGGCTGCGGGGCACGACAAGATCTCCAAGGCATGAGTGGCGAGCTCAGGCCATTTTTCCAGATTGGAAGCCCAAAATGAGCAAGGGTCCAGTGACACAGTCATGGCTTCGATGTTCACTTGGAGATACTCCTGTACCATCCTCTCTAGGCGTTGACTATGTGTCAGACTTTTTGTCTCCTGTGGCCTTGCAAAGGATGGTCTAAAAAATTGGTGAAACGATTACACAAAATTGCTGTTACCAGCAGATACGGTGTTACTGTTATGGTTTTAGTGATGAAGACTCGACAATCACACGGTAGGCAAGTTAGAACTGTGAGGTTCACTACATGCACCACTGATGTTTTGTGGAAAAGCATATGTAAGATTTTGTAACAGCCTCTGCTGATACTCCTGCATGCGTGAATCCATTTCTATGGCAGGAATTATTTTGGCAAATTTACTTTTGTACCGGGGATCTAAGAGTGTGGCAACCCAGTAGTCGGGATTACTTTGAATTCTGACAATCCGAGGGTCATGTTGCAGGTAGTGCAGCAAGAAGGCACTCATGTGCCTTGCGCATCCAGGAGGACAAAGTCCTTGTTGTGTTGGTGGCGAGGTAAGAATCATGCTTCCTTCCTCTGCCCTCTCCCCCCAACCTCGCACAACAGAAATGTGATCAAGGGCTCCCTCATCTGATGAGTGTTCCATGCCCATCGCCAGCTCGTCCTCCACTTCTTCCTCGGCTCCTGCACTTTCCTCAACAGTTTGGCTGCTACCATGCGCCCTCATTAATCCCTCTCCCCCACCCTCCCATGCCTGCCGCCTTTGTGCTGCCAACCGTCTGGACCTTGGAGATGTTATCCGTTCCGCATACGACTCCTCCTCTACTTCCTCCCCCTCCTCTTGTCCCACCACCTGACTCCGAATTCTGTTTAAAGTCTGCTCCTGCTGTCAGCACTAAACATCTTCGTCGCCATTTCAAAACTGTGCAGAAGGGTGCATAGGTCCCTGATCTGAGACCACTCCTGCAGCGTGAATTGCCCCACCTCTGGATCTCGTTGGCCCAGGCTATACGTCAGAACGTATTGCACCAGGGCTTGTCGGTGCTGCCACAGTTGCTGCAACATGTGCAGAGTTGAATTTCACTGTGTCGGCACATCGCATTTCAGCCGGTGAACTGGCAGGCCCTACGACTTCTGTAGAGATGTAAGTCGTTGAGCAGCGGGCAGCGAACGGCAGAAGTGAGCACACAGTGACCGTGCCCTCTGCAGAATTCCATCTAGTCCAGGAGAGTGGGCTAAAAATTGCTGGACAACCAGGTTCTACACGTGAGCCATACAAGGCACGTGTGTGACATTGCCCCGGCGAAGGGCCGCACCCAGGTTTGCAGCATTGTCGCACACGGCCTTCCCTGCAGGTTCAGTGGAGACAACCATTCATGAAACTCGGTCTCCAGAGCTGACCACAACTCTTCATCTGTGTGTCTCACATTTCCCAGACATTTCAAAGTAAACACTGCCTGATGCCGTTGAGCCCTGCTGCCAGCATAGTAAGGAGGTGTGCAGGATTCCTTCTGCGCAGTTAGAACGCAGGTGGCATTACCCGACAGGCTTTGGGTGCAGGTGGAGGACCGAGAGGAGGTTGAGGAGGCAGAAGCAGTGGAGGAACTTCTAGATAAAGAGGATTGACGCACAACTCGTGGGGATGGCAAGACTTGGACAGCAGCCCCTTGTCCTGATGTCACCATAGATACCCAGTGCCCAGTCAGCGACATGTAACGCCCCTGTCCATGCCTACTCGTCCAAGTGTCTGTGGTGAAATGCACCCTGTCACACACAGAGTTTCTCAAGGAAGCGGTGATGTTGTGTGCGACATGCTGGTGGAGCGCAGGCACACCTTTCTTTGAGAAGTAGTGGCGACTGGGCATCTGGTACTGGGGCACTGCGACGGACATAAGGTCTCGAAAGTCCTCTGTGTCCACCAAGCGGAAAGGCAGCATTTCTGTAGCCAATAGCTTGCAGATGGTGAAATTCAACCTCTTAGCTTTGTCATGGCTAGGAGGAAATGGTCTTTGAATTGTCCACATCTGAGGGACAGAGGGCTGGCTGTTGTGCCGTTCTGTGAGGAAGATGCAGGCGGATATGTTATGTTGCCTTGATCCAAAGGTGGTGCTCTCGATGTCGGAGAGCGCTCAACACCAGCAGGTGTTTCCACTTCCAAATGAACTGACGACCTGCCAATCACACTGGCGGGTAAAGAGGTGGCAGGTCTGTGTCCAAAAACATGTGTGACTGCTGTCCCCCCAGTCACAGAGGATTAAGAGGCCGCAGATGCACAAGATGGGGCAGACGGTGGTTGGCCCGGCCCGCTAGGCCGCATTGTAGCACAGTGAGCTTCCCACTGCAACTTATGCTTCATATCTATGTGACGGTTCATGCTTGAAGTACTCAAACTAAGGATTTTTTGGCCTCTACTTAGCTTTTGCTGACAAATGTTGCAGATAACATGAGTTGGGTCATCCTTATCGATCTCAAAAAATGCCCAGGCTATGCAAGGCTTAGAGCCCATGCGACCTGAAGAGCCACCACAACTTGTGGACAGAGGCAGAGTTGTGGTTGAGGATGCAGTTGTTGACGTGCTTCCAGTACTCCGTCTCTGTCCAGGAAGGCGCAACCTAACCTCGTCGTCAATAGCATCCTCCTCCACCTCCTCTGCTGACCTCATCGACTGGCTGACTGTGGGTTGACAGTAAGTGGGATCTCCAACCTCGTCATCATCACCCTGTGTGTTCTCACACCCATCGTCCTCAGAGCCAACCTCTTTCTGCCCTGACCGAAAAGTCAAGTTGTCACTCCAATCAGGTATCTGAGTCTCATCATCGACTTCCTCATTGTCTCCACCAACAGGAGTTACAGTTTGGGAACGAGGGTCTACATTATGCTCAGAACCTTCTTCATCTGGGCCTGGATCCGACTCATAAACATTCTGGGCATCAGTGCAGATCATTTCCTCGTCTGGATTCACAGAAGCTCTGGAGCAGACCTCTGATTCCCAGGCTATAGTATGAGTAAACAGCTCTGCAGACTCAACCATCTGTGTTACCGTATACTCAGACAGGCAGCTGGAGACTTGGGAGCTGTGAGGAAGCGAGTACGATTGGGGTGACACCTCTGAGGACTGGAGTATTTGTGATGTTGAACTTGAGGTGGAGGAGAGCCAACTAGAAGGAGCTCTTGATATCCATTGAAGCACCTGCTGTTTTTGTGCCTCATCTGGAATTTGTAGCGATGGGCGTGCCCGTAACAAAGGGATCGTATCACATTGTCCACGAAAAGAAGTAGACATCTTAGTTTGGCTGGAAGAAGGTCTTTCTTCTGCAGATGTTACTGTTGCTTTACCACCTACCCCACAGACACAACCTTTTTTTCCCTTTCCAACATGCCTATTCCCCTTTCCACCAGCAGCAGGCCTTTTGCCACTCATTTTTGTGGTTAACTAATTGGCAACTCTGTAGTTGTTTGCACAAAAAACGATGGATGGAAACCGAGCAGAGCTGAGTGGCCAAACTGTGGTACTAGCCCAAAAGGATTGGCTGGGTTAGATGCAGTAAAACAATGTTATTAGATACACAGGCGGTGTAGCTTGCTACACAGGTGGGCTACTCCGCTGACTACGGGACACTGCTATTATGCCCAAAAGGATTTACTGGGCTAGATGCAGTAAAAAATTGCTACTATTACTATTAGATACACAGGTGGTGTAGCTTGGTTCAGATGGGCTACTCCACTGACTACCAGACACTGCTACTATGCCCAAAAGAATTTACTGGGTTAGATGCAGTAAAAAATTGATATTAGATACACAGGTGGTGTAGCTTGGTTCAGATTGGCTACTCCACTGACTAACAGACACTGCTACAGGCCCAAAAGGATTTACTGGGCTAGATGCAGTAAAAAATTGTTATTAGATACACAGGTGGTGTAGCTTGGTTCAGATGGGCTACTCCACTGACTACCAGACACTGCTACTACACCCAAAAGGATTTACTGGGCTAGATGCAGTAAAAAATTGTTATTAGATACACAGGTGGTGTAGCTTGGTTCAGATGGGCTACTCCACTGACTACCAGACACTGCTACAGGCCAAAAAGGATTTACTGGGCTAGATGCAGTAAAAAATATTTATTAGATACACAGGTGGTGTAGCTTGCAACACAGATAGGCTACTCCACTGACTACCAGACACTGCTACTATGCCCAAAAGGATTTACTGGGTTATATGCAGTAAAAAATTGTTATTAGATACACAGGTGGTGTAGCTTGGTTCAGATGGGCTACTCCACTGACTACCAGACACTGCTACTATGCCTAAAAGGATTTACTGCGCTAGATGCAGTAAAAAATTGTTATTAGATACACAGGTGGTGTAGCTTGGTTCAGATGGGCTACTCCACTGACTACCAGACACTGCTACAGGCCAAAAACGATTTACTGGGCTAGATGCAGTAAAAAAAATGTTATTAGATACACAGGTGGTGTAGCTTGCAACACAGATAGGCTACTCCACTGACTACCAGACACTGCTGCAGGCCAAAAAGGATTTACTGGGCTAGATGCAGTAAAAAATTGTTATTAGATACACAGGTGGTGTAGCTTGGTTCAGATTGGCTATTCCACTGACTACCAGACACTGCTACAGGCTAAAAAGGATTTACTGGGCTAGATGCAGTAAAAAATTGTTATTAGATACACAGGTGGTGTAGCTTGGTTCAGATGGGCTACTCCACTGACTAACAGACACTGCTACAGGCCCAAAAGGATTTACTGGGCTAGATGCAGTAAAAAATTGTTATTAGATACACAGGTGGTGTAGCTTGGTTCAGATGGGCTTCTCCACTGACTACCAGACACTGCTACTATGCCCAAAAGGATTTACTGGGCTAGATGGAGTAAAAAATTGTTATTAGATACACAGGTGGTGTAGCTTGGTTCAGATGGATTACTCCACTGACTACCAGACACTGCTACAGGCCCAAAAGGATTTACTGGGCTAGATGCAGTAAAAAATTGTTATTAGATATCCAGGTGGTGTAGCTTGGTTCAGATAGGCTACTCCAATGACTAACAGACACTACTACAGGCCCAAAAGGATTGGCTTAGCTACATTTTGCCAAATGCTGTGATAAACACTTGCACAGCACTGGCACAGACCTGCCTGGCAAAAAGTGCTAGGAACTGCTGCAACCTATCCCTCAAAAGGGCTGCAATTACAACTAGTCCCTACTCCCTAAAGCTATCTCTCTATTTAACTGCAAATTCGCTCACAATTCACACAGTTATACTGTATAGCGCCCACAGCAGCAGCAGTGCCGTCTAACACTCAGCTGTAGCAGTGAGAAAATGGGGGTGACGGGGAAAATGGCTGGGTCTTATAGGGCAAGGACATGTGACATACACAGCCAATGACACATGCCCTTGCTTGTGTGAAAAAAAGCACTTCGCTGCGTGTGTGCGCTGCTGATAGGCTGACAGACTGCACCTCCCCACTGTAAATGGGTAATGAAAAAAAAAATGGAGATTGGCATTATTTCTGCAGAGATCCACTCCTGCCCCTCCCCCCGCCCACTCTACACTGAAACTGTCTATTAACATTGATTAACAGTATTACTGTGAAAAAATCCAGTTAAGCTTTTGGTGCACGAACAGTTATCGAACATAACCTCGAACAGCTGAATTTTGTGCAAATCGTTCGGGTTCGTCGAACGGCTCGAACACCGCCCAAAACAGCTCGAATTTGAGATTGGCGAACAGTTCGAGTCGAACACCGCTCATCTCTCTTAACAACCTGAAGCACTTTAAATGTAACCACAAACTTAGGACCCAGTTTTTTTGAGGGAATCCTCAACCGCAGGTTCTTCGAGGACAACTAAACCATGTCACTCACAGTAAACAAAACCTCTTTATGTTTCCTGTCAAAATACTTCTTGGACTTCTTGTTAGCCTCTTGAAGGTTGCAATGTACATTAGTCCAAACTCTCTCCAAATCACCGGAAAAATTCTCCTCCTCCGGCACCGCAGGACCCCAATTTGGAGAACGAACCAAAAGACGGATGTCTCCCAGTACAACAAAAAAGGAGAACACCCAGCAGAGAAGGATGTATGATTGTTAAGAGCAAATTCTGTGAGAGGCAGAAACTCAGACCACACCTCTTGATTGTCCGCCGCAAAACAACGCAAAACCTGTTCAACATCCTGGTTCTTTCTTTCAGTCTGTCCATTAGACTAAGGATGATAACCAGACGAAAATGACAAATGGACTCCCAACCTGTCACAAAAAGCACGCCAAAAGCGAGCAACAAACTGAGGTCCTCTATCAGAAAAAAATCCGTGGGAACGCCATGGAGCTTGACAATCTCCTTAACAAACGCCTTAGCGAGTGTCTTGGCGCAGGGCAACTTAATGAATGGAACCAAATTACATATCTTACTTAAAAGGTCCACAACCACATAGATGACAGTAAAACCCTCGGACACAGGAAGATCAGTAATAAAATCCATTGTGAGATGCGTCCGAGACGCACTAGGAACCTCCAGAGGGCAAAGCAACCCCGCAGCAGGAGTATGTGAAGCCTTTGACCTAGCACACACAGTACACTGACGCACCCACTTGATGACTTCCTTCTGCCATCCAGGCCACCAAAAACTGTGACTGATAAGTCTCTTAGTCTCCGAAATTCCTGAATGACCTGCCAACCGAGATTCATGACACTCCACAAACAAATCTCTCCTAAAGGCTCTAGGCACGAACAACCTCCCATGGGGAGTGTTAGATGGAGAATCATCTTGAGCTTTCAGAATCCCATTCTCTAAAATGGAGTCCAAAGCCGCCACCACAACTCCTTTCTGTAAAACGCTCTCCTCCTCCTCGGCACCGACCGTAGGAGAGAAGCTGAGAGATAAAGCATCGGCTTTAACATTCTTAGTACCAGGGATATAGGTAACAGAAAAATGAAACCGAGAAAAAAAAAAGTCCCACCTAGCTTGATGGGCATTTAAGCGCTTGGCAGCATCCAGATAGATCAAATTCTTATGATCTGTGAAAACCTGAATAGGAAATCTAGCACCTTCCAAAAAATGACGCCAATGTTCAAACGCAAGTTTAATAGCCAGCAACTCCCAATTTCCAACATCACAATTCAGTTCGGTTTCCAAAAAATTTTTAGGAAAGGAGGCACAAGGATGTACGCCACCCTTGTTCTCCTTAGACAAAACTGCTCTGACCCCCACCGATGAATCATCGACCTCGACCAAAAAAGGCTTGGTCTCATCAGGCTGCATAAGGATAGGGGCAAAACTGAACCCCTCTTTGAGATACTCAAATGCTTCAATGGCCTCAGTAGTCCACTGGGCCGTATTCACACCTTTCCTGGTGAGATTGGTTAGAGGTTTAACAATTACAGGAAAAATCTTAATGAATTTCCTGTAATAATTGGCAAAACCCAAAAATCTCTGTATAGATTTCAAACCAATAGGCCTAGGCCATTCCTGTACAGCCTGAACCTACACAGGGTCCATCTCAAAGCCCTCGCTGGAGACAATGTAGCCCAAAAAGCTAATTTTCTGCACAGCGAACTCACATTTCTCCAGCTTAGCCAAGAGTGAATTATCACTCAATAACTGCAAAACTTCACGTACACTCTGCCAATGGGACTCTAAATCTGGTGAATAAATCAAAATGTCATCCAAATACACAACCACATTCTTACCAATCAAAGGTCTCAGAATGTCATTAATAAGGTTCTGAAAAAATGCAGGTGCATTGGTAAGACCAAAAGGCATAACCAGATTCTCAAAATGACCTACCGGAGTGTTAAAAGCAGTTTTCCATTCATCACCCTCCTTCACTCGTAACAAATTGTATGCCCCCCCGGAGATCAATTTTGGAGAACCACTTGGCTCCCACTAACTGGTTAAACAAGTCAGGAATTAACGGCAATGGGTAGGAATTGCGTACGGTAATCTTATTAATTTCACGAAAATCCAGACATGGACGTAAACCGCCGTCCTTTTTTTTAACAAAGAAGAATCCAACTGCCACAGGCGACTTAGAAGGTCTAATGTGACCAGCAGCCAGGCTAGTCTATATGTACTCCTCCAGGGCCTTTCTTTCAGGGATTAGTCAGATTAAACAAGCGACTTTTGGGAAGAGTAGCTCCCGGAACAAACTCAATGGCGCAATCATAATCCCTATGAGGAGGTAAAACTTGCGACTCCTCCTCCGAAAAAACCCTCCAAAAATCTTGAATACGTACCGGTAATTCCCCTTTTCCCACAACCGCAATGCGACCATTACAACATTTATCATGGCACTTCGGACTCCAAGACTTAATCACATTAGTTGACCAGTCCAATAAAGGATTGTGCAGTTTTAACCAAGGCAATCCTAGAACAACTAGAGAGAGCAAATTATCCAAAACAACCAAGTCCAAAATTTCTTGATGAACTCCATTGATAATGAGGGGAAACGCAGCAGTTTTGTGAGTAAAACATTTCAAAGGAGTGTTATCAATAGCAACCACAGAAATAGGTGATGACAAAGATTTGGATTTCAATTTAAGGTTTTCCATAAACCCATTATCAATCACATTAAGTGTTGAGCCACAATCCATAAATAATAAAATCTCCCTGCAGAGTAGTACTCCCAGAAAGAAATACTCCTGCTCTTAGGTGTGGGGCTTTTACTGGATTTGAAAAGGGTACAGAACCTTCTGTGGTCTCCCATTTCAGTCCAGCCAGGGCTGATCCTGCTCAGCATCATCTTCAGCCCCAACTCCTAGCTGGTCCACAAGATGTACCGATTGTCTAATGGGTATTTGTGCCTAGCAATGTTAAGCATAGGTTGCTGAGGGCGACAGGGCTGTTGGAGCCTAAGTCCAGGATTCTCCGCACTGAGCATGTCGGTGACCTGGCGGACCGTGATTGGTGGTTGGGCAACCACCTGATCCGGTGACCTGGCACCGCCTGATTGGTCGCGGGTGACGCCACCAATAGTGCGAAGGTGGGCAGGGCTTAGTCTTTAAAAGATCCACCCACAAACATGGCGGCGCGCACTGATCATTGAGCAGTGATGCTGATGTGTGGATGACTGTGTTCCACGTAGTTTCCATAGGCAGGTGTAGTGGAAATAGGCAGGCTAGTGGAAATAGACTGGTAGCTCCGTCTTGCAGTCTGGCTCTGCCAAAGGGGTTGCCTAACACCCCGAGCAGCCTGCAGACATCCTGTCCACGGCTATCGCCTGTCAGCCACGTGGAGTAATACCCTTCAGTCCAGTAGCACGCCGGCTGGAGGCACGTGTACCCGTCGGCGTAGTCACACACACATCCTAGCGCCGTCAGTGTAGTCCCTGTGTAGTTAACAGGGCTCCAGCTACTTCCCCGGTCGTGCATCTCCCGTGCAGTTAACGGAGATAGAGCGAACCGCTATACCCTTTCCTGTGTGCAGTAACATGGAAGGGTTTATCATTTAAGTTGGTTGCTTTCCTTTTCACCCGGAAAGTGTTTTGGCAGCAGCCCACCAGACTGCATCGCGGACCCCGGGGTCGGTTGCGTTCCATTATAATAAAGTTGTCTGCAACCGCCTTCCTAACACCTGCAGAGCGTAAACAAAGCTATACGGGCGTAACTGACTTTTTTTTTCTTTACTTAAACGACGCTCACAATATTTAATCAAATGGTCAGCTTTACCACAATAAAGACACAATCCCTCGGCGAACCTCCGGTCTCTTTCCTGAGAGCGGAGTGACATCGCCCCAACCTCCATTGGTTCCCCGCCGTCAGAGCAGATTTTCTGGGGACTGGGAACTGACATTACAGGAGTCTTTACCTCATTGAGCCTGCACCTCAGTCTCCTGTCTATACGAACAGCTAACTGCATAGCATCCTGCAGAGTCTCAGGTGCGGGGAATGCAATTAGCAAATCCTTAACCCTTTCACTCAGACCAGCAAGAAATAAACATTTCAGAGCAGGATCATTCCACTTAACTTCTGAAGCCCATCTCCTGAAGTGTGTGCAATCATTTTCAACATCATCTGACCCCTGATTCAAATGTCTAAGTTCTGATTCAGCAGATGAGATTCGATCAGGATCGTCATATAATAGCCCCATAGCAGAAAAAAAATCTTCATCAGACCTTAAACACGGATCATTAGGCTGGAGAGAAAAGGCCCACCCCTGTGGTTCATTGCGCAAAAGTGACATAATAAAACCAATGCGCTGTGATTCATTCCCAGAGGATCTTGGACTCAAACGAAAATATAACAAACAAGCATTTTTAAAGGAAAAAAAATCTTGCTGTTTACCATAAAAAACATCAGGCCGTCCTACCTTGGGTTCGACAAAATGCGCTCCAGAACAGCTACTCACATGTTGCTGAAGCTCGGCCACCTCCAGAGACAATCCCTGCAGGCATTGAGCCAAATCCTGGACGGAAACCATACTGATCCCCGAATTTCTTTCCTTTCAGTTTTTTTTTTTTTGGGCAGGACTTACTGTTATGATCTGCAACAAGTACTAAGGAAAGATAGGGGAAAGCTGTCCCTACAGTAAGACTAAGCTGAATCCCTACAATGTAGCGGGCTGCCTGTTCCTTGTGAACAGACCCGTCTTAGTCCTTGGCTAGTCTGAACGAAGACCTATAGAATTAACGGAGGGGTCCCTAAAAGAACTAAGGACTGGGACAAAAATGGGACACCTCCTAAACAGAAGTTGTTGCAGAACACAAAAAGACAAACTGACAAAAATGTACTAAAGGTCCCAGAGGACCAAGTGAACTTGACAGAGAAAGGCACCGAAGCGCCAGGCTAGAGAAACAGTCAAACACTGAAGTCCAGCACAGCCAGAAGGGCAGAGCTGGAATATAAAGGCAGATGGTCATGTGACCGCAAAACATAAGATAGAAAAAACAAACAGGAGGGTTTTGACAGTGAGCACCCGGCCGCGGGTCGGCTGGGGACCGAGTATTCACACCCGGCCGCCCCCTGGTGGCTGGGGACCAAGCGTGGACACCCGGCCGCCGGGCGGCTGGGGTCTGAGTATGGATACCAGGCCGCCGACGCAGCCATCCACATGCCTAAAAGGCCCAATTTCAAGAGCAAGCAAGCAGTATGGTATTGCAGCCTGGGGGTGGGTGGGTGTCAGGCTGCATACTTGCGCTTGCATTGCAAGGAATGGGGGAGGTACAATTGAACTCTGCCCTGGGACAAGGACTTGCACGGGGATAGTTGCAAGTCTGCATCTTCTGATGCGGCAAGGATCACTTCTGATGGGCACACTTTTAGGCAGTGACCTGCGTGTCAGAGATGCTTCCAGGGGTCTTCCCCATGCTGTTCCCATGTCTTTTCAGCACTGCATGCATGTGTCACACAGCACATGGCCAGATAAGGTTGTAAAATGTTAAAATGACATTTCCCGGTGAATGCATTTGTCATAGTTGAAAGCAATACAAAAGTGCAAAAACGCATAAAAATGCTACTTGTGAACATAGCCCAAGGTGTGGAGGAGTATTTTTGTTTTTGGTTATTTATTTTACCTTATACACAAGTCCTTGCCCTGGAAAGGATGTTCCTTAACATATTTCACAGGAAAGCAGTTTCAGTTTCGTTTTTGAACGTTTTATTGTGAGACCGTAAAGTGGCTTAATACCTCTGACCACATTGTTGACAGCAGTGACCTGGGGGTCAGAAATGCTTCCTGGGGCGATGCCCATGCTGTCCCCATGTCATTTGAGCACTGTCACTATCGTTTTGGGCACTTTTTAGGCTTTCTACAGACTGCCGGGGGTGCTCGGGTCTCCCATAGACTAACATTGGGCTCGTTGCTTGGGTCGAGCACCCGAGTATCACGGTGAGCTTGGCCTGAGCTTCGAGCACCCGAGCATTTTAGTGCTCGCTCAACACTACTCACCTCTCTTAACATTGATGTCAAATGCAGCCGTAGAATCACCGGCAGGAGCGTTTAGTGACCACTCTGTGTCGACAGAGATCGGTGCTGGGTAGTGTTGAGCGATACCTTCCGATATCAGGAAATATCGTATCGGATTGGATCGGGCCGATACCCAAAAAGTATCGGATATCGCCGATTCCGATACCGGAAACCAATGCAAGTCAATGGGACACAAATATCGGAATGAAAATAAACCCTTTCTTTCCTTGTAGGTTAATTCTACATGAAGTAAAACAACTAAGAATAATGTAGAATGACATGAAAAGCCGGCAATTCATCAGCGGCATACACCGGTACCCGACAATTTACAACAGAAAGAATAGAGCTTCACACATAGATTAGATAGATAGAAACATGTCAGTCACATATATATGAAGTACAGTGACAGTGTTGCTTACTGTACTTGTCATTTAGTGTAAAGGATTTATTAAAAAAAATATTAGTGTTTTCGTGCACCGTCTCTTTAAAAAAGCCGGCCGGCAATTCAGCAGCGGTACCCGACAATTTATAACAGAAAGAATAGAGCTTCACACATAGATTAGATAGATAGAAACATGTCAGCCACATATATAAGGAGTACAGTGATAGTGTTGCTTACTGTACTTGTCATTTAGTGTAAAGGATTTATTTAAAAAAATAATAGTGTTTTCATGCACCGTCTCTTTAAGAAAGCCGGCCGGCAATTCAGCATCTGTACCCAACAATTTATAACAGAAAGAATAGAGAATCACACATAGATTAGATAGATAGAAACATGTCAGTCACATATATATGAAGTACAGTGACAGTGTTGATTACTGTACTTGTCATTTAGTGTTAAAATAAAGGATTTATTTAAAAAAAAATTGGCGTGGGGTTCCCCTTAATTTTAGGCTCTAGCGGAGGTTAAGCAGACAGCTGGGGCAAATGTTTGAAGCCTGGGAAGGGGGTAATACCCACGGAGCTTCCCAGGCTCCTAATATCAGCCCCCAGCTGAATACCTAGCCTTTACTAGCTATTAAATGGGGGAACCCCCCAAAAAAAATAACGTGGGGTCCCCCCTAATTTAATAGCTAGCACAGGCTAGGCAGACAGCTGGGGGCTGATATTAATAGCCCAGGAAGGGTGCCATGAATATTGGCCCCCTCCCAGGCTAGAAACACAAGCCATCAGCCGCCCCAGAAATGGCGCATCCATAGGATGCGCCAATTCTGGCACTTAGCCTCGCTCTTCCACGCTGCCCTGGTGCGGTGGCAGGGGGTAATAGGGTTGGGGTTGATGTCAGCTTATAATGCCAGCTGACATCAAGCCCAGGTTAGTAATGGAGAGGCGTCTATAAGACACCCCCATTACTAACCCCATAGTCAAAGTTAAAAGAAAACACAAACACCCAGAATAAAGTCCTTTAATTGAAATAAAGACACAATTCTTTATTGTTCTAAATTAAACCATACTTACCATCACGCCCATTCCAGCTGAAGCCAACGATCTCCTGCAATAAAAGTAAAATAATAAAGCAACCTCATCCTTACCTTTCCATGGTTCCCAGGACAGCTTCAGCTCTGCTACATCGAGATGACAGGCTGGACCGCAGCAGAAAGCTGCCATCCAGCCTGTCATCCCGCAGACACTGAGAAGCGCAGGCATGCTTGCGCTCCTCAGTGTCTCTCTGTGACGTCATCCAGATGAGCCGAGTTCATGTCCAATGAACTCAGCTCACCTCATGCACGTCACTGACAGCGTGGGAAAATTCTCACGCTGAAGTGCTGAGTGCAGGAGAATTTTCCCACGCTGTCAGTGACGTACATGAGGTGAGCTGAGTTCATTGGACATGACCTCGGCTCATCTGGATGCCGTCACAGCCAGACACTGAGGAGTGGAAGTATGCCTGCGCTTCTCAGTGTCTGCGGGATGACAGGATGGATGGCAGCGTTCTGCTGCGGTCCAGCCTGTCATCTCGATGTAGCAGAGCTGAAGCTGTCGTGGGAGCCATGGAAAGGTAAGGATGATGTTGCTTTATTATTTTACTTTTATTGCAGGAGATCGTTGGCTTCAGCTGGAATGGGCGTGATGGTAAGTATGGTTTAATTTAGAACAATAAAGAATTGTGTGTTTATTTCAATTAAAGGACTTTTTTCTGGGTGTTGTGTTTTTTTAAATACTTTACTAGAAATTCATGGTGGTCATGTCTAATATTGGCGTGACCCCATGAATTTCGGGCTTAGGGCCAGCTGATAATGCCAAGCTGGCCTTAACCCCTTTATTACCCAGTGAGCCACCGCACCAGGGCCCTGGATGAGTTGGGTACAGCGCCAGAAGATGGCGCTTCTATGAACGCGCCATTTTCTGGGGCGGCTGCGGACTGCAATTTGCAGCGGGGGTGGCCCAGAGAGCTTGGGTCTCCCTGCGCTGCGGATTCCAGCCCCCAGCTGCCTAGTTGTATCTAGCTGGGCACAAAAATAGGGCGAAGCCCCACGCATTGTTTTTTTAAATTATTTCATGAAATTCATGGAATAATTAAGAAAAAAAGGGCTTCCCTATATTGTTGTGTCCAACCAGGTACATATAGGCAGCTGGTGGTTGGGGGCAGCCCATTCCTGCCTGCTGTACCTGGCTGGACACAAATATAGTGCGAAGCCCCACGTCAATTTTTTTTTAATTATTTCATGAAATAATTTTTTTAAAAAAGGGCTTCCCTATATTGTTGTGTCCGGCCAGGTACAAATAGGCAGCTGGTGGTTGGGGGCAGCCTGTTCCTGCCTGCTGTACCTGGCTGGACACAAATATAGGGCGAAGCCCCACGTCAATTTTTTTTAAAATAAATCCTTTATTTTAACACTAAATGACATTTGAGGAGTTAATAAAGATGCAGTCCCTAAATTATTATTTATTTTTTAATTAATTTTTCCCAAAACTTTTGACGTGGGCTTCGCCATATTTTTGTATGCCAGCCAGGTACAGCATCCAGCTTCTATGAACGCGCCATTTTCCGGGGTGGCTGCGGACTGCAATTTTCAGCGGGGGGGGGGCAGAAAGCTTGGGCCTCCCTGCGCTGCAGATTCCATCCCCCAGCTGCCTAGTTGTACCTGGCTGGACACAAAAATAGGGAGAAGCTTCACGTATTTTTTTTTTTAAATTATTTCATGAAATTCATGAAATAATTAAGAAAAAAAGGGCTTCCCTATATTGTTGTGTCCGGCCAGGTACAAATAGTCAGCTGGTGGTTGGGGGCAGCCCGTTCCTGCCTGCTGTACCTGGCTGGACACAAATATAGTGCGAAGCCCCACGTCAATTTTTTTTAAATCATTTCAGGAAATTCATGAAATAATTTAAAAAAATTGATGTGGGGCTTCGCCCTATATTTGTGTCCAGTCAGGTACAGCAGGCAGGAACGGGCTGCCCCCAACCACCAGCTGCCTATTTGTACCTAGCCGGACACAACAATATAGGGAAGCCCTTTTTTTCTTAATTATTCCATGAATTTCATGAATTTAAAAAAAAAAAACGTGGAGCTTCGCCCTATTTTTGTGTCCAGCCAGGTACAACTAGGCAGCTGGGGGCTGGAATCTGCAGCGCAGGGAGGCCCAAGCTTTCTGGGCCCCACCCGCTGCAAATTGCAGTCCGCAGCCGCCCCGGAAAATGGCGCGTTCATAGAAGCGCCATCTTCTGGCGCTGTACCCAACTCATCCAGGGCCCTGGTGCGGTGGCTCACTGGGTAATAAAGGGGTTAAGGCCAGCTTGGCATTATCAGCTGGCCCTAAGCCCGAAATTCATGGGGTCACGCCAATATTAGACATGACCACCATGAATTTCTAGTAAAGTATTTAAAAAAAACACAAACACCCAGAAAAAAGTCCTTTAATTGAAATAAACACACAATTCTTTATTGTTCTAAATTAAACCATACTTACCATCACGCCCATTCCAGCTGAAGCCAACGATCTCCTGCAATAAAAGAAAAATAATAAAGCAACCTCATCCTTACCTTTCCATGGCTCCCACGACGGCTCCAGCTCTGCTACATCGAGATGACAGGCTGGACCGCAGCAGAACGCTGCCATCCAGCCTGTCATCCCGCAGACACTGAGAAGCGCAGGCATACTTCCACTCCTCAGTGTCTGGCTGTGACGGCATCCAGATGAGCCGACAATGAACTCGGCTCACCTCATGTACGTCACTGACAGCGTGGGAGAATTCTCCTGCACTCAGCGCTTCAGCGTGAGAATTTTCCCACGCTGTCAGTGACGTGCATGAGGTGAGGTCATGTCCAATGAACTCGGCGCACCTCATGCACGTCACTGACAGCGTGGGAAAATTCTCACGCTGAAGCGCTGAGTGCAGGAGAATTTTCCCACGCTGTCAGTGACGTGCATGAGGTGAGCTGAGTTCATTGGACATGACCTCGGCTCATCTGGATGCCGTCACAGCGAGACACTGAGGAGCGCAAGCATGCCTGCGCTTCTCAGTGTCTGCGGGATGACAGGCTGGATGGCAGCGTTCTGCTGCGGTCCAGCCTGTCATCTCGATGTAGCAGAGCTGAAGCTGTCCTGGGAACCATGGAAAGGTAAGGATGAGGTTGCTTTATTATTTTACTTTTATTGCAGGAGATCGTTGGCTTCAGCTGGAATGGGCGTGATGGTAAGTATGGTTTAATTTAGAACAATAAAGAATTGTGTCTTTATTTCAATTAAAGGACTTTTTTCTGGGTGTTTGTGTTTTTTTTAAATACTTTACTAGAAATTCATGGTGGTCATGTCTAATATTGGCGTGACCCCATGAATTTCGGGCTTAGGGCCAGCTGATAATGCCAAGCTGGCCTTAACCCCTTTATTACCCAGTGAGCCACCGCACCAGGGCCCTGGATGAGTTGGGTACAGCGCCAGAAGATGGCGCTTCTATGAACGCGCCATTTTCCGGGGCGGCTGCGGACTGCAATTTGCAGCGGGTGGGGCCCAGAAAGCTTGGGCCTCCCTGCGCTGCGGATTCCAGCCCCCAGCTGCCTTGTTGTACCTGGCTGGACACAAAAATAGGGCGAAGCCCCACGTATTTTTTTTTTAAATTATTTCATGAAATTCATGGAATAATTAAGAAAAAAAGGGCTTCCCTATATTGTTGTGTCCGGCTAGGTACAAATAGGCAGCTGGTGGTTGGGGGCAGCCCGTTCCTGCCTGCTGTACCTGACTGGACACAAATATAGGGCGAAGCCCCACATAATTTTTTTTTAATTATTTCATGAATTTCCTGAAATAATTAAAAAAAAATTGACGTGGGGCTTTGCACTATATTTAGGTCCAGCCAGGTACAGCAGACAGGAACGGGCTGCCCCCAACCACCAGCTGCCTATTTGTACCTGGTTGGACACAACAATATAGGGAAGCCCTTTTTTTCTTAATTATTCCATGAATTTCATGAAATAATTAAAAAAAAAAAAAACGTGGAGCTTCTCCCTATTTTTGTGTCCAGCCAGGTACAACTAGGCAGCTGGGGGATGGAATCTGCAGCGCAGGGAGGCCCAAGCTTTCTGCCCCCCGCTGAAAATTGCAGTCCGCAGCCACCCCGGAAAATGGCGCGTTCATAGAAGCTGGATGCTGTACCTGGCTGGCATACAAAAATATGGCGAAGCCCACGTCAAAAGTTTTGGGAAAAATTAATTAAAAAATAAATAATAATTTAGGGACTGCATCTTTATTAACTCCTCAAATGTCATTTAGTGTTAAAATAATGGATTTATTTAAAAAAAAAATGGCGTGGGATCCCCCATAATTTTAGTCTCTAGCGGAGGTTAAGCAGAAGGCTGGGGCAGATGTTTGAAGCCTGGGAAGGGGGTAAAACCCACGGAGCTTCCCAGGCTACTAATATCAGCCCCCAGCTGAATACCTAGCCTTTACTAGCTATTAAAATGGGGGACCCCCCAAAAAAAATGACGTGGGGTCCCCCCTATTTTAATAGCTAGCAAAGGCTAGGCAGACAGCTGGGGGCTGATATTAATAGCCCAGGAAGGGTGCCATGAATATTGGCCCCCTCCCAGGCTAGAAACACCAGTCGTCAGCCGCCCCAGAAATGGCGCATCCATAGGATGCGCCAACTCTGGCACTTAGCCTCGCTCTTCCACGCTGCCCTGGTGCGGTGGCAGGGGGTAATAGTGGTGGGGTTCATGTCAGCGCCAGCTGCCATGAAGCCCAGGTTAGTAATGATGGACGTCTATAAGACACCCCCATTACTAACCTACAAAGTGTTAAAAAGAAAAAACACACTACACCCAGAAAAAAATAATTTATTTGAAATAAAACACACAATTTTATTTAATTCTTAGTTTACTAAAAATAATAGTTACCTGTCCACGTTCCTGCGCTGATCTCCCATGCACAGCTGTCACATCTGGAGATGGTGACAGCTGTGCATGGCTGCTGTAAGCTCACGCTGCCGGGAACACGTCCGCTCCCGGCAGCGGGAGCCACTGACTGAGGTCACCGTAGTGCCTTCAGTCAGCGCAGCTCCGGAGACCTCCTTTACGGCACTGCTGTACCGTGGGAATTTCTCACGATACAGCAGGGCCGTAAAGCAGCTAACCGGAGCAGCGCTGCCTGAACTCCGGTGAACCCTTACGGCCCCGTCATTCTAGCGGCGGCAGCGGTTCAGAGCAGTCACAGTTTATGTGGCTGCTCTGAACTGGAGATCATCGTGGGACACTCGTGGACTGCTACGGAGGGGTAAGGATAAGGTTGTGGTTTATTATTTTATATTTTATTACAGGAGATCGATGGCTTCGGGGAATTAGGTGTCTAGGTGAGTATAGGTGTAGTTTTTTATTTTTTACTTTATTTTAGGTGGCGATCGGCGGGGACAGGTAATGTATGAACTAATTTATTTTAGGTAACCACTGGCCACCAATGACATGTATCTAACATTTATTGGGGACACAGTAGGGCAATTTAAATAGCAGGATCAGTCTGATGGGAACTACTGCTCCCATCGAGCTGATCCTGCTGGCAGGAGTGGACGGGGGACAGACATAGGCCGATGGGAGTAGTAGTGTCACATCGGCCTATGTCTGCCTGCACGCACACACCCGCACAGACACCGCACACACCCGCACACATCGCACAGACACCGCGCACACCCGCACAAACATCGCGCACACACCCCGCACACACACCCCGCACACACACTAATCATGACGGTCTGATCGTCTGGGAGGTGAGGCTGACCTGTGCTTCCGTGGGAAAGTTCATGTGAGTTCATGCAGTCAAGCATGAACTCACATGAACCCTCTGAGGGCAACGCGGCGACTTCAAATGAACAGCTGATCGGCATCAGCTGATACCTCAGCTGTTCATTTGAAATAACCGGCGGGAAAGCGCAGCACAGAACGGGAAAGCCGGCGGTGAAGTCTTTTCACTGCCGGCTTCCCCGCCCGGGTCCTTCACTCCCCGCTCCTTGGAGCTGCGCTCCCCGCCCGGTCCTAACTTACGATCGGGATGGGAGGTGGCGAGGGGAGCGGAGGATCGGGGTGGGAGGCTGCGGGGAAGCAGTATGGGGCTGTGTGATTGTTTAAAAGCCGGCGGCTTTATACCGCCCGCCGGCTTTTAAACAATCAGGAGAATTCTCCCCCGCTGGGATGGCATTCTGATGACAGGCTGGATCGCGCTGCCATCCAACTTGTCATCCTTCACAGACACTGCAGAGCGCAGGCATTATGGGAACTTCCGATTCCGGTATCCGATATTGTAAAAGTATCGGAATTAAGTATCGGAATTCCGATACCGCGAATATCGGCCGATACCCGATATTTCAGTATCGGAATGCTCAACACTAGTGCTGGGCAGAACAGGCAGGTAGTTTGCAACTACTTGCCTGTAAATTCTTAGCCCCTTTAGAAAAAAATTTCAAAAGTCTCAGCTAACCCCTTTAATTGCGCCTATTAACCAACAGCACATTATTATTATTATTTGTGCCATTGTATTCTTAAAGGAGAGTGGACCTATCATGTTGAGGCACTGGCGGACACAGACAGGAAAGGGTCCCTGTGCAATAACAATATATGGGCCCTTTGCAGCCCAAGAGCTCCTAAAAAGGCAAAACTGCACCTGCTTTGGAGGTGTAAATAGGCCCCTTACCTCTTGTGCCCCTGTCCTGCTGCAGTACACAGTATAGCATCCGATTTTTACGGATACGTTACAATTCTGTAGTATAGGAAACTGTAAATGGTCTTGTAAATGATTAATAGCTACTGAGTAAAAAAAAGATTGCATGTCACGGATGACAAGTAAGAAAAAAATCGTCCTAGTTTTCTGGATGAAACGCTAAACGATCTTTTTATAATGTTGTGTGACCCTAGCCTTATGGTTAGAAAATCCAAAAAGCAGCTCTTAGCTCTCAACTACTGTGCTCTGCATTGGCACTGGCAGCACTGACCGAGATGTCAGAGAAACTGCTGAATGCCTTAAACAAACAAAGTATCCTGGAAGCCTGTGCTAGCATTTCTTCTGCGGTGTTGCTATCAGTGTGTCAAGAGTGGGAGAAGAGGGTTGCATTGACAATCCAACACAATGGGCAGCACTTTGAACACATTTTATAAGTGGCTATAAACTTGTAAAAAACTCATGAAAGAATAAAGTTACGTTAAAACCAAGTACAACATTGTTTTTCTTATGAAATTCTCAATAAGTTTGATGTGTCACATGACCCTCTTCCCATTGAAAAAAACAAAGTTAGATCCAAAATGGCTGACTTCAAAATGGCCGCCATGGTCACCACTCATCTGGAAAAGTTTTCCCCCTTCCATATACTAATGTGCCACAAACAGGAAGTTGATATCACTAACCATTCCCATTTAATTTAGGTGTATCCATATAAATGGCTCACCCTGTAGATATGCTGTGGAATACTTTTACTAACTATAAACAAGCAAATCTCTCCCTGATTCAGCAGCAGCTCTCCCTACTCTGCCTAGTTCCAGGGTAGACTGTGACCAGCATGGCGGCGCCAGGTCTTATATAGACCTGATAACGCTGTACGGCCAGCCAATCACTGTAATGCCCACAACCAACATGGCTACGGCATTACAGTGTGTGGCAGGCAATCACTGCATGTTTAAAGAGCACCAAACATGCAGGGCAGGGACCCAAGTTCACACCTGAGCAACCCGGAAATACTCGCCGAGCTTGTCGAGCACCGTGATGCTCAGACGAGTACCTAGCAGTGGCGAGCACGTTCGCTCATCACTAATCACATCATTTAGTGGGTTAAAATGCCTAGAGAGTTGCAGGCACCGCTCCTGGCACTGAGTTCTGGGTGTCAGATGTCAGAATCAGCTGACACCGAGCGGTGATTGCCCACGCACAGCCCTCTGTGCGCAAGCGATCGCCCTGATATATATATACTGCATCGGTCAGGAAGTCCTTCCCAACGAAGACGTATATATACTGCAAATGTCGGGATGAAGTTAAGAAGAAAATAAAAACAGTCTCCAGCTCCTCTGACCTCTCCCCACTCCCTCCCCTCATAAAACACGGTACCCCCGCTCATCATACAGCACCACTATCCTAGCCAAACTCCTAGCGAAAGCATAATTGGAAACACGATCATTTACTGAACTTGGCCGATATTAAGTAAAAACGCTCGGGGGTATAAACAAAAATCTGAATGTGCAATGTTTGTGCCGAATTTGAGATAATGAAAGAAATGAAAGATATGAAGTGCGACAAAGAAGGTCCAAGACAAGATACTTGGAAGGGAGGTAAGAAAATTTCTAATACAATCCACAGGGAGAAGATTGGAACAAAACAAAATTGTGTAAACTGCGTGCTAGCAAATGCCAGGAGCCTGACAAACAAGATGGATGAACTGGAAGCAGAAATATCTACAGGTAACTATGACATAGTGGGAATAACCGAGACATGGTTAGATGAAAGCTATGACTGGGCAGTTAACTTACAGGGTTACAGTCTGTTTAGAAGGGATCGAAGAAGTCGGAAAGGGGGTGGAGTCTGTCTATATGTAAAGACGTGTCTAAAGCCTACAATACGGGAGGATGTATGGGAGGGAAATGAGGAGGTCGAGTCCTTATGGGTGGAGATACATGGGGCAAAAAACAATAATAAAATTATCATAGGAGTCTGTTATAAACCACCAAATATAGCAGAAGCCACGGAAAGTCTATTAATGAGACAAATAGACTAAGTAGCAAAAAATAACGAGGTGATTATTATGGGGGACTTCAACTACCCCGATATAGACTGGGAAACCGAAAGCTGTAGATCTCAGAAAGGAAACAGGTTTCTGTCAATTATCAAAGACAATTATTTGTCACAACTTGTGCAGGAACCAACTAGAGGGACGGCCCTTTTAGACTTAATATTAACTAACAGGCCAGACAGAATAACTGAGGTGCAGGTCGGGGGGCACCTGGGAAATAGTGACCACAACATTATACAATTCCACATGTGCTTCAGTAGGGTGCCCAGCAAGGGAGTCACAAAAACATTGAACTTCAGGAGGGCAAAGTTTGATCAGCTAAGAGATGCCCTTCACCTTATAGACTGGGATAGTTTCTTTAGTAATAGGAGCACGGATAGAAAATGGGAAATTTTCAAAACAGTCCTACATAGTCACTGTAGAAGGTACATACCTTATGGGAATAAAAGGGCTAGGAATAGGAGGAAGCCAATATGGCTAAATAAGGAAGTCAAGAGGGCAATGAAAAACAAAAAAAGGGCTTTTGGTAAACTTAAACAAGAAGGCAGCGAGGAAGCGCTAATATCTTATAGGGAAAAAAACAAAATCTGTAAGAAACAAATAAGAATAGCAAAAGAGGAGACAGAGAGACTAATTGCCAAGGAAAGTAAAACGATTAAAACCGATGGAGTTGGCCCATTGAAAAATAACCTGGGTAAAATTATAGAGGGCGATGAGGGTAAAGCAAACCTACTCAATAGCTTCTTCTCCACTGTTTTCACAAAAGAAAACTATTTATCAGAGGAAATGCAGAGTGATAAAGTAAACCCTCCGCTAAATATCACCCACCTAACCCAGGAGGAAGTTCAGAAACGCCTAAATAATATCAAAATAGACAAGTCACCAGGCCAAGATGACATACACCCCCGGGTACTAAAAGAATTAAGTAATGTGATAAACAGGCCACTGTATCTTATATTCAAGCACTCTTTATGGACAGGGACTGTCCCACTAGACTGGCGCCAAGCAAATGTGGTACCAATATTCAAAAAGGGGTCTAAAAGTGACCCTGGGAACTATAGACCAGTCAGTTTAACGTCTGTTGTGGGTAAATTGTTTGAAGGATTTCTTAGAGATGCTATTGTAGAATATCTTAATGATAATAACTGTCTAACTCCATATCAACATGGATTCATGAGGGATCGCTCCTGCCAAACAAACCTGATCGCCTTCTACGAGGAGGTGAGCTCACAGCTGGACCGGGGAGAGTCAGTGGATGTTGTATACCTTGACTTCTCCAAAGTGTTTGATACCGTGCCACACAAAAGGTTGGTATATAAAATGAGAATGCTTGGTCTGGGGGATAATGTGTGCAAGTGGGTGAATAGCTGGCTGAGTGATAGAAAGCAGAGGGTGGTTATCAATGGAGTAAGCTCAGGGGGTGTCAGGGTTACTAACGGGGTGCCTCAAGGGTCTGTCTTGGGCCCTATATTATTTAATATATTTATTAATGATCTAGTGGAAGGGTTGCATAGTAAAATAGCAATATTTGCAGATGATACTAAACTTTGTAAAGTAGTTAATACAGATGAGGATAGGGCACAGCTACAGGAGGATTTAGATAAATTGGGGAGTTGGGCCAAAAAATGGCAAATGGGGTTCAATGTCGATAAATGTAAGGTCATGCACATGGGAAAGAAAAACAGCAGTCACCCATACATATTAAATGGGAAACCGTTGGGGAAATCTGACATGGAGAAGGACCTGGGCGTCTTGGTTAATAGCAAATTAAATTGGAGTGCCCAGTGTCAGGCAGCAGCTGCGAAGGCAAATAGAGTCATGGCATGCATCAGAAGAGGAATAGGGGCATATGATGAGAACATTGTTCTTCCTCTGTATAAAGCGCTGGTAAGGCCGCACTTAGAATATTGTGCACAGTTCTGGGCTCCGGTGCTCAGGAAAGACATATTGGAGCTAGAGAGGGTACAAAGGAGGGCGACTAAGGTAATAAAGGGAATGGAGGGACTAGAATACCCAGAGAGGTTGTCAAAATTAGGCCTATTTACGTTGGAAAAGAGAAGGCTTAGGGGAGACCTCATAAACATGTATAAATACATCAGGGGGCAGTACAGAGATCTCTCCCATGACCTGTTTATACCAAGGATGGTGACAAAGACGAGGGGGCACACTATGCGTCTGGAGGAAAGGAGGTTCCTGCACCAGCATAGAAGGGGATTCTTTACGGTTAGAGCCGTGAGACTCTGGAACTCTCTGGGAGAGGAAGTGGTGATGTCCAACTCACTTAAAGAGTTCAAGAGAGGCCTGGACGCCTTTCTTGAGAACAATAAAATTACATCTTATGCTTAGTTAATTAATCCAGGGATTTAATCTGACTGCCAGATTGGTGTCGGGAAGTGAATTTTTCCTCAATGATGTAAATTGGCCTATACCGCATGTTTTTTTTTTGCCTTCCCCTGGATCAACGCTGCGGAATAGCTGCAGTGCACAAGAAATAGGCTGAACTGGATGGACGCTTGTCTTTTTTCGGCCTTATAAACTATGCAACTATGTAACTATGTAATTGGTGAACTTTTTCCGAAATAGTTTGCTCATCTTTATTTATTGTATATTATGCATACAAATAAAGTACAGTGGGCATGAGATTTGTATACATTCCATATACTTTGCTACAACTGTAAGAAGCTGCGTTTGTCATTTTTTGTTTTACGCAGTATTATAAGCTCACCACAAACTCATCACTGGAACTTCACCTTCCAGCAAAGTGGAAGGGATTTATACAAATGTCATTTCCACTGTGTTTTTCTTTTACACAATGTAAATTGTTTTTGAAATGCGCAGTGTGTCAAAAACTCTTACGGTCAATATCTTTTTCATTTGCAGATTTTCCCCATAGACTTGACTGAGACGAGGAAAATACACAGAAAAAAAAGCACACACTTTTTTGGTGTGTTTCCACTTGTACTCCTCTCATGACCGTATCAATAATGTCTTATTAGGGCTAAGTAACTGGAAGTTTCGAAAACAAAGCAGCTTTGTTTAAAACATAACATACTAAAAGGAGACAAAAACTGCACCTGAAAAAATGTGCTAAAAATGCATGCAAATAACGCACTCAAAAACATAATGAAAAAACGCAAAAAAACACAGCTGAAAAAATGTTTTAAAAATTGCGTGCAAAAAATACACTCAAAAACTGAATGAAAAAATGCAAGTAACCTAATTTAGCAATTCTGCAGAAAATCTGCAAAATAAAAAACTCACCAAATACTTATTATGGGAACGTAGCCTTGCTTGCCACCAAGGAAGTCAGATGTGGGAAGAATATTGAGTAGTGTTGAGCGAGCAAGCTAGACACTGCTCGTTACTCGCCCGAGCATCACGCTACTCGGGATGTTCGGCGAGCACCGAGCATTTCCGGGTTACTCGGGCTGGAGCTCGGGTCTCCGCCCTGCACGTTTGGCGCTCTTTACACAGCCAATGAACATGCAGGGATTGCCATCCAGTCACTGTAATGCCGCAGCCATGTTGTTTGTGGGCATTACAGTGATTGGCTGGCTGCACAGCGTCACCTCGAGTATTTAAAACTGGGCGACGCCATCTTGGACACATTCTCTCCGGATCAGACAGTGTAGAGAGGGTGCTGCTGAGGTAGGGAGAGATATATAGTGCGAAATAGGTAGTGTAGGGTCTCTAAAGCCTGCCAAATCAAACAAACAGTCCTTCTCAGGACTAATTTCCATCCCAGATATCAGGCAGTCAGGCTGTATAGGAGACGCAGTGGTTATACCAGCAAACGCTGCATTACAGTCCTGTGTGCTCCTGTTGGTCAAATTGCCAGACTTATCCCCCGGTCTCAGGGGACAGGAAAATTTTTTTTTTTTTCATTTAAATCCTGTATTTTTTTTTCCTCAGTCAGACTGTCCAAATACGCGTCTTATTAACCTTTTGGTAAATCCCCCCCCCACAAAAAAAAATGAGTGTGTCTGTGACTGTTCAGACACCAATATATCTGTTTAAAAGAGTCTGGTGTAGGCCAGAAAAATAGAACTGTGGTTTTGCAGTTCCACGGGTCAAATCTCTGTATTATCCTGCTTTTGGCATTTTATACCGTAAAAAAAAACTGTAATAGTGTCTCCCTGACTGGTCAGACACCAATATATCTGTTTAAAAGGGTCTGGTGTAGGCCAGAAAAATAGAACTGTGGTTTTGCAGTTCCAAGGGTCAAATCTCTGTATTATCCTGATTTTGGCATTTTTTGCCGTAAAAAAAACTGCAATAGTATCTCCCTGACTGGTCAGACACCAATATATCTGTTTAAAAGAGTCTGGTGTATGCCACATAACTATAACTGTGGTTTTGCAGTTTCACGGGTCAAATCTATGTATTATCCTGTTTTTGGCATTTTTTGCCGTAAAAAGAAACTGTAATAGTGTCTCCCTGACTGTTCAGACACCAATATATCTGTTTAAAAGAGTCTGGTGTAGGCTAGACAAATAGAACTGTGGTTTTGCAGTTCCACGGGTCAAATCTCTGTATTATCCTGCTTTTGGCATTTTTTGCCGTGAAAAAAACTGTAATAGTGTATCCATGACTGGACAGACACCAATATATCTGTTTAAAAGAGTCTGGTGTATGCCACATAACTATAACTGTGGATTTGCAGTTCCATTGGTCAAATCTCTGTATTATCCTGCTTTTGGCATTGTTTGCCGTAAAAAAAAACTGTAATAGTGTCTCCCTGACTGGTCAGAAACCAATATATCTGTTTAAAAGAGTCTGGAATATGCCACATAACTATAACTGTGGTTTTGCAGTTCCACTGGTCAAATCTCTGTATTATCCTGTTTTTGGCTTTTTTTGCCGTAAAAAAAAAAGCTGTAATAGTGTCTCTCTGACTGGTCAGACACCAATATATCTGTTTAAAAGAGTCTGGTGTATGCCACATAACTATAACTGTGGATTTGCAGTTCCACGGGTCAAATCTCTGTATTATCCTGCTTTTGGCATTTTTTGCCGTGAAAAAAACAGTTATAGTGTCTCCCTGACTGTTCAGACACCAATATAATTGTTTAAAAGAGTCTGGTGTAGGCCAGAAAAATAGAACTGTGGTTTTGCAGTTTCACAGGTCAAATCTCTGTATTACCCTGTTTTTGGCATAGTTTGCCGTAAAAAAAACTGTAATAGTGTCTCCCTGACTGGTCAGACACCAATATATCTGTTTAAAAGAGTCTGGTGTAGGCCAGAAAAATAGAACTGTGGTTTTGCAGTTCCACGGGTCAAATCTCTGTATTATCCTGCTTTTGGCATTTTTTGCCGTGAAAAAAACAGTTATAGTGTCTCCCTGACTGTTCAGACACCAATATAATTGTTTAAAAGAGTCTGGTGTAGGCCAGAAAAATAGAACTGTGGTTTTGCAGTTTCACAGGTCAAATCTCTGTATTACCCTGTTTTTGGCATAGTTTGCCGTAAAAAAAACTGTAATAGTGTCTCCCTGACTGGTCAGACACCAATATATCTGTTTAAAAGAGTCTGGTGTAGGCCAGAAAAATAGAACTGTGGTTTTGCAGTTCCACGGGTCAAATCTCTGTATTATCCTGCTTTTGGCATTTTTTGCCGTGAAAAAAACAGTAATAGTGTCTCCCTGACTGTTCAGACACCAATATAATTGTTTAAAAGAGTCTGGTGTAGGCCAGAAAAATAGAACTGTGGTTTTGCAGTTTCACAGGTCAAATCTCTGTATTACCCTGTTTTTGGCATAGTTTGCCGTAAAAAAAACTGTAATAGTGTCTCCCTGACTCGTCAGACACCAATATATCTGTTTAAAAGAGTCTGGTGTAGGCCAGAAAAATAGAACTGTGGTTTTGCCGTTCCACGGGTAAAATCTCTGTATTATCTATCCTGCTTTCGGCATTTTTTGCCGTAAAAAAAACTGTAATAGTGTCTCCCTGACTGGTCAGACACCAATATATCTGTTTAAAAGAGTCTGGTGTATGCCACATAACTATAACTGTGGTTTTGCAGTTCCACATGACAAATCTCTGTATTATCCTGTTTTTGGCATTTTTTGCCATAAAAAAAACTGTAATAGTGTCTCCCTGACTGGTCAGACACCAATATATCTGTTTAAAAGTGTCTGGTGTACGCCACATAACTATAACTGTGGTTTTGCAGTTCCACGGGTCAAATCTACGTATTATCCTGTTTTTGGCATTTTTTGCCGAAAAAAGAAACTGTAATAGTGTCTCCCTGACTGTTCAGACACCAATATATCTGTATAAAAGAGTCTGGTGTAGGCCAGACAAATAGAACTGTGGTTTTGCAGTTCCACGGGTCAAATCTTTGTATTATCCTGCTTTTGGCATTTTTTGCCGTGAAAAAAACTGTAATAGTGTCTCCATGACTTGACAGACACCAATATATCTGTTTAAAAGAGTCTGGTGTATGCCACATAACTATAACTGGGGATTTGCAGTTCCATGGGTCAAATCTCTGTATTATCCTGCTTTTGGCATTTTTTGCCGTAAAAAAACAGTAATAGTGTCTCCCTGACTGGTCAGACACCAATATATCTGTTTAAAAGAGTCTGGTGTAGGCCAGAAAAATAGAACTGTGGTTTTGCAGTTTCACGGGTCAAATCTCTGTATTACCCTGTTTTTGGCATAGTTTGCCGTAAAAAAAACCTGTAATAGTGTCTCCCTGACTGGTCAGACACCAATATATCTGTTTAAAAGAGTCTGGTGTACGCCACATACCTATAACTGTGGTTTCGCAGTTCCAAGGGACAAATCTCTGTATTATCCTGTTTTTGGCATTTTTTGCCGTAAAAAAATACTGTAATAGTGTCTCCCTGACTGGTCAGACACCAATATATCTGTTTAAAAGAGTCTGGTGTAGGCCAGAAAAATAGAACTGTGGTTTTGCAGTTTCACGGGTCAAATCTCTGTATTACCCTGTTTTTGGCACTGTTTGCCGTAAAAAAAAACTGTAATAGTGTCTCCCTGACTGGTCAGACACCAATATATCTGTTTAAAAGAGTCTGGTGTAGGCCAGAAAAATAGAACTGTGATTTTGCAGTTCCACTGGTCAAATCTCTGTATTATCCTGCTTTTGGCATTTTTTGCCGTAAAAAAACTGTAATAGTGTCTCCCTGACTGGTCAGAAACCAATATATCTGTTTAAAAGAGTCTGGTGTATGCCACATAACGATAACTGTGGTTTTGCAGTTCCACAGGACAAATCTCTGTATTATCCTGTTTTTGGCATTTTTTGCCATAAAAAACCTGTAATAGTGTCTCCCTGACTGGTCAGACACCAATATATCTGTTTAAAAGAGTCTGGTGTAGGCCAGAAAAATAGAACTGTGGTTTTGGAGTTCCACGGGTCAAATCTCTGTATTATCCTGCTTTTGGCATTTTTTGCCGTAAAAAAAATGCTGTAATAGTGTCTACCTGACAGGTCAGACACCAATATATCTGTTTAGAAGAGTCTGCTTTACGCCACATAACTATAACTGTGGTTTTGCAGTTCCACGGGTCAAATCTTTGTATTATCCTGGTTTGGCTTTTTTTGCCGTAAAAAAACTGTAATAGTGTCTCCCTGACTGGTCAGACACCAATATATCTGTTTAAAAGAGTCTGGTGTAGGCCAGAAAAATAGAACTGTGGTTTTGCAGTTCCACGGGTCAAATCTCTGTATTTTCCTGCTTTTGGCATTTTTTGCCATAAAAAAAACTGTAATAGTGTCTAACTGACTGGTCAGACACCAATATATCTGTTTAAAAGAGTCCGGTGTTTGCCATATAACTAAAACTGTGGTTTTGCAGTTCCACTGGTCAAATCTCTGTATTATCCTGCTTATGACATTTTTTGCCATAAAAAAAAACTGTAATAGTGTCTCCCTGACTGGTCAGAAACCAATAGATCTGTTTAAAAGAGTCTGGTGTACGCCACATAACTATTACTGTGGTTTTGCAGTTCCACGGGTCAAATCTCTGTATTATACTGCTTTTGGCTTTTTTTGCCGTAAAAAAACTGTAATAATGTCTCCCTGACTGGTCAGACACCAATATATCTGTTTAAAAGAGTCTGGTGTACGCCACATAACTATAACTGTGGTTTTGCAGTTCCACGGATTAAATCTCTGAATTATCCTGCTTTTGGCATTTTTTCCGTAAAAAAAAACTGTAATAATGTCTCCTTGACTGGTCAATTGCAAAAAGAACTTCGGCACTCCATACATGAAAATATAAGAAATATTGTATCTAGACTAATGTCACTTTGAAAAATGAAGGTTTTTTGCGCATAATTTGGCCAATTTATGTGTGCCCATCAACCATGACAAGGTCACCTTCGTATGATGGGAAACTACGCTACGCTACCACTGGATATGCCACTCTTGGGCTGTAAGCCTGTATGGACAATATGTCTTTGCTTGGGCTTTTAACCTACAATGTATGGGCTGGTAGAGCTAGTTAAAACCACCTGTGACTGAATGGGAGGGACACATGGTCAGAAAAAAAGGCTGTCAAACTTCTAATAGTGTGAACACGTACCTGCTGCAATGCTCCAGGAGCGGGATCCCAAAAATGATTAATAGAAAAAAGAGAGGGGTCGCTCACTGGTCTATTCGGGTGCTCTGAAGAAAAGAGTAATATCAATTGCAAAAAGAACCTCGGCACTCCATACATGAAAATATAAGAAATATTGTATCTAGACTAATGTCACTTTGAAAAATGAAGGTTTTTTGCGCATAATTTGGCCAATTTATGTGTGCCCATCAACCACGACAAGGTCACCTTCGTATGATGGGAAACTACGCTACGCTACCACTGGATATGCCACTCTTGGGCTGTAAGCCTGTATGGACAATATGTCTTTGCTTGGGCTTTTAACCTACAATGTATGGGCTGGTAGAGCTAGTTAAAACCACCTGTGACTGAATGGGAGGGACACATGGTCAGAAAAAAAGGCTGTCAAACTTCTAATAGTGTGAACACGTACCTGCTGCAATGCTCCAGGAGCGGGATCCCAAAAATGATTAATAGAAAAAAGAGAGGGGTCGCTCACTGGTCTATTCGGGTGCTCTGAAGAAAAGAGTAATATCAATTGCAAAAAGAACTTCGGCACTCCATACATGAAAATATAAGAAATATTGTATCTAGACTAATGTCACTTTGAAAAATGAAGGTTTTTTGCGCATAATTTGGCCAATTTATGTGTGCCCATCAACCACGACAAGGTCACCTTCGTATGATGGGAAACTACGCTACGCTACCACTGGATATGCCACTCTTGGGCTGTAAGCCTGTATGGACAATATGTCTTTGCTTGGGCTTTTAACCTACAATGTATGGGCTGGTAGAGCTAGTTAAAACCACCTGTGACTGAATGGGAGGGACACATGGTCAGAAAAAAAGGCTGTCAAACTTCTAATAGTGTGAACACGTACCTGCTGCAATGCTCCAGGAGCGGGATCCCAAAAATGATTAATAGAAAAAAGAGAGGGGTCGCTCACTGGTCTTTTCGGGTGCTCTGAAGAAAAGAGTAATATCAATTGCAAAAAGAACCTCGGCACTCCATACATGAAAATATAAGAAATATTGTATCTAGACTAATGTCACTTTGAAAAATGAAGGTTTTTTGCGCATAATTTGGCCAATTTATGTGTGCCCATCAACCACGACAAGGTCACCTTCGTATGATGGGAAACTACGCTACGCTACCACTGGATATGCCACTCTTGGGCTGTAAGCCTGTATGGACAATATGTCTTTGCTTGGGCTTTTAACCTACAATGTATGGGCTGGTAGAGCTAGTTAAAACCACCTGTGACTGAATGGGAGGGACACATGGTCAGAAAAAAAGGCTGTCAAACTTCTAATAGTGTGAACACGTACCTGCTGCAATGCTCCAGGAGCGGGATCCCAAAAATGATTAATAGAAAAAAGAGAGGGGTCGCTCACTGGTCTATTCGGGTGCTCTGAAGAAAAGAGTAATATCAATTGCAAAAAGAACTTCGGCACTCCATACATGAAAATATAAGAAATATTGTATCTAGACTAATGTCACTTTGAAAAATGAAGTTTTTTTGCGCATAATTTGGCCAATTTATGTGTGCCCATCAACCACGACAAGGTCACCTTCGTATGATGGGAAACTACGCTACGCTACCACTGGATATGCCACTCTTGGGCTGTAAGTCTGTATGGACAATATGTCTTTCCTTGGGCTTTTAACCTACAATGTATGGGCTGGTAGAGCTAGTTAAAACCACCTGTGACTGAATGGGAGGGACACATGGTCAGAAAAAAAGGCTGTCAAACTGAAAAAAGAGAGGGGTCTTATATGAAAATATAAGAAATATTGTATCTAGACTAATGTCACTTTGAAAAATGAAGGTTTTTTGCGCATAATTTGGCCAATTTATGTGTGCCCATCAACCATGACAAGGTCACCTTCGTATGCGCAAAAAACCTTCATTTTTCAAAGTGACATTAGTCTAGATACAATATTTCTTATATTTTCATGTATGGAGTGCCGAAGTTCTTTTTGCAATTGATATTACTCTTTTCTTCAGAGCACCCGAATAGACCAGTGAGCGACCCCTCTCTTTTTTCTATTAATCATTTTTGGGATCCCGCTCCTGGAGCATTGCAGCAGGTACGTGTTCACACTATTAGAAGTTTGACAGCCTTTTTTTCTGACCATGTGTCCCTCCCATTCAGTCACAGGTGGTTTTAACTAGCTCTACCAGCCCATACATTGTAGGTTAAAAGCCCAAGCAAAGACATATTGTCCATACAGGCTTACAGCCCAAGAGTGGCATATCCAGTGGTAGCGTAGCGTAGTTTCCCATCATACAAAGGTGACCTTGTCGTGGTTGATGGGCACACATAAATTGGCCAAATTATGCGCAAAAAACCTTCATTTTTCAAAGTGACATTAGTCTAGATACAATATTTCTTATATTTTCATGTATGGAGTGCCGAAGTTCTTTTTGCAATTGATATTACTCTTTTCTTCAGAGCACCCGAATAGACCAGTGAGCGACCCCTCTCTTTTTTCTATTAATCATTTTTGGGATCCCGCTCCTGGAGCATTGCAGCAGGTACGTGTTCACACTATTAGAAGTTTGACAGCCTTTTTTTCTGACCATGTGTCCCTCCCATTCAGTCACAGGTGGTTTTAACTAGCTCTACCAGCCCATACATTGTAGGTTAAAAGCCCAAGCAAAGACATATTGTCCATACAGGCTTACAGCCCAAGAGTGGCATATCCAGTGGTAGCGTAGCGTAGTTTCCCATCATACGAAGGTGACCTTGTTGTGGTTGATGGGCACACATAAATTGGCCAAATTATGCGCAAAAAACCTTCATTTTTCAAAGTGACATTAGTCTAGATACAATATTTCTTATATTTTCATGTATGGAGTGCCGAAGTTCTTTTTGCAATTGATATTACTCTTTTCTTCAGAGCACCCGAATAGACCAGTGAGCGACCCCTCTCTTTTTTCTATTAATCATTTTTGGGATCCCGCTCCTGGAGCATTGCAGCAGGTACGTGTTCACACTATTAGAAGTTTGACAGCCTTTTTTACTGACCATGTGTCCCTCCCATTCAGTCACAGGTGGTTTTAACTAGCTCTACCAGCCCATACATTGTAGGTTAAAAGCCCAAGCAAAGACATATTGTCCATACAGGCTTACAGCCCAAGAGTGGCATATCCAGTGGTAGCGTAGCGTAGTTTCCCATCATACGAAGGTGACCTTGTCATGGTTGATGGGCACACATAAATTGGCCAAATTATGCGCAAAAAACCTTCATTTTTCAAAGTGACATTAGTCTAGATACAATATTTCTTATATTTTCATGTATGGAGTGCCGAAGTTCTTTTTGCAATTGTCCTTGACTGGTCAGACACCTATATATCTGTTTAAAAGAGTCTGGTGTAGGCCAGAAAAATATTACTGTGGTTTTGCAGTTCCACTGGTCAAATCTCTGAATTATCCTGTTTTTGGAATTTTTTGCCGTAAAAAAAAAACTGTAATAGTGTCTCCCTGACTGGTCAGACACCAATATATCTGTTTAAAAGAGTCTGGTGTACGCCACATAACTATAACTGTGGATTTGCAGTTCGACTGGTCAAATCTCTGTAGCATCCTGCTTTTGGCTTTTTTTGCCGTAAAAAAACAGTAAAAATGTCTCCCTGACTGTTCAGACACCAATATATCTGTTTAAAAGAGTCTGGTGTAGGCCAGAAAAATAGAACTGTGGTTTTGCAGTTTCACGGGTCAAATCTCTGTATTACCCTGTTTTTGGCATTGTTTGCCGTAAAAAAAACTGTAATAGTGTCTCCCTGACTGGTCAGACACCAATATATCTGTTTAAAAGAGTCTGGTGTAGGCCAGAAAAATAGAACTGTGATTTTGCAGTTCCACGCGTCAAATCTCTGTATTATCCTGCTTTTGGCATTTTTTGCCGTAAAAAAAACTGTAATAGTGTCTCCCTGACTGGTCAGAAACCAATATATCTGTTTAAACGAGTCTGGTGTATACCACATAATGATAACTGTCGTTTTGCAGTTCCACAGGACAAATCTCTGTATTATCCTGTTTTTGGCATTTTTTTCCTTAAAAAAAAAGCTGTAATAGTGTCTCCCTGACTGGTCAGACACCAATATATCTGTTTAAAAGTGTCTGATGTAGGCCAGAGAAAGAGAACTGTGGTTTTTCACTTCCACGGGTCAAATCTCTGTATTATCCTGCTTATGGCATTTTTTGCCATAAAAAAAACTGTAATAGTGTCTCCCTGACTGGTCAGAAACCAATATATCTGTTTAAAAGAGTCTGGTGTACGCCACATAACTATAACTGTGGTTTTGCAGTTCCACGGATTAAATCTCTGTATTATCCTGCTTTTGGCATTTTTTGCCGTAAAAAAAAACTGTAATAATGTCTCCTTGACTGGTCAGACACCTATATATCTGTTTAAAAGAGTCTGGTGTAGGCCAGAAAAATAGAACTGTGGTTTTGCAGTTCCACTGGTCAAATCTCTGTATTATCCTGTTTTTGGCATTTTTTGCCGTAAAAAAAAAACTGTAATAGTGTCTCCCTGACTGGTCAGACACCAATATATCTGCTTAAAAGAGTCTGGTGTAGGCCAGAAAAATAGAACTGTGGTTTTGCAGTTCCACTGGTCAAATCTCTGGATTATCCTGCTTTTGGAATTTTATGCCGTAAAAAAAACTGTAATAGTGTCTCCCTGACTTTTCAGACATCAATATATCTGTTTAAAAGAGTCTGGTGCACGCCACATAGCTATAACTGTGGTTTTGCAGTACCACAGGTCAAATCTCTGAATTATCCTGTTTTTGGAATTTTTTGACGTAAAAAAACTGTAATAGTGTCTCCCTGACTGGTCAGACATCAATATATCTGTTTAAAAGAGTCTGGTGTACGCCACATAACTATAACTGTGGTTTCGCAGTTCCACGGGTCAAATCTCTGTATTATCCTGTTTTTGGCATTTTTTGCCGTATAAAAAAACTGTAATAGTGTCTCCCTGACTGGTCAGACACCAATATATCTGTTTAAAAAAGTCTGGTGTAGGCCAGAAAAATAGAACTGTGGTATTGCAGTTCCACGGGTCAAATCTCTGTATTATCCTGCTTTTGGCATATTTTGCCGTACAAAAAAACTTTAATAGTGTCTCCCTGACTGGTCAGACACCAATATATCTGTTTAAAAGAGTTTGGTGTACGCCACATAACTATAACTGTGGTTTTGCAGTTCAACGGGTCAAATCTCTGTATTATCCTGCTTTTGGCTTTTCTTGCCGTAAAAAAACAGTAATAATGTCTCCCTGACTGGTCAGACACCTATATATCTGTTTAAAAGAGTCTGGTGTAGGCCAGAAAAATAGAACTGTGGTTTTGCAGTTTCACGGGTCAAATCTCTGTATTACCCTGTTTTTGGCATTGTTTGCCATAAAAAAAAAACTGTAATAGTGTCTCCCTGACTGGTCAGACACCAATATATCTGTTTAAAAGAGTCTGGTATAGGCCAGAAAAATAGAACTGTGATTTTGCAGTTCCACGGGTCAAATCTCTGTATTATCCTGCTTTTGGCATTTTTTGCCGTAAAAAAAACTGTAATAGTGTCTCCCTGACTGGTTAGAAACCAATATATCTGTTTAAAAGAGTTTGGTGTACGCCACATAACTATAACTGTGGTTTTGCAGTTCCACGGGTCAAATCTCTGTATTATCCTGTTTTTGGCATTTTTTGCTGTAAAAAAACCTGTAATAGTGTCTCCATCACTGGTCAGACACCAATATATCTGTTTAAAAGAGTCTGGTTTACGCCACATAACTATAACTGTGGTTTTGCAGTTCCACGGGTCAAATCTCTGTATTATCCTGTTTTTGGCATTTTTTTCTGTAAAAAAAAACTGTAATAGTATCTCCCTGACTGGTCAGACTCCAATATATCTGTTTAAAAGAATCTGGTGTAGGCCAGAAAAATAGAACTGTGGTTTTGCAGTTCCACGGGTCATATCTCCGTATTATCTTGTTTTTTGCATTTTTGCTGTAAAAAAAACATGTAATAGTGTCTCCCTGACTGGTCAGACACCAATATATCTGTTTAAAAGAGTCTGGTGTACGCCACATAACTATAACTGCGGTTTTGCAGTTCCAAGGGTTAAATCTCTTTATTATCCTGCTTTTGGCATTCTTTGGCGTAAAAAAAACTGTAATAGTGTCTCTCTGACTGGTCAAACACCAATATATCTGTTTAAAAGAGTCTAGTGTGCGCCACATAGCTATAACTGTGGTTTCGCAGTTCCAAGGGACAAATCTCTGTATTATCCTGTTTTTGGCATTTTTTGCCGTAAAAAAATACTGTAATAGTGTCTCCTTGACTGGTCAGACACCAATATATCTGTTTAAAAAAGTCTGGTGTAGGCCAGAAAAATAGAACTGTGATTTTGCAGTTCCACGGGTCAAATCTCTGTATTACCCTGTTTTTGGCATTGTTTGCCATAAAAAAAAAACTGTAATAGTGTCTCCCTGACTGGTCAGACACCAATATATCTGTTTAAAAGAGTCTGGTGTAGGCCAGAAAAATAGAACTGTGATTTTGCAGTTCCACGGGTCAAATCTCTGTATTACCCTGTTTTTGGCATTGTTTGCCATAAAAAAAAACTGTAATAGTGTCTCCCTGACTGGTCAGACACCAATATATCTGTTTAAAAGAGTCTGGTGTAGGCCAGAAAAATAGAACTGTGATTTTGCAGTTCCACGGGTCAAATCTCTGTATTATCCTGCTTTTGGCATTTTTTGCCGTAAAAAAACCTGTAATAGAGTCTCCCTGACTGGTTAGACACCAATATATCTGTTTAAAAGAGTCTGGTGTATGCCACATAACGATAACTGTGGTTTTGCAGTTCCACAGGACAAATCTCTGTATTATCCTGTTTTTGGCATTTTTTGCCATAAAAAAACTGTAATAGTGTGTCCCTGACTGGTCAGACACCAATATATCTGTTTAAAAGAGTCTGGTGTAGGTCAGAAAAATAGAACTGTGGTTTTGCAGTACCACGGGTCAAATCTCTGTATTATCCTGCTTTTGGCATTTTTTGCTGTAAAAAAAATGCTGTAATAGTGTCTCCCTGACAGGTCAGACACCAATATATCTGTTTAGAAGAGTCTGGTGGAGGTCAGAAAAATAGAACTGTGGTTTTGCAATTCCATAGGTCAAATCTCTGTATTATCCTGCTTTTGGCTTTTTTTGCTTTAAAAAAAACTGTAATAATGTCTCCCTGACTGGTCAGACACCAATATATCTGTTTAAAAGAGTGTAGTTTATGCCACATAACTATAACTGTGGTTTTGCAGTTCCACGGGTCAAATCTTTGTATTATCCTGGTTTTGGCATTTTTTGCCTTAAAAAAACTGTGATAATGTCTCCCTGACTGGTCAGACACCTATGTATCTGTTTAAAAGAGTTTGGTGTACGCCACATAACTATAACTGTGGTTTTGTAGTTCCACGGGTCAAATCTCTGTATTATCCTGTTTTTGGCATTTTTTGCTGTAAAAAAAAACTGTAATAGTGTCTCCCTGACTGGTCAGACACCAATATATCTGTTTAAAAGAGTCTGGTTTACGCCACATAACTATAACTGTGGTTTTGCAGTTCCATGGGTCAAATCTCTGTATTATCCTGTTTTTGGCATTTTTTTTCTGTAAAAAAAAACTGTAATAGTATCTTCTTGACTGGTCAGACACCAATATATCTGTTTAAAAGAATCTGGTGTAGGCCAGAAAAATAGAACTGTGGTTTTGCAGTTCCACGGGACATATCTCCGTATTATCCTGTTTTTGGCATTTTTGCTGTAAAAAAAACCTGTAATAGTGTCTCCCTGACTGGTCAGACACCAATATATCTGCTTAAAAGAGTCTGGTGTAGGTCAGAAAAATAGAACTATGGTTTGGCAGTTCCACGGGTCAAATCTCTGTATTATCCTGCTTTTGGCATTTTTTGCCGTAAAAAAATGCTGTAATAGTGTCTCCCTGACAGGTCAGTCACCAATATATCTGTTTAGAAGAGTCTGGTTTACGCCACATAACTATAACTGTGATTTTGCAATTCCATGCGTCAAATCTCTGTATTATCCTGTTTTTGGCTTTTTTTGCTGTAAAAAAAAACTGTAATAATGTCTCCCTGACTGGTCAGACACCAATATATCTGTTTAAAAGAGTGTAGTTTACGCCACATAACTATAACTGTGGTTTTGCAGTTCCACGGGTCAAATCTTTGTATTATCCTGGTTTTGGCATTTTTTGTCTTAAAAAAACTGTAGTAATGTCTCCCTGACTGGTCAGACACCTATGTATCTGTTTAAAAGAGTCTGGTGTACGCCACATTACTATAACTGTGATTTTGAAATTCCATGGGTCAAATCTCTGTATTATCCTGCTTTTGGCACTTTTTGCCGTAAAAAAAAACAGTAATAAAGTCTCCCTGACTGTTCAGACACCAATATATCTGTTTAAAAGAGTGTAGTTTACGCCACATAACTATAACTGTGGTTTTGCAGTTCCACGGGTCAAATCTCTGTATTATCCTGCTTTTGGCTTTTTTTGCCATTAAAAAAACTGTAATAATGTCTCCCTGATTGGTCAGACACCAATATATCTGTTTAAAAGAGTCTGGTGTACGCCACATAACTATAACTGTGGTTTTGCAGTTCCACGGATTAAATCTCTGTATTATCCTGTTTTTGGCATTTTTTGCCGTAAAAAAAAACTGTAATAGTGTCTCCCTGACTGGTCAGACACCAATATATCTGTTTAAAAAAGTCTGGTGTAGGCCAGAAAAATAGAACTGTGGTTTTGCAGTTCCACGGGTCAAATCTCTGTATTATCCTGCTTTTGGCATTTTTTGCCATAAAAAAAAACTTTAATAGTGTCTCCCTGACTGGTCAGACACCAATAAATCTGTTTAAAAGAGTTTGGTGTACGCCACATAACTATAACTGTGGTTTTGCAGTTCCACGGGTCAAATCTCTGTATTATCCTGTTTTTGGCATTTTTTGCTGTTAAAAAAAAAACTGTAATAGTGTCTCCCTGACTGGTCAGACACCAATATATCTGTTTAAAAGAGTCTGGTTTACGCCACATAACTATAACTGTGGTTTTGCAGTTCCACGGGTCAAATCTCTGTATTATCCTGTTTTTGGCATTTTTTTTCTGTAAAAAAAAAACTGTAATAGTATCTCCCTGACTGGTCAGACACCAATATATCTGTTTAAAAGAATCTGGTGTAGGCTAGAAAAATATAACTGTGGTTTTGCAGTTCCACGGGCCAAATCTCTGTATTATCTTGCTTTTGGCATTTTTTGCCATAAAAAAAACCTGTAATAGTGTTCCCCTTGACTGTTCAGACACCAATATATCTGTTTAAAAGAGTCTGGTATAGGCCAGAAAAATAGAACTGTGGTTTTGCAGTTCCACGGGTCAAATATCTGTATTATCCTGTTTTTGGCATTGTTTGCCGTAAAAAAAAAACTGTAATAGTGTCTCCCTGACTGATCAGACACCAATATATCTGTTTTAAAGAGTCTGGTGTAGGCCAGAATAACAGAACTGTGGTTTTGCAGCTCCATGGGTAAAATCTCTGTATCATCTTGGTTTTGGCATTTTTTGCCGTAAAAAAAACCTGTAATAGTGTCTCCCTGACTGGTCAGACACCAATATATCTGTTTAAAAGAGTTTGGTGTACGCCACATAACTATAACTGTGGTTTTGCAGTTCCACGGGTCAAATCTCTGTATTATCCTGTTTTTGGCATTTTTTGCTGTTAAAAAAAAAACTGTAATAGTGTCTCCCTGACTGGTCAGACACCAATATATCTGTTTAAAAGAGTCTGGTTTACGCCACATAACTATAACTGTGGTTTTGCAGTTCCACGGGTCAAATCTCTGTATTATCCTGTTTTTGGCATTTTTTTTCTGTAAAAAAAAAACTGTAATAGTATCTCCCTGACTGGTCAGACACCAATATATCTGTTTAAAAGAATCTGGTGTAGGCTAGAAAAATATAACTGTGGTTTTGCAGTTCCACGGGCCAAATCTCTGTATTATCTTGCTTTTGGCATTTTTTGCCATAAAAAAAAACTGTAATAGTGTTCCCCTTGACTGTTCAGACACCAATATATCTGTTTAAAAGAGTCTGGTATAGGCCAGAAAAATAGAACTGTGGTTTTGCAGTTCCACGGGTCAAATATCTGTATTATCCTGTTTTTGGCATTGTTTGCCGTAAAAAAAAAACTGTAATAGTGTCTCCCTGACTGATCAGACACCAATATATCTGTTTTAAAGAGTCTGGTGTAGGCCAGAATAACAGAACTGTGGTTTTGCAGCTCCATGGGTAAAATCTCTGTATCATCTTGGTTTTGGCATTTTTTGCCGTAAAAAAAACCTGTAATAGTGTCTCCCTGACTGGTCAGACACCAATATATCTGTTTGAAAGATTCTGGTGTACGCCACATAACTATAACTGTGGTTTTGCAGTTCCAAGGGTCAAATCTCTGTGTTATCCACTTTTGGGTCATTTTTACATAAAAAAAACATTTTGAGTGTGTCGCTGACTGTTCAGCCCCAAATATATCTACTTAAAAAGTTTGGTATACTCCAGTAAATTAGAACTGTGGTTTTGCAGTTCCATGGTTCGAATCTCTGTACTATCCAGCTTTTGGCCTGTTTTATGTAAAAAAATAACAGTAATAGTGTGTCCCTGTCTGTTCAGTCACAAATATATCTATTTAAAGATTCTGGTGTAGGCCAGACAAATAGAACTGTGGTTTTCCTCTTCCACGTTTCTAATCTCCTTTTTATTACCCTTTTTCCATTGATAGTGCGAGTGTAAGTTATTTTGCTTCATTTATAATGGGCAAGGCGCGTGGCAAGGGACGTGGGACTGGATGTTCTGGTGATGGTGCGTGTAGAGGACGGGGCCGTGGCCAAGGTGAAAATGTGCCACAACCAACAGCCACATCTTCTCGCTCTCACTTCTTGACCGAATTACTAGGGAAGCACACTACAACACCAGTATTGCGAACTGATCAGTGTGAACAGGTTATTAATTGGATAGCTGATAATACTTCCAGTTACCCGGGCACCACCACCTCCGGTCTGTTTTCCACATGGTCAAGTTTTAGTAGCCGTGAGTCTTGACCGCATACTCCTCCTCACCCTGATGCTCCTTGCTCCCACCATGCCGAGTGTTGTCAGACAGCAACTGATCCCACACTTTGACAATCTGAAGAGCTGTTCACTGGTCCATTTCCATATTTGTGCCCCTCGCCTGCTCCGCTTGAAGTGGTGGAAGAGGAGATCCCATGTAGCGATGCCCAAATATTTGAACAGCCACGGCCACAGGAAGTCGACGCTGGCAATTTGTCACAAGAGGTGGACGATGACGAGACACAATTACCAGGAAGTGAGGAGGAGGATCGTGGTGCGCAAATGGAAGAGGAGGAGGTGATGGATAATCTAGTAACTGACCCAACGTGGCAGGAGGACACGCAGAGCGAGGCCAGCAGCACACAGGGGGAGGGAGGCAGGGTACCCCAACAGGCAGGAAGAAGCAGTGTGGTGGCCGCAGACAGAAGGCGGGCAACAGTTCCCCGTAACACCAACACCAGGAACGTCGCCAGTACAACCGGTAGGTCTTCTAGAGTCTGGAATCTTTTTAAACACTCTGCTGATAACGCCAAAAAGGCCATTTGTACAACTTGCCAGGCCAGCATCAGCAGGGGTGACAAAACTACCAGCCTGACCACCACCAGCATGATCAGTCACATGGCAGCAAAGCCCCCGACTTTATGGGGCGAACCCCAGGGTCCACGACCAGTGTCAGCGGGTGTCACCACTGCTTCTTCCGCTGTTGTGTGTGTAATAGAACCTTCTGTTGATCATGCAAGGCAATCCCCTGTCCATACTGCATGCAAAGATGCCCCCTCCTCTCAGTCTTCACTTCTTATGGCAGTTTCTCAAGAAACAGCATCAACGTCCACGTCCACGTCCCACTGCAGCGTTCAATTGTCCATATCCCAGAGCTTTGAACGAAAGCGCAAATTCGCAGCCAACGCCCCACTGGCTACAGTCCTAAATTCGCACATTTCACGACTGCTTGCGTTGCAATTGCTGCCTTTTAGGCTGGTGGAGACGGAATCCTTCCGCAACCTTATGGCGGTGGCCGTCCCTTGGTACTCGGTCCCCAGCCGACACTGTTTTGCCCGGTGTGGCATCCCCGCACTACACAAGCACGTGTCCCAAAACATCTGCCGTGCCCTCAACAACGCAGTTACTGGGAGAGTCCACCTGACAACGGACATGTGGACAAGTGCTTGTGGCCAGGGATGGTACATCTCCCTGATGGCACACTGGGTAAACAGAGTGGAAGCCGGGACCCAGTCGGACCTTGGGAAGGAACACATTCTCCCCACACCGAGGATTGCGCGCCCTATGTCAGTCAGAGTTGCCCACACAGTGTACAGCTCATGCGCATCATCCTCCTCCTCATCCTCATGTTCAGCCTCCATCTCAGATATCACTACATCAGTTACAAGCTGGAAGCACTGCAGTACTGCCTCAGCCAAGCGGCAATAGGCTTTGCTGAAACTCATAAGCTTAGGTGATAAACCTAACACTGCTTGTGAGTTGTGGACAGCTGTGAAAGAGCAGGCAGATCTGTGGCTGAGACCGCTGAACCTACATCCAGGTATGTGTGACAATGGCCGTAACCTGGTGGCGGCTCTGAGGCGAGGCGAGATCACACACGTACAATGCCTGGCTCATGTGCTTAACCTCGTGGTTCAGCGGTTTCTTAAATCGTACCCCGAGTTGCCAGATCTGCTCGTCAAAGTACGCCGCCTGTCAGCTCATTTTCGCAAGTCGGCTACAGCTTCCGCCGCCCTTGCTGTGTTGCAGCAGCGTTTGCAGCTTCCGGCACACCGACTGGTGTGTGATGACCCCAAACGTTGGAACTCTTCCCTCCACATGTTGCAAAGGATTTGTGAGCAGAAGAGAGCAGTTGTGGAGTACCAGCTGCTACAAGGCCATCGATATTCAGGTCAGACTCCACACATAAGACCTCCGGAGTGGACCTGGATGTCTGACATATGTACCATCCTGACAAACTTTGAGGAGTCCACCAAGATGGTGAGTGGCGTCATCATTAGCGTCAGCATCCCACTTGTCTGTCTTTTGCAACGCTCTCTGCAGAGAATTAAAGAGGAGGCATTGCAGCCAGAGTATGATGAGAAGGATCAAGAAGCCGTAGCGGGCGATTACACACAGCCCAGCCTCATCTCATTCCAATGTGCATTGGGAGACAATGAGGGAGAGGAGGAAGAACAGGAGCTGGTATCAAGCACTGTAGACGGTAGTACCTGTACAACTGTCATACCGTCGGTTCATCGTGGACAGGGGGGAGGAGGAGGAGGAGAGCATGGTCAGTCGTCATCTTGGTGAGGACACGGAAGTCTTGAGCATTACAAGTCTGGCACGCATGGCTCACTTTATGTTACGCTTCCTTAACCGTGATCCTCGCGTTGTCAAAATGTTGGGTGACAGTCATTACTGGTTGGTGACACTTTTAGACCCCCGCTACAAGGAGAGCTTTCACTCTCTTATTCCTGAGGTGAAGAGGTCTACAAAAATGGGGCAGTACCAGAAGGCCCTTGCTGCAGAACTGTTAAAAAAATTCCCATCTGAACACGCTAGCGGCAGAGGTCACAGTTCATTGCCCAACCAAGGCGTACAGGCGAGAGAGACGCAACTCCAATCCAGCAGAGGCAGGGGAACACTGTCAACATTCTGGGACAGTTTTCTGAAACCCGCCCAGCTTACAGGCTCTGAGGCACGGGGTACTCTCACAAGGAGTGGAAAGTTTCAAAAGATGGTGAGGGAGTAACTTGCCGACCGTACCAGCATCCTCCGTAATTCCTCTGTGCCATTTAATTATTGGGTATCCAAGCTGGACACTTGGAATGAACTCGCTCTGTATGCCTTGGAGATCCTGGCCCGCCCTGGCGCTAGCGTGTTATCGGAGCGTGTTTTTAGTGCCGTTGGGGGAATTATAACAGATAAGCGCACTTGCCTTTCTACTGACAATGCTGACAAGCTGACCCTTATCAAAATGAACAAGGGCTGGATTGGGCCAGACTTCTCATTACCACCAAATGACAGCAGAGTAACATAAAGTCAAATCCACAGTGTTATTTCGGGAGGTGTATTCCCATGCACTGCTTCACACCCACACATGGGTATATGCTTCCTCATTTCAGCTGTATTTTGCTCTTCTCCTTATCCTCAGTCTCCACCACCACTATACCACCAGGGTGACCTTGGTCCATGTTGCCAGCATTGCAAGTTGCTCCGTCCTAATTTTTGGCAGCTTTTGCTTGGAAGGCATAGGCAAAGACTATGGGAGACCCACTCTCCAATAATGGGAATAATATTTTTAAGATGCTGTACTGCATGTCTCTTGTTTGCCAGCATTGCAATTTCCTCCGTCCTAATTTTTAGCAGCTTTTGCTTGGAAGGCATAAGCAAAGACTATGGGAGACCCACTCCCCAATAATGGGAATAATGTTTTTAAGATGCTGTACTGCATGGTTCTTCCAAGGGGCATTTAAACCATCTTGTTAAGCTACTACAACCTCCACGTCTCTTCCAAGGGGCATTAAAACCACCTTGTTAAGCTACTGCGACCTCCACCACTTTTCCCAGGGGCATTGATATTGTTCTTTTATTCCATTGCGACCTCCACTATTCTTCCAAGGGGCATTAAAACCGTCTTGTTAAGCTACTGCGACCTCCACCACTTTCCCCAGGGGCATAAAAAACATCTTGTTAAGCTACTGCGAACTCCACGTCTCTTCCAAGGGGCATTAAAACCGTATTGTTAAGCTACTGCAACCTCTACGTCTCTTCCAAGGGGCATTAAAACCGTCTTGTTAAGCTACTGCGACCTCCACGTATCTTCCAAGGGGCATTAAAACCTTCTTGTTAAGCTACTGCGACCTCCATGTCTCTTCCAAGGGGTATTAAAACCGTCTTGTTAAGCTACTGCGACCTCCACCACTTTTCCCAGGGGCATTGATATTGTCTTTTTATTCCACTGCGACCTCCACCATTCTTCCAAGGGGCATTAAAAACGTCTTGTTAAGCTACTGCGACCTCCACCACTTTTCCCAGGGGCATTGATTTTGTCATTTATTCCACTGCGACCTCCACGTCTCTTCCAAGGGGCATTAAAACCGTCTTGTTAAGCTACTGCAAGCTTCACGTCTCTTCCAAGGGGCATTAAAACTGTCTTGTTAACCTACTGCAACCTCCACGTCTCTTCCAAGGGGCATTAATACCGTCTTGTTAAGCTACTGCAACCTCCACGTCTCTTCCAAGGGGCATTAAAACCATCTCGTTAAGCTACTGCAACCTCCACGTCTCTTCCAAGGGGCATTAAAACAGTCTTGTTAAACCACTCTGAACTCCATGTCTCTCCCAAGGGGCATTAAAACCGTCTTGTTAAGCTACTGTGACCTAAACGTCTCTTCCAAGGGGCATTAAAACCGTCTTGTTAAACCACTCTTAACTCCACGTCTCTTCCAAGGGGCATTAAAAGTGTCTTGTTAAGCTACTGTGACCTCCATGTCTCTTCCAAAGGGCATTAAAACCGTCTTGTTAAGCTACTGCAACCTCCACGTCTCTTCCAAGGGGCATTAAAACCATCTTGTTAAGCTACTGCGACCTCCATGTCTCTTCCAAGGGGCATTAAAACCGTCTTGTTAAGCTACTGCAAGCTTCAAGTCTCTTCCAAGGGGCATTAAAACTGTCTTGTTAAGCTACTGCAACCTCCACGTCTCTTCCAAGGGGAACTAAAACCATCTTGTTTATCTACTGCAACCTCCACGTCTCTTCCAAGGGGCATTAAAACCATCTCGTTAAGCTACTGCAACCTCCACTTCTCTTCCAAGGGGCATTAAAACCATCTCGTTAAGCTACTGCAACCTCCACGTCTCTTCCAAGGGGCATTAAAACAGTCTTGTTAAACCACTCTGAACTCCATGTCTCTCCCAAGGGGCATTAAAACCGTCTTGTTAAGCTACTGTGACCTAAACGTCTCTTCCAAGGGGCATTAAAACCGTCTTGTTAAACCACTCTTAACTCCACGTCTCTTCCAAGGGGCATTAAAAGTGTCTTGTTAAGCTACTGTGACCTCCATGTCTCTTCCAAAGGGCATTAAAACCGTCTTGTTAAGCTACTGCAACCTCCACGTCTCTTCCAAGGGGCATTAAAACCATCTTGTTAAGCTACTGCGACCTCCATGTCTCTTCCAAGGGGCATTAAAACCGTCTTGTTAAGCTACTGCAAGCTTCAAGTCTCTTCCAAGGGGCATTAAAACTGTCTTGTTAAGCTACTGCAACCTCCACGTCTCTTCCAAGGGGAACTAAAACCATCTTGTTAATCTACTGCAACCTCCACGTCTCTTCCAAGGGGCATTAAAACCATCTCGTTAAGCTACTGCAACCTCCACTTCTCTTCCAAGGGGCATTAAAACCGTTTTGTTAAGCTACTGCGATTTTACGCCTATTCCAATGGGCATTAAAACCGTCTTGTTAAGCTATTGCGACCTCCACCACTTTTCCCAGGGGCATTGATATTGTCTTTTTATTCCACTGCGATCTCCACCATTCTTCCGAGGAGCATTAAAAACATCTTGTTCAGCTACTGCGACCTCCACCACTTTTCCCAGGGGCATTGATATTGTCTTTTTATTCCACTACGACCTCCACGTCTCTTCCTAGGGGCATTAAAACCGTCTTGTTAAGCTACTGTGACCTCCACGTCTCTTCCAAGGGGCATTAAAACCATCTTGTTAAACCACTCTGAACTCCATGTCTCTTCCAAGGGGCATTAAAACCGTCTTGTTACGCTACTGTGACCTCCACGTCTCTTCCAAGGGGCATTAAAACCGTCTTGTTAAGCTACTGTGACCTCCACGTCTCTTCCAAGGGGCATTAAATCCGTCTTGTTAAGCTACTGCGACCTCCGCGTCTCTACCAAGGGGAATTAAAACCATCTAGTTAAGCTACTGCGACCTCCACATCTCTTCCAAGGGGCATTAAAACCGTCTTTTTAAGCTACTGCAAGCTTCACGTCTCTTCCAAGGGGCATTAAAACCGTCTTGTTAAGCTACTGCAACCTCCAAGTCTCTTCCAAGGGGCATTAAAACCATCTTGTTAAGCTACTGCAACCTCCACGTCTCTTCCAAGGGGTATTAAAACCGTCTTATTAAGCTACTGCGACCTCCACCACTTTTCCCAGGGGCATTGATATTGTCTTTTCATTCCACTGCGACCTCCACGTCTCTTCCAAGGGGCATTAAAATCGTCTTGTTAAGGTACTGTGACCTCCACGTCTCTTCCAAGGGGCATTAAAACCGTCTTGTTAAACCACTCTGAACTCCACGTCTCTTCCAAGGGGCATTAAAACGGTCTTGTTAAGCTCCTGTGACCTTCAAGTCTCTTCAATGGGCATTAAAACCGTCTTGTTAAGCTACTGCAACCTCCACGTCTCTTCCAAGGGGCATTAAAACCATCTTGTTAAGCTACTGCGACCTCCACGTCTCTTCCAAGGGGCATTAAAACCGTCTTGTTATGCTACTGTGACCTCCACGTCTCTTCCAAGGGGCATTAAAACCGTCTTTTTAAACCACTCTGAACTCCACGTCTCTTCCAAGGGGCATTAAAACGGTCTTGTTAAGCTCCTGTGACCTTCAAGTCTCTTCAATGGGCAATAAAACCGTCTTGTTAAGCTACTGCAACCTCCACGTCTCTTCCAAGGGGCATTAAAACCATCTTGTTAAGCTACTGCGACCTCCCCGTCTCTTCCAAGGGGCATTAAAACCGTCTTGTTAAGATAGTGCAAGCTTCACGTCTCTTCCAAGGGGCATTAAAACTGTCTTGTTAAGCTACTGCAACCTCCACGTCTCTTCCAAGGGGCATTAAAACCGTCTTGTTAAACCACTCTGAACTCCATGTCTCTCCCAAGGGGCATTAAAACCGTCTTGTTAAGCTACTGCGATCTTAACGCCTATTCCAATGGGCATTAAAACCGTCTTGTTAAGCTACTGCGACCTCCACCACTTTTCCCAGGGGCATTGATATTGTCTTTTTATTCCACTGCGACCTCCACCATTCTTCCATGGAGCATAAAAAACGTCTTGTTAAGCTACTGCGACCTCCACCACTTTTCCCAGGGGCATTGATATTGTCTTTTTATTCCACTGCGACCTCCACGTCTCTTCCAAGGGGCATTAAAACCGTCTTGTTAAGCTACTGCGACCTCCATGTCTCTTCCAAGGGGCATTAAAACCATCTTGTTAAACCACTCTGAACTCCACGTCTCTTCCAAGGGGCATTAAAACCGTCTTGCTAAGCTACTGCGACCTACACGTCTCTTCCAAGGGGCATTAAAACCATCTTGTTAAGCTACTGCAAGCTTCACGTCTCTTCCAAGGGGCATTAAAACTGTCTTGTTAAGCTACTGCAAGCTTCACGTCTCTTCCAAGGGGCATTAAAACTGTCTTGTTAAGCTACTGCGAACTCCATGTCTCTTCCAAGGGGCATTAAAACCGTCTTGTTAAGCTACTGCAACCTCCACGTCTCTTCCAAGGGGCATTAAAACCGTCTTGTTAAGCTACTGCGACCTCCACGTATCTTCCAAGGGGCATTAAAACCTTCTTGTTAAGCTACTCCAAGCTTCACTTCTCTTCCAAGGGGCATTAAAACTGTCTTGTTAAGCTACTGCAAGCTTCACGTCTCTTCCAAGGGGCATTAAAACTGTCTTGTTAAGCTACTGCGAACTCCACGTCTCTTCCAAGGGGCATTAAAACCGTCTTGTTAAACCACACTGAACTCCATGTCTCTCCCAATGGGCATTAAAACCATCTCGTTAAGCAACTGCAATCGCCACGTCTCTTCCAAGGGGCATTAAAACAGTCTTGTTAAACCACTCTGAACTTCATGTCTCTCCCAATGGGCATTAAAACCATCTTGTTAAGCTACTGCGACCTCCACGTCTCTTCCAAGGGGCATTAAAACCATCTTGTTAAGCTACTGCAAGCTTCACGTCTCTTCCAAGGGGCATTAAAACTGTCTTGTTAAGCTCCTGCGAACTCCACGTCTCTTCCAAGGGGCATTAAAACCGTCTTGTTAAGCTACTGCAACCTTCACGTCTCTTCCAAGGGGCATTAAAACCGTCTTGTTAAGCTACTGCGACCTCCATGTATCTTCCAAGGGGCATTAAAACCTTCTTGTTAAGCTACTGCGACCTCCATATCTCTTCCAAGGGGTATTAAAACCGTCTTGTTAAGCTACTGCGACCTCCACCACTTTTCCCAGGGGCATTGATATTGTCTTTTTATTCCACTGCGACCTCCACCATTCTTCCAAGGAGCATTAAAATCAACTTGTTAAGCTACTGCGACCTCCAACACTTTTCCCAGGTGCATTGATATTGTCATTTATTCCACTGCGACCTCCACGTCTCTTCCAAGGGGCATTAAAACCATCTTGTTAAGCTACTGCAAGCTTCACGTCTCTCCAAAGGGGCATTAAAACTGTCTTGTTAAGCTACTGCAACCTCCACGTCTCTTCCAAGGGGCATTAAAACCGTCTTGTTAAACCACTCTGAACTCCACGTCTCTTCCAAGGGACATTAAAACCGTCTTGTTAAGCTCCTGTGACCTTCACGTCTCTTCAATGGGTATTAAAACCGTCTTGTTAAGCTACTGCGACCTCCACGTCTCTTCCAAGGGGCATTAAAACCATCTTGTTAAGCTACTGCGACCTCCCCGTCTCTTCCAAGGGGCATTAAAACCATCTTGTTAAGCTACTGCAAGCTTCATATCTCTTCCAAGGGGCATTAAAACTGTCTTGTTAAGCTACTGCAAGCTTCACGTCTCTTCCAAGGGGCATTAAAACTGTCTTGTTAAGCTACTGCAACCTCCACGTCTCTTCCAAGGGGCATTAAAACCATCTTGGTAAGCTACTGCGACCTCCATGTCTCTTCCAAGGGGCATTAAAACCTTCTTGTTAAGCTACTGCAAGCTTCACGTCTCTTCCAAGGGGCATTAAAACTGTCTTGTTAAGCTACTGCAACCTCCACGTCTCTTTCAAGGGGCATTAAAACTGTCTTGTTAAGCTAATGCAACCTCCACGTCTCTTCCAAGGGGAACTAAAACCATCTTGTTAAGCTACTGCAACCTCCACGTCTCTTCCAAGGGGCATTAAAACCATCTCGTTAAGCTACTGCAACCTCCACGTCTCTTCCAAGGGGCATTAAAACCATCTTGTTAAGCTACTGCGACCTCCCCGTCTCTTCCAAGGGGCATTAAAACCGTCTTGTTAAGCTACTGTAAGCTTCACGTCTCTTCCAAGGGGCATTAAGACTGTCTTGTTAAGCTACTGCAACGTCCACGTCTCTTCCAAGGGGCATTAAAACCGTCTTGTTAAGCTACTGCAACCTCCACATCTCTTCCAAGGGGCATTAAAACCATCTCGTTAAGCTACTGCAACCTCCACATCTCTTCCAAGGGGCATTAAAACCGTCTTGTTAAACCACTCTGAACTCCATGTCTCTCCCAAGGGGCATTAAAACCGTCTTGTTAAGCTATTGTGACCTCCACGTCTCTTCCAAGGGGCATTAAAACCGTCTTGTTAAGCTACTGCGATCTTAACGCCTATTCCAATGGGCATTAAAACCGTCTTGTTAAGCTACTGCGACCTCCACCACTTTTCCCAGGGGCATTGATATTGTCTTTTTATTCCACTGCGACCTCCACCATTCTTCCAAGGAGCATTAAAAACGTCTTGTTAAGCTACTGCGACCTCCACCACTTTTCCCAGGGGCATTGATATTGTCTTTTTATTCCACTGCGACCTCCACGTCTCTTCCAAGGGGCATTAAAACCGTCTTGTTAAGCTACTGCGACCTCCATGTCTCTTCCAAGGGGCATTAAAACCATCTTGTTAAACCACTCTGAACTCCACGTCTCTTCCAAGGGGCATTAAAACCGTCTTGCTAAGCTACTGCGACCTCCACGTCTCTTCCAAGGGGCATTAAAACCATCTTGTTAAGCTACTGCAAGCTTCACGTCTCTTCCAAGGGGCATTAAAACTGTCTTGTTAAGCTACTGCAAGCTTCACGTCTCTTCCAAGGGGCATTAAAACTGTCTTGTTAAGCTACTGCGAACTCCATGTCTCTTCCAAGGGGCATTAAAACCGTCTTTTTAAGCTACTGCAACCTCCACGTCTCTTCCAAGGGGCATTAAAACCGTCTTGTTAAGCTACTGCGACCTCCACGTATCTTCGAAGGGGCATTAAATCCTTCTTGTTAAGCTACTGCAAGCTTCACTTCTCTTCCAAGGGGCATTAAAACTGTCTTGTTAAGCTACTGCAAGCTTCACGTCTCTTCCAAGGGGCATTAAAACTGTCTTGTTAAGCTACTGCGAACTCCACGTCTCTTCCAAGGGGCATTAAAACCTTCTTGTTAAGCTACTGCGACCTCCATATCTCTTCCAAGGGGTATTAAAACCGTCTTGTTAAGCTACTGCGACCTCTACCACTTTTCCCAGGGGCATTGATATTGTCTTTTTATTCCACTGCGACCTCCACCATTCTTCCAAGGAGCATTAAAATCAACTTGTTAAGCTACTGCGACCTCCAACACTTTTCCCAGGTGCATTGATATTGTCATTTATTCCACTGCGACCTCCACGTCTCTTCCAAGGGGCATTAAAACCATCTTGTTAAGCTACTGCAAGCTTCACGTCTCTCCAAAGGGGCATTAAAACTGTCTTGTTAAGCTACTGCAACCTCCACGTCTCTTCCAAGGGGCATTAAAACCGTCTTGTTAAACCACTCTGAACTCCACGTCTCTTCCAAGGGACATTAAAACCGTCTTGTTAAGCTCCTGTGACCTTCACGTCTCTTCAATGGGTATTAAAACCGTCTTGTTAAGCTACTGCGACCTCCACGTCTCTTCCAAGGGGCATTAAAACCATCTTGTTAAGCTACTGCGACCTCCCCGTCTCTTCCAAGGGGCATTAAAACCATCTTGTTAAGCTACTGCAAGCTTCATATCTCTTCCAAGGGGCACTAAAACTGTCTTGTTAAGCTACTGCAAGCTTCACGTCTCTTCCAAGGGGCATTAAAACTGTCTTGTTAAGCTACTGCAACCTCCACGTCTCTTCCAAGGGGCATTAAAACCATCTTGGTAAGCTACTGCGACCTCCATGTCTCTTCCAAGGGGCATTAAAACCTTCTTGTTAAGCTACTGCAAGCTTCACGTCTCTTCCAAGGGGCATTAAAACTGTCTTGTTAAGCTACTGCAACCTCCACGTCTCTTTCAAGGGGCATTAAAACTGTCTTGTTAAGCTAATGCAACCTCCACGTCTCTTCCAAGGGGAACTAAAACCATCTTGTTAAGCTACTGCAACCTCCACGTCTCTTCCAAGGGGCATTAAAACCATCTCGTTAAGCTACTGCAACCTCCACGTCTCTTCCAAGGGGCATTAAAACCATCTTGTTAAGCTACTGCGACCTCCCCGTCTCTTCCAAGGGGCATTAAAACCGTCTTGTTAAGCTACTGTAAGCTTCACGTCTCTTCCAAGGGGCATTAAGACTGTCTTGTTAAGCTACTGCAACGTCCACGTCTCTTCCAAGGGGCATTAAAACCGTCTTGTTAAGCTACTGCAACCTCCACATCTCTTCCAAGGGGCATTAAAACCATCTCGTTAAGCTACTGCAACCTCCACATCTCTTCCAAGGGGCATTAAAACCGTCTTGTTAAACCACTCTGAACTCCATGTCTCTCCCAAGGGGCATTAAAACCGTCTTGTTAAGCTATTGTGACCTCCACGTCTCTTCCAAGGGGCATTAAAACCGTCTTGTTAAGCTACTGCGATCTTAACGCCTATTCCAATGGGCATTAAAACCGTCTTGTTAAGCTACTGCGACCTCCACCACTTTTCCCAGGGGCATTGATATTGTCTTTTTATTCCACTGCGACCTCCACCATTCTTCCAAGGAGCATTAAAAACGTCTTGTTAAGCTACTGCGACCTCCACCACTTTTCCCAGGGGCATTGATATTGTCTTTTTATTCCACTGCGACCTCCACGTCTCTTCCAAGGGGCATTAAAACCGTCTTGTTAAGCTACTGCGACCTCCATGTCTCTTCCAAGGGGCATTAAAACCATCTTGTTAAACCACTCTGAACTCCACGTCTCTTCCAAGGGGCATTAAAACCGTCTTGCTAAGCTACTGCGACCTCCACGTCTCTTCCAAGGGGCATTAAAACCATCTTGTTAAGCTACTGCAAGCTTCACGTCTCTTCCAAGGGGCATTAAAACTGTCTTGTTAAGCTACTGCAAGCTTCACGTCTCTTCCAAGGGGCATTAAAACTGTCTTGTTAAGCTACTGCGAACTCCATGTCTCTTCCAAGGGGCATTAAAACCGTCTTTTTAAGCTACTGCAACCTCCACGTCTCTTCCAAGGGGCATTAAAACCGTCTTGTTAAGCTACTGCGACCTCCACGTATCTTCGAAGGGGCATTAAATCCTTCTTGTTAAGCTACTGCAAGCTTCACTTCTCTTCCAAGGGGCATTAAAACTGTCTTGTTAAGCTACTGCAAGCTTCACGTCTCTTCCAAGGGGCATTAAAACTGTCTTGTTAAGCTACTGCGAACTCCACGTCTCTTCCAAGGGGCATTAAAACCGTCTTGTTAAGCTACTGCAACCTCCACTTCTCTTCCAAGGGGCATTAAAACCGTCTTGTTAAGCTACTGCGACCTCCACGTATCTTCCAAGGGGCATTAAAACCGTCTTGTTAAACCACACTGAACTCCATGTCTCTCCCAATGGGCATTAAAACCATCTCGTTAAGCAACTGCAATCGCCACGTCTCTTCCAAGGGGCATTAAAACAGTCTTGTTAAACCACTCTGAACTTCATGTCTCTCCCAATGGGCATTAAAACCATCTTGTTAAGCTACTGCGACCTCTACGTCTCTTCCAAAGGGCATTAAAACCATCTTGTTAAGCTACTGCAAGCTTCACGTCTCTTCCAAGGGGCATTAAAACCGTCTTGTTAAGCTACTGCGACCTCCACGTATCTTCCAAGGGGCATTAAAACCTTCTTGTTAAGCTACTGCGACCTCCATATCTCTTCCAAGGGGTATTAAAACCGTCTTGTTAAGCTACTGCGACCTCCACCACTTTTCCCAGGGGCATTGATATTGTCTTTTTATTCCACTGCGAACTCCACCATTCTTCCAAGGAGCATTAAAATCAACTTGTTAAGCTACTGCGACCTCCAACACTTTTCCCAGGTGCATTGATATTGTCATTTATTCCACTGCGACCTCCACGTCTCTTCCAAGGGGCATTAAAACCATCTTGTTAAGCTACTGCCAGCTTCACGTCTCTCCAAAGGGGCATTAAAACTGTCTTGTTAAGCTACTGCAACCTCCACGTCTCTTCCAAGGGGCATTAAAACCGTCTTGTTAAACCACTCTGAACTCCACGTCTCTTCCAAGGGGCATTAAAACCATCTTGTTAAGCTACTGCGACCTCCCCGTCTCTTCCAAGGGGCATTAAAACCATCTTGTTAAGCTACTGCAAGCTTCATATCTCTTCCAAGGGGCATTAAAACTGTCTTGTTAAGCTACTGCAAGCTTCACGTCTCTTCCAAGGGGCATTAAAACTGTCTTGTTAAGCTACAGCAACCTCCACGTCTCTTCCAAGGGGCATTAAAACCATCTTGTTAAGCTACTGCGACCTCCATGTCTCTTCCAAGGGGCATTAAAACCTTCTTGTTAAGCTACAGCAAGCTTCACGTCTCTTCCAAGGGGCATTAAAACTGTCTTGTTAAGCTACTGCAACCTCCACGTCTCTTTCAAGGGGCATTAAAACTGTCTTGTTAAGCTACTGCGACCTCCCCGTCTCTTCCAAGGGGCATCAAAACCGTCTTGTTAAGCTACTGTAAGCTTCACGTCTCTTCCAAGGGGCATTAAGACTGTCTTGTTAAGCTACTGCAACGTCCACGTCTCTTCCAAGGGGCATTAAAACCGTCTTGTTAAACTACTGCAACCTCCACATCTCTTCCAAGGGGCATTAAAACCATCTCGTTAAGCTACTGCAACCTCCACATCTCTTCCAAGGGGCATTAAAACCGTCTTGTTAAACCACACTGAACTCCATGTCTCTCCCAAGGGGCATTAAAACCGTCTTGTTAAGCTATTGTGACCTCCACGTCTCTTCCAAGGGGCATTAAAACCGTCTTGTTAAGCTACTGCGATCTTAACGCCTATTCCAATGGGCATTAAAACCGTCTTGTTAAGCTACTGCGACCTCCACCACTTTTCCCAGGGGCATTGATATTGTCTTTTTATTCCACTGCGACCTCCACCATTCTTCCAAGGAGCATTAAAAACATCTTGTTAAGCTACTGCGACCTCCACCACTTTTCCCAGGGGCATTGATATTGTCTTTTTATTCCACTGCGACCTCCACGTCTCTTCCAAGGGGCATTAAAACCGTCTTGTTAAGCTACTGTGATCTCCATGTCTCTTCCAAGGGGCATTAAAACCATCTTGTTAAACCACTCTGAACTCCACGTCTCTTCCAAGGGGCATTAAAACCGTCTTGTTAAGCTACTGTGACCTCCACGTCTCTTCCAAGGGGCATTAAAACCGTCTTGTTAAGCTACTGCGACCTCCACGTCTCTTCCAAGGGGCATTAAAACCATCTTGTTAAGCTACTGCAAGCTTCACGTCTCTTCCAAGGGGCATTAAAACTGTCTTGTTAAGCTACTGTAAGCTTCACGTCTCTTCCAAGGGGCATTAAAACTGTCTTGTTAAGTTACTGCGAACTCCACGTCTCTTCCAAGGGGCATTAAAACCGTCTTGTTAAGCTACTGCAACCTCCACGTCTCTTCCAAGGGGCATTGAAACCGTCTTGTTAAGCTACTGCGACCTACACGTATCTTCCAAGGGGCATTAAAACCTTCTTGTTAAGCTACTGCAAGCTTCACGTCTCTTCCAAGGGCATTAAAACTGTCTTGTTAAGCTACTGCAAGCTTCACGTCTCTTCCAAGGGGCATTAAAACTGTCTTGTTAAGCTACTGCGAATTCCACGTCTCTTCCAAGGGGCATTAAAACCGTCTTGTTAAGCTACTACAACCTCCACTTCTCTTCCAAGGGGCATTAAAACCGTCTTGTTAAGCTACTGCGACCTCCACGTATCTTCCAAGGGGCATTAAAACCGTCTTGTTAAACCACTCTGAAATCCATGTCTCTCCCAATGGGCATTAAAACCATCTCGTTAAGCTACTGCAATCTCCACGTTTCTTCCAAGGGGTATTAAAACCGTCTTGTTAAACCACTCTGAACCCTATGTCTCTCCCAATGGGCATTAAAACCATCTTGTTAAGCTACTGTGATCTCCATGTCTCTTCCAAGGGGCATTAAAACCATCTTGTTAAACCACTCTGAACTCCACGTCTCTTCCAAGGGGCATTAAAACCGTCTTGTTAAGCTACTGTGACCTCCACGTCTCTTCCAAGGGGCATTAAAACCGTCTTGTTAAGCTACTGCGACCTCCACGTCTCTTCCAAGGGGCATTAAAACCATCTTGTTAAGCTACTGCAAGCTTCACGTCTCTTCCAAGGGGCATTAAAACTGTCTTGTTAAGCAACTGCAAGCTTCACGTCTCTTCCAAGGGGCATTAAAACTGTCTTGTTAAGCTACTGCAAGCTTCACGTCTCTTCCAAGGGGCATTAAAACCGTCTTGTTAAACCACTCTGAACTCCACGTCTCTTCCAAGGGACATTAAAACCGTCTTGTTAAGCTCCTGTGACCTTCACGTCTCTTCAATGGGTATTAAAACCGTCTTGTTAAGCTACTGCGACCTCCACGTCTCTTCCAAGGGGCATTAAAACCATCTTGTTAAGCTACTGCGACCTCCCCGTCTCTTCCAAGGGGCATTAAAACCATCTTGTTAAGCTACTGCAAGCTTCATATCTCTTCCAAGGGGCATTAAAACTGTCTTGTTAAGCTACTGCAAGCTTCACGTCTCTTCCAAGGGGCATTAAAACTGTCTTGTTAAGCTACTGCAACCTCCACGTCTCTTCCAAGGGGCATTAAAACCATCTTGGTAAGCTACTGCGACCTCCATGTCTCTTCCAAGGGGCATTAAAACCTTCTTGTTAAGCTACTGCAAGCTTCACGTCTCTTCCAAGGGGCATTAAAACTGTCTTGTTAAGCTACTGCAACCTCCACGTCTCTTTCAAGGGGCATTAAAACTGTCTTGTTAAGCTAATGCAACCTCCACGTCTCTTCCAAGGGGAACTAAAACCATCTTGTTAAGCTACTGCAACCTCCACGTCTCTTCCAAGGGGCATTAAAACCATCTCGTTAAGCTACTGCAACCTCCACGTCTCTTCCAAGGGGCATTAAAACCATCTTGTTAAGCTACTGCGACCTCCCCGTCTCTTCCAAGGGGCATTAAAACCGTCTTGTTAAGCTACTGTAAGCTTCACGTCTCTTCCAAGGGGCATTAAGACTGTCTTGTTAAGCTACTGCAACGTCCACGTCTCTTCCAAGGGGCATTAAAACCGTCTTGTTAAGCTACTGCAACCTCCACATCTCTTCCAAGGGGCATTAAAACCATCTCGTTAAGCTACTGCAACCTCCACATCTCTTCCAAGGGGCATTAAAACCATCTTGTTAAACCACTCTGAACTCCATGTCTCTCCCAAGGGGCATTAAAACCGTCTTGTTAAGCTATTGTGACCTCCACGTCTCTTCCAAGGGGCATTAAAACCGTCTTGTTAAGCTACTGCGATCTTAACGCCTATTCCAATCGGCATTAAAACCGTCTTGTTAAGCTACTGCGACCTCCACCACTTTTCCCAGGGGCATTGATATTGTCTTTTTATTCCACTGCGACCTCCACCATTCTTCCAAGGAGCATTAAAAACGTCTTGTTAAGCTACTGCGACCTCCACCACTTTTCCCAGGGGCATTGATATTGTCTTTTTATTCCACTGCGACCTCCACGTCTCTTCCAAGGGGCATTAAAACCGTCTTGTTAAGCTACTGCGACCTCCATGTCTCTTCCAAGGGGCATTAAAACCATCTTGTTAAACCACTCTGAACTCCACGTCTCTTCCAAGGGGCATTAAAACCGTCTTGCTAAGCTACTGCGACCTCCACGTCTCTTCCAAGGGGCATTAAAACCATCTTGTTAAGCTACTGCAAGCTTCACGTCTCTTCCAAGGGGCATTAAAACTGTCTTGTTAAGCTACTGCAAGCTTCACGTCTCTTCCAAGGGTCATTAAAACTGTCTTGTTAAGCTACTGCGAACTCCATGTCTCTTCCAAGGGGCATTAAAACCGTCTTTTTAAGCTACTGCAACCTCCACGTCTCTTCCAAGGGGCATTAAAACTGTCTTGTTAAGCTACTGCGACCTCCACGTATCTTCCAAGGGGCATTAAAACCATCTTGTTAAGCTACTGCAAGCGTCACGTCTCTTCCAAGGGGCATTAAAACTGTCTTGTTAAGCTACTGCAAGCTTCACGTCTCTTCCAAGGGGCATTAAAACTGTCTTGTTAAGCTACTGCGAACTCCATGTCTCTTCCAAGGGGCATTAAAACCGTCTTGTTAAGCTACTGCAACCTCCACGTCTCTTCCAAGGGGCATTAAAACCGTCTTGTTAAGCTACTGCGACCTCCACGTATCTTCGAAGGGGCATTAAATCCTTCTTGTTAAGCTACTGCAAGCTTCACTTCTCTTCCAAGGGGCATTAAAACTGTCTTGTTAAGCTACTGCAAGCTTCACGTCTCTTCCAAGGGGCATTAAAACTGTCTTGTTAAGCTACTGCGAACTCCACGTCTCTTCCAAGGGGCATTAAAACCGTCTTGTTAAGCTACTGCAACCTCCACTTCTCTTCCAAGGGGCATTAAAACCGTCTTGTTAAGCTACTGCGACCTCCACGTATCTTCCAAGGGGCATTAAAACCGTCTTGTTAAACCACACTGAACTCCATGTCTCTCCCAATGGGCATTAAAACCATCTCGTTAAGCAACTGCAATCGCCACGTCTCTTCCAAGGGGCATTAAAACAGTCTTGTTAAACCACTCTGAACTTCATGTCTCTCCCAATGGGCATTAAAACCATCTTGTTAAGCTACTGCGACCTCCACGTCTCTTACAAGGGGCATTAAAACCATCTTGTTAAGCTACTGCAAGCTTCACGTCTCTTCCAAGGGGCATTAAAACCGTCTTGTTAAGCTACTGCGACCTCCACGTATCTTCCAAGGGGCATTAAAACCTTCTTGTTAAGCTACTGCGACCTCCATATCTCTTCCAAGGGGTATTAAAACCGTCTTGTTAAGCTACTGCGACCTCCACCACTTTTCCCAGGGGCATTGATATTGTCTTTTTATTCCACTGCGAACTCCACCATTCTTCCAAGGAGCATTAAAATCAACTTTTTAAGCTACTGCGACCTCCAACACTTTTCCCAGGTGCATTGATATTGTCATTTATTCCACTGCGACCTCCACGTCTCTTCCAAGGGGCATTAAAACCATCTTGTTAAGCTACTGCAAGCTTCACGTCTCTCCAAAGGGGCATTAAAACTGTCTTGTTAAGCTACTGCAACCTCCACGTCTCTTCCAAGGGGCATTAAAACCGTCTTGTTAAACCACTCTGAACTCCACGTCTCTTCCAAGGGGCATTAAAACCATCTTGTTAAGCTACTGCGACCTCCCCGTCTCTTCCAAGGGGCATTAAAACCATCTTGTTAAGCTACTGCAAGCTTCATATCTCTTCCAAGGGGCATTAAAACTGTCTTGTTAAGCTACTGCAAGCTTCACGTCTCTTCCAAGGGGCATTAAAACTGTCTTGTTAAGCTACTGCAACCTCCACGTCTCTTCCAAGGGGCATTAAAACCATCTTGTTAAGCTACTGCGACCTCCATGTCTCTTCCAAGGGGCATTAAAACCTTCTTGTTAAGCTACTGCAAGCTTCACGTCTCTTCCAAGGGGCATTAAAACTGTCTTGTTAAGCTACTGCAACCTCCACGTCTCTTTCAAGGGGCATTAAAACTGTCTTGTGAAGCTAATGCAACCTCCACGTCTCTTCCAAGGGGAACTAAAACCATCTTGTTAAGCTACTGCAACCTCCACGTCTCTTCCAAAGGGCATTAAAACCATCTCGTTAAGCTACTGCAACCTCCACGTCTCTTCCAAGGGGCATTAAAACCCTCTTGTTAAGCTACTGCGACCTCCCCGTCTCTTCCAAGGGGCATCAAAACCGTCTTGTTAAGCTACTGTAAGCTTCACGTCTCTTCCAAGGGGCATTAAGACTGTCTTGTTAAGCTACTGCAACGTCCACGTCTCTTCCAAGGGGCATTAAAACCGTCTTGTTAAACTACTGCAACCTCCACATCTCTTCCAAGGGGCATTAAAACCATCTCGTTAAGCTACTGCAACCTCCACATCTCTTCCAAGGGGCATTAAAACCGTCTTGTTAAACCACACTGAACTCCATGTCTCTCCCAAGGGGCATTAAAACCGTCTTGTTAAGCTATTGTGACCTCCACGTCTCTTCCAAGGGGCATTAAAACCGTCTTGTTAAGCTACTGTGATCTTAACGCCTATTCCAATGGGCATTAAAACCGTCTTGTTAAGCTACTGCGACCTCCACCACTTTTCCCAGGGGCATTGATATTGTCTTTTTATTCCACTGCGACCTCCACCATTCTTCCAAGGAGCATTAAAAACATCTTGTTAAGCTACTGCGACCTCCACCACTTTTCCCAGGGGCATTGATATTGTCTTTTTATTCCACTGCGACCTCCACGTCTCTTCCAAGGGGCATTAAAAGCGTCTTGTTAAGCTACTGTGATCTCCATGTCTCTTCCAAGGGGCATTAAAACCATCTTGTTAAACCACTCTGAACTCCACGTCTCTTCCAAGGGGCATTAAAACCGTCTTGTTAAGCTACTGTGACCTCCACGTCTCTTCCAAGGGGCATTAAAACCGTCTTGTTAAGCTACTGCGACCTCCACGTCTCTTCCAAGGGGCATTAAAACCATCTTGTTAAGCTACTGCAAGCTTCACGTCTCTTCCAAGGGGCATTAAAACTGTCTTGTTAAGCTACTGTAAGCTTCACGTCTCTTCCAAGGGGCATTAAAACTGTCTTGTTAAGTTACTGCGAACTCCACGTCTCTTCCAAGGGGCATTAAAACCGTCTTGTTAAGCTACTGCAACCTCCACGTCTCTTCCAAGGGGCATTAAAACCGTCTTGTTAAGCTACTGCGACCTACACGTATCTTCCAAGGGGCATTAAAACCTTCTTGTTAAGCTACTGCAAGCTTCACGTCTCTTCCAAGGGCATTAAAACTGTCTTGTTAAGCTACTGCAAGCTTCACGTCTCTTCCAAGGGGCATTAAAACTGTCTTGTTAAGCTACTGCGAATTCCACGTCTCTTCCAAGGGGCATTAAAACCGTCTTGTTAAGCTACTACAACCTCCACTTCTCTTCCAAGGGGCATTAAAACCGTCTTGTTAAGCTACTGCGACCTCCACGTATCTTCCAAGGGGCATTAAAACCGTCTTGTTAAACCACTCTGAAATCCATGTCTCTCCCAATGGGCATTAAAACCATCTCGTTAAGCTACTGCAATCTCCACGTTTCTTCCAAGGGGTATTAAAACCGTCTTGTTAAACCACTCTGAACCCTATGTCTCTCCCAATGGGCATTAAAACCATCTTGTTAAGCTACTGTGATCTCCATGTCTCTTCCAAGGGGCATTAAAACCATCTTGTTAAACCACTCTGAACTCCACGTCTCTTCCAAGGGGCATTAAAACCGTCTTGTTAAGCTACTGTGACCTCCACGTCTCTTCCAAGGGGCATTAAAACCGTCTTGTTAAGCTACTGCGACCTCCACGTCTCTTCCAAGGGGCATTAAAACCATCTTGTTAAGCTACTGAAAGCTTCACGTCTCTTCCAAGGGGCATTAAAACTGTCTTGTTAAGCTACTGCAAGCTTCACGTCTCTTCCAAGGGGCATTAAAACTGTCTTGTTAAGCTACTGCGAACTCCACATCTCTTCCAAGGGGCATTAAAACCGTCTTGGTAAGCTACTGCAACCTCCACGTCTCTTCCAAGGGGCATTAAAACCGTCTTGTTAAGCTACTGCGACCTCCACGTATCTTCCAAGGGGCATTAAAACCTTCTTGTTAAGCTACTGCAAGCTTCTCGTCTCTTCCAAGGGCATTAAAACTGTCTTGTTAAGCTACTGCAAGCTTCACGTCTCTTAAAAGGGGCATTAAAACTGTCTTGTTAAGCTACTGCGAATTCCACGTCTCTTCCAAGGGGCATTAAAACCGTCTTGTTAAGCTACTACAACCTCCACTTCTCTTCCAAGGGGCATTAAAACCGTCTTGTTAAGCTACTGCGACCTCCACGTATCTTCCAAGGGGCATTAAAACCGTCTTGTTAAACCACTCTGAAATCCATGTCTCTCCCAATGGGCATTAAAACCATCTCGTTAAGCTACTGCAATCTCCACGTTTCTTCCAAGGGGCATTAAAACCGTCTTGTTAAACCACTCTGAACCCTATGTCTCTCCCAATGGGCATTAAAACCATCTTGTTAAGCTACTGCGACCTCCACGTATCTTCCAAGGGGCATTAAAACCGTCTTGTTAAACCACTCTGAAATCCATGTCTCTCCCAATGAGCATTAAAACCATCTCGTTAAGCTACTGCAATCTCCACGTTTCTTCCAAGGGGCATTAAAACCGTCTTGTTAAACCACTCTGAACCCTATGTCTCTCCCAATGGGCATTAAAACTGTCTTGTTAAGCTACTGCGAACTCCACGTCTCTTCCAAGGGGCATTAAAACCTTCTTGTTAAGCTACTGCAACCTTCACGTCTCTTCCAAGGGGCATTAAATCCGTCTTGTTAAGCTACTGCGACCTCCATGTATCTTCCAAGGGGCATTAAAACCTTCTTGCTAAGCTTCTGCGACCTCCATGTCTCTTCCAAGGGGTATGAAAACCGTCTTGTTAAGCTATTGCGACCTCCACCACTTTTCCCAGGGGCATTGATATTGTCTTTTTATTCCACTGCGACCTCCACCATTCTTCCAAGGAGCATTAAAAACGTCTTTTTAAGCTACTGCGACCTCCAACACTTTTCCCAGGTGCATTGATATTGTCATTTATTCCACTGCGACCTCCACGTCTCTTCCAAGGGGCATTAAAACCATCTTGCTAAGCTACTGCAAGCTCCACGTCTCTCCCAAGGGGCATTAAAACTGTCTTGTTAAGATACTGCAACCTCCAAGTCTCTTCCAAGGGGCATTAAAACCGTCTTGTTAAGCTACTGCAACCTCCACATCTCTTCTAAGGGGCATTAAAACCATCTTGTTAAGCTACTGCAACCTCCACATCTCTTCCAAGGGGCATTAAAACCTTCTTGTTAAACTACTCTGAACTCCACGTCTCTTCCAAGGGGCATTAAAACCATCTTGTTAAGCTACTGTGACCTCCACGTCTCTTCCAAGGGGCATTAAAACCTTCTTGTTAAACTACTCTGAACTCCACGTCTCTTCCAAGGGGCATTAAAACCGTCTTGTTAAGCTACTGCAAGCTTCACGTCTCTTCCAAGGGGCATTAAAACTGTCTTGTTAAACTACTGCAACCTCCACGTCTCTTCCAAGGGGAACTAAAACCATCTTGTTAAGCTTCTGCAACCTCCACGTATCTTCCAAGGGGCATTAAAACCGTCTTGTTAAGCTACTGCGATCCTAACGCTTATTCCAATGGGCATTAAAACCGTCTTGTTAAGCTACTGCGACCTCCACCACTTTTCCCAGGGGCATTGATATTGTCTTTTTATTCCACTGCGACCTCCACCATTCTTCCAAGGAGCATTAAAAACGTCTTGTTAAGCTGCTGCGACCTCCACCAATTTTCCCAGGGGCATTGATATTGTCTTTTTATTCCACTGCGACCTCCACGTCTCTTCCAAGGGGCGTTAAAACCGTCTTGTTAAGCTACTGTGACCTCCATGTCTCTTCCAAGGGGCATTAAAACCATCTTGTTAAACCACTCTGAACTCCACGTCTCTTCCAAGGGGCAATAAAACCGTCTTGTTAAGCTACTGTGACCTCCACGTCTCTCCCAAGGGGCATTAAAACTGTCTTGTTAAGCTACTGCGACCTCCACGTCTCTTCCAAGGGGCATTAAAACCGTCTTGTTAAACCACTCTGAACTCCACGTCTCTTCCAAGGGACATTAAAACCGTCTTGTTAAGCTCCTGTGACTTTCACGTCTCTTCAGTGGGCATTAAAACCGTCTTGTTAAGCTACTGCGACCTCCACGTCTCTTCCAAGGGGCATTAAAACCATCTTGTTAAGCTACTGCGACCTCCCCGTCTCTTCCAAGGGGCATTAAAACCATCTTGTTAAGCTACTGCAAGCTTCATGTCTCTTCCAAGGGGCATTAAAACTGTCTTGTTAAGCTACTGCAAGCTTCACGTCTCTTCCAAGGGGCATTAAAACTGTCTTGTTAAGCTACTGCAACCTCCACGTCTCTTTCAAGGGGCATTAAAACTGTCTTGTTAAGCTAATGCAACCTCCACGTCTCTTCCAAGGGGAACTAAAACCATCTCGTTAAGCTACTGCAACCTCCACGTCTCTTCCAAGGGGCATTAAAACCATCTTGTTAAGCTACTGCGACCTCCCCGTCTCTTCCAAGGGGCATTAAAACCGTCTTGTTAAGCTACTGTAAGCTTCACGTCTCTTCCAAGAGGCATTAAGACTGTCTTGTTAAGATAATGCAACGTCCACGTCTCTTCCAAGGGGCATTAAAACCGTCTTGTTAAGCTACTGCAACCTCCACATCTCTTCCAAGGGGCATTAAAACCATCTCGTTAAGCTACTGCAACCTCCACATCTCTTCCAAGGGGCATTAAAACCGTCTTGTTAAACCACTCTGAACTCCATGTCTCTCCCAAGGGGCATTAAAACCGTCTTGTTAAGCTACTGTGACCTCCACGTCTCTTCCAAGGGGCATTAAAACCGTCTTGTTAAGCTACTGCGATCTTAACGCCTATTCCAATGGGCATTAAAACCGTCTTGTTAAGCTACTGCGACCTCCACCACTTTTCCGAGGGGCATTGATATTGTCTTTCAATTCCACTGCGACCTCCACCATTCTTCCAAGGAGCATTAAAAACATCTTGTTAAGCTACTGCGACCTCCACCACTTTTCCCAGGGGCATTGATATTGTCTTTTTATTCCACTGCGACCTCCACGTCTCTTCCAAGGGGCATTAAAACCGTCTTGTTAAGCTACTGTGATCTCCATGTCTCTTCCAAGGGGCATTAAAACCATCTTGTTAAACCACTCTGAACTCCGCGTCTCTTCCAAGGGGCATTAAAACCGTCTTGTTAAGCTACTGTGACCTCCACGTCTCTTCCAAGGGGCTTTAAAACCATCTTGTTAAACTACTGCGACCTCCACGTCTCTTCCAAGGGGCATTAAAACCATCTTGTTAAGCTACTGCAAGCTTCACGTCTCTTCCAAGGGGCATTAAAACTGTCTTGTTAAGCTACTGCAAGCTTCACGTCTCTTCCAAGGGGCATTAAAACTGTCTTGTTAAGCTACTGCACCTCCACGTCTCTTCCAAGGGGCATTAAAACCGTCTTGTTAAGCTACTGCAACCTCCACGTCTCTTCCAAGGGGCATTAAAACCGTCTTGTTAAGCTACTGCGACCTCCACGTATCTTCCAAGGGGCATTAAAACCTTTTTGTTAAGCTACTGCAAGCTTCACGTTTCTTCCAAGGGCATTAAAACTGTCTTGTTAAGCTACTGCAAGCTTCACGTCTCTTCCAAGGGGCATTAAAACAGTCTTGTTAAGCTACTACAACCTCCACTTCTCTTCCAAGGGGCATTAAAACCATCTTGTTAAGCTACTGCGACCTCCACGTATCTTCCAAGGGGCATTAAAAAAGTCTTGTTAAACCACTCTGAAATCCATGTCTCTCCCAATGGGCATTAAAACCATCTCGTTAAGCTACTGCAATCTCCACGTTTCTTCCAATGGGCATTAAAACCGTCTTGTTAAACCACTCTGAACCCTATGTCTCTCCCAATGCGCATTAAAACCATCTTGTTAAGCTACTGCGAACTCCACGTCTCTTCAAAGGGGCATTAAAACCATCTTGTTAAACCACTCTGAAATCCATGTCTCTCCCAATGGGCATTAAAACCATCTCGTTAAGCTACTGCAATCTCCACGTTTCTTCCTAGGGGCATTAAAACCGTCTTGTTAAACCACTCTGAACCCTATGTCTCTCCCAATGGGCATTAAAACCATCTTGTTAAGCTGCTGCGACCTCCACGTATCTTCCAAGGGGCATTAAAACCGTCTTGTTAAGCTACTGTGTGTAACATACCTGGCGGCGTCCTTGCATAGTGGTCCATCTCCCACTGTGCAAGAGCGCGCACTTGATCTCCTGTCCAGAATATCTCTCTGGCTTCCCTCCATGCTGTCTGTTTGTGTCTGTTTCTGCTGCTTAAGGGCGGCGCCCGATCACTTCCTGCTTTTTGTACCTGCTGTGGGTCACACCCCTTGTGCGTCCTCAGCCTATTGCTGTCTGTCACCTGGTATATAGCTCAGCTGCTTCCCATCTATCCCTGCCTGAGCATAGTGTTTTCTTTCAGTGTGTGCTTGCACTCTGAAGGTGCCAGGTCCCGTTCTGTGTTCTCTTGTCTGCCTATCCTGGAGGCTGTATTTCCAGGCCTGTCTGAACACGCTCCTAGCCTGTTCGTCCTGCCTCTCTGGGGGCCGTATTCCCAGACCCGCTCCTGTATCCCGCTGCAGTGTTGGTCTCCTCCGTACACTCAGTTCCAGTCTGAACTCTCTCCTATCCTTTACCTGTTTTGCCTCTATGTCCGTTCCCTTCCTTTTTCTGCAGAGTCTGAACTCGTACCTAACTCCTGCTTGTTGTCTCTGTACTCCCGTTTGTGAGTTTGTGGTCCACTCGCTACTTCACTGCAAGTACCCTGTGGGTGTCTGGCTCTGCCTTTCCCTTCCTGTCTGTTCCGTGTGAACAGAGCCCTGTCCCCCCTACTCAGCCTAGCCTGCTCTGTCTCCTTTGCTCACCGCTCCGGCGGTTCTAGCCTGCTCTGTCTCCTTTGCTCACCGCTCCGGCGGCTCTAGTCTGCTCTGACTCCTTTGCTTACCGCTCCGGCGGTTCTAGCCTGCTCTGACTCCTTGCTCACTGCTCCGGCAGTCCTGTCCTGCCCTGCTTCTGCCCGCTGCTCTGGCAGTCCTGTCCTGCCCTGCTTCTGCCCGCTGCTCTGGCAGTCCTGTCCTGCCCTGCTTCTGCCCGCTGCTCTGGCAGTCCTGTCCTGCCCTGCTTCTGCCCGCTGCTCCGGCAGTCCTGTCCTGCCCTGCTTCTGCCCGCTGCTCCGGCAGTCCTGTCCTGCCCTGCTTCTGCCCGTTGCTCCGGCAGTCCTGTCCTGCCCTGCTTCTGCCCGCTGCTCCGGCAGTCCTGTCCTGCCCTGCTTCTGCCCGCTGCTCCGGCAGTCCTTTCCTGCCCTGCTTCTGCCCGCTGCTCCGGCAGTCCTGTCCTGCCCTGCTTCTGCCCGCTGCTCCGGCAGTCCTGTCCTGCTCTGTTCTTGCCCACCGCTTCGGGCGTTCCCTCTCTGCTGTGGTTGTCTACCGCATCTGCGGTTCTGTGACCCAGTCTGTACTGGGTCTTAACCTTTCTGTGCTCCAGCCCGTCCTTTCGGCCAGTACCTCCCTGCCTGCATACTCGCCTGTATCCACCCATCTGCATACCTGCCGTGTTTGCTTATATCCACCAGTCTGTGCCAGCCTAACCTGCCTGTTCCTGAGTCCCAGTGTGTACTGGGTCCTATCCCGCCTGTGTTCCTACCTGCTAGTGCCTCCCTGTCTGCACTCTAGCTGTGCTTGCCTGTACCCCTCTACCTGTATTGTTCCTGAGTCCCAGTGTGTACTGGGTCCTATCCCGCCTGTGTTCCTACCTGCTAGTGCCTCCCTGTCTGCACTCTAGCTGCGCTTGCCTTTACCCGCCTGCCTGCATACCAGTCGTGCCTGCCTATACCCTCCAGTCTGTGCGCCAGCCTAACCAGCCTGATCCAGTAATCCCTGTGTGGGTCAACCCCCGTGTCCGGAGTTTGACCTGGAGTAGCACCTGGTCCCTCTGCCCGGTTTCTCCCTGGTGCACTGGCGTCGTATGCCGTCGTGCCATCTTGGTCGGATCGGCCAGATACTTAGTCACGCCCCTCCAGGCACTCTCCGGTTCATGGTCCAGTGGAATCACTACAATCACACGCACACGCCGCTCAGCCCGGGCGTGTGCATAACAGCATGCTCAGGCCATGGTTCCCGTTGAGCCCCACGGCCTTCGCTCTCTGAGAAGTTTTCCAGCGAATACATGCATTAAAATAAATAAATAATTTTTTTTTTCCCTTTAGCTGAGTTCCAGGCGAATTACGCACCCGTCCAGATGGATCTATCTGCTCTCGTTCCCGCGGATCCGCTACGTTATTATGGGGATCCTAGACAAAGTCGTGCATTTGTGGAGCAATGCATGCTACACTTCAAGTTCTACCCTCTATGTTTTCCCACCGATCGGGTTAAGGTGGCATTCATTATGTCTTACCTGGCGGGTGATGCCTTGGAATGGATCAACCCCCTATATGAAACACAGGATCCGATCCTCCTGGACCTAATGGCCTTCCTGGTGGCCTTTCTAATGGTCTTCGATGATCCTAACCCGGAGGCTCCTGCTGAAGCTTCACTTCCCAATATCCCGGAGCAGCCCCAATGGGTAATGTGTGTGGGTAGCGCAATAGTCCTCCAGCCCAATGAGACTACTGCCCACCCGGAATCCTCACAGGGTGACTACGCTTTCCGGAATACTTCTCCCAACCTCAAGAGGCAGTCCAGACGTGCTAGACGTAGAGGCAAGCCGTCACGCCAGGGTCTGTCCTCCCTGAGACCTCCTGACCCCAACCTTGAAGTCCCTACTGAAGCTTCATCTCCCTGTATCCCGGAGAAGCCCCAACGGGTAATGTGCGTGGGTAGTGCACCAGTTCTCCTGCCCGAAGAGACTTCTGCCCATCCAGACTCCACACAGGAGAACTTCCTGCACCTGGCATCAGATGCTTCACCCACTTTAACCGGTGTGCATGTCCAAGGATGCTCCAAAGCTGTGGTTACCTCTGAGTCTGTGCACCTCTACTACCTGGCGGAGGACCCCCTGTTGCCTCCTGAATCCTCCGGGATACCACTCGATGACAAATGGAGAGAGAATTCTCTACACCCGGTACTCGATACTTTGTCCGCTTCGTCCTGTGAGCCTGACAATGGGTACCCCAAAGTGGTAGTTACCCCCGAGTCTCTACACCCCTCCGACCAGGCGGAGGACCTCCAGTTGTCTCCTGAACCCTTCGGGGTGCTACCTGGTAGCGAAAGGACAGAGACTCTCCTATACTCTGTACCTGATACCTCGCTCGCTTCGTCCAGTGAGTCCAACCTAGTGTACTCCGAAGCAGAGGTTACTCCCGAGTCTCTATACCCCTCCGACCAGGCGGAGGACCTCCAGTTGTCTCCTGAACCCTTCGGGGTGCTACCTGGTAGCGAAAGGACAGAGACTCTCCTATACTCTGTACCTGATACCTCGCTCGCTTCGTCCAGTGAGTCCAACCTAGTGTACTCTGAAGCAGAGGTTACCCGTGAGTCTCTACACTCCTCTGACCAGGCGGAGGACCTCCAGTTGTCTCCAGAACCCTTCGGGGTGCCACCTGGTGGTAAATGGACAGAGACTTTCCTATATCCTGGATCTGATACCTCGCTTGCTTCGTCCAGTGAGTCCGACCTAGTGTACTCTGAAGCAGATGTTTTCTCTGAGCCTCTGCAATCTTCTGACCCGGCGGAGGACCTCCAGTTGTTTCCTGAATCCTCCGGGGTACCACCAGAAAACAAAGAGACAGTGACTTTTCCTCATTATGTACCTGATAACCCGTCTATTTCTTCCTGTGAGCTTGACAAGATGTACCTCGAAGCAGAGATTACCCCCAAGTCTCTGTCCCCCTCCAACCCGGTGGAGGACTTCCAGTTGTCTCCTGTACCCTCTGGGGTGCCACCTGAAAATATGTGGAGAGAGACTTCCTTGTGTGCTGTTCCTGGTACTCCACCCGTTTCGTCTGTTGCTAAGGGTGGCTGGATGGGAGGTAGCATCCTAGCTACCCAGAGGAGACCAGTTTTTCCGGTGGACAGGGGAAGTGATCTCTTCGAAGTGAAGAATTGGCCCTCGAATTCCCTGCGGAAGATTCTGGCAGGCCTGAAGAAGAGGGGGCGTAAGGGGGGGGGTACTGTAACATACCTGGCGGCGTCCTTGCATAGTGGTCCATCTCCCACTGTGCAAGAGCGCGCACTTGATCTCCTGTCCAGAATGTCTCTTTGGCTTCCCTCCATGCTGTCTGTTTGTGTCTGTTTCTGCTGCTTAAGGGCGGCGCCCGATCACTTCCTGCTTTTTGTACCTGCTGTGGGTCACACCCCTTGTGCGTCCTCAGCCTATTGCTGTCTGTCACCTGGTATATAGCTCAGCTGCTTCCCATCTATCCCTGCCTGAGCATAGTGTTTTCTTTCAGTGTGTGCTTGCACTCTGAAGGTGCCAGGTCCCGTTCTGTGTTCTCTTGTCTGCCTATCCTGGAGGCTGTATTTCCAGGCCTGTCTGAACACGCTCCTAGCCTGTTCGTCCTGCCTCTCTGGGGGCCGTATTCCCAGACCCGCTCCTGTATCCCGCTGCAGTGTCGGTCTCCTCCGTACACTCAGTTCCAGTCTGAACTCTCTCCTATCCTTTACCTGTTTTGCCTCTATGTCCGTTCCCTTCCTTTTTCTGCAGAGTCTGAACTCGTACCTAACTCCTGCTTGTTGTCTCTGTACTCCCGTTTGTGAGTTTGTGGTCCACTCGCTACTTCACTGCAAGTACCCTGTGGGTGTCTGGCTCTGCCTTTCCCTTCCTGTCTGTTCCGTGTGAACAGAGCCCTGTCCCCCCTACTCAGCCTAGCCTGCTCTGTCTCCTTTGCTCACCGCTCCGGCGGTTCTAGCCTGCTCTGTCTCCTTTGCTCACCGCTCCGGCGGCTCTAGTCTGCTCTGACTCCTTTGCTTACCGCTCCGGCGGTTCTAGCCTGCTCTGACTCCTTGCTCACTGCTCCGGCAGTCCTGTCCTGCCCTGCTTCTGCCCGCTGCTCTGGCAGTCCTGTCCTGCCCTGCTTCTGCCCGCTGCTCTGGCAGTCCTGTCCTGCCCTGCTTCTGCCCGCTGCTCTGGCAGTCCTGTCCTGCCCTGCTTCTGCCCGCTGCTCCGGCAGTCCTGTCCTGCCCTGCTTCTGCCCGCTGCTCCGGCAGTCCTGTCCTGCCCTGCTTCTGCCCGCTGCTCCGGCAGACCTGTCCTGCCCTGCTTCTGCCCGCTGCTCCGGCAGTCCTGTCCTGCCCTGCTTCTGCCCGCTGCTCCGGCAGTCCTGTCCTGCCCTGCTTCTGCCCGCTGCTCCGGCAGTCCTTTCCTGCCCTGCTTCTGCCCGCTGCTCCGGCAGTCCTGTCCTGCCCTGCTTCTGCCCGCTGCTCCGGCAGTCCTGTCCTGCTCTGTTCTTGCCCACCGCTTCGGGCGTTCCCTCTCTGCTGTGGTTGTCTACCGCATCTGCGGTTCTGTGACCCAGTCTGTACTGGGTCTTAACCTTTCTGTGCTCCAGCCCGTCCTTTCGGCCAGTACCTCCCTGCCTGCATACTCGCCTGTATCCACCCATCTGCATACCTGCCGTGTTTGCTTATATCCACCAGTCTGTGCCAGCCTAACCTGCCTGTTCCTGAGTCCCAGTGTGTACTGGGTCCTATCCCGCCTGTGTTCCTACCTGCTAGTGCCTCCCTGTCTGCACTCTAGCTGTGCTTGCCTGTACCCCTCTACCTGTATTGTTCCTGAGTCCCAGTGTGTACTGGGTCCTATCCCGCCTGTGTTCCTACCTGCTAGTGCCTCCCTGTCTGCACTCTAGCTGCGCTTGCCTTTACCCGCCTGCCTGCATACCAGTCGTGCCTGCCTATACCCTCCAGTCTGTGCGCCAGCCTAACCAGCCTGATCCAGTAATCCCTGTGTGGGTCAACCCCCGTGTCCGGAGTTTGACCTGGAGTAGCACCTGGTCCCTCTGCCCGGTTTCTCCCTGGTGCACTGGCGTCGTATGCCGTTGTGCCATCTTGGTCGGATCGGCCAGATACTTAGTCACGCCCCTCCAGGCACTCTCCGTTTCATGGTCCAGTGGAATCACTACAATCACACGCACACGCCGCTCAGCCCGGGCGTGTGCATAACACTGTGACCTCCACGTCTCTCCCAAGGGGCATTAAAACTGTCTTGTTAAGCTACTGCGACCTCCACGTCTCTTCCAAGGGGCATTAAAACCGTCTTGTTAAACCACTCTGAACTCCACGTCTCTTCCAAGGGACATTAAAACCGTCTTGTTAAGCTCCTGTGACCTTCACGTCTCTTCAGTGGGCATTAAAACCGTCTTGTTAAGCTACTGCGACCTCCACGTCTCTTCCAAGGGGCATTAAAACCATCTTGTTAAGCTACTGCGACCTCCCCGTCTCTTCCAAGGGGCATTAAAACCATCTTGTTAAGCTACTGCAAGCTTCATGTCTCTCCCAAGGGGCATTAAAACTGTCTTGTTAAGCTACTGCAAGCTTCACGTCTCTTCCAAGGGGCATTAAAACTGTCTTGTTAAGCTACTGCAACCTCCACGTCTCTTTCAAGGGGCATTAAAACTGTCTTGTTAAGCTAATGCAACCTCCACGTCTCTTCCAAGGGGAACTAAAACCATCTCGTTAAGCTACTGCAACCTCCACGTCTCTTCCAAGGGGCATTAAAACCATCTTGTTAAGCTAATGCAACCTCCACGTCTCTTCCAAGGGGAACAAAAACCATCTCGTTAAGCTACTGCAACCTCCACTTCTCTTCCAAGGGGCATTAAAACCATCTTGTTAAGCTACTGCGACCTCCCCGTCTCTTCCAAGGGGCATTAAAACCGTCTTGTTAAGCTACTGTAAGCTTCACGTCTCTTCCAAGGGGCATTAAGACTGTCTTGTTAAGCTACTGCAACGTCCACGTCTCTTCCAAGGGGCATTAAAACCGTCTTGTTAAGCTACTGCAACCGCCACATCTCTTCCAAGGGGCATTAAAACCATCTCGTTAAGCTACTGCAACCTCCACATCTCTTCCAAGGGGCATTAAAACCGTCTTGTTAAACCACTCTGAACTCCATGTCTCTCCCAAGGGGCATTAAAACCGTCTTGTTAAGCTACTGTGACCTCCACGTCTCTTCCAAGGGGCATTAAAACCGTCTTGTTAAGCTACTGCGACCTCCACCACTTTTCCCAGGGGCATTGATATTGTCTTTTTATTCCACTGCGACCTCCACCATTCTTCCAAGGAGCATTAAAAACATCTTGTTAAGCTACTGCGACCTCCACCACTTTTCCCAGGGGCATTGATATTGTCTTTTTATTCCACTGCGACCTCCACGTCTCTTCCAAGGGGCATTAAAACCGTCTTGTTAAGCTACTGTGATCTCCATGTCTCTTCCAAGGGGCATTAAAACCATCTTGTTAAACCACTCTGAACTCCACGTCTCTTCCAAGGGGCATTAAAACCGTCTTGTTAAGCTACTGTGACCTCCACGTCTCTTCCAAGGGGCATTAAAACCGTCTTGTTAAGCTACTGCGACCTCCACGTCTCTTCCAAGGGGCATTAAAACCATCTTGTTAAGCTACTGCAAGTTTCACGTCTCTTCCAAGGGGCATTAAAACTGTCTTGTTAAGCTACTGCAAGCTTCACGTCTCTTCCAAGGGGCATTAAAACTGTCTTGTTAAGCTACTGCGAACTCCACGTCTCTTCCAAGGGGCATTAAAACCATCTTGTTAAGCTACTGCGACCTCCACGTATCTTCCAAGGGGCATTAAAACCTTTTTGTTAAGCTACTGCAAGCTTCACGTTTCTTCCAAGGGCATTAAAACTGTCTTGTTAAGCTACTGCAAGCTTCACGTCTCTTCCAAGGGGCATTAAAACTGTCTTGTTAAGCTACTGCGAATTCCACGTCTCTTCCAAGGGGCATTAAAACCGTCTTGTTAAGCTACTACAACCTCCACTTCTCTTCCAAGGGGCATTAAAACCGTCTTGTTAAGCTACTGCGACCTCCACGTATCTTCCAAGGGGCATTAAAACCGTCTTGTTAAACCACTCTGAAATCCATGTTTCTCCCAATGGGCATTAAAACCATCTCGTTAAGCTACTGCAATCTCCACGTTTCTTCCAATGGGCATTAAAACCGTCTTGTTAAACCACTCTGAACCCTATGTCTCTCCCAATGGGCATTAAAACCATCTTGTTAAGCTACTGCGAACTCCACGTCTCTTCCAAGGGGCATTAAAACCGTCTTGTTAAACCACTCTGAAATCCATGTCTCTCCCAATGGGCATTAAAACCATCTCGTTAAGCTACTGCAATCTCCATGTTTCTTCCTAGGGGCATTAAAACCGTCTTGTTAAACCACTCTGAACCCTATGTCTCTCCCAATGGGCATTAAAACCATCTTGTTAAGCTGCTGCGACCTCCACGTATCTTCCAAGGGGCATTAAAACCGTCTTGTTAAACCACTCTGAAATCCATGTCTCTCCCAATGGGCATTAAAACCATCTCGTTAAGCTACTGCAATCTCCACGTTTCTTCCAAGGGGCATTAAAACCGTCTTGTTAAACCACTCTGAACCCTATGTCTCTCCCAATGGGCATTAAAACTGTCTTGTTAAGCTACTGCGAACTCCACGTCTCTTCCAAGGGGCATTAAAACCTTCTTGTTAAGCTACTGCAACCTTCACGTCTCTTCCAAGGGGCATTAAAACCGTCTTGTTAAGCTACTGCGACCTCCATGTATCTTCCAAGGGGCATTAAAACCTTCTTGCTAAGCTTCTGCGACCTCCATGTCTCTTCCAAGGGGTATGAAAACCGTCTTGTTAAGCTACTGCGACCTCCACCACTTTTCCCAGGGGCATTGATATTGTCTTTTTATTCCACTGCGACCTCCACCATTCTTCCAAGGAGCATTAAAAACGTCTTTTTAAGCTACTGCGACCTCCAACACTTTTCCCAGGTGCATTGATATTGTCATTTATTCCACTGCGACTTCCACGTCTCTTCCAAGGGGCATTAAAACCATCTTGCTAAGCTACTGCAAGCTCCACGTCTCTCCCAAGGGGCATTAAAACTGTCTTGTTAAGCTACTGCAACCTCCACTTCTCTTCCAAGGGGCATTAAAACCGTCTTGTTAAGCTACTGCAACCTCCACATCTCTTCTAAGGGGCATTAAAACCATCTCGTTAAGCTACTGCAACCTCCACATCTCTTCCAAGGGGCATTAAAACCGTCTTGTTAAACCACTCTGAACTCCATGTCTCTCCCAAGGGGCATTAAAACCGTCTTGTTAAGCTACTGTGACCTCCACGTCTCTTCCAAGGGGCATTAAAACCTTCTTGTTAAACTACTCTGAACTCCACGTCTCTTCCAAGAGGCATTAAAACCATCTTGTTAAGCTACTGCGACCTCCATGTCTCTTCCAAGGGGCATTAAAACCGTCTTGTTAAGCTACTGCAAGCTTCACGTCTCTTCCAAGGGGCATTAAAACTGTCTTGTTAAGCTACTGCAACCTCCACGTCTCTTCCAAGAGGAACTAAAACCATCTTGTTAAGCTACTGCAACCTCCACGTCTCTTCCAAGGGGCATTAAAACCGTCTTGTTAAGCTACTGCGATCCTAACGCCTATTCCAATGGGCATTAAAACCGTCTTGTTAAGCTACTGCGACCTCCACCACTTTTCCCAGGGGCATTGATATTGTCTTTTTATTCCACTGCGACCTCCACCATTCTTCCAAGGAGCATTAAAAACGTCTTGTTAAGCTGCTGCGACCTCCACCACTTTTCCCAGGGGCATTGATATTGTCTTTTTATTCCACTGCGACCTCCACGTCTCTTCCAAGGGGCGTTAAAACCGTCTTGTTAAGCTACTGTGACCTCCATGTCTCTTCCAAGGGGCATTAAAACCATCTTGTTAAACCACTCTGAACTCCACGTCTCTTCCAAGGGGCATTAAAACCGTCTTGTTAAGCTACTGTGACCTCCACGTCTCTCCCAAGGGGCATTAAAACTGTCTTGTTAAGCTACTGCGACCTCCACGTCTCTTCCAAGGGGCATTAAAACCATCTTGTTAAGCTACTGCGACCTCCACGTCTCTTCCAAGGGGCATTAAAACCGTCTTGTTAAGCTACTGCAAGCTTCACGTCTCTTCCAAGGGGCATTAAAACTGTCTTGTTAAGCTACTGCAACCTCCACGTCTCTTCCAAGGGGCATTAAAACCGTTTTGTTAAGCTACTGCAACCTCCACGTCTCTTCCAAGGGGCATTAAAACCGTCTTGTTAAGCTACTGTGACCTCCACCACTTTCCCCAGGGGCATTAAAACCGTGTTGTTAAGCTACTGCGACCTCCACCATTCTTCCATTGGGCATTAAAACCGTCTTGTTACGCTACTGCGACCTCCACCACTTTTCCAAGGGGCATTGATATTGTCTTTTTATTCCACTGCGACCTCCACCATTCTTCCAACGGGCATTGCATTTCCTCCTAATTTTAGTCAGCTTTTGCTTTTCAATGCATAGGCGAACACTAAGGGAGACCCTCTCCCCAATAATGGGCAGAAGGTTTTTAGTATGCTGTAATCCACGTCTGTTGCAAGGGGTACTGCAGTTCCTCATAATTTTTGGAAAGCCTTCCATTCACTGTTTCGGCCAACAGTGCACAGGAGACCCAGTTGCTATAAATGGAAAAAACGGTTTAGTTAAGGCCCTCTGACCTCCATGTCACTTCCAAGGGGCATTTGAGTGCCTCGAAATTTTTGGCAGGCATTGCACTCACTGCATGCCCTTTAACTGTGTAGCCGAACCTCTCCTTTTGGTACAGAAACATATCCTACAAGACTTGTGTGGTTATCTGGCCTGATATTATGTGAATGGACCCTGTTCCTCCTGCTCTTTCTCATTTGCCACCACCTAATCCATCATTCATCACCTGAAACTTTGTTTTAACGGGAGTCATAGAACTGGGATAGTAGCAGGACAACATCCAGCAATCCTAGGAGGAGTTAGGATATGCACCAAAACGCTGACCACCTCAGGCCTATCCTCTACTACATACATGCGCTTGCATTCCAAGAAAACAAAGTAGACGCTAACTTCTATCATCATCATCATGCTCCTCATCTTGGCACTCTCAGTTCCCCTGATGGAGAAGCCAGGGCCCACCGGAGGAGTCTGGCTCTCTGGTGGGCTCGTCCAATGCTGCTCTAAAGCAGGCCAGGCTAAGAAAAGTGTGGGGGAAGTTTGAAGGAGAAATAGGGGTGGCTGGGGACCGTTTATGGACACCCGGCCGCCCCCAGGTGGCTGGGGACCGTGTGTGGACACCCGGCCGCGGGGCGGCTGGGTAACGAGCATGCACACCCGGCAGCCCCCTGGCAGCTGGGGACCGAGCGTGGACACCCGGCCGCCGGGCGGCTGGGGACTGAGTATGGATACCTTGCTGCCGAAGCAGCCATGAGGTAGAAGCCAGCTTCGGCCTCCTCCAAACTAAAAGGCCCCATTTCAAGTGCAAGCTAGCAGTACGGTATTGCAGCCTGGGGGTGGGTGGGTGTTTGGTTACACGCTTGCATTCCAAGAAAACAAAGCAGATGCTAACTTCTATCATCATCATCATGCTCCTCACCTTGGCACTCTCAACTCCCCTGATGGAGAAGCCAGGGCCAACAGGAGGAGTCTTGTTCTCTGGTGGGCTCATGCCATGCTGCCCTAAAGCAGGCCAGGCTAAGAAAAGTGTGGGGAAGTTTGAAGGAGAAATAGGGGTGGCTTGGGACCGTTTACGGACACCCGGCTGCCCCCTGGCGGCTGGGGACCGAGCGTGGACACCCGGCTGCGGGGCGGCTGGAGACCAAGTATGGACACCCGGCCGCTCCCTGGTGGCTGGGGACCGAGCATGGACACCCGGCCGCCGGGCGGCTGGGGACTGAGTATGGATACCTAGCTGCCGAAGCAGCCATGAAGTAGTGGCCAGCTTCGGCCTCCTCCAAAATAAAATGCCCCATTTCAAGTGCAAGCTAGCTAGCAGTATGGTATTGCAGCCTGGGGGTGAGTGGGTGGCAGGCTGCATACTTGCGCTTGCATTGCAAGGAATTGGGGAGGTACAATTGAACACTGCCCTGGGACAAGGACTTGCATGGAGATAGTTGCAAGTCTACATCTTCTGATGCGGAAAGGATCACTTCTGATGGGCACACTTTTAGGCAGTGACCCGGGAGTCAGAGGTGCTTCCAGGGGTCTTCCCCATGCTGTTCCCAAGTCTTTCCAGCACTGTATGCATGTGTCACACAGCACATGGCCAGATAAGGTTGTAAAATGTCAAAATGACATTTCCCGGTGAATGCATTTGTCATAGTTGAAAGCAATACAAAAGTGCAAAAACACATAATAAAAAGCTACTTTTGAACATAGCCCAAGGTGTGGAGGAGTATTTTTGTTTTGGGCTATTTATTTTACCTTATACACAAGTCTTTACCCTGGAAAGGAAGTTCCTTAACATATTTCACAGGAAAACCTTTTCAGTTTCGTTTTTGAACGTTTTATTGTGAGCCCGTTAAAGTGGCTTAATACCTCTGACCACGTTGTTGACAGCAGTGACCTGGGGGTCAGAAAAACTTCCTGGGGCGATGCTTATGTTGTCCCCATGTCTTTTGAGCACTGTTACTATCGTTTTGGGCACTTTATAGGCTTTCTACAGACTGCCGGGGGTGGTGCCGCAAAAATGCTCGGGTCTCCCATAGACTAACATTGGGCTCGTTGCTCGGGTCGAGCACCCGAGTATCACGGTGAGCTTGGCCCGAGTTTTGAGCACCCGAGCATTTTAGTGCTCGCTCAACACTAATAATGAGAAGAAAGGAAGGGAACTGTTGTTCAATAATTTAACAACTCGAACTTGTTTGAGATGGGACTTTTTAAATGCTGAAGCAAAGTGACAAATGGAATTATAGGCGCTAATGTTTCATTTAAAATTATTTTACTGAAAGTTATAGTTTATGACAGATGGGAAAATTCACCATTGAATCTATGGCATATCCACCACATCCACAATGTCCTTATTCATCATAATCCATATGATTCTTATAATCACGATGATCAAGATGATGCTTTTGCAGCCTCCATATATCACAGAGGCAATAGACATGTGATGCAGATTTAGCCACGTTTTGGGGGAATACCCTCTTTTTCAAGCATGTGTAATGGGCAATTTTTTTTACAATAATACAGAATCTACTTTTATGTTGATTATTATAACATTACCCCATAAGTGAATGTATTACATACAAAAGTATGCAGTCATCTACTTTAAAAAACAATAAAAAATCTAAAAAACCTGTGATCTGTAGAAGAACACTCCAAAACAGCTGTTCATTAAGCCCTTTAGGCATAAGAGAATCTATAGTAAAAATCCAATACGCTTCTCTTTGAAGTAACTGTATTGTAGTCTCTTCTTTATTATGTCCTTCAATCTCCTCTAGCACCAACCATCTGAAGTCAGATGCTACATGTTTTTGCTCGAAAAAATATTTAGCCACCCCAGTTTAATTCACTTTCCTCATTTGGTTGTACATTTTTTCTCATTTTTTCTACAAATCTCTGTATAGCTGAACAATGTCTGTTAAGTCTCACTTTAATGTTCCTTCCATTCTGTCCAATATACACCATGCCAAAAAGGCATTTTAGCATTAAAAATAAAAAATCTGAAAAATTTGATTTTATGACCTTTAGTGGGATAGTTAACTTCACTTTCTTAAATAAGAATAGAAGAACAATTCTAACAGAACAGACATGGAAAGGTCCCACAATTATGAGACCCAATGAACATCTCTTTGGAATTTTAAGGAGGTTTAATATCTGCTCTAATCAAATAGTCAGTGATCTCCCTTTTTAGAATAAATTTTGGAGGATCTTTGAAAACCAAAGAATTTTTATTATCACTTTTTATGTCCCAATGTTTGAAAGTGGCTTTTTTTTACTAGACCAGCGTGACAGTCATAAGTTGAGCAGAACATAGCCCTATTAACCTTATCCTTATTTTTGGATATTCTTGCCTCATCTCTTTTTTGTGAACCTAGTTGTTTGCCACCCTAACATATTTTTCATTCAGGATATCCTCTTTCAGCAAATTTCTGGATAATTATTATCCACATCACATATGGCTGAGCTTTGAGGAAAAGGTGAGGTTCTAACTTCACTGGAGGTGTAATGAGGGACAGGGTGACAGTCGGCGAGTGGCACGTCAGTTTCAGTGATTAAATCCTCACCCTGGCCCGCTACAGAAAAAGGGGACTCGGAGAATCCCTGGGTGTGTGTGTGTTGTGGTGCTTCCGTACTCACTTCTGACCCACCATCCCGGGTGTTGAGTCTTTTAACCTTCAGAAGGAGAAAACCAGACCAGCTTAAACACGTAAAAACTTCATTACTTGCACCCACAGTCACATACAGGGAGTAACAAGTGATACAGTCTCTTTGTGATCTCTTCACATACAGTGGCACTTTACCAGCGATGAAAGTCACGAACACCGATTTGGACATGAAGACCAACGCTGAGCATGCCAGTTCTCTGGGCAACTCCATTCTCTGTCCCACTGCCTGACCTGCTTGGATCCACCTCCCTGATGAGGCTGTCCTGTCTTGGCACGTAAGGTGAAGTTCCCACATTGACCTCTCCATGTACATCTGTTCCTGATGTCCCCGCTGTCTAGACTGTTCAGATTCACCTTCCAGGTAAGGTTGTCCAAAAACTCCCAGTCTGTGACACACACACACCCTTCTCCTGTACTTTCTCCTGGGTCCTCCTGACATGTCCTCACTAGTCACTGTCCCTTACTCAACTCACTCTGCCTGCAATCAGGAAGTGACTCCTTTCTTCTCTAAACCTAACACTCCCACATTGGAGCACCTCCTAAACCCCTTAACTCTTTCCCAACCATAACTGCATACTCTGTGTGCTACAGTGCCCACCTCTGCACTACTTCTTCTATCAATCTAATAGTCTACTCGCACCAACCTTTATTGAACCTATAAGTAACCCATCAGACATTAGATCATATGAATGCTCATATATATAAACATAGAACACAGCATTATGTGCATTAAGAGGGTTGAGGCGCATGACCGTCGCGGTCATCCTCTTACAGAGGTACACTTTAAGACTTCATAGCGATACTTTTACTTTATTATTAGTAGTAATATAAGACAAAAATGCTGGGCTCTTAAAATATCTACCTCAAGTTCTAAAGCCTTACAAAGTTTGAGAAGTATGTTCTATATACTGAAAAATATGGCAGTTGTAAGCAGTTTTCTACCTTTCCTTTCAGTCTATAGATAATTGAAAATTATGAACACTGCATTCAAAACCTTTAGAAGATGGAGATTATTTTAGTTCTGCCATCTTTGTTTTCTTTTGTCCATTCAATTAGTTAATTTAGGTAACCCTATGCTTCAGCGAACACTAATTAATCATAATTGTGTCTAGCTGGTATAGTACAGATAAGAAGCATGATTTACATTTGTACTAAATTTGAGTTTTGGCTTTAGCAGTTAAAATTAATGAGTTATGGCAAGCGTACATACCGTTTGTTGATATCCTCTTTTAACTTTGCTCCCGCTAATTAAGACGGTATTATTGTGCAAGATAGCCATATGTTTTATTCCACATATTGTAGTACGTACAAAGCAAAATTAAAAAAAGAATAACAATGCCACGCTATTTCTTCAAATACGCTTAACTTTTTTAGGTGATCGGTATATATCGTATAGCATAAGTCTGTATAGTTGTTTGGAATTCAGGTAAATTGTAACATGCCTAACGGTATTTTACAACTATTAATTATATATACTAATCAAATCATTTAAAGGAGCATGTCCACAACACAGTATAACCCCACAGCAATTAAACTTTAGGGATATCAGTGTGTGCAGTGGAGAGGCAACTGCAAGACTACCCTCAAAAAAGGAATGGTTTTGTAGACAGTGGCCACAAAAAAATACACTTTCTTTATCCTTTCTGATAGATTCTTTTCTAGTTTTTTGTTTCTCTAATAAACTTGTCACTATTAGAAGCATGACTGGTGCCTGCAGTCAATTCAAGTTGTACAGGTAGTCCAGCAATTCCAAGACAGCACATCCCTTCTTGGCATTCCAAGAAGGTCTGCTGTCTCAATGCAGTCTCAAAAAGATGGAGCAGATACCAGGACAATAGGCTTTACATGAGAACAGAGCCATAAAATGGCATCAATTCAACAGCAAGATCGGTAACTGAACCTTTATCAGAGGAGGACCAAGAAAAACACTGCTAGAGTCCTACAAAATGACCTCCAGTGTTTACTGGTATACATCTTTCTGACAAAACTATGAGAAACAAACTCCATGAGGATGGCATGGAAGCAAGATTTTCTACAGTGGATTCTGTGCTAACATCATAGCAACATGCTACTTGATTGGTATTCACCAGAGAATAAAACAATTAGAAGATCTATCATTGATGCCAATTTTTTTTCAAAGATGAGAGCTGATTCACATTGAGCACATGTGACAGATATCAAAAAATCTGAGGATGCCTTGGTGACTGATATGCATGCTGTCTGCAACTTTATCCAGCATGACTGGTCTGGTGATCTCTCAATGATGGTCTGAGGAGGAATATCTTTGGAGGGTCACCCAAACTTTAATATGATAGCCAATGGTATGTTGACTGCTGTTGGGTACCAGGATGAAATCCTCAGAGCCATTTTTGAACTTACTCTCATGCAGTGAGCTCTGGGCTTCACCTGGTGCAAGATAATACAAGGCTTCATGTGGTCAGAGTGTGTATGCAGATTCTAGATGACGATGGCATTGATGTCATTGACTGGACCTCACATTTGCCAGACGTAAATCCAATTGAGAGCCTCTGGTTCTAGTCCATTCAATCCTGCCAAGTAGAGCTACAGACTGACACTCGTGACTAGAGATGAGCGGTGTTTGACTAGAACTGTTCGCCAATCTCAAATTCGAGCTGTTTTGGGCGGTGTTCGAGTCGTTCGACGAACGCGAACGATTTGCAAAAAATTCGGCTGTTCGAGGTTATGTTCGATAACTGTTCATGCACCAAAAGCGTGTCCTTCATGTATGGCGCTATTTAGAGCACCAATAATGCAGGGATTGTCTGCCACTCACTGTAATGCCACAGCCATGGTGGTTGTGGCATTACAGTGGTTGCCCAAATCGATGGGAACAGTGCTCACAGTGAAACATGAAAAGTCGGCAATTCAGCAGCGGCATACACCGATACCCGACAATTTAGACAAGAAGGAATAGAGCATCACACATAGATTAGATAGATAGAAACATGTCAGTCACATATATAAGAAGTACAGTGACAGTGTTGGTTACTGTACTTGTCATTTAGTGTTAAAGGATTTATTAAAAAAAATAATAGTGTTTTCATGCACCGTCTCTTTAAAAAAGCCAGCCGGCAATTCATCATCGATACCCGACAATTTATAACAGAAAGAATAGAGCATCACACATAGATTAGATAGATAGAAACATGTCAGTCACATATATAAGAAGTTCAGTGATAGTGTTTATTACTGTACTTGTCATTTAGTGTTAAAATAAAGGATTTATTAAAAACAAAAAATTGGCGTGGGGTTCCCCGTAATTTTAGTCTCTAGCGGAGGTTAAGCAGACGGCTGGGGCAGATGTTTGAAGCCTGGGAAGGGGGTAATACCCACGGAGCTTCCCAGGCTACTAATATCACCCCGCAGCTGAATACATAGCCTTTACTAGCTATTAAAATGGGGGACCCCCAAAAAAATGACGTGGGGTCCCCCTATTTTAATAGCTAGCAAAGGCTAAGCAGACAGCTGGGGGTTGATATTAATAGCCCAGGAAGGGTGCCATGAATATTGGCCCCCTCCCAGGCTAGAAACACCAGCTGTCAAGAAATAATTAAAAAAAATACGTGGGCACATTCCCTCAACTTCCCTTGAGAAAGCTGGACGTGTTCCCTGCGAAACGTGCGTCGGGAGGGAGAGGCACTAGTCCTTCCTACCACCTGGTGGGGCACATTTTTATACTTTGAGGTAATGATTTTGTTGAAATACATGGATGTTCATGGGGTACTTAGGGGGATCGATTATGATAAGGCACAGCTATATCATTGAGCTGTGGGCTCTAGGAGACGAGCATTACTGCCTATATGATTGCACTATATCATGCAGGAGATAGAGCACTAAGCTTTACAATATTGTTTATATATTTATCTCTTGCGATATACTACTGCTCCCCTCCATCTATCCCTATTGAGTCCCATGCATTCTGATAAACGCAGGATTGATTGATCGATTCTCTACCTTTATGTGTCCCTGCTGCTTTTCGGTATTGCCATTCTTTTGTACACACATCCCTTGCACTTGCTGACTTTTAAATGTGTATTTTTTGAATCAATAAAGTTGTTAGATTTTTGTACCAACCGTTAAGACTTCATTTCCCTTTTTTCTATTCTAGGGGGCTGATATTAGTAGCCTGGGAAGCTCCGTGGGTATTACCCCCTTCCCAGGCTTCAAACATCTGCCCCAGCCATCTGCTTAACCTCCGCTAGAGACTAAAATTACGGGGAACCCCACGCCAATTTTTTTTTTACTAAATCCTTTATTTTACCACTAAATGACAAGTACAGTAATCAACACTATCACTGTACTTCATATATATGTGACTGACATGTTTCTATGTATCTAATCTATGTGTGATGCTCTATTCTTTCTGTTATAAATTGACGGGTACCGATGCTGAATTGCCTGCGGCTTTTTTAAAGAGACGGTGCATGAAAACACTATTATTTTTTTTAATAAATCCTTTAACACTAAATGACAAGTACAGTAAGCAACACTGTCACTGTACTTCTTATATATGTGACTGACATGTTTCTATCTATCTAATCTATGTGTGATGCTCTATTCCTTCTTGTCTAAATTGTTGGGTACTGGTGTATGCCGCTGCTGAATTGCCGGCCGGCTTTTTTAAAGAGAGTGTCTTCTGAGCAGTTTGTCAGCTTTTGGATGCCTTTGAAGGTGTTTTCTATGTGTTTCTATGTGTTTTTGTTTTCCTGCCATTGGTTTTAACGGTGTTCGACGGTGTTCTAAGGTGTTCGACGAACAGTTCCACGAACATCCCGGTGTTCGACGAACCGAACCGAACCCGAACACTACGGGGGTGGCTCAACACTACTCGTGACATGATCAAGTTTTCAGAGGAAATCCTCAATGACATTATCCATCATCTTATCAGGAACATGCCCAGACACTATAAAGAGTGCATGGGAGCAATACATACTACTGAGTCACATTATGAGTTACAGCAATGAAATTCGCACAAATTACATCTGTCTGTGATTTCAATTTTTTACTTTGATTTTTGGGGTGATTAGGAATCCAGCGTGTGGTTGATGATTTTGGCTTCCATTTCTCATTGATACCTCATTGTGTTGTCAATGAATTCCATAATTTACATCAGTAAAAATTTGCTAATTGAATCTTTTGATCATCGATATCTGATGCATGATTTAAGCAACTGTAGCACCCCGAGGACTTGGTCGCTACAGAGGTATTGCACCTCATCCAGAGGTGTGATATCCCACTCCCGGGTAAGGATGGAGTATGGATCAAGGCTCAGTAGGCTGCATACAGCACACACACCCCATTTCCGAGGGACAGCTCAACGGTGCTCCCACTAGACAGAAGTGCAGGCACGACAGCATCTGTCCCTGGCTGGAGTGGGGAGGGGGGAGGGAAACCCAGTGCTGTAGGGGCAGATAGGGGTTGGCTCCTGAGCATAGGTGGGAGCCCATTGGTTGCTAGTCACCTGGGCTCATGGCTAGAGGGAGGTATAAAAGGTGGGCACCATCTTAGAACAGTGTTCAGTTCAGTCTGGGAGAGGAAGAGACAGAGCAGGGCCTCTGTGGAGCTCTGCTCCGGAGGCGGGCCTAGCCTGTGAGGCCCAGCCAGCACTGAAAGAGAAAGAAGAAGAAGTTCAGTCTGTGAGGAGAAGTGGAGAAGGCAGGGAGCAGGGCTGCTGCATGGGCTCTGCTCCCTGGGCAGGCCTAGCACAGAGGCCGGGGCCAGAGAGAGAGAGAGGAGAAGGAACAGTGGAAAGGAAAAGGGAACAAGACCAGAACAGAAGTAACAAGTAAAACAGAAAGGCTCAGGAAGGCATACCATAGAGGGTCAGGGACGTGGGCACGTAGCCCTCCCAAGAGAAGGCCCGCGGGAGCTGGACATAAGCTTGGTCACTGGTGAGGCACGAGCCAGAGAAAGGACGGAAGGGAGCTTTGAGACATACTCCAGAAAGACCTGGGAGTTGACCGAGTCCCTTGCCTGGTGGACGCAGCACGGCTTGGGTGGTCACTGCTTCGCGAGAGTGACCTGGAGAATACAAACTGTGAGTAAAGGACATTGGATTGCAACACGTTGTCTGTGACTTCTTGCTCCTCCGGCACTGTTGGTATTGGGACTATCTCCATCATCCACGCTAACTGCCCTGAGGCTGTACTCCTCCCGTGGGGAGTCATCCTATTCTTAGCTGCAAACATAACACCAGCCTCAGCGGTCTGCAGCGCAGCGTCGGTCCTCACTGACCGCAATCCATGGGTGGCGTAGTCGGACACTTGTTATTACACTAAGACTGCCACTGAATTGACCACCCTGGGCACGGACCGGGTCAGCGCCACGGAGACTACAACCCCCAGCGATCCGGCTCCGGGTATCCCCTGCGCAACACAAGGCCCAGGGGGGCGCGTCAACTTTGGCGTAGTCGGTAGGATTCAAACCAACCCGTCACCAGCGGGTATTGCGTGCCTGAAAAAGACTTTTGTACTTACCTGTGGTGAAGTTTCCCGCCGTCTGGAGTCGTTTCCCGTCATCGGACGCCATCTTGGGTCGTTTCCCGCCATCTTCTGCCGTCTTCCCGCCATCCGCAGCCGCTTCCCGCCATCGGACGCCTTCTTCGGGAAGCCGCGCGGGAAGAAGAGGGGCGTGGACGCCGAAAGCGCGCGAGATCCGAAGCTCCGCCCCACGCACTGACGCTGCGTAAGGTCCTGGAAGGGAGAGGGAGCGACGCTGACGTCACAGGAGCGCGACGCAAGGTCCTCAACCCCGACGATCGACTGCGGAGCCGCGGTCTACGGAGAAAGATCATCGCAAGGCAGGCCACGGTCCATCGGGGGGGAGGAAGACATCGGGAACAGAGAGCAAGATGGCGGACCGGCAGCAGACTAAGCTGCCCAGCATCGGCAGTGCCCCAGTCGTTGCAGGCCCCGACCAGCGCCAGGAGAAGACGCGTGACGCAGGAGGAGTCGCGGGAGCAGGTAAGAGGAGTCTCCCTGTCCCGGACGCTGCCAGCATCAGCCTGCTCCCGTGCCCCCTGGTGGAGCCGCCGATCCCGGGCGCTGCAGACACCGACCTGCTCCAGACCCCGCAACAAGCCCTGCAGCCGAGCCCTCCAGCCCTGGGCACCGCCACCACCAGCCCGTGCCCAGGCCCAAAGTTGCACCCTCTGACCCCGGGCGTCATCAACAGCGGCCTTCTCCAGACCCCGCCGCAAGGCCTACTGCACAAAGGTGCCAAGGGACAGTACGCCCTCCACGTTCACCGGCTCACGGAGGAGAAGCTGCAGTGCCACCAGTACGAGGAAAGCCAAGAGGACCCGGACGGGTCTGAAGACTACCCTCAGGAGGGAGCGCAAGGAGGACATAGCTATTAAAAGAAAGTAGCGTGAGTAAGGAACTGTACAAAGTTACCCGTTAGGGTACAAGGACTGTTTTTCTTTTGAACTGTTAATAAGTGTGGTCCCCGTTGGGACAGCTAAAAGACTGTTACCCGTTTCCAAGATACCCCCTTCCTTACCTGGCTGAGGACTGAGAACAGCCATCCCCTTCCCTACCTGGCCGAGGACTGAGAGCGGCCATCCTGTAAATAGTTGCACTTCTTAAAGCGCCTCCTACTGATTTTATAAAAGAACTGCAACATCTACCTCAGGACGAATTAAATGGACTGTTGCACCTTTGAGAGAGAAAGTGAACACCTGGTCGCAAGTTGTCCAGCGGCCAGAAGTCAAGAATGTGTTTTTGAAGAATGTTTTACTTGCAAAAGTTTTATAATGTGTCTTATGGTAAAAGAGTTCCGGAAGTAATAACCAAAAGTGTTTCATCAGAGTGTTTCCCATGAAGGGAATTGTACAAGTGTGTCTGTTTCCTGATGTAAGCAGTTATTGAAAAAGTTTTTGCATACCTTGTGAATTGTTTTTGCTCTGTTCCAGCCCGAGGACGTGCTGTGCTTTACCAGGGGGGAATGTAGCGCCCCGAGGACTTGGTCGCTACAGAGGTATTGCACCTCATCCAGAGGTGTGATATCCCACTCCCGGGTAAGGATGGAGTATGGATCAAGGCTCAGTAGGCTGCATACAGCACACACACCCCATTTCCGAGGGACAGCTCAACGGTGCTCCCACTAGACAGAAGTGCAGGCACGACAGCATCTGTCCCTGGCTGGAGTGGGGAGGGGGGAGGGAAACCCAGTGCTGTAGGGGCAGATATGGGTTGGTTCGAGAGCATAGGTGGGAGCCCATTGGTTGCTAGTCACCTGGGCTCATGGCTAGAGGGAGGTATAAAAGGTGGGCACCATCTTAGAACAGTGTTCAGTTCAGTCTGGGAGAGGAAGTGACAGAGCAGGGCCTCTGTGGAGCTCTGCTCCGGAGGCGGTCCTAGCCTGTGAGGCCCAGCCAGCACTGAAAGAGAAAGAAGAAGAAGTTCAGTCTGTGAGGAGAAGTGGAGAAGGCAGGGAGCAGGGCTGCTGCATGGGCTCTGCTCCCTGGGCAGGCCTAGTACAGAGGCCGGGGCCAGAGAGAGAGAGAGGAGAAGGAACAGTGGAAAGGAAAAGGGAACAAGACCAGAACAGAAGTAACAAGTGAAACAGAAAGGCTCAGGAACGAGAAGGAAGAGAGAACCCTAAGGACCCAGGAGATTGCGGGTGACGGGTTGGCAGAACAGGGTACCGGATCCCAAATTGGTGGAAGCAAATCATCTTCAGCCAAGAACCGGAGGTCGTGACCAGCCCTTGGTGCGACCCCTCGCTACACCTTGCTAGGAAGGCATACCATAGAGGGTCAGGGACGTGGGCACGTAGCCCTCCAAAGAGAAGGCCCGTGGGAGCTGGACATAAGCTTGGTCACTGGTGAGGCACCAACCAGAGAAAGGACGGAAGGGAGCTTTGAGACATACTCCAGAAAGACCTGGGAGTTGACCGAGTCCCTTGCCTGGTGGACGCAGCACGGCTTGGGTGGTCACTGCTTCGCGAGAGTGACCTGGAGAATACAAACTGTGAGTAAAGGACATTGGATTGCAACACGTTGTCTGTGACTTCTTGCTCCTCCGGCACTGTTGGTATTGGGACTATCTCCATCATCCACTCTAACTGCCCTGAGGCTGTACTCCTCCCGTGGGGAGTCATCCCATTCTTAGCTGCAAACATAACACCAGCCTCAGCGGTCTGCAGCGCAGCGGCGGTCCTCACTGACCGCAATCCACGGGTGGCGTAGTCGGACACTTGTTATTACACTAAGACTGCCACTGAATTGACCACCCTGGGCACGGACCGGGTCAGCGACACGGAGACTACAACCCCCATCGATCCGGCTCCGGGTATCCCCTGCACAACACAGGCCCAGGGGGCGCGTCACAACCCCACTGAAGACTACCTCATATTCAAAAGAATAGCTGTTCTGTAGTACACGGCAGCCTGTAGATAAGTCATCTCTCTCTCTTTGTGTTTGGCTTCATTTCACTTTTTGGTAAAAGGGGTATGCTTCAAGGCTTGTCGTGACAATGTCAAAATGTGGAAGATTTGCAAACTGGAAGTTCTTTGCTCTGTAAAATCTTAAAGGAGTTGGCCATTATAGCACTTATATGTGAATAACATATAATAGGCCTCTTTTATTGCCCAGAATGGCACATTCATCCATTTGATGGCAGCAGAAGAATGGGCACCCTCCTGTTCAGCTTGTACCATAATGACTTTAACACAGGCGTAAAGGAAAGGTACAATGTGTTTCAATGAAGGAGTCTTGGCAACATATCTGGAAAAGTGGAAGCTAGCGAAAAAAATAAAGGTGAGCACTTCAAAGGGCAAGAAGTAGTATAGCTGTATGTGTGTGTGTGTGTGTGTGTGTGTGTGTGTGTGTGTGTGTGTATTTTCAAGTCTTACAGTCCGCCCTATGTGTCCATGCTTACGTTATCATGTTGTGTGCAGGACACAACACTTACATCAGTCTTCTTAGTGAATGAATGAAGGTGCCGCTAACCACCTTCTACTGGGATTAATAGCTACAAGGGAGCAGAGGGGGCTGCCTTGGAGGGGCTCATCCAATAAAAAAAGAACCAAAAGAACCCACCCACTAAAGAGAAGGCCAAGGTTCAAGTCCCCTAGGGAGACTGAAAATAAAGTAAATATTAAAACTAGATGTAAAAGCTTATTTTACTTGTTGAAAAATAAAAACATTAAAAATGGGAAAAGTAAGCATATTTTGAATATTGTCATTTCTGTAAAAGTCTGATCTATCAAAATATTAAATTAATTAAACAGTATAGTAGACAAATGAAAAAAACTTTAAATGCCAGAATTGCCGCTTTTTGTCACTGCACTATTTCAAAAAATGCAATAAAAAGCAATAACTTTCATGTACCCCAAAATGGTATAAATAAAATCAAACCTCAGCTAGCAAAAAACAAGTCCTCACACAGCTCCACTGATAGAAAAATAAAAAGGTTTATTTCACTTCTATAATGTATATATATATATATATATATATATATATATATATATATATATAATAAGAGACTGCAAAATTTTCATTTTCTCAGATTTTTCTCTTTATAGGTATATTTTTTAGTAAAATGTACATTGTTGTTTTATTCTATAAACTACTGACAACATGTGTCCGAAATTCAAAGCTAAAAATGTTGTATTTATTTGCAGCAAATGAGAAATCGTCAAAATAATAAAAAAGAACCAGTGCTTTCAGACCTCAAATAATGCAAAGAAAACAAGTTCTTATTCATTTAGAATCAACAATACGCATGTTTTAACTCAGGAAGAGTTCAGGAATCAATATTTGGTGGAATAACCATGATTTTTAATCACAGCATTCATGCGTCTTGGCATGCTTTCCACCAGTCTTTCACACTGCTTTTGGGTGACCTAATGCCACTCCTGGCACAAAAATGTAATCAGTTCTACTTTGTGTGATGGCTTGTGACTACCCATCTTCCTCCTGATTACATTCCAGAGGTTTTCAATGGGGTTCAGGTCTGGAGATTGGGCTGGCCATGACAGGGTCTTGATGTGGTGCTCCTTCATCCACACATTGATTGACCCAGCTGTGAGGCATGGGGCATTGTCCTGCTGGAAAAAACAGTCCTCAGAGTTGAGGAACATTGCCTGAGCAGAAGAAAGCAAGTGTTTTTCAAGGATAACCTTGTATGCGGCTTGATTCATACGTCCTTTGCAAAGATTAACCTGCCCAATTCCAGCCTTGCTGAAGCATCCCCAGATCATCACCAATCCTCCACCAAATTTCACAGTGGGTGCAAGACACTGTGGCTTGTATGCCTCTCCAGGTCTCCGTCTAACCATTAAATGACCAGATGTTGGGCAAAGCTGAAAATTAGACTCATCAGAGAAGATTACCTTACTCCAGTCCACTATGGTCCATTCCTTATGGTCTTTGGCAAACTTCAGCCTGGCTCTCCTTTGCTTCTCATTGATGAAAGCCTTTTTTCTAGCTTTACATGACTTCACCCCAGCTGCCATTTGCCATTCCTTTTGTAGGTCACTTGATGTCATCCTGTGGTTGCTGAGTGACATTTGAATAAGATGACGGTCATCCCAGTCAGTGGAGAGTCGCTTTTGCCCTCTGCCGGTCTGTAGCTTTGTTGTCCCCAATGTCTGCTGCTTGACCTTGTTGTAATGGGCTGCCATCTTCGAAATTTTAAGGATGGAGGCAACATGACGTTCACTGTATCCCTCTGCTAGTAAAGCCAGAATTGAGCCCTTCTTTTCCTCACTCAAGACTTTTCTTTTCAACTCCTTTGGCATGGTTAAAAGTTATTTTTTCATTCAAATTACTTTTGGGCTATTCCTAGCACTTGTTTTGCCATCCAGCTTGTCCTATTGCAAGAGGATTGTGAAGACCACAGCAGTGTTTCTTATACTTTCCCTCATTACATAAGATTTGGTTCTTGTGATCACCTAATCAGAAGCACATTAAGTAGAATGAGGTGTACTTTGGTTGGAATTCAACTGACACTGGAATGGAATGGCTGTCAGACATGTAGAGATGGTGATATTTAGAAAACTGTGCAGTGGTCTCTTAACCCCTTTACAACCCAAGGTGGTTTGCACGTTAATGACCAGGCCAATTTTTACAATTCTGACCACTGTCACTTTATGAGGTAATTACTCTGGAACGCTTCAACGGATCCCCCTGATTCTGAGACTGTTTTTTCGTAACATATTGTACTTCATGATTGTGGTAAAATTTCTTCGATATCACTTGCGTTTATTTGTGAAAAAAATGGAAATTTGGTGAAAATGTAGAAAATTTTGTGATTTTCAAAATTTGAACTTTTATGCCCTTAAATCATAGAGATATGTCACACAAAATAGTTAATAAATAACATTTCCCACATGTTTACTTTACATCAGCATAATTTTGGAACCAAAATTTTTTTTGCTATGTAGCTATAAGGGTTAAAAGTTGACCAGCGATTTCTCATTTTTCCAACAAAATTTACAAAAACATTTTTCTAGGGACCACATCACATTTGAAGTCACTTTGAGAGGTCTTTATGACAGAAAATACCCAAAAGTGACACCATTCTAAAAACTGCACCTCTCAAGGTGCTCAAAACCACATTCAAGAACTTTATTAACCCTTCAGGTGCTTCACAGGAATTTTTGGAATGTGGAAGAAAAAAATGAACATTTAACTTTTTTCACAAAAATGCTACTTTAGACCCAATTTTTTTTATTTTCGCAGGGGTAACAGGAAAAAATGGACCCGAAAATTTGTTGTGCAATTTCCCCTGGGCACGCAGATACCCCATATGTGGGGAAAACCACTGTTTGGGCGTACGGCAGGGCTCGGAAGGGAAGGAGCGCCATTTGAATTTTCAATTGTAAAATTTGCTTGAATAATTAGCGGACGCCATGTTGCGTTTGGAGAGCCACTGATGTGCCTAAACAGTGGAAACACCCCACAAGTGACCCCATTTTGGAAACTAGACCCCCCTGGGAACTTATCTAGATGGGTGGTGAGCATTTTGAACCCCCAGGTGCTTCACAAATGAATCCGTAAAAATAAAAAAGTATTTTTTTTTCCACTTTTTCATTTTTACGAATCAATTTGTGAAGCACCTGGGGGTTCCAAGTGCTCACTATGCATCTAGATAGGTGCCTTTTGGGGTCTAGTTTCCAAAATGGGGTCACTTGTGGGGGAGCTCCAATGTTTAGTCACACAGGGGGAAAATCGGCTCAAATTGTTAGCGGACACCATGTTGCGTTTGGAGAGCCCCTGTGTGCCTCTTGAAGCTCATCAAGAGAATGCCAAGAGTGTGCAAAGCAGTCATCAAAGCAAAAGGTGGCTACTTTGAAGAACCTAGAATATAAGACTTTTTTTCAGTTGTTTCACACTTTTTTGTTAAGTATATAATTCTACATGTTGTAATTCATAGTTTTGATGCCTTCAGTGTGAATGTACAATTTTCATAGTCATGAAAATACATAAAAATCTTTAAATGAGAAGGTGTGTCCAAACTTTTGGTCTGTACTGTATATATATATATATATATATATATATCCTGATGAGTTTTGTATTGCCGTTGTAATACTGATCTGAAAAATAATGTTGCCAGGTCACTTTCTATAGTACAGTGGAGGCCAGAAAAAAAAAAAACCTTAAAACAATAGCAAAAATGTTTTTTCTTAACAATTTCACCCTACTTTTAATTTTTTTCCCCTATTCAGTAAATTGCTCAGTAAAGTGAATGGTGTAAAATAAACAAAAAAAAACAACTAGTCTCGTAAACCAAAGAAAAAAAAGCCGTTATACATATTGCCTGTAGCCAACAATGCTGTAGACAGGAAACCTAAAGACTAATGAAGGCAAAGAGGAAAAATTGTTATTGTAAAAATTATTTTAGCCCAAAATACATGCATTTTACGAAAAAATGAAATTTACTGTAATCTACTGTGGGGGAAATTAGTATTTGAAACAATGCCGATTTTGCAAGTTTTCAAACCAACAAAGAATGGAGAGGTCTGTCATTTTTATCGTAGGTACACTTCAACTGTGAGAGACAAAATCTAAAAATAAAAACCAGAAAATCATATTGTATGATTTTTAAATAATTAAATTGCATTTTATTGCATGAAACAAGTATTTGATCACCTACCAACCAGCAAGAATTCTGGCTTTCACAGACCGGTTAATTTTTCTTTAAGAAGCCCTCCTACTCTGGACTCATTACCTGTATTAATTGCACCTGTTTGAACTCGTTACCTGTATAAAAGACAACTGTCTATACACTCAATCAATCACATTCCAACCTCTCCAACAAGGCTAAGACCAAAGAGCGGCTAAGGTCTTAGGAACAAAATTGTGGACCTGCACACTGCTGACACGATTATTAGAAAATGGAAGAAACACAAGATGACTATCAATCTTCCTCGGTCTGGGGCACCATGCAAGATGTCGCCTTGTGGGGTATGGATGATTCCGAGAAAGGTAAGGAATCAGCCCAGAACTACATGGGAGGACCCGGTAAATGACCAGAAGAGAGCTGGGACCACAGTCTCAAACATTACCGTTAGTAGCACACTAGGCCGTCATGGATTTAAATGCTGCAGGGCACGCAAGGTTCCCCTACTCACACCAGCACATGTCCATGAAGTTCGCCAATGGCCATCTGGATGATCCAGAGGAGGCATAGGAGAAGGTCATATCGTCAGATGAGACCAAAATAGAACTTATTGGTATCAACTCCACTTGCCGTGCTTTGAGGAATATAGATGGGTACAATCCCAAGACCACCATCCGAACCGTGAATCATGGTGGGGAAACATCATACTTTGGGGGTGCTTTTGTGCAAAGGGGACAGGATAACTGCACCGTATTGAAGGGAGGATGGATAGGGTCATGTATCGCGAGATTTTGGCGAACAACCTCCTTCTCTCAGTAAAAGCACTGAAGATGGGTCGTGGCTGGGTCTTCCAGCAAGACAATGACCCAAAACACCAAGCCAGAGCAATTAAGGAGTGGCTCCGTAAGAAGCATTTCAAAGTCCTGGAGTGGCATAGCAAATCTCCAGACCTGAACTCAATAGAAAATCTTTGGAGAGAGCTGAAACTCAATGTTGTCCAGTGACAGCCCCGGAACCTGGAAGAGCTGGAGAAGATCTGTATGGAGGAGTTGGCCAAAATCCCTGCTGCAGTAAGTACAAAGTTGGTCAAGAACTACAGGAACCTGACCTCTGTAATTGCAAACAAAAGTTTCTGTACTAAATATTAAGTTCTGTTTTTCAATTAAATCAAATAATTATTTCATGCAATAAAATGCAAATTAATTATGTAAAAATCATGCAATGTGATTTTCTTGATTTTGTATTTTAGATTCTGTCTTTTACAGATGAAGTGTACCTATGATAAAAATTATAGACCTCTCCATTCTTCGTAGGTAGGAAAACTTGCAAAATCGGCAGTGTATCTGTAGCGCCCCGAGGGTTTGGCCGCTACAGGGGTATTGCACCTCTGCCAGAGGTGTGATATTCCACTCCCGGGTAAGGATGGAGTGTGGACCAGGACTCGGTAGGCTGCATGCATCACACACACCCCATTTCCGGGGGACAGCTCAACGGTGCTCCCATTAGACAGTAATGCAGGCACGACAGAATCTGTCCCTGGCTGGAGTGGGGAGGGGGGAGGAAAACCCAGTGATGTAGGAGCAGATAGGGGTTGGGTTTCTGGGCATAGGTAGGAGCCCATTGGTTGCAAGTCACCTGGGCTCATACACAGAGAGGGAGGTATATAAGGTGGGCACCATCTTAGAACAGTGTTCAGTCTGAGAGAGGAAGTGACAGAGAAGGGCCTCTGTGGAGCTCTGCTCCGGAGGCGGGCCTAGCCTGTGAGGCCCAGCCAGCACTGGAAGAGAAGAGGGAGTTCAGCCAGAGAGGGCTGACAGGGAGCTGTGGCTCAGTCTGGGCTCAGCTCCACGAGGCAGGCCTGGAGTGGAGGCCAGAGCCAGAAGAAAGGAACAGAAACAGAAAGGAACAGAAAGGAAAGTAAGAAGGAACAGAACACCAGGAGAGGCCCAGAGACACGAAGGCAGAAGGAACCCTAAGGACCCAGGAGATTGCGGGTGACGGGTTGGCAGAACAGGGTACCGGATCCCAAGTTGGTGGAGGCGACTAATCCTCAGCCAAGGACCGGCGGTCGTGACCATTTACTGGTGCAACCCCTCACTACACCTACCAGAAAGGCACACCACATGGGGTCAGGGAAGTGGACACCCAGTCCTCCCAGGAGAAGACCCGAGGCAGCTGGACAGAGGTAGTGTCACTGGTGGGGCACGGCTGACGAAAGGATAGAAGGGAGTCCTGTGCCACACTCCGGAATTGCCTGGGGGTTGATCGAGCCCCCTGCCTGGTGGATGCAGCACGGCTCGGGTGGTCCTACCTGCGCACAAGTGACCTGGATGAGAACTGTGAGTAAAGAACTTGAACTGCAACACCTTGTCTCTGTGCTTTCTCACCGCATACAGCACTACTAGTGCTGGGACGCCCGCACCATCACCCCCACCATCTACTACACTGCCCTGGGGCTTGCCTCCTCCCGTGGGGAGTTACACGACCTCAGTTGCATACACCATCAGCCCCAAGCGGTCTGCCTTGCAGCGGCGGTTCGCACTGACCGCAATCCTCGGGTGGCGTAGTCGGACATAAAACCATAAAAATCCCCATAAATAGACTGCCACTGGTTTGACCGCCCTGGGCCACGGGACCGGGTCACCGCCACGGTGACTACAACCCCCACCGTCCACGAAAAGGCCTGGTTCCGGGTTCCCCACGCGGCCCAGGGGGCGCGTCATATCAAATACTTATTTTCCCCACTGTAGGTATATATTGTATAAATATTTCTATGATATATGGACAAGAGAAAATAAATTTCTTACCCTGAAACTATTATAAAACCTTCTGTGATTGTATTTTAATCCTGCATTTCTTTTAGAAAATAGTGGGCAATTTGTACTCTAAACCATATGGATCCATTTTATGTGCTAACGCACCTGTCATTTAAATTATGTCATGTGAAAACAGTCTTCCTGTGTGTTCCTTCTCTGAACAATTTGTAGTTTTGCGCTTATGACCTTCATAGCTTAGGTTTCCCATTAGTGACCATAACTGTGAGCAATATGCTGACAGCGCCACTGTAAGATTGTTTATTGTCACTTAGCTCACAAGGGACAGCTCAAGCAGCATACGAAGCACTGGGTGTATTAACATGGCAAAAATACAATATAAATGCAAATAAAGATAGAGACCATAAAACTTGTTGAAAATGATAGAAACTGTCCATTAAAATTGTGTTATTGCTTGAACACATACTACAATGGTTGAAGCTAGCAATACTCTTGAAAATGGATACTCTTTATGAAGGCAATATATATACATATGTTTGTATGTATTTGCCTTAGCACCGCACATGGAATTGCCTAAAATAATTTACACCCAAGAATGAACTTCAGCTATGTGCAGTCTTTGGATTCTCATAGAAGAAATGACACCTTCTTCATTGTTAAAGGTTACAAGAAGGTCACCTCCCACTGTGTTAGCTTTCATACTGTACCTTCAGTATTTGAGCTTGTTTGACCTTAGCTTGTCAACACAATGATTTACTAGTAAGCATGTGAAGTTAGATTGTTTTATTTTCCTTCAAACTAGGTTTAGTACACTACTTGTATGCCATTTATGAAAAAAAAGCATTAGGTTTGTAATTTTAACTAGAGGTGAGCGGATCTTTTGAAATTCGAATTCGCTAACTATGCCAAATTTCCCCCCAAAATTTGTTGCGTGGTGAATATATTTGCATGAATTGCATGATTAAAAAGCCTCTAACTGCATGGAAAATATGTATAAAACACTGTGAATGCTGCTTGGAGTCAATTGGACAAGTTTTGAGATCTGTAATGCAAACACAGTCTTTATACTGTCCAAGTGACTTCCACCTATCTGGATAGGAAAATGAATAGCAACCACTGGTAAACAAAAGCGTATTACGAAACACACCAGTATTAGAAATTTTACGCTACAGTACCTAAATTGTATAAATGGTCTAAAAATTATCCCACGTGAGAGGGCGGTGGGCATTGCTGTTTTTTATAGACAGGTGAAGCAAACAGAAGAAGCCATGGAATTTGGTTAGGTACAACAATTTTCCCTGTTTGGGGAGTATAAAGAGCTTTGCACCTTGCTAAATGAAGAAGTGATAGTTTTTTCACAAGCCATCCAAAAATGATTCCCTCAAGGCTAGGGTCACACGAGAATATATTCTCTCCTTCTAGATAATTGGATCAATTATGGTAATGACTCTTCTATAAAACTCTGATCCGAGTTAAATCAGAGTGTTAGCTTAGTGTGATCCGATTCTCTCAGATGAAAGAATCACAGCACAAGTGAGGGGGAGATGGAGAACAAAATTTCTCCATCTTTTCTATTCGGTGAGACCACAGAAATCGCACTGCACTCGATGTCATCTGAGTGCAGTCCGATGATTTCCACGCACCCATAGTTTGAATGGGTGCTTGCCATCTGATTTGTGCTGCAAATCGCAGCATGCTGTGATTTTTTTCTCATGCCGAATCTGTATGAAAAAAAAATGCTGATCAGCACTGCCCCATGGAAAAATATTAGTCTGAATGCTATCTGAAAAAATATTGCATTGCACTCTTCCGATGTATATGTTACTGTAAAAGTCAGAAGGCCGGTAAAACCTAGGATTTACCGGTCAATCTGGACATTTACCGAGGCCGTCGGTAAAAGCTCAAAATGAAAAGTAAAATTGGACTTTTACCTGTGAAGTCTTGGTAAATCTTAACATTTCTCAACAGCGTTGGTAAAAGTCAGATGTATTCCATATAAACGAACGATTTTGGACTTTTACCTGGGCGAATTGGTAAATCTTTACATTTACCAGCATGTGTTGGTAAAAGTAACTACCAGCATGTGTTGGTAAAAGTAACTTTGAGTCACAGAATTCTGACTCTTACCAGCAGATGATGGTGGTAAAAGTTAGCTAAACGCAATTTCCGACTCTGATGAAGGCCTTAATCGTTAGAAATATTTTTATTCTTCAAAATGCAAATGCAAATGAACAAATACAAATAGCAAAATGCAAATAGAAAACATTTATGTAGGAAAATACTTCTCAAAAATGACAAATTACCGCAAATACAAGAATAACGCAACTTCAAAACTATGTAATTCTGTAATTGTGACTAGGGATAAGCGGATAGATCCGTCCAGACCCGTTATCCGAGCGGATAACGGGCTGTACGGATACGGATAATCCCGATATCTGTCGGATATGTCCGTGCCTTCTGATAATGCATGTTTCATGCATCATCGGAAGGCATGGATGGTGCAAGTGTGCAGGGCAGACAGGTATAAAGCTAAATTGCTACTTACCGGAGGTTTCCCAGGTCTCGTCGTCCGCGTTCTCCTTCCTGGTCACATGACTGCATACGCCACCACGCAAGTGACGCATGCGTAAGTCATGTGACACAACTCGTGTCACATGACTTATGCACCTGTCACTTTCGTGGTGATGTATGCAGTCATGTGACCCGGAAGAAGGAGGATGCGGCCGGCCGACGAGACCTGGGAAGCCTCTGGTAGCCTCTGGTAAGTAGTGATCTTTAAGTGGCGGAGAAGAGGGGTCCGGCCAGAGGGCGGGATGACCCTAGTGGGCGGGAGTTCCTACTGCATTTAGGATCCCAGCGGTAGTCCCCACTTGGTAGAACTCATTTTTTTTTATAATAATCGCAATGATCGACTTAGGGTCCATTTTTGAACGGTCGACGTCTGGAATTCTGATTCTGATGTTCTGTCCAATGTTAGGTTCGGGTAATTTTTGACTCGAACATTTCAACATTTTCTTGGCCTGTGTTTAAAGTCCTTCTCTTGCAGCTTTTCGAACTCTTCTGACCGCACCAATTCTTCTATTGATTGTATGCGAAATCAAAACGTCAGGTTGCTGATCATCATGAAGTTCTCCATCTTTCTTAGAAGGCTTTGACTCGACACTTTTTTCTTTTAGGTCTTAATTATTCTTGGATGGCAAAATTGGTGGAGTTTCATATGCTGTTAAGGTGTGCGGACAGTTGGATAAGTCCAAAGCTTCTCCTTCCGTTGTGAACAGCTGATGACAGTTGGATTCATCCTAAGCTTCTGCTGCTGTCGGTGCTGACGTGTGATGAAAGTTAGATTCATCTGACCCTTCGGCTTCTGTTGGTGATGTCGGATCACTAGGTTCCTCTTGCAAACCAACAAACATATTTTCAAGATCTTCTTCTGAAGAGAGATTTCTGATCCCATCACTAGGAATTTTGGAGGTAGCTAGACCCATCTGCATTGGTACTCCGAACATAGCTTCATAGGGTGAGCATTTTATTCCCTCATGGTATGCTCTATTTTTCATTGCTTGTACAAAGCGAAGGCCCTCAGACCACTTGAGTGTCTTATTTGTTTCCATCCACGTTGACAACATGTTTTTAATGTCTTGATTTGCTCTTTCCACGGAGCCTTGGGACTGGCTGTGTCTTGGTTTACCATGCACTATTTTCATATCAGGCCACATCGCGCAAAAACTCTGTATGACCTTGTTACAAAATTCCCTCCCATTATCAGAATGCAGAATACACGGGGCACCAAAAGTGGAAAAAATGTCAAGGAGGTGGTACGCAAGCTCTTCTGCTCTTTTAGTGCATAAAGCACGTAGAAGAACAAATTTAGTGACGTGGTCTTGATAGACGAATATGAACTTGAAATCATTATCACAATTGGATTGCATGTCAATGAGATCGACTTGAGCACGAGAATTCATTTCACTGTGTAGGATGGGTTTCACAACAAGGCCTTTTTTGGTAATCTTCTGCTTTTTCTGGCATGGCTGGCAGAGTCGCAGATAAATAACTATTGACTCCGTTGTGACATTTTTGAACTTACGGTTCACCTCCTTTAGGATCCTGGTCCGCTCTCCGTGGCCGGTACTGATGTGCGCATTATGAATGACACTAAAGAGTTCTGCACACCGAACGTAATGCAACACATTGTCTTTTTCACACGAGATTGGTGCAATTAACTTTTCATCACTTCCGACGGTCATGATGTCGTACCTCTTCAAACGCATGTAGTGAATACTCTGTTTAGGCACCGCCACCTTAGCCTCCTTCACTTCTCTCAATATATTCTCGTATTTATCGTCCGTGAGATAAAAATTATCTCGCTTTTTCTCCACCACTTCATTCAAGAGCTCCGAAAAACGATCTTTCATTTCCTCACTCATGATCTGACAATCAGCTAGTGCCTGTGCAGCTTTGACAGGCAGTCGGCTATGCAGCTTTGAGCAGTATGTGCAGCTTGCAAAACACTTAGGCAGTCGTCCAGCATGAGGACACAAACAGGAAGTATGCCCATTTACCCACACTGCTTGGCAAGAATCCCAGTGAAAGACTGTACAACAGCACCACCTACTGGTCTAACACTGCCATTGATGAGTTAGTGATTTTCTTCAGGCAGTGATTGGGCAGCAATCTAAGAAGAGAACCCCAGGAAACTAGGACTTGAGGCAGGAGCTATTTTAGGGAGAGTGAGAGGACTGGTGCTGTGCTGACTAGACTGAGCCCAGACAGGGCTGTTGCGCTGTTTCCTTCCAGCCTTTTCTCGGAATGCGCTGTCTTCCGATTCCCCTGATCAGAGACTACGGTGCTCGGGTGGAACAGACCGTTCATGGCACCCAGCAACTCCGGCTCAGAGCTTATCTGCATATCTTCTGGTTCTACCACATTGGTGCGGCAATGGTAAATCGTGTGAGCGGTGTTAGCGTCCACCTTGCAAGGGGCCCTTGGAAAGACTTTGGACTTTGCTCTCTACTGGAAGTGAAGTACAGGACAATTTATACACTACTACACCGGCAGCGTGTGTACTTCTTGTAACTTTTTGTGAGAGGGTGCTGCGGAACACTGATACCCTAAGATTCATAGGACGTTCTCTTTTGCATATTTTAGTGTGGGGTTAGTGGTTGTATGTTAGCGGGAAGTGGGCACTTTTTGTATGATCGGAACAATAATCATAGGATAGTCAGGATTGACATCTGTATATATAGAACATACATATGTTAAGGATAGTCAGGATTGACATCTGTATATATAGAACGTACATATGTTACAGGGTAGCAGATACCTTACAGGGTAGCAGATTTTGTTCACTGTTATTACCCTATTTTCCCCATTTACTCTTATTACATTTATAAAAACTTTGAACACTGTGTTCTCCATTTCCTCGCCGTATCTGCCTAATCAGACACCTTTCCCACTGTGTCCTCCATTTCCTCACCGTATCTGCCTAATCAAACACCTTTCCCGCGGTGGCTTACACTTTTTATTACACCCTTCTCAGCTACATTTACCAAGAAGCCGTGGTAAATGTGAACATTTACCAACTGCGCTTGGTTAAAGTCAGATGTTCCATCTTCACACCTGATATTTCTGACTTTTACCACGCTCGACGGTAAATGTTAACATTTACCAAGACTTCACCGGTAAAAGTCCAATTTTACTTTTCATTTTGAGCTTTTACCGACGGCCTCGGTAAATGTCCAGATTGACCGGTAAATCCTAGGTTTTACAGGCCTTCTGACTTTTACAGTAACATATACACTTGTGTGAGTGAGCCCTTATAGGAAGACAAACAGGAGTACTGTACTGTTTTGAATATGAAAAAGTAATGACCTTTCAATTAGAAGTGAAAAAATTATCCTTTTCTTGTGGTCCACAACTGGTTTGCATGAAAGTCTGCACTGACCAATGCCTGATTCATCTTGGCAAATCTTAAGTTTTCCATGCTTGTTGCAGATAACCTGGTTAGCTTTCATGTGACAAATCCACCGGCTACACATTAATGCCTTCTCTGACATGACACTGAAGGCTGGACATTACAGTATTACCATAGAAAACTGAGTCAGTTCTTGCCACTGGTCAAATTTGTGGGATCAGGACTCAGAAGATCTGCCTGAGAAATAGCACAGTCTAGATACGACTGAACCTGGCTGTTCAGATGGTACATCTGTGTTTGCTGAAGTTTGCTAATTTATAGCTGTATACTGTATATACTATGCACACTAGTGGTGTTGCTGCTGCTGCCTCGGCTACTTGATGTAGCCCTAACACTGACACAGGCGAGGAAACATTGTATCTGCGTGGATCGCAGAGAGTTCTGCTGGTCCGTCATGCGGGCAGCAGGTGTTTGCTCTCCAAAAGCTTCAGAGCAAGAAACAGACCTTGTCTTGCTATTAAGCCAATTTGAATTTATTTCGGAAGCTGGAAAAAAATTCCCCCATTTTGTTTTTATAGCGAGTGTCTAAAAGCATGGTTATGTAAAAATCATTGCTTTGCTTCATGTTTCCTCCCACAAGCATTGTAGCATAAATCTTGCTGTGCCCAAGAGCACAATAGAGGAGTTTCATTATCATAACCCGATTGTGACGCTAAGTTATTATGGCCAATGTCGCAGTCATCATTTTCACTCTGACTGTCTGCCTCGTCCCATGCCTGTGATAAGTCTATTTCTTCCTCCTCTTGTACCTACTACGCATTGTCTTCCTCATCCTCCTCTTTGTCCTCCAAATCTGGCACAATGTGACATGGATCTTCAGAGTTCCCAACAGTTACAGGGTGACACTGAACAGGTGCAAATTGGTCTTCTTGCTCCATTCCCCCTTGCATGCTGGTGAGTAATTTTTCCAGGATAATTATTAGCTGGATTAGCTGATTCCACACATGTCAATACTGACAAATTTTGTTGACTCTTTAAAGGACTTCAGTAGGCGAAATGCAACCGTTATTAGCTGTAAATGTGGGATATCAAAGTAATCCATGCTCCAGTTTGCTGCATAATGTAGTTTATGCTGTTCGGAAAAATGCTCCAACATATACAGCATCGAAATTTCAGCAAGTCGCAATGTTGCAAACCAGGCGGTGCTCTGGAAGAATGTTTCTTTTCTTTTTACAAAGCCAGGAGGGCATGCTTTGCCACGTAAGACCTATTGAAATAAATTGACACTTTTCTGGCCATTGCTTCCACCTTTCTAAGGTGTGTATTTTTGCAAAAGAAATCTTACACTATTAAATATAGGGCCTGGGCCATACATGGAGCGTGGAATATTTTGTCTGACTGTATGGAAGCCAGCATGCTTTGGACATTGTTGCTCATGATAATTTCTAAGTTGCAGTTCACTGGGAGCCAGCCTGCAGGCTAGTTGTAAACTGCTTGCTAGGGCTGTGCCTTGTATGAGCGAAAAGAATGAGGGCACTGTATGGGATCAATGTGCCCTGTGATTGTTGATGAAGAGGTCATTTCAGTTGAGCAGGATCCATAAGAGGTGAAGTAGACAGACGTATCTCCTAGTTGCAGAGGCTTCACCACCTGTCCTGCGGTGCTATGGTGCTGCAGAAGATTCACCCAGTAAGCCGTAGTACTTACATATTTTCTCTGCTCATTTTTGCTGCTCCAGGTAGCTATAGTGGAGTTCACTTTGCAGCTGAAAGACAAGTCCAGAGAGCAACCTACATTCTCCTGCACGTGAAAGGGAACCTGTCAGCAGAAAAAACGCTATTAACCTGCAAATATGGGGTCAACCTGTAGGTTAATAGTGTTATTAACCTGACCAATGCCCACACTTAGACCTCTGCTTTATTTCCTTTATTTCCCCTGGCAGCGTTCTGATTTCATTCACAGAGGTGGTGCCGGCGAGGTTTCAGTCGCCGCTCAGTGTATACAGAGAGGCAGCAGGAACCACACCCCCATCACTGACTGACAGCCGGCCCCAATGCAGAGCGAGTGTTATTCAGAGCCGGGGGCGTGGTTACACCCACCGCTCTGTATAATCAGAGCGGTGACTGAACCTGGGCCAATGCTGCTCTCATGACTGAAACTGGAACACTGTCATAGGGAATAAATTTAATTTTCTCCCTGAAGCATTTGGCTGCGTGCGGGCACCGGGCAGGTTAATAAAGCAATGCAGATTATCCCCATATCTGCATGTTAATAGTGTTCTTTCTGGTGACAGGTTCCCTTTAAAACAGAGAGTGGGCACCCATTCCAGCATGAAATGAAATATTGGTGGTTTTGTTCTTCCAATGAGGCTGAGTGCATGCCATAATGTCTTGAAAGTCAGCAGAATCCACAAGCTGGTAAGGCAGTGTCTGCACCAATAGCAACTTGCCAAGATGCGAGTTTAGTTGAAAAACCAGCAGATGACAGGGAGTGTATTGTTGTTTCTTCATCACACAATCGGTGATGCATATTTGTCATTTCAATGGAGAAGGAGATGTACTTGGAGTACCACAAGCAGTAGAGAAGGATAACAATGACGATGGTGGTGAGGATGACACTGAACAGGTGCTATCTAAGGGTGCATGTCCAAGGCTTATTTTCCTCTTGCAGATCCCACAGAGTGTCAAAGAATTGATTGGCAGCAACGTATAAAAGAACTCCCACATAAGAGAAGCCCACACATTTGACTTGTCACCCTTGCCACAAGGTCTTTTTGGCGCTGTAGAGCCTCTTTTACCAACAGCAGTTGAGGCATTGCCTGCTCCAGAGTAGACCATAGGAAACACTTATTTAGCCCGGAAGATACCAACAACCTCCTCCTCTAATTACCACAACTTCTAATCAACACTGCCTAGTTCGCAGGTTTTGACCAATACAGAATCATCAATTTTATCGTCATCATCATCCAGTTGCCTCTGTGTGTGAGAAGTGGCCAGTGCTCATTGTCAAGGCTGCTTGATTCCCATGATTCCCACCCAGATATGTGACATGGCTCAGAGTGCTACTACAATGGATAGTGTCCCTATCACGTCAGCTCACAGAGCCTGCAACACAGATTGGCATTAGAATATCATTGTCAATATCCTTTAGCACTATGTCTTCCGAGAACAAAGGCTGACTGTTCATGTCTTCCAAAATATCAACTGGAAGAAGTTTTTCTGATGTAGTATGTTCCTTAGCCCCCAGATTGCTGTGGGTTAGGGGACTTTAAGGTAGAATAGAAACAAGAGTCATTGATGGATTGGAAATTATGCTCTGCACAACATTAACTATTATGGTGGCGGAAAATGAGATATAAACAGAACGCTGACTCCCGCTGATGGTGTCGCTGTCAGAGGCTACATCATTCTGCTGTGATTGGGATGATGTATGAGACATATACTTCCTCTTTGCTAATGCGCTTGCCAGAGTTTGAGAAAGGAGGTGAAATGTGACTTGCGTTTGTTATAAGTAGTTCCAAGATGGTTGATGCCAGTACTAACGGTGGTGTTAGAGCTCCTGCTAGTGGAAACCACATTAATAATAACAATAATTTTATATCTCCAACATATTCCACAGCAGTTTTCAATTAAGCGAGGACGTGTACAGATAATAAAGACAATACAGAGTGTAACATACCTGGCGGCGTCCTTGCATAGTGGTCCATCTCCCACTGTGCAAGAGCGCGCACTTGATCTCCAGTCCAGTCTGCTAGCCTGGCTTCCCTCCATGCTGTCTGCTTTCCTCTGTTTCTGCTGTTTAAGGGCGGCGCCCGATCACTTCCTGCTTCTTGTAGCTGCTGCAGGCACATCCCTTGTGCGTCCTCAGCCTATTGCTGTCTGTCACCTGGTATTTAACCCAGCTCCTCCCTGGAATCCATGCCTGAGCATTGTGTTCTGTCAGTTGGCTTTCGGTCACTGATGTGCCAGGTCCTGTCTATGCTTCCTGCCTTGCGGTATCAGTTCCCGTGTCTGAACTGTGTCCTGTCTGAACTATCTTCTAGCCTGTTGTCTTCTGCCTATCCTGGAGGCTGTATTTCCAGGCCAGTGTGAACACGCTCCTAGCCTGTTCTTTCTGCCTTCTAGGGGCCGCATACCTAGACCCGTTCCTGTATCTTGCCTGTTCCTGTCTGAACACGCTCCTAGCCTTTTCGTTCCGCCTTCTAGGGGCCGAATACCTAGACCCGCTCCTGTATCTTGCTGCTGTGTCTGTTCTTGTCTGAATACTCTCCTAGCCTGTTACCTGTTTTTCTCTATGTCCGTACCTTCCCTTTTCCTGCAGAATCTGATCCCGTACCTAACTCCTACTTGTTGTCCCTGTACTCCCGTTTGTGAGTTTAGAGTCCACTCGCTACTTCATTGCAAGTATCCTGTGTGTACCTGGTTCTGCCTTTCCCTTCCAGTCTGTTCCGTGTGAACAGAGCCCTGTCCCCTCTGCTCTGCCTTGCTCACCGCTCCGGCGGTTCTTGCCTGCTCTGCCTTGCTCACCGCTCCTGCGGTTTCCGCTCTGCTCTGCCTTGCTCACCGCTCCTGCGGTTTCCGCTCTGCTCTGACCCTTTGCTCGCTGCTCCGGCAGTCTCGCTCTGCTCTGACCCTTTGCTCGCTGCTCCGGCAGTCTCGCTCGCTCTGACCCTTTGCTCGCTGCTCCAGGCAGTCTCGCTCTGCTCTGACCCTTTGCTCGCTGCTCCGGCAGTCTCGCTCTGCTCTGACCCTTTGCTCGCTGCTCCGGCAGTCTCGCTCTGCTCTGACCCTTTGCTCGCTGCTCCGGCAGTCTCGCTCTGCTCTGACCCTTTGCTCGCTACTTCGGCAGTCTCGCTCTGCTCCGACCCTTTGCTCGCTGCTTCGGCAGTCTCGTCCTGCTCCTCTCTCGCTCACCGCTCCAGGTGGCCTTGTCCTGCTCTTCTCTCGCTCGCCGCTCCAGGCGGTCTCGTCTTGTTCTGCTCTTGCTCGCCGCTCTGGGCGGCCTCACTCTGCTGTTTGTCCACTACATCTGCGGTTCTGTTCCTGAGTCCCAGTCTGTACTGGGTCCTATCCACCCGGTGCTCCAACCTGTCATACCTGCCAGTACCTCCCTGCCTGCATACCAGTCGTGCTTACCAGCATCCGCCAGTCTGCATACCAGCCGTGTCTGCCTATACCCAGCAGTCTGTGTGCCAGCCTAACCTGCCTGTTCCTGTATTCCCCTGTGTGGGTCAACAGCCATGTCCGGGGTCTGTCCTGGAGTAGCACCTGGTCCCTCTGCTCGGTCCCTCCTTGGTGCACTGGCGTCGTATGCCGTTGTGCGACCCTGGTCGGATCGAGTGGATACTTAGTTATGCCCCTCCAGGCATTCACTCTCCGGCACGGTCCAGTGGAATCACTACATATACACGCACACGCCACTCAACCCGGGCGTGTGCATTACACAGAGTAACACATAATTCAACAATTACAGGAATAGTGAAGGCCCTGCTCCGATCTTACAATCTATAAAAAATGAGGGAGACACAATAGGTAAAAAGTGCTTGTCATGTATAGTTCAGCCATCATTATAATAAGAGGAATTTTCAAATAAAGTTGCATGAACTAATCATCAGCCAGTATCTGTCTAAGTACAGTAACCTTATCCATGATATTAAGTTTTATTTCCATCGCCCTGCCACGTTTGTCGCCTGGGCCATGTTTGTGTTTAGCACACATGTTGGACAAAAGTATAACGTTTAATTTTTTTTCTAAGCTTTAAGAACAAACTTAAAGGGGTTTTCCCATGAACTAAAGTTCATTTTAAAAATTGTCTGAGTCTGACCTTGTACGGATCATGGTCTGATCATACCACATCTCCTGGGCAGGGGAGGAAGCAAAAGACTATACAGACATTACAGCAGGGGATCACAGAGGATTCATTTTGTGAGGTAAAACATTTCCCTGCCTGTTTTTAAACAATATTTTACCTCACAAAATGACTCCTCTGTGATCCCCTGCTGTAACGTCTGTATTGTCTCCTGCTTCCTCCCTCGCCCAGGAGATGTGGTATGTTCCGTACACGGTCAGACACAGACAATTTTTAAAATGAACTTTTGTTCATGGGAAAACACCTTTAAGGGTGTCTTCTAGTCTAGGGAATTGAAAAAAATCGATTTTTCTTCATATTTTTCATGTATTTAGTGTGGAGAATATATCTACAAAATGATTAAGCTCGATTCGCAATTTTAAAAAAGTTATAGCACCTTATAGGGAGCGATCTCCGGTGTGCTTGAAGCACGAACAGCGCAGTGCTAATGGAGCATCCTGTCAGCCTTGTGTGAATGTATGCCTTCTTAGCTTTAGGATCAACTTGCCCAATAGATGGTCGTATTATGACCCTTAGTAATCACCTTACACTGATCAGAGATCTAATAGATGAACCTATATACAGTATATAAAACAGAAAATGTATGTCCTGAAGGATCTCAAATCTCAGTTATGAAAACTGCCTAATATTTATACTGTTCTAGTTGTCCATAGAAACCAATCAGAGCTTTCACTTTACCCCTTCAGCTTTAATGCTGAAAGCTGCACGGTGGTTGCTATAGGCGGTCTGTGTTGAACGTCGAGTTGAGTGGTCGCTAACAAAGTTATTTGTGACTTTTAGAAGTTTAAAAAATTTGTGGAACTGGATAAAAAATGGTCAACAGATTATAAAGTGCATCCATATCGTTCTAAAAAATGGATATTTCGAGGCAACCAGCACACAAATGAACAGGATTCACAGTTTGCGAGCACATGGGCAAAAAAACTAAGAAGTTAGAAAAATATTGAGTTTCTAGAGAATTTGGTTACTGCATTCTGAATTTTTTCTCAGTGTTTTCGACAATAAAATTGTTCGTAATACACAAAACTTGCAAAAAGAATGTAAAATTCTCTCAGACACCACATCGATTCCTCGTCAATTATTGACAAGGTATTTGAAATCAACCATTCTATTGCGTTTGTTTTTCAACTTTTAGGTGTTGGACAAGATGGCCTAAATTTATTTTGCGGCTTGATGAACATTTGCCTTGGCATGGCTATAAACACTTATTATGCTTGCCTTGAAAACATATTTATAGCAGCATCTGCAGTGTACAATTGCATTTTAACCCAAGCAGTTGATGAAGAAAAAACAAAGAATGAAGAAGTTGGAAATGTTGCAACACATTTAGTTGGAGCATGGAAAAAAAGAGGATTCTCATCTTTATTTGGTGTGTCTACTCTAATTGGAAGTCAATACTGTGGTTAAAAATAGATTGTGTCAAGCTTGTAATGTGTGAAACAAAAAAATGACAACAATATTGAGGAATATAATGAATGGTATGAAACACATAATGAAACGTGCTCCATAAATCACAAAAGCAGCAGTGTGGATAAAATGGAGATCGACGCTATCACTGAAATGTTTTTGAGATGGCAGAAGAAGCACAGAGTTCTTTACGAAAAGTATATTGGAGACGGGGACAGCAAAACGTTTTGCGGAATTTTAAATGCAAATCCGTATGTAGATGAAGCTACTGTTGTGAAAAAAAGAATGTGTTGGCCACATAGAAAAAAAAATGAGCATGAGACTTCGCAATGCGAAAAAAAATAACAAAGGTATCGGTGGTAAAGGTGCTGGAAAGTTAACAGATACAGGTACTGGTGAACTCACTAAGTATTATGGCTTGGCTATTCGCAGACATGCAGACTCTGTCGAGTAAATGAGGAAAAAAATATGGGCCACATACTATCATAAAAGTTACACCAATGATAAACCGCTACATGATAACTGCCTACCGGGTAGTGAGAACTGGTACAAGTGGTGTAAAGTTGAAAGCAAAAGTACACTCATAACCTTCCATCACAATAAACCACCTCTTACTGCGAAAGTATTGGAGGTAATAAAGCCAATTTATAAAGATCTGTCATCAGATGATTTGATGGAATGTTGTGCTGGAGGAGAAACGCAAAGTAACGAATCGCTCAACTCACTCATTTGGACTTTTGCTCCAAAATATCTTCACTCGGGTGCAAAGATTGTGAACATAGCTATGTTTTTGGCAATAATTATCTTTAACCAGGGATTTATGCTAATTCTTAAAGTAATGGACGTGATGGGAATGACAATAGGGCAGCAAGCGGAGATGTAAGCGCACACTCGGGACGAGGCTTGTTTAAGTAACTTGGAGTGGTGTTCTTTTATCTTTTATGCAGGTAACAAGTTCAAACAGTTGCAATTAATACAGGTAATGAGTGCAGAGAAGGAGGGCTCCTTAAAGAAAAACTAACTGATCTGTGAAAGACAGAATTCTTGCTGGCTGGTAGGTGATCAAATACTTATTTCATACAATAAAATGCAATTTAATTATTTAAAAATCATACAATATGATTTACGGGTTTTTATTTTTAGATTTTGTCTCTCACAATTGAAGGGTACCTACGATAAAGATTATAGACCTCTCTGTTCTTTGTAGGTTGGAAAACTTGCAAAATCGGCAGTGTATCAAATACTTATTTTCCCCACTGTATAAGTGCCTATGTCCTGTACCAGAATCAATTTGAAATTTTTTTTTGTCATTTTGACAGGCCTCTAATTGTGCCAAAAAGTGCCAAAAATTGATACTCAGTTTTAAGCATGATGCCTTTTTTTTTCATTTTTCACGTTTTTTTAAAAAAATTCTGCTACCTGAGATAACAACAATAATACTAATTAAGAATCTCTTTGTTTTTTTTATTTCAGACAAGTACAACAGCAGAAATCGTGGTCACCGTTCATCATCGTTTTGCTTTCCTTGCCCACTTCACTGCATTTTTACAATTCATTTTTATACTCTTATTTATAAAAATTTGGAATCATACTTCAAACGTGTAAATATATTGTAAAACACCCTACCCCAAAAATCTTTATACTTTTTCCAAAAAAAAAAAATCGGAAAAATAGCATAACAATCGGGCATCTAGACTGAAAGACCCCCTTAACCAATTTTTAGTTTAAAATTCTCCACTTGACAAAAAAACCTAACCCTAAATAAAGAGTTCACTACGTAAGTAAACACACAGAAAGTAATTTGCGGTAACAGCCAGCAGTATTGTTGTTGTGCATATGATTGTTAAATGCGACTAGTCAAACAGTTGCAAAACCTTAACCTCTTATTGTTTTATTTTATTTTTTTTAATAATGACGTTCAACCAAAATGAAAAGTAATGTAAAGAAGTGAAAAATGCTAAGATGTGAAGTTGCTGCACGTAGGTTCACGACTGGTAACAAATATGTGGTAACAACGGCAGTATAGCTGTAGGGTATATGGTATGTAGAGTAGACAAACAGGTATTCCAAAAATATAGAAACCTTTAATATTAAAATTAAAGAAAAATTAAAGTCCATGTGCCTTTACAAAATCGGATGGGACCAAAAAATGTAGGTAGAATCACTTACCACAAGCAGGCACATGCAGCTGACGGATCTCAAAACGCAGGGCTCACACTTTCATTTTTAAACAGAAGCAAAGCTTGAATTCATATTTAGTTTGCAAAATTTTCAATGAGTAGTTTAATAGCACCCTTGCTTGCTGTCACTGTGTGACAAAACAAAACAAAACAAAGACTAATTTACGCTATGAGTAAGAGGCATATGCTTAGAAATGCATCAATTTTCATGCATTAATAGTGGTATGGGACTTTTTATTTTTCCTGGAAATGCCATCCTTGCGCATTGTTTTTATATGAAGAAATAAAGCTGGAACATTTTAGACATGCTTTCTTTATTGAAATATAGTCCTATAACTATCACTTCATATAAAATTAGAAAATTTGATATTATGACTCCTCCCATTACTAGCTTTTGATTTTTTATATGTGAATGACATTATGTTTCCCCATATACACACAGTAAAAACTCAGGACAATTGGCCAGTCTGTTAAAAAAAGTATGTATGTCCATGATTTCTATACAGGTCATTAAAAATGGAAGTACTTTATTTGTTATACTTTTTTATATAGCTCCAAAATATTCCACAGCAGTTCACATAATGTCATCACTCACTGTCTCTAGCAAGGCTCATAATTAAAATTCTAAGTTTTTTTGAGTTTTTACTGTAGCCGAATTTTACGTTAGAGGTCCATTGAAATTTTCCCACAGTGCAGCTATAAGCTTTGGTTTTTAGTAAAATCCTAACCTTTTTTTTTTTTTTTTCTATTTGAGTTCTCCATTTTGTTTTTGATCCTGCTGATTGGCTGTGATGAGAGAATTCAGTAATCCTATTCACTAAACAGTATATAGTAAATGAGAAGGAGTATTAAAATGTCTCTATCTTTTCTCTAGTAAAGAGACAAAGCCTTAGCTATATATTTGCGGCTGCATGGCTATGAAGGAAATATTAAACTGTCACATTAAACATTTAGTCTGATATGCAAGTATGAGGTGCCCTGGGCGGTAGCCGTGGGCGAGCTGCTGCTTCTCCACATCCTGGCACTCCACAGTGTCCCAGTACATATGTAGTGTGCTGTGAAGTTTGCTTTGCAGTCACTTGTAGGCCGGAGGCCTCCACTGCGTCCACATCCTTAGCTCCTGGATCAGCCGCACACACATCAGGGGATGCTTGGTTTGCTTTAACAAGTTCAGCTATACTGGATAGTTCAATTATGTGCATCAGTCTTTAACACGGGGTATCAGCCACAGCACCCTCCGGCTCCAGTTCCATCAACACTGACTGTACATTTCAAGCCTTTGCTTACGTTCAGCTCAGACTATTCTTATGCTTGATCCTCTTGTCAGCTCCAGGGTTTTCCCATCCGTCCCCACAGCTCTCCTGAGATCTATTACGTTCGGCTTCCTCTGTATGGAAGGGATTAAGGCACACTCCTCAGTGACTAGATCGGGCCGTAGGACTTTGACGTTACAGGAAGGTCCCCAGGAAATTTGGCACAACCTCATGCTGACAGAGCGATATCTGCTCCATGTGCCTCCAGCCCCCTGCACCTTGAACTTCCACTTGTCACGAACCTCACATTATCTCTCACTAACAAATACAGGAAGTGTTTCCCCCCTTTTTACCTGACCAATTCCTCTTCCAACCTGGGCTGGTTCCAAGCATTTAACAGTATCCTACACTATTCCTATCACTGTACACTAATAAGGCCTGCCACTGCCTTATTTATCCTGATGTTTCCATCTAATAGTACTTAAGTATTAGCCTATATTTTATACTTTCCCTACTCCTGAGCTGAGTGTATCAGAGTTACCTTAGATGTTGCCTTACGGTACCCACAGCACAGCATCAGTGCTTATAACACTTTGCATTACTCACATAACATTTTACATGTTTCACATTACACAATGAAAAGCAATAAAACTGCAATGTAATATTCACACTACTCAAATTGTTGTCTTCAGGGGCAGGTACATGACAGTCTCTGTCACACCCTTACACCAGCAGCCTGATATGGAGCAGGATATGCAGATCAGACCAAAATATAGCTTATGGCAAAAGATGCAATATAACCTGTCATTTATTCATTTAAATCCCAGCCCATTCTGTGCTTTGAAGTCCAAGGGGCGGTCACCAGATATTGATATTTGTCCCTTTCTGCAGAACAGTGAAGGCTGCCAGTTATTGACTGATACCACCCACTCCTAAATAGTGTTGAGCCACCCCCGTAGTGTTCGAGTTCGGTTCGTCGAACACCCGTGTGTTCGCCGAACTGTTTGTCGAACTGTTCGTCGAACACCTTCGAACACCGTTAAAACCAATGGCAGGCAAACAAAAACACATAGAAACACATAGAAACACCTTCAAAGGTGTCCAAAAGCTGACAAACTGCTCAGAAGACACAACTAACACATGGAAAAGTGACAAGTACATATAGTCATGCGAAAAGAAAAGAGGTGGAGGAGTAAAAGGAGGGGGAGACACAGATATAGGCATGTCATGCCCTTCTAAAATCCAAAAAGTGAGAAGCCGACACGTTCAGTCCGCTCCTGCCCGTGCCACCTCCGTGTCGCCGGGTTTGTGCCAGAGCCGCGGTGAACCCTGACGGCCAGCCCCCCTCTCCCAATACTGGTGCCTGTCCGCTGGTGGGTCGAGCGAGCCCCCCTGTGGTGGAGGCAGCTCTAAGCTTTTTAATTTAAATTGTCTCTCTAATTTGAATGAATACACTTTAAATCCATTTACAAGGATCTATTGGAGGGCAAGTCTCACGCCAGCAGCCGCGTAATTCCAGCTCCAGTAGCGTCCACTAAAGCTGCTGCAGTTAAAAAGCTTTTATAAGGATCGAGCTTGGCTGTCCACCGCAAGGCATCCTACTGCCAGTCCCAGCCCCTATGCCTTGGGGTGCCTCCTGATGCTCTTCACTGAGTATCCCGTGGTCCCGAAGCATTTCCTTTGAAAAAATTAAGTGTCCAAACTACAGGTGGTGTAGCTTGCTTAACAGCTGGGATAATCCGCTGACTAGCAGACACTGCTACTAGGCACAAAGTATTTCCTGGGCTAGATGCAGTTAAAAATTTGTAATTAGATACTCTCGTTGGATGCTGAGAAAGGATTCCATAGAGTCTCCTGGCACGCCATATATGATTCTCTTAAAAAGCTTGGGGTAGGGGTCTAGGGGACCCTTTTATAGCCAAAATCATGGCCCTGTATCACAATACGTCACCTAGGCTGAAGATAAATGGAACTGTAGCACCCTGAGGGCTCGGTTGCTACAGAGATATTGCACCTCACCCAGAGGTGTGATATCTCACTCTCAGGTAAGGATGGAGTGTGGATCAGGACCTGACACCTGCATGCATTACACCACATTGCCGTGGGGCAGGGCGACCAATATGCCTCTGAGATGGGCACGACAGTCCCTGTCCCTGGCTGGAGTGGGGGGAGGGAACACTGAGGAAGGGGAACCCTGTAGTGCAGGAGCAGGGAGGAAGCAGTTCCTGGGTGCATTGAGAAGGGAGTATAAAAGGTGGGCACCATCTTAGTTCAGTGCAGAGAAGTCTGAGCAGAATTGGCAGGGAGCAGGGGCTCTGCATGAGCTCTGCTCCGGAGGCGGGTCTAGTAACAGAGGCCCAGGCCTGGAAGAGGGAGAAGGAAGGAAGAGGAGCGGAGAAGGCTCCAGGAACGAGGAATGAAGGGATCCCAGGGGTGCGGACGGGCGAGTCGCCACCGCACGCCCGAATCCACCTGCGTGGAGGGGTCAGGCCAAAGGGGGAGACCGGTCCCCGAAACTAGTGGAGGCAGGAAACGACCCTCAGCTAGAAACCGGAGGCTGTGACATTTTATGTGGCGCAACCCCTCGCTACACCCGCTAGGAAGGCATCACATAGGGTCAGGGAAACTGGCGCCAAGTTTACCAAGAGGAGGCCCGACAGAAGGGTTGGTAAGAAAGGCCAGACAAAGGACACACAAAGGGGGTCCTGTGAAGCGCTCCAAAGTTATCTGGGAGTTGTATGAGCCCCTCACCTGGTGAGCACAGTACGACGTGGGCAGCCGTTACCTGCTGACGTGGTCTGGATAATAAGAACTGTGAGAAAAGGCCCTGGACTGCATCACTGACTCCGTGTCGTTACTGCTGCTGCCCTGCACCATCACCCCCATCCTCCGCATACACTGCCCTGAGGCTATACTCCTCCCGTGGGGAGTTATGCAACGCTCTGCTGCACCCACAACACCAGCCTCAGCGGTCTGCCCTGCAGCGGCGGTTCACTCTGACCGTAATCCACGGGTGGCGTAGTCGGACATTTAAACATCAAAACCACATAAATAGTTCCGCCACTGGTTTGACCACACTGAGCCACGGAACCGGGTCGCCGCCACGAAGACTACAACCACCAGCATCCACCAAAAAGGGTCCGGCTCCGGGTGTCCCAAGACCCAGGGGGTGCATCAGAACATTTTCATCACCTTTCACAATCACCAATGGGACAATGTCCTCTGTCCCCTCTCTTATACATCCTAGTGACGGAGCACCTGCTCTCATCAATTCGCCATAACCCCAATATTAGGTGGATTGAGGTGGGAGGCACCGAGTACAAGTGCTCTCTATTTGCTGATGATGTCCTAGTATATATCACTCAATCACATATATCCATCCATGCTGTTATGGCTGAAATAGATCACTTTGTTACATGGTCAAATTTTAAAATCAATGCAGCGAAGTCTGAGGCCCTCGATGTCTCCCTCCCCAAATCCATATAGGATTCCATCCAGTCCAACTTGCCCTTTGCCTGGCCCTCACAGGGTATCAAATACTTAGGAATTCCTATTCATAGAGACCTCTCCCATCTATGTTATCTTAATTTTGGGCCCTTTATTGAACAACTCCATACAGACCACGGTTGGCAAGTTAGAACTGTAAGATTCACTACGTGAAACACTGGTGTTTTGTGGAAAAGCACATGTACACTGTGTTCCAAATTATTATGCAAAAAGTGTTTAGGAGTGATAAGGGAAGAATTTGTTTGTTTGTCAGTTAAACTCATTGATGGTGATGTGTGTCAGGGCTCTTTATATCACTGTAAGCAATTGCAGACACCTGTGCTAATTAGTTTGGCAGGTGTGTCCAATGAAAGGCAAGACTACTTAAGAAGGCTGTCTCACATTATTAAGCAGCCTACATTTTCTGCCAAAATGGGAAAGAAAAAGGATGTGTCGGCTGCTGAGAAGCAACAAATTGTGGAGTGTTTAGGTCAAGGCATGACTACAATCAACATTGTGCGATGATCAGGATGAAGTGTCTTGGCAATCAAGAAGTATGTAGCTGATTCACAGTACACACGTGTGCGTGCTGATAAGGGCAAATTGAGGACTCTTTGCTACAGGCAATTACGTCAGGTTAAAAGAGCAGCGGCAAAAAAGCCTTGTCATAGCAGCAGACAAGTTTTTGAAGCTGCTTGTGCCTCCAACGTCCCCCGAACAACAAGATGCAGGGTCCTTCAGAGGTTTGCAGCTGTGCATACGCCATCCTGTCGACCTCCTCTATCCACTTCACACAAGCAGAAACGGCTCCAGTGGGCCAAACATTACATGAAGACTGATTTCAAAACTGTTTTGTTCACGGATGAGTGCCGTGCAGCGCTCGATGGTCCAGATGGATGGAGTGGAGGATGGCTGGTTGATGGACACCCCACGCAAACACGGCTACAGCGCCAACAAGGAGGAGGTGGAGTAATGTTTTGGGCTAGAATCATGGGGAGAGAGATTGTCGGCCCCTTTAGGATCCCTGAAGGCGCTAAAGATGAACTCCATAATGTATGTGGATTTTCTCAAACAGCACTTCCTGCCATGGTTCAAGAAGAAGAACCGTGTATTTCACAGCAAGATCATTTTTTTGCATGATAATGCACCATCTCATGCTGCACATAAAACATCTGCATCTCTGGCTGATATGGGCATAAAAGGGGACAAACTTATGGTGTGACCCCCATGCTCCCCTGACCTCTACCCCATTCAGAACCTCTTGAGCATCATCAAAAGGAGTGTCTATGATGGCGGGAGGCAGTTCACATCTAAGCAACAGCTCTGGGAGGGTATTCTGTCCTCATGCAAAACAATTGAAGCAGAAACCATCCAAAACCTGACAAATTCAATGGACGAGAGAGTTCAGAAGCTCCTTTCGAACAAGGGGTCCTATGTGAAAATGTAACATCACCTAGAATAAAGTTTTGAGTTGAAAACTGTTTGATATCAGTTTCTAATAACCTGCTAATGCTTATAATTTCAAAAATGACCATTTTTTTGGTCTTTATTAAAATGAAAAGGTTGATCGAAAAGTTTGGGGGATCTAAGAGTGTGGCAACCCAGTAGTCATGATTACTTCGAATTCTGACAATATGAGGGTTATGTTGCAGGTAGTGCAGCAAGAAGGCACTTATGTGTCTTGCGCATCTCGGAGCCCCAAAATTATTTTCCGGGCTAGATGCAGCTAAAAATTGTTATTAATTTTAAATCTGGTGGAGTTTAGTATAGATGGCCTAATAGGATCAGTGCTGCACACTGCTACAAAGCCCAAATTATTTTCCAGTCAAGATACAGATAAACATGATTAGTAATTTGAAAGCTTAAAACGGTTGGTAGGGTGATTTTAACCAATCATCAAGCTTTTACTCTCCCCAGGATGACACAGGGGTAGAAAAGTCGTTTCGGATCCATGATTTGTTCATATTTATGAACGTGAGTCTGTCTACATTATCAGTGGAGAGCCGCGTGCGCTTATCTGTCAGCACACCACCAGCAGCGCTGAACACACGTTCAGACAGAACGCTGGCTGCGGGGCATGACAAGATCTCCAAGGCGTAAGTGGCTAGCTCCGGCCATTTATCCAGATTGGAAGCCCAAAAAGAGCAAGGGTCCAGTGACACAGTCATGGCTTCAATGTTTACTTGGAGATACTCCTGTACCATCGTCTCTAGGCGTTGACTATGTGTCAGACTTCTTGTCTCCTGTGGCCTTGCAAAGGATGGGCTAAAAAAGTGGTGAAATGATTCCGCAAAATTGATGTTACCAGCAGATACTGTGGTTCTGTTACGGTTTGAGTGCTGAACACTTGACGGTCCCACAGTTGGCAAGTTGGAACTGTGAGATTCACTACGTGCACCACTGGTGTTTTGTGGAAAAGCACATGTAAGATTCTGCAACAGTCTCTGCTGATACTCCTGCATGCGTGCATCCCTTTCTATGGCAGGAATAATTTCTGCAAATTTACTTTTGTACCGGGGATCTAACAGTGTGGCAACCCAGTAGTCAGGATTATTTCTAATTCTCACAATTCGAGGGTCATGTTGCAGGTAGTGCAGCAAGAAGGCACTCATGTGTGTTGCGCATCCAGGAGCACAAAGTCCCTGTTGTGTTGGTGGCGAGGTAACAATCATGCTTCCTTCCTCTGTCCTCTCCCCCCAACCTCGCACAACAGAAATGTGATCAAGGTCTCCCTCATCTGATGAGTCTTCCATCAGTTCGTCCTCCACTTCTTCCTGGGCTCCTGCACCTTCCTCACTAGTTTGGCTGCTACCATGCGCCCTGGTAAAACCATCTCCCCCACCCTCACATGCCTGCCGCCTTGGTGCTGCCGACCGTCTGGACCTTGCAGATGTTAGCCCTTCCGCATACAACTCCTCCTCCTCTACTTCCTCCACCTCCTCTTGTGCCACCACCTGACTCCGAATTCTGTTTAACATGTGCTCCAGCATGTAAATCACTGGAATAGTCATGCTGATAATGGCATCGTCAGCACTAAACATCTTCGTCGCCATTTCAAAACTGTGCAGAAGGGTGCATAGGTCCCTGATCTGAGACCACTCCTCCTGCGTGATTTGCCCCACCTCTGGATCTCGTTGGCCCAGGCTATACGTCAGAACGTATTGCATCAGGGCTTGTCGGTGCTGCCACAGTCGCTGCAACATGTGCAGAGTTGAATTCTACCGGGTAGGCACATCGCATTTTAGCCGGTGTAGTGGCAGGCCCAACGACTTCTGTAGAGATGTCAGTCGCTGAGCTGCGGGATGCGAACGGCGGAAGTGAGCACACAGCGACCGTGCCCTCTGCAGAAGGCCATCTAGTCTGGGATAGTGGGCTAAAAATTGCTGGACAACCAGGTTCAACACGTGAGCCATACAAGGCACGTGTGTGACATTGCCCCGACGAAGGGCCGCACCCAGGTTTGCAGCATTGTCGCACACGGCCTTCCCTGGTTTCAGGTCCAGTGGAGACAACCATTCATGAAATTGGTTCTCCAGAGCTGACCACAACTCCTCAGCTGTGTGACTCACATTTCCCAGACATTTCAAAGTAAAAACCGCCTGATGACGTTGAGCCCTACTGCCAGCATAGTAAGGAGGTGTGCATGATCCCTTCTGCGCAGTTAGAAAGCTTGTGGCATGACCAGACAGGCTTTGGGTGCAGGTGGAAGACCGAGAGGAGGTTGAGGAGGCAGAAGCAGTGGAGGAACTTTGACATAAAGAGGATTGACGCACAACTCGTGGGGATGGCAAGACTTGGACAGCAGCCCCTTGTCCTGCTGTCACCATAGTTACCCAGTGCCCAGTCAGCGACATGTAACGCCCCTGTCCATGCCTACTCGTCCAAGTGTCTGTGGTGAAATGCACCCTGTCACACACAGAGTTTCTCAAAGAAGCGGTGATGCTGTGTGCGACATGCTGGTGGAGCGCAGGCACACCTTTCTTTGAGAAGTAGTGCCGACTGGGCATCTGGTACTGGGGCACTGCAACGGACATAAGGTCTCGAAAATCCTCTGTGTCCACCAGGCGGAAAGGCAGCATTTCTGTAGCCAAGAGCTTGCAGATGGTGAAATTCAACCTCTTAGCTTTCTCATGGCTAGGAGGAAATGGTCTTTTACTTGTCCACATCTGAGGGACCGAGGGCTGGCTATTGTGCTTAGACGGGGTTGATAAGGGTGTCCCCGGCAAACTGCCGGTCTGTGAGGAAGATGCAGGCGGACATGTTAGGTTGCCTTGATCCAAAGGTGGTGCTATCGATGTCGGACAGCGCTCAACACCAGCTGGTGTTACCACCTCCAAAGAAAATGATGACCTGCCAATCACGCTGGCTGTTGCGGGTAAAGAGGTGGCAGGTCTGCGCCCCAAAACAGGTGTGACTGCTGTACCCCCAGTCACAGAGGATGAAGAGGCCGCGGATGCACAAGACATGGCAGACGGTGGTTGGCCCGGCCGGCTAGGCCACATTGTAGCACACTGAGCTTCCCACTGCAACTTATGCTTCATGTCCATGTGCCGGTTCATGCATGAAGTACTCAAACTATGTATTTTTTGGCCTCTACTTAGCTTTTGCTGACAAATGTTACAGATAACACGAGTTGGGTCATCTTTATCGATCTGAAAAAATGCCCAGGCTATACAAGGCTTAGCACCCATGCGACAAGAAGAGCCACCACGACTTGTGGTGAGAGGCAGAGTTGTGTTTGAGGATGCAGTTGTTGACGTGCTTCCAGTACTACGTCTCTGTCCAGGAAGGCGCAACCTGACCTCGTCGTCACAAGCATCTTCCTCCACCTCCTCTGCTGACCTCATCTCTTGGCTGACTGTGGGTTGACAGTAAGTGGGATCTCCAACCTCATCATCATCACCCTGTGCGTTATCACACCTGTCGTCCTCAGAGCCAACCTGTTCCTGCCCTGACAAAAAACTAAAGTTGTCGCTCCAATCAGGTATTTGAGTCTTATCATCGTCTTCCTCATTGTCTCCACCAACAGGAGTTACAGTTTGGGAATGAGGGTCTACATTCTGGATCCGACTCATAAAGATTCTGGGCATCAGTGCAGATCATTTCCTCGTCTGGATTCAAAGAAGCGCTGGAGTCGACCTCTGATTCCCAGGCTATAGTATGAGTAAACAGCTCTGCAGACTCAACCATCTGTTCTACCTCATACTCAGACGGGCAGCTGGAGATTTGGGAGCTGTGAGGAAGCAAGTGCAATTGGGGTGACACCTTTGAGGACTGGAGTATTTGTGATGTTGAAGTTGATGTGGAGGAGAGCCCACTTAAAGGAGCACTTGATATCCGTTGAAGCACCTGCTGTTTTTGTGCCTCATCTGGAATTTGTAGCGATTGGCGTGGCCGTAAGAAAGGGATCTTATCACATTGTCCGCTAAAAGAAGTAGACATTTTAGTTTGGCTGGAAGATGGTCTTTCTTCTGCAGATGTTACTGTTGCTTTAACACCTACCCCACGGACACAACCTTTTTTCCCCTTCCCAACACGCCTATTCCCCTTTCCACCAGCAGCAGGCCTTTTTCCACTCATTTTGGTGGTTAACTAATTCACAACTCTGGAGTTGTTTGCACAAAAAAACAATGGATGGGAACCGAGCAGAGCTGAGTGGCCAAACTGTGGTATTAGGCCAAAACTATTGGCTGGGTTAGATGCAGAAAAAAATTATATTCAATTTGCAACCTGATGGAGGTCAGCATAGATGGACTAATAGAACAAGTCCCACACACAGCTAGAAGCCCAAATATTTTTTCAGAGGTAGATGCAGAAAAAAATTGTATTCAGTTTGCAACCTGATGGAGGTCATTATAGATGGACTAATAGAACAAGTCCTACAAACAGCTAGAAGCCCAAATATTTTTTCAGAGGTAGATGCAGAAAAAAATTGTATTCAGTTTGCAACCTGATGGAGGTCATTATAGATGGACTAATAGAACAAGTCCTACAAACAGCTAGAAGCCCAAATATTTTTTCAGAGGTAGATGCAGAAAAAAAATATATTCAGTTTGCAACCTGATGGAGGTCAGTATAGATGGACTAATAGAACAAGTCCCACACACTGCTAGAAGGCCAAATATTTTTTCAGAGCTAGATGCAGAAATTTTTTTTATTCAGTTTGCAACGTGATGGAGGTCAGTATAGATGGACTAATAGAACAAGTCTCACACACAGCTAGAAGGCCAAATATTTTTTCAGAGGTAGATGCAGATAAAAATTATTTTTAATTTGCAGCCTGATGGAGGTCAGTATAGATGGACTAATAGAGAAAGTCCCACACACTGCTAGAAGGCCAAATATTTTTTCAGAGCTAGATGCAGACAAAAAATTATTTTGAATTTGCAACCTGATAGAGGTCAGTATAGATGGACTAATAGAGAAAGTCCCACACACTGCTAGAAGGCCAAATATTTTTTCAGAGCTAGATGCAGACAAAAAATTATTTTTAATTTGCAACCTGATGGAGGTCAGTATAGATGGACTAATAGAGAAAGTCCCACACACTGCTAGAAGGCCAAATATTTTTTCAGAGCTAGATGCAGATAAAAATAATTTTTAATTTGCAACCTGATGGAGGTCAGTATAGATGGACTAATAGAGAAAGTCCCACACACTGCTAGAAGGCCAAATATTTTTTCAGAGCTAGATGCAGAAAAAAATGATATTCAGTTTGCAACCTGATGGAGGTCAGTATAGATGGACTAATAGAACAAGTCCCACACACAGCTAGAAGCCCAAATATTTTTTCAGAGGTAGATGCAGAAAAAATTTATATTCAGTTTGCAACCTGATGGAGGTCTGTATAGATGGATTAATAGAACAAGTCCCACACACAGCTAGAAGCCCAAATATTTTTTCAGAGGTAGATGCAGAAAAAAATTATATTCAGTTTGCAACCTGATGGAGGTCTGTATAGATGGATTAATAGAGCAAGTCCCACACACAGCTAGAAGCCCAATATTTTTTCAGAGGTAGATGCAGAAAAAAAATATATTCAGTTTGCAACCTGATGGAGGTCAGTATAGATGGACTAATAGAGAAAGTCCCACACACTGCTAGAAGGCCAAATATTTTTTCAGAGCTAGATGCAGACAAAAAATTATTTTTAATTTGCAACCTGATGGAGGTCAGTATAGATGGACTAATAGAGAAAGTCCCTCACACTGCTAGAAGGCCAAATATTTTTTCAGAGCTAGATGCAGATATAAATTATTTTTAATTTGCAACCTGATGGAGGTCAGTATAGATGGACTAATAGAGAAAGTCCCACACACTGCTAGAAGGCCAAATATTTTTTCAGAGCTAGATGCAGAAAAAAATTATATTCAGTTTGCAACCTGATGGAGGTCAGTATAGATGGACTAATAGAACAAGTCCCACACACAGCTAGAAGCCCAAATATTTTTTCAGAGGTAGATGCAGATAAAAATTATTTTTAATTTGCAACCTGATGGAGGTCAGTATAGATGGACTAATAGAGAAAGTCCCACACACTGCTAGAAGGCCAAATATTTTTTCAGAGCTAGATGCAGACAAAAAATTATTTTGAATTTGCAACCTGATGTTGGTCAGTATAGATGGACTAATAGAGAAAGTCCCACACACTGCTAGAAGGCCAAATATTTTTTCAGAGCTAGATGCAGAAAAATAATTATATTCAATTTGCAACCTGATGAAGGTCAGTATAGATGGACTAATAGAATGATGCTATGCCCAAAAGATTTTACTTCACTAGGTGCAGTAAAAAAATTGGTATTCTATATACAGGTGGTATATCTTGCAACACAGATAGGCTACTCCACTGACTAACACACTCTGCAATAGGCCAAAAAGGATTAGCTTTGCTAGATTCAGCCAAATGCTGTGAAAAAAACTTGCACAGCACTGGCACAGACCTGCCTGGCAAAAACTGATAGGAACTGATGTAACCTAGTCCTGAAAAGGACTCCAATTACAATTAGTCTTTACTCCCACAACCTATCTATTTAAGAGCACAGACCTGCCTGATAAAAGTCGTAGGAAATGCTGTAACCTAGTCCTTAAAAGGACTGCAATCACAACTATTCCCTACTCCCAAGCTATCTGTAGATTTGTGCGAAAATTGGCTTGAAATTAACAAGGTATAGCGCACACAGCAACAGCGGTGCCGTCTAACACGCAGCTGCAGCAGTGAGAAAATGGTGGCGACGGGGAAAATGGCTTGGTCTTATAGGGCAAGGACATGTGACATACACTGCCAATGACACATGCCCTTGCTTGTGTCAAAAAAAGCACTTCGCTCCGTGTGTGCGCTGCTGATAGGCTGACAGATTGCACCTCCCCACTGTAAATGCGGGAAAGAGAAAAAAAAATGGAGATCTTCATTATTCCTGCAGAGATCCATCCCCTGCCCCTCCCCCCACCCCGCTGTACACTCAAACTGCGTATTAACATTAATTTTCATCATTACTGAGAAAAAATCCAGTTATGATTTTGGTGCACGAACAGTTATCGAACATAACCTCGAACAGCCGAATTTTTCTCAAATCGTTCGTGTTCGCCGAATGGCTCGAACACCGCCCAAAACAGCTCGAATTTGAGATTGGCGAACAGTTCGAGTCGAACAACGCTCATCTCTACTCCTAAACCCAGAATGAGCAAGGATTAAATAATTAAATGACAAGTTATAATGAATATTTTCCCACAAGCTAAATATCAATCTGCTTAGTTTGTCCTATTCTACAATATGATATGGGCAGATCAGAAACTATGATCAATGCCACAGGTTCCCTATTGTAATAGTCACGCAGCTTCCAGTCTGTATCCACATATTCTATAAAGGTAAAATGAAAATTATGAACAACCCATGTTATCACATGTACTTTTATATGCAAACATGTTGCTCAAAATAATCGATTTATTCCAAATGTGACTATGTTATATATTCATGTATGACCTTTAGGATATTATTTTCATATTTATGAAACATCTGTGTTGTATTTCTACAATTATTTCATGCTTTCAGTATTACGAAACACAGCTGTAACAGATTTTATATAGAGGAAATTCAAAACATTGAGCCATATTGTATTGCTCTTCATACCATGGTAGAAGATTGTATGGATCTTTTTCAGGAATGAAAGGCCCCAACAAATGATCCATGTTATCCTTAAGGCAGTTGGCCACTTTATTTTTGGATATGTGATGTAAACTTTTAGAAAAAGTCATGTATAATATAATGTTACAGAAATATCTGTGTTGGTGACTTTATTTGTATACTTTACTCTCTGCAGCATGCCACTTCATTCCCAACATCACTGCTAATAGAGGGACTAGACCCATCCATCTTTTTCTGTCTTCTTTTCTTATTACCATTAGCACCTGTTAGCTAGTCATCATGCATTATGAAAAGGTATTGTCTAAGCATGACAAAGCCAAATAAATAGCCACAAGTCAAGTGTTTAAGGGACATACAGTCGCAGTGCTTTTTATGATGTCATGATTTTGCGATGTCGCGATGCGCAGGGACATCCCAGGTCAGTTCATGGCTGGAAGTTCCATTCTTGACTGAAGACACCTGAGATGCGGCAAGTATCAGCAAAAAGAAGACCGGATGGAAGACAGTGAGCAGTGGAGCGGCCAGAGAGATGACCAGTGAGGTGAGTATTATTATTTTTTTTTTACATTTTACGTGTATTTTGCACTGTGGGCTGGAGAGCCCCAAGAGCATAATAAGAAACGTTTAATTCACAGAGAATAACTTTGCTGCAAATCAAATTTCCTGTGCTGTAAAAATGACCAGACAATATGATTCTCGAGGTCTAGGTCAATATGATTACAGTGATACCAAATTTTTACAGTGTTTTTTAAATTTATTTATTGTTTTTATTTTTTTATATTTTATTGGTTGAAAAAATAATCAGAACTTAATAAAAAATTGCTTTGGGTTGCTATTTTCTGAGACTTGCAACATTTTTATTTTTTCATGAATAGATCTGTATGTGTGTGGTGGGGAAGGGAATCTTATTTTTTGCATACCTAGCATTAATTAACACAATTTTGAGGTATATATGACAGTTTGCCAACTTTTTATTGCATTTTTTGAGGGAAGTGTAGCAAACAAAAAACGTCAGTTTTGGAGTTTTCTTCATCCACTTTTCTTTTTCGCATTTATCATATAATTTAAATAGCTTTATATTTTGGTAGATCTGACTTTTATGGTCACAATTATACCAAATATGTTACTTTTATATAGTTTTTTTTATTTTGTACATTTCTATTGGAGAAAGGAGGTGTGATTTTAATTTATATATATATATATATATATATATATATACATGTGTATATACAGTTATATAAAAAAGTTTGGGCACCCCTATTAATCTTAAGCTTAATGTTTTATAAAAATTGGTGTTTTTGCAACAGCTATTTCAGTTTGATATATGTAATAACTGTTGGACACAGTAATGTTTCTGCCTTGAAAAGAGGTTTATTGTACTAACAGAAAATGTGCAATCTGCATTCAAACAAAATTTGACAGGTGCATAAGTATGGGCACCCTTATCATTTTCTTGTTTTAAATACTCCTACCTACTTTTTACTGACTTACTAAACCACTTTTTTTGGTTTTGTAACCTCATTGAGCTTTGAACTTCATAGCCAGGTGTATGCAATCATGAGAAAAGCTACTTAAAGTGGCCACTTGCAAGTTGTTCTCCTGTTTGAATCTCCTCTGAAGAGTGGCATCATGGGCTCCTCAAAACAACTGTCAAATGATCTGAAAACAAAGATTATTCAACATAGTTGTTCAGGGGAAGGATACAAAAAGCTGTCTCAGAGATTTAACCTGTCAGTTTCCACTGTGAGGAACATAGTAAGGAAATGGAAGAACACAGGGCCAGTTCTTGTTAAGGCCAGAGGTGGCAGGCCAAGAAAAACATCAGAAAGGCAGAGAAGAAAAATGGTGAGATCAATCAAGGACAATCCTGAGACCACCTCCAGAGAGCTGCAGCATCAACTTGCTGCAGATGGTGTCACTGTGCATCGGTCAAGTAGACAACGCACTTTGCACAAGGAGAAGCTGTATGGGAGAGTGATGCGAAAGAAGCCGTTTCTGCAAGCACGCCACAAACAGAGTCGGCTGAGGTATGCAAAAGCACATTTGGAGAAGCTAATTTCTTTTTGGAAGAAGGTCCTGTGGACTGATGAAACCAAGATTGAGTTGTTTGGTCATACAAAAAGGCGTTATGCATGGCGGCAAAAAAACACAGCATTCCAAGAAAAACACTTGCTACCCACAGTAAAATTTGGTGGAGGTTCCATCATGCTTTGGGGCTGTGTGGCCAATGCCGGCTCCGGGAATCTTGTTAAAGTTGAGGGACGCATGGATTCCACTCAGTATCAGCAGATTCTTGACAATAATGTTCAAGAATCAGTGACAAAGTTGAAGTAACGCAGGGGATGGATCTTTCAGCAAGACAATGATCCAAAACACTGCTCCAAATCTACTCAGGCATTCATGCATAGGAACAATTACAATGTTCTGGAATGGCCATCCCAGTCCCCAGACCTGAATATCATTGAACATCTGTGGGATCATTTGAAGAGGGCTGTCCATGCTCGGCGACCATCAAACTTAACTGAACTGGAATTGTTTTGTAAAGAGGAATGGTCAAAAATACCTTCATCCAGGATCCAGGAAATCATTAAAAGCTACAGGAAGCGACTAGAGGCTGTTATTTTTGCAAAAGGAGGATCTACTAAATATTAATGTCACTTTTCTGGTGAGGTGCCCATACTTATTCACCTGTCAAATTTTGTTTGAATGCAGATTGCACATTTTCTGTTAGTACAATAAACCTCATTTCAAGGCAGAAACATTACTGTGTCCAACAGTTATTGCATATATCAAACTGAAATAGCTGTTGCAAAAACACCAATTTTTATAAAACATTAAGCTTAAGATTAATAGGGGTGCCCAAACTTTTTCATATAACTGTATACATACAAGTGTGTATATATATATATATATATATATATATATATATACATACAGCACAAACCAAAAGTTTGGACACACCTTCTCATTTAAAGATTTTTCTGTATTTTCATGACTATGAAAATTGTACATTCACGCTGAAGGCATCAAAACTATGAATTAAAACACGTGGAATTATATACTTAAAAAAAAAGTGTGAAACAACTGAAAATATGTCTTATATTCTAGGTTCTTCAAAGTAGCCACCTTTTGCTTTGATAACTGCTTTGCACACTCTTGGCATTCTCTTGATGAGCTTCAACAGGTAGTCATCAGAAATGGTCTTCACTTCACAGGTGTGCCCTGTCAGGTTTAATAAGTGAGATTTCTTGCCTTATAAATGGGGTTGGGACCATCAGTTGTGTTGTGCAGAAGTAAGGTGGATACACAGCTGATAGTCCTACTGAATAGACTGCTAGAATTTGTATTATGGCAAGAAAAAAGCAGCTGAGTAAAGAAAAACGAGTGGCCATCATTACTTTAAGAAATGAAGGTCAGTCAGTTCGAAAAATTGGGAAAACTTTGAAAGTGTCCCCAAGTGCAGTTGCAAAAACCATCAAGCGCTACAAAGAAACTGGCTCACATGAGGAGGACCGCCCCAGGAAAGGAAGACCAAGAGTCACCTCTGCTTCTAAGGATAAGTTTATCCGAGTCACCAGCCTCAGAAATCGCAGGTTAACAGCAGCTCAGATTAGAGACCAGGTCAATGCCACACAGAGTTCTAGCAGCAGACACATCTCTACAACAACTGTTAAGAGGAGACTTTGTGCAGCACGCCTTCATGGTAAAATAGCTGCTAGGAAACCACTGCTAAGGACAGGCAACAAGCAGAAGAGACTTGTTTGGGCTAAAGAACACAAGGAATGGACATTAGACCAGTGGAAATCTGTGCTTTGGTCTGATGAGTCCAAATTTGATATCTTTGGTTCCTACCACCGTGTCTTTGTGTGACACAGAAAAGGTGAACGGATGGACTCTACATGCCTGGTTCCCACCGTGAAGCATGGAGGAGGAGGTGTGATGGTGTGGGGGTGCTTTGCTGGTGACACTGTTGGGGATTTATTCAAAATTGAAGGCATACTGAACCAGCATGGCTACCACAGCATCTTGCAGCGGCATGCTATTCCATCCGGTTTGCGTTTAGTTGGACCATCATTTATTTTTCAACAGGACAATGACCCCAAACACACCTCCAGGCTGTGTAAGGGCTATTTGACCAAGAAGGAGAGTGATGGGGTGCTTCGCCAGATGACCTGGCATCCACAGTCACCAGACCTGCCCAATCGAGATGGTTTGGGGTGAGCTGGACCGCAGCGTAAAGGTAAAAGGGCCAACAAGTGCTAAGCATCTCTGGGAACTCCTTCAAGATTGTTGGAAGACCATTTCCGGTAACTACCTCTTGAAGTTCATGAAGAGAATGCCAAGAGTGTGCAAAGCAGTCATCAAAGCAAAAGGTGGCTACTTTGAAGAACCTAGAATATTAGACAGATTTTCAGTTGTTTCACACTTTTTTGTTAAGTATATAATTCCACATGTGTTAATTCATAGTTTTGATGCCTTCAGTGTGAATGTACAATTTTCATAGTCAAGAAAATACAGAAAAATCTTTAAATGAGAAGGTGTGTCTAAACTTTGGTCTGTACTGTATATATATATATATATATATATATATATATATATATATATATATATATATACAGCTCTGGCAAAAATTAAGAGACCACTGAACAGTTTTCTATTGGAAAGCATGGAAAGACTGGTGGAAAGCATGCCAAGACGAATGAAAGCTGTGATTAAAAATCATGGTTAGTCCACCAAATATTGATTTCTGAACTGTTCCTGAGTTAAAACATGAGTAATTTGAGGTCTGAAAGCACTGTTTCTTTTTTAGTATTTTGATGCTTTATCATTTGCTGCAAATAAATACAAAATTTTTAGCTCTGAATTTTGAAGACATGTTCTCAGTAGTTTATAGACTAAAACAACAATGTACATTTTACTCAAAAATATACCTATAAAGAGAAAAATCAGAGAAACTGAACATTTTGCAGTGGTCTCTTAATTTTTGGCAGAGCTGTATGTACAGTTGAAACTGGAAGTTTACATACACTATATAAAAAGACACATATGCATGTTTTTCTCAATATCTGACATGAAATCAGAATAAACCTTTCCCGTTTTAGGTCAATTAGGATTGCCAGAATTTTTAATATTTGCCAAATGCCAGAATAATGAGAGAGAGAGAATGTTTTAAGGAATTTTTATTACTTACTGCAAAGTCAAAAGTTTACATACATTTCATTAGTATTTGGTACCATTGCCCTTAAACTGAATGACTTGGGTCAAAGTTTGGGATATCCTTCCACAAGCTTCTCACAATAGTTGGTCAGAATTTTGACCCATTCCTCCTGACAAAACTTGTTTAACTGATCCAGGTTCGTAGGTCGCCTTGCTCGCACCTGCATTTTCAGCTTTGCCCATAAATCTTCAATAGGATTGAAATCAGGGCTTTGTGATGGCCACTCCAAAACATTGACTTTGTTATCCTTAAGCCATTTTGTTACCATTTTGACAGCATGCTTCGGGTCATTGTCCATTTGGAAGACCCATTTCCTCCCAAGCTTTAACTTTCTGGCTGATGTTTTGAGATGTTGATTCAGTATTGCCACATAATCTTCTTTTCTCATGATGCCATCTATTTTCTGAAGTACCCTAGTCTGGTTTCAACTATATACATACAGTTGAAACCAGAAGTTTACATACACTATTTTTATTTTCCAATAATTTTTTATTTTTTAACATAACTAATGGAGGGAAAGATAAAGAAAGTGGAGGGTAGGGGGAAAATAGAATAGGGTAGGGAAACAAAGGGGGTGGAAGGGAGACATAGATAAGGGGGATGAAGAAAATAAAAAAACAATCCCTAAAAAGGGACTATGACAAGAGTATACTATTTTAGGATTAATACAAATAAATTGCATATAGTTTGATTACATACAACTGCTTTGAAAAAGAGAAGTATAAGACACGAACAAGTAAGATAAGTAAATTATGCTAGACATTCTTTTCCTGTTGCTTATAAACACTCTTGTCAGGGCCATTATGACCGTTACGCTAGACATACTTTAAAGCATTCTTGTCAGGGCCGTTATGATCTCTTTGGAGGGAAAATGTCCGGTTTTAGGATTTAAAAGTAAAGTCTCAAAAAAGGACTCCAAATAAGTAACAACTGGGATATAGACCATGGGAACTAGAATCATCTCTTAAAAAGCAAAGGTAGTCCATGTGTGAGAACCATAAGGGTCATAATAAACCCAAGAGGAACAGAACCAAGAGAATATGCAGAAATTACATTCAAGTAACATTTGCTAGTTTACTGAGAAAACATCAAGTATATATTATTTTCTGTAACAAATCAGTACCTTCTTCCGGAGTCGTGACCAGGAAAATCTCATTTTGATAGTAAATCTGAAGATTAGTGGAACCTATCCATCTATATTTCACACCTGTCCTTACAAGTTTACTCGTAATGTCACGGAAAGATCTCCTAGCTAATAAGGTGGCTTTGGAAAGATCCTTAAAGAGTAAAATATGGTTATAAGGCTTAGTGAGATTTTTATTTTTTCTAGTTAAATTTAGTAAGTTATTTCTTACGGTAAAAGAGTGGAAATTGACGATAATATCTCTAGGAACGTCCCAGGGTAAGAAATCGGGTATTGGGATTCTGTAGGCATTAGTAACAATCATCTCATCAGAGAGATCTGGGAGTAGAACAGTAGTAATTTCCGTAATGTAAGCCTCTAGGTTTGAAGGAGAAATTGCTTCAGGAACTTCTCTAATTTTTAAGTTATTTTTTCTGGAATTGCCTTAAAAAATAGCTTGTTGTTGTTTAATACGAATTATTTCTCTATGAAGGGATTCAACTGAACTCGACAAAACCTTTTTGCGTTTTCTCATACTAACTATAGAGTTTTCTGTTGTGTCAATTCTATTTTGGAAAGACTTAATTTCAGACATTAGTTCTGTTGTCTGTGGAATTATGGATTGTTGTATAGATGAAATCAGGTAATTAAATGATTGTTTTATAAATAATTCTGTAGCTGGTTTATTGCTGTCTGAGGTGTCTGATAACGAGTCGTTTACATTATTAAGGGAGCTACCTGATGAGCAGTTTTTAATTTTGGTATCTAAAGAGCGTATGTTGGAAGGAGTATTCCCCAATGCTAGTAGATAAAATTTAAAGAATGATTCGATTGAATCACAAAGCTCTTTGACAAAGAGCTCAGATGGTGGTTTGTCCTTAGCGTTAATATCACAAAATGGCATCTTGTGGATGAGATTGTCATTAATTTCAACGGCATTGATTTGTGTGCTTACTAATGATGCCTCTGATGGAGTCATATTGACATGCCCATACCCCTTAGTATCATCATCTGATGAGGAAGTATTTACTACATGAACTCCATCTGAGCTATGGAAAGATGTTATTGAAGGTTGGGGTGATGTTGTCTCTATCGAATAACCCCCTATATCAGAGTCTTCCCGATCAGACTCTACTGACTGACACCAATCTGTAGAGTGATTATCTGAGTTATGCTCGTTGCTATAGTCAGCATTGTGTTCTACATAAATTGAGTCTGAAAGTCCCACCCCTTCACAGAAAACAACCCCTTCTATATTGTTTTCTTCTAAATTTTGTGTGCCATTAGAATATACAACGTTATTGATATTATTAACCTTGCTTGACAAGTAATGTGATGAAGGGAGCTGAAACAAATTATCCAATATACTGGAGTCCTGAATTTTCCCATGTAAATCAGTGCCCCCTACCAAGTTGGAAGCCTCCCTATTGATTTTTTTAAGGAAGTAATTGGCCCTTGTGATTATTGTTTCAGGGTTATGTATCTTTTTTTGTAATGGAGCTGAAGCTGTCATAGCCGCAGCCATCGCAGCCTCTGCATACAAATGCCCGACCTCACCGCCTGGAGAACATATTGTAAACTCATCCTCAGAGGACCCCTCTCCATCCACCATTTTATGGTAAGTGTCCCACTGAATCGGCACTCCAACCTCCTGCTCAGCTGAAGCATCAATTCTCCAGCTGTCGGGTACGAAGGAGTCAGGCTCTGCTGACCGGCGCAGAGCCGCTGCTGTCCTCCGGTATACCTGTCCAACACAAGCGCTGTCTCTTCCATCGATCCGCCCTGTCCCCAGGGCTGTCAAGTCCTTCTTCTTCCACTCTCCTTCAGTGTCACTGGGTCCGGAGGTTGCCGGCAGCAGCGCAGCCGCCTATTCTTGCTTCCTGCAAATGGCAAGTCCGGCTCAGCTCCAGGGCAACTCCCAGGGGACCCCCCATTTAGAACAAGGAAAGAGATCCCCAAAGTCTCCCCTCCATCCACCTGCTCCTCCGCGATGACGGCACTCCTGTTGGTGAGATCCGAAGAAACAGACACCGCAGGCATATGGACGGTCGCAGCCATCTTCCGGCTGACAGGTGTTGCTAGGAGACCGCTCCGCTCACTAACCCTCATATTCCTTTGGGTTTTTGGGTTTCTAGTCATCAGCTTCACTTCCTTCTGGCCATAACAAGCAGGGAAAATAACAACAGCTGATGTACGAGGTACCGCCGATTTCTTCTGATATTCTGCAGACTTCAAGGCGCAGCTCCTCACATCGGACCACGGAGTCTTCAAGGAAATCGGGTCAGTTTTCACAGATTGTCTTGCCTTTGATGGTAGAGCATTCTCTTGGAAAGGGAAGGTCTTCTTGGCAAAGTAAGATGAAGATCTTTGTTTAAATGGTGCTGTCGGCTCTGTGCCGGTATTTTTACCTGCAGCTTTAGGCTTACTCCGCTCCCCAGGTTTTGCAGCATTAATAACTCGGGCTGCATATAATCTTCTCCTCTGAACTTCTTCTGGCATGTTCCCAGAGTGTTTCCAAAAACAAAATAATAAAATAAATCCCTTCTTGAGTCTTCTGGAGTTACTATATCTTAGCGTTATACGGAGCTCTGCAGAAACACTGCCGCTCTCGTTCCCCAGCAAACCACGCCCCCATACATACACTATTTAAAAAGATACATACACATGCTTTTTTCTCAATATCTGACATGAAATCAGAATAAACCTTTTCCGTTTTAGATCAATTAGGCTTACCAGAATTTTTAATATTTGCCAAATTCCAGAATAATGAGAGAGAGAGAATGTTTTAAGGCATTTTTATTACTCACTGCAAAGTCAAAACTTTAAATACACTAAGAATACTATGCCTTTAAACAATTCTGGACTGCCCAGATGATGATGTCATGTTTTTGGAAGCTTCTGATAATTTTTTTGGCAACATCTGAGTTAATTAGAGACACACCTGTGGATGTATTTTAATGCACACCTGAAACACACTGCTTCTTTGTGTAGCAACATAGGAAAGTCTAAAGAAATCAGCCAAGATATCAGGAAGAGAATTGTGGACTTGCACAAGTCTAGCTCAGCCTTGAGTACAATTTCAAGATACCTGTCACACTGACTCTGCGTACAGGAGGTCAGGGGCCTAAGCTGACCCTAAGCTGGGGCCCTGACTAATCCCTCTACCTGGAGGTACTATTAAAGGTACAGAGGTCCAGGCTGCCAGCGTAACCCCTTCCTCCTGAGGATCCCTGCACCTCAGTAATCTAGTCCTGAGAAGGACCCCGATCACAACAATAGGGGACAGGAAATAATATGCCAACACTCAGTACTAAGACGAACGAGACAGTACAAGGGTCAAACCAAAAACCACCTTGCATACAAAAACTACACCACAACTACAGAGGGAACACCAACGGGAAAGGAGATAAATGATAAAGCGAGGAAGGGAAAAACCACACCAAATACACTTAGCTCAGAACTCCAAAATACCACGATCCGCTCTGTTTGTCTGTATGAAATGCTTTCACCGACACTTCCCTAACAGACCGGCAGGCATTTGAAGGAGTCCCACTACTGCAGCATTGATTGCAGCTGGGCGAGGCTGGACCTCGTCTAGCACAGAGAAAGAGAGTTAACTCCCTCACTGCTGAAAAACACAAAACACCAAAAACTCAGCTGCGAGAAGTCAGGCTGTGTAATCGTGACGATCTTCATGGCGACACACCCGTGACAGTACCCCCCCTTCTACGAGGGGCCTCCGGACCCTCAGGGCCAGGTTTATCCGGGTGAGTCGTGTGGAAGGCCCGAACTAATCGGTCCACATTAATATCCGACGCAGGAACCCACATCCTCTCCTCAGGACCATACCCCTTCCAATGAACCAGGTACTGAAGGGACCGGCGATTAAAGCGTGAATCGATGACCTTCGATACCTGGAACTCCAAGTTACCATTGACCACCACTGGAGGGGGAGGTAAAGGTGACGGTATCACCGGCGCCACATACCTCTTAAGCAACGATCTGTGGAACACGTTGTGAATTTTAAACGTAGGGGGGAGGTCAAGACGGAATGCCACCGGATTAATTATAGAACTGATCCTGTACGGCCCAATGAACCTGGGACCCAGTTTCCAGGAGGGAACCTTAAGTTTTATATTCCTGGTAGACAACCATACCCGATCGTTCACACTTAGGTCCGGACCAGACACTCTCCTCCTATCAGCCATACGTTTGTATCGGTTCCCCATAGTATTCAGATTCTTCAGCACCCCTCTCCATACTAAAGCGAGTGATGAGGAAAATCGTTCCTCCTCAGGAACCCCCGAAGAGCCCCCCCTACTGAAAGTACAAAACTGGGGGTGAAAACCATATGCCCCAAAAAACGGGGACTTACCAGTGGACTCGCTCCGCCTATTATTAAGAGCAAACTCTGCCAGAGGTAAGAAAGAAGCCCAGTCCTCCTGGTTCTCTGACACAAAACACCGGAGATATGTCTCCAAGCTCTGGTTCATACGTTCCGTCTGACCATTGGTCTGAGGATGAAAAGCCGATGAGAACGATAAATGCATCCCCCGCCGTGTACAAAATGCCTTCCAGAATTTGGACACAAACTGAGACCTCCGATCTGACACCACATCGGAGGTACCCCGTGAAGCCTCACAATTAGTGTTGAGCCACCCCCGTAGTGTTCGAGTTCGGTTCGGTTCGTCGAACACCCGTGTGTTCGCCGAACTGTTCGTCGAACACCTTCGAACACCGTTAAAACCAATGGCAGGCAAACATAAACACATAGAAACACATAGAAAACACCTTCAAAGGTGTCCAAAAGCTGACAAACTGCTCAGAAGACACAACTAACACATGGAAAAGTGACAAGTACATATAGTCATGCGAAAAGAAAAGAGGTGGAGGAGTAAAAGGAGGGGGAGACACAGATATAGGCATGTCATGCCCTTCTAAAATCCAAAAAGTGAGAAGCCGACACGTTCAGTCCGCTCCTGCCCGTGCCACCTCCGTGTCGCCGGGTTTGTGCCAGAGCCGCGGTGAACCCTGACGGCCAGCCCCCCTCTCCCAATACTGGTGCCTGTCCGCTGGTGGGTCGAGCGAGCCCCCCTGTGGTGGAGGCAGCTCTAAGCTTTTTAATTTAAATTGTCTCTCTAATTTGAATAAATACACTTTAAATCCATTTACAAGGATCTATTGGAGGGCAAGTCTCATGCCAGCAGCCGCGTAATTCCAGCTCCAGTAGCGTCCACTAAAGCTGCTGCAGTTAAAAAGCTTTTATAAGGATCGAGCTCGGCTGTCCACCGCAAGGCATCCTACTGCCAGTCCGAGCCCCTATGCCTTGGGGTGCCTCCTGATGCTCTTCACTGAGTATCCCGTGGTCCCGAAGCATTTCCTTTGAAAAAATGAAGTGTCCAAACTACAGGTGGTGTAGCTTGCTTAACAGCCGGGATAATCCGCTGACTAGCAGACACTGCTACTAGGCACAAAGTATTTCCTGGGCTAGATGCAGTTAAAAATTTGTAATTAGATACTCTCGTTGGATGCTGAGAAAGCATTCCATAGAGTCTCCTGGCACGCCATATATGATTCTCTTAAAAAGCTTGGGGTAGGGGTCTAGGGGACCCTTTTATAGCCAAAATCACGGCCCTGTATCGCAATACGTCACCTAGGCTGAAGATAAATGGAACTGTAGCACCCTGAGGGCTCGGTTGCTACAGAGGTATTGCACCTCACCCAGAGGTGTGATATCTCACTCTCAGGTAAGGATGTAGTGTGGATCAGGACCCGACACCTGCATGCATTACACCACATTGCCGTGGGGCAGGGCGACCAATATGCCCCTGAGATGGGCACGACAGTCCCTGTCCCTGGCTGGAGTGGGGGGAGGGAACACTGAGGAAGGGGAACCCTGTAGTGCAGGAGCAGGGAGGAAGCAGTTCCTGGGTGCATTGAGAAGGGAGTATAAAAGGTGGGCACCATCTTAGTTCAGTGCAGAGAAGTCTGAGCAGAAGTGGCAGGGAGCAGGGGCTCTGCATGAGATCTGCTCCGGAGGCGGGCCTAGTAACAGAGGCCCAGGCCTGGAAGAGGGAGAAGGAAGGAAGAGGAGCGGAGAAGGCTCCAGGAACGAGGAACAAAGGGATCTCAGGGGTGCGGACGGGCGAGTCGCCACCGCACGCCCGAATCCACCTGCGTGGAGGGGTCAGGCCAAAGGGGGAGACCGGTCCCCGAAACTAGTGGAGGCAGGAAACGACCCTCAGCTAGAAACAGGAGGCTGTGACATTTTATGTGGCGCAGCCCCTCGCTACACCCGCTAGGAAGGCACCAGATAGGGTCAGGGAAACTGGCGCCAAGTTTACCAAGAGGAGGCCCGAGGCAGCCGGACAGAAGGGTTGGTAAGAAAGGCCAGACAAAGGACACACAAAGGGGGTCCTGTGAAGCACTCCAAAGTTATCTGGGAGTTGTCTGAGCCCCTCACCTGATGAGCACAGTACGACGTGGGCAGCCGTTACCTGCAGACGTGGTCTGGATAATAAGAACTGTGAGTAAAGGCCCTGGACTGCATCACTGACTCCGTGTCATTACTGCTGCTGCCCTGCACCATCACCCCCATCCTCCGCATACACTGCCCTGAGGCTAAACTCCTCCCGTGGGGAGTTATGCTACGCTCTGCTGCACCCACAACACCAGCCTCAGCGGTCTGCCCTGGAGCGGCGGTTCACTCTGACCGCAATCCACGGGTGGCGTAGTCGGACATTTAAACATCAAAACCACATAAATAGTTCCGCCACTGGTTTGACCGCCCTGAGCCACGGAACCGGGTTGCCGCCACGGAGACTACAACCACCAGCATCCACCAAAAAGGGTCCGGCTCCGGGTGTCCCAAGGCCCAGGGGGCGCGTCAGAACATTTTCATCACCTTTCACAATCACCAATGGGACAAGGCAGGGATGTTCTCTGTCCCCTCTCTTATACATCCTAGTGACGGAGCACCTGCTCTCATTAATTCACCATAACCCCAATATTAGGTGGATTGAGGTGGGAGGCACCGAGTACAAGTGCTCTCTATTTGCTGATGATGTCCTAGTATATATCACTCAATCACATATATCCATCCATGCTGTTATGGCTGAAATAGATCACTTTGTTACATGGTCAAATTTTAAAATCAATGCAGCGAAGTCTGAGGCCCTCGATGTCTCCCTCCCAAAATCCATATAGGATTCCATCCAGTCCAACTTTCCCTTTGCCTGGCCCTCACAGGGTATCAAATACTTAGGAATTCCTATTCATAGAGACCTCTCCCATCTATGTTATCTTAATTTTGGGCCCTTTATTGAACAACTCCATACAGACCACGGTTGACAAGTTAGAACTGTAAGATTCACTACGTGAACCACTGGTGTTTTGTGGAAAAGCACATGTACACTGTGTTCCAAATTATTATGCAAAAAGTGTTTAGGAGTGATAAGGGAAGAATTTGTTTGTTTGTCAGTTAAACTCATTGATGGTGATGTGTGTCAGGGCTCTTTATATCACTGTAAGCAATTGCAGACACCTGTGCTAATTAGTTTGGCAGGTGTGTCCAATGAAAGGCAAGACTACTTAAGAAGGCTGTCTCACATTATTAAGCAGCCTACATTTTCTGCCAAAATAGGAAAGAAAAAGGATGTGTCGGCTGCTGAGAAGCAACAAATTGTGGAGTGTTTAGGTCAAGGCATGACTACAATCAACATTGTGCGATGATCAGGATGAAGTGTCTTGGCAATCAAGAAGTATGTAGCTGATTCACAGTACACACGTGTGCGTGCTGATAAGGGCAAATTGAGGACTCTTTCCTACAGGCAATTACGTCAGGTTGAAAGAGCAGCGGCAAAAAAGCCTTGTCATAGCAGCAGACAAGTTTTTGAAGCTGCTTGTGCCTCCAACGTCCCCCGAACAACAAGATGCAGGGTCCTTCAGAGGTTTGCAGCTGTGCATACGCCATCCTGTCGACCTCCTCTATCCACTTCACACAAGCAGAAACGGCTCCAGTGGGCCAAACATTACATGAAGACTGATTTCAAAACTGTTGTGTTCACGGATGAGTGCCGTGCAGCGCTCGATGGTCCAGATGGATGGAGTGGAGGATGGCTGGTTGATGGACACCCCACGCAAACACGGCTACAGCGCCAACAAGGAGGAGGTGGAGTAATGTTTTGGGCTGGAATCATGGGGAGAGAGATTGTCGGCCCCTTTAGGATCCCTGAAGGCGCTAAAGATGAACTCCATAATGTATGTGGATTTTCTCAAACAGCACTTCCTGCCATGGTTCAAGAAGAAGAACCGTGTATTTCACAGCAAGATCATTTTTCTGCATGATAATGCACCATCTCATGCTGCACATAAAACATCTGCATCTCTGGCTGATATGGGCATAAAAGGGGACAAACTTATGGTGTGACCCCCATGCTCCCCTGACCTCTACCCCATTCAGAACCTTTGGAGCATCATTAAAAGGAGTGTCTATGATGGCGGGAGGCAGTTCACATCTAAGCAACAGCTCTGGGAGGGTATTTTGTCCTCATGCAAAACAATTGAAGCAGAAACCATCCAAAACCTGACAAATTCAATGGACGAGAGAGTTCAGAAGCTCCTTTCGAACAAGGGGTCCTATGTGAAAATGTAACATCACCTAGAATAAAGTTTTGAGTTGAAAACTGTTTGATTTCAGTTTCTAACAAACTGCTAATGCTTATAATTTCAAAAATGACCATTTTTTTGGTCTTTATTAAAATGAAAAGGTTGATCGAAAAGTTTGGGGGATCTAAGAGTGTGGCAACCCAGTAGTCATGATTACTTCGAATTCTGACAATATGAGGGTCATGCTGCAGGTAGTGCAGCAAGAAGGCACTTATGTGTCTTGCGCATCTCGGAGCCCCAAAATTATTTTCCGGGCTAGATGCAGCTAAAAATTATTATTAATTTTAAATCTGGTGAAGCTTTAGTATAGATGGCCTAATAGGATCAGTGCTGCACACTGCTACAAAGCCCAAATTATTTTCCAGTCAAGATACAGATAAACATGATTTGTAATTTTAAATCTAGTGGAGCTTATTATAGATGGCCTAATAGAATCAGTGCTGCACACTGCTACAAAGCCCAAATTATTTTCCAGCCAAGATACAGATAAACATGATTAGTAATTTGAAAGCTTAAAACGGTTGGTAGGGTGATTTTAACCAATCATCAAGCTTTTACTCTCCCCAGGATGACACAGGGGTAGAAAATTCGTTTCGGATCCATGATTTGTTCATCTTTATGAACGTGAGTCTGTCTACATTATCAGTGGAGAGCCGCGTGCGCTTATCTGTCAGCACACCACCAGCAGCGCTGAACACACGTTCAGACAGAACGCTGGCTGCGGGGCATGACAAGATCTCCAAGGCGTAAGTGGCTAGCTCCGGCCATTTATCCAGATTGGAAGCCCAAAAAGAGCAAGGGTCCAGTGACACAGTCGTGGCTTCAATGTTTACTTGGAGATACTCCTGTACCATCGTCTCTAGGCGTTGACTATGTGTCAGACTTCTTGTCTCCTGTGGCCTTGCAAAGGATGGGCTAAAAAAGTGGTGAAATGATTCCGCAAAATTGATGTTACCAGCAGATACTGTGGTTCTGAACACTTGACGGTCCCACGGTTGGCAAGTTGGAACTGTGAGATTCACTACGTGCACCACTGGTATTTTGTGGAAAAGCACATGTAAGATTCTGCAACAGTCTCTGCTGATACTCCTGCATGCGTGCATCCCTTTCTATGGCAGGAATAATTTCTGCAAATTTACTTTTGTACCGGGGATCTAACAGTGTGGCAACCCAGTAGTCAGGATTATTTCTAATTCTCACAATTCGAGGGTCATGTTGCAGGTAGTCCAGCAAGAAGGCACTCATGTGTGTTGCGCATCCAGGAGCACCAAGTCCCTGTTGTGTTGGTGGCGAGGTAACAATCATGCTTCCTTCCTCTGTCCTCTCCCCCCAACCTCGCACAACAGAAATGTGATCAAGGTCTCCCTCATCTGATGAGTCTTCCATCAGTTCGTCCTCCACTTCTTCCTGGGCTCCTGCACCTTCCTCACTAGTTTGGCTGCTACCATGCGCCCTGGTAAAACCATCTCCCCCACCCTCACATGCCTGCCGCCTTGGTGCTGCCGACCGTCTGGACCTTGCAGATGTTAGCCCTTCCGCATACAACTCCTCCTCCTCTACTTCCTCCACCTCCTCTTGTGCCACCACCTGACTCCGAATTCTGTTTAACATGTGCTCCAGCATGTAAATCACCGGAATAGTCATGATGATAATGGCATCGTCAGCACTAAACATCTTCGTCGCCATTTCAAAACTGTGCAGAAGGGTGCATAGGTCCCTGATCTGAGACCACTCCTCCAGCGTAATTTGCCCCACCTCTGGATCTCGTTGGCCCAGGCTATACGTCAGAACGTATTGCACCAGGGCTTGTCGGTGCTGCCACAGTCGCTGCAACATGTGCAGAGTTGAATTCCACCGGATAGGCACATCGCATTTTAGCCGGTGAAGTGGCAGGCCCAACGACTTCTGTAGAGATGTAAGTCGCTGAGCTGCGGGATGCGAACGGCGAAAGTGAGCACACAGCGACCGTGCCCTCTGCAGAAGGCCATCTAGTCTGGGATAGTGGGCTAAAAATTGCTGGACAACCAGGTTCAACACGTGAGCCATACAAGGCACGTGTGTGACATTGCCCCGGCGAAGGGCCGCACCCAGGTTTGCAGCATTGTCGCACACGGCCTTCCCTGGTTTCAGGTCCAGTGGAGACAACCATTCATGAAATTGGTTCTCCACAGCTGACCACAACTCCTCAGCTGTGTGACTCACATTTCCCAGACATTTCAATGTAAAAACCGCCTGATGACGTTGAGCCCTACTGCCAGCATAGTAAGGAGGTGTGCAGGATCCCTTCTGCGCAGTTAGAAAGCTTGTGGCATGACCAGACAGGCTTTGGGTGCAGGTGGAAGACCGAGAGGAGGTTGAGGAGGCAGAAGCAGTGGAGGAACTTTGACATAAAGAGGATAGACGCACAACTCGTGGGGACGGCAAGACTTGGACAGCAGCCCCTTGTCCTGCTGTCACCATAGTTACCCAGTGCCCAGTCAGCGACATGTAATGCCCCTGTCCATGCCTACTCGTCCAAGTGTCTGTGGTGAAATGCACCCTGTCACACACAGAGTTTCTCAAAGAAGCGGTGATGTTGTGTGCGACATGCTGGTGGAGCGCAGGCACACCTTTCTTTGAGAAGTAGTGCCGACTGGGCATGTGGTACTGGGGCACTGCGACGGACATAAGGTCTCGAAAATGCTCTGTGTCCACCAGGCGGAAAGGCAGCATTTCTGTAGCCAAGAACTTGCAGATGGTGAAATTCAACCTCTTAGCTTTCTCATGGCTAGGAGGAAATGGTCTTTTACTTGTCCACATCTGAGGGACCGAGGGCTGGCTATTGTGCTTAGACGGGGTTGATAAGGGTGTCCCCGGCAAACTGCCGGTCTGTGAGGAAGATGCAGGCGGACATGTTAGGTTGCCTTGATCCAAAGGTGGTGCTATCGATGTCGGACAGCGCTCAACACCAGCTGGTGTTACCACCTCCAAAGAAAATGATGACCTGCCAATCACGCTGGCTGTTGCGGGTAAAGAGGTGGCAGGTCTGCGCCCCAAAACAGGTGTGACTGCTGTCCCCCCAGTCACAGAGGATGAAGAGGCCGCAGATGCACAAGATATGGCAGACGGTGGTTGGCCCGGCCAGCTAGGCCGCATTGTAGCACACTGAGCTTCCCACTGCAACTTATGCTTCATGTCCATGTGCCGGTTCATGCATGAAGTACTCAAACTATGTATTTTTTGGCCTCTACTTAGCTTTTGCTGACAAATGTTACAGATAACACGAGTTGGGTCATCTTTATCGATCTGAAAAAATGCCCAGGCTATGCAAGGCTTAGCACCCATGCGACCTGAAGAGCCACCACGACTTGTGGTGAGAGGCAGAGTTGTGTTTGAGGATGCAGTTGTTGACGTGCTTCCAGTACTACGTCTCTGTCCAGGAAGGCGCAACCTGACCTCGTCGTCACTAGCATCTTCCTCCACCTCCTCTGCTGACCTCATCTCTTGGCTGACTGTGGGTTGACAGTAAGTGGGATCTCCAACCTCATCATCATCACCCTGTGCGTTATCACACCCGTCATCCTCAGAGCCAACCTGTTCCTGCCCTGACAAAATACTAAAGTTGTCGCTCCAATCAGGTATTTGAGTCTTATCATCGTCTTCCTCATTGTCTCCACCAACAGGAGTTACAGTTTGGGAATGAGGGTCTACATTATGGTCAGAACCTTCTGCGTCTGGTCCTGGATCCGACTCATAAAGATTCTGGGCATCAGTGCAGATCATTTCCTCGTCTGGATTCACAGAAGCGCTGGAGTCGACCTCTGATTCCCAGGCTATAGTATGAGTAAACAGCTCTGCAGACTCAACCATCTGTTCTACCTCATACTCAGACGGGCAGCTGGAGATTTGGGAGCTGTGAGGAAGCAAGTGCGATTGGGGTGACACCTTTGAGGACTGGAGTAATTGTGATGTTGAAGTTGATGTGGAGGAGAGCCCACTTAAAGGAGCACTTGATATCCGTTGAAGCACCTGCTGTTTTTGAGCCTCATCTGGAATTTGTAGCGATTGGCGTGGCCGTAAGAAAGGGATCTTATCACATTGTCCGCTAAAAGAAGTAGACATTTTAGTTTGGCTGGAAGATGGTCTTTCTTCTGCAGATGTTACTGTTGCTTTAACACCTACCCCACGGACACAACCTTTTTTCCCCTTCCCAACACGCCTATTCCCCTTTCCACCAGCAGCAGGCCTTTTTCCACTCATTTTGGTGGTTAACTAATTAACAACTCTGGAGTTGTTTGCACAAAAAAGCAATGGATAGGAACCGAGCAGAGCTGAGTGGCCAAACTGTGGTATTAGGCCAAAACTATTGGCTGGGTTAGATGCAGAAAAAAATTATATTCAATTTGCAACCTGATGGAGGTCAGTATAGATGGACTAATAGAGAAAGTCCCACACACTGCTAGAAGGCCAAATATTTTTTCAGAGCTAGATGCAGAAAAAAATATATTCAGTTTGCAACCTGATGGAGGTCTGTATAGATGGATTAATAGAACAAGTCCCACACACAGCTAGAAGCCCAATATTTTTTCAGAGGTAGATGCAGAAAAAAATATATTCAGTTTGCAACCTGATGGAGGTCAGTATAGATGGATTAATAGAACAAGTCCCACACACAGCTAGAAGCCCAATATTTTTTCAGAGGTAGATGCAGAAAAAAATATATTCAGTTTGCAACCTGATGGAGGTCAGTATAGATGGACTAATACAACAAGTCCCACACACAGCTAGAAGCCCAATATTTTTTCAGAGGTAGATGCAGAAAAAAATATATTCAGTTTGCAACCTGATGGAGGTCTGTATAGATGGACTAATACAACAAGTCCCACACACAGCTAGAAGCCCAATATTTTTTCAGAGGTAGATGCAGAAAAAAATATATTCAGTTTGGAACCTGATGGAGGTCAGTATAGATGGACTAATACAACAAGTCCCACACACAGCTAGAAGCCCAATATTTTTTCAGAGGTAGATGCAGAAAAAAATATATTCAGTTTGCAACCTGATGGAGGTCTGTATAGATGGATTAATAGAACAAGTCCCACACACAGCTAGAAGCCCAACATTTTTTCAGAGGTAGATGCAGAAAAAAATATATTCAGTTTGCAACCTGATGGAGGTCAGTATAGATGGACTAATACAACAAGTCCCACACACAGCTAGAAGCCCAATATTTTTTCAGAGGTAGATGCAGAAAAAAATATATTCAGTTTGCAACCTGATGGAGGTCTGTATAGATGGATTAATAGAACAAGTCCCACACACAGCTAGAAGCCCAATATTTTTTCAGAGGTAGATGCAGAAAAAAATATATTCAGTTTGCAACCTGATGGAGGTCAGTATAGATGGATTAATAGAACAAGTCCCACACACAGCTAGAAGCCCAATATTTTTTCAGAGGTAGATGAAGAAAAAAATATATGCAGTTTGCAACCTGATGGAGGTCAGTATAGATGGACTAATACAACATGTCCCACACACAGCTAGAAGCCCAATATTTTTTCAGAGCTAGATGCAGAAAAAAATTATATTCAATTTGCAACCTGATGGAGGTCAGTATAGATGGACTAATAGAATGATGCTATGCCCAAAATATTTTACTTCACTAGGTGCAGTAAAAAAATTGGTATTCTATACACAGGTGGTATATCTTGCAACACAGATAGGCTACTCCACTGACTAACACACTCTGCAATAGGCCAAAAAGGATTAGCTTTGCTAGATTCAGCCAAATGCTGTGAAAAAAACTTGCACAGCACTGGCACAGACCTGCCTGGCAAAAACTGATAGGAACTGATGTAACCTAGTCCTGAAAAGGACTCCAATTACAATTAGTCTTTACTCCCACAATCTATCTATTTAAGAGCACAGACCTGCCTGATAAAAGTCGTAGGAAATGCTGTAACCTAGTCCTTAAAAGGACTGCAATCACAACTATTCCCTACTCCCAAGCTATCTGTAGATTTTTGCGAAAATTGGCTTGAAATTAACAAGGTATAGCGCACACAGCAACAGCGGTGCCGTCTAACACGCAGCTGCAGCAGTGAGAAAATGGTGGCGACGGGGAAAATGGCTTGGTCTTATAGGGCAAGGACATGTGACATACACTGCCAATGACACATGCCCTTGCTTGTGTGAAAAAAAGCACTTCGCTCCGTGTGTGCGCTGCTGATAGGCTGACAGATTGCACCTCCCCACTGTAAATGCGGGAAAGAAAAAAAAAAAAATGGAGATCTTCATTGTTCCTGCAGAGATCCATCCCCTGCCCCTCCCCCCACCCCGCTGTACACTCAAACTGCGTATTAACATTAATTTTCATCATTACTGAGAAAAAATCCAGTTATGATTTTGGTGCACGAACAGTTATCGAACATAACCTCGAACAGCCGAATTTTTCTCAAATTGTTCGTGTTCGCCGAACGGCTCGAACACCGCCCAAAACAGCTCGAATTTGAGATTGGCGAACAGTTCGAGTAGAACAACGCTCATCTCTACTCACAATCTCCCCAATGAACACCTGCGCAAGAGTTTTAGCATTAGGAAGAGCAGGAAGAGTGATAAAATGTGCCATCTTGCTGAACCTGTCCACTACAACGAGTATGACCGTTTTACCCGAAGACGGCGGGAGGTCTGTAATAAAGTCCATAGACAGATGAGTCCAAGGACGCTCCGGGATCTTCAAAGGTAAGAGGGCCCCAGACGGACGGGTATGTGAGGTCTTAGAGCGCGCACAAACCCCACAGGACGCGACAAAAGTTACCACCTCCCTATGTAAGTTAGGCCACCAAAACCGACGCGAGAGGAGATCCACCGTTGCTTTACTCCCCGGGTGTCCTGCAAAATGGTTATGGTGTGCCTCGATCACCTTTTGTCGCAACTGATCTGGAACAAACAGTCTCCCTGGAGGTCCAACAGGGGCGTCCCCCTGAGCCTCCAATACCTCCTCCTCAAGCTCAGAGCATACTGCCGAAACCACCACCCCCTCCTGAAGGATAGGAACCGGGTCGTCCGTATTCCCGGCCCCAGGGAAACTACGAGATAAGGCATCCGCCTTTACATTTTTTGACCCAGGACGATATGTAACGACAAAATTAAACCTGGTAAAAAACAATGACCACCTAGCTTGTCTGGGATTCAGACGTTTTGCGGACTCCAGATATAGCAGGTTCTTGTGATCGGTGATGACGGTGACCGGATGGACTGCCCCCTCTAAAAAATGGCGCCACTCCTCAAAAGCTAACTTAATGGTCAAGAGTTCCCTATTGCCGACATCGTAATTCCTCTCAGCGGACGACAATTTTTTAGAGAAAAAGGCGCACGGATGCCACTTACCAGGGGACGAACCTTGTGACAATACTGCTCCCACCCCTACCTCGGAAGCGTCTACCTCTACAATGAATGGCTGTGACGCATCAGGTTGAATGAGTATGGGTGCCGAGGCAAAACATTTTTTCAAGGAGGAGAAAGCTTGACAAGCCTTGTCAGACCACCTAGAAAAATCCGTCCCCTTTTTTGTCATATCTGTGAGAGGTTTAACCATGGACGAGAAATTACGAATGAACTTCCGGTAATAATTAACAAACCCCAGGAAACGTTGTAGTGCCTTAAGATTCTCTGGCAGATCCCACTCAAGAACTGCCCGCACTTTCCCAGGGTCCATACGAAAACCGGACGCTGAAACCAGGAAGCCTAAAAACTGGAGTTCCTGTACGGCGAACACACACTTTTCCCATTTGGCATACAGTTTATTATCCCGCAAGATCTGTAACACCTGCCTAACGTGCTCCTGATGAGACACCAGATCCGGCGAGTAAATTAAGATATCATCCAGATATATGACAACAAACTGTCCCACCAGGCGGTGAAAAATGTCATTAACAAAGTGTTGGAACACCGCCGGGGCATTAGTCAGACCGAATGGCATGACAAGGTTCTCATAATGCCCCTCCGGAGTGTTAAACGCCGTCTTACACTCATTCCCCTCCTTCATCCTAATCAGATTGTACGCCCCCCTGAGATCCAACTTAGAGAACCATTTGGCGCCCACGATCTGATTAAAGAAATGGGGAATAAGTGGGAGCGGATACGGTCTCGGACCGTAATCCGATTAAGTTCACGGAAATCCAGGCAAGGGCGTAGGCCTCCATCTTTCTTCTTCACAAAGAAGAACCCCGCGGCCACCGATGAAGATGAAGGTCTTATATGCCCCTTAGCCAGACTTTCAGAAATATAATCCTTCATGGCCTGCCTCTCAGGACCAGAAAGGTTATACAACCTAGCTTTAGGTAACTTGGCCTCAGGGAGCAGTTTTACAGAACAGTCATACTCGCGATGAGGAGGTAATTCCTGACACCCTTTCTCCGAGAATACATCCTCAAAGTCCGCCAGAAATGGAGGTAAGACCCTAGGAGTAACCGCACCGATGACCGTATTCATGCAGTTTTTATTACAGAATTTACTCCATTGGCTTATCTCTCTAGATTGCCAATTAATAACCGGGTTATGCTTAGTTAACCAAGGAAGGCCCAACACTATAGGAGTGGGAAGACCCTCCAACACGTAGCAAGACAACAGTTCTTTATGTATCGCCCCCACTTGAAGTTTTACGTTATGCACAGCTTGCAAAAAACTTCCCTGACCGAGGGGCCTGGCATCGATCGAGAATATGGGGATGGGTTTAGCCAACTCACTCAATCGCATACCTTGAACCCGGGCAAACCGAGCGTCCACCAGATTAGCCCCGGCCCCACTATCCAGAAGAACAGATATCCTCTCAGTTCTCGTACCCACCACCACCTCCGCCGGTACGAGAAACTGAGATGAACCCAGGGACGAAATACCTACTCCCAGATTGCCGTCCACCACACAACCTGGGATCAACAGTTTTCCGACGACTCTTCACTCTGCAAGGGACGGGATGGACAGCCCCCAATAAAATGTCCCTTTCTCCCGCAGAAGAAACACCTTCCTGTCTTATGGCGCACCACCGGTCCCCTCCCCCGAAATGATGTCCCTCCTAATTGCATAGGCTCCTCTGGACTGACCAGGGGACCCTCCATATAAGGAACCCTTGTAGAAGGTGGAGTCATCACAGGGGGCGGAGTTGCCCCGCACCTCTCCCGAAGCCGTCTGTCAATGCGAATAGCAAGGGCCATAGCGGCTTCCAGTGACGCGGGAGGGTCATACTGAGCCAACACATCCTTTAATTTGTCGGATAAACCTTGACAAAACTGGCTCCTAAGAGCCGGGTCATTCCACTGGGTGTCCGTGGCCCACCTACGGAACTCAGAACAGAATTCCTCCGCCGGACGATCTCCCTGCTGGATCCTACGTAACTTAGACTCAGCAAGGGAGATCCGATCCGGGTCATCATATACGAGACCCAGAGCTGCAAAAAACCTATCCACTGACTGGAGAGCCGGGGAGCCTGGGGGAAGAGAGAATGCCCAAGATTGTGGGTCCCCTTGTAGGAGCGAGATGACAATTCCCACCCTTTGTTCTTCACTCACCGACGACCGAGGCCACAGCCGAAAGTACAACTTGCATGCCTCCCGGAAAACAAAAAACTTGTCCCCCCCCCCAGTGAACCTGTCAGGGAGAGCTGCTTTAGGTTCTGGTCCGGCTTGCTCCTGGGGATACAAAACTTTGGACCTAACATCCGCCAGCTCCATGGACAAACTCTGCAACTGCCGAGCTAGACTGGCTACTGGATCCATGGTAGCTGGAGAGAATCTTAGTGGGTCGGTGAAAATGTCACACTGACTCTGCGTACAGGAGGTCAGGGGCCTAAGCTGACCCTAAGCTGGGGCCCTGACTAATCCCTCTACCTGGAGGTACTGTTAAAGGTACAGAGGTCCAGGCCGCCAGCGTAACCCCTACCTCCTGAGGATCCCTGCACCTCAGTAATCTAGTCCTGAGAAGGACCCCGATCACAACAATAGGGGACAGGAAATAATATGCCAACACTCAGTACTAAGACGAACGAGACAGTACAAGGGTCAAACCAAAAACCACCTTGCATACAAAAACTACACCACAACTACAGAGGGAACACCAACGGGAAAGGAGATAAATGATAAAGCGAGGAAGGGAAAAAACACACCAAATACACTTAGCTCAGAACTCCAAAATACCACGATCCGCTCTGTTTGTCTGTATGAAATGCTTTCACCGACACTTCCCTAACAGACCGGCAGGCATTTGAAGGAGTCCCACTACTGCAGCATTGATTGCAGCTGGGCGAGGCTGGACCTCGTCTAGCACAGAGAGAGAGAGTTAACTCCCTCACTGCCGAAAAACACAAAACACCAAAAACTCAGCTGCGAGAAGTCAGGCTGTGTAATCGTGACGATCTTCGTGGCGACACACCCGTGACAATACCTGAAGGTACCTCATTCATCTGTACAAACAATTAGACACAAGTACAAACAAGATGGATATGTCCAGCCAACATACCGCTCAGGAAGGAGACCAGTTCTGTGTCCCAGAGATGAATGTGCTTTGGTCCGACATGTGCATATCAACCCAAGGACAAAAGCAAAAGACCTTGTGAAGATGATGGCGGAAGCTGGTAAGATTGTGTCAATATCCACAGTGAAACGAGTACCTTATCAACATGGGCTGAAAGACCACTCTGCCAGGAAGAAGCCATTACTCCAAAAGAAACATAAAAAAGCCAGATTAATGTTTGCAAATGCACACAGGAACAAAGACCTTCATTTTTGGAGACATGTCCTGTGGTATGATGAATCTAAAATTTAACTTTTAGGGCATAATGACCATCGTTCCATTTGGAGGAAAAAGGGAGAAGCTTGGAAGCCTAAGAACACTATCCCAACTATGAAACATGGGGATGGCCGCATCATGTTGTGGGGTTATTTTGCTGCAGGAGGGACTGGTGCACTTCACAAAATAGATGGCATCATGAGAAAAGAAGATTATGTGGCAATACTGAAGCAACATCTCAAGACATCAGCCAGGAAGTTAAAGCTTGGGTGGAAATTGGTCTTCCAAATGGACAATGACCCGAAGCATACTGCCAAAATGGTATCAAAATAGCATAAGGATAACAACGTCAATGTTTTGGAGTGGCCATCAGAAAGCCCTGATCTCAATCCTATTTAAAATTTATGGGCAAAGCTGAAAAAGCAGGTGCGAGCAAGGCGATCTACAAACCTAAATCAGTTACACCAGTTTTGTCTGGAGGAATGGGTCCAAATTCTAACCAATTATTGGGAGAAGCTTGTGGAAGGATATCCCAAACTTTTGACCCAAGTCATTCAGTTTAAGGGCAAGGGTACCAAATACTAATGAAATGTATGTAAACTTTTGACTTTGCAGTAAGTAATAAAAATGCATTAAAACATTCTCTCTCTCTCTCATTATTCTGGCATTTGGCAAATATTGAAAATTATGGTAATCCTAATTGACCTAAAACGTTTATTCTGATTTCATGTCAGATATTGAGAAAAACATGCATATGTGCCTTTTTATATAGTGTATGTAAACTTCTGGTTTCTACTTACTACATTTTTCAATCTTGACTTTTTCTTCTTTTTTAGTACCAATAAGAGACTGCATACTATATACTGCAATGCTACAGGGATTCATATTAGGACAAAGATAACAGCCATGGGGGCTTTCAGTAACCTGTAGAGGCCAATGGAAGCCAATGCATAAGCACATTAGCTAACAGTTGCTTTTAGTGCTTCACATTAATGGGCCTACATTCAGTATAATGCACCTCCATGGTCCTCCATACATTTTAATGTACCGCCATGGTCCTCCATACAGTATAATGCACCCCCATGGTCCTCCATACAGTATAATGCACCCCCATGGTCCTCCATACAGTATTATGCACCCTCATGGTCTTCCATACAGTATAAAGCACCTCCATGGTTCTTCACACAATATAATGCACTCCCCCATACTGTATTATGGCCACTGGTCACTCATTTAAAAAAAATAAACACAGTACTCACATCTCCTGGTTCCACCCAATGCTCCTGTCTCCTCAGCATGCGGTGTGAAGTGCCGGACATCTCAGAGCAGCAAGCGCTCTGTAATGAGATCATCACGCCCACTGCTCTGACACATCAGATGTCGAGGAAGAATTATGTGGGTGGAAGTGTCTGCTGACTCTCCCTCCTCCATCATCATTGCTCACACTGAGTCCCCCTCCGGCCGTCAGCGCGAACAAAGGAAGGAGATTCAGCAGGCGCTTCCACCACCACCATTCTGTGGGGGCGGCCGGGCAGTGTGGGTGCTAACAGGCAGAGGTGGGGCCAAGTGCGGTGAGGGCTGTATGACTATAAGTAGTCATGGGGGGAAATGTTATTATAAGGAGGCACAGCTGGTACATTACTGTGTGGCGGAGGGTACCATTACTGTGCACGGCAAGAGAGGAGGCATTATCATAGATTTAGGCACAGATTTTAGCATTATTTGGTTATACCACTATTTGGTCTATTTGGTTGAGTAGAGGTAGGAGAATGTGATACGGGTGCTGGAAAAGTAATGATAAAATGTCTTCATTTTGCATAGATGAGTCATGGATGGAAGAAGTGATCATGGCTGTCTGAGTTGAGTGGAAAATAAAATAGAAAGTGAAGCGAGAATATTACTGGCAAGTCAATATTAGTAATACAGTATTAGTCTTGGTATAGTTACATTTGTCAATGATAACAATGAAAAGTATAGTGGCATTATTAGGTCACTATGTGGTGGTATTATATTATCACTGCTTGGCTCTATTATTTATCCTTATATAGCAGTATTATTGGTAATATTGGGGTTTCAATAATTTTTATATTCTTGTTGATTTCATCCTTGTAATAGAGACCCACATTTTGAAAACTGTGTGTATACATGCGGATAGATGGGGGAGAAAGGGTGAATAGGGGGAGGTAGGGCAGCACGTGCCTGTGTACTTTCATAAATGCCTGGGCTGAATTTCGGTCCCAGTCCAGCCCTGATCAAACTATTTTCGGATATACTAGATCCATTATAGAGTACAAGGCTATGAGTTGTTGAAAGTTAGGATACCTGCACAGTTTCCAATTATCACATCTTCTTTCAGCACACAGCATGTTACTGACAATCAGAGGTATGTCTGTGCATTACGTCTCGCACACTATCCCAAGAGATGAGTTTTCTTGGAATATGTGTGGACATACTTGTTAATTTTCTATGACATTGATGAATGATACATGACATATTATAGAAATTGATTTTACTTCTCTCAATTTTTCAGGTGCACTTCTACCACATAATAAATCTACATTAGCAGAAACGTATAAAACATACCGAGGTCTCGATTAAAGGCCAACAGGTCATACAGTGGTGGCCAAAAGTATTGGCACCCCTGCAATTCTGTCAGATAATACTCAGTTTCTTCCTGAAAATGATTGCAATCACAAATTCTTTGGTATTATTATCTTCATTTAATTTGCTTGCAAGGAAAAAACACAAAAGAGAATGAAGCAAAAATCAAATCATTGATCATTTCACACAAAACTCCAAAAATGGGCCAGACAAAAGTATTGGCACCCTCAGCCTAATACTTGGTTGCACAACCTTTAGCCAAAATAACTGCGAAAAACCGCTTCCGGTAACCATCAATTAGTTTCTTACAATGCTCTGCTGGAATTGTAGACCATTCTTCTTTGGCAAACTGCTCCAGGTCCCTGATATTTGAAGGGTGCCTTCTCCAAACTGCCATTTTGAGATCTCTCCACAGGTGTTCTATGGGATTCAGGTCTGGACTCATTGCTGGCCGCCTTAGAAGTCTCCAGTGCTTTCTCTCAAACCATTTATAGTGCTTTTGGAAGTGTGTTTTGGGTCATTGTCCTGCTGGAAGACCCATGACCTCTGAGGGAGCCCCAGCTTTCTCACACTGGGCCCTACATTATGCTGCAAAATTTGTTGGTAGTCTTCAGACTTCATAATGCCATGCACACGGTCAAGCAGTCCAGTGCCAGAGGCAGCAAAGCAACCCCAAAACATCAGGGAACCTCCGCCATGTTTGACTGTAGGTACCGTGTTCTTTTCTTTGAATGCCTCTTTTTTTTTCTGTACACTCTATGTTGATGCTTTTTCCCAAAAAGCTCTACTTTTGTCTCATCTGACCAGAGAACATTCTTCCAAAATGTTTTAGGCTTTCTCAGGTGAGTTTTGGCAAACTCCAGCCTGGCTTTTTTATATCTTGGGGTAAGAAGTGGGGTCTTCCTGGGTATCCTACCATATAGTCCCTTTTCATTCAGACGCCGACGGATAGTACGGGTTGACACTGTTGTACCCTCGGACTGCAGGGCAGCTTGAACTTGTTTGGATGTTAGTCGAGGTTCTTTATCCACCATCCGCACAATCTTGCGTTGAAATCTCTCGTCAATTTTTCTTTTCCGTCCACATCTAGGGAGGTTAGCCACAGTGCCATGGGCTTTAAACTTTTTGATGACACTGCGCACGGAAGACACAGGAACATTCAGGTCTTTGGAGATGGACTTGTAGCCTTGAGATTGCTCATGCTTCCTCACAATTTGGTTTCTCAAGTCCTCAGACAGTTCTTTGGTCTTCTTTCTTTTCTCCATGCTCAATGTGGTACACACAAGGACACAGGACAGAGGTTGAGTCAACTTTAATCCATGTTAACTGGCTGGAAGTGTGATTTAGTTATTGCCAACACCTGTTAGGTGCCACAGGTAAGTTACAGGTGCTGTTAATTACACGAATTAGAGAAGCATCACATGATTTTTCAAACAGTGCCAATACTTTTGTCCACCCCCTTTTTTAGGTTTGGTGTGGAATTGTATCCAATTTGGCTTTAGGACAATTATTTTTGTGTTTTTTCAGTGAAGACAAATTAAATGAAGATAATAATACCAAAGAATTTGTGATTGCAATCATTTTCAGGAAGAAACTGAGTATTATCTGACAGAATTGCAGGGGTGCCAATACTTTTGGCCACCACTGTATGTCTATAATATTTTAATTGTATAACTATATTTTATAGTTTTGGAGAATTAAACGAATGCTATCATAATATTGACCATGTTTTGCACTATATCGATTTTTTTTAATTGCCTAAAGTAAAAAAAGAGAAAAAAAAATTATAAGAAGTGTAAGAAGAGTGGTCTAACATATTCGCCATTTGGGGATCTTGAGGTGATGTCATCTTTTTCAACTATGCAATGGTTGTCTATAGGTTCGCTCTGCTAGCCATGAGCATTTTTACAATGACTCACTGCACTTTGATCCTTTGGTATTGCAGCACTATAATGTTAGTGTAGCATAGGAAAAATGAGCAGCATTATATTTTCCTTTAAAGGGAACCTGTCATGTCCTAGTTGCTATGTACACTGCCCCCATAGCGTTGTTAGTGATGCAATGTGCATCACTAACAAGCTGTTTTCATGAAAATTGGTGGTATTATAATGCTTTTCTAACATTTTTTATACTTTGTCCTACCTGCTCGTATTCAGCCATAGGGGTGTGATTCTCAGATTCAGTCATGGGTGGACGCCGCATTCAGTCAGTGCTGGCGCCGCCCATGATATTTGAATACTGCTCCTGGCAAGCGCTAGGTTTGAGGGGAAAATGCGCATTTGCACACGTCGGGTACATTGCATCACTAACAATCCTATGGGGGCAGTGTACATAGCAACTAGGACGTGACAGGTTCCCTTTAAGGGAGCTCTGGGATATCCGTGAACCATCAATTGCAAATAGCTTATTAGAGCAAGTTAGACATTAATGATGCACCATCAATGAGACAACAGTGGGTAGATGGGGGGCTTTGCTTCAGCTACAACTTTACCAGATTGCAAACATTTGGGTATACATATATAGTTTAATACAGTATTTTCCTGTCTTCAATTTTGGAAATTAGGTTCACAATTTTACTTACTGAGGCTGCAAAAGTGCCAGAAGCTCATTCAGAATGTAATGCTGTAAAGACTTATTAAAAGTGAAATTTTACAAGAAATGAAGTATAATTGTACTGCTAACAGAGTGATAATGTGCATTAACAAACTGCAGTAGTAGCAAAATTAGGAGATAAAAGAGGGAAGAAACCCTGAAAAGCTGGATATCTCAGTATTAGGTAGCATGTATTCTAGACCTGGATTTTTATGGATGGCAAATAATTTGCCTCAAAGACTGGATGGGTGACACAGAGGAGCAGAGGGCTGGAGAGGTGATCAGTGTAGTGTCTATAAGGACAGAAGCAAATTACAAAAAATACAAATTTTGGTGACTGCGCATTTTTGTAAAATTCAACTAGAAATCAATTCTACTTGAATATAATCACTGATATCTAGCCCTAGGTAATAGTGATCAGCGTACATGCAGTAGATAAGGGGCTAGCATGCTCCGCAAGTGAGTATGTCCGGCCGGCAGCAGCCACTGATCCCTTAGTGTATTAAGATTATGTATATGCTTCATGGAGATGTGTAAATAACAATTTCTAGATGCTAGAAAGCACCTTATTCTTCGGACAGAGTGCCATTATTGATAGCAACCCCAGAAATTATTGTCTTTTGCCTACTATACGTGCCTTAGTAAGCACCTGACATGTCTCGAGTATTGACATCATCTGCCTAGGCCTATTTAAGGCACACTAAGACATTCGCCTGTGTCTTGCTTTAAAGAGGATGTGCACTACTTTTTCATTCATGACCTACCCTTATGATAGGTTATCAATGTCTGATTGGCTGGGGCCTGACACCCGACACCCCAGCCGATCAGCTGTTATTGAAGCTGGCGGCGCCGTTTGCCACCGGCCGGAAGTACTCACTTGAGGAGGTGCTCCGTCTTCTGGTAGTGGCCGAGACTTGGTACTACACAGCCACCTCCTATTCAAATCAATAGGAGGCAGATGTGTAGTACCCTGCGGCAGTCAGAAGACTGCAAGTGAGTACTTCCAGCCAGTGGCCGCCGCCATCACTGATGACAGCTGATTGGTGGGGGCGCCGCGTGTTGGACGCCAGGCGATCAGACATTGATGATCTATACTAAGGATAGGTCATCAATGAAAAAGTAGTGGACAACCTCTTTAAGTTTTATGTTAATCTGTTATTCATATGTCGTGATCCTAGGTGCCATGGATGTTTCATGTATGAATACTATTAAGGATTTGGATGTTCTTCCAACAAGCACCAATGTTCCCACTGTTGACCTGAGCTCACTCCTTCCTTTAAAAAAAGGTATAACATACAGTAACAAGCAAAAGAGTAACAATGTTTTGAACTTTTAACTTTTAGGCTCCATATCTCACCATCCACTACTGTTTTGCATGTGAGACTAACATCAATTTATACCAATCATCTTGGCTAATAGATAACTCATACATAAATTTGATTTCTGACTATTTAGCATATTAGTTATGCAGATTCTTGTCATGTCACTGCATTGATACTGTTTTACTTCTAAAAATCTAAATTTTAATTTTTATTTTGTTAGTATTTTGTTAATCCACCTTTGGACATGCTCTCTATCAGATTCCAACATGTCCTGACCAAAATCTGATCCCAGCTCTCTTCTACATGTTCCCAAAGTTGATGTATACTGGTTGACTCACTTGGGTATGTATACAGTTTTTTCTTCAACTCTACCCACAAGTGTTTGATTGGGTTGAAGTGTGGGGACTGTTGGGGCCAATCCAGCACCTCTACTTCATTGTCATTGAACCATTTATTCGTCAATCTTGTCCTGCTGGAACACTACGTCTTCCTTTTCATGCCCATAGTACTCAAGTGAACGAAGTAACTTGTCTTGTAGGATACTCACATATATCTCAGCATTGAGGCCACCATTGATCCTGGTCAAGTATCCAACGCCTTTAGCTGTGAAACAACACTAGGCTTCCTCCACAGAATTTGACAGTTCAATCAATTTCTCGATCCGTTAGCCCCTTTTTCCCTTGTTTCTTCCAGATCCATTTGCACCCATCAGAGCATAGTCTATTGACTTTCACCTCATCACTCCAAATCATCCGTTTCCAATCTTCTAATGTCCACTTTTCGTACTTTTTTGCAAACTCGAGCAGACACTTCTTATATTGATATTGAGGTTGAGGCTTCTTCACCTTTTTTTGAGCCACCATTCCAGACTTTTGTAATGTAGGTTGAAACACATATATGTTTTTTGTATTCCAAATTAAATCTGATGAAATATTATCGAGTAGAGTGATTATGTGTCTTGGGAGGGCCAAAAGTAGTATTAATTTGGTTCTTATATATTTTCTGAGATCTAGCAAATTGAGTAATTCCTCGTCTGGTAGGCTCTGGGATATTTTTAAGGCTTGGAAATTAATAATTGAGTCTTTATTACCTCTAAGGAACAAGAAGGAGCAATTATTAATTACTAATTTTATCCATTTATTGAATGGAAATTTAGATAGTGTTGATTGGAAAATAGTAATAGGAATTTTGTCCAATGAATAATTAGACATATTATTACTGTAGATGACAATTTATATATTTTTTCCCAGAGTGTAATTACCAATTTTAAAGTTGGTTGGGTAGGAAGGGGAAGAGTGGGATCAAATAAGTGTGCCCAAATGAGTGAAAGTAAAGGTATATTTCCCAAATATTCCTCCTCCAGCTGAACCAAGTTTGATTTATTATTACGTAAAAGCCAATTTCTACATTGTAGAATAAGATTGAGTCATGGTAGGCTTGAATATTGAGAAGTCTTATGCCTCCTTTACGTTTACTTTTAAATAAGAGAAGTTTGGATATCCTAGGTGGTTTATTTTGACAGACATAGTAAGATAGTTGCTTGTGTAATTTGGGAATCCAAGATTCTGATGAATTCAGACGGATAGATCTAAGGATATAATGAATTTTTGGGAGAATCACCATTTTCTATATGGTGATCCTTCCCAACCAGGAGATGCTAAATTTATTACATTTTACTATATTAGCTTGTATATCTTGGGGAATATCAGAAAAATTCACTTGCAAAATATAATTTAAATGCTTTGTTATTTGTATACCTAAATAGGTTATATAAAAATTCTCCCAAGCACTTCATTTGAAGTTGTAAATTGTGGTCTAAACAGAAAGTTAGAATTGTAGATTTTTTATAGTTTATCTCGTAGTGAGATATCAGGAAAAAATTACTAATTATTTTGGAGACTTTTTGGAGGGAGTTGATAGGATCGGTTAAATTGATCAAAGTATCATTGGCAAGCAATCCTATTTTATGTTGTCTGAGGCCAGATGACATGCTTTTAATGAAGCTATTGTATCTAATTTATTCAGCAAAAGGTTCCATTACTAGAATAAACAATAATGGGGATAAAGAGCATCCCTGTTGTTATGATCTGCAACGTGTATTAAGGAAAGATAGGGGAAAGCTGTCCCTACAGTAAGACTAAGCTGAATCCCTACGATGTAGCGGGCTGCCTGTTCCTAGTGAACACACCCGCCTTAGTCCTCGGCTAGTCTGAACAAAGACCTATAGAATTAAGGGAAAGGGTCCCTAAAAGAACTAAGGACTGGGACAAAAAGGGACACCTCCTAAATAGAAGTTGTTGCAGAACACAAAAAGACAAACTGACAAAAAGTACTAGAGGTCCCAGAGGACCAAGCGAACTTGACAGAGAAAGGCATAGAAGCACCAGGCTAGAGAGACAGTAGAACACTGAAGTCCAGCACAGCCAGAAGGGCGGAGCTGGAATATAAAGGCAGATGGTCACATGACCGCAAACCACAAGATAGAAAAAACAAACAGGAGGGTTCTAACAGTACCCACTCTTTTATGAGGATCCTCCGGATCCTCCAGACCCAGGCCTATCCGGAAACCTCCTGTGGAAAGCTTTAACAAGCCTAGGAGCAGAAACATCATCCGTCCTTACTCAGGAGTTGTCTTCGGGACCGAAACCCTTCCAGCAGACAAGATACTGTAATCTCCCTCTATGCCATCTAGAATTCAAGATACGAGAAATTTCATATTTGCCGTCTTCCACCACAGGAGGAACTGTGACAGTGGCTTCCCTATCAGTTATGTCAGCCTTTTTCAACAAGGAAACATGAAACACAGGATTAATCTTCCAGGAACTAGGGACATCCAACCTAACAGCAGATGGGTTAACAACCTGAAGCACTTTAAATGGACCCACAAACTTAGGACACAGTTTTTTAGAGGAAATCCTCAACCGCAGGTTCTTCGAGGACAACCAAACCATGTCACCCACAGTAAACAAAACCTCTTTACGTTTCCTGTCAAAATACTTCTTGGACTTCTTGTTAGCCTCTTGAAGGTTACAACGTACATTAGTCCAAACTCTCTCCAAATCACCGGAAAAATTCTCCTCCTCCGGCACCGCCGACCCCAATTTGGAGAACGAACCAAAAGATGGATGTCTCCCAGTACAGCAAAAAAAAGGAGAACACCCAGCAGAGGAGGATGTATGATTGTTAAGAGCAAATTCTGCGAGAGGCTGAAACTCAGGCCACACATCTTGATTGTCCGCCACAAAACAACGCAAAAACTGTTCAACATCCTGGTTCTTTCTTTCAGTCTGTCCATTCGAGTCAGGATGATAACCAGATGAAAATGACAAATGGACTCCCAACCTGTCACAAAAAGCACGCCAAAAGCGAGCCACAAACTGAGATCCTCTATCAGAAACAATATCCGTGGGAACGCCATGGAGTTTGACAATTTCCTTAACAAACGCCTTAGTGAGTGTCTTGGCGCAGGGCAACTTAATGAATGGAACCAAATGACACATCTTACTAAAACGGTCCACGACCACCCAGATAATCAGTAATAAAATCCGTAGTGAGATGCGTCCAAGGCGCACTAGGAACCTCCAAAGGGCAAAGCAACACCGCAGCAGGAGTATGTGAAGCCTTTGACCTAGCACACACAGTACACTGACGCACCCACTTGATAACTTCCTTCTGCCATCCAGGCCACCAAGAACTGCGACTGATAAGTCTCTTAGTCTCCGAAACTCCTGGATGACCTGCCAACCGAGACTCATGAAACTCCACAAACAAATCTCTCCTAAAGGCTCTAGACACGAACAACCTCCCATGGGGAGTGTTAGATGGAGCATCATCTTGACCATTCAGAATCCCATTCTCCAAAACGGAGTCCAAAGCCGCCACCACAACTCCTTTCTGTAAAATGCTCTCCTCCTCCTCGGCACTGACTGCGAGATAAAGCATCGGCTTTAACATTCTTAGTACCAGGGATATAGGTAACAGAAAAATGAAACCGAGAAAAAAAAAGTGCCCACCTAGCTTGACGGGCATTCAAGCGCTTGGCAGCATCCAGATAGATCAAATTCTTATGATCTGTCAAAACCTGAATAGGAAATCTAGCGTCTTCCAAAAAATGACGCCAATGTTCAAATGCAAGTTTAATAGCCAGCAACTCCCGATTTCCAACATCATAATTCAGTTTGGTTTCCGAAATTTTTTTCGAAAAGAAGGCACAAGGATGTACTCCACCCTTGTTCTCCTGAGACAAAACTGCTCCGACCCCCCCAGGCTGAAAAAGGATAGGGGCAGAACTGAACCTTTCTTTGAGATACTCAAATGCTTCAGTGGCCTCAGTAGTCCACTGGGCCGTATTCGCACCTTTCCTGGTAAGATCGGTTAGAGGTTTAACAATTACAGAAAAATTCTTAATGAATTTCCTGTAATAATTGACAAAACCCAAAAATCTCTGTATAGATTTCAAACCAATAGGCCTAGGCCATTCCTGCACAGCCTGAACCTTCACAGGGTCCATCTCAAAGCCCTCACTGGAGACAATGTAGCCAAAAAAACTAATTTTCTGCACAGCGAACTCACATTTCTCCAGCTTAGCAAAGAGTGAATTATCACACAATAACTGCAAAACTTCACGTACACTCTGCCAATGGGACTCTAGATCTGGTGAATAAATCAAAATTTCATTCAAATACACAACCACATTCTTACTAATCAAAGGTCTCAGGATGTCATTAATAAGGTTCTGAAAAAATGCAGGTGCATTGGTAAGACAAAAAGGCATCACCAGATTCTCAAAATGACCTACCGGAGTGTTAAAAGCAGTTTTCCATTCATCACCCTCCTTCACACGTAACAAATTGTATGCCCCCCGGAGAACAATTTTGGAGAAACAAGTCAGGAATTAACGGCAATGTGTAGGAATTGCGCACGGTAATCTTATTAATTTCACGAAAATCCAGACATGGATGTAAAACGCCGTCCTTTTTTTTAACAAAGAAGAATCCAACTGCCACAGGTGACTTAGAAGGTCTAATGTGACCAGCAGCCAGGCTAATCTCTATGTTCTCCTCCAAGGCCTTTCTTTCAGGGATAGTCAGATTAAACAAGCGACTTTTGGGAAGAGTAGCACCCGGAACAAACTCAATGGCGCAATCATAATCCATATGAGGAGGTAAAACTTGCAACTCCTCCTCCGAAAAAAACCTCCAAAAATCTTGAATAGGTACCGGTAATTCCCCTTTTTCCCACAGCCGCATTGCGACCATTACAACATTTATCATAGCACTTCGGACTCCAAGATTTAATCACATTCGTAGACCAGTCCAATAAAGGATTGTGCAGTCTTAACCAAGGCAATCCTAGAACAACTGGAGAGGGCAAATTATCCAAAACAACCAAGTCCAAAATTTCTTGGTGAACTCCATTGATAGTGAGGGGAAATGCCGCAGCCTTGTGAGTAATACATTTCAAAGGAGTGTTATCAATTGCAATCACAGAAATAGGTGATGACAAAGGTTTGGATTTCAATTTAAGATTTTCCAAAAACCCTTTATCAATCACATTAAATGTTGAACCACAATCCACAAATACCTGAAATTCAATCAAATCTCCATGCAAAGTAGTACTCCCAGAAAGAAATACTCCTGCAGAGCGTAAACAAGCTATATGGGCGTAACTGACCTTTTTTTTTCTTTACTTAAACGACGCTCACAATACTTAATCAAATGGTCAGCTTTACCACAATAAAGACACATTCCCTCGGCGAATCTCCGATCTCTTTCTTGAGAGCGGAGTGACATCCCCCCAACCTCCATCGGATCCCAGCCGTCAGAGCAGATTTTCTGGGGACTAGGACCTGACGTTACAGGAGTCTTTACCTCATTGAGCCTGCACCTCAGTCTCCTGTCTATACGAACATCTAACTGCATAGCTTCCTACAGAGTCTCAGGTGCAGGGAATGCAATTAGCAAATCCTTAACCCTTTCACTCAGACCAGCAAGAAATAAACATCTCAGCGCCGAATCATTCCATGTAACTTCTGAAGCCCATCTCCTGTAGTGTGTGCAATAATTTTCAACATCATCTGACCCCTGATTCAAACGTCTAAGTTCTGATTCAGCAGATGAGACTCGATCAGGATCGTCATATAACAGCCCCATAGCAGAAAAAAATTCTTCAACATACCTTAAACACGGATCATTAGGCTGAAGAGAAAAGGCCCACCCCTGTGGTTCATTGCGCAAAAGTGACATAATAAAACCAATGCGCTGTCATTCATTCCCAGAGGACCTTGGTCTCAAACGAAAATATAACAAACAAGCATTTTTAAAGGAAAAAAAATCTTGCTGTTTACCATAAAAAACATCAGGCAGTCCTACCTTGGATTCGACAAAATGCGCTCCAGGACAGCTACTCACGTGTTGCTGAAGCTCGGCCACCTCCAGAGACAATCCCTGCAGGTGTTGAGCCAAATCCTGGACGGAAACCATACTGATCCCCGAATTTCTTTCCTTTTAGATTTTTTTGGGCTGGACTTACTGTTATGATCTGCAACATGTACTAAGGAAAGATAGGGGAAAGCTGTCCCTACAGTAAGACTAAGCTGAATCCTTACGATGTAGCGGGCTGCCTGTTCCTAGTGAACAGACCCGCCTTAGTTCTCGGCTAGTCTAAACGAAGACCTATAGAATTAAGGGAAGGGGTCCCTAAAAGAACTAAGGACTGGGACAAAAAGGAACACCTCCTAAATAGAAGTTGTTGCAGAACACAAAAAGACAAACTGACAAAAAGTACTAGAGGTCCCAGAGGACCAAGCGAACTTGACAGAGAAAGGCACAGAAGCACCAAGCTAGAGAGACAGTAGAACACTGAAGTCCAGCACAGCCAGAAGGGCGGAGCTGGAATATAAAGGCAGATGGTCACATGACCGCAAACCACAAGATAGAAAAAACAAACAGGAGGGTTCTAACACCTGTCTAGTGCCATTTGATAGGGGAACAACATTAGAATAATAATTATTAACAATGACTTTTGCTGAAGGGGATGTGTATAACTATGCAGCATTAATTATTCTACCCTTAATGCCAAATTTTTTAAGAGAGGCAAGCACAAAATTCAAAATTATCCTATCTAAAGGTTTTTCTGTTTTTATCCTTTTCAAACGACGTTAGCAGAATTAAGATCCTACTGGTGCCGTCTGAGGTTTGTCTTCTTTTAACAAAACCGACCTGGTTAGAGTGAACAAGTGTGTGAATTATATTTTTTAGCCTTTCAGATAGTAGTTTGGCATATATTTTTATGTTGGTATTTAAAAGTGAGTTAGAGTGGTAGCTTTGAACTAATTCATAATCATTGTCCTGTGTAGGAATAACTACAATATTAGAATGGAGAGTCTCCTTTAGAAAAGATTGGGTCTCAGTAACAAGATTAAACATTGAGGTTAACGGGGAAATTAGGTGAGGTTTAAATATTTTATAGCATTCATTTGGAAAGCCATCAGGCCCAGGGGCTTTGTTGTCCTTTAGTTTTGATATTACTGAATCTATTTCGTCTTCAGAATACGGCAGGTTCAGTAGATTTAATTGTTCCATTTTTAAAATTGGTAAATTAACGCGAGAAGGAAATTGAATAATATTTTTCTCTTTTGGCTGAGGAGTGCTAGGATCGTCTTTTAAATTATAAAGTCCAGAGTAACATTTTTCAGACTGCTTGACAATACCCTGAGGGTGAGAATAGGTACAGTCTGCTGATTTAATAGCATTTAACCATATTTTAATGCAATGGTGTTTTACTTTGTTTGCCATGAGTTTTGACATTTTATTATGAGAATAGTTGTAATTAAGTCTAGTTGTCTTAAATAGTTTATCATATTCTCCTATCAATAAAGTTTTAAATTCTGCTCTTAAATTCAATAGTTTAGAATGGGAGTTTATTGATTGGTTAATTTGTTACCTCTTTTCTCCTTCATTAATTTTCTTAGAGATTTCCTGAATTTTTTCTTTAGTTTTCCTGTGATGTTGAGCATTAATTTGTATCAAAATTCCTCTAATAATGGCTCTGTTGGCATTTTATAAACTAAAAGAAGAGATTTCATGAAATGTATTTTCCTGAAAATATAATTTGATGAACTCATCAATTTTCTTGTTATATATCGGGTGATTGAGAATGAAAGAATTACACTTCCTACTTTTATTATTACTTTTAGGGAATGCCATATTAAGTGTAAAGGATACTGGGACATGATCCGACCAAAATATATTGCCTATCTGAATGTCGGAAAATTTTTGTATAGAAGAAATATCGGTCAGGAGTAGTGATGAGCGAGTATGTTCTGTTAACCCTTTCGGCGAGTATGCTCAGGCCGAGCACCGAGTAGTTACAGCTGCTCGGTGTTATGTTTGAATCGCTCCCGTGTGCATGATTTGCGACTGTTTGACAACTTTAATACATGTGAGGAATGTGTAAGAAATAGACATTCCTTACATGTACTAAAGCTGTCAAACAATCGCAAATCATGCACACGGGAGTGATTCAAACATAACACCGAGCAGCTGTAACTACTCCGTGCTCGGCCCGAGCTTACTCGCCGAAAGGGTTAACAGAACATACTCGCTCATCACTAGTTAGGAGTATTTCTATTCTGGAATATGTATTATGATTATTTGAATAAAAAGTGAATTTCCTGGAGGAGGTATTCAAACACTTAAAAACATCGCACAATTTTTCTTTATTTATCCAATTTTTTAAACTTAGCATATAACCCCTAGCTGAATCCAAAGTGTCAATGCTTTTGTCCAGAATGATATTAAAATCACCCATGATGATTAATGTACCTTTTGATGTTTATACACTATTTTCATGTTTTCATTAGTCGATTGAGAAATGATATTTGTCCCTTATTGGGCGTATAGATGTTTACCAGGGTTTATAAGACTGTATCTATTTCGCAGACCAGGATATGGAATCAACCATTAGGATCAGTGATTTCTTTAATTAGTAAAAAAGAAACAGAGTCTCTAATAGCTTTGAGTACTCCAGCCTTTTTTCCTGGTGTAGAAGATCTAAACAAATATGGAAAATTTTCATACATAAAATTTGGTGGATTAGTTTGGGCAAATTTCGCGTTTCAGGTGAACACTCACCTTTGATCATGATTTATGACTCCTCAGGTAGCAAAGAAGGCATTCTTTTGTCTCATAAAAATGGAATCTAGTTATTGTCTCCCTTGGGACCTCTCTAGGAAGACATTTTGGTTTTTGCAACCTATGGATTCTGTCAAGCATCAGTTCAAATATTTGTAAGAGAGGGGATGTTTTTTTGGTGGATTCCCTTAATAGATATGGACCGATCTGCTCGTGGGATACTTTCTGGAATACCCCTAAATTTAAGGTTCTTTCTCCTATTCCTATCCTCTTAATCAGTTATTTTAATCTTTAGCATTTTTATCTTTTAAAAGTGAGTTAACTTCTTCCAGAATAGTTTGTCTGGAAGAAATATCTTCTACTTTCTTTTCTGTGGTTGCGATTTTTGACTGATCTCTATTATAAAAGATTGCAATGAATCAAGTCTTTTGTTTATATTTAAGCCCATCTGTGTAATAGTCACAAATATATATTTTGGATGGAGAGAGGTTACATGGTTCTGTAGAGGTTGTCTGGAAGGCCATATTAACATTTTGTGCAGGTAGGACTACATTGGATATGACAGGTGGGCTATAAGGATCTAATCTGGGGTGCTGTTTGAAGTGTGTCATATTAGAAGAGTCCTCTTCTTCTGCATCTGTAAAATGTAAAAGTGCAAGTTTATTATTTTCAGAAATGCTAGTCTAATCTTTCCTCTTTTTTTTCTGGAGAGTTTGTCGTCTGCTAAAAGGGATTTATTAATATCTGCTGCAGGATTGGAATTCTTATTATTACCTCTATTTGTATTACTTCCTTTTAAATGACAGCTCTTTCTGAGCCTGTGGCATAGTAACAGTTGTTGATGCGGTTTCCTGTGATAAACGCGGTTGTGACGCACTAATGACGCGCCCCCAGGGCCGTGGGGTACTCGGCAGCCGGGCCTCTGGTTGCCGGGGGTTATCACGGTGGCTGGCCTGGTCCGTGACCCAGAGCGGTCAGTAAAAGGGGGAATATTTTTATATGAGGTTTTTGGGATTTTTCGAAACGCCACCTGTGGAATGCGGCTAGAGGGAGCCGCCGCTGCGGAGCAGTCCTCTGGAGCTGGCGTTACGGCAGCAGGGATGGGGTGGCTCTCCACAGGTAGAGCTAGCTCCAGGGAAGTGTAAGAAGATGGTGGGTGCGCTGGGCGTTGTAGTGCAGTGAGGGAAAGATGGCGCAGATAAAGAATGGACGGAGGCAGTGCGGTGCAGTCATCCGAGTCTTTACTCACAGTTCTTATTGCAGTTCCACTGGTGCACTGTACAGGTGTCAGCCTCCCACGTCGCGCAGTGTTCACCAGGCAGGGGTTCAGTACTTCCTTAGGTAGATCAAGGAGTACCTGGCAGAACCCCACTTTCACGTGTTCCTATCTAGAGCGTCTTCACGCTGAGTCTTTCTCCCTCCTGCCCTGCGCTTCCCACTCTCAATCCTGCTCAGGTACTCTGAAGTCCCTCCTGTCCGTCGGAGTTCACAGACCTGCTTGACCCTCACAGGGATTAGAATGAGGCTTCGGCAACTGACTATATAAGCCAAGAGCCTCCGGTTTTTCCAGCCGGGACTTGAAGTACACGACTGGGCCTTCTTGCGGCCTACGATCCCTCTGTCTTCTGACAGATGCGGGGCGTACGGGTGCCTTCGTGCACTCGCCGTACCCCATAGGATCCCTTCTTAGAATGGAGCCTACTCCCTGCTCCACTCCTGGGCCTCTGACACTGGGCCCTACTTGTGGAGCAGAGCTCCTACTGAGACTCTGCTCCCGGACTGTTCTTCTGAACTGTCCTCTCACTACTGTTCTGCCACCCTAAGATGGCTTCCCTATTTTATACTCCTACCAAAATGCTCCCCCTAACTACTTCCTCCACCCACACCCACTACTGGTTCCCCCTACCTTTGGTTCCCCCCACTCCAGCCAGGGTTAGGGCTCAGCATAAACATACATTGCGTCATGCCCCTCCAGCCGGCCTGGAGCAGTATAGTGTTGGATGGAGGTGTTGGGTTTCCGGGCAGCACTCCCTCCTTACCTGAGAGAAGGAGACACCACACCTCTGGGTGAGGTGCAGTACCTCTGTGGCGACTGAACCCTCAGGGGCGCCACACTATGAGGTTTTCATTTAAAAGGTTTCCCACTATATAGGAGCCAGGACTGATGGCCTCTTTATGTGGGGAGGCTGTGCCAGCTGATTTTATGCTGGCACGTCTTTCCATATCAGAGCAGGGACACAGAATGCTGCACCGAGGCAGCGGGATCTTACTCACCGCAGACTCATCTGTTGCTCCAGCTGACGTGTATGTCATGTTCCCTTTGGGTTCTTTTCTCCTGACAGCTGCAGGAGGTCCAGATGAGGATCCTAAGGGAAGTAGAAGTGACTACTTTTTATCATGTGGTTCAGAGGATCGATGAGTAGAGATTAGTGTTGGGCGAGTATGTTCTATTAACCCTTTCGCCGAGTATGCTCGGGCCGAGCTCCAAGTATTTACAGCTGCTCGGTGATGTGTTTGAATCGCTCCCGTGTGCATGATTTGCGACTGTTTGACAGCTTTATTACATGTGAGGAATGTCTATTTCTTACACATTCCTCACATGTAATAAAACTGTCAAACAGTTGCAAATCATGCACACGGGAGTGATTTAAGCTTATCACCGAGCAGCTATAAATACTTGGAGCTCGGCCCGAGCATACTCGGACAGAACATACTCGCTGAACACTAGTAGAGATCATTAGAGTTGTAGGAGAGATGATTCTGATTCTGTTACAGGAATCCGGACTGTGTCGGCTGCTGCGATGGTGGAGCGATTGGTGTCTGTCTCCTGACAGCTAGAATCTGTATCAGCTGTGACTGTATCAGCGGTGAAGTGGTCAATTACTGTCTCCTGACAGTTGCAGAGGAACCAAAAAAAGATCAGTAGGGATATGAAAGGACTTCTTTTTATCCTGAGATACTGTGGAATATTGTATGGACACTGTTGGATCAAAAGAAAGATATCTGATCAGAAAGGATCTGATATCGATGTCAGCCGAGACTGCAGCGTCTGTGAGGCTGCTGATATTTGTCTCCTGACAGCTGCAGGGGGTCCAGTAGAGGATCCAGAAGAGGAATGAAGAGACTTTTCTTTATCCCTAGAGTCTGAGGATCGCAATATGGACACCGCTAATGACAAAGGTGAAATAGCCCTGATGACGCTGCAGGGCCTGATGTTTATCAGCTGTTACAGTGGCAATGATGAACCAGTTGATTTCTGTCTCCTGACAGCTGCAGGGGGTCCAGAAGAGTGCCCAATATAGGAAACAGAGGACTTCTCTTTATCCTGAGAGAGACAGTGGATATTTGTTTGGACACGCCTGGGGTTGAATGAAAACTGACACTGGGCGCTGCAGGGACCCGATGACTGAATCAGCTGTGGCTGCGGCAGTGGTAAAGCGGTTGATGTCTGTTGCCTGACAGCTGCAGAAGGTTCAATAGGAGATCAAGTAGAAGATTAGGGGACCACTCTTTGTTCTGAGGGTCCAAGAGTCGCTGTGTGGATACCACCAGGCTTCGAGGTGAGACGATCTTCGTGATGCTGCAGAAGCCAGGCGACTGTCAGCTATGGCTGCGGCGTCGGTAGACCAGGTGAATCTCCTATATTTCCAACTTAAATAAGTTGTATTCCTTGGGTCTCCTAATAGGTTCAGAAGGATCCAGAGGACAGGAAGGTCTTCTGTATCTTATTTAATCCATTTAGATCTTCTGAAAGACTACTAATCCGATTTCCAGGACTCCATTCAGCAGAGCTCAGGGAAACACTACCATCTTGCTGCGCATCCCAGCTACGCCCACGTGAAATGTTATCTTCAGATTATGGTCTGTCGTACTAATAGAATCATCTTTACAATTATTGATCCACATCAAATAGGTTTACTGTCTGACAAATAAATTGTCTGTTACATGAGATGTCTTCCAGATTTATTACACTCTAGTTACTGGTGTCACTGAATACCACAATCACAGAACCTGGAAAGCTAAATGCCTTGGTAGCCATGCTGTTCAAATTTGTATTCACATCCACATAATCAAAAGTTATCACCAAATCAAACAAATGATAGAAGTCACATTGGTACAAAGTACAATGTTACATTGGTACATTGCTACAATGGTACATTTTTCTTTTTCTTTGTAACTACATTCATTTCTATCCTTTCTTAAACTGCTCTACCAGGCGCTCCTGTGATCTCTGTGTGAGAGCTGCTGCCATATCTCTCTTGTGGTTTCTCTTGAAAGGAACAATACAAAAGGAATGGCAGTCTGGAATTAGATATGCTGGATCTTTCTGTCCCCCCACATAATCTGTCATGGACCCCATACACATTAGACTGTTGGCCAAACCCATTGATATTGGTGGGTTCAGCCAACATTATGCTAATGTATATGGAGCGTTTAGTTGTATGTTGGCAGATATTCTATCATGAAGGCTTGACATGAGGTGCATTTAGATTACAAGACCGTCAGCAAAAAAACAAATGCTTCATGCTTTCTGATCGGTAATTGTTTATTAAAGGGGCTGTCAGGTCCAAATCGATAAGTCTTCAGTCACTCTGTGTGACTGCAGACTTATGAATCCCCCAGCACATGCACTGTGCCCTGTGGGAATTCTCCAGCCAGAGCCCGTCCAGTGGGCGTGCCCTCTCTCCTTACACTTGTATGGAGTGAGGCCGCGCCCGCTAGTCGGGCTGTGGCCGGAAGTGTGTATAACTCATACATACCCTCCGGTCCCGGCTCAGAAACCAGAAACCGGCGAATCCTCGCAATGCACAGTGTGTGCGCTGGGTGGATTGAAACGTATGGAGTCTCACAGAGTGACTTCAGACTTATCGATTTGGACTGGATAACCCCTTTAACATGTTTAGACAGGCCAACTCTGCTTCCGTTGCACATAAAATGCATTTATAGTTCCTTCTGTGAACATAGGATGCCAATGTTCTTGAAAACACATGTTCTGTTGACACAGTATAATGTGTTGCCAAGAACAGGGATTTTAAGCAAGCTTACAAAAAATTAGCTTTGGCTCGTTTGTCAGGTGATTGGTAGCCCATTTACAATTACACAGTTGATGTATGTGGAGATGTCTCTACCACTTGAACTTAGTAAAGCATTTCATTGGCCTTCAATATCAGGTGATGTTAAAACACAGCTTATAATTATCGTGTGCAGAGTAATTTTTGCTAAGTAAAGCAGTTTATTACCCACCCTTACTTGTTATAACAAAACTAATTGACATTAGACACTAACAAACAAATCAATTCCACAAATTATTATTTCGTAGATGCATATTTATTACACTGCATATACCTTTCATAAGATAATACTTTCTTTTAACATTCTGTTTTATTATGTGATTTTCATATTTTCACTTTTTTAAAAATTCTTACATAGGTATCATATTTTAAGTATAAACAATTAGATCAAAATATTTTATTGGGAAACTCCAAGAAAAGTTTTGCTTCCATTTGGTGACACTCTACTATCTCCTAATAAGCCATAGTTTAAACTTGTGTTAGCCATGGCAATTGCAAGTTAACAACCAAGCAGCACTGACATAAGCTAAAAATAAATGATACATATAAATAAGCTGTATTGATAATGTTATAGAACCTAGCGTTAAAATGTCAAAAGTCGCAAAATTATTGCTCAGCTTCAAAATTTTGCAACTGTTCAAAGCAATTTACTCCAGAATTCTGGCAAAATTGCTTTGATAAATTGGGGTCATCGTGTTCATAATGAACACTTTTCCTAAGTATTCTTTTACTTACATGTGCATCTCACTAAATTAGAATATCATCAAAAAGTTAATTTATTTCAGTTCTTCAATACAAAAAGTGAAACTCATATATTATATAGAGTCATTACAAACAAAGTGATCTATTTCAAGTGTTTATTTCTGTTAATGTTGATGATCTCAGTAAATTAGAATACTTTATAACAACAGCTTGAAAAATGTTTTTAAAATCCGAAATGTTGGCCTACTGAAATGTATGTTCAGTAAATGCACTCAATACTTGGTCGGGGCTTCTTTGCATCAATTACTGCATGTGGCGTGCTGAGTCGATCAGCCTGTGGCACTGCTGAGGTGTTATGGAAGCCCAGGTTGCTTTGATAGAAGCCTTCAGCTCATCTGGAGTGTTGGGTCTGGTGTCTCTCATCTTCCTCTTGACAATACCCCATAGGTACTCTATGGGGTTAAGGTCAGGTGAGTTTGCTGGCCAATCAAGCACAGTGATACTGTTGTTTTTAAACCAGGTATTGGTACTTTTGGCAGTGTGGACAGGTGCCAAGTCCAGCTGGAAAATGAAATTTCCATCTCCAAAAACCTTGTCAGCAGAGGGAAGCATGAAGAGCTCTAAAATTTCCTGGTAGACGGCTGCGCTGACTTTGGTCTTGATAAAACACAGTGGACCTACACCAGCAGATGACACGGCTCCCCAAACCATCACTGATTGTGGAAACTTCACACTAGACCTCAAGCTGCTTGGATTGTGTGCCTCTCCACTCTTCCTCCGGACTCTGGGACCTTGATATCCAAATGAAATGGAAAATTTACTTTGCATTTACTTAGTGTCAATGACTGCCTTTTGGACATCTGTCAAGTCAGCAGTCTTTCACTTGATTGTGGAGCCTACTGAAACAAACTAAGGGACCTTTTTAAACATGTAGGAAGCCTTTGCAGGTGTTTTTTGTTACTTATTCTAATTTACTGAGATAATGACTTTTGTGTTTTCATTGGCTGTAAGCCATAATCATCAACATTAACAGAAATAAACACTTGAAATAGATCACTCTGTTTGTAATGACTCTATATAATACATGAATTTCACTTTTTGTATTAAAGAGCTGAAATAAATTAACTTTTTGATGATATTCTAATTTAGTGAGATGCACCTTCATTTCATATTCTCCATGCCTTGATGCGGCGTTTTCGTGCTTCAATCACCCCAAGGATGCAAATCATAGTGAGCTCGGCTATATTTTTCGTACAAAAATTATCCCTTATTTTAGGGAGCTAAAACATGTGTGCTCCACAAATTTTGAAAGTGAAAAAGCAATAGTTTTTCAATTAGAAGTGAAAAAATATCCTTTTTTTGGGATCCACAACATGTTTGCCAAGGTTTTTCAAGCCTTACAAAAATGAACCCCTTTTGTAGGGCTGAAAGTTTTCAAAGTGAAGAAGTAATGGCCTGTTGTCAACAAATGTTCAAAAAATTAGCAATATTTTTTGAGCTTTTTGATGGTTTTGTACTCTTTAAGACTCATGCAGACATACGTGGATATGGATCTCCCCTCCTGAGCGTGACAGAAATATATAAATATATGAAGCGATCAAGCTCTGGTCGAGAAACCTGTGGCCAGTCTGTGCATCGCAGTCTGTGAACTGACCGAGATCCACAGGCGTTTATATGAGCCCAAAGAGAGTAAATTTTGCATCAGCAGTACAGTCTATCAGTTTAAAATACAGTGTGTAGCTAGGAGATGTGTTACAGGTGTGGCTGTGCAGTGACATTGGTATCAGCAGGAGCCACATGGTGGAGAATTAGGACAGGGCATGCAAGTGAATGTGTGGCAGTGTAGGGACAGCAACAGCAGTATAGTCTAGCATTACAAAACACAGTGGATAGCCATGAGATGTTTGACTGACATCGCTCTGTAGTGACAGTGGCAGCAAGCGGCTGGAGCCAAATAGTAGAGAATAAGAATGTGGCAGGCAAGGAGATGTTTGACTGTATAAGGGCAGCAATGGCAACCTCGACAGTAGCAGTACTACAGTATAGATGACATGATGGCCAGGGCATAGATTCCTGACTGAGCATGGGCTATCGATATTGACAGTAGCCAAACTGTGTAGAAGACAGACAGTGGATAGGCAGGCAGATGTAATGACACACCTTCTCATTTAAAGATTATTCTGTATTTTCAGGACTATGAAAATTGTATATTCACACTGAAGGCATCAAAACTATGAATTAACACATGTGGAATTATATACTTAACAAAAAAGTGTGAAAGAACTGAAAATATGTCTTATATTCTAGGTTCTTCAAAGTAGCCACCTTTTGCTTTGATGACTGCTTTGCACACTCTTGGCATTCTCTTGATGAGCTTCAAGTGGTAGTCACTTGAAATGGTCTTCCAACAATCTTGAAGGAGTTCCCAGAGATGCTTAGCACTTGTTGGCCCTTTTGCCTTCACTCTGCGGTCCAGCTCACCCCAAACCATCTCGATTGGGTTCAGGTCTGGTGACTGTGGAGGCCAGGTCATCTGGAGTAGCACCCCATCACTCTCCCTCTTGGTCAAATAGCCCTTACACAGCCTGGAGGTGTGTTTGGGATCATTGTCCTGTTGAAAAATAAATGATGGTCCAACTAAATGCAAACCGGATGGAATAGCATGCCGCTGCAAGATGCTGTGGTAGCCATGCTGGTTCAGTATGCCTTCTATTTTGAATAAATCCCCAACAGTGTCACCAACAAAGCACCCCCACACCATCACACCTCCTCCTCTATGTGTCACGGTGGGAACCAGTCATGTAGAGTCCATCCGTTCACCTTTTCTGCGTCGCACAAAGACACGGTGGTTGGAACCAAAGATCTCAAATTTGGACTCATCAGACCAAAGCACATTTTTCCACTGATCTAATGTCCATTCCTTGTGTTCTTTAGCCCAAACAAGTCTCTTCTGCTTGTTGCCTGTCCTTAGCAGTGGTTTCCTAGCAGCTATTTTACTATGAAGGCCTGCTGCACAAAGTCTCCTCTTATCAGTTGTTGAAGAGATGTGTCTGCTGCTAGAACTCTGTGTGGCATTGACCTGGTCTCTAATCTGAGCTGCTGTTAACCTGCGATTTCTGAGGCTGGAGACTCGGATAAACTTATCCTCAGAAGCAGAGGTGACTCTTGGTCTTCCTTTCCTGGGGTGGTCCTCATGTGAGCCAGTTTCTTTGTAGCGCTTGATGGTTTTTGCAACTGCACTTGGGGACACCTTCAAAGTTTTTGGACTGACTGACCTTCATTTCTTAAAGTAATGATGGCCACTCGTTTTTCTTTACTTTGCTGCTTTTTTCTTGCCATAATACAAATTCTAACAGTCTATTCAATAGGGCTATTAGCTGTGTATCCACCAGACTTCTGCACAACACTACTGATGGTCCCAACCCCATTTATAAGGCAAGAAATCCCACTTATTAAACCTGACAGGGCACACCTGTGAAGTGAAAACCATTTCCGGTGACTACCACTTGAAGCTCATCAAGAGAATGGCAAGAGTGTGCAAAGCAGTCATCAAAGCAAAAGGTTGCTACTTTGAAGAACCTAGAATATAAGACATATTTTAAGTTGTTTCACATGTTTTTGTTAAGTATATAATTCCACATGTGTTAATTCATAGTTTTGATGCCTTCAGTGTGAATGTATAATTTTCATAGTCATGAAAATACAGAAAAATCTTTAAATGAGAAGGTGTATCCAAACTTTTGGTCTGTACTGTATGTAATTAGTGGCATCAGCAATAGATAAATGAAAGTCAGGACTGATCCATGCATGATTCATTTTGACAAATGCATGGTTTTACATTCTGGCGGAGGATAAAATGGTCCACTTGGGTATGATAAAGCCACCGGTTCCACTGACTCTCCTCTCGTACAGTACACTGGAGCACGGACATGACGGCATGCCCATACCAAACTGTATAAATTATTTTCTTTGGTCCAATCTGCTGAGCCAGAAGTGCATGGGATTGCAGCTCAGGGTATCAGCTGAAGAAAGGACACAATGCAGGTACGACTGACCCTGGCTGTTCAGGCAATGTGACTCTGCTTGCTGATATGCATCAAGGTGCACCGCATGATAAAAAAGCTGGTTCATAATGTCATAAATACTGCAATTGGTATTGCTGTTCATTATGCAGTGAGGAGGTAGGTGTCTGCTTCATAGACATGAGGTCGACAGTTATCCACTGTGCAAAAGCTTCACCGCACAGGGAACAAATAGTTTCCTGATAGTATTCCAACTTCACCATCCCCCAAAATAAACTATTTTGAAATAAGATGATACTTTTGTAAAAGAAAATTGCACATATGAAATTCCAAGAATTTTTTTTTCATTTAAATCACTTTTGCCCTTTCTGACCTGCCCTGCGCAAGGGGTGCACATGTGGGGAAGTATTTACTGTGCAGGGAGAAGAATGTAATCTCCTGGTCAAACATGTAGTCAGCAGTTTTCCACTGTGCAAAAGCTTCACTGAGTATTGAAAACATTTGTCCAGGCAATACGCTAATACACCTGCCACAAATATGTTTTCACAATTGTGAAAAATAGTAATAATTTTGTGAAAGAAAATTGTGCCTATGGAATTCCAAGAAGAAGAGGTCACAATAAAATTAAATTTTACCAAAAATTAGAAATTAGAAAGATGGTGAGTGGAATAGAAAAATTGATGTATGGAACATGATTAATTTTATGGAAAAAAAATTGTAGAAAAAAATTAGCATTTTGTGCCTAAACCTGGCATGGATGGCTTCTTAAAACATTAAATAATGGTGGCACAGATTAAGTATCTTCCATTAACGCTGAGGTCATGCGATTCTTTTGTAAAAGCCAGCACCATCCAGGTGGTCTGGCATTAATTGTGGTGAATTTGGAAATTACAATTTTCACGTAACTAGATGACTGAACGCATGTTTCTTGGGCACACAAAATGACGATAAAGGAGGTCATGTATGGAAAGCAGGTGAGGATAATGATGGGGCTGATGACAACAACAAGACACTATTTGCGGGTGCAGACTGGTTACCGGAAAGACAATCTTGTGGAGAAGTAGTAGGACAGCTTGAGCCTTGCTCATCTTGCAAGTCAGTTTGCTTTCCCCACATGAGTAGGTGCTTCATGTGCTGGCAGATTGATGTAGTCCCGATTCCATGTTTGCCATGTTGTGCTTGGCTTATTTTCCAAGAGCACAAATTGCACATAGTAATAGATTAGTCCTCCGACAACATGGAAAAGAATTTCCACAGCCCAAATGCCCTCACATAGGAATCGCCACTACCATGACCTTCACCACAGTTTTCTGACACTGTTGAGCTTCCTACAGACACAACATAATCTGATGCAGCGATGACCACAGAACAAACTAATTTTGTCCCATAGTATCTTTTAGCCAGACATTCATCTCTTCAATAAATCAACTTGAAGAAGTTGCTCTGGTTTAGTATTTTCCTAAGCCTCCAGGGTACTCTGGGATAAGGGAATAAGGGGCAGAACAGAAACAGTTGTTTCTGTACAACGTACAACATTAAGTGTTATGGTAGCAGAGGCATTGGGCTGTGCAGAACATTACTCAAGTTGATGGTGTCGCTGTCAGAGGCTACATCATCCTGCTGTGACTGAGACAAGTAATGTGACATATATTGCATTACGAACTCCACTTCCTCCCCACTGATACACTTGCCATAGGCAAAGTAGAAAAATTGTGATGTGTGTTTCGCACTACTACTACTGGGAAGGTTTATTCAAGAAGTGCCAGTGATACTGCTGCTTGCTAGTACCTCCCATGTTTTTCGCCATGGTGTGGGTGTTTTTTCTCTTCCAACCATTACCAGTGTTAACTTTGGTTCAACATACATTTTTATACAAGTATAACGCTTAAGTCTTTTACCAAAATTTGTTGCCTGCCACACCTAACCATCATGGAAAACTATGGAATCAACCACAAATGCAAGGCTGGTTTCACGTGATGTCCAAAAAGACTAATGCAACCCTAGCCTGTCCGTATTATTGATTCAGTGTGTATGTGTCTTCGGTTTCACAATTTAAACATATGTGCCAAAGCAGACCTACACTGTTAAATGTCTCAATTTACTCTAATAATGGAACACCTAATGACAAGAGATTCCAGAAGGTAGGAACACAGCCTCAAAATCTAGTAACAGCCCACAGTGTGGTTGTGGGGTGAATGGTTGCCAAGTTGGAATAGTCAAAGAGGTATGCAAAAAGTAAATAATGTATAGTTTTTTTCAAATTTCCCATGACCAGAAATCCTAACTCAGAATGGTGTATAGCTTGTTAGGTACATAAATGTTATGTAATTTGCTACAATTGTCATCAGTATTGTTGTGCCACTTATGGTTGTTAAATTAAACTACTAAAACAATTGTAAAAAAAAACTTTTTTAGGTATTTATTTTTTACGTTATTACTCCCATTGCCAAAGAATGCAATGTACGTACTCTAAAATTCTATTTTACTAGGTAGATGCATAGTCCAAAATCCTGTTGCAAAGTAGGTACATATAGGTTCAATGAAAACAAAAATATGGCAAGATTATACACTATGGTTATGAAGTGTATGGTTGATAAAGTAGACTATTAAAACAGGTATTATAAAAATTAAAATGTGCCCATCATAAAAGATTTAAAAATAAAATGGAACACCTGGTACTTTCCAAAAAAAGAAAAGTGACAAGAAATGCTTGTTGGTTTCACGTCCCAAAAGCGTGAACCAGCAACAGGCTGCTGTATTTGGGTTGCATGAACAGTTATAAAATTGGACTACTACAATAAAAAAGTGTGCAAAAAAACCCCCCAAAACATTGCTTCCCTGTCTGTGACAAACAAGCTTTGGTTTCAGGATTCTTCTTTAATAGCAAAATTAAGACAGGATATTAACCTAACCTCCTGGTTTTTAATTGCAGTGTAGTAAGAATAATAAAAATGCTGTTATTAAGGTGTTGTTATGTTTCTGGAATATATCACAGATCAATTAATTCACAGTCACATAACTGTGCAGGTACAGCACCTCCCTATCTCACTTGAATCTTTGTATTATTATTCACATAATGACTACCACTCCCATTTTCAATGTGCTTTAACACTAGCGCAGTGGTACAACACAATACAATTTTGGCCTTTTTCTTTCCACTTGTGGAATGAACTGTGTGTTTTATCCTCTATCCCTTCACTGTAAAAACATAAAGTGCTGCTGCTTGGCCAACTCTCATATTTTATATTGGCCGTGATAGTGACGCGCCCCTGGGCCTGTGTCGCGCTGCGGTGCGCACGCGGGAGCTTACCCGGAGCCGGATCCGTGGAGGGTTGTAGTCTCGTGGCGGTGACCCGGTCCGTGCCCAGGGAGTCAAACTGGACGGCAGTCTACTAGTAGTAAATAGTTGATGACTACGCCACCCGTTGAGTGCAGCCAGGGAGCTGCTGCTGCGGGGCAGACCGCTGAGGCCGATGGTAGGATTATGCAGCGTGATAGTATAACCCCCAACGGGAGGGGTATGGTCTCAGGGCAGCCGACGTGGATGATGGGGGTAGCAGGAACCACTCAGAGACGGTACGGTGTAGTTCAGGGTCTTTACTGGTAACAACGATAGACCCTCCCGGAGTACTTGCTAGCGAACGGGGCCTGGTCAGTCCTTGAGCAGATGGGATCTCCCCTGGCCAGGCGTAGTTGTAGGCCTCCCAAACTGACTGTACTCTTCTGGCTACCTTGCTAGAAGCTGATGTAAGTAGCCCACGTCCCTGAGTGTACCGTGTGGTGCTCACCCGTATGGCCGGTGACTCGGGGCCTTCTAATGGCTTCCGCTCCACGATGGCGGTGCTGGTCCCACGCGTGTGACCGTGCCTTCGGGCTTCTGGGCCAGAGGACCTGAAATCCCCTGCCTGACGGATTCTGCTGCTGGGTAGGAGTTAGTCCCCACAGCCTCGGACTCCGGGTCCGGAAAGAAGTCTTCTTAGTCAGGGCGAGCTCTGCAGCTGCCAGCCCCTGACTCCTTGTAACTCTGCTGTTTCCTATGCTGCTTCTTGTCTCTACTCCACTTGTCTGACTCACCCTGCCTCAGCCCCGGGTTTATACAGGGGAAGTTCTTCCCCTCCCAAGACTGGGCAGGAGGTGTGGCATGCACAGGATCCCTGACCAAAGGACCTCCCACCTGCTCTCAGACATAACATTACATTACTGTGGAAAACCAGACCCCTGGGGTGCCACAATAGTCCATCCTGATTGGCTGTGATGTGATATCACACCTGATATCACACCTGATGTCATTTGCCCACTTAGTGACTCAGCAGCATTTTTTTTGGGGGGGGGGAAGGTGATCAGCACTAATCGACTCGCAAACTGTTTGAATTCATGAAACTCGACTGCAAATCGATTCTTCGCAGATTGACTCAATCATCTTTAATATATGTATATATACAGTACTTTGCAAAAGCTTTAGACAGGTGTATTAGATATGCTGAAAAGCAAGAATGTTTGTAAACTCTTTATTTATTATCAATTAACAAAACGCAATGTGAATAGCCAAAAGAGAAATCTAAATCAAATCAATATTTGATGTGACCTGACCACCCTTTACCTTCAAAACAGCATCAATTCTCTTAGGTATATTGCAAAGTTTTTTAAATTCCTTCTATCTCTTCAGGAATCTTTGAGGGCCATATCATCACTTACAGGACTTATTATCTTATTTCCAGTGAAGATAATTCTTCATATCATTGGCTGTATGTTTGGGATCATTGCCCTAATGCAGAATACATTTTGAGCCAATCAGACACCTCCCTGATGCTATTGAATGTATCTGCCATGATATCTGCCTGTATTTCTCAGCATTGAAGACATCATTCATCTTGACTAAATTCTCTATTCCATTTGCTAAAATACAGCCACAGACTTACAAGGACCCTGAATTCCACCATGCTTCACTGTTGCCTCTAGACATTCATAAATGCATTGCTCCCCAGCCTTTCGGTCAACAAACTTCCTTCTTTTACTGGAAAATATTTCACATTTAAAGAGGTTACTTGGGATTTTTTTTTTTTTGTTATTGTTCTAAGAACTTACCGGCAGGTAGTTGCTAACTAACTACCTATTCTGCCCTGCAATCTGTTCCCGTTCAGAGGACCATTCCTACCGGTGATTCTCCTTCCAGTGATGTCACGATGACAGAGCAGTGCCTTTTCTTCCTCTTTGCTCTATGAACATTGTATCACTGCTGATGTCATGCTGATTGATAGCCGGCTCCCTGCTGTTTAACAATTAGCATGACATTGGCAGTGATAACAGAGCATGTCAACATGTTGTCAACAGAGCAGACCAAAAGAGATGGTGCTGTTCTGTTTACCTGAGATCAAAAGATCAAAAGAAGCAGGACAATCACTGCCTCAGGCAGGAGAGATCTCCACAGAGCAGAACAGACATGTAGCAACTACCTGCCTTTAAGTTCTTAGTCCAATAGAAAAAAAAACCTTGTCCTGGATAATCCCTTTGAGAACTATCTTCAATGTAAAAAAAGAACCAGGAGTCTTGCAAGTGATATGGCTTACACAGAGACCTAATATCAACATCATCAAGACTGTGATGGATTACAAGAAGAATAAGAAGAATTTGCAGATGTCTACATCCACACAAGATCTGCGGTTAGTTCTCCAAGATGTATGGAACATCCTCCCTGCCACGTTCCTATAAAAACTGTGTGAATGTGTACCAAGAAGAATTCATGCTCTTTTGAAGCCAAAAAATGGTCATGCCAAATATTGATTTGATTTAGATTTCGCTTTTGTGGATTCACTTTACATTGTAAATTGATAAGAGCTTTCCTCAAGTGTATGGGGGACTGCTTATTACTTTTCAGTATCCAATATAATAATAGACAAAGGGGCCGAATGCAGATGGAGAGAGATGCTGGTAGCTTGCACCCCTTACGTGTGAGGTGTAATGGTGCCATAGTCAGGTGCCTACTCCTGCTTGCCCCTAGTCCTGGCACTGCATACCAGTGCTGCTCGGTTGTCATGTTTCCATATTCAGCACACACTTCAACAGATACTTAATGGTATCTGTTGAAGTTGAAGATTATGTTATCCATAGCTTCACCAGTCTCATTTTTCATGTGTTGCGATAGAGATCCATTAAAGGTCAGATATTGCTGAAATATACCATAAAATGGGCATTTCTGTGAGGTATGTTTGGATGTTTCTGTAATCTTTGGAATGGTAAACTCTGAATAGTAAACTGAGGAAATATAGGGCTCCATGGGACTTTAAAGGAAAAGGTAAATTTCATTTTTGGCTGGAGACTAAGTGCAAACTTTTAAGAAAACTTTACTCATAAGTGATGTTTTTTGATAACTCTCAGATTTACCAGCAGTCTTGTCACAAACTACACATCATGGTAGCCTTATTAGTTGAGTTCTATAACTAAGTTTGCTTCTTGACACATATACAAGCATAAATATGTAAAAAAGAATTTGCTGTTGCAAATGTCTCAGCAAGTAATATTGTCGATTTTTTTTTTTAATTTCAAGTGCACTGCATATAAAGCAAATGTGTGCTAGGAAATTAACTCTATTTGTAGCCTTTTATAAGGACTTTTAAAGTCAAAATAGTCATTTTGCATTGTTGCGGTAAATACTTTCTTAAATTATCTAATATATATAGGCTTAAGCCTTACAAAACCACGGTACGCTACCGCCACTCTGAATGCTCATTTGCGTTATTATTTCATAGCCACCTTTGATATCAGCAGTTGAATTTGGACCTTCTCACTGGTTAGAGGAATGTAGTGCAGAACACAACCCTCGTCTTGTGCTGTGTTGTCTAGTACGATATCTCCTCTCTACTATGAGAGCATCACAATTTATCCAAATCTGAACTTCAGCCTATATCTGACAAGACTGGTTTTCTTCTTTGGAGGGGGTGCCACAGGCTTGGGTTTGACAGGTGCACGTGGAGTCTTTTTCTTTTCAGGTATCGTAACTGTGAATGAGAAATCGGGTGGCTCTACGTGTTTGATCCTAGGAAGGAAATGCGTTGATATGTGTTGTGGTTTCACTCGAGGGCTGGAACCTTTTTTGGCTTTTCCTCTTTTATTCAAAGCCACATACCATCTTCTGCCTGTCTTTTCAGTTCTGTAGGTAGCTGAGGCATAAGTGTTATAGCTGTTTTCCTGATAACTTTCCATAAATTTGCAATCATCTGAAAATTTAGTCTGCAAAACAAAAAAAAAACTTGTTTTACTTATAAATGTAGTTAAAAAATTGATTATGTTTTTTACCAAGTGCAAGGAAATAAAAATGCATTTGCAACTTTCACAATGGCCATTAAACCCCACCAAGCCTGAAGGGCCTTAACGCAGTTCCTGACATGGCAATTTTCCATTTTTTGCAGTTTTTTTTCCATCAGTTCTTTCAAGAGCCATAATCCTTTTAGATTGTAAGCTTTCGAGCAGGGACCTAACTCCTAATATAACTATTTAAACTGTCTTACTGTGTATTGAATTTATTGTCTGTACATGTCCTCGCTTAATTGTAAAGTGCTGCGGAATATGTTGGTGCTATATGAATAAAAATTATTATTATTATTATTATTATTATTATTATTATAACGTTTATACAGTTGAAACCAGAAGTTTACATACACTATATAAAAAGACACATATGCATGTTTTTCTCAATATCTGACATGAAATGAGAATAAACTTTTCCCGTTTTAGGTCAATTAAGATTAACATAATTTTTAATATTTGCTGAATGCCAGAATAATGAGAGAGAGAATGTTTTAAGGCATTTTTATTACTCACTGCAAAGTCAAAAGTTTACATACACTAAGATTATTATGCCATATGATGATGTCATGTGTTGAAAGCTTCTGATAGGTTTCTTGGCAACATCTGAGTTAATTAGAGACACACCTGTGGATGTATTTTAATGCACACCTGAAACACACTGCTTCTTTGTGTAGCATCATGGGAAAGTCTAAAGAATTAGCCAAGATATCAGGAAGATAATTGTGGACTTGCACAAGTCTGGCTCATCCTTGAGTACATTTTCAAGATACCTGAAGGTGCCTCGTTCATCTGTACAAACAATTATACACAAGTACAAGCAAGATGGGAATGTCCAGCCATCATACCGCTCAGGAAGGAGATGGGTTCTGTGTCCCAGAGATGAACGTGCTTTGGTCCGACATGTGCATATCAACCCAAGGACAAAACCAAAAGAACTTGTGAAGATGATGGCGGAAGTTCATAAGATTGTGTCAACATCCACCGTGAAACGAGTACTGTATCAACATGGGCTGAAAGGCCACTGTGCCAGGAAGAAGCCATTACTCCAAAAGAAACATAAAAAAGCCAGATTAATGTTTGCAAATGCACACAGGAACAAAGACCTTAATTTTTGGAGACATGTCCTGAGGTCTGATAAAACTAAAATTGAACTTTTTGGGCATAATGATTATCGTTACATTTGGAGGAAAAAGGGAGAAGCTTGGAAGCCTAAGAATACCATCTCAACTGTGAAACATGGGGGTGGCAGCATCATGTTGTGGGGTTGTTTTGCTGCAGGAGGGACTGGTACACTTCAGAAAATAGATGGCATCATGAGAAAATAAGATTATGTGTCAATACTGAAGCAACATCTCAAGACATCAGCCAGGAAGTTAAAGCTTGGGTGGAAATGAGTCTTCCAAATGGACAATGACCCAAGCACACTACCAAATTTGTAATAAAGTGGCTTAAGGATAACAAAGTCAATGTTTTGGAGTGGCCATCACAAAGCCCTGATCTCAATTCTACTGAAAATTTATGGGCAAAGCTGAAATGGCAGGTGCGAGCAAGGCGATCTATAAACCTGGATCAGTTACACCAGTTTTATCAGGAGGAATGGGCCCAAATTTCGACCAACTATTGTCAGAAGTTTGTGAAAGGATATTCCAAACGTGTGAAGCAAGTCATTCAGTTTAAAGGCAATGGTACCAAATACTAATGAAATGTATGTAAACTTGACTTTGCAGTAAGTAATAAACCTTAAAACATTCTCTCTCTCATTTTTCTGGCATTTGACAAATATTAAAAATTACGGTATTCCTAATTGACCTAAAACAGGAAAAGTTTATTCTGATTTCATGTCAGATATTGAGAAAAACATGTGACGCGCCCCCTGGGCCATGTTCAGGGGATACCCGGAGCCGGATCTGAGTAGGGGTAGTAGTCCTTGTGGCGGTGACCCGGTCCGTGCCCAGGGTGTCAAACTAAGTGGCAGTCTATGGCAGTAGATGTTAACTTGGATGTCGACTACGCCACCCGTTGAGTGCGGCTTTGAAGCCGCCGCTGCAGAGCAGTCCGCTGAGGCCGGTGGTATATGTGCAGCAGTGATGGTATAACCCCCAACGGGAGGGGTATGGCCTCAGGGCAGCAGGTGTAGATGATGGGTGTAGTTATGTTGTAGAAAGGAGAGTCAGAGACTTGAGGTGCAGTTTCAGGGTTTTTACTCACAGGTGTTCTCTCAGTCACTCTGGCCTTGAGTGACCACCCGAGCCGTGCTGCGTCCACCAGGTCCTGGACTCGGCTAACCCCCAGGCAGTCCGGAGCGTGGTCCTGAGCTTCCCTGTCTCTCTCTCTTCCTCCTGGCCGTTCCCACCAGGGATCCACCTTTGGCCGGCTCCCTCGGGTCTCTTGGTGGTCAAACCTCCTCTGGGTTCCCTGACCCTATACTTGGTGTGCCTTTCTGGTGGATTTGGTGAGGGTCGTGGCAAATCTTGACCACGACCTCCGGTTCCTGGCTGAGGATAAGTGGCCTCCACCAGTTCGGGTTCCGGTACCCTCTTCTGCCAACCCTTCACCCTTTTGGCTTAATTCTGGGATCTCAGGGTTCCCTCTGGCTCTGCGTCTCTGGGCCTTTCTTTCTCCTCTCTCCTCTGCAGACTTGGCTCTGGAGCTGGGCCCAGCCGGAGCCACAGCTCCCTGTCAGCCCTCCTGGCTGAGCTCCTCTGCTCTGCTTCTCCTCAGACTGACTGACCCTGATCTAAGATGGTGCCCACCATATATACTCCCTCTATGTGTGAGCCCAGGTGACCAGCACCCAATGGGCTCCTACCTCTATGCCCAGAGTCCTCCCCCTATCTGCCCCTACACTACTGGGATGTTCCACCCCCCTCCCACTCCAGCCAGGGACAGACGCTGTCGTACCTGCACATTTATCTGGTGGGAGTACCGTAGTTCTGTCCCCCGGAAATGGGATGTATGTAGTGCATGCAGCCTACTGAGCTCAGTCCCACACTCCATCCTTACCCGGGAGTGGAATACCACACCTCTGGGTCGAGGTGCAATACCCCTGTAGCAACCGAGTCCTCAGGGTGCTACACATGCATATGTGTCTTTTTATATAGTGTATGTAAACATCTGGTTTCAACTGTATTTTTCCATTGACATAGCCATATGACAGATTGTTTTTATGCGGGATGAGGAGAACATTTGAATAACTCCATGTATTTTAACAAATGACGTACTGGAAAACAGGAAAGAAAATCCAAATGTCGGAATTGCAAAAAAATGCAATTTCACAATTATTTTTAGGGTACTGTTTTTCAATCATTCATTGTGCTGTAAAAAATGTACTGGCACTATGATTATCCAGATCAGTATGACTACAGGGATACCAAACAGGCACTTTTTTATTTAAGCAGTGAAACCAAATTCTGGAAATTCAAGAGAAACAACAAAACATTTTGCTTGTTTGTGTTCAGAGAACTGTAAAGCTTTATTTTTTGGGGGTAAATGGAGCACAATTTACAATGTACTGTATACACATGGTCAGTGTCGGACTGGGGTGTCTGGGGCCCACAGGAGGAATTGATCATCGGGGCCCACAGCAATATGCAAATAACTGTTAGCCAATATCCGTATTATAGTGGAGCGTCTACTGTAAATCACAGGCGGCTTCTGCACATCTACTGTGCGCCACCATAACTGGGATGTACAGTTATGGGAGTTTGCATTAAAGTGGTTATTTGGTTAAAACAAGTTATCACCGATGCATAGGATGCACAGGATTGGTGATCACTTATTGATCGTTTGGGTCCGAGCATTGGAAAACGCACTAATCGGAAGAATATCTTATCCCCATTTTAAAATGCAGCGGCATTCTGTGCTTGGCGTTCATATTCCATGCTGAATAAATTGAGATATGTAGAAAATGTTGGTTTTTTTCATCACTTGTACTGACAACAGTGTTTGGAGGTGCAGGCACAGTCCTATTTTACATTAGTTTTGTCTGCGATTTGTGGTCTTACCCAGAAAGGGCTTCTACATCTAGCTGCAATGTGCTGATTATCTGTTGCAATCAGCTCCCTGCTATGAGTCACTCCCAATTTAACCCTCAGCAGCTATTTCTAGCTGCCAGTTGTAAGTTATACTTTCCCTGGTTCATACTTCTGTTACCCTGCTCTTGCTCGGCTTGATTCCTCTTATTGTACTTAACATCCTTCTTACCATATCCTTGATTATCTCCCTGACTTTACTATCTTGTATACAACTCAGCTTGATGAACCTTCTTTCTGCTAGATTTCTCCTCCAGACAGCAGTCACTCTGTAAAAGTACAGCCAGGAGGTACTACATAAGTCCAGATTCCTTCATAGGAATTACATGGTGGAAGTCAGGGTTTCCCTAAAACATGCTAAATAGAGTGACTTGTAAATAGTGGTGATGAGCGAACATAGTCGCAAGTACTCAGTACTCACCCGAGCATCTCAGTACTCAAGATGCTCGGAACTCGCCGAGTACTTGCGAGATGCTCGGGCGGATGCTAGGGTCCCCTCCCTGCATGTTTGGCGCTCTTTACAGAGCCAATGAACATGCAGGGATTTCCTGCCACTCACTGTAATGCCGCAGCCATGTTGGTTGGGCATTACAGTGATTGGCTGGCCACACAGCGTCATCAGGTCTATATCAGACCTGGCGCCGCTGTGCTCGTCAGTCTACTCCGCAATCAGACAGTGTAGGGAGAGGTGCTGCTGAACTAGGGAGAGATTTGCTTGTTTATTAGGTAGTGTAGGTAGAACAGAAGTATATTACACATATCCATCTCAACAAACAGTCCTTCTGAGGACTAATCTATCTGCAGAGATATCAGGCTGGCAGTGTTTATAGGCAGGCAGGTAGTGTATATAGCAGACTGCAGTGCATATAGCACAAGAGGCTCCATTCCAGTTCTGTCTGCTGCTGTAAGACATTTCTAGACATAGGCCTAGGTCTCAGGGGCCAGGAATAATTTTTTTTTAAACCTCATTATTTGTTTAAAAAGCAATCCAGAGAACACCATTTTTCTGTGCCATTTGCTTGTTGGCAGTGCAGAATACAGCCAGGTCCTTTCCATATTACAGTGCTAAAAATCCAGCTATTTAAAACTGTGGTTTCTCTGTCACACGGATCACATACATACGTTTTCAGAAAATACTGCAATTTCTGCCCTTCATTAAAAAATGTTTTCAGTGTGTCAATGAAGTTTTTGACACCGGTTTGCTGTTCAAAATAGTTACCTACAGGCCAGGTATTTAAAACTGTGGTTTCTCCGTCACACAGATCACATATGCATTTTCAGAAAATACTGACATTTCTGGCCTCCATTAAAAAAAAATTTCAGTGTGTCAGCGAAGTTTTTGACACCGGTTTGCTGTTCAAAATAGTTACCTACAGGCCAGGCATTTAAAACTGTGGTTTCTCCGTCACACGGATCACATATACGTTTTCAGAAAATACTGCCATTTCTGGCCTCCATTAAGAAAAAATTTCAGTGTGTCAGTGAAGTTTTTAACACCGGTTTGCTGTTGAAAATAGTTACCTACAGGCCAGGTATTTAAAACTGTGGTTTCTCCGTCACACAGATCACATATACGTTTTCAGAAAATACTGCCATTTCTGGACTCCATTAAAAAAAATTTTCAGTGTGTCAGTGAAGTTTTTAACACCGGTTTGCTGTTGAAAATAGTTACCTACAGGCCAGGTATTTAAAACTGTGGTTTCTCCGTCACACCGATCACATATAACTTTGCTCCAAATTCAGTCATATGTATTGAGCATGGAAGATATTGTCCTTCATTTAAAATGGGCAAGGCACGTGGCAAGGGACGGTGAACTGGACGTGATGGTGATGATGCATGCAGAGGCCGAGGCTGAGGCCATGGGCAAGCTGAAATTGTGCCACAACAAACACCCACATCTTCTCACCTGACCTTCGTGTCCCAATTCCTAGGGGACCACAGCACACCACTATTCAACCCAGAGCAGTGTCAAAAGGTTGTTGGTTAGATAGCGGATAATGCTTCCAGTCACTTTGCCACCACCACCAGCACCCTGTCTTCCACACAGTCAAGTCTCAGTTGCCTTGAGTCTGGACTGCATATTCCTCACCCTGATCCTCCTTCCTCCCACCATGCCGAGTACCTAGAGGCAACTGATCCCTCACTTGGACACTCCGAAGAGTTGTTCACTTTTCCATTTATAGATTCGGGCCTCTCGCCCGGTCCACTTGAAGCAGGGCAAGAGGAGATCACATGTAGCGATGCCCAAATATTTGAGCAGCCATGGTCATATGAAGGCGATGGTGGGAAAGTGTCACAAGAGGTGGAGGATGATGAGACACAATTGCCAGAAAGTCAGGAGGAGGACCAGGGTGCAGAAGTGGAAGATGAGGTGGTGGATGATATAGTAACTGACCAAACCTGGCAGGAGGACATGCAGAGCGAGGACAGCAGCACACAGGGGGAGGGAGGCAGAGCACCCCAACAGGCAGGAAGAATCAGTGTGGTGGCCGCAGGCAGAAGGCAGGCAACTGTTCCCCATAGCACCAACATGAAGGAAGTTGCCAGTACAACTGTTAGGTCTTCCTGAGTCTGGTCGTTTTTTAAAGACTCTGCCGATAACCCCAAAAAGGACATTTTCACCACCTGCCAGGCCAGCATCTGCAGTGGTGGCAAAACTACCAGCCTGACCACCACCAGCATGATCAGGCACATGGCAGCAAAGCACCCGACTTTGTGGGCCAAAACCCAGGTTCCAGGAATAGTGTCTGCGGGTGGCACCACTGCTTCTTCCGCTGTTGTGTATGCAAGCCAATCCCCTGTCCATGGTGCATGCGAAGATGCCTCCTGCCCTGCACCTGTCATTGCACACTCTCAAGTAGCAGCATCAGGAAGCATGTCCAAGTCCTTGTCCCAGCTCAGCGTTCAGTTGTCCATACCCCAGTCCTTGGAACACAAGCGCAAATATGCAGCCAATGCCCCACAGGCCACACTACTAAATTCCCACATTTCACGACTTGCCCCCACAGTCTACAGCTCCTGCACCTCATTCTCCTCAGCCTCCTCCTCCTCTTCAGCCTCCATCTCCGAAATGACCACATTAGTGACAAGCTGGAAGCACTGCAGCACAGCCTCGGTCAAGCTGCAACAGACTGTGCTGAAGCTAATATGCTTAGGTGACAAACTGTACAATGCTGAAGAGTTTTGGACAGCTCTGAAAGAGCAGGCAGATCTGTGCCTCACACCGCTGAACCTACAGCCAGGCATGGTCATGTGTGACAATGGCCGGAACCTGGTGGCGGCTCTGAGGCAAAGCGAGCTCACACACATACCATGCCTGGCCCATGTGCTTAACCTCGTGGTTCAGCGGTTTCTTAATTCCTACCCGGAGTTGCCGGATCTGCTTGTTAAAGTACGCCGCCTGTGTGCCCATTTTAGAAAGTCATCTACAGCTTCCACTGCCCTTGCCGTGTTTCAGCTGCGTTTGCAGCTTCCGGCTCACAGACTGGTGTTTGATGTCCCCACATGTTGGAACTCTACACTGCAGATGTTGAGAAGGATTTGTGAGCAGAAGAGGGCAGTCGTTGAGTACCAGCATCAACAAGGCCATCGGTATTCAGTTCAGACTCCACACATAAAACCTCAGGAGTGGACATGGATGTCAGACATATGTACCATCCTCCAAAACTTTGAGGACTCCACCAAGATGGTGAGCGGCAATGACACCATAATTAGCATCATTATACCGCTTCTCTGTCTTCTGAAACGCTCTCTGCTCACAATCAAAGAGGATGCATTGCAGGTGGAGCAAGATGAGATGGATCAAGGAACCATACAGGGTGATTACACACAGCCCAGCCTCATTTCATCCCAACGTGGATTGGGTGACAATGAAGAAGAGGAGGAGGAGGAGGAAGAATAGGAGCTAGTTTCATGTGCTATAGACGGTACTACCTGCACAACTGTCATGCCGCCTGTTCAGCGTGGATGACCTGAGGACAGAGAGGAGGAGGAGGAGAGCATGGTCAGTCGTCCTCTTGGTGAGGACACGGAAGTCTTGCCTGTTAGCAGTCTGGCATGCATGGCTGAGTTTATGTTATGCTGCCTTTCCCATGACCCTCGCATTCTCAAAATTTTGGATGACACTTATTACTGGTTGGTGACACTTCTAGACCCACGCTACAAGGAGAGCTTTATATATTCTTATTTCTGAGCCGGACAGATCTACAAAAATGGGGCAGTAACAAAAGGCCCTTGTTGCGGAACTATTAAAAAATTCCCATCTGAAAACGCTGGCGGCAGAGGTCACAGTTTGTTGGACAACCAAGGACTACAGGCGAGAGAGACACAACTCCAATCCAGCAGAGGCAGGGGAACACTGTCAAAGTTCTGGGAGAATTTTCTCAGCCCCTCCCATCGCACAGGCCCTGGGGCGCGGGGTACTCTCACAAGGAGTGCAAAGTTTGGGAAAATGCTGAAGGAGTACCTTGCCGACCGTACCAACGACCTCCGTGATTCCTCTCTGCCTCATAATTATTGGGTATTGAAGCTGGATACGTGGAATGAACTGGCTCTCTATGCCTTGTAGGTCCTGGCTTGCCTTGCCGCTAGCATTTTATCAGAGCGGATTTTTAGTGCCACTGGTGAATTATAATTGATAAGCGCATCCGCCTGTCAACTGAAAATGCTGACAGGCTGACTCTTATAAAAATGAACAAGGGCTGGATTGGGCCAGACTTCTCAACACCACTGAATGATAGCAGCGTAACATAAACTTAAATCCAGTGTCTTTTTTGGGAGGTGTATTCCCATGCACCTTTTCACACCCACACATGGGTTTACGCTTCCTGATTTTGGCTATTTGCTCTTGTCTTCCTCCTTCTCCTCATCCTCATCCTCCACCACCATATCACCAGGGTGACCGTGGTCCGTGATGCAACACCCACATAATTTTTTTTAAGGGTGTTTATGATCCCCGTAAAAACATTTTTTTCTACAGTATGCTCATGTATACCCCCCAGGGGTTTATGTTTGTCAGCCCATACACTTAGTGCATAGGCATTACAAGTATAGGAGACCCACTCCTTTCTAATGGGAACATTTTTTTATGAAGCCCTCCTCCACATCTCTTCCAAGAGACATTGGAGTGCCTCCCAATTTTTGGCAGCTCTTGCATTCACTGCATAGGCCAACACTATGGGAGACCCATTTCCTAATAATGGAAAAAAATTTTCATAAGGCCCTCTACGTCTCTTCCAAGGGGCATTGGAGTGCTTCCCAATTTTTGGCAGCCCTTGCATTCACTGCATAGGCAAACACTATTGGAGACCCACTTCCAAATAATGGGAAATTTTTTTCATGAGGCCCTCTACGTCTCTTCCAAGGGGCATTGGAGTGCCTCACAATTTTTGGCAGCCCTTGCATTCACTGCATAGGCAAACACAATGGGAGACCCACTTCCTAATAATGGGAACGTTGTTTTCAGGAGGCCCTCTGACCTCCACGTCTCTTCCAAGGGGCATTGGAGTGCCTCCCAATTTTTGGCAACCCTTGCATCACTGCATAGGCAAACACAATGGGGGACCCACTTCCTAATAATGGGAACATTTTATTTCAGGAGGCCCTCCTCTAAGTCTCTTCAAATGGGTATTGGGATGCGTCCAAATTTTCAAAGGGGTACTGGGGTGCGTCCATATTTTGGGCAGCCCTTCCACTCACTGCATACGCAATAACAGTATAGGAGACCTACTCTTTAGTAATTGGAACAACAAAGCATAGCCGGCTGATGGCTCTCTAAGAATAGTGAGGGCCAACAGCTGGCCCTTTAAGAATAGCCTGATGGCCCTATAAAAATAGGCTTTGTAACTTTCAGAGTCCCTCCTTCATAAACGAAACAGGATGTGTCTGATCATGTCTCACACACCACATGGCCAGATAAGGTTGTCAAATTTGCCATGGTTGAAAGCAATACAAAAGTGCAAAAACGCATCAAAAACGCTACGTGTGGACATAGCATATGGTGTGGAGGAGTATTTTTGTTTTTGGTTATTTATTTTGCCTTATATACAAGTCATTACCCTGGAAAGGATGTTCCTTAACATATTTCCCAGGGAAATCCATTTTGGTATCGTTTTTGTATGTTTTATTGTGCATCCGTAAAAGTGCCGTAATACCTCTGACAACATTGTTCACATCAGTGACCTGGGAGTCAGAAATGCTTCCAGGGGTCTTCCCCGTGCTGTTCCCATGCCATTTGAGCACTGTTCCCATCGATTTGGGCAATTTTTAGGCCTTCTGCAGACCGCCGGGGGGAGGCGCCAAATGCTCGAGTTTCCCATACACTTACATTGGGCTTGTTGCTTGGGTCGAGCACCCGAGTATTCCAATGTGCTCGACCCGAGCAACGAGCACCCGAGCACTTTAGTGCTCGCCCATCACTAGTAAATAACCTTTTTGTGGAAACTATTGAGAGCTGCCAGCCTTCCTAAGACACTTAGCTGTTACACACACCATCTCTGCTATAAACACACAGTCTACTATATATACATTCAATTTTTGATATTTTACATGCAATCTTTGCTACATACACAGACTATACTATACGCACAGAGATAAGATAGAGGGTTTACCAGTCTCTCTCTTCTCCTGTTTAGTTCCTCCAGATATCAAAAGAATGAAGAACCTTTGGATATGTGAGCATGATGTTACCAGAGGTCCTTCTTCCCTTTTAACCTTTGAAAAGTCAGAAATTGCACTGAATGCAGGACTAGCAATATCAGTGCAGTTTCTGAATTTTGAAGGCAGGTGGTCCATGCACTGAGTGGCCCACAGAATAATATGTATAAACAATAGTCTGATTTCAATTCATTTAATTTAAATTTGAAGACTAGCATGCATTGGTTTGCCAAAACATTCCATATTAACAATATTGCTGTCTAATAAGATATCCCTGCCATACAATTATATGGTGCTAATTGCTCAGATATTCACACTAGCATTAGGTTGTTTTTATTGAAAATCCTGAGGCTTACACATTTTCTGAAGTGTAAGGGGATACTTTCCCTAATTTGTAATCATTAAATGAGAAAATATAGTATGGTCTGCAGACTCATGTGTATCATGTTGCGCCTTTGCGCATTCTGTGGCTTTTGGCCAAAAGACATCTGCCTTCTAGCTTTCGAACAATGATAATGTTTATAAGTGATGACCTTTGTTCAATTCATACCTGACGTTTGTGGGAAATGTATAATTATAAAAAAAAGTACAATGTATAAAGACTGATTCCAATATTGTTTATTAGCCTAAAATGCATTTTTAAGTTTGTGCAGATTATATACACTGCTCAAAAAAATAAAGGGAACACTCAAATAACACATCCTAGATCTGAATGAATGAAATATTCTCATTGAATACTTTGTTCTGTACAAAGTTGAATGTGCTGACAACAAAATCACACAAAAATCATCAATGGCAATCAAATTTATTAACCAATGGAGGCCTGGATTTGGAGTCACCCCCAAAATTAAAGTGGAAAAACACACTACAGGCTGATCCAACTTTGATGTAATGTCCTTAAAACAAGTCAAAATGAGGCTCAGTATTGTGTGTGGCCTCCACGTGCCTGTATGACCTCCCAACAATGCCTGGGCATGGTCCTGATGAGGTTGCAGATGGTCTCCTGTGGGATCTCCTCCCAGACCTGGACTAAAACATCCGCCAACTCCTGGACAGTCTGTGGTGCAATGTGATGTTGGTGGATGGAGCGAGACATGATGTCCCAGATGTGCTCAATCGGATTCAGGTCTGGGGAACGGGAGGGCCAGTCCATAGCTTCAATGCCTTCTTCTTGCTGGAACTGCTGACACACTCCAGCCACATGAGGTCTGGCATTGTCCTGCATTTGGAGGAACCCAGGGCCAACCGCACCAACATATGGTCTCACAAGGGGTCTGAGGATCTCATCTCGGTACCTAATGGCAGTTAAGCTACCTCTGGCGAGCACATGGAGGGCTGTGCGGCCCTTCAAAGAAATGCTGCCCCACACCATTACTGACCCACTGCCAAACCGGTCATGCTGAAGGATGTTGCAGGCAGCAGATCAATCTCCACGGCGTCTCCAGACTCTGTCACGTCTGTCACATGTGCTCAGTGTGAACCTGCTTTCATCTGTGAAGAGCACAGGGCGCCAGTGGCGACTTTGCCTATCCTGGTGTTCTGTGGCAAATGCCAAGTGTCCTGCACGGTGTTGGGCTGTGAGCACAACCCCCATATGTGGACATCGGGCCCTCATACCACCCTCATGGAGTCGGTTTCTAACAGTTTGAGCAGACACATGCACATTTGTGGTCTACTGGAGGTCATTTTTCAGGGCTCTGGCAGTGCTCCTCTGTTCCTCCTTGCACAAAGGCAGAGGTAGCAGTCCAACTGCTGGGTTGTTGCCCTCCTACGGCCCCCTCCATGTCTCCTGGTGTGCTGGCCTGTCTCCTGGTAGCGCCTCCAGCCTCTGGACACTACGCCGACAGACAAAGCAAACCTTCTTGCCACAGCTCGCATTTATGTGCCATCATGGATGAGCTGCACTACCTGAGTAACTTCTGTGGGTTGTAGAGTCCGTCTCATGCTACCACGAGTGTGAAAGCACAACCAACATTCAAAAGTGACCAAAACATCAGCCAGAAAGCATTGGTACTGAGATGTGGTCTGTGGTCCCCACCTGCAGAACCACTCCTTTATTGAGTGTGTCTTGATAATTGCCAATAATTGCCATCTATTGTCTATTCCATTTGCACAACAGCATGTGAAATTGATTGTCAATCAGTGTTGCTTCATAAGTGGACAGTTTGATTTCACAGAAGTTTGATTTACTTGGAATTATATTCTGTTGTTTAAGTGTTCCCTTTATTTTTTTGAGCAGAGTAGTATGCACTGTCCTAAGGAAGTGCTGTATAAAAGAAGTATGTAGGAAATTGGGATATTAATGTTCTTTCACATTGATTTGAGAATCATAAGGAACTAGAAACATTCATGGATCAAAATCAGTATTAATCATTTGCACACTAATGACAATATGCTTGGTACAGCACATAACCCTTGAAATTGAAGCATACTCTGTCTCGGGTCTTATAAATATAACTATATAAAAACAATTACTGATGTAAACTAAGATCAGTTCATTGATATGATGGGATAATAACATTTCAATCGAAAACAGCTGATAAAGGTTATCAGCTTGTATAGTTGCAACTTTTCTAAAATTTGTATTTATCATCATTAGGGTTGTTCCTTTCTGAAAACTTTCTATCATAGGCTGTGGTAGTTATAAAGAAACAAACCGAGTATTACTGACCCACCCCAGATAGAACATTGGCTCTCTGCAGCTGCCTCGGTCTCTGTTGTTTGTCTGCAGTGCTGATGTCACGTTGACAGTGCTGCAGCCAATCATTGGGGTTAGCAGCTTAGGCTGTCTATATGGGCCTGACCTCTGAATTCATTGACAGAGACGTGGGCAGCGGTGGGAGGGTAAGTAACACTTGGTTTGAGTTTTTACAGTACTGCAGCGTATAAGAAAAAGTTTTCTGAAAGAGGAGAACACCTTTAAAGAAGAATATGATCAGATCAGGAAACATAATGACTATTCAATTCTGGTTTCTTTTAGTTGAACAAAAACAATGCCACGTTATCCTGTCTTTTTGTATTCACAATTGTATGCAAATTGGTGTCATTTGTCCAGTCTAATATATCAGTGCACCATTAGCAACGTACTATAAGTGTGAATCCTTTAAGACTGTGTTCACACAATACAGACAAAAATGAGCATAGTTACCCCATTAGCTTAACAATGGCCTCTGAGACTGCCATAGACCAAAGCCTATTAGAAGGAACATTACAGCTATGTCTATTAAAATTTAAAAAAAATGTATGGCTCTCTGAATGCGGAGAAAAAAAATTGGAATAGCAATGGAAAAGTGTTAAACTTTTGGTAACGCTCTCAGAATATGGCAACAGCTTTATTGCCCAGCTGTTTTACTGAAAGCATGGCTATCAGGAGAAAACATATCCTCCTGGGGCCTGCATGATTTCAGTCATTGGGGTGTGCACTGAGTGATTACAGTCACCGCTCACTATAATCAATCCCTGGCACTTCCATTGACAGCTCGCTATGCACAGTACAGTGAGCAAAGACTGCGACCACTTCGTGCATGCCCCTTTTAGTAAAATGCAAGTGGCTGAGGAGGATATAAGTTTATTATATCCCAGTACCCATGCTTTCTGAAAGGTGGACAGGCAGTATTTTAACACTATTTACCTGCAAATTAACCTATATCTGCAGGGAAATAGTTTTTTTGCTCATGACAGGTTCTCAGGACAGGAAGTCCTTCATTTGGGATCCCTGTTATTGGCTACATCAGAGATAGATTGCTCTTAGTATGAGAAACAAAATAACAATCTTGTAGTTATGGTATCTTTTAATGACTTAGGTCTCTTCATGTTATTGTACAAGATTATTATTTTGCTTCTCCTACTGAGAGCAATCAATCTTTTTTCAATTTGTTAAAATGATACCAAAACCTTTTTTTTCTTCTGGCTAGAATTTTTTATTGTATTTAGCACAACCAGAGAGAACCACATCCTGCACATTATTCATTTTTTACTAAAGGAGCCAGGCAAAACCTTTAATTATATCAACCTCACTGAGTAGTGAATAAGTAGTGAATTCATTACTAGAAGTAGCAAATGACCGCTAGATTAGAAGATAAAGTACCAAACCTTTAGCTAATCTTTGTTGACTAGAATTACATATTTACAATGGAATCTGTGAGCAGATTTTTGCTATGTAATCTGAGGACAGCATGAGGTAGGGGTTAAAACACAGATTTCAACAATGTCTCACTTATCAAGCTGTGTGCTGTTGCTTATTTACAGGGAAGGTTTTATCACTAGGACATTATCATTGCTGTGACTAGCTGGCCACATGAGCCCTGGTCTGACTCCACCTCCTCCTGTGATAAGCAGGTCACTGTCAATAGATAATGCACACACAGAGCCTGGTGTGGGAGGAGGTAGCTTTCTCAGCTCTGCTTCATGCTAAATGTAATAACTCTGATTGTGTCACAACTACTGAAGCCAGTAAACTAAGTGATACCTCTTTGGATTCAAGTTCTCTTTGCCTACATCATTCTGCTCTCAGATGTTGTAGCATAGACCTGATGAAATAATCCCTTTAATAACCATATAATGTTAACATATAATCTTAACATACACTTTTTATTAGGGTCACCTGGTGAGGTGAATTCTGTAGCTGTAGGTCTGGGTTAACACCACTGCCTACAGGCAGTGGTGCAGTGTAGCAGGTCTTGATGGACAACACATAGATCAGGATAGCATAGTATTCAGGATGACATACAAAAAAAGCAGAGCAGTTAACACAGATGACGTAAATCCAGGTGGGAGTATATACACAGGACCAGAAACTGTGTAAGAAGCTTGTATATTTTGGGTGAAATGCAGTTAATCACAGTAATGCATTCTGGCATCTTCCAGCAGGGCAACAGTTAAAGGAAACCAGTCATCAGGATTTTGCTAAGTAAACTACAGGTATTGTCAGGTCGGTACTGTTACACTGATTAAAATGATACCTGGGTTGAATAAATCTGTATTGTGGTTGTTGTTTAATCTGTGTTTGCAGTTTTCAGTTAATGATATGCTTGTGCCCCGGGGCAGGCCTGTGGGTGGGTCTATTTTTGGTGCTCTGGCCTCATTGTCATCATTCTGGGCTTAAATGACAGGTCACTGGAACCTTTTGTGACCTGCCTCCTATTTTAAATACTGCACTAGCGCTGCCGGCGCTATTTTGCTGAAGCCAAATTTTTTTTTTTTAGACCACAATGTAACTGTGCAAGCGCAGTATTTAAAATAGAAGGCAGGTCACTGAAGGTCCAGTGACCTGTCATTTAAGCCCATAATGATGACGATGAGGCCAGAGCACAAAAAAAGACCCACCCACAGGTCATGGAGCAGAAGCATATTATTAACTGAAAACTGCAAACACTGATTAAACAACAACCACAAGACTGATTTCATCAACCCAGGTATCATTTTAATCTGTGTAACAGCGCCAACCTGGCAATGCCTATAGTTTACTTAGCAAAATCCTGATGACAGGTTTCCCTTAATAGCAGCAATGTAACAGAGAAGTAAATGCAATTTGGAGAAATGCTGCATTATCTTGAAAGAAAAGGCTATATGTGAACAGCAGAGAAAACAGTTATGATGAGTTGGTAACTTGCGTGCTGAGAGGTGGTTGTGAACAGCACTTAGTAAGTTGGACCGAAATTGGAAATAACGCTGTTGTAGCATGAAACTAAAGAGTAATAGAAAAGATGATAGACACCTACATGGCTGGAGTTCAGACAAGTGAGGTAGACAAAATCTCTAAGTGAGGTAGATAAAACTATAAAATACCCAAATAGCGATCCCTGTTTATATCAGAGAAATTCATTGGGTTCCCATGAGCCTTTTCACTGTCCCAAATTTGGTTAATATCATACCGCATGTCATGATCAGAAGCAAAAGCAGAGGCTGTCTTATAGGTTACAGTATATTGAAAACTAAAGGATGTTGTAAGGAGATATGAAAAGTATTTTGAATTTTTAACATGAGAGGTAGCCTCAGATGGAAATTGACCAGATTCAGTGCTGAATAATTTGGAATGGACTGAGAAATTTAGGAGCCAGCTTAATGCAAAGAGTCTTTAAATGGATGTTTTGGATGGAAAGTGAAAACTTATCTATGGGAGAGAAGTTGGGAATCGGTCAATGGTGTCCTGAGAAAAACTGATCACAGCAGGAAGTTGATTTATTGATGGAGTTGACTAGGGAACAGAAGGCTCTTAACCATACATTGTGACAAATGGAGATTTTCTTGACAGCTCAGAAACTGAATTGTTATTAGCAAATTCAGTCCAAGAAAACAAACCTGGCCAACTATATAGGTAAAAGTTAGAGAACATGGTAAAGCATTGCTCCATGGACTGAGTCATTCTTTCAGTTTGCCCATTTCTTTGAGCATGATAGGCAGAGAAGTCTAAAGAAATTTTTACAGTCCTATAGATTGTCCTCCAAAGCAAGAAAACAAACTGCTCATTATGGTCAGATACTATTCGAGTGGGTAGATTATTGTCCAGAAATTTTTTTCGAAGAACATTTGAGCCTGCTGTTAAGCAAACGGAAGTCCTGTTAAAGGAACAAAATGAGACATCTTTGACAATCAAGACGTATACAGCAGACAGTGTCCAAAGTCCAGGTGATGTTGATTAAACATAGTTTATTCTGCCATACACATAAGTAACAACGTTTCAACCTATATCAGGTCTTTATCAAGGAGAATCCATCCACCAGAACCAAGATTATGGTAAATCCTTAGAAGTCAATAGAAATTTTAGCCCAAAGCTTGCGTGCTAAAGGAAGGGGCTGAAGAGGACTGAGAGGCACTTGATATGAGTATTTTTACTGCACACACTGAGTACAAGATGCCACAAACTCTTTAAGATCCTGTTTTTATATAGGCCACAAGAAGAATGAGAAAATGAATTCAGCAGTTTGTTTTACATCTGGCTGACCAAAGTGGAGAAAAGAATGGTAACAGTATAAGAATTCCTGGTAGAGTACCATAAAGACGTGAAACCTTTAGGTGGAGTATTGGAAGGAAAAGAAATAGAGGCAAGAATACATTCAGGGTGAGGGAATGTCTACCAAGATGTCACATGGACCAAAAAACTTGGATAGGGTGTCAGTTCTGCAATTTTTCCCAGTAAGATGGCAGGTGAGAATAAAGTCAAACAAAGAAGAGTGACTATCAGGCTTGATGGGGATTCAGCTTATGGGCAGACTGTGGAGCCTCCAAGTTTTTATAGTCCAGATTGATGGTCACTGGAAACTTAGATCTTTTAGGTAGATTACACCATTCCTTTAGAGCTATTTTTTTGGCAAAGAGTTCAGGATCAACAATTCTTAAAGAGAGAATTTTTTGGAGAAGAAACAGCAGGAAGAATTTTTAGATTATGGAACATATTGACATAGAACTGCTTCTACGCAAATAACAAAAGTATACATTTCAACGAATAATGGCCTGTAAACATGAAGATGATGTCGAACTGGAGCAGTAGAGAAACAAGACTTAAAGTAAACCAAACAGCTGATACATGCTTCTCAATCCACAGGCAACATGTGTCAGGCACTGGATGTATGATTTCAACCAGGTATTTTTCCCTCTGATGCTGCAACATTTCAGAGAAAAACATACTTTAAAAGCCCAGATAGGTCCCTGGCAGCTTCACCAAGCCTGCAGCCATGGATGGACAGGTCTTTGTCTACGTGCTTGCTGAGGTCATAGGGCTAGTGCCTGATACATGCTGCCAGTGGATTGGGTAGCATGTATCAGCTGTCAGGATGACTTTAAAATGCTTGAAAGTTTGATCTACAGTTTACGCCTGTAGCACGGCGTCTCTGCCTCCTGCCCGGCAGAGACGCCGTCCCCCTTACCACCATGGTCCTGCTTCGGCGTCTTCCGGCCTCCATGCTGCTGCTGCTGGTGCACGCCTTTTCCCCGGCTCTGCGCTTAGGGCGCGCGCGCTCCCTCCCTCTTAAAGGGGCTGCGCGCGCCATCCTAAAAAGTCCCCGGCCATTGGCCGGAGGACTTCCCCTATAAAAGGCACCTCCTCCAATATGGAGGTGCCCGTGCAAGGTTGTTGCTTTGTGATACTTACTTTGCTTCAGCCCTTGGGTCCTCTGCAAGCCAGTCCTGTCCGCCAGTCTGATCTTCTGTTCATTCCGCCAGCCTGACTACTCTTCAGCTCGACAGTCTATCTACAGTCCAGTCCGCCAGTCTGTCTATAAGCTCTGCCTGCCTGCTTACCTGGAAGCACCTGCCTGTTACCTGTCGTGCCTGCCAGCCGGCTTACCTGGAAGCACCTGCCTGTTACCTGCCGTGCCTGCCAGCCCGCTTACATGAAGAACCTGCCTGTTACTTGTCGTGTCTGCCAGCCCGCTTACCTGGAAGTACCTGCCTGTTACCTGCCATACCTGCTAGCCCGCTTACCTGGAAGCAACAGCCTGTTACCTGCCGTGCCAGCCTGCCCGCTTACCTGGAAGCACCAGCCAGCTTCCTGTTGTGCCGCCAGCTTGCCTACCCGGAACACTCGCCTGACTATCTGCCTAATCAGCCTGCTTGTCTACCCGGACCACCCGTCAGCCTGCCAGCCGAAGCTCATCCGCTGTACCAGTCAGTTCCTGCCTTCTGACTTGTGGGAGTCACCTGCTCTCATACAAGGTCGGTCCCAGAGTGGCACCTGGTCCCTCTGCTCGGTTCCTCCAAGGTTCACGGAGTCGACTGAGCCGCTGTGCGACCTTGGTCGGACCGAGTTGATACTTAGTCACGCCCCTCTGGTCCCTCCTTGCACCGCAGCACAGAGGTTCCACCACCCGGATCCGTAACAGTTTGCACGGGCCATGTCTGAGTACATCGAGGAGAATCTTGCTAGGGGATTCATTCAGAAATCCACTTCCCCGGCGGGAGCAGGATTCTGCTTCATTAATAAGAAAGACGGCTTGCTACGGCTGTGTGTCGATTACAGGGGGCTTAATCAAATTTGGTCCGGATCCGCCAGGCAGACGAGTGGAAGACGGCATTCAACACCCGGGACGGTCACTACGAATACTGCGTCATGCCCTTTGGTCTCTGTAATGCTTCAGCCGTCTTCCAGGAGCTAGTTAATGACATTTTCCGCGACCTCTTGTATTCTTGCGTAGTGGTATACCTGGACGATATCTTGGTCTTCTCTCTGGATCTGCCCTCACACCGGAGGAATGTTCATCAGGTTCTGCTAAGGCTCCGGCAGAATCGTCTCTACGCAAAATTTGAAAAATGTCTCTTCGAGCAGACTTCCCTTCCGTTCCTGGGATATATTATCACCGAGACTGGTCTTCAGATGGATCCCGAGAAGGTTTCTACCGTCTTAAAATGGCCCCGACCGGAGGGGTTGAAGGTGATTCTGCGATTCCTGGGCTTTGCAAATTATTTCCGCCTCTTCATTTCTCACTTCTCCTCCTGGACTGCTCCCATCTCCGCGCTCACCCGTAAGGGAGCAAATCCCAAGGAATGGACTTCCGAAGCGGAGGAGGCCTTCATCTCCCTAAACAAGCCTTCTCCTCCGCCCCTGTGCTGCACCGTCCGGATTGCAACAAGCAGTTCTTCCTGGAGGTTGATGCTTCCTCCTCCGGAGCCTGAGTGGTGCTCACCCAGAAATCCCCGTCCGGGAGAATGGTAACCTGCGGCTTCTTCTCCAAGCTCTTCTCCTTTTCCGAGCGCAACTACTCCATAGGAGATCGTGAGCTGCTTGCCCTCAAATTGGCACTGGAGGAGTGGTGCTACCTGCTGGAAGGGACTCTGCACCTGGTGATTATCTGCACAGATCACAAAAATCTGGCCTATCTACAAAATGCCCAGAGACTCAATCCGCGTAAGGCCCGGTGGTCTCTGTTCTTTGCCCGATCCTGCTTTTCTCTACATTACCGTTCTGCGGACTAGAAAGTTAAGGCCGACGCTCTATCCCACTCTTTCCTGTCCTCTGACCAAGAGGAGGAGCCTCTGCATATCATCGACCCCTCCAGTGTAATGACTGTGGCCCCATTTGACCTGGCTTGTCTTCCACCCGGTAAGACTTTGGTAGCTGTTCCGGATCGTAAGACAGTTCTTCTCTGGGGTCATTCGTTCAAACTAGCCGGCCATTCAGGCCAGAGGAAGACCTTCCTGCTCATCGCCCGGCATTACTGGTGGCCTTCTCTATGCAAGGACGTTGTGGATTTTGTCACGGCTTGTTCCTCCAGTGCCCGTAACAAAGTTTCCAGGCATCTTCCCGCTGGCCATCTCCTGCCTTTACCTGTACCTTCCGCTCCTTGGCAACACATTGCTATGGACTTTATTACGGATCTCCCTGTTTCTGCCGGTAGTACCGTCATTTGGGTAATCGCTGAAACCTTTTCTAAGATGGCCCACTTCATCCCTCTGCCTGGTCTCCCGTCCGCATCTGTGCTGGCTAAGGACTTCTTTCATCACATCTTTCGTCTCCATGGCCTACCCCTCCACATTGTGTCAGATTGCGGGGTCCAGTTCACTTCGCGCTTCTGGAGAGCTACGTGTAAACTGCTGGATGTCACCCTGGATTTCTCCTCTGCTTATCATCCTCAGTCCAATAGTCAAGTGGAACGTATCAACCACGTCTTTAACAGCTTTCTCCGACATTTCATTAATGCTCACCATAACAACTGGGTTGAGCTCTTACCATGGGCCGAGTTCTCTTATAACAACCATGAGAGTGAGTCTTCTTCCAAATCCCCGTTCTTTGTGGTCTTTGGACAACACCCCCGGATTCCGTTTCCAGTCTCGGCTTCTGTGGACAATCCTGCCGCGGAGTCTCTGGTCAGCAAATTTTCTACTATTTGGGAAGACACTAGATCCGCACTTCTTCAGTCCTCCGAGTGGATGAAGAGACATGCCAATAAGAGATGTCTTGATCCGCCTCAATTCCGTCCGGGAGACAGGGTCTGGCTCTCCTCCAAACATGTTCAGCTCAAAATACCACCGTATAAGTTGGGTCCGCGGTTCATCGGCCTGTTTGAGGTTCTCAAGCAAATCAATCTCGTGGCTTACAAGCTAAAACTCCCGGCCACCATACGGATTCACAACTCCTTCCACGTATCTCTCTTCAAACCAGTTGTTCTTAACTATTTTTGTAACGATCCAGGTACCACTCCAGCTCCAGTCTCCGCTGAGGACATCTATGCGGTAGAGAACATTTTGGCCACCTAAAGGGTAAGAGGAAAAGCCTTCTTTCTGGTGGATTGGAAGGGGTTTGGCCCAGAGGAGAGGTCTTGGGAACCCAGGGAGAACATTCATGCCCCTCTTCTCCTTAAAGAATTTCTTGCTGGCCTGAAAAAGAGGGGGCATAAGGGGGGGGTACTGTAGCATCGGCGTCTCTGCCTCCTGCCCGGCAGAGACGCCGTCCCCCTTACCGCCGCCATCCTGCTCCAGCGTCTTCCGGCCTCCATGCAGCTGCTGCTGGTGCACGCAGCTTCTGCAGCTCTGTGCTTAGGGAGTGCGCGCTCCCTCCCTCTTAAGGGGGCCGCGTGCGCCGTCCTAAAAAGTCCTCGGCCAATGGCCGGAGGACTTTCCCTATAAAAGGCACCTCCTCCAATATGGAGGTGCCCATGCAAGGTGGTTGCTTTGTGATACTTACTTTGCTTCAGCCCTCAGGTCCTCTGCAAGCCAGCCCTGTCCGCCAGTCTGATCTTCTGTTCAGTCCGCCAGCCTGACTACTCTTCAGCCCAACAGTCTGTCTACAGTCCAGACTGCCAGTCTGTCTATGGGCTCTGCCTGCCTGCTTACCTGGAAGCACCTGCCTGTTACCTGTCGTGCCTGCCAGCCCGCTTACCTGGAAGCACCTGCCTGTTACCTGCCATGCCTGCCGCCCGCTTGCCTAAAGTACCTGCCTGTTACTTGTCATGTCTGCCAGCCCGCTTACCTGGAAGTACCTGCCTGTTACCTGCCGTGCCAGCCCGCTTACCTGGAAGCACCTGCCTGTTACCTGCCGTGCCAGCCTGCCCGCTTACCTGGAAGCACCAGCCAGCTTCCTGTTGTGCCGCCAGCTTGCCTAACCGGAACACTCGCCTGACTATCTGCCTAATCAGCCTGCTTGTCTACCCGGACCACCCATCAGCCTGCCAGCTGAAGCTTATCCGCTGTACTGGTCCGTTCCTGCCTTCTGACCCGTGGGAGTCATCTGCTCTCATACAAGGTCGGTCCCAGAGTGGCACCTGGTCCTTCTGCTCTGTTCCTCCCTGGTTCACGGAGTCGACTGAGCCGCCGTGCAACCTTGGTCGGACCGAGTTGATACTTAGTCACGCCCCTCCTTGCACCGCAGCACAGAGGTTCTACCACCCGGATCCGTAACAAAGCCCTTCAGAGTGAGGGCAATAAGAGGAACTACAACTTGGGAATAGTCTTTAATAAACTTGCGGTAGTAGTTTTTAAAACTTAGGTATCTCTGGAAAGTATTAAAATGAACCTATTTGTGGCCAAACCAAAATAGCTGAAACTTTGGGTCCATATGAAGACCTCCACAACAGATGATGTCACAGAGAAATGGCAGTTCATGATGCTCAAAGAAACATTTTTACAGCTTGGAATAAAGATGTTTTCATCTCTCTCAATTCAAAACAGAGCAGACATGAAGATAAATTGAGACCAGGTACCTGGAGATTAGGATATCATCCAGGTAGACTAAGACATACTGGAACACAGCCGTGCATTGCATAATCCTAAAGGCGTGATGAGATATTCATAATGACCATCATGGGTGTTAAATGCGGCCTTCCATTTATCATCCTCTTTAAAAAGAATATGTCAGAAGGATCACTCTACCTGTCTATATAGGCATGCAGGTCATAGGAAGTTGAATAAAATGCTACCTTATAGGGAACCTGTCATGTCAGTTTGAGCGTGTAAACTGCCCCCAGGTTATTGTTAGTGATGCAACATGCATCACTAACATGCTTTTTGCATTAATATCGGTGCTGTAATCTTTTGAAAAAATCAATTTATGTATTTATATCTTACTTGCTTGTTTAGTCATAGGGGTGTTCCTTTCCTTATTCAGTCCGGCTTGTACCGCCCATTCAATTTGAATTGCCCCGCTGTGATGATCGGCCCCAGCGCATGCGCAGTGACAATCGGCTCCTGCGCATGCACAGTGACGAGCGGCTCACGTGCACGCGCTTATTTTAAATGAAAGGGGGAGTTACCAATGTGAGATATATAGATCAGAAGAGCAGACTGTCAGTCTTCACATTTGTCACACTGTTAATGCCCCCTTTTATTTAAAATAAGCTCTTGAGGCTAATTCTCAAGATCTGTGTCCAGCTCATAGATCATAACAGATTATTTACATATTGAAAAATATGTAGATTTCTCTGGAATAAGACATTGAATTACAGATATCAAGGTATTGTATTCAACTTCCTATGACCTGTATGCCCATATAAATGGCTCAGGAGGGTTGATCCTACTAACAGATTCCCTTTAACGTGGATTAGGTTATAAACTCTATATGTAGATCTCATTTGGTGAAGATGGCAGCACCCTTAATCATATCAAATATTGCATAAATGAAGGGAAATGGATATGTGGTGCTCACAGCCCTACCCTGAGAGATGGGGGTACTCGGAGCCGGGTCAGATGTTGAGGGGGAGGTAGTAGCCGTGGCCTGGACCCGTTCCGTGCCCAGGGCCGTCACAATAAAAGATGTAATGGGCTTTCAGGTTTTGGTGTTAATCGAGTGGTTATATTGACTACGCCACCTGTGGTTTCTGGTGATCTTCCACCAGCACTGCGTTCAGTACTCTGAGGCGGGATGTAATGGCAGCAGCAGATGGTACTACTCCCCACAGGCGGAGCAGGGCCTCAGGGCAGAGAGAACAGGAGGATGGGAATTGTAGTGGGAGATGTGGTGCGGTGTCGTGCGGTGCCGCGTTGCAATAAGAAACCGGAGGTCATAGGGGTAGGCTTCCAAGCTTTTCTCACGGTAGAATGCACAGCTGCAAGGCTTCTCCCTGCTCCTCACGGCGCGCTGCGGCCACCAGGACCGGGGGTCGACAACCTCCGGGTAGTTCAGGTGCTTTGGTCAGGACCCCGCACCAGAGTGTTCCTAGACGTTCCCACTAGGTCCTCTCCTGTCCATATGTGGTGGTTGTACTAAGGCCGGGTCTCCCTCTGGACTATGCACAGAACAAGGGTACGGGTGGCGACTCCGCTCCGTCCGATACCCGGTGGGATCCACTGAGGCTCCGGGCTTCTCCGACTAAGACTTAAAGTGACAGAGTCAGATATCGGGGGCCAGTACGCCTCTTGCAGCAGGAATCCCTCTGACTAGGCCAGAATAGTGAGGACAGGTGGCGTATGCCGCTCCGTCTGCATCCCCCTGGGATCCTTTTGCCTGTGGAGCTTTACTCCTCTGCTCCCCTCCAGGCCTTCTTAAGTAAGGACCTTGACCGGGTAGAGACAGCCGTTAACTCTTGCCCGCTCCTCGACTCAAGGCCAGAGTACGAGGACCGTGTCCCCATCCACTGCAGGTTCACACAGAAAGCCACGTTCAGTGATGAAGATCACAATCAAAAGACCATGAACTTAAGATGGCTGGCTATTAAATATGAATTTAGTACGTGTAACCTCTAAGTGTGTCCTCCACCCTCACCCACTACTTGGTTCCCCCTATCTTTTGGTTCCCCCCCATCTCAACTTATCCCGGCTAGGGCAGCACCCTGGTGCATATAAGCCCCCCACAGGTGGGAGAGGTGTAGTGATGAATGCAGAGGTGGGGTCCTGACAGCTGCACCATCCTTACCTCGAAGGAGAGATACCGCACCTCATTAAAGAGATGCAGTACCCCTGTGGCAACCGAACCCTCAGGGGCGCCACAGATAATTGGCCTTTCAGCATTATTTTATTCAAACCCTGATAGTCTATGCATGGTCTTGTCTTTCCTCGATAAATTATGCAGAGATCCATCTTTCTTGTTTACAAAGAAGAATCCTGCATAGGCCAGAGTTGTAGACTTTTGGATGACTCACTTTTCCAGAATCTTTATCATTTAAACAGTCATGGCCACAGACTCATTAAGAAATAGTGGATAACTTCTTCCTCAAGGTGGTTCAGTGCCTTGAGGAAGGGATAAATTTGCAGTCAAATGAACAATGTGGAGGTAGCGTCTCGGCCTTCTGCTTGGAGAAGACAGCTGCATATCCCTGGTAAGGAATAGTGTTGAGCCACCCCCGTAGTGTTCGAGTTCGGTTCGGTTCGTCGAACACACGTGTGTTCGCCGAACTGTTCGTCGAACTGTTCGTCGAACACCTTCGAACACCGTTAAAACCAATGGCAGGCAAACAAAAACACATAGAAACACATAGAAAACACCTTCAAAGGTGTCCAAAAGCTGACAAACTGCTCAGAAGACATAACTAACACATGGAAAAATGACAAGTACATATAGTCATGCGAAAATAAAAGAGGTGGAGGAGTAAAAGGAGGGGGAGACACAGATATAGGCATGTCATGCCCTTCTAAAATCCAAAAAGTGAGAAGCCGACACGGCCAGTCCGCTCCTGCCCGTGCCACCTCCGTGTCGCCGGGTTTGTGCCAGAGCCGCGGTGAACCCTGACGGCCAGCCCCCCTCTCCCAATACTGGTGCCTGTCCGCTGGTGGGTCGAGCGAGCCCCCCTGTGGTGGAGGCAGCTCTAAGCTTTTTAATTTAAATTGTCTCTCTAATTTGAATGAATTCACTTTAAATCCATTTACAAGGATCTATTGGAGGGCAAGTCTCATGCCAGCAGCCGCGGTAATTCCAGCTCCAGTAGCGTCCACTAAAGCTGCTGCAGTTAAAAAGCTTTTATAAGGATCGAGCTCGGCTGTCCACCGCAAGGCATCCTACTGCCAGTCCCAGCCCCTATGCCTTGGGGTGCCTCCTGATGCTCTTCACTAAGTATCCCATGGTCCCGAAGCATTTCCTTTGAAAAAATTAAGTGTCTAAACTACAGGTGGTGCAGCTTGCTTAACAGCCGGGATAATCCGCTCACTAGCAGACACTGCTACTAGGCACAAAGTATTTCCTGGGCTAGATGCAGTTAAAAATTTGTAATTAGATACTCTCGTTGGATGCTGAGAAAGCATTCCATAGAGTCTCCTGGCACGCCATATATGATTCTCTTAAAAAGCTTGGGGTAGGGGTCTAGGGGACCCTTTTATAGCCAAAATCACGGCCCTGTATCGCAATACGTCACCTAGGCTGAAGATAAATGGAACTGTAGCACCCTGAGGGCTCGGTTGCTACAGAGGTATTGCACCTCACCCAGAGGTGTGATATCTCACTCTCAGGTAAGGAAGGAGTGTGGATCAGGACCCGACACCTGCATGCATTACACCACATTGCCGTGGGGCAGGGCGACCAATATGCCCCTGAGATGGGCACGACAGTCCCTGTCCCTGGCTGGAGTGGGGGGAGGGAACACTGAGGAAGGGGAACCCTGTAGTGCAGGAGCAGGGAGGAAGCAGTTCCTGGGTGCATTGAGAAGGGAGTATAAAAGGTGGGCACCATCTTAGTTCAGTGCAGAGAAGTCTGAGCAGAAGTGGCAGGGAGCAGGGGCTCTGCATGAGCTCTGCTCCGGAGGCGGGCCTAGTAACAGAGGCCCAGGCCTGGAAGAGGGAGAAGGAAGGAAGAGGAGCGGAGAAGGCTCCAGGAACGAGGAATGAAGGGATCCCAGGGGTGCGGACGGGCAAGTCGCCACCGCACGCCCGAATCCACCTGCGTGGAGGGGTCAGGCCAAATGGGGAGACCGGTCCCCGAACTAGTGGAGGCAGGAAACGACCCTCAGCTAGAAACCGGAGGCTCTGACATTTTATGTGGCGCAGCCCCTCGCTACACCCGCTAGGAAGGCACCACATAGGGTCAGGGAAACTGGCGCCAAGTTTACCAAGAGGAGGCCCGAGGCAGCCGGACAGAAGTGTTGGTAAGAAAGGCCAGACAAAGGACACACAAAGGGGGTCCTGTGAAGTGCTCCAAAGTTATCTGGGAGTTGTCTGAGCCCCTCACCTGGTGAGCACAGTACGACGTGGGCAGCCGTTACCTGCAGACGTGGTCTGGATAATAAGAACTGTGAGTAAAGGCCCTGAACTGCATCACTGACTCCGTGTCGTTACTGCTGCTGCCCTGCACCATCACCCCCATCCTCCGCATACACTGCCCTGAGGCTATACTCCTCCCGTGGGGAGTTATGCTACGCTCTGCTGCACCCACAACACCAGCCTCAGTGGTCTGCCCTGTAGCGGCGGTTCACTCTGACCGCAATCCACGGGTGGCGTAGTCGGACATTTAAACATGAAAACCACATAAATAGTTCCGCCACTGGTTTGACCGCCCTGAGCCACGGAACTGGGTCGCCGCCACGAAGACTACAACCACCAGCATCCACCAAAAAGGGTCCGGCTCCGGGTGTCCCAGGGGGTGCGTCAGAACATTTTCATCACCTTTCACAATCACCAATGGGACAAGGCAGTGATGTCCTCTGTCCCCTCTCTTATACATCCTAGTGACGGAGCACCTGCTCTCATCAATTCGCCATAACCCCAATATTAGGTGGATTGAGGTGGGAGGCACCGAGTACAAGTGCTCTCTATTTGCTGATGATGTCCTAGTATATATCACTCAATCACATATATCCATCCATGCTGTTATGGCTGAAATAGATCACTTTGTTACATGGTAAAATTTTAAAATCAATGCAGCGAAGTCTGAGGCCCTCGATGTCTCCCTCCCCAAATCCATATAGGATTCCATCCAGTCCAACTTTCCCTTTGCCTGGCCCTCACAGGGTATCAAATACTTAGGAATTCCTATTCATAGAGACCTCTCCCATCTATGTTATCTTAATTTTGGGCCCTTTATTGAACAACTCCATACAGACCACGGTTGGCAAGTTAGAACTGTAATATTCACTACGTGAACCACTGGTGTTTTGTGGAAAAGCACATGTACACTGCGTTCCAAATTATTATACAAAAAGTGTTTAGGAGTGATAAGGGAAGAATTTGTTTGTTTGTCAGTTAAACTCATTGATGGTGATGTGTGTCAGGGCTCTTTATATCACTGTAAGCAATTGCAGACACCTGTGCTAATTAGTTTGGCAGGTGTGTCCAATGAAAGGCAAGACTACTTAAGAAGGCTCTCTCACATTATTAAGCAGCCTACATTTTCTGCCAAAATGGGAAAGAAAAAGGATGTGTCGGCTGCTGAGAAGCAACAAATTGTGGAGTGTTTAGGTCAAGGCATGACTACAATCAACATTGTGCGATGATCAGGATGAAGTGTCTTGGCAATCAAGAAGTATGTAGCTGATTCACAGTACACACGTGTGCGTGCTGATAAGGGCAAATTGAGGACTCTTTCCTACAGGCAATTACGTCAGGTTGAAAGAGCAGCGGCAAAAAAGCCTTGTCATAGCAGCAGACAAGTTTTTGAAGCTGCTTGTGCCTCCAACGTCCCCCGAACATCAAGATGCAGGGTCCTTCAGAGGTTTGCAGCTGTGCATGCGCCATCCTGTCGACCTCCTCTATCCACTTCACACAAGCAGAAACGGCTCCAGTGGGCCAAACATTACATGAAGACTGATTTCAAAACTGCTTTGTTCACGGATGAGTGCCGTGCAGCGCTCGATGGTCCAGATGGATGGAGTGGAGGATGGCTGGTTGATGGACACCCCACGCAAACACGGCTACAGCGCCAACAAGGAGGAGGTGGAGTAATGTTTTGGGCTGGAATCATGGGGAGAGAGATTGTCGGCCCCTTTAGGATCCCTGAAGGCGCTAAAGATGAACTCCATAATGTATGTGGATTTTCTCAAACAGCACTTCCTGCCATGGTTCAAGAAGAAGAACCGTGTATTTCACAGCAAGATCATTTTTCTGCATGATAATGCACCATCTCATGCTGCACATAAAACATCTGCATCTCTGGCTGATATGGGCATAAAAGGGGACAAACTTATGGTGTGACCCCCATGCTCCCCTGACCTCTACCCCATTCAGAACCTTTGGAGCATCATTAAAAGGAGTGTCTATGATGGCGGGAGGCAGTTCACATCTAAGCAACAGCTCTGGGAGGGTATTCTGTCCTCATGCAAAACAATTGAAGCAGAAACCATCCAAAACCTGACAAATTCAATGGACGAGAGAGTTCAGAAGCTCCTTTCGAACAAGGGGTCCTATGTGAAAATGTAACATCACCTAGAATAAAGTTTTGAGTTGAAAACTGTTTGATTTCAGTTTCTAACAACCTGCTAATGCTTATAATTTCAAAAATGACCATTTTTTTGGTCTTTATTAAAATGAAAAGGTTGATCGAAAAGTTTGGGGGATCTAAGAGTGTGGCAACCCAGTAGTCATGATTACTTCGAATTCTGACAATATGAGAGTCCTGCTGCAGGTAGTGCAGCAAGAAGGCACTTATGTGCCTTGCGCATCTCGGAGCCCCAAAATTATTTTCCGGGCTAGATGCAGCTAAAAATTATTTTTAATTTTAAATCTGGTGAAGCTTTAGTATAGATGGCCTAATAGGATCAGTGCTGCACACTGCTACAAAGCCCAAATTATTTTCCAGTCAAGATGCAGATAAACATGATTAGTAATTTGAAAGCTTAAAACGGTTGGTAGGGTGATTTTAACCAATCATCAAGCTTTTACTCTCCCCAGGATGACACAGGGGTAGAAAAGTCGTTTCGGATCCATGATTTGTTCATCTTTATGAACGTGAGTCTGTCTACATTATCAGTGGAGAGCCGCGTGCGCTTATCTGTCAGCACACCACCAGCAGCGCTGAACACACGTTCAGACACAACGCTGGCTGCGGGGCATGACAAGATCTCCAAGGCGTAAGTGGCTAGCTCCGGCCATTTATCCAGATTGGAAGCCCAAAAAGAGCAAGGGTCCAGTGACACAGTCGTGGCTTCAATGTTTACTTGGAGATACTCCTGTACCATCGTCTCTAGGCGTTGACTATGTGTCAGACTTCTTGTCTCCTGTGGCCTTGCAAAGGATGGGCTAAAAAAGTGGTGAAATGATTCCGCAAAATTGATGTTACCAGCAGATACTGTGGTTCTGTTACGGTTTGAGTGCTGAACACTTGACGGTCCCACGGTTGGCAAGTTGGAACTGTGAGATTCACTACGTGCACCACTGGTATTTTGTGGAAAAGCACATGTAAGATTCTGCAACAGTCTCTGCTGATACTCCTGCATGCGTGCATCCCTTTCTATGGCAGGAATAATTTCTGCAAATTTACTTTTGTACCGGGGATCTAACAGTGTGGCAACCCAGTAGTCAGGATTATTTCTAATTCTCACAATTCGAGGGTCATGTTGCAGGTAGTGCAGCAAGAAGGCACTCATGTGTGTTGCGCATCCAGGAGCACAAAGTCCCTGTTGTGTTGGTGGCGAGGTAACAATCATGCTTCCTTCCTCTGTCCTCTCCCCCCAACCTCGCACAACAGAAATGTGATCAAGGTCTCCCTCATCTGATGAGTCTTCCATCAGTTCGTCCTCCACTTCTTCCTGGGCTCCTGCACCTTCCTCACTAGTTTGGCTGCTACCATGCGCCCTGGTAAAACCATCTCCCCCACCCTCACATGCCTGCCGCCTTGGTGCTGCCGACCGTCTGGACCTTGCAGATGTTAGCCCTTCCGCATACAACTCCTCCTCCTCTACTTCCTCCACCTCCTCTTGTGCCACCACCTAACTCCGAATTCTGTTTAACATGTGCTCCAGCATGTAAATCACCGGAATAGTCATGCTGATAATGGCATCGTCAGCACTAAACATCTTCGTCGCCATTTCAAAACTGTGCAGAAGGGTGCATAGGTCCCTGATCTGAGACCACTCCTCCAGCGTGATTTGCCCCACCTCTGAATCTCGTTGGCCCAGGCTATACGTCAGAACGTATTGCACCAGGGCTTGTCGGTGCTGCCACAGTCGCTGCAACATGTGCAGAGTTGAATTCCACCGGGTAGGCACATCGCATTTTAGCCGGTGAAGTGGCAGGCCCAACGACTTCTGTAGAGATGTAAGTCGCTGAGCTGCGGGATGCGAACGGCGGAAGTGAGCACACAGCGACCGTGCCCTCTGCAGAAGGCCATCTAGTCTGGGATAGTGGGCTAAAAATTGCTGGACAACCAGGTTCAACACGTGAGCCATACAAGGCACGTGTGTGACATTGCCCCGGCGAAGGGCCGCACCCAGGTTTGCAGCATTGTCGCACACGGCCTTCCCTGGTTTCAGGTCCAGTGGAGACAACCATTCATGAAATTGGTTCTCCAGAGCTGACCACAACTCCTCAGCTGTGTGACTCACATTTCCCAGACATTTCAATGTAAAAACCGCCTGATGACGTTGAGCCCTACTGCCAGCATAGTAAGGAGGTGTGCAGGATCCCTTCTGCGCAGTTAGAAAGCTTGTGGCATGACCAGACAGGCTTTGGGTGCAGGTGGAAGACCGAGAGGAGGTTGAGGAGGCAGAAGCAGTGGAGGAACTTTAACATAAAGAGGATTGACGCACAACTCGTGGGGACGGCAAGACTTGGACAGCAGCCCCTTGTCCTGCTGTCACCATAGTTACCCAGTGTCCAGTCAGCGACATGTAACGCCCCTGTCCATGCCTACTCGTCCAAGTGTCTGTGGTGAAATGCACCCTGTCACACACAGAGTTTCTCAAAGAAGCGGTGATGTTGTGTGCGACATGCTGGTGGAGCGCAGGCACACCTTTCTTTGAGAAGTAGTGCCGACTGGGCATCTGGTACTGGGGCACTGCGACGGACATAAGGTCTCGAAAATCCTCTGTGTCCACCAGGCGGAAAGGCAGCATTTCTGTAGCCAAGAGCTTGCAGATGGTGAAATTCAACCTCTTAGCTTTCTCATGGCTAGGAGGAAATGGTCTTTTACTTGTCCACATCTGAGGGACCGAGGGCTGGCTATTGTGCTTAGACGGGGTTGATAAGGGTGTCCCCGGCAAACTGCCGGTCTGTGAGGAAGATGCAGGCGGACATGTTAGGTTGCCTTGATCCAAAGGTGGTGCTATCGATGTCGGACAGCGCTCAACACCAGCTGGTGTTACCACCTCCAAAGAAAATGATGACCTGCCAATCACGCTGGCTGTTGCGGGTAAAGAGGTGGCAGGTCTGCGCCCCAAAACAGGTGTGACTGCTGTCCCCCCAGTCACAGAGGATGAAGAGGCCGCGGATGCACAAGATATGGCAGACGGTGATTGGCCCGGCCGGCTAGGCCGCATTGTAGCACACTGAGCTTCCCACTGCAACTTATGCTTCATGTCCATGTGCCGGTTCATGCATGAAGTACTCAAACTATGTATTTTTTGGCCTCTACTTAGCTTTTGCTGACAAATGTTACAGATAACACGAGTTGGGTCATCTTTATCGATCTGAAAAAATGCCCAGGCTATGCAAGGCTTAGCACCCATGCGACCTGAAGAGCCACCACGACTTGTGGTGAGAGGCAGAGTTGTGTTTGAGGATGCAGTTGTTGACGTGCTTCCAGTACTACGTCTCTGTCCAGGAAGGCGCAACCTGACCTCGTCGTCACTAGCATCTTCCTCCACCTCCTCTGCTGACCTCATCTCTTGGCTGACTGTGGGTTGACAGTAAGTGGGATCTCCGACCTCATCATCATCACCCTGTGCGTTATCACACCCGTCGTCCTCAGAGCCAACCTGTTCCTGCCCTGACAAAAAACTAAAGTTGTCGCTCCAATCAGGTATTTGAGTCTTATCATCGTCTTCCTCATTGTCTCCACCAACAGGAGTTACAGTTTGGGAATGAGGGTCTACATTATGGTCAGAACCTTCTGCGTCTGGTCCTGGATCCGACTCATAAAGATTCTGGGCATCAGTGCAGATCATTTCCTCGTCTGGATTCACAGAAGCGCTGGAGTCGACCTCTGATTCCCAGGCTATAGTATGAGTAAACAGCTCTGCAGACTCAACCATCTGTTCTACCTCATACTCAGACGGGCAGCTGGAGATTTGGGAGCTGTGAGGAAGCAAGTGCGATTTGGGTGACACCTTTGAGGACTGGAGTATTTGTGATGTTGAAGTTGATGTGGAGGAGAGCCCACTTAAAGGAGCACTTGATATCCGTTGAAGCACCTGCTGTTTTTGTGCCTCATCTGGAATTTGTAGCGATTGGCGTGGCCGTAAGAAAGGGATCTTATCACATTGTCCGCTAAAAGAAGTAGACATTTTAGTTTGGCTGGAAGATGGTCTTTCTTCTGCAGATGTTACTGTTGCTTTAACACCTACCCCACGGACACAACCTTTTTTCCCCTTCCCAACACGCCTATTCCCCTTTCCACCAGCAGCAGGCCTTTTTCCACTCATTTTGGTGGTTAACTAATTCACAACTCTGGAGTTGTTTGCACAAAAAAACAATGGATGGTAACCGAGCAGAGCTGAGTGGCCAAACTGTGGTATTAGGCCAAAACTATTGGCTGGGTTAGATGCAGAAAAAAATTATTTTGAATTTGCAACCTGATGGAGGTCAGTATAGATGGACTAATACAAATAGTCCCACACACAGCTAGAAGCCCAAATATTTTTTCAGAGGTACTGTAGATGCAGATAAAAATTAGTTTTAATTTGCAACCTGATGGAGGTCAGTATAGATGGACTAATAGAGAAAGTCCGACACACTACTAGAAGGCCAAATATTTTTTCAGAGGTAGATGCAGAAAAAAATATATTCAGTTTGCAACCTGATGGAGGTCAGTATAGATGGACTAATACAAATAGTCCCACACACAGCTAGAAGCCCAAATATTTTTTCAGAGGTACTGTAGATGCAGATAAAAATTATTTTTAATTTGCAACCTGATGGAGGTCAGTATAGATGGACTAATAGACCAAGTCCCACACACTGCTAGAAGCCCAAATATTTTTTCAGAGCTAGATGCAGAAAAAAATTATTTTTAATTTGCAACCTGATGGAGGTCAGTATAGATGGACTAATAGACCAAGTCCCACACACCACTAGAAGCCCAACTATTTTTTCAGAGCTAGATGCAGAAAAAAATTATATTCAATTTGCAACCTGCTGGAGGTCAGTATAGAAGGACTAATAGAACAAGTCCCACACACTGCTAGAAGCCCAAATATTTTTTCAGAGCTAAATGAAGAAAAAAATTATTTTTAATTTGCAACCTGATGGAGGTCAGTATAGATGGACTAATAGACCAAGTCCCACACACTGCTAGAAGCCCAAATATTTTTTCAGAGCTAGATGCAGAAAAAAATTATTTTTAATTTGCAACCTGATGGAGGTCAGTATAGATGGACTAATAGACCAAGTCCCACACACTGCTAGAAGGCCAAATATTTTTTCAGAGCTAGATGCAGAAAAAAAATATTTTTAATTTGCAACCTGATGGAGGTCAGTATAGATGGACTAATAGACCAAGTCCCACACACCGCTAGAAGCCCAAATATTTTTTCAGAGCTAGATGCAGAAAAAAATTATTTTTAATTTGCAACCTGATGGAGGTCAGTATAGATGGACTAATAGACCAAGTCCCACACACTGCTAGAAGCCCAAATATTTTTTCAGAGCTAGATGCAGAAAAAAATTATTTTTAATTTGCAACCTGATGGAGGTCAGTATAGATGGACTAATAGACCAAGTCCCACACACCGCTAGAAGCCCAACTATTTTTTCAGAGCTAGATGCAGAAAAAAATTATATTCAATTTGCAACCTGCTGGAGGTCAGTATAGAAGGACTAATAGAACAAGTCCCACACACTGCTAGAAGCCCAAATATTTTTTCAGAGCTAAATGAAGAAAAAAATTATTTTTAATTTGCAACCTGATGGAGGTCAGTATAGATGGACTAATAGACCAAGTCCCACACACTGCTAGAAGCCCAAATATTTTTTCAGAGCTAGATGCAGAAAAAAAATATTTTTAATTTGCAACCTGATGGAGGTCAGTATAGATGGACTAATAGACCAAGTCCCACACACCGCTAGAAGCCCAACTATTTTTTCAGAGCTAGATGCAGAAAAAAATTATATTCAATTTGCAACCTGCTGGAGGTCAGTATAGAAGGACTAATAGAACAAGTCCCACACACTGCTAGAAGCCCAAATATTTTTTCAGAGCTAAATGAAGAAAAAAAATATTTTTAATTTGCAACCTGATGGAGGTCAGTATAGATGGACTAATAGACCAAGTCGCACACACTGCTAGAAGCCCAAATATTTTTTCAGAGCTAGATGCAGAAAAAAATTATATTCAGTTTGCAACCTGATGGAGGTCAGTATAGATGGACTAATAGACCAAGTCCCACACACCGCTAGAAGCCCAACTATTTTTTCAGAGCTAGATGCAGAAAAAAATTATATTCAATTTGCAACCTGCTGGAGGTCAGTATAGAAGGACTAATAGAACAAGTCCCACACACTGCTAGAAGCCTAAATATTTTTTCAGAGCTAAATGAAGAAAAAAATTATTTTTAATTTGCAACCTGATGGAGGTCAGTATAGATGGACTAATAGACCAAGTCCCACACACTGCTAGAAGCCCAAATATTTTTTCAGAGCTAGATGCAGAAAAAAATTATATTCAGTTTGCAACCTGATGGAGGTCAGTATAGATGGACTAATAGAATGATGCTATGCCCAAAAGATTTTACTTCACTAGGTGCAGTAAAAAAATTGGTATTCTATACACAGGTGTTATATCTTGCAACACAGATAGGCTACTCCACTGACTAACACACTCTGCAATAGGCCAAAAAGGATTAGCTTTGCTAGATTCAGCCAAATGCTGTGAAAAAAACTTGCACAGCACTGGCACAGACCTGCCTGGCAAAAACTGATAGGAACTCATGTAACCTAGTCCTGAAAAGGACTCCAATTACAATTAGTCTTTACTCCCACAACCTATCTATTTAAGAGCACAGACCTCCCTGATAAAAGTCGTAGGAAATGCTGTAACCTAGTCCTTAAAAGGACTGCAATCACAACTATTCCCTACTCCCAAGCTATCTGTATATTTGTGCGAAAATTGGCTTGAAATTAACAAGGTATAGCGCACACAGCAACAGCGGTGCCGTCTAACACGCAGCTGCAGCAGTGAGAAAATGGTGGCGACGGGGAAAATGGCTTGTACACTCAAACTGCGTATTAACATTAATTTTCATCATTACTGAGAAAAAATCCAGTTATGATTTTGGTGCACGAACAGTTATCGAACATAACCTCGAACAGCCGAATTTTTCTCAAATTGTTCGTGTTCGCCGAACGGCTCGAACACCGCCCAAAACAGCTCGAATTTGAGATTGGCGAACAGTTCGAGTAGAACAACGCTCATCTCTAGTAAGGAACAGGCATGTTGGAGGAAATTGAGGCAGAGCAGAGTTTTAAAGAAGGTGTTGGAGGTCGAGGGGAAATTATCATGCTTTTCTTTGCACCAAATGTATTTCTTTAGTGCAAAAAAACTGGTAGAACAGCAACTTTAAATTTCCCAATAGTGTGATAAGTTCTTATTATTTGTTTCTTATGGTTGCTTATATAACGGCAGTATATTTCAAATCATCTCACAGACACTAAAAGAAAAATGAATGTAAAGTATTTTTAAAATGCTTTGCATTAAAATGATTCAAAATAACATTTTAACTCACATTTGTAAAATGTTGACCGTATCTAAACTGTAAAACAAGCGACTTAAATAGCTCTATTTGCATCCATTTACCATTTGGTCAAAGGAATAATAATGTTAGAGTGTTACACAGTCTAGACAGGTGCAAGCTAAGTCACATAAATAGAAATGACCTGACACATATCCATTTCATCCTTTTAGTACATAAGCAAATGTATAATGCAACTAATATATATAATTGATGTGCTTTATTTAGTGTAATAAAGACTTGAAATGAGATTTTGAAATATGAATTTTCCAGCTTTGCTCAATTTTTCCCCAGAACTCGATTTCCGTTATTTATTTCCCTGCAAATCTCAATACCTAGCCTATAATTAACCAGAAAAGATATGAATAACACTTTGGGGAGCAGTGAACCACTTTTTAGCTCTTTAATGCAAGTACAACCTTATTAATGTCTAATCAATTTTAGCCAACAGTTTAACAATACACTGCAATATCAGACTTTTTGGGCTGCTTTAATTGTAGAAACGGTCCAAAAATTATCCTTTTTTGAGTAAAGATTCCTGACTTGCTGGGGTTTATACACAAGCGGTGCAAACTGAATAAGCTACTGCTTTTTCACAAGAAGTGATGATAGTCTCACATCCCAAAAGGAAGCACCTACTATAGGTCACTGTAAGAGATGAGCGAACAAATTAGAATAGACTTGAATTCTATGCAAATATTTGCCAAAATGTAGATTTTTTTGTAATTCGCTTTCCTGCACATAGATCATATGTCACGGGTGTGTCGGAGGTGACAGACAGTCACCCTGCAGTGGTCTGCAGGAGATCTGCACGTGTGGCAACGCAGACAGCTGCCTACATAGGAGGCTGTGTTTAGGACCCAGCGACTACCTCCCTTTAGTCTGGGTGTATCTATACCTGGTGTGTCTAAGTGGGCTTCGCTGGTTATATTCATTCCTACTTGGTACTTGGCTGAAGTAGCATCACGTCCTCTTTGGAGTCCTTAGGCCATGTGCCCTTATGGAGTTTCTTCTAAAGCTAAGTTGTAATTCCCCTGTGTTGTTTTACCCTTTTGTCTTTAGAGTGCTAGCGGAGGTTGACTAGTGCTTATCTTTTTCCACCCCCCCGTTGTAGCCTTACGCCAGGGATAGAAGGATGAGGCACATGATCGGTGACAGCTGCGGAGGCTGTATAGGGACGGTAGGGGAAGACTAGGTGAAGCTAGTCCAGTTTAGGAGGTCACCACTTCCCCTTTCCCTAGTGTCTGGGCTCCCTTTACCTTTCCCCCCTGTATTGCATCCACTCCTGGCGTGACATTATAACCGACCGAGCATGTTTTTTGGAAAAAAAAGACACAAATCTGACACTTTGGGTTCCTTTTTTTTTCTGTGTGTTTTTGGGGGTGTACCTTTTTTTATTCCTTTCTCCCTTGGTATGGGATCAGTTGCAGAGCTTGCAGAGTGGCTGCACACGCTGTCTCTGGAGGTGAATGACTTCTGCTGTGAAGTGCAGCAGCAGTTTCAGCGGCTGCAGATCACCAATGTGGGGGTCTGCTGGTAGGCCTGTCCAGCCTGAGCCCAAGGTTGCCCTCCCGGACAGGTTTTTAGGAGGTAGGAAAGGTTTTTTGTGTTTAAGGAGGTATGCAAATGGTACTTCAAACTTCGTCCCTACTCCTCCGGTAATGAGGAGCAATGGGTTAGCATTGTGATCTCTCTACTGCAGGGCGATCCTCAGTCATGGGCGTTTTCGTTACCGAAGGATTCGGTTTGTCTCCAATCTGTGGAGGGTTTTTTTGGAGCTCTTGCCCTCATCTATGATGACCCTGACCAAGTTGCCTTGGCTGAGTCTAAGCTACGTCGCCTTCAGCAGGGGATTCGGTCAGTGGAAACATACTGTTCGGAATTCCGTAGATGGGTAACGGATTCCAAATGGAATGACTCAGCCCTTAAAAGTCAATTTTGTGAGGGGCTAACAGAAAGGTTGAAAGATGCCTTGGCTGTATATGATACCCCTCAGTCCTTGGAGGTTGCCATGTCTTTGGCCATACGTCTGGATAGGTGCCTTCGGGATAGACGGGTGCGACCTCCTTCTCCAGGGCCTTCTTGTCGGGGTTGTGTACCTTTGCCAAGGGAGCGGTCTGGGGGTGAACCAGTACTGGGGGAAGTGGAGGAACCTATGCAGTTAGAGGGTGTCTCTACATCATACATCTCAAGAAAAAAGGCGTATGTTTTTTTTGTGGGAAAAAGGGACACTTTGTTGGGACCTGTCCTTCAATTCCAAAACAAAAAGAGACTCAATTAACTCTCGGTAGTCTGGAGTTGGATAAACAAGGGGTGCATTTGTGGCCAAACTGCCGTTTCCGCTTTGTCCTGATTGCAGTGGTGGTGCTAGGGAGCAAAATCGAAAAAAATTCTGTGTTTGTTGACAGTGGAGCCGGGGTCAGCATGGTTGATGCTGAGTTTGTGAAAACTCATGGTCTCGCTTGCTGTGCTTTAGCTGAACCTATTTCCATCTTTGTCATTGACTCGGCGCCACTTACACAAAAAGCATTTACGCAGATTGTACATAATGTGAAACTGAGGGTGGGTCAGTTCATTGTGAAATCATTCCTTGCTATGTTTTGGAGAATCTCCCTACTTCGATTGTTTTAGGTATCTCCTGACTTGTTAAACATAATCCATCAGTGGATTGACGAGTCGGGGTGATTATTGAATGGGGAGATTACTGCCATGAGAACTGTCTGAATGTTTCTATTGCTGCTGTCTCTATGGGGATACTGCCTGCTTATCTGTCTGGTTTTGAGGATGTTTTTTCTGAGAAGGGGTGTCAGGATTTGCCTCCTCATCGTGCTTATGTCTGTCCTATTAACCTGACCCCCGGAGCTAAACTACTCAAGTCCAGACTGTATAATCTTTCTGGCCCTGAGAGACAAGCCATGAAGGATTTCATTGCGGAAAGTCTGGAGGAGGGACATATCAGACCCTCATCTTCGCATGTGGCGGCAGGGCTCTTCTTTGTGAAGAAAAAAGATGGCGGTCTACGTCCCTGTTTAGATTTCCGGGAATTAAATCAAATTACCATCCATGATCCATATCCTCTTCCTCTGATTCCTGATTTGTTCAGCCAGGTTGCGGGAGCTAAGGTATTCTCCAAGTTGGAATTAAGGGGAGCCTACAATCTGGTTAGAATCAGAGAAGGGGACGAATGGAAGACAGCGTTCAATACTCCTGAAGGTCATTTCAAGAGTCTGGTTATGCCTTTTGGCTTGACCAATACACCTGAGGTATTCCAGCATTTCATAAATTATATTTTTCATCATTTGGTGGGGAGGTTTGTGGTGGTCTATCTGGATGATGCCAAATGTAACGGGTCTGGGAGGTGGAACCTCTGAGCTACTATACAAAGGGGCAGTCCTTGTACGGAAGCGGGTGGCTCCCAGGGAAGGCGGGCAGGTAGTCACGGCAAGTGACAGGGACAGGCTCTGGATAGAAGGGCAGGAGGTCACGGCAAGTGACGGGAACAGTCTCTTGACAGGCAGGTGGTCACGGCAAGTGACAGCAGGGTAGGAGTCTCTAGACAGGCAGGTGATCACGGCAAGTGACAGCAGGGTAAGAGTCTCTCGGCTGGCTGGCAGGTGGTCATGGCAAGTGACGGCAGAGCTTCCAGGTAGGCTAGCTGGCGGGTAGCAGGTGAGCGCCCCCAGGTGAGCGGATAAGGGTCTCTCGGCTGGCTGGCAGGTGGTCACGGCTAGTGACGGCAGAGCCTCCAGGTAGGCTAGCTGGCGGGTAGCAGGTGAGCGCTTCCGGGTGATTGTATAAGAGTCTCTCGGCTGGCTGGCAGGTGGTCTCAGGCAGGTATCAGGCAGGTATCAGGCAGGTATCAGGCAGGTGCTTCCGGATACGCAGGCGGACTGGTCCATAGACAGACTGGCGGATGCTGGTAGACAGACTGTCGGACCGCAGGGAATGCAAGCAGGTAGACAGAGCTGGAAAACAGACTGGCAACGGGACCTGAGGGCTGAAGCAGAGGTGAAAGGCTTTGCAACAGCTTTGCTCGGGCACCTCCATTTTGGAGGAGGTGCCTTATATATGGGAGCTCCACCGGCAATTGGCCGGGGACTCCTTAGAACGGCGCGTGCGGCCCCTTTAAGAGAGAGGGAGCACGCGCGCCCTAAGCACAGTGCCCGGGAAGCGGCGAGCGCTGCCAGCAGCGCAAGAAGAGGACGCCGAGGACGGAGCAGGGAGGTGAGAGGAACGGCGTCTCCGCCTAGCAGGAGGCAGTGACGCCGACGCTACACCAAACCTGCCAAACTAGAGAAATGTGTTTTTGCTGTTCAGGAGGTCAGTTTTTGGGGTACTTGTTGCCATCTTCAGGTTTTCGGATGGATCTGGAGAAGATCCGTGCAGTCCTTGAATGGGAATGTCACGAGAACCTGAAGGCCCTACAACATTTTCTGGGCATTACTAATTTTTACAGAAAATTCATCCAAAATTACTCTGTTGTAGTGAAACCCCTTACTGACATGACTAAGAAGGGGTCTGATTTTTCCAAATGGTCGGATGCTTCCCTCCAGGCTTTTTCTTCCTTAAAGAATCATTTTGCCACTGCACCTATACTCAGTCAACCCGATGTTTCTCAACCCTTTATTGTGGAGGTCGATGCTTCGGATGTCGGGGTTGGGGCTGTGTTGTGTCAGGGTTCGTCCCCTGGTAAATGGCGTCCATGCACCTTCTTGTCTAAAAAATTGTCTTCAGCTGAGAGAAATTATGACGTGGGTAATAGGGAACGTTTGGCGATCAAATTGGCGTTCGAGGAATGGCGTCACTGGTTGGAGGGGGCTGTCTATCCTATTACTGTTATTACCGACCATAAGAACCTGTCATATCTCCAGTCAGCTAAATGTCTCAACCCTAGGCAAGCCAGATGGTCCCTGTTTTTAACTAGGTTCACTTTTCGTCCAGGGATCAAAAACGTCAAGGTTGATGCGGAGCTTCCCTGGTGGTGGTGACCATGAGAACCCTGCCCCGATATTACAGAAAGGGGTAGTTATTTTGGCTCTTTTTCCTGAACTGGAGGGTGAGGTGCTGGAGGCTCAGGGGGACGTCCCTGCCTCCTGTCCTTCAGGAAAATTACTTGTACCACCTGATCTGTGCCATAAAGTAATCAAGGAACATCATAACTCAGTGCTTGCTGGGCATCCAGATGGTAAGGCAACTGCGGACCTCCTCTCTCATCGTTTTTGGTGGCTGGGGTTGCATCGGGATGTAATTGAACACATAGCTGCTTGTAGTATTTGCGTGCATCTGTCTGGTACTCTTCTTCCGCTACTTATGCCTAGCAGGCCATGGACACACTTGTCCATGGATTTTATTACTGACCTACCTGTTTCTGCAGGTAAAACGGTTGTTTTGGTAGTAGTAGATAGGTTCAGTAAAATGGTTCACTTCGGCTCTTTACCTGCACTTCCCAATGCTAAGACACTTGCCCAGGTGTTCATAAATGAGATTGTGAAGCTTCACGGTGTTCCTTCCGATGTGGTGTCTAATCGGGGGACCCAGTTTGTTTCCAAGTTCTGGAACGCATTCTGTTCTCGACTGGGGGTGCAGCTGTCCTTTACCTCTGCCTTCCACCCTCAGTCAAATGGTAAGACCGAGTGGGTCAATCAAAACTTGGAGACATACCTCAGGTGTTTTGTCTCCGAAAATCAGGAGGATTGGGCATCCTACTTCCGGCTGGCAGAATTTGCCATCAACAATCATCGTCAAGAATCCACTGGCAGATCACCATTTTTCGGTGCATACAGTTATCATCCAAAGTTTGGTACTTTCAGTGGGGGAGAAGCTTCAGGAGTTCCTGAAGAGGAACGGTTTGCTTCGACGCTCTCCTCGGTGGGCAGGGTGTTCTGTGTAATTTGAAGACCATGGGTGACAGGTATAAACATATGGCTGACAGAAAACGCTTGCCAGGTCCAGACCTGAATGTGAATGACTTTGTGTAGTTGTCTAACAAGAATATAAGATTGAGAGTTCCTTCTTGGAAGCTGGGACCTAGGTTTATTGGTCCCTACAAAATTACCGCCGTCATTAACCCAGCATCGTTTTGTCTTGAGCTTCCTCAGGCCCTTAAGGTTCACAATGTGTTCCACAGGTCCTTACTCAAAAGGTACGTAGAAACTCTTGAGCCCTCACCTCTACCACCGCCCCCAGTAATGGTTGATGGAAATTTGGAGTTCGAGATTTCGAGGATAGTAGATTCTTGTCTCCAACGTTGTTCTCTGCAATACTTGGTGCACTGGAAAGGCTATGGTCCGGAGGAGAGGACGTGGGTTTCAGCGTCAAAGGTGAACGCTCCCAGATTGGTTCGCTCTTTTCACACCTCTTTTCCTGAGAAACCCGGTCCTGAGTGTCCGGATGCCACTCGTAGAGGGGGTACTGTCACGGGTGTGTCAGAGGTGACAGACAGTCACCCTGCAGTGGGCTGCAGGAGAGCGCCACGTTTGGCAATGCAGACAGCTGCCTATATAGGAGGCTGTGTTTAGGACCCATTGACTACCTTCCTTTAGTCTGGGTGTATATATACCTGGTGTGTCTAGGTGGGTGTCGCCAGTTATATTCATTCCTACTTGGAACTTGGCTGAAGTAACATCACGTCCTCTTTGGAGTCCTGAGGCCGTGTGCCCTGTTGGAGTTTCTTCTAAAGCTAAGTTGTAATTCCCCTTTGCTGTTTTCCCCTTTTGGGGAGGTTGACTAGTGCTCATCTCCTTCCACCCCCAGTTGTAGCCTTACCCCAGGGACAGTAGGGCAGGGACACATGATCGGAGACAGCTGCGGAGGCTGTACAGTGATGGTAGGGGAACACTAGGTGATGCTAGTCCAGTTTAGGAGGTCACCACTTCCCCTTTCCCTTTCCCCTCTGTATTGCACCCACTCCTGGCGTGACAGCAGAATTCCAAACATTTTCCTGAACCATAAAAGGCCATCAAATTGTTTAAAAAATAAAAAAAAACCTTCTACTTGTCTTTCAGCACACCTATCCAGCCCCTCTGCTATTCATCACCACCTGTCTGGTCCTCTCTGCATCTTCTGTTTTCCCCCCACTTGCTCTGGAGTAACCAGGCCTCTGACGCGGAGCCAGGACTCCCGGATTTCATAAGGCCCGGAAAGGTTATGTGCATAAGTGTGAAAGGTCATGCCGCAAGTAATGATGTCATGATGCTGTAACCTTCCACATGCTTGCGCAGAAGCCTCCCGGGCCCTATGAAAGCCAGAAGTTCTGACTCAATGTGAGAGGCATGGGATTTCAATCATGAGCTGCAGGAAATTAGAAGATGTGGCAAAGGATAGACAGGTGGTGGTGACTAGCAGAGGGGTCAAAGAGGTGACTGGTAAAGTTAGTATAAGGATATATTTTTAAAAAGATCACATTTAATTTGCTATGGGGTATACAGTATATCACAAAAGTGAGAACATCCCTCACATTTTTGAAAATATTTTATTCTATCTTTTCATAGGACAACACTTAAGATATGATACTTTGATACAATGTAAAGTAGTCAGTGTACAGCTTGAATAATAGTTCAAATTTGGTGTGCCCTCTAAATACCTCAACACACAACCATTAATGTCTAAACTGCTGGTAACAAAAGTGAAAACGGCCTAATTGTGCCCAGAGTGTCAATATTTTGTTTGGCCACAATTTTTTCAAGCTTAACTCTCTTGGGCATGGAGTTCACTAGAGCTTTGCAGGTTGCCACAGGAATCCTCTTCCATTCCTCTATGACGATGCGCTCCTCCACCTTATATTTGATGATGCCCCACAGATACTCAATAGGATTTTGGTCTGGTGACATGCTTGACCAGTCCAACACCTTTACCCTCAGCAAGACCGTTGTAGTCTTGGAGGTGTGTTTGGAGTTGTTATCATATAGGACTACTGCCCTGTGTCCCAGTTTCCGAAGGGATGGGATCATGCTCTGCTTCAGTATTTCACAGTACATGTTGGCATTCATGGTTCCCTCAATGAACTGTAGTTCCCCAGAACTGGCAGAACTCATGCAGCCCCAAACCATGACACTCCCACCACCATGCTTGACAGTAGGCAAGACACACTTGTCTTTGTACTCCTCACATGGTTGCCGCCACACATGGTTGCCACCACACATGCTTTACACCATCTGAACCAAATAAGTTTATATTGGTCTCATCAGACCACAGAACATGGTTCCAGTAAGTCCTATTTGCTGATTTTCTTAAGCATCATATTTAGAAGAGACTTCCTTCTGGGACGACAGCTATGCAGACCAATTTGATGCAGTGTGCTGCGTGTGGTCTGAGCATTGATAGACTGACCCTCCACTCCTTTAGCCTCTGCTGCAATGTTGGCAGCACTCATACGTCTATTTTGCAAAGACAACCTCTGGATATGACGATGAACATGTGCACTCAACTTCTTTGGTCGACCATGGCGAGGCCTGTTCTAAGAATAGACCCTGTCTTGTTAAACCGCTATATGGTTTTGGCCACCAATGCTTTAGCTCAGTTTCAGGGTATTGGAAATCTTCTTATAATCTAGGCCATCTTTATGTAGAGCAATAATTCTTTTTTTCAGATCTTCAAAGAGTTCTTTGCCATGAGGTGCCAGGTTGAACATCCAGTGACCATTATGAGATAGTGTGAGAGCGATAACACCAAATTTTACACATCTGCTCCCCTTTCACAACTGAGACCCTGTAACACTAATGAGTCATATGACACCGGGAGGGAAAATGGCTAATTTGGCACAATTTGGCAATTTTCCCTTAGGGGTGTTCTCACTTTTGTTGCCAGCGATTTAGACATTAATGATTGTGTATTGGTGTTCCTTCTAAATAACTAAAATTTACACTGTTATACATGCTGTACACTGACTATTTAACATTGTATCAAAGTTTCATATCTTCGGATATGTCCCATGAAAAGATAAAATAGAATATTTACAAAAATGTGAGAGGTGTTCTCACTTTTGTGACATACTGTATAGACCCCAGAGCATAATAAGGGATATTAATTTCACGGCGGATAACTTCTCCATGAATAGTATTTCTCGGGAAAAATCACATGAACAGATAAATTAGAATTTTATCTCATTTGCTCATCTGTAGTCAATATATTTGGGTTGCAATTATGTGTCTAATATTCTAATATTGGACAATTACAACAAGGAAGTATGGAGGAAAATAATTTTTTTTACAACATGAACACTTTGTGAGGTAGACAGTTATGCTTAAATTTCTGGAATTTCGAGATTTTTTTTGTCTTAAAAAAATGACTTGCCAGCTCAAAATGCAGGTAGCACACTTTCTCCTTGGTTTCATGATTTTGCTTTAGCAACAAATTTAGAACAGGGGCATTAAACTGCTTTCCTTCTTCGCAATGTGTGAAAAACAAAAAAAATGCTGTTAATAAGGTGCTTTCACTGCAGAATGCAGTAAACACTGGTTACAGAATTATTAGGCAAGTGAGTATTTTGACCATATCATAATTTTTATGCATATTTTCCAACTCCGAGATGTATAACCTTGAATGCTTTTAAGTTTGAAGCATATCAGATGATGTGTATTTGAGTAAGGAGGAAGGGTGTAGCCTAAGGATATTAATTACCTTTATTAAGATGTGCAGAATTATTTGACAACTTGTTTTCCTCCAGCTTCAAGGAAAAAGAAGAAGTTATATTCTGTTTGCAGCTACTTGCTTCCGGTTATTGTATGGCGTCGGGGAAATGAGCATACAGAGCACGAAGTCAGTAAAGGATTAGTGGGTGGGATTACAGTGTGCTCACTGTGTACTAAGGGCTGAAAGTTCACAGCTGGCTCAAAGACTGGAAGAGAGCAGCTGCATTTTCTACCTGCATTCACCTGTCAATTAGTCTACTGAACATGTCTTATAAATGTAATGGTAATATAAACCATCTCTTAAGAGGGGATGATCCTACATTTAAAATAGAATCATGGCTTCATTATTAATGAAACAAAAAGAGCTGACACTCATTGCAAAAGTAAAAAAAAATTCTGGCCCCCTCTGGTTCTATGACCCCCCACTGTAGACAGGTAATTGAAGTAGGCTATCTGATGGAGTGCAGACATAAAGTCTGTACAAAAGCCTGAGAAGTGAGACTTTTCTCTCCTGTGTCTATAACTCCTCAAAAGCAACACAGGGCAATGATATCAAATACTCTGGCACCGGATACCTGACATGAATATTGTTTTTTTGTGAACAGTGAAGGTCTCATAGTTATGGGAGACAAATTTACTATAGAAAGCTAAAATCATGATAGGAAATATAGCATTAATATCTCCCGCCTGGGAGTTCCACGGGGGCAATATTCTTAGGATTATTGATCTCATAATTTTTAGTACCTTGGCCGCATACCATATACCAGCACTCATCTGAGGTATGCAAGGGGAGCGGCTTTTACCTGCTAAAAAAAGATTCTGAATTATTGTCATTTTCAGTGCTGGGAGATACAGTTTGCTGTAGAATTGCACCATTTCCAAACAGAGAGCTCCCATCCATAAAGTTCTACGCCATTTTCATGATATCAGGTCTTGTAAACACTGTCTAATTTTTTAGATTAACTAACAAACAAAGTAGCACTCTGCAACGCTAAGTATGCGAACATGAAATATATGAAATCTGAATATCATTACTGCTCTAGAAAATAGAAATAAATGAGAAATCTCAGCGCAAAAATTGGCCAATTCATGTGTACCTGGTAGCCACATTAAGGCGTTTCTCGTCATACCAGGAACCTACCAATGTGAACTCCTCTCTAAGAGGCATAAGCCTGCTTGTGTGTGGGAAATCAAGTTCCTACTGCAATTAAAACCGCCTGTGGCCTAGAGGGGGAGTGCTCGGTCAAAGCTTATACATAGAAACAGAAAAAACTTTCTGTAATTTTTTGGATTAAATATAAAAAATTTAATAGCTTTTTCCTCTTGCTCTATAAACCACACCCTTGAAGCCTTGCGAGCCCGTATGTTACCAGTAATGGGTGTCCAATTGGCCTGTACAAACGATTGGTGGTGGCAGCTAGTTTTTTCATTGGTTATTGCGGTGACCATATTTATATATTCCATGTGTTGCGATCAGATGTACAGTGGCTTGCGAAAGTATTCAACCCCCAGGGATTTTTACCTATTTTGTTACATTACAACTTGTGTTTAAATAATTTTTAAATATTAAGTGTGCGCAAAACATCAGCACCAAATAGTTTAAGTTAGTGAAGTGAAGTAAGAAAATATAGGCATAAATTAAACTAATGGGATCAAATAACTCAAAATTGGCATGTGCATATGTATTCACCCCTTTTGCGATGAAGCCCCTAAAAATTTCTGGTGCAAGCAATTACCTTCATAAGCCCCATGCTTAGTGAAAGGAAATCCACCTGTTGGCAATCTAAATGGCACATGGTCTGTCAGTATAGACACACCTTTTCTGAAAGGCCACAGAGGCTGCAACACCACTAAGCAAGAGGCACCACTAACCAAACAACACTATGAAGACCAAAGAGATCTCAAAACAAGTCTGGGACAAAGCTGTTGAGAAGTACAAGTCAGAGTTGAGTTATAAAAAATATCCCAATCTCTGATGATCCCCTAAAGCACTATCAAATCCATTATCATCTTAAAACGGAAAGAACATGGTACCAGAACAAACCTGCTAAGAGAGTGCCACCAACCTAAACTGTCATGCTGGGCAAGTAGGGCATTAATCAGAGAGGCAGCACAGAGACTAAAGGTAACCCTGAAGGAGCTGCAGTGTTGCCAAGCAGTGACTGGAGTATCTGTCTATACAACCATATTAAGCCATACACTCCATAGAGGTGGCTTTTATGGAAGAGCGGCCAGAAAAAAAGCCTTTTATTACTCACAAAAATTGTAAGGCTCATTTTGATTTTGCCAAAAGACATGTGGGAAACTGAGAAACTCCTCAAATATATGGAGGAAGGTGCTGTGGTCAGATGAGACCAAAATTAAACTTTTTGGCTATGTCTAGGGCCAAACCAACACAGCTCATCACCCCAAGAACACCATCCCCAAAGTGAAACATGGTGGTGGCAGCATCATGCTGTGGAGATGTTATTCAGCAAAAGGGACAAAGAAAAAGATCCGAGTCGAGGGGAAGATAGATGGTGTAAAATACAGGGATATCCTTGAGCAAATCCTGTTTCAGTCTGTCAGTGATTTTAGACTGGAGGTTCACCTTCCAACAAGACAATGACCCAAAGCATACTGCAAAAGCAAAACTTGAGTGGTTTAAGGGGAAACGTGTAAATGTTTTGGAGTGGCCTAGTCAAAGCCCAAACCTTGATACAATTGAGAATCTGTGGTCAGACTTGAAAACTGCTGTTCACCAGAGGAAACCATCTAATTTGAAGGAAATGGATCACTTTTGTCTTGAGTAATGGGAAAAAATCCCAGTGGCAAGATGTGGAAAGCACATAGAGACTTATCCAAACTGACTTGAAGCTATAATTGTGGCAAAAGGACGCTTTACAAAGTATTAACTTTAGGGGGTGAATAGTTATGCACACTGAAGTTTTCAGTTATTTTGTCCTATTTGTTGTTTGTTTCACAAAAAAAGAAAACCAAATGTTTACAGTTGTAGACATGTTCTTTACATGAACATGCAAACCCTCAAAAAAAAAACGAATGAAATTCCAGGTTGTGAGGTAGTAAAACATGAAAAATGCCAGGTGGGGTCAATACTTTTGCAAGCCACTGTATATATGCTCTATGTTCACTGGGAAGCGCACAATACCCGGCCTAGTAGCGAAAACAGCTGTGGCCTCGTCTATCAATCATCAGTCAATTGCATGATTGTCCTGATGACTGGAGACAACAGAGTGCTTGTTCGTAACAAATGGATGGCAGTGATGGGATATCTGCGTGATCTGCTGACTGTTTCCTGACAACATGTTTAATACAGTAGTTACTTGAAGAGTACCACTTTGACAACTGGTAAACACTGTTTTTTCTTTTTTTCTGACCAGTTCCCTTTAAAAATGGACATTTCATTTCAGCCAGTAATATTTTACTCTTTACTATGTGTGTGCATAGGGAGAGGACTGATACTCACAGAAAGCGGGATGGGAAGAAGCCACTTATGACCTGGCCTCTTGGACTATTCAACCAAATCAACAAAAATTAAGTCAATAAAAGGTAAAATATTAGAAAACAATCACCTCTATTGAACAATGTACAAATTGAATAATAATTCGAGGGGTATGCAGGCCAAAAATATATTGATATGCTGGATTACATAATTATTGCAATGGAAATAATATAATTAAAAAAACACTAATATATATTAGCATTTCCATGATTAGTTGCACCACAACATCTGCCTAATGTAAGACTGGGTAATAAATAATAATTTATTAATGTCCAGAGAGTAAGAAAACAAAGAAAAATTCATAAATAATAATGAACCGCTGAAAATTATAACATAAAGTAACAAGGGCTGCAGGTATAGTGGTATTCTAAGTAAAGAAATGCAATTTAAAGAAGCACTCCCATCAAAATTTGTATCCTCTTAATTAGAGATGAGCAAATGTTTCAATATTCGATTTGGATTACGATCGCCGAATTTGAAATATTCGCCGATTTATTTGTTGAATATTCATCGAACATTACCGAACGCCATAGGATTCAATGGGGGGACAAAAACAACGCATACACAACACCTTAAAACGGGCCCAAAAGCTGACAAAACACATCAAATTAGGAGTAGACACCTGGAAAGTGCCATCAACTGACCCAGAGTACAAGTACTATAATTATTATTACTATTACAGCCACATTTATTCTGTGGCGCTTTACATGTCAAAAGGGGTCACCGACTTGTACAAGAAGAGAGAGGAACGGACTCACAGAAATTGCTTCTGCCACTTACTCTGCTGCAGCTGCTAACGTTTTAGCGTTGACGAACTGACGTGCCGGGGTTTGAAAGACTACAGCTGCGATGCACACTGTGTGCCTCACTCCTATCTTGGGGAAAAGCTCTATTAAGGTTGCTTCGATACCCCAACATAAGTGGGTCCCTTTCCAGGGCGGGAAGCAATTTACTCTCATAACGTGGATCTAACAGAGGTGGCATCAATTTCACTAGAGTATAAGTAGTATAATGGGGACTGACACCTCTTCCACTACAGCCAACCCAATGGATTGAGAGACCAAATCTGTATTCTCCACATTTCAAAAACTTAGGACCTAAAACCTGCATCTGCAGCGAGAGCAGGCACACAAACCATATCACAGACTGCAATTCCGCAAGATCAATGTAACACACTAAAAACCCAGTAGTAAGCATTATTTTGAATCCTAACTATATGGGGATAATGTTGCTGAAAGTGCAGCAAGAAGGCACTCATATGTCGGGCTCTTCCAGGTGGTCCAAAGCCAGACTCTATTATTGGCTGTGTAACACTGATGCATGTATCCTCCGTCCCCTCCTGCCAACCACGTTCAACAGAGACAGGATAATTATTCTCTTCATCTTCTGATTGTTGCTCGCCCATCACCTCTTCCTCCTCCATTTGTTCCTCGGCTCTTGAACTTTCACTAACAGTGTGTCTGGTATCACCAAACCCCCTCGATCGCAGGAAGCCACCGTCACTTGGCATCCACCTGTATGACGACAGTCTGGAACTTTGAGACATTTTTATCCCTTCCACATCCTCCTCTTCTTCTGGGACAACCACCTCCTGGAACACGCTATTCAAAGTCTTCTCCAGCATGTAGATGAGCTGAATAGTGATGCTGATGACGGCATTGTCAGCACTAACTAGTTTAGCAGCCATTTCAAAACTGTGCAGAAGTGTGCAGAGATCCTTAATCTGGTCCCACTCCGTAAATGTGATATGTCTCACATCCATACTATGTTGGCTTAGGCTTTACGACATGACATACTGCGTCAGAGTTTGTTGCTTCTGGCACAGTCGCTGCAACATGTGCAGAGTGGAATTACACCGTGTCGGCATATCACATATCAACCTGTTAACTGGTATGGAGAAAGACCTCAGTATCGATGCAAGTTGATGACATGAGGGATGCGAATGGCGGAAGTGAGCACACAGCTTCTGTACTTTCCGAAGCAGTGTGCAGAGAAATCGCTGTACCACCAGGTTGAGGATGTGAGCCATGCAAGGCACGTGGGTGCGTTTGCCTTGGCGTTGGCCGCCAACAGGTTTGCACTATTATCGCACATCGCCTTCCCTGGCTCCAGGTTCAGCAGAGACAGCCATTGTTGAAACTGAGCCTGGAGAGCTGTCCACAACTCTTCAGCTGTATAACTGCGATCTCCAGCGCATATTAATTTGAAGGCTGCCTGATTGCGGTGAGACCTGGCTGAGCAGTACGGAGGTGGTGTAGATTCGCTCTTTACTGGTGGAACGCGTGTCTCGTTAAGGCAGAGGTTGATTGCGCAGGTGGAGGCCCTAGAGGAGTTGGAGGAAGTGTGAAATACAGAGGTTTCTTCTTGCAAGATCCCCTTCCCCGCCTGTCTCCACAGCCACCAGAGTCACCCAGTGCCCAGTCAGCGAGATGTAATGCCCTTGGCCATGCTTACTCGTCCAGGTGTCTGTGGTGAGATGCACCCTGGCAGATATAGATTTAGTCAAGGAATGTGTGATGTTGTCTGCGACATGCTGGTGTAGCGCAGGCACAGCTTTCTTAGAGAAGTAATGGCGACTGGGCAACTGGTACTGGGGAACTGCAACGGCCATCAGCTTTTGGAAACCATCTGTATCTATATGGCGGAAAAGCAGCATTTCCGGGGCCAACAGATTTGAGATAGTGGAGTTCAACCTCTTAGCTTTGTCATGTGTAGGATAAAACAATCTTTTACGTGACCACAACTGTGGGACAGAGGGCTGACTGCGGTGCTGAGAGAGGGCGGAGTATGGTGAAATGGACAAACTGCTGGACCATGAGTGAGATGCAGGCGCAGATGTTACAGTGGATTGAGAAACATGTGGTGTGCTCAGTGAAACAAACACAGCAGGCATCTCCGCTTCCGTTACAGCTGACAAGCTCTCACTCAGCCTGACAGGAATAAGTAGAGAACAAGAAGTTTTGCGGTGGGAGACCTGAGTGCCAATTCTTGGCACGGTAAAGAAAAGGAAAAGCAAGCTGTGTGAAGGACCGAATGGAACAGTTGAAAAATGAGGGTGGCTGAAGGGCCACTCACCTACTGGAGTTGTGCACCCGTACACAACCCCGGTGACTGCCTGGAAATTGAGGGATGGTGGCTCTCGCCGCACGATGCGGACCGGTGCTCCCACCACATGCTGTGGACCGCTGTCTGTGACCGCTGCTTCCAGGTTCCTGGTCGCGGACCACGTAACTGGCCGCGGACCACGTGACTCAAGGCTGAGTGCGCGTCACCGCAGGTCCTTTACAGTTAGGTAGGGCAGCTCCGGTGCTGCAGGTCCTCAAAAAGTTAGGTGGGGAATTATAGAGAAAATTAACAAGTGGTCAACCGCTGCTCCTGCTGCTAACCCTCTAGGAGGGAATAGAAATAGCAAAATATGAAAAGAACAAAAGCGGTCTATGGAGCGCTGGATTGATCACTAAAAGACAGAAATGGGGCTAAAAAACATTTAATAAGCCCTCTCCACCTGATCAAGATAGTTTGGCTATCGAAACGCGTTGTGGAGAGGGCTTATTAAATGTTTTTTAGCCCTTCCTCCTGCACCTCCTCAGATGAGCTACTTGGATGCGTGACACTGGGATCCAACCAAGTAGCATCTTCAACCTCATCATCATCCAATATGTTATCCCATTCCTCGCCCTCAGAGTGACCCTTCTCCTCTTGTTGCCCTGACAGCATAGTACAGTTTGCATGAGCCTTGGGTATCTGAGTCTCATCAGGATCCCCTCAATCCCCAGTGGTTAACGTCTGGTGATAAAGGTCAGGAACCTACTCGGATCCTACTCCGTCCTGCCCCGAATCTAACATAAAAAAATTTTGAACATCGGTGCAGATGCTTTCCTCCTCTTCTTGACTCTGTGAATGTTTGGAGTACACTTCTAATGCCCATGGTATACAATGGGTAAACAGTTCTACAGACTCGCCCATCTGTGGTTTGCTACAGTCAGTTGGGCACTTGGACAGTTGTGACACGGGGGGGAAGTAGCCTATCCAGTAACAAAAGTTGTCAGTTGTCTTTAGATAGGACATGACGGTGTTGGTTCATTAGTGCTTTTACTAACATTACCACCTACCCCACGTATACCTTGAACACCAAGCCTGTTCCCCCTTCCACCACGACCACTCTTTTTCCCACTCATGTTGCTCAGATACTGTAGTAGGAGCATGCTATTAGAAAAACAAAATTCGATTTTTTCCTCTGCAACAGCTCTGCACACACCTGAATTTCAGCGACACTAAATGACAAGGTAAGATATGGCTTGCTGTATAACGTTACTAACCAAACAAAGTATTTTTTTTACTGTGGATGACGACTATATAACATAGGAGATTTTCTCCAAACTATTTCAAACTGAGATGTTCCTGCTGTATAGTGTTGGGAACCGAACAAAGTATTTTTTTACTGTGGATGACGCCTGTATAAGATAGCAGATTTTCTCCAAACTATTTCAAACTGAGATGTTCCTGCTGTATAGTATTAGGAACTGAACAAAGTATTTTTTTTACTGTGGATGAGACCTGTATAACATAGGAGATATTCTCCAAACTATTTCAAACTGAGATGTCCCTGCTTTATAGTGTTAGGAACCGAACAAAGTATTGTTTTTACTGTGGATGACACCTGTATAACATAGGAGATATTCTCCAAACTATTTCAAACTCAGATCTAGCCTGCTGTATAATGTTAGCAACAGCAAAAAAATTATTTTTTTGACTCTGCACAACCTCTGAATACAGCTGAATTTCATTGCCACTAAAAGGACTAGGTGGCTTATAGCAGAGTGTAACATGTTTGCGACAGAAAAAAATATTTTTTGGACTCTGTCTAGCAACAGAAAAAATCATTTTTTTACTCTGAAAACAGTTGAATTTCACCGCCACTAAAAGCACTAGGTGGCTTATAGCAGAGTGTAACACATCTGCGACACAAAAACAATCTTTGGTGGACTGTGGTTAGCAACAGAAAAAATCAATTTTTTTACTCTGAAAACAGCTGAATTTCACCCACCAAAAAAATTACAAACTAGGCTAACACGGCTTGCACTATCACATTAGCAAATGAAAAAAAAAGTTTTGTGCTCTGCACTCAGAAGCTCTGCACTGACAAGCCCTGCAGATAGCCAAATTTCAACACCCCAAAATCAAAAAGGCTTACTTGCTTGCTTGCTTTATCACATTAGCAAGTGCAAAAATAGATTGAAGGTCTGCATGGAGCACAGACAGTACAACCGGTGCACAACACTGTTCCATGCCATAGGCCCTGCTCTTTCTGTCAGAATCTCAGTAATTGCAAAAAAACAAAGAAAAAAGGCTGCAAGGTCGATTGAACAGGTACACAGCACAAGACTTATCAACACTATCTGACTTCCACAGAAGTGTCCATCTATCTAGCTAATATCTCTCATTACACAGGAGAGAGCACACTCAGCAGCGTCTATCTCCTTCAGTGACATGCATAAAATGCCGCTGAGGGAACATGACCATTTTTTATATGAATAGGACATGTGATTTCAGCAGCCAATTGCAGAAGCCTTTCTGTCTGGGACACTGTGGATGCTTCCTGCGCTCATATTGGTTAGCTGCGCTTTCCTGAGTTAAAGTTACTGCCTACAGAAAAAAAACACTAAAAAAAATAAAACAGCGTGCCACTTATCTGACCTGTTCTGAGCTATCACCGGCCCCCCACTCATCTGTCACATCTCCCCACTCATACACAAGCACTATGCTGGCAAAACTGTAAAAAACGCTGTAGTTGCCCCGCAATCACATAACCACTAGTGATGGGCGAGCACTAAAATGCTCGGGTGCTCGATGCTTGGGTCGAGTAACTTGGGATGCTCGAGTGCTCAACCCGAGCAACAAGCCCAATGTAAGTCTATGGGAAACTCGAGCATTTTTCAGGCGGCTCCCTCCGGCGGTCTGCAGAGGCCTAAAAATTGCCCAAATTGATGGGAACAGTGCTCAAATGACATGGGAACAGCATGGGGAAGACCCCTGGAAGCATTTCTGACTCCCAGGTCACTGCTGTCGACAACGTTGTCAGAGGTATTACACCACTTTTATGGACACAATAAAACATACAAAAACAAAACCAAATTGGATTTTCCCGGGAAATATGTTAAGGAATATCCTTACCAGGGTAATGACTTGTATATAAGGCAAAACAAATAACCAAAAACAAAAATGCTCCTCCACGCCTTGGGCTATGTTCACACGTAGCGTTTTTGATGCGTTTTTGCACTTTTGCATTGCTTTCAACCATGACAAATGCATTCACCGGGAAATGTCTTTTTAACATTTTACTACCTTATCTGGCCATGTGGTGTGTGAGACATGATCAGACACATCCTGTTTCATTTATGAAGGAGGGACTCTGAAAGTCACAAAGCCTATTTTTATAAGCCCATCAGGCAGCCGTTACTATTCTTAAATGGCCAGAAGTCGGCCCTCGCTATTCTTAGAGAGCCATCAGCCGGCTATGCTTTGTTGTTCCCATTACTAAAGAGTGGGTCTCCTATACTGTTATTGTGTATGCAGTGAGCGGCTGGTCGGCACAAATTTGGACGCACCCCAATACCCCTTTGTTTTCAGGAGGCACTCCTCTAAGACTCTTCAAAGGGGTATTGGGGTGTGTCCAAATTTTCAATGTTCCCATTATTAGGAAGTGGGTCTCCCATACTGTTTGCCTATGCAGTGAATGCAAGGGCTGCCAAAAATTGGGACCTACTCCATTGCCCCTTGGAAGAGACGTAGAGGAGGGCCTCCTGAAAAAAAATGTTCCCATTATTAGGAAGTGGGTCTCCCATAGTGTTGGCCTATGCAGTGAATGCAAGGGTTGCCAAAAATTTGGAGGCACTCCAATGCCCCTTTGAAGAGTCTTAGAGGAGTGCCTCCTGAAAACAATGTTCCCATTATTAGGAAGTGGGTCTCCCATAGTGTTGGCCTATGCAGTGAATGCAAGGGTTGCCAAAAATTTGGAGGCACTCCAATGCCCCTTGGAAGAGACGTGGAGGTCAGAGGGCCTCCTGAAAACAATGTTCCCATTATTAGGAAGTGGGTCTCCCATAGTGTTGGCCTATGCAGTGAATGCAAGGATTGCCAAAAATTGTGAGGCACTCCAATGCCCCTTGGAAGAGACGTGGAGGTCAGAGGGCCTCCTGAAAACAATGTTCCCATTATTAGGTAGTGGGTCTCTCTTTGTGTTTGCCTATGCAGTGAATGCAGAGGTTTCCAAAAATTTGGAGGCACTCCAATGCCCATTGGAAGAGACGTGGAGGGTCTCATGAAAAAATGTTCCCATTATTAGGAAGTGGGTCTCCCATAGTGTTGGTCTATGCAGTGAATGCAAGGGCTGCCAAAAATTTGGAGGCACTCCAATGCCCCTTGGAAGAGACATAGAAGGCCTCATGAAAAAATGTTCCCATTATTCGGAAGTGGGTCTCCATATTGTTGGCCTATGCAGTGAATGCAACGGCTGCCAAAAATTGGGAGGCACTCCAATGCACCTTGGAAAAGACGTGCAATGTTCCCATTAGAAAGGAGCGGGTCTCCTATACTTGTAATGCCCATACACTAAGTGTATGGGCTGACAAACATTTACCCCTGGGGGGTATACATGAACATACTGTATAAAATTTTTTTTTTTCGGGCATCATAAACATTCTTTTAAATAATTATGTGGGTGTTGCATCACAGACCAATATCACCCTGGTGATATGGTGGTGGAGGATAAGGATGAGGAGAAGGAGGAGGACAAGAGCAAATAGCCAAAATCAGGAAGGGTATACCCATGTGTGGGTGTGAAAAGGTGCATGGGAATACACCTCCCAAGAAAAGATTCTGGATTTGAGTTTATATTACGCTATCATCCGGTGGTGTTGAGAAGTCTGGCCCAATCCAGCCCTTGTTAATTTTTATAAGAGTCAGCCTGTCAGCATTTTCAGTTGACAGGTGGATGCGCTTATCAGTTATAATTCCACCAGCAGCACTAAAAACCCGCTCTGATAAAACGCTAGCGGCAGGGCAGGCCAAGACCTCCAAGGCATATAGAGCCAGTTCATTGCACGTGTCCAGCTTGGATACCCAATAATTATAAGGCACAGAGGAATCACGGAGGAAATTGGCACAGTCGGCAAGGTACTCCCTTAACATCTTCCCAAACTTTGTACTCCTTGTGAGAGTACCCCGCGCCTCACGGCCTGTGCGATTGGAGGGGCTGAGAAAACTCTCCCAGAACTTTGACAGTGTTCCCCTGCCTCTGCTGGATTGGAGATGTGTCTCTCTCGGCTGTACTCCTTGGTTGTCCAACAAACTGTGACTTCTGCCGCCAGCGTTTTCAGATGGGAATTTTTTTTAATAGTTCCGCAACAAGGGCCTTCTGGTACTGCCCCATTTTTGTAGACCTGTCCGCCTCAGGAATAAGAGAAATAAAGTTCTCCTTGTAGCGTGGGTCTAGAAGTGTCACCAACCAGTAATGACTGTCACCCAAAATTTTGAGAACGCGAGGGCCACGGGAAAGGCAGCGTAACATAAACTCAGCCATACGTACCAGACTGCTAACAGGCAAGACTTCTGTGTCCTCACCAAGAGGACGACTGACCATGCTCTCCTCCTCCTCCTCCTCCCTGTCTTCAGGCCAATCACGTTGAATAGACGGTATGACAGTTGTGCAGGTAGTACCATCTATAGCACATGAAACTAGCTCCTGTTCTTCCTCCTCTTCCTTCTCCTCTTCCTCATTGTCACCCAATCCACATTGGGATGAGATGAGCCTGGGCTGTGTGTAATCACCCTGTATGGTTCCTTGCTCCATCTCATCGTGCTCCGCCTGCAATGCATCCTCTTTGATTGTGAGCAGAGAGCATTTCAGAAGACAGAGAAGCGGGATGGTGACGCTAATTATGGCATCATCACCGCTCACCATCTTGGTGGAGTCCTCAAAGTTTTGGAGGATGGTACAGATGTCTGACATCCATGTACACTCCTGAGGTCTTATGTTTGGAGTCCGAACTGAATACCGACGGCCTTGTTGATACTGGTAGTCAACAATTGCCCTCTTCTGCTCACAAATCCTTCCCAACATCTGCAGTGTAGAGTTCCAATGCGTGGGGACATCACACACCAGTCGGTGAGCCGGAAACTGCAAAAGCTGCTGAAGCACGGCAAGGGCGGCGGAAGCTGTAGCTGACTTTATAAAATGGGCACACAGGTGGTGTACTTTGACAAGCAGATCCGGCAGCTCCGGGTAGCTTTTGAGAAACTGCTGAACCATGAGGTTAAGCACATAGGCCAGGCATGGTACATGTGTGAGCTCGCCTCACCTCAGAGCCGCCACCAGGGTCTGGCCATTGTCACACACGACCATGCCTGGCTGAAGGTTCAGCGGTGTTAGCCACAGATCTGCCTGCTCTTTTAGAGCTGTCCACAACTCTTCAGCATTGTGCGATTTGTCACCTAAGCATATTAGCTTCAGCACACCCGGTTGATGCTTGGCGAGGCGGTGCTTCAGTGCTTCCAGCTTGTGACTGATGTGGTCATTTCGGAGATGGAGGCTGAGGAGGATAAGGTGCAGGAGCTATAGACTGTGGGGGCAACCCTGATTGACCTAGGGCCCGCAATCCTCAACGTCGGGAGGATGTGTTCCGTCCCAAGGTCAGAATGGGTCCCTGCTTCCACTATGTTAACCCAGTGTGCCGTCAGTGAGATGTACCATCCCAGCCCACAAGCACTTGTCCACATGTCCTTGGTTAGGTGATCTTTCCCTCTAACTGCATTGCTGAGGGCATGGCTAATGTTGTGGGACACGTGCTTGTGTAATGTGGAGACGGCACACCAGGAGAAATAGTGGTGGCTAGGTACAAGTACCGAGGGACGGCCACCACCATCAGGTTACACAAAGCTTCCGTCTCCGTGAGCCTAGAAGGCAACATTTTGAGCACAACCAATCGCAAACTGTGCGAATTTAGTAGTGTGGCCTGTGGGGCGTTGGCTGCATATTTGCACTTACATTCCAAGGACGGCGGTATGGACAACTGAAAGCTGCGCCGGGACAAGGACGTGGACATGCTTCCTGATGCTGCTGCTTGAGAGTGTGCAATGACAGGTGAAGGGCAGGAGGCATCTTTGCATGCACTATGGACAGGGGATTGGATTGCATGCACAGCAGCGAAAGAAGCATTGGTGTCACCCGCAGACATTGTTCCTGGACCCTGGGGTTCGGCCCACAAAGTCGGGTGGTTTGTTGCCATGTGCCTGATCATTCTGGTGGAGGTCAGGCTGGTAGTTTTGCTACTCCTGCTGATTCTGGCCAGTCAGGTGGTGCAAATGGCCTTTTTGGGGTTATCGGCAGAGTCTTTAAAAAACAACCAGACTTGTTGAGACCTAACAGTTGAACTGGCAACTTCCGTTGTGCTGGTGTTACGGAGAATGGTTGCCCGCCTTCTGTCTGCGGCCACCACACGGCTTCTTCCTGCCTGTTGGGGTGCTCTGCCTCCCCCCCCCCGTGTGCTGCTGTCCTTTCTCTGCATGTCCTCTTGCCAGGTTGGGTCAGTTACTATATCATCCGCCACCTCGTCTTCCACTTCCGCACCCTGGTCCTCCTCCTGACTTTCTGGAAATTGTGTCTCATCATCGTCCACCTCTTGTGCCACTTTCCCACTGTCGCCTTCATATGACCGTGGCTGCTCAAATATTTGGGCATCATTACATGCGATCTCCTCTTGCTCCACTTCAAGTGGACCAAGCGAGAGGCCCGAATTTATAAATGTAAAAGTGAACAGCTCTTCGGTGTGTCCAAGTGTGGGATCAGTTGTATCTGAGCACTCGGCATGGTGGGAGGAAGGAAGATCAGGGTGAGGAATATGCAGTCCAGACTCACAGCTACTGAGACTTGACCGTGTGGAAGACAGGGTGGTGGTGGTGGTGGTGGCTAAGTGACTGGAACCATTATCTGCTATCCAACCAATACCCTTTTCAGACTGCTCTGTGTTCAATAGTGGTGTTCTGCGGTCCCCTATTAATAGGGACAGGAAGGTTGAGGGGGAAGATGTGGGTGTTTGTTGTGGCACAACTTCAGCTTGCCCACGGCCTCGGCCTCTGCATGCACCATCACCATCACTTCCAGTTCTCGTCCATTGCTATGTGCCTCACCCATTTTAAACGGAGGGCAATATCTTCCACGCTCACTACAAATGGCTGAATTTGGAGCGAACTAATATGTGATCCGTGTGACGGACAAACCACAGTTTACCAGTAGGTAACTATTTTTAACAGCGCCGACATCGTGTCAATCAGTTCACTGACACACTGCAACAAAATTTAAATGGAGGCCAGAAATGGCAATTAGAGATGAGCGGTGTTCGACTAGAACTGTTCGCCAATCTCAAATTCGAGCTGTTTTGGGCAGTGTTCGAGTTGTTCAACGAACCCGAACGATTTGCAAAAAATTCGGCTGTTCGAGGTTATGTTCGATAACTGTTCGTGCACTAAAAGCGTGTCCTGCATGTCTGGCGCTATTTAGAGCACCAATCATGCAGGGATTGTCTGCCACTCACTGTAATGCCACAGCCATGGTGGTTGTGGCATTAGAGTGATTGCCCAAATCGATGGGAACTGTGCTCACAGTGAAACATGAAAAGCCGGCAATTCAGCAGCGGCGTACACCGGTACCCGACAATTTAGAACCGAAAGAATAGAGCTTCACACATAGATTAGATAGATAGAAACATGTCAGTCACATATATAAGAAGTACAGTGACAGTGTTGATTACTGTACTTGTCATTTAGTGTAAAGGATTTATTAAAAAAAATATTAGTGTTTTCATGCACCGTCTCTTTAAAAAAGCCGGCCGGCAACTCAGCAGCGGTACCCGACAATTTAGAATAGAAGGAATAGAGAATCACACATAGATTAGATAGATAGAAACATGTCAGTCACATATATAAGAAGTACAGTGACAGTGTTGATTACTGTACTTGCCATTTAGTGTAAAGGATTTATTAAAAAAAATATTAGTGTTTTCATGCACCGTCTCTTTAAAAAAGCCGGCCGGCAATTCAGCAGCGGTACCCGACAATTTAGAATGGAAGGAATAGAGCATCATACATAGATTAGATAGATAGAAACATGTCAGTCACATATATATGAAGTACAGTGACAGTGTTGATTACTGTACTTGTCATTTAGTGTTAAAATAAAGGATTTATTTAAAAAAAAATTGGCGTGGGGTTCCCCATAATTTTAGGCTCTAGCGGAGGTTAAGCAGACAGCTGGGGCAGATGTTTGAAGCCTGGGAAGGGGTAATACCCACGGAGCTTCCCAGGCTACTAATATCAGCCCCCAGCTGAATGCCTAGCCTTTACTAGCTATTAAAATGGGGGACCCCCCAAAAAATTGACGTGGGGTCCCCCCTATTTTAATAGCTACCAAAGGCTAGGCAGACAGTTGGGGGCTGATATTAATAGCCCAGGAAGGGTGCCATGAATATTGGCCCCCTCCCAGGCTAGAAACACCAGCCGTCAGCCGCCCCAGAAATGGCACATCCATAGGATGCGCCAATTCTGGCACTTAGCCTCGCTCTTCCCACTGCCCTGTAGCGGTGGCAGTGGGGTAATAGGGCTGGGGTTGATGTCAGCTTATAATGCCAGCTGACATCAAGCCCAGGTTAGTAATGGAGAGGCGTCTATAAGACACCCCCATTACTAACCCCATAGTCAAAGTTAAAAAAAACACAAACACCCAGAATAAAGTCCTTTAATTGAAATAAAGACACAATTCTTTATTGTTCTAAATTAAACCATACTTACAATCACGCCCATTCCAGCTGAAGCCAACGATCCCCTGCAATAAAAGAAAAATAATAAAGGAACATAATCCTTACCTTTCCATGGTTCCCACGACAGCTTCAGCTCTGCTACATCGAGATGACAGGCTGGACCGCAGCAGAAAGCTGCCATCCAGCCTGTCATCCCGCAGACACTGAGAAGCGCAGGCTTGCTTGCGCTCCTCAGCGTCTCTCTGTGACGGCATCCAGGCTCACCTCATGCACGTCACTGACAGCGTGGGAAAATTCTCACGCTGAAGCGCTGAGTACAGGAGAATTCTCCCACGCTGTCAGTGACGTGCATGAGGTGAGCTCATGTCCAATGAACTCAGCTCACCTCATGCACGTCACTGACAGCGTGGGAAAATTCTCCTGCACTCAGCGCTTCAGCGTGAGAATTCTCCCACGCTGAAGCGCTGAGTGCAGGAGAATTTTCCCACGCTGTCAGTGACGTGCATGAGGTGAGCCGAGTTCATTGGACATTAACTCAGCTCATCTGGATGCCATCACAAAGAGACACTGTGGAGCGCAAGCAGTGTCTGCGCTTCTCAGTGTCTGCGGGATGACAGGCTGGATGGCAGCGTTCTGCTGCGGTCCAGCCTGTCATCTCGATGTAGCAGAGCTGAAGCTGTCATGGGAACCATGGAAAGGTAAGGATGATGTTGCTTTATTATTTTTCTTTTATTTCAGGAGATCGTTGGCTTCAGCTGGAATGGGCGTGACGGTAAGTATGGTTTAATTTAGAACAATAAAGAATTGTGTGTTTATTTCAATTAAAGGACTTTTTTCTGGGTGTTGTGTTTCTTTTAAATACTTTACTAGAAATTCATGGTGGTCATGTCTAATATTGGCGTGACCCCATGAATTTCGGGCTTAGGGCCAGCTGATAATGCCAAGCTGGCCCTAACCCCTTTATTACCCAGTGAGCCACCGCATCAGGGCCCTGGATGAGTTGGGTACAGCACCAGAAGATGGCGCTTCTATGAACGCGCCATTTTCCGGGGTGGCTTCGGACTGCAATTTGCAGCGGGGGGGGGGGGGGGGCAGAAAGATTGAGCCTCCCTGCGCTGCGGATTCCAGCCCCCAGCTGCCTAGTTGTACCTGGCTGGACACAAAAACAGGGCGAAGCCCCACGTCAATTTTCTTTAAATTATTTCATGAAATAATTAAGAAAAAAAGGGCTTCCCTATATTGTTGTGTCCGGCCAGGTACAAATAGGCAGCTGTTGGTTGGGGGCAGCCCGTTCCTGCCTGCTGTACCTGGCTGGACACAAATATAGTGCGAAGCCCCACGTCAATTTTTTTTTAATTATTTCATGAAATAATTTAAAAAAAAAAGGGCTTCCCTATATTGTTGTGTCCGGCTAGGTACAAATAGGCAGCTGGTGGTTGGGGGCAGCCCGTTCCTGCCTGCTGTACCTGGCTGGACACAAATATAGTGCGAAGCCCCACGTCAATTTTTTTTTAATTATTTCATGAAATAATTTAAAAAAAAAGGGCTTCCCTATATTGTAGTGTCCGGCCAGGTACAAATAGGCAGCTGGTGGTTGGGGGCAGCCCGTTCCTGCCTGCTGCACCTGACTGGACACAAATATAGTGCGAAGCCCCACGTCAATTTTTTTTTAATTATTTCATGAATTTCCTGAAATAATTTAAAAAAATTGAAGTGGGGCTTCGCACTATATTTGTGTCCAGCCAGGTACAGCAGGCAGGAACGGGCTGCCCCCAACCACCAGCTGCCTATTTGTACCTGGCCGGACACAACAATATAGGGAAGGCCTTTTTTTCTTAATTATTTCATGAATTTCCTGAAATAATTAAAAAAAATTGAAGTGGGGCTTCGCACTATATTTGTGTCCAGCCAGGTACAGCAGGCAGGAACGGGCTGCCCCCAACCACCAGCTGCCTATTTGTACCTGGCAGGACACAACAATATAGGGAAGGCCTTTTTTTCTTAATTATTTCATGAATTTCATGAAATAAAAAAAAAAAAAAAACTTGGGGCTTCGCCCTAATTTTGTGTCCAGCCAGGTACAACTAGGCAGCTGGGGGCTGGAATCTGCAGCGCAGGGAGGGCCAAGCTTTCTGGGGCCCCCCCCGCTGCAAATTGCAGTCCGTAGCCACCCCGGAAAATGGCGCGTTCATAGAAGCGCCATCTTCTGGCGCTGTACCCAACTCATCCAGGGCCCTGGTGCGGTGGCTCACTGGGTAATAAAGGGGTTAGGGCCAGCTTGGTATTATCAGCTGGCCCTAAGCCCAAAATTCATGGGGTCACGCCAGTATTAGACATGACCGCCATGAATTTCTAGTAAAGTATTTAAAAAAAACACAACACCCAGAATAAAGTCCTTTAATTGAAATAAACACACAATTCTTTATTGTTCTAAATTAAACAATACTTACCATCACGTCCATTCCAGCTGAAGCCAACGATCTCCTGCAATAAAAGAAAAATAATAAACCAACATCATCCTTACCTTTCCATGGTTCCCATGACAGCTTCAGCTCTGCTACATCGAGATGACTGGCTGGACCGCAGCAGAACGCTGCCATCCAGCCTGTCATCCCGCAGACACTGAGAAGAGCAGGCTTGCTTGCGCTCCTCAGTGTCTCGCTGTGACGGCATCCAGATGAGCCGAGGTCATGTCCAATGAACTCGGCTCACCTCATGCACGTCACTGACAGCGTGGGAAAATTCTCACGCTGAAGCGCTGAGTGCAGGAGAATTCTCCCACGCTGTCAGTGACGTGCATGAGGTGAGCTCATGTCCAATGAACTCAGCTCACCTCATGCACGTCACTGACAGCGTGGGAAAATTCTCCTGCACTCAGCGCTTCAGCGTGAGAATTCTCCTACGCTGTAAGTGACGTGCATGAGGTGAGCTGAGATCATTGGACATGAACTCACCTCATGCACGTCACTGACAGCGTGGGAAAATTCTCACGCTGAAGCGCTGAGTGCAGGAGAATTTTCCCACGCTGTCAGTGACGTGCATGAGGTGAGCTGAGTTCATTGGACATGAGCTCACCTCATGCACGTCACTGACAGCATGGGAGAATTCTCCTGCACTCAGCGCTTCAGCGTGAGAATTCTCCCACGCTGAAGCGCTGAGTGCAGGAGAATTTTCCCACGCTGTCAGTGACGTGCATGAGGTGAGTTCATGTCCAATGATCTCAGCTCACCTCATGCACGTCACTGACAGCGTGGGAAAATTCTCCTGCACTCAGCGCTTCAGCGTGAGAATTCTCCCACGCTGAAGCGCTGAGTGCAGGAGAATTTTCCCACGCTGTCAGTGACGTGCATGAGGTGAGCCGAGTTCATTGGACATGACCTCGGCTCATCTGGATGCCGTCACAGCGAGACACTGAGGAGTGCAAGCAAGCCTGCTCTTCTCAGTGTCTGCGGGTTGACAGGCTGGATGGCAGCGTTCTGCTGCGGTCCAGCCTGTCATCTCGATGTAGTAGAGCTGGAGCTGTCCTGGGAACCATCGAAAGGTAAGGATGATGTTGGTTTATTATTTTATTTTTATTGCAGGAGATCGTTGGCTTCAGCTGGAATGGGCGTGACGGTAAGTATGGTTTAATTTAGAACAATAAAGAATTGTGTGTTTATTTCAATTAAAGGACTTTATTCTGGGTGTTTGTGTTTTTTTTAACTTTCACTATGGGGTTAGTAATGGGGGTGTCTTATAGACGCCTCTCCATTACTAACCTGGGCTTGATGTCAGCTGGCATTATAAGCTGACATCAACCCCAGCACTATTACCCCACTGCCACCGCTACAGGGCAGTGGGAAGAGCGAGGCTAAGTACCAGAATTGGCGCATCCTATGGATGCGCCATTTCTGGGGCGGCTGACGGCTGGTGTTTCTAGCCTGGGAGGGGGCCAATATTCATCGCACCCTTCCTGAGCTATTAATATCAGCCCCCAGCTGTCTGCCTAGCCTTTGCTAGCTATTACAATAGGGGGGACCCCACGTCATTTTTTTTGGGGGGGCCCCCATTTTAATAGCTAGTAAAGGCTAGGTATTCAGCTGGGGGCTGATATTAGTAGCCTGGGAAGCTCCATGGGTATTACCCCCTTCCCAGGCTTCAAACATCTGCCCCAGCCGTCTGCTTAACCTCCGCTAGAGACTAAAATTACGGGGAACCCCACGCTAATTTTTTTTTTAATAAATCCTTTATTTTAACACTAAATGACAAGTACAGTAACCAACACTATCACTGTACTTATTATATATCTGACTGACATGTTTCTATCTATCTAATCTATGTGTGATGCTCTATCTTTCTGTTCTAAATTGTCGGGTACAGATGCTGAATTGCCGGCCGGCTTTTTTAAAGAGACGGTGCATGAAAACACTATTATTTTTTTAAATAAATCCTTTACACTAAATGACAAGTACAGTAAGCAACACTGTCACTGTACTTATTATATATGTGACTGACATGTTTCTATCTATCTAATCTATGTGTGAAGCTCTATTCTTTCTGTTCTAAATTGTCGGGTACCGCTGCTGAGTTGCCGGCCGGCTTTTTTAAAGAGACAGTGCATGAAACACTAATATTTTTTTTAATAAATCCTTTACACTAAATGACAAGTGCAGTAACCAACACTGTCACTGTGCTTCTTATATGTGTGACTGACATGTTTCTATCTATCTAATCTATGTGTGATGATCTATTCCTTCTTGTCTAAATTGTCGGGTACCGGTGTATGCCGCTGCTGAATTTGCCGGCCGGCTTTTTTAAAGAGAGTGTCTTCTGAGCAGTTTGTCAGGTTTTGGACACCTTTGAAGGTGTTTTCTATGTGTTTCTATGTGTTTTTGTTTGCCTGCCATTGGTTTTAACGCTGTTCGACGGTGTTCGACGAACAGTTCCTCGAACATCCCGGTGTTCGATGAACCGAACCGAACACTACGGGGGTGGCTCAACACTAATGGCAATATTTTCTGAACAATTATATGTGATCAGTGTGACAGACAAACCACAGTTTTAAATAGCTGGCCTGTAGGTAACTATTTTTATTAGCAAACTGGTGTCAATAACTTCAATGACACACTGAAACAAAATTTTAATGGAGGCCAGAAATGGCAATATTTTCAATGCAATTATATGTGATCCATGTGATGGACAAACCACAGTTTTAAATAGCTGGCCTGTAGGTAACTATTTTTAACAGCACCGACCTTATGTCAATCAGTTCACTGACACACTGCAACAAAATTTAAATGGAGGCCAGAAATGGCAATATTTTCAGCACAATTATATATGATCAGTGTGACGGACAAACCACAGTTTTAAATAGCTGGCCTGTAGGTAACTATTTTTAGCAGCAGAACTGGTGTTAATAACTTCACTGACACACTGCAATAAAATTTTAATGGAGGCCAGAAATTACAATATTTTCAGCGCAGTTATATGTGATCCGTGTGACGAACAATCTATAGTTTTAAATAGCTGGCCTGTAGGTAACTACAGTTAGGTCCATATATATTTGGGCAGAGACAACATTTTTCTAATTTTGGTTCTAGACATTACCACAATGAATTTTAAACAAAACAATTCAGATGCAGTTGAAGTTCAGACTTTCAGCTTTCATTTGAGGGTATCCACATTAAAATTGGATGAAGGGTTTAGGAGTTTCAGCTCCTTAACATGTGCCACCCTGTTTTTAAGTTTGGAGATCGGATCTAGAACATATTCGCTCATCACTACTATTAATCTATTGCAATCATCATATTATATGGCACTGTTTACTTACAATTACAATTCTTCTCTTTTCTTTGCGCTGTGTATAAACAGGAAGTCTCTTTTCCATGTATGAGTCATCTCCCTCTTCAACTCCTGACCTATCTTCTCCCCCCTGACAGGGACTTTTACAGTGATGACTCATGCAGGGAAAAAAGACTTCCTGTTTCTACATAAAGCTAGTCTGTTTTTAATCACATGATGTCATAGACCTAATGGAAAAGAGAAGTATTAACTGGGTATAAGTGCAAAATGAGCAATAGTAACTACACAGTGTCATATAATATGATGACTGAAATATATTAAAAGGGTACACATTTTGATGATAATGCTTCTTTAAGTTGAAATGGGATAATTAAAAATCCCGAAATAGACAGTACAAACTGTCCAAATTACATGATATTCCATGCTGTCCCTCAAGCACACCAAAGTATGTTTCACTACAGTCATGGCCAAAAGTATTGAGAATGAGACAAATAGTAATTTTTCCAAAGTTTACTGCTTCATTTTTTGTAATGGCAATTTGCACATACTCCTGAATGTCAAAGAGTGATCCGCTTAACAGCAATTACTGTACTTGCAAAGTCAATATTTGCCCAGAAAATGAACTTTAACCCCCAAAACACATTTCAACATCATTGCAGTCCTGCCTTAAAAGGAGCAGCTAACATCGTTTTAGTGATTGATCCATTAACACAGGTGTGGGTGTTGATGAGGACAGGGCTGGCGATCAATCAGTCATGATTAAGTAAGAATGACATCACTGGACACTTTAAAAGGAGGCTGGTTCTTGGTATCATTGTTTCTCTTCAGTTAACCATGGTTATCTCTAAAGAAACACATGCAGCCATCATTGCACTGCACAAAAATGGCCTAACAGGGAAGAGTATCGCAGCTACAAAGATTGCACCTCAGTCAACAATCTATCGCATCATCAAGAACTTCAAGGAGAGAGCTTCCATTGTTGTCAAAAAGGCTCCAGGACGCCCAAGAAAGACCAGCAAGCACCAGGTCCGTATCTTAAAACTGTTTCAGCTGCGGGATCGGACTACCAGCAGTGCCGAGCTTGTTCAGGAATGGCAGCAGGCTGGTGTGAGTGCTTCTGCACGCACTGTGAGGCGGAGACTCTTTGAGCAAGGGCTGGTTTCAAGGAGGGCAGCAAAGAAGCCACTTCTCTCCAGAAAAAACATCAGGGACCGACTGATATTCTGCAAAAGGTACAGGGAGTGGACTGCTGAGGACTGGGGCAAAGTCATTTTCTCTGATGAATCCCCTTTTCGATTGTTTGGGACATCTGGAAAACAGCTTATTCGGAGAAGAAGAGGTGAGCGCTACCACCAGTCTTGTCTCATGCCAACTGTAAAGCATCCTGAAACCATTCATGTGTGGGGTTGCTTCTCAGCCAAGGGAATCAGCTCACTCACAGTCTTGCCTAAAAACACAGCCATGAATAAAGAATGGTACCAGAATGTCCTCCAAGAGCAACTTCTCCCAACCGTCCAAGAGCAGTTTGGCGCCCAACAATGCCTTTTCCAGCATGATGGAGCACCTTGCCATAAAGCAAAGGTGATAACTAAATGGCTCATGGAACAAAACATAGAGATTTTGGGTCCATGGCCTGGAAACTCCCTAGATCTTAATCCCATTGAGAACTTGTGGTCAATCATCAAGAGACGGGTGAACAAACAAAAACCAACAAATTCTGGCAAAATGCAAGCACTGATTATGCAAGAATGGACTGCTATCAGTCAGGATTTGGTCCAAAAGTTGATTGAGAGCATGCCAGGGAGAATTACAGAGGTCTTGAAGAAGAAGGGGCAACACTGCAAATATTGACTTGCTGCATTAACTCATTCTAACTGTCAATATAACCTATTGGTACTCATAATATGATTGCAATTATATTTCTGTATGTGATATAAACATTAGACAAACACTAATAAAAACCAGAGGCCAGCAGATCATGTGAAAATATAATTTTGGTGTCATTCTCAAAACTTTTGGCCATGACTGTATGTTGCTTCATCAGGTGACATGGTCTCCAACCAACTTTTAAAATGTAAATTAAAACATACCTGGTTTAAATGATAGAACCCATGTCAAATACATGCTGCCCATGGTTTGGGCAACATGTATTGACTGTCGGGTTCTTCTCAAAATTTGCAATTCTGCACCACAATTATGATTAGAGATGAGCGGTGTTCGAATCGAACTGTTCGCCAATCTCAAATTCGAGCTGTTTTGGGCGGTGTTCGAGCCGTTCGACGAACCTGAACGATTTGAAAAAAATCCGGCTGTTCGAGGTTATCTTCGATAACTGTTCGTGCACCCAAATCGTAACTGGATTTTTTCACAGTAATGCTGATAATCAATGTTAATACACAGTTTGAGTGTACAGCGGGGCGTGGGGAGTGGCATGGGATGGATCTCTGCAGAAATAATGAAGATCTCCATTTTTTTTTCTCTTTCCCGCATTTACAGTGGGGAGGTGCAGTCTGTCAGCCTATCAGCAGCGCACACACGGAGCGAAGTGCTTTTTTTCACACAAGCAAGGGCATGTGTCATTGGCTGTGTATGTCACATGTCCTTGCCCTATAAGACCCAGCCATTTTCCCCGTCGCCACCATTTTCTCACTGCTGAAGCTGAGTGTTAGACGGAACTGCTGCTGCTGTTAGCGCTATATTGTGTAACTGAATTGCAAGCGAATTTTCTCTTAAATAGACAGAAAGGTTTAGGGAGTAGGGACTAGTTTGTAATTGCAGCCCTTTTGAGGGCTAGGTTACAGCAGTTCCTAGCACTTTTAGCAGGCAGGTCTGTGCTCTTAAATTGACAGATAGGTTGGGAGTAGTGACTAGTTGTAATTCCAGCCCTTTTGAGGGTTAGGTTACATCAGTTCCTATCACTTTTTGCCAGGCAGGTCTGTTTTAGTGCTGTGCAAGTGTTTTTCACAGCATTTGGCTAAATCTAGCTAAGCAAATCTTTTTGGGCCTCTTGCAGTGTGTGTTAGTCAGTGGAGTAGCCTCTCTGTGTTGCAAGCTACACCACCTGTGTATGTAATACAAATTTTTTACTGCACCTAGCCAAGTAAAACCTTTTGGGCCTGTAGCAGTGTGTGATACTCAATCTATTAGGCCATCTATACTAAGCTCCACCAGCTTTCAAATTACTAATAATTTTTAGCTGCATCTTGCCTGGAAAATAATTTTGGGCATAGTAGCAGTGTGTGGTACTCATTGTATTAGGCCATCTATACCAAGCTCCACCAGCTTTGAAATTAATAATAATTTTTAGCTGCATCTTGCCTGTAAAATAATTTTGGGCATATTAGCAGTGTGTGGTACTCATTCTATTAGGCCATCTATAATAAGCTCCACCAGCTTTCAAATTACTAATAATTTTTAGCTGCATCATGACTGGAAAATAATTTTGGGCATATTAGCAGTGTGTGGTACTCATTCTATTAGGCCATCTACACTAAGCTCCACCAGCTTTCAAATTACTAATAATTTTTAGCTGCATCTTGCCTGGAAAATAATTTTGGGCATAGTAGCAGTGTGTGGTACTCATTGTATTAGGCCATCTATACCAAGCTCCACCAGCTTTGAAATTAATAATATTTTTTAGCTGCATCTTGCCTGTAAAATAATTTTGGGCATATTAGCAGTGTGTGGTACTCATTCTATTAGGCCATCTATACTAAGCTCCACCAGCTTTCAAATTACTAATAATTTTTAGCTGCATCTTGCCTGGAAAATTATTTTGGGCATAGTAGCAGTGTGTGGTACTCATTGTAATAGGCCATCTATACCAAGCTCCACCAGCTTTGAAATTAATAATAACTTTTAGCTGCATCTTGCCTGGAAAATAATTTTGGGCATATTAGCAGTGTGTGGTACTCATTCTATTAGGCCATCTATACTAAGCTCCACCAGCTTTCAAATTACTAATCATTTTTAGCTGCATCTTGCCTGTAAAATTATTTTGGGCATATTAGCAGTGTGTGGTACTCATTCTATTAGGCCATCTATACTAAGCTCCACCAGCTTTCAAATTACAAATAATTTTTAGCTGCATCTTGCCTGGAAAATAATTTTGGGCATAGTAGCAGTGTGTGGTACTCATTGTATTAGGCCATCTATACCAAGCTCCACCCCAAAGATTATGGGACACACTCATTCCACATAGGCGCGCCCACGGAAGCAGCAAGAGCAGGACTGTCAGAAACGGAAGTTCAGAGGATAGGCAGATGGCGATCCACGTGTTTGACGAGATACATAAGACCGGACTTGTTATCCTAACGTGGTTTGTTTCTTTTACAGGTGATGCTAAGCCAACAGTGTGGGTGATAGGCCACTCGTACATATATTGGGCAGAATAAAGGGTGAAAGTCCGCCTAGGCGGGAGGAAATTAGAGTTTCATAACACATATTTCAACTGGAGAGGTATTAGAGGCCTGCTATGGCCACAGGTACTAATGGAGGTAATCAAGGTAGGGAGAGAGGCAAGAGGTCCGGTCATCTTAGTTATACAGGCCGGGGGAAATGACCTAGGTCATCACAAGAGCGCATAACTAATGGCAATAATGAAACTAGACACTGAGCGCTTCAGAGAATTTTTCACAAAACTAACTATAGTATGGTCAGAGATTGTGTCGATATGGCAAGGTGCGCGAGACATCACGGCCATCAAACGGACAAGGCGGGTAATAAATATTCGGATGGCAAAATTTAGAAGAGACAGAGGCGGTGTAGTGATACAACACCGACAACTGGAAGGAGATAAAACAGGCCTCATACGGCCCGACAGTGTTCACTTAATGGATATTGGACTGGACATATTCCTGTCAGGACTCCAGGACGGAGGGGAACAAGCGTTAAGAGTGATGGATGGGGGTCAGAGTCCTGCATACGAGTACGCAGGATCCTCCGTGGCCTGGAAATAGAAAGGACATGTTGGAGAGTTACACTTGTTGGCCAGCTTGCCGGTCTGGTGACCCAGGGCATGCTGCAACAAGCTGAATTATTTTAGAAATAAAATGCCTTTCTAATGGAATGAGTATAAAGAGTTAATAAAGCTGTGACCGATCATCACCCATCCAGTTGTAAGAGTTACATTATTGTATTGTCAAGGAAAAGGGGGCGGTAGGGGGGCTGAGCGTCTGGGTTTGGTTGGGGGTCCCCACAGTCTGCCTAGGCTAGAAGCATTTAAAAATTCTTATTAGATACACAGGCGGTGCAGCTTGCTTCGCAGCTGGGCTACTACGCCCAAAGTATTGCCTAGGCTAGATGCAGTTAAAAATTCTACGCTGACTAGCAGACACTGAAGCTTTGGAGCAGACCTCTGAGTAAACAGCTCTTCAGACTCAACCATCTGTGTTACCCCAAGCCATAGTGTATGTGGTTTCTTACAGTTAAAAGGGGGGGGGGGGGCGACCCAACCCACCTGGAATTAACGATGCCAACGTCACGTAAAACACTCCAAAAAGAGTCTCCATTTTTACCAAAAATTGTGGCACAGACACCACTTAAGTGGCATCAATTGCCCCAGAGTTGCTTAAAATGGTTGGTGAGGTGATTTTACCAAATCCTCAAGCTTTTAGTCTCCCCAGGATGACACAGGGGTAGAAAAGTCCTTGCGGATCCATGATTTGTTCATCTTTATGAACGTGAGTCTGTCTACATTCTCAGTGGACAGCAGCGTGCGCTTATCTGTCAGCATACCACCAGCATCGCTGAACACACATTCAGAGAGTACGCTGACTGCAGGGCATGACAAGATCTCCAAGGCGTGAGTGGCGAGCTCCGGACATTTTTCCAGATTGGAATCCCAAAATGAGCAAGGGTCCAGTGACACAGTCATGGCTTCGATGTTCACTTGGAGATACTCCTGTACCATCCTCTCTAGGCGTTGACTATGTGTCAGACTTCTTGTCTGCTGTGACCTTGCAAAGGATGGTCTAAAAAAGTGGTGAAACGATTCCACAAAATTGCTGTTACCAGCAGATACTGTGTTACTATTATGGTTTGAGTGATGAAGACTCGACAGTCCCACAGTTTGCAAGTTAGAACTGTGAGATTCACTACGTGCACCACTGGTGTTTTGTGGAAAAGCACATGTAAGATTCTGCAACAGCCTCTGCTGATACTCCTGCATGCGTGAATCCCTTTCTATGGCAGGAATTATTTCAGCAAATTTACTTTTGTACCGGGGATCTAAGAGTGTGGTAACCCAGTAGTCGGGATTACTTCGAATTCTGACAATCCAAGGGTCATGTTGCAGGTAGTGCAGCAAGAAGGCACTTATATGTCTTGCGCATCCAGGAGGACCAAGTCCTTGTTGTGTTGGTAGCGAGGTAAGAATCATGATTCCTTCCTCTGCCCTCTCCCCCCAACCTCACACAACAGAAATGTGATCAAGGTCTCCCTCATATGATGAGTCTTACATGCCCATCGCCAGTTCGTCCTCCACTTCTTCCTCGGCTCCTGCACCTTCGTCAACAGTTTGGCTGCTACCATGCGCCCTGGTTAATTCCTCTCCCCCACCCTCCCATGCCTGCCGCCTTGGTGCTGCCGGCCGTCTGGACCTTGGAGATGTTATCCCTTCCGCATATGACTCCTCCTCTACTTCCTTCACCTCCTCTTGTCCCACCACCTGACTCTGAATTATGTTTAACGTGTGCTCCAGCATGTAAATCACCGGAATAGTCATGCTGATAATGGCATCGTCAGCACTAAACATCTTCGTCGCCATTTCAAAACTGTACAAAAGGGTGCGTGGTGCCCCTGAGGGTTCAGTCGCCCCAGAGGTACTGCATCTCACCCAGAGGTGTGGTATCTCACCCTCAGGTAAGGAAGGAGTATGGCTCGGGACCCTAACACCAGCATCCAACACATAACCGCAGTGGGGGTAGGGCGAGATTGCTCCTAAGGGAGAGCACAGTCCCAGGTCCCTAGCTGGTGGGAGGGTCCTATGTAGTGGGTGTGGGTGGAGAAAGCAGCTTAGGGGAGCACATGACAGGGAGAGTATAAATAGGAAGCCATCTTAGAAAGAGCAAGCCAGTCAGAGGAGGAGAAGTGACAGGAGCAGAGGCTCTGCATGAGCTCTGCTCCGGAGGCGGGCCTAGCCTGGGAGGCCCAGGACTGAAGGAGAGAAGAGAGGAGTGGGAGCAGGAAGGCTCCAGGAACCGAAGGGACCCTAGGGGTACAGGCCGTGCAGAAGGCCACCCGTACGTCCGCTGCTACCAGAAGGTAGAGGGGTCAGCCCAGATAAGGGGAACCGGTCCCTCAACTAGCGGAGAAACAGCAAGGCTCAACTAGAAACCGGAGGCTGCAGCATTTCATGTACTGCAGGCCAAAGTCCACACCAGTCTCACTAAGAAGGTAGCCACATAGGACCCAGGGGACGGAACACACGTCGCCCGCCAAGGCCAGAGGATACCGAATAGAAGTGTCACTGGCTGTGAGGTGCAGGGAGAAGGCCAGAGAAAGGACACGCAGAAGGGGGTCCTGCTAAGTACTCCGGAGCTATCTGGGGGTGGACTGAGCCCCTCACTGAGTACGCACAACACGACGGGGGAGATTGCTCTGGTACCTGTAATCTGGACTGCAACAACTGTGAGTAAAGATCTTGGGACTGCATCACACGGACTCTGTGTTCATTAATGACTCCCTGACAACCACCATCATACACCCACACTGCCCTGAAGCTACACTCTTCCTGTGGGGAGTATTAATACCATTGCTGCAAAACCACCAGCTTCAGAGGACTGTTCCGCAGCGGCGGCCCCTTTAGCCGCACTCCACAGGTGGCGTAGTCGGACATTATAAAACCCAAATATACAAATTACCCTTGAATTGACCGCCCTGGGTCACGGACTGGGTCAACGCCACAGTGACTACAACCCCCAGCGTCTACCGGCCCGGCTCCAGGTACCCCACGGCCCAGGGGGCGCGTCAACTTCATAGGTCCCTGATCTGAGACCACTCCTGCAGTGTGATTTGCCCCACCTCTGGATCTCGTTGGCCTAGGCTGTACGTCAGAACGTATTGCACCAGGGCTTGTCGGTGCTGCCACAGTCGCTGCAACATGTGCAGAGTTGAATTCCACCGTGTCGGCATATCGCATTTCAGCCGGTGAACTGGCAGGCCCAACGACTTCTGTAGAGATGTAAGTCGTTGAGCTGCGGGATGCGAACGGCGGAAGTGAGCACACAGCGAACGTGCCCTCTGCAGAAAGCCATCTAGTCAGGGATAGTGGGTTAAAAATTGCTGGACAACCAGGTTCAACACGTGAGCCATACAAGGCACGTGTGTGACATTGCCCGGGCGAAAGGCCGCACCCAGGTTTGCAGCATTGTCGCACACGGCCTTCCCTGGTTGCAGGTTCAGTGGAGACAACCATTCATGAAACTGGGTCTCCAGAGCTGACCACAAATTCTCAGCTGTGTGACTCACATTTCCCAGACATTTCAAAGTAAACACCGCCTGATGCCGTTGAGCCCTGCTGCCAGCATAGTAAGGAGGTGTGCAGGATTCCTTCTGCGCAGTTAGAAAGTGGGTGGCATTACCAGACAGGCTTTTGGTGCAGGTGGAGGACCAAGAGGAGGTTGAGGAGGCAGAAGCAGTGAAGGAACTTCGAGATAAAGAGGATTGACGCACAACTCGTGGGGGCGGCAAGACTTGGACAGCAGCCCCTTGTCCTGCTGTCACCATAGTTACCCAGTGCCCAGTTAGCGACATGTAATGCCCCTGTCCATGCCTACTCGTCCAAGTATCTGTGGTGAAATGCACCCTGTCACACACACAGTTTATGAAAGAAGCGGTGATGTTGTGTGCGACATGCTGGTGTAGCGCAGGCACACCTTTCTTTGAGAAGTAGTGCCGACTGGGCATCTGGTACTGGGCACTGCGACGGACATAAGGTCTCGAAAATCCTCTGTGTCCACCAGGCGGAAAGGCAGCATTTCTGTAGCCAACAGCTTGCAGATGGTGAAATTCAACTAGAGATGAGCGGTGTTCGACTTGAACTGTTCGCCAATCTCAAATTCGAGCTGTTTTGGGCGGTGTTCGAGCCGTTCGGCTAACACGAACGATTTGAAAAAAATTCGGCTGTTCGAGGTTATGTTCGATAACTGTTCGTGCACCAAAATCATAACTGGATTTTATCTAAGTAATGATGAAAATTAATGTTAATACGCAGTTTGAGTGTACAGCGGGGCGGCGGGAGGGGCAGGGGATGGATCTCTGCAGGATAATGAAGATCTCCATTTTTTTTTTCTCTTTCCCGCATTTACAGTGGGGAGGTGCAATCTGTCAGCCTATCAGCAGCGCACACACGGAGCGAAGTGCTTTTTTTCACACTAGCAAGGACATGTGTCATTGGCAGTGTATGTCACATGTCCTTGCCCTATAAGACCCAGCCATTTTCCCCGTCGCCACCATTTTCTCACTGCTGCAGCTGCTTGTTAGACGGCACCGCTGTTGCTGTGTGCACTATACCGTGTTAATTTTAAGCCAATTTTCGCACAAATCTACAGATAGCTTGGGAGTAGGGAATAGTTGTGATTGCAGTCCTTTTAAGGACTAGGTTACAGCATTTCCTACGACTTTTATCAGGCAGGTCTGTGCGCTTAAATAGATAGGTTGGGAGTAAAGACTAATTGTAATTGCAGTCCTTTTCAGGACTAAGTTAGATCAGTTCCTATCAGTTTTTGCCAGGCAGGTCTGTGCCAGTGCTGTGCAAATTTTTTTCACAGCATTTGGCTAAATCTAGCAAAGCTAATACTTTTTGGCCTATTGCAGAGTGTGTTAGTCAGTGGAGTAGCCTATCTGTGTTGCAAGCTACACCACCTGTGTATAGAATACCAATTTTTTTACTGCACCTAGTGAAGTTAAACCTTTTGGGCATAGCATCATTCTATTAGTCCATCTATACTGACCTCCATAAGGTTGCAAATTGAATATAATTTTTTTCTGCATCTACCTCTGAAAAAATATTTGGGCTTCTAGCTGTGCGTGGGACTTGTTCTATTAGTCCATCTATACTGACCTCCATCAGGTTGCAAATTGAATATAATATTTTTCTGCATCTAGCTCTGAAAAAATATTTGGCCTTCTAGCAGTGTGTGGGACTTGTTCTATTAGTCCATCTATACTGACCTCCATCAGGTTACAAATTGAATATAATATTTGTCTGCATCTAGCTCTGAAAAAATATTTGGCCTTCTAGCAGTGTGTGGGACTTGTTATATTAGTCCATCTATACTGACCTCCATCAGGTTGCAAATTGAATATAATTTTTTTCTGCATCTACCTCTGAAAACATATTTGGGCTTCTAGCTGTGTGTGGGACTTGTTCTATTAGTCCATCTATACTGACCTCCATCAGGTTGCAAATTGAATATAATATTTTTCTGCATCTAGCTCTGAAAAAATATTTGGGCTTCTAGCAGCGTGTGGGACTTGTTCTACTAGTCCATCTATACTGACCTCCATCAGGTTGCAAATTGAATATAACATTTTTCTGCATCTAGCTCTGAAAAAATATTTGGCCTTCTAGCAGTGTGTGGGACTTGTTCTATTAGTCCATCTATACTGACCTGCATCAGGTTGCAAATTGAATATAATTTTTTTCTGCATCTAGCTCTGAAAAAATATTTGGCCTTCTAGCAGTGTGTGGGACTTGTTCTATTAGTCCATCTATACTGACCTCCATCAGGTTGCAAATTGAATATAATATTTTTCTGCATCTAGCTCTGAAAAAATATTTGGCCTTCTAGCAGTGTGTGGGACTTGTTCTATTAGTCCATCTATACTGACCTCCATCAGGTTGCAAATTGAATATAATATTTTTCTGCATCTAGCTCTGAAAAAATATTTGGCCTTCTAGCAGTGTGTGGGACTTGTTCTATTAGTCCATCTATACTGACCTCCATCAGGTTGCAAATTGAATATAATATTTTTCTGCATCTAGCTCTGAAAAAATATTTGGCCTTCTATCAGTGTGTGGGACTTGTTCTATTAGTCCATCTATACTGACCTCCATCAGGTTGCAAATTGAATATAATATTTTTCTGCATCTAGCTCTGAAAAAATATTTGGCCTTCTAGCAGTGTGTGGGACTTGTTCTAATAGTCCATCTATACTGACCTCCATCAGGTTGCAAATTGAATATAATTTTTTTCTGCATCTAGCTCTGAAAAAATATTTGGGCTTCTAGCTGTGTGTGGGACTTGTTCTATTAGTCCATCTATACTGACCTCCATCAGGTTGCAAACTGAATATAATTTTTTTCTGCATCTACCTCTGAAAAAATATTTGGGCTTCTAGCTGTGTGTGGGACTTGTTCTATTAGTCCATCTATACTGACCTCCATCAGGTTGCAAATTGAATATAATATTTTTCTGCATCTAGCTCTGAAAAAATATTTGGCCTTCTAGCAGTGTGTGGGACTTGTTCTATTTGTCCATCTATACTGACCTCCATCAGGTTGCAAATTGAATATAATATTTTTCTGCATCTAGCTCTGAAAAAATATTTGGCCTTCTGGCAGTGTGTGGGACTTGTTCTATTAGTCCATCTATACTGACCTCCATCAGGTTGCAAATTGAATATAATATTTTTCTGCATCTAGCTCTGAAAAAATATTTGGCCTTCTAGCAGTGTGTGGGACTTGTTCTAATAGTCCATCTATACTGACCTCCATCAGGTTGCAAATTGAATATAATTTTTTTCTGCATCTAGCTCTGAAAAAATATTTGGGCTTCTAGCTGTGTGTGGGACTTGTTCTACTAGTCCATCTATACTGACCTCCATCAGGTTGCAAACTGAATATGATTTTTTTCTGCATCTACGTCTGAAAAAATATTTGGGCTTCTAGCTGTGTGTGGGACTTGTTCTATTAGTCCATCTATACTGACCTCCATCAGGTTGCAAATTGAATATAATATTTTTCTGCATCTAGCTCTGAAAAAATATTTGGCCTTCTAGCAGTGTGTGGGACTTGTTCTATTAGTCCATCTATACTGACCTCCATCAGGTTGCAAATTGAATATATTTTTTTTCTGCATCTAGCTCTGAAAAAATATTTGGCCTTCTAGCAGTGTATGGGACTTGTTCTATTAGTCCATCTATACTGACCTCCATCAGGTTGCAAATTGAATATAATTTTTTTCTGCATCTAGCTCTGAAAAAATATTTGGCCTTCTAGCAGTGTGTGGGACTTGTTCTATTAGTCCATCTATACTGACCTCCATCAGGTTGCAAATTGAATATAATTTTTTTCTGCATCTAGCTCTGAAAAAATATTTGGCCTTCTAGCTGTGTGTGGGACTTGTTCTATTACTCCATCTATACTGACCTCCATCAGGTTGCAAATTGAATATAATTTTTTTCTGCATCTACCTCTGAAAAAATATTTGGGCTTCTAGCTGTGTGTGGGACTTGTTCTATTAGTCCATCTATACTGACCTCCATCAGGTTGCAAATTGAATATAATTTTTTTCTGCATCTAGCTCTGAAAAAATATTTGGCCTTCTAGCTGTGTGTGGGACTTGTTCTATTACTCCATCTATACTGACCTCCATCAGGTTGCAAATTGAATATAATTTTTTTCTGCATCTACCTCTGAAAAAATATTTGGGCTTCTAGCTGTGTGTGGGACTTGTTCTATTAGTCCATCTATACTGACCTCCATCAGGTTGCAAATTGAATATAATATTTTTCTGCATCTAGCTCTGAAAAAATATTTGGGCTTCTAGCAGTGTGTGGGACTTGTTCTATTAGTCCATCTATACTGATCTCCATCAGGTTGCAAATTGAATATAATATTTTTCTGCATCTAGCTCTGAAAAAATATTTGGCCTTCTAGCAGTGTGTGGGACTTGTTCTATTAGTCAATCTATACTGACCTCCATCAGGTTGCAAATTGAATATAATATTTTTCTGCATCTAGCTCTGAAAAAATATTTGGCCTTCTAGCAGTGTGTGGGACTTATTCTATTAGTCCATCTATACTGACCTCCATCAGGTTGCAAATTGAATATAATATTTTTCTGCATCTAGCTCTGAAAAAATATTTGGCCTTCTAGCAGTATGTGGGATTTGTTCTATTAGTCCATCTATACTGACCTCCATCAGGTTGCAAATTGAATATAATTTTTTTCTGCATCTAGCTCTGAAAAAATATTTGGGCTTCTAGCTGTGTGTGGGACTTGTTCTATTAGTCCATCTATAATGACCTCCATCAGGTTGCAAACTGAATATAATTTTTTTCTGCATCTACCTCTGAAAAAATATTTGGGCTTCTAGCTGTGTGTGGGACTTGTTCTATTAGTCCATCTATACTGACCTCCATCAGGTTGCAAATTGAATATAATATTTTTCTGCATCTAGCTCTGAAAAAATATTTGGCCTTCTAGCAGTGTGTGGGACTTGTCCTATTAGTCCATCTATACTGACCTCCATCAGGTTGCAAATTGAATATAATATTTTTCTACATCTAGCTCTGAAAAAATATTTGGCCTTCTAGCAGTGTGTGGGACTTGTTCTATTAGTCCATCTATACTGACCTCCATCAGGTTGCAAACTGAATATAATTTTTTTCTGCATCTAACCCAGGCAATAGTTTTGGCCTAATACCACAGTTTGGCCACTCAGCTCTGCTCGGTTCCCATCCATTGTTTTTTTGTGCAAACAACTCCAGAGTTGTGAATTAGTTAACCACCAAAATGAGTGGAAAAAGGCCTGCTGCTGGTGGAAAGGGGAATAGGCGTGTTGGGAAGGGGAAAAAAGGTTGTGTCCGTGGAGTAGGTGTTAAAGCAACAGTAACATCTGCAGAAGAAAGACCATCATCCAAGAACACTAAAATGTCTACTTCTTTTAGCGAACAATGTGATAAGATCCCTTTCTTACGGCCACGCCAATCGCTACAAATTCCAGATGAGGCACAAAAACAGCAGGTGCTTCAACGGATATCAAGTGCTCTTTTAAGTTGGCTCTCCTCCACATCAACTTCAACATCACAAATACTCCAGTCCTCAGAGGTCTCACCCCAATCGCACTTGCTTCCTCACAGCTCCCAAATCTCCAGCTGCCCGTCTGAGTATGAGGTAGAACAGATGGTTGAGTCTGCAGGGCTGTTTACTCATACTATAGCCTGGGAATCAGAGGTCGGCTCCAGCGCTTCTGTGAATCCAGACGAGGAAATGATCTGCACTGATGCCCAGAATCTTTATGAGTCGGATCCAGGACCAGACGAAGAAGGTTCTGACCTTAATGTAGACCCTCATTCCCAAACTGTAACTCCTGTTGGTGGAGACAATGAGGAAGACGATGATGAGACTCAAATACCTGATTGGAGCGACAACTTTAGTTTTTTGTCAGGGCAGGAACAGGTTGTCTCTGAGGACGACGGGTGTGATAACACACAGGGTGATGATGATGAGGTTGGAGATCCCACTTACTGTCAACCCACAGTCAGCCAAGAGATGAGGTCAGCAGAGGAGGTGGAGGAGGATGCTAGTGACGATGAGGTCAGGTTGCGCCTTCCTGGACAGAGACGTAGTACTGGAAGCACGTCAACAACTGCATCCTCAAACACAACTCTGCCTCTGACCACAAGTCGTGGTGGCTCTTCAGGTCGCATGGGTGCTAAGCCTTGCATAGCCTGGGCATTTTTTCAGATCGATAAAGATGACCCAACTCATGTTATCTGTAACATTTGTCAACAAAAGCTAAGTAGAGGCCAAAAAATACATAGTTTGAGTACTTCATGCATGAACCGGCACATGGACATGAAGCATAGGTTGCAGTGGGAAGCTCACTGTGCTACAGTGCGGCCTAGCCGGCCGGGCCACCACCGTCTGCCCCATCTTGTGCATCTGCGGCCTCTTCATCCTCTGTGACTGGGGGGGCACCTGTTTTGGGACGCAGACCTGCCACCTCTTTACCAGCAACAGCCAGCGTGATTGGCAGGTCATCATTTTCTTTGGAGGTGGTAACACCAGCTGGTGTTGAGCGCTGTCCGACATCGATAGCACCACCTTTGGATCAAGGCAACCTAACATTTCTGCCTGCATCTTCCTCACTGACCGACAGTTTGCCGGGGACACCCTTATCAACCCCGTCTAAGCACAACAGCCAGCCCTCAGTCCCTAAGATGTGGACAAGTAAAAGACCATTTCCTCCTAGCCATGAGAAAGCTAAGAGGTTGAATTTCACCATCTGCAAGCTCTGGTCTACAGAAATGCTGCCTTTCCGCCTGGTGGACACAGAGGATTTTCGAGACCTTATGTCCGTCGCAGTGCCACAGTACCAGATGCCCAGTCGGCACTACTTCTCAAAGAAAGGTGTGCCTGCGCTCCACCAGCATGTCGCACACAACATCACCGCTTCTTTGAGAAACTTTGTGTGTGACAGGGTGCATTTCACCACAGACACTTGGACGAGTAGGCATGGACAGGGGCGTTACATGTCGCTGACTGGGCACTGGGTAACTATGGTGACAGCAGGACAAGGGGCTGCTGTCCAAGTCTTGCCGTCCCCACGAGTTGTGCGTCAATCCTCTTTATGTCAAAGTTCCTCCACTGCTTCTGCCTCCTCAACCTCCTCTCGGTCCTCCACCTGCACCCAAAGCCTGTCTGGTCATGCCACAAGCTTTCTAACTGCGCAGAAGGGATCCTGCACACCTCCTTACTATGCTGGCAGTAGGGCTCAACGTCATCAGGCGGTTTTTACTTTGAAATGTCTGGGAAATGTGAGTCACAGAGCTGAGGAGTTGTGGTCAGCTCTGGAGAACCAATTTCATGAATGGTTGTCTCCACTGGACCTGAAACCAGGGAAGGCCGTGTGCGACAATGCTTCAAACCTGGGTGCGGCCCTTCGCCGGGGCAATGTCACACACGTGCCTTGTATGGCTCATGTGTTGAACCTCGTTGTCCAGCAATTTTTAGCCCACTATCCCGGACTAGATGGCCTTCTGCAGAGGGCAAGGTCGCTGTGTGCTCACTTCCGCTGTTCGCATCCCGCAGCTCAGCGACTTACATCTCTACACAAGTCGTTGGGCCTGCCACTTCACCGGCTAAAATGCGATGTGCCTACCCGGTGGAATTCAACTCTGCACATGTTGCAGCGACTGTGGCAGCACCGACAAGCCCTGGTGCAATACGTTCTGACGTATAGCCTGGGCCAACGGGATCCAGAGGTGGGGCAAATCACGCCGGAGGAGTGGTCTCAGATCAGGGACCTATGCACCCTTCTGCACAGTTTTGAAATGGCGACGAAGATGTTTAGTGGTGACGATGCCATTTTCAGCATGACTATTCCAGTGATTTACATGCTGGAGCACATGTTAAACAGAATTCGGAGTCAGGTGGTGGCACAAGAGGAGGTGGAGAAAGTAGAGGAGGAGGAGTTGTATGCGGAAGGGCTAACATCTGCAAGGTCCAGACGGTCGGCAGCACCAAGGCGGCAGGCATGTGAGGGTGGGGGAGATGGTTTTACCAGGGCGCATGGTAGCAGCCAAACTAGTGAGGAAGGTGCAGGAGCCCAGGAAGAAGTGGAGGACGAACTGATGGAAGACTCATCAGATGAGGGAGACCTTGATCACATTTCTGTTGTGCGAGGTAGGGGGGAGAGGACAGAGGAAGGAAGCATGATTGTTACCTCGCCACCAACACAACAGGGACTTGGTGCTCCTGGATGAGCAAGACACATGAGTGCCTTCTTGCTGCACTACCTGCAACATGACCCTCGAATTGGGAGAATTAGAAATAATCCTGACTACTGGGTTGCCACACTGTTAGATCCCCGGTACAAAAGTAAATTTGCAGAAATAATTCCTGCCATAGAAAGGGATGCACGCATGCAGGAGTATCAGCAGAGACTGTTGCAGAATCTTACATGTGCTTTTCCACAAAACACCAGTGGTGCACGTAGTGAATCTCACAGTTCCAACTTGCCAACCGTGCGACCGTGAGTGTTCAGCACTCAAACCGTAACAGAAACACAGTATCTGCTGGTAACATCAATTTTGCGGAATCATTTCACCACTTTTTTAGCTCATCCTTTGCAAGGCCACAGGAGACAAGAAGTCTGACACATAGTCAACGCCTAGAGACGATGGTACAGGAGTATCTCCAAGTAAACATTGAAGCCATGACTGTGTCACTGGACCCTTGCTCTTTTTGGGCTTCCAATCTGGATAAATGGCCGGAGCTCGCCACTTACGCCTTGGAGATCTTGTCATGCCCCGCAGCCAGCGTTCTGTCTGAACGTGTGTTCAGCGCTGCTGGTGGTGTGCTTACAGATAAGCTCACGCGGCTCTCCACTGATAATGTAGACAGACTCACGTTCATAAAGATGAACAAATCATGGATCCGAAAGGACTTTTCTACCCCTGTGTCATCCTGGGGAGAGTAAAAGCTTGATGATTGGTTAAAATCACCTCACCAACCGTTTTAAGCTTTCAAATTACTAATCATGTTTATTTGTATCTTGGCTGGAAAATAATTTGGGCTTTGTAGCAGTGTGCAGTACTGATTCTATTAGGCCATCTATACTAAGCTCCACCAGATTTAAAATTAATAATTTTTAGCTGCATCTAGCCCGGAAAATAATTTTGGAGCTCCGAGATGTGCAAGACACATAAGTGCCTTCTTGCTGCACTACCTGCAACATGACCCTCAGATTGTCAGAATTCGAAGTAATCCTGACTACTCGGTTGCCACACTCTTAGATCCCCCACACTCTTCGATCAACCTTTTCATTTTAATAAAGATCAAAAAAATGGTCATTTTTGAAATTATAAGCATTAGCAGGTTATTAGAAACTGAAATCAAACAGTTTTCAACTCAAAACTTTATTCTAGGTGATGTTACATTTGCACATAGGACCCCTTGTTCGAAAGGAGCTTCTGAACTCTCTCGTCCATTGAATTTGTCAGGTTTTGGATGGTTTCTGCTTCAATTGTTTTGCATGAGGACAGAATACCCTCCCAGAGCTGTTGCTTAGATGTGAACTACCTCCCGCCATCATAGACACTCCTTTTGATGATGCTCCAGAGGTTCTGAATGGGGTAGAGGTCAGGGGAGCATGGGGGTCACACCATAAGTTTGTCCCCTTTTATGCCCATATCAGCCAGAGATGCAGATGTGTTATGTGCAGCATGAGACGGTGCATTATCATGCATGAAAATGATCTTCTTGAACCATGGCAGGAAGTGCTGTTTGAGAAACTCCACATACATTATGGAGTTCATCTTTACCCCTTCAGGGATCCTAAAGGGGCTGACAATCTCTCTCCCCATGATTCCAGCCCAAAACATTACTCCACCTCCTCCTTGTTGGCGCTGTAGCTGTGTTTGCGTGGGGTGTCCATCAACCTGCCATCCTCCACTCCATCCATCTGGACCATCGAGCGTTGCACGGCACTCATCCGTGAACAAAACAGTTTTGAAATCAGTCTTCATGTAATGTTTGGCCCACTGGAGCCGTTTCTGCTTGTGTGCAGTGGATAGAGGAGTTCGACAGGATGGCGTACGCACAGCTGCAAACCTCTGAAGGACCCTGCATCTTGTTGTTCGGGGGACGTTGGAGGCACCAGCAGCTTCAAAAACTTGTCTGCTGCTATGACAAGGCTTTTTTGCCGCTGCTCTTTTAACCTGACGTAATTGCCTGTAGGAAAGAGTCCTCAATTTTCCCTTATCAGCACGCACACGTGTGTACTGTGAATCAGCTACATACTTCATGATTGTCAAGACACTTCATCCTGATCATCGCACAATGTTGATTGTAGTTATGCCTTGACCTAAACACTCCACAATTTGTTGCTTCTCAGCAGCCGACACATCCTTTTTCTTTCCCATTTTGGCAGAAAATGTAGGCTGCTTAATAATGTGGGACAGCCTTCTTAAGTAGTCTTGCCGTTCATTGGACACACCTGCCAAACTAATTAGCACAGGTGTCTGCAATTGCTTACAGTGATATAAAGAGCCCTGACACACATCACCATCAATGAGTTTAACTGACAAACAAACAAATTCTCCCCTTATCACTCCTAAACACTTTTTGCATAATAATTTGGAACACAGTGTACATGTGCTTTTCCACAAAACACCAGTGGTTCACGTAGTGAATCTTACAGTTCTAACTTGTCAACCGTGGTCTGTATGGAGTTGTTCAATAAAGGGCCCAAAATTAAGATAACATAGACGGGAGAGGTCTCTATGAATAGGAATTCCTAAGAATTTGATACCCTGTGAGGGCAAGGCAAAGGGAAAGTTGGACTGGATGGAATCCTGTATGGATTTGGGGAGGGAGACATCGAGGGCCTCAGACTTCGCTGTATTGATTTTAAAATTTGACCATGTAACAAAGTGATCTATTTCAGCCATAACAGCAGGGATGGATATATGTGATTGAGTGATATATACTAGGACATCATCAGCAAATAGAGAGCACTTGTACTCGGTGCCTCCCACCTCAATCCACCTAATATTGGGGTTATGGCGAATTCATGAGAGCAGGTGCTCCGTCACTAGGATGTATAAGAGAGGGGACAGAGGACATCCCTGCCTTGTCCCATTGGTGATTATGAAAGGTGATGAAAATGCTCTGACGCGCCCCCTGGGCCTTGGGACATCCGGAGCCGGACCCTTTTTGGTGGATGCTGGTGGTTGTAGTCTCCGTGGCGGCGACCCGGTTCCGTGGCTCAGGGCGGTCAAACCAGTGGCGGAACTATTTATGTGGTTTTGATGTTTAAATGTCCGACTATGCCACCCGTGGATTTCGGTCAGAGTGAACCGCCGCTGCAGGACAGACCGCTGAGGCTGGAGTTGTGGGTGCAGCAGAGCGTAGCATAACTCCCCACGGGAGGAGTATAGCCTCAGGTCAGTGTATGCGGAGGATGGGGGTGATGGTGCAGGGCAGCAGCAGTAATGACACGGAGTCAGTGATGCAGTCCAGGGCCTTTACTCACAGTTCTTATTATCCAGACCACTTCTGCAGGTAACGGCTGCCCACGTCATACTGTGCTCACCAGGTGAGGGGCTCAGACAACTCCCAGATAACTTTGGAGCGCTTCACAGGACCCCCTTTGTGTGTCCTTTGTCTGGCCTTTCTTACCAACCCTTCTGTCCAGCTGCCTCGGGCCTCCTCTTGGTAAACTTGGCGCCAGTTTCCCTGACCCTATGTGCTGCCCTCCTAGCGGATGTAGCGAGGGGCTGCGCCACATAAAATGTCACAGCCTCCGGTTTCTAGCTGAGGGTCGTTTCCCGCCTCCACTAGTTTCGGGGACCTGTCTCCCCCTTTGGCCTGACCCCTCCACGCAGGTGGATTCGGGCGTGCGGTGGCGACTCGCCCGTCCACACCCATGGGATCCCTTCGTTCCTCGTTCCTGGAGCCTTCTCCGCTCCTCTTCCCTCCTTCTCCCTCTTCCAGGCCTGGGCCTCTGTTACTAGGCCCGCCTCTGGAGCAGAGCTCATGCAGAGCCCCTGCTCCCTGTCACTTCTGCTCAGACTTCTCTGCACTGAACTAAGATGGTGCCCACCTTTTATACTCCCTTCTCAATGCACCCAGGAACTGCTTCCTCCCTGCTCCTGCACTACAGGGTTCCCCTTCCTCAGTGTTCCCTCCCCCCACTCCAGCCAGGGACAGGGACTGTCGTGCCCATCTCAGGGGCATATTGGTCGCCCTGCCCCACGGCAATGTGGTGTAATGCATGCAGGTGTCGGGGTCCTGATCCACACTCCATCCTTATCTGAAAGTGAGATATCACACCTCTGGGTGAGGTGCAATACCTATGCAGCAACCGAGCCCTCGGGGTGCTACAGTTCCATTTATCTTCAGCCTAGGTGACGCATTGCGATACAGGGCCTTGATTTTGGCTATAAATGGGTCCCCTAGACCCCTACCCCAAGCTTTTTAAGAGAATAATATATGGCGTGCCAGGAGACTCTATGGAATGCTTTCTCAGCATCCAACGAGAGTATCTAATTACACCACCTGTAGTTTGGACACTTAATTTTTTCAAAGGAAATGCTTCGGGACCACAGGATACTCAGTGAAGAGCATCAGGAGGCACCCCATGGCATAGGGGCTGGGACTGGCGGTAGGACGCCTTGCGGTGGACAGCCGAGCTCGATCCTTATAAAATCTTTTTAACTGCAGCAGCTTTAGTGGACGCTACTGGAGCTGGAATTTCGCGGCTGCTGGCATGAGACTTGCCCTTCAATAGATCCTTGTAAAAGGATTTAAAGTGTATTCATTCAAATTAGAGAGACAATTTAAATTAAAATGCTTAGAGCTGCCTCCACCACAGGGGGGCTCGCTCGACCCACCAGCGGACAGGCATCAGTATTGGGAGAGGGGGGCTGGACGTCAGGGTCCACCGCGGCTCTGGCACAAACGGATGTGGCATGGGCAGGAACGGACTGGCCGTGTCGGCTTCTCACTTTTTGGATTTTAGAAGGGCATGACATGCCTATATCTGTGTCTCCCCCTCCTTTTACTCCTCCACCTCTTTTCTTTTCGCATGACTATATGTACTTGTCACTTTTCCATGTGTTAGTTATGTCTTCTGAGCAGTTTGTCAGCTTTTGGACACCTTTGAAGGTGTTTTCTATGTGTTTTTGTTTGCCTGCCATTGGTTTTAACAGTGTTCAAAGGTGTTCAACGAACAGTTCGACGAACAGTTCGACGAACAGTTCAGCGAGCACAAAGGTGTTCGACGAACCGAACCGAACTCGAACACTACGGGGGTGGCTCAACACTAAATTCAACCTCTAGGCCGCATTGTAGCACAGTGAGCTTCCCACTGCAACTTATGCTTCATATCCATGTGACGGTTCATGCATGAAGCACTCAAACTATGGATTTTTTGGCCTCTACTTAGCTTTTGGTGACAAATATTACAGATAACACGAGTTGGGTCATCCTTATCGATCTGAAAAAATGCCCAGGCTATGCAAGGCTTAGAGCCCATGCGACCTGAAGAGCCCCCACGACTTGTGGTCAGAGGCAGAGTTGTGGTTGAGGATGCAGTTGTTGACTTGCTTCCAGTACTCCGTCTCTGTCCAGGAAGGCGCAACCTAACCTCGTCGTCAATAGCATCTGTGACGCCCAGCTGTGCTTGGTATCACAGATCCTAGAAGAGTGCATTGATGGAATCCTCCACAAGAGGCCCCCATAAACATTCACACATCTCCACCTTCCACCTCAGACCAGCAGAGGGAGCCCGTTAGGGATATAAATAGGGAAGGTGGAGCTAGGCAGTTCAGTTCCTCTGAAGAGTTCCTGCAGTAGAGAAGCCTAAGAGAGGTCAGTCTGCAGTGGAGCTCAGTCTAGTCTAGAGAACTCAGTTAATAGTTCAGCAGTGGAGCACGAGGCTCCTGCTAGCTAGATTCAGGGAGCCCAGTTAGAGCTTAAAGTGTGGCGGCGCCATAATATCGGTGAAGCACGGCAAGCTGCCGTTAGTGTGTATAGCCTAGTGAGGGCCCGAGTAGGCTGAAGGCGAGTGGAGAGTTAGTACATAGGGGGCAGAGGAGCTTAACCAGCTCCCCCCGAAGCACTTACCGGACACCGGATCCAAGCTTACCGGGATCTCTATGACCCAGTAAGGCATAACCGGAATCCCTGGAGAACTACAAGTCCCAGGATCGCTAAGGTGCTGATACGTAACAGAGCCAGGAGACGCTTAGGCCCCGCATAATGGGAGCATGAAGCTCCAAGACAAGGCCCTACCACAAGGTCAGCCAGCGCAGGACAGAGACAAAGTTAGGCCTAGCTCCAGGCAGGTCAGAAACTTACTACGCAGAGGCAAGAAACAGGAGGCCCTACACCCGCTCATTGGGGAGGATCCTGATATGCACCCTTCACCCTACAGTGCTCCGGGATGTGCCTGAATTTACCCCAGTAAAAGGTACTGAAGTGACTACCGTGTCCGTTCCCGTTCTTGCTCTGACCCAGCTGGGTCTCGCCTGTCCTGCATTCCCCCTGCATACGCTTTTCTGAGGCCTAGCTCCACCTGTGGGGAGCTATACCATCGAGCTGCCTTATCACTGGCCTCAGTGGACTGCTGCAGCGCTGGTGCTTCTCACCAGATACCACAGGTGGCGTCACGAACTCTTATAAAATTAACAGTTATCCACGCTTTTAAAGAGTGACTTCAGGGTACGGGCCCGGGAGCCGACCACCGTGACAACCCCAAGGCCAGGCAAAGGCCCGGGTACTGAGTCATCCCCATCCCCTGGGCTAGTCACATCCTCCTCCACCTCCTCTGCTGACCTCATCGACTGGCTGACTGTGGGTTGACAGTAAGTGGGATCTCCAACCTCGTCATCATCATCCTGTGTGTTCTCACACCCGTCGTCCTCAGAGCCAACCTCTTCCTGCCCTGACCGAAAAGTCAAGTTGTCGCTCCAATTAGGTATTTGAGTTTCATCATCGTCTTCATCATTGTCTCCACCAACAGGAGTTACAGTTTGGGAACGAGGGTCTACATTATGCTCAGAACCTTCTTCATTTGGTCCTGGATCCGACTCATAAAGATTCTGGGAATCAGTACAGATCATTTCCTCATCTGGATTAACAGAAGCTCTGGAGCAGACCTCCTTTTCCCAGGCTATAGTATGAGTGAACAGCTGTGCAGACTCAACCATCTGTGTTACCCCATACTCAGATGGGCAGTTGGAGACTTGGGAGCTGTGAGGAAGCATGTGCGATTGGGGTGACACCTCTGAGGACTGGAGTATTTGTGATGTTAAAGTTGAGGTGGAGGAGAGCCCACTTGAAGGAGCACTTGATATCTGTTGAAGCACCTGCTGTTTTTGTGCCTCATCTGGAATTTGTAGCGATGGGCATGTCCGTAAGAAAGGGATCGTATCACATTGTCCACGAAAAGAAGTAGACATCTTAGTTTGGCTGGAAGATGGTCTTTCTTCTGCAGATGTTACTCCCCCCCACCGCGGGGGGGCTCGACCCACCAGCGGACAGGCACCAGTATTGGGAGAGGGGGGCTGGCCGTCAGGGTCCACTGCGGCTCTGGCACAAACCCGGCGACACGGAGGTCGCACGGGCAGGAACGGACTGGCCGTGTCAGTTTCGCACTCCAGCGTAGTCCCTCTGCCCGCTCGCGCCCGTAACCTCAAAGGGATGCGCAAGCGGCTTTTCTTCCCAGGGCTGTTCCCCGCCCAGCAGGAACGTGGGGGAGCTCAGGCCGGCCTTCCACTGTACTCCCTTACCTCCCTCGCCCTCTTTCCTTCTTCCGTTCTCCATCTAACCCCTCGGCTCTGTGGTGTCCGCTCTCCCTCCAGCTCTCTCCTTCTCACAGGTGGACTACTGCGTGTATTCACACTGTGGCGAATCTTTTGGGCCCAGGCATAAGAAGTTGTCGAGGCAATGGATAATATGTGCCCCCTTAGAAACGTCCATTACAACCCATTCGAGGAGGCAACTAAACGCCTCAAATAGTGAGCAAAATCTGGAGCACCCCATGGGCAAACATCTATAGTATGCTCCTTCCCAGAAGCAGCCCAATAGGTGGACACTATTCGGAGGCACAGGTAGTAAGTAACCGGAACGCCGCATCAATGTCTGTTTTGGCCATTAGGGTGACCCTTCCCAACTTCTTGATCCGCCTGATTGCCTTGTCAAAGGATGTACAGTATATACTACTGTACTTGGTTCCACTTCGATGTTGTCGTTTACGGACCTGCCCCTTGGATATGACAAATGGTGGATTAGCCCGAATGTATTGGGTTCCGTTTTTGGCACAACTCACAATGGGGATACCACTAAGTCTTGTAAGGAAAGTATTCTGAATGGAACCGCCATTCTACCTAAAGATATTTCTTTTTTTAATTTTCTTGTCACGACGTCTGGGTGTTGGTAGGCTGATTTTAGATTTTTACTCCAGCCTTTCTTGATTTTCGAAGGGCATGACATGCCTATATCTGTGTCTCCCCCTCCTTTTACTCCTCCACCTCTTTTCTTTTCGCATAACTATATGTACTTGTCACTTTTCCATGTGTTAGTTGTGTCTTCTGAGGAGTTTTTCAGCTTTTGGACACCTTTGAAGTGTTTTCTATGTGTTTAGTATGTGTTTCTATGTGTTTTTGTTTGCCTGCCATTGGTTTTAATGGTGTTCGAAGGTGTTCGACGAACAGTTCGACGAACAGTTCGGCGAACATACGGGTGTTCGACGAACCGAACCGAACTCAAACACTACGGGGGTGGCTCAACACTAATTATGACATAAAAATAGCTTAAAGTAAGCCAACCATGAGTTAGAACAAGGTAAGACACAAGTGTCTAACAGTGAAACAAATTTATCACCCAGCACAAGCCACTATGATAAATTTAATGCACATAATCTAATTCTAAGCTGTCTAAAATTAGTAGTCTATTAGTAAATCTGTCCCATTTTCTCTATGAATAATCTGTAGGCAAATACTATATAGAACATAACTGCCATATCCCAAATTTCCCTAGGTTTAAGCAGACTGAATTATTATAACTTCAACTGAAGACCTCATTGTGCCCATATGCTTGCATACTGAACATACATCAATATTATATATGTCTATTAATAAGATCCTAGTTATTGCTCCACAGCCTTTAGGTGACAACTATACTAGATAAATTAAAGCCTAAAATAAGCTCACAGCTGTCTGGAGTCATCTTTTCCACTGTAGCAGCAGTAGATTATAGGATTAGCAGTGGTGAAATTATTTTATAGTCCATAAACTTCCGCTTAATAGACAGAAAGCATCAAATAGTCAGCAAATACCAGAATACTTGTCTGGATTAGGCATTATGACCTCAGAATGGAGGCCCTGTAACCTGATCACTGAAAACCGGAAAGATCCTTTAAATCCGAAAACTGTAATGTTCCTTGAGAAGATGAAGATTTCATTGATCAAAAGAATGAACCTATTTGTTTTGCAGCATGGCTTAGAATTGCATTGCTGTGCTAATCCCTGTGCTGAACAACGATTACATCAAACTTTCCCCAAAAAATAGATTTTTATGTTTGTTAATTGTTTTACATGGGTATATAGAAGTCAATGCACCACAATACATCTATTCATCACAAAAATAATGTGCAATCTCTAAAATATTTTATGCATCATCAGTGCTAACTGTGCACAATGTTTTATAATACTCAGCTACGAATTATAGGAATTAGACAAATTTACATGGGTTCAGGATGTTTTGTTTACTGAGACTTTACATACAGTGCTCAGCATAAATGAGTACACCCACTTTGAAAAGAAAAATTTTAATAAATATCTTAATGAACACAAGAACAATTTCCAAAATTTTGACACGACTGAGTTTCATAGAACATGTTTTTAACCCATAAAGTAAAAGTAAGGTTAATAATTTAACTTTCATTACAAAATATTCAATTTTACTCAAACTAGTTCATGTAAACAAGAATACACCCCATACCCCACTACATCCAGTATTTTATATGACCGACCTGATTTTTTAAGGACAACAACAAGGCATGTAATGAACAAGTTAACAACATATTGCAACATCTATATTTTCCCATTCCTCAAGAATGGCCACTTTTAGAGCATTGTCTCTTCAGAATTCCCCACAGGTGTTCAATTGGATTTAGATGAGGAGCAATACTTGGCCACTGAATATTTTGCCCTGTTCTTCAGAAATGCAACATGTGTGTTTTACATCATTGTCATGTTTAAAACATGCATGTCTACCAAGGGCACAGAGCGATGGCAGCATCTTCACTTTGAATATAGAGCAGTACATCTGTGAATTCATGATACCATCCATGAAATGTAGCTCCCCAACAACAGCAGCACTCAGGCAGCCCCACATACAGTAGGGAAAAAAAGTATTTATTCAGCCACCAATTGTGCAAGTTCTCCCACTTAAAAAGATGAGAGAGGCCTGTAATTGACATCATAGGTAGACCTCCACTATGAGAGACAAAATGAGAAAACAAATCCTGAAAATCACATTGTCTGATTTGGAAAGATTTTTTTTTCAAATTTTGGTGGAAAATAAGTATTTGGTCAATTACAAAAGTTCATCTCAATACTTTGTTATATATCCTTTGTTGGCAATGACAGAGGTCAAACGTTTTCTGTGAGTCTTCACAAGGTTGGCACACACTGTTGCTGGTATGTTGGCCCATTCCTCCATGCAGATCTCCTCTAGAGCAGTGATGTTTTGGGGCTGTCGCTGAGCAACACGGACTTTCAATGCCCTTCAAAGGTTTTCTATAGGGTTTAGATCTGGAGACTGGCTAGGCCACTCCAGGACCTTGAAAAGCTTCTTACAAAGCCACTCTTTCACTGTCCTGGTGGTGTGCTTTGGATCATCATCATGCTGAAAGACCCAGCCACGTTTCATCTTCAATGCCCTTGCTGATGGAAGGAGGTTTACACTCAAAATCTCACGATACATGGCCCCATTCATTCTTTCATGTACACAGATCAGTCGTCCTGGTCCCTTGGCAGAGAAACAGCCCCAAAGCATGATGTTGCCACCCCCATGCTTCACAGTATGTATGGTGTTCTTTGGATGCAACTCAGAATTCTTTCTCCTCCAAACACGCCGAGTTGTGTTTCTACCAAACAGTTCTACTTTGGTTTCATCTGACCATATGACAGTCTCCCAATACTCTTCTGGATCATCCAATTGCTCTCTAGCAAACTTCAGATGGGCCCGGACATGTAATGGCTTAAGCAGGGGGACACGTCTGGCACTGCAGGATCTGAGTCCCTGGCGGCATAGTGTGTTACTGATGGAAGCCTGTGTAACGTTCGTCCCAGCTCTCTGCAGGTCATTCACTAGGTCCCCCTGTGTGGTTCTGGGATTTTTGCTCACTGTTCTTGAGATCATTTTGACCCCATGGGGTGAGATCTTGTTTTCTAATTATTGCTCCCACAGTTGATTTCTTCACACCAAGCTGCTTGCCTATTGCAGATTCAGTCTTCCCAGCCTGGTGCAAGGCTAAAATTTTGTTTCTGGTGTCCTTTGACAGCTCGTTGGCCTTCACCATAGTGTAGTTTGGAGTGTGACTGTTTGAGGTTGCGGACAGGTGTCTTTTATACTGATAACAAGTTCAAACAGGTGCCAGTACTACAGGTAATGAGTGGAGGACAAAGGAGTCTCTTAAAGAAGAAGTAACAGGGCTGTGAGAGCCATAAATCTTGCTTGTTTGTAATTCACCAAATACTTATTTTCCACCAAAATTTGAAAAAAAATCTTTCCAAATCAGACAATGTGATTTTCAGGATTTCTTTTCTCATTTTGTCTCTCATAGTTGAGGTCTACCTATGCTGTCAATTACAGGCCTCTCTCATGTTTTTAAGTGGGAGAACTTGCACAATTGGTGGCTGACTAAATATTTTTTTTCCCCACTGTAAGGACACAGCCACCACCATGTTTCACTGTAGGCACCATGCATTTTTCTAAATTCATTTTTCTAAATGCTAGATGTAATAACTGCAAGGTATTATTGGGAAGCCCGCACAGCCACCCAAAAATACAGTACCCCACTCTCTATTGCTTCAGCAGTGTGGAAAATGGTGCCACAAATCAAATCTCAAATTGATCGAATTTGCCTGAAATCATGCATTTCAGGAAATCCTCCACGGATCAATCTGCTCATCTTTATTCACATCGTACACTATTTATTCTCTTGGGATCTGCCAGAGTGCTGTATTTGTATTTTATTTATGAATAAATGTGCTCTGTTCTGAAGATCATTGTGGGTCTCAGCAATTGGACCCCCACCTATTTAGAAGTTATCATTTAATTCGATAAATATTTTCTTCTACAATAAATGCTTAAATTATACAAAGTTAGTCTTTAATTAATAGCAAAGACAAAAAAATATCCAGGTTCCTCTTTGGTCAACAATTGACAAAATATTAGTGATTGTGCACTGTAGTGATTATGCCCTGTTAAAAGCTTCATTTTTAAAATCCCCTTCTTGCTGCAGCCAGTTTTCATTTTTTCACTTCAGTTTCATTAACCCCATATTCCAAGAGCCATTTATTTATTATTCTTTTTGATATATAATGCAAACATATTTCTTTAAAAAGAGAAATGTATTTAGAATAAGTATTACAAATAAAAAGACAAAGATAAGAGATAAAAAATGATGCAGAGACTAGTGATGAGCGAGAACTAAAATGCAAATTGGAATGCTTGAGTGCTCGGTCTGAGCAACGAGCCCAATGTAAGTCTATGGGAAACTCAAGCATTTTTCTGGCGACCCCCTCCGGCGGTCTGCAGAGGGCCTAAAAATTGCCCAAATTAATGGGAACAGTACTCAAATTACATGGGAACAGCATGGGGAAGCCCCCTGGAAGCATTTCTGACTCCTTGGTCATTGCTGTGAACAATGTTGTCAGAGTATTACGTCACTTTTAGGGACTCACAATAAAACATACAAAAATGAAACCAAAATGAATTTTCCTGGTAAAAATGTTAAGGAACATCCTTTCCAGAGTAATGACTTGTATCTAAGGTAAAATATATAACCAAAAACAATAATGCTCCTCCACACCTTGGGCTATGTTCACACGTAACGTTTTTGATGCGTTTTTGCACTTTTGCATTGCTTTCAACGGTGAAAAATGCATTCACCGGTAAATGTCATTTTAACATTTTGCTACCTTATCTGGCCATGTGGTGTGTGAGACATGATCAGACACATTCATACAGTGATTAAAAGACATGGGAACAGCATGTGGAAGACCCCTGGAAGCATCTCTGACTTCTAGGTTACTGCTGTGAACAATGTTGTTAGAGTATTAGGCCACTTTTACGGATTAACAATAAAACATACAAAAACGAAACCAAAATGGATTTTCCTGGGAAAAATGTTAAGGAACATCCTTTCCAGGGTAATGACTTGTATCTAAGGTAAAATAAATAACCAAAAACAAAAATGCTCCTCCACACTTTGGGCTATGTTCACACGTAACGTTTTTGATGCGTTTTTGCACTTTTGCATTGCTTTCAACGGTGAAAAATGCATTCACCGGTAAATGTCATTTTAACATTTTACTATCTTATCTGGCCATGTGGTGTGTGAGACATGATCAGACATATTCATACAGTGCTGAAAAGACATGGGAACAGAATGGGGAAGACCCTTGGAAGCATCTCTGACTCCCAGGTCACTGCCTAAAACTGTGGTCATCTCATCAGACATGATCCTATATTACTACGGTAATAATACAGACTTTTTTGGCAACGTGACAAATATTAAACTCCATTTAAAATGAGCAAGGTGCTTGGAAAGGGACGGGAAGTGGACGCGATGGTGATGGTGCACGTAGAGGCCGAGGCCGTGGGCAAGATGAAACTGTGTCTGCTGAGGGATCACAACAAACACCCAAATCATGTCGAGCTACCTTCCTTTCCCAATTTCTAGGGGACCGCGGAACACCACTATTGAAGGCAGAGCAGTGTGAAATGTTGTTGGTTTGATAGCAGATAATGTTTCCAGTCAGTTTGTCACCACCACCACCCTGTCTTCCACATGGTCCAGTCTCAGTAGCCGTGAGTCTGGACCACATTATTTTTATTATTTTAGCGCCATTTATTCCATGGCGCTTTACATATGAAAAATGGGTATACCTCGCAAAACAATTACAATAATCTTGAACAAAAATGTGACAGTGACTAGTACAGGAGAGGACCCTGCCCGCTAGGGCTCACAGTCTACAAGGGATGGGTGAGGATACAGTAGGTGAGGATAGAGCTGGCCGTGCAGCGGTATGGTGGAGCGAGGGTTACTGCAGGTTGTACGCTTGTCAAAAGATGTGGGTCTTTAAGTTCTTTTTGAAGGCTTCAACAGAAGGTGAGAGTCAGAAATATTGGGGTAGAGAGTTCCAGAGAAGAGGGGATGCACGGGAGGAATCTTGTATGCGATTGTGGGAAGAGGAGATAAGAGGGGAGTAGAGAAGGAGATCTTGTGAGGATCGGAGGTTCCATGCAGGTAAGTACCGTGAGACTAGGTCACAGATGTATGGAGGAGACAGGTTGTGGATGGCTTTTCTTGCCAAGGTTAGGGTTTTGAACTGGAGTCTCTGGGCAATGGGGAGCCAGTGAAGTGATTGACAGAGAGGAGAGGCCAGGGAATAGTGAGGGGACAGGTGGATTAGTAGGGCAACAGAGTTTAGGATAGATTGGAGGAATGCGAGAGTGTTGGAAAGGAGGACACAGAGCAGGAGGTTGCAGTCGTCAAGACGGGAGATGATGAGGGCATGCACTAGTTTTTTTGTAGATTTGTGGTTGAGGAATGTGTGGATCCGGGAGATTTTTTTACTTGGAGTCGGCATCTTCCTCACCCTGATCCTCCTTCCTCCCACCATTCTGAGTGCCCTGAGACAACTGATCCCACACTTGAACACTCCAAAGAGCTGTTTTGTTTATCTTTCCTTTTATAGATTCTGGCCTCTCGCTCGGTCCACTCGGAAGTGGAAAGAGCTTGGATATGTGGTTTGACGGAGAGATTAGAGTCCAGGGTTACCCCAAGAGCTGTTCACTTTTCCATCAATAGATTTCCACAACCTCATGTCCATACACGGTCCTCAGCCGCCACTATTTCTCTCTGTATCTTCTCCACCTTCCACAAGCACGGGTCCCAGAACATTACCAGTGCCTTCCCCAGTGCACTTAAGTGGGAAGGACCGCCTAACCACAAACATGTGGAAAAGTGAATGTGGCCAGGGATGGTACATCTCACTGACGCATGTCCCGTGGGTTAATATTGTGGAAGCAGGGACCCAGTGGGACCCTGGGATGGAATACGCCCTCCCGACGGAGAGGATTATGTGTCCTGGGTCAATCAGGGTTACCCCCACATTCTACAGCTCTACAGCACCTGAACCACCACCTCCTCCTCTTTCTCTTCAGCCTCCATCTCCAATACGTGATTAATTTTTTTCAGAAGATATTCCAGATGATGTACTTAAACTTCATGGGTGCCAATAACAATAAGCAGGACTGTATGTTTAAATAAGAAAACCGCACACCGTTGCAGAGTTGTTGAAAGCTGTATCAGAGAACCTAGTGGCGGTACTGAAGCTAGGCAAGCTCGCACATGTATCATGCCTGGCCCATGTGCTCAACTTATTGGTTCAGCGGTTTCTCAAAACAAACCCAGATCTGCCATTGCGGCTTGTGAAAGTACGCCATGTGTGTGCCCATTTCAGAAAGTCAGCTACAGCTTCCACCGCCCTGGCAGGGCTTCAGCAGCGTTTGCAGCTGGCAGCTCACCGACTGGTGTGCGATGTGACCACGCATTGGAAATCAACGTAGCAGATGTTTGGAATGATTCTGAGCAGCAGAGAGCAGTTGTTAACACTAGAACTACTGATGGAGTCATTTTGACTCCTTTCGTTTTTTATTTCTCTTCTGTGACTACATTTTTCAGAATTCCGGCTTGAAACTCGGTGACTTTTCCTCAAATATGATGTGAAAAAAGATTTTGTGAGAATAAATAATTTTGGTGAAAAATTTGCGCGTTTTTTTCAAAATTTACCAAGAACTACTGAAGGGAGTCATTTTGACTCCCTACTATATTTTGAGGTCCTTTTGTCACTAAATGTTGCTATAAAGTTTTGTGCATAATTTTTTCACTCTGTCTTATTTACCCTGATGTTCATATAGATGTAGTTCAATTTACATGTCAACTTTTCACATTTTCCTTGTGTTTTACCTGCTTGTATTACTGTGTAATGCTGAACAAACTCTATCTGATGAGGAGCTAGATGCATTCATTGCGATATTCTATGCTCGTGGAATATCTGGCACGAACCGTCACTCGATTAGCAGTATTTGGTGTAATGACTGGGGAATACCGTTTTGCAAAGCGACAATGTCTAGGGACCGCTTTGTTGAAATTATGAGGTTTCTCAGATTTGATGAGAAATCTACTCGATCGGAGAGACTGCAAACGGACAAGTTTGCTCTATTTTCTACTGTGTGGGACAGGTTTATTGAAAATTGTATTGCGTGTTACAAACCTGACCCATACATAATGGTGGATGAGCAACTTTTCCCAAGCAAAACTAGGTGTCCATTCACGCAGTACATGCCTTCCAAACCAGATAAATATGGCCACAAATATTGGCTAGCTGTTGATAAGAGGAGCAAATATCTGGCAAATGGCTTCCCTTATCTAGGCAAAGATGACACACGCCGTGCTGAGGACCGTTTAGCTGACCATGTGGTAATGAAGTTATTGGACCCGTTTTTGAAAAAAGGTCGCAATGTTACAACCGATAATTATTTTACTTCAGTAAAATTAGCTAAACAGCTAAGAAGCAAAGGAACAACCATCGTGGGAACACTGAACAAGATAAGGCGAGAAGTGCCTAAAGAAATAAAATCCATGAAAGAGGAATTGTACAACACTAAAGTGTTTAGAAATGAAGACAATTTTACACTTACAGTATATCAAGGAAAGCCCAACAAAAATGTTGTCATTTTGAGTTCCGTCCATCCAGATGTTGTTGTTGCGTCTGATTCCGCTAAAAAAACTCCAGAAACGGTAAAGTTTTACAATGAAACAAAATATGGAGTAGATGTAGTGGATCAGATGGCACGAAAATATACCACACGAACATGCACAAGGAGATGGCCTGTTCATGCATTTGAAAATGCCTTAGACTTTGCGGGTATAAATGCATGGATAATATTCAAGGAGATTACCCACCAAAAAATGTCACGCAAGGCATTTTTGCAAACTCTTGTGAGAGAGTTGAGTGGTCCTTATGTCACAGATAGGGAAAAGGGTTCCACGTCCCAAGTTTCTACATGCTCAGAAGTGATGGTTCAAACAAAATTTTGCCAGATCAAAGAAAAGTGCAAGAAAAATAGATCTGTCGGAAATTGTAAGACTTGTGGAAAGTCTTTGTGTGGGCAATGTACTGCCATAAATCAAAGGCAATGCCTAAAATGCGAAACACCAAATGTTTAGAAGGTGAATTCTGCGCCATATTTTCATTTTTATGCTCCTCCACCTACATTTTCTCTGCTTTTTGTTCTTCAGTTGTTGTTTATATGTGTGCACTTGAATAAAAAAAAATGTTTGAAAAACGTCTATTATAATTATTGTTATTTTCTGTAGAAAAATAAGAAAAGCAGAAAAAAAACAATCAAAAGCATTACTGTTGGATCTCACAATAATAATACATTACAAAAAATATAATTATTAATAAATAACCACAAATGAAACTCTAAAAATAGACGAAAACAAGCAAGGAGTCAAAATGACTCCTTTCAGTAGTTCTAGGCGGGGTCACGAGTCCAGTAGTCCTAGTGTTAAGTACCAGCTTCTACACGCCCCCGTCGGCATTCAGGTCAGCCTCCACACATTAAAGCTGATGAGTGGGCAATGGCATGGATGTCTGACATCTGTGCCATCCTCCAAAACTTTGAGGACTCCACCGATATGGTGAGCGGCGATGTTGCGATAATTAGCGTCATCATCCCGCTTCTGTCTACTGAAATGTTCTCTGCTCACAATTAAAGAGGAGGCATTGCAGGCAGAGCACGATTAGATGGAGCAAGGAACCATACAGGGTGATGCCACACAGCCCAACCTCAATTCATCCCAACGTGGATTTGGTGACAATGAGGAGGAGGAACAGGAGCTAGTTTCCTGCGCTATAGATGGTACTACCCACACAACTGTCATACCGTCTGTACAGCGTGGATGGCCTGAGAGGGAGGAGGAAGATGAGAAGAGCATGGTCAGTTGTCCTCTTGGTGAGGACACGGAAGACTTGCCTGTGAGCAGTCTGGCACACATGGCTGAGTTTATGTTCTGCTGCCTTTCCCATGAGCCTTGCGTTTTACATATTTTGGGTGACAGTCATTACTGGATTGTCACACTTCTAGACCCAAGCTACAAGGAGAATTTTCTTTGTCTCCTTCCAGCGGTGGAAAGGTCTAGTAAAATGTTGCAGTACTAGAAGGCCCTTGTTGCAGAATTATTTAAAAAATTCCCATCTGAAAACGCTGGCGGCAGAGGTCACAGTTCCTTGGACAACCAAGGAGTACAGGCGAGGGAGCCACAAATATGATGCAGCAGAGGCAGGGGAACACTGTCAAAAGTCTGGGACAGTTTTCTCTGACCCTACCAGCGCACAGGCCCAGATGCACGGGGTACTCTCACAAGGAGGGAAAATTTTTGGAAGATGATGAAGGACTACCTTGGCGACCGTACCAGCGTCCTCCATGATTTCTCTCTGTGTCTTACAACTTTTGGGTCTCCAAGCAGGACACGTGGCATCAACTGTCTCTCTACACCTTGGAGGTCCTGGCCGCTAGCGTTCTGTCAGAGATGGGTTTTAGTTCCGCCGAGGGCATTATAACTGATATAAATGATAGGCGCATCCGTTTGTCAACTGAAAATGCTGACAGGCTGACTTATCAAAATGAAAAAGGGCTGAATTGGACCAGACTTCTTAACAACACCACCAGATGATAGCATCTAACATAAACTCAAATCCAGTGGTTACTTTTTTGGGGGTCTATATTCCCATGTACCCCTTCACACTCTGACATGGGTACACGCTTAAGGAATTGTTCTATTTTAAGTCACCTTCCTCCTTCTCCGCATCCTCCACCACCATATCACTAGTGTGACAATCATGCCATGCCCACATAATTTTTTTAAGGTTGTTTCTGATTAGAGACGAGCGAATATTTCAATATTCGTTTCTAATTACGATCTCTGTTTTTGCAATATTCGGCAAAAAATCCGCCGAACATAGCCGAACGCCATTGGATTCAAAGGGGGCCAAAACCAAACGCATACAAATGGGACCTTCAAATGGGACCAAAAGCTGCCAAAACACATCAATTTTGGGACAGACACCAGGAAAGTGCCATCAATTGACCCAAAGTACAAGTAGCAAATTATTATTATTATTTATTATCAAAGCACCATTTATTCCATGGCACTTTACATGTGAAAAGAGGTCACCGAATGGTACAAGAGAAGAGAGGACTCTGCCCATGAGGGGGCACAAACAGTCTATAACGGATGGGTGAGGATACAGTAGGTGAGGGTACAGCTGGTCATGCAGCGGCATGGTGGAGCAAGGGTTACTGCAGGTTGTAGGCTTGTCAGAAGAAGTGGGTCTTTAGCTTCCTTTTAAAGGTTTAAACAGTAGACGAACGTCTGATATGTTGAGGTACTACAGAGTTCAAGAATAGGGGGGATGCACAGGAGAAATCTTGTATGCGACTGTGGGAAGATGAGATAAGATGGGAGTAGAGAAGGAGATCTTGTGAGGATCGGAGGTTGCGTGCAGGTATGTACCGGGAGAAGAGGTCACAGATATATGGAGGAGACAGGTTGTGGATGGCTTTGCATGTCATGGTTAGGGTTTTGAACTGGAGTCTCTGGGCAATGGGGAGCCAGTGAAGGGATCTTATAGATTGCAATATTATAGATTGCTGGAGCCAGTCCACAGTAAAAAAGCAGCCATAGAGTGTCCGGGAACCTTCCCACAGACTTTTTTTAGCCAGGGCTGCTTATCGGCAGGGTTGGACAGGTACACCAGAGAACCAGAGACTTCTCCGGTGGGCCCTGGCTTCTCCTTCAGGACAGCTCATAGTGCAAACCTTGCAGGTCATGTTGATGCCCAGGCCACCATCTCCATAGCTTGCTGCTGGTACTTTTCTGTGGGAATCTGCTTTACTCCTACCAGTCTGAAATATTTCCAGTGAACTATGGCATGACGCCATGGTATTAGCAGTGCCCTCGTACCAGTAGCAAAGCCATCCACAATTTCCTTCTCAGAAATTTTATTTGGTAGACTGAGTGGCTGCCCAAACACATTAGTTTCTCACAAAGGAGATGAAGATACTGAGTGGCAGTAGATGCAAGTTTCTCCAGAATGTTAGATATCAGAGGGAGAACAGAGAGGGCAACATAGTTGTTCAGTGGTTAGCACTGAAGACTTGCAGTGCTGGGGTCCTGGGTTCAAATCAAGGACAATATCTGCAAGGATTTTGTATGTTCTCCCCGTGATTGTATGGGTTTCCGCCTCGGTAAAAGGCAGCTATAGAGTGTCCAGGAACCTTCACACAGACTTTTTTTTTTTTTCTCGGTGGTGCTTCGACACACAAAGATCTTTCTTTGCGCCTTGAATTTCATGACTACAGATATGGGCAATGGCTTGATCTGCTATGCGGTTTGAGAAATATCATTCATAGCACTTCCAATCCACAGTAAAAAAAAAAGCAGTCATAGAGTGTCTAGAAACCTTCACACAGACTTTTATTAGCCAGGGCTGCGTCTCGAAGAGAGTTGTATTTCACCACAGCCATATTATTTAGGTTGGATGAAAGGACTGGCACTGGCATACAGGGAAACCGCATCTATTGCGGCTGTCATTTCTCTGCCACCATGTTTCGGCCATTGTCACACACGAACGTGCTTGGCTATATGTTCAGCAGTGAAAGCCACAGATCTGCCTGCTGTGTTACAGCTTTCAACAACTTTACAGAGGTGTGCGGTTTGCCACCTAAGCATTAAGCATTTTAGCTTCAGCACAGCCTGTTGCTGCTTAACCGAGGCAGTGCTGCAGTGCTTCCAGCTTGCGACTGATGTGGTCACTTCGGAGATGGAGGCCAAACAGGAGGAGGAGGTGCAGGAGCTGAATAATGTGATTATTACATTGAGATTACATTGGCGAGTCTGTTTTTTTTCAGTAAAGATCAGACTGTCTTTTTATTTATTTATTAATTTTTTTTTATGGCTCTTCAAATGTGTATTTTTCACACAAGCGATCCATACATGTAACAAAATTAATAGTACTCCCAATATCAATTACACACAAAACTTTTACACGGTGCACGATGGTCACCACGCAAAAAAATGGAAGTAACTGGAAGAGTGCATTAAAATAAATATTTTATTTTAATCATGATAAAAATTATTAAAACAGGAAAAGGTACCAATACAAAGGAAGACAGAGTGGAGCCTTTTTTGTATTCCAGGGGCAAAAAGGTGAAACTATAAAGCTTTTTACAGACAAAATATGTTTCAATTGTCAGCTACCATAAATTTCAATGCTGAGAAATTAATTCATATATCCAAAATAGACTTAATTGACACCAAATAAGTATATAGCAAAAATAATACAGTGCTTTTAGTCCATCAGAGGTACAAAGAAACTTCAACATGGCATTTCATCTTCACTATTCTAGCATGATACAGTTGGCAGACAAAAATATATAAACAAACAGCCCAAGTGTGCTCAATGCTGCATTAGTGTCACGATATATCAGAGCAGAAGCCTCCATGTTGGTGCGGACCACTTGATATAGGTGAATATAACTGTTTAGAGCTTTATCCCTCATTTTGATTATCAATATAATGATTAGAGACCATAGCTGATACCTGCTGATCATTAGTCCCTGTCAGAGTTACTATCAAGCAAATGGTATTCATTCAACGTTACTATTCATAGATGAAATTGTGTGCTGGATCTATGTGTCCTTAATGACCTACAGCACTGTTATCATCTGATGTACTATTTTGGCTATACCTTTTGCTGTATTAAGCTCTGATATATCGTGACACTAATGCAGCGTTGAGCACACTTGGGCTGTTTTTTATATTTTTGTCTGCCAACTGTATCATGCTAGAATAGTTAAGATGAAATGCCATGTTGAAGTTTCTTTGTACCTCTGATGGACTAAAAGCACTGTATTATTTTTACTATATACTTATTTGGTGTCAATTAAGTCTATTTTGGATATATGAATTAATTTCTCAGCATTGAAATTTATGGTAGCTGACAATTGAAACATATTTTGTCTGTAAAAAGCTTTATAGTTTCACCTTTTTGCCCCTCGAATACAAAAAAGGCTCCACTCTGTCTTCCTTTGTATTGGTACCTTTTCCTGTTTTAATAATTTTTATCATGTTTAAAATAAAATATTTATTTTAATACACTCTTCTAGTTACTTCCATTTTTTTGCGTGGTGACCATCGTGCACCGTGTAAAACTCTTCAAATGTGTATTGGAGTGCGTCCTAATAATGGGAAGGACAATTCACATAGATTCTATATTCTAGAATATTAACTATTATCTGAAATTTGTTTACGGATGAGGTATCGCAGTATGGATAGCATATTACACTGATCCAGCCAGGTATTATTGCCTTATACTGCGTGCTGCCCAAAATAAATTAAAATCTATTCTATTCCCTATCGATAACGCTGTTAGATGCATTTGTATGGTGGTATCATCAGCTCCAGATGAGTGTTGTTCTGTCTCGTTGCATAAATGTCTTCCACAGTCAATAACTTTTGTTTTTAGTATTTCTTTGGCCTTATATACAAGTCATTACCCTGGAAATAATGTTTCTTAACATTTTTTCCATTTTACCTTGTATTTTGTATTTTTTTTTCAGTCCATAAAAGTGGCGTAATACTGTGACAACATTGTTCACAGATATGCTATTTGTCAGCGACCAACTGTGAATAGGTTTGAAACCACAACTGCAATACTTTAAATGGAGGGTAATAATTAACACACTCACAAAAATTACTGGATTATTACTGCAGTCATATGGGATCACGTCTGATTATTGAAAAAAGTTTCTCTGCTTCCACAATACAGTAATGTGAATAAAATAAAAAGCAAATGGCTGTATTCTGCGAACAAGCAAATGGAGCAGCCAAATGGTGTACACTGACACACTGCTACAAACTCTAAATGGAGGACAATATTTTCCACATTCACTACAAATGGCTGGATTTGTAACCCAGTTATATGTGATACGTCTGACGGACACCCATGGTTATAAATAGCGGCCCTGTAGTTTACTATTCTTCACAGCGACCACTTGTGAATAGCTTCACTGACACACTGTAACAAACTCTAAATGGAGGACAGAAATGGCTGAATTTGACCCGCAGTTATATGTGATAAGTCTGATGGAAACCCACGGTTTTAAATAGCGGCCTGTAGTTTTCTATTCTTCACAGAGACCTCGTGAGAATAGCTTCACTGACACACTGCAACAAACTGCAAGTGGAGGACAGATATGACAGAATCTGGACCGCAGTTATATGTGATATGTATGATGGACACCCATGGATTTAAATTGCAGCCCTGTAGTTAATTATTCTTCACAGCAACCTTGTGTGAATAGCTTCACTGGCACACTGCAACAAACTGTAAATGGAGGCAAGAAATGGCTGAATTTGGACAGCAGTTATATGTGATACGTCTGACTGGCACCCATGGTTTTAAATAGCAGGCCTGTAGTTTACTATTCTTCACAGCGACCACGTGTGAATAGCTTCACTGACACAGTACAACAAACAGTAAACGGAGGGCAGAAGTGTCGGAATTTGGACCGCAGTTATATGTGATACGTCTGATGGACACCCACGGTTTTAAATAGCGGCTCTATAGTTGGCTACTCTTCACAGCGACCTCGTGTGTATAGCTTCAATGACACACTGCAATAAATTGTAAATTTAGGCCTGAAAAGGCTGAATTTGACCGCAGTTATATGTGATACGTCTGACGGAAAACCACGGTTTTAAATAGTGGGCTTGTAGCTTACTATGCTTCACAGCGACCTCGTGTGAATAGCTCCACTGACACACTGCAACAAACTGTAAATGTAGGCCGACATTTTCCACGTTCACAAATTTCTGGAGTTTTATCACTGTAATATGGAAAAGATCTGACTGTATTCTGCAGTGCTAACAAGCAAATGGAGCAGAAAAAATGGTTTAGTCTGTATTGTTTTTTAAGCAAATTATCAGGATTAAGATCCCAAAATAATTATCCCTGGCCCCTGATATCTGGGGCCATGTCTACAAATATCTGTAACAGCAGGATCAGACACAATGTGCAATGGACCCTCTTGTTCTGTATGCACTGCAGTCTGCCACATGCCCTGCCTGCCTGTCTTGCTTTTTAAGCAAATAATCTGGATTAAGATAAAAAAAAATTAGCCCTGGCCCCTGATATCTTGGGCTATGTCTACAAACATCTGTAACAGCAGCAGCACACAGAACGTGCAATGGACCCTCTTGTGCAGTATACACTGCCACAAACCCTGCCTTCCTGCCTAACTCCAGCTATCACCACTGAATATATGCAGCTGGATTAGTCCTCAGAAGGACTGTTCAGATGGATATATAGATATGTTGTGGAATACCTACACTAACTAATAAACAAGCAAATATCTCCCTCACGCAGCAGCAGCTTTCCCTACTTTGCCTGTTTCCAGGTTAGACTGTGACGAGCATAGGGGCACCAGGTCTTATATAGACCCGATGACGCTATGCGGCAAGCCAATTACTGTAATGCCACAACCAACATGGCTACGGCATTACAGTGCATGGCATGCAATCCCTCCATGTTCATTGGCTCTCTAAGGAGTGCCAAACATGCAGGGCGGGGACCAGAGCTCCCGCCGAGCATCCCCGGAAATACTCGCCGAGTGCTGATCATGTCGAGCACAGTGATGCACGGGCAAGTACTGAGTAGTGGCGAGCAGGCTCGTTCATCACTAGCAGAGACCCCTATGAATATGAGAGAATGAGATCTGACCTGATGCAAAAGGGTGCAGTATTTAAAGTGAACCTGTCATCTAAAATAACGATATTAACCTGCATATAAGGGGTTAATTTGCAGGTTAAGGGGAATCTGTCAACAGATTTTTGCTATGTAATCTGATAACAGCATGATGTATTGGTTAAAACACTGAGTTCAAGGATGTGTCACATGTCCAGCTGTGTGGTGTTGTTTACTTATGCAATGTTCACACATTCAGTATTTGGTCAGTATTTTCATCAGTTTTTGTAAGCCAAAACCAAGAGTGGAACAATCAGAGGGAAAGTATAATAGAAACACGTCACCACTTCTCCCTTTTTAACCCACTCCAAGTTTTGGCTTACAAATGCTGAAGTTAAATACTGAACAAATACTGAAAGTGTGATCGTGGTCTTAGACCATTAATATTGCTGTGGCTAGCTGACGCACAGGTAATCATCCGACTCAGCCCCCTTCTGTGATAAGCACCTCAATGTCTATGGCTATGTACATACAGAAGCCTGGTGTGGGCGGGGTTAACTTTCTCAGCTCTGCTGCATTGCTAAATCTAAAAACTCTGATTGTGTCAGAATGGCTGCACCCAGTAAACTAAATGATACATCATTGGATTCAGTTTTTTGTGCATACATAATGCTGCTCTCTGATGAAGTAGGAAAAAACTTGCTGACAGATTCCCTTTAATAGCGTTACACTGTGTGGCGCCAGCACTGAGAGACCCGCTGCCGGGAAGAAATTAACTTAATTTCCCCCTGGCATCATTCAGCTTCCAGTCATTGGGTGGTGCCAGCATGGTTTTAGTCATTGCTGTGTGCATAGTGAGGGGCAGCTATAAATGCTCACCTGTCACTGACTTACAGCCGACTTTAACCCCTTCAGGACCCAGCCTATTTTGACCCTAAAGACCTTGGCATTTTTGTCAATTCTGACCAGTGTCCCTTTACGAAGTAAAAACTCTGGAACACTTCAACGGATCCTGGCGATTCTGAGACTGTTTTTTCGTGACATATTGGGCTTCATGTTAGTATTAAATTTAGGTCGATAATATTTGCGTTTATTTGTGAAAAAATCAAAAATATGGGAAAAAATTTGAAAATTTTGCAATTTTCAAATTTTGAATTTTTATTCTACTAAACCAGAGAGTGATGTGACACAAAATAGTTAATAAATAACATTTCCCACATGTCTACTTTACATCAGCACAATTTTGGAAAAAAAAAAATTTTGGTAGGAAGTTTGAAGGGTTCAAAGTTCATCAGCAATTTATCTTTTTTCCAGCAAAATTTACAAAACCATTTTTTTAGTGACCACATCACATTTGAAGTCCCTTTGAGGGGTCTTTATTACAGAATACACCCAAAAGTGACACCATTCCAAAAACTGCACCCCTCAAGCTACTCAAAACTACATTCAAGAAGATTATTAACCCTTCAGGTTCATCACAGGAACTAAAGCCACATGGAAGAAAAAAATGAACATTTTTATTTTTCTAACAAAAATTTTCTTTTAGCCTAAATTTTTTAATTTTCACATGGGTAACAGGATAAAATGCATCCTAAAATTTGTTGGTCAATTTCTCCTGAGTACACTGATACCTCATATGTGGTCATAAACTACTGTTTGGGCACACGGCAGGGCTCAGAAGGGAAGGAGCGCCATTTTACTTTTTGAATGGAAAATTTGCTCCAAAAGTCAAATTGCGCTCCTTCTCTTCTGAGCCCTGCCATGCGCCCAAACAGTGGTTTATGACCACATATGAGGTATCAGTGTACTCAGGAGAAATTGACCAACACATTTTAGGATGCATTTTATCCTGTTACCCATGTGAAAATTAAAAAATTTAGGCTAAAAGAAAATTTTTGTGAAAAAAAAAGTACTTTTTTGTTTTCACAGATCATTTTGTGAAGCACCTGGGGGTTCCAAGTGCTCACTATGCATCTAGATAGGTGCCTTGGGGGGTCTAGTTTCCAAAATGGGGTCACTTGTGGGGGAGCTCCACTTTTTAGGCACATTAGGGGCTCTCCAAACGCAACATGGTGTCCGCTAACAATTTGAGCCGATTTTCCATTCAATTTGTTTGCGGACACCATGTCGCGTTTGGAGAGCCGCTGTGTGCCCAAACATTGGAGCTCACCTACAAGTGACCCCATTTTGGAAACTAGACCCCCCAAGGCACCTATCTAGATGCATAATGAGCACTTGGAACCCCAAGATCCTTCACAAATTAATCCGTAAAAATCAAAAAAGTGTTTTTTTTTCCACTTTTTCATTTTTATGAATCAATTTGTGAAGCACCTGGGGGTTCCAAGTGCTCACTATGCATCTAGATAGGTGCCTTGGGGGGTCTAGTTTCTAAAATGGGGTCACTTGTGGGGGAGCTCCAATGTTTGGGCACACAGCGGCTCTCCAAAAGCAACATGGTGTCCGCTACAAATTGTCGACTCAAATTGTTAGAAGACACCATGTTGTGTTTGGAGAGCCGCTGTGTGCCCAAACATTGGAGCTCCCCCACAAGTGACCCCATTTTGGAAACTAGACCCCAAAGGCACCTATCTAGATGCATAGTGAGCACTTGGGACCCCCAGGTCCTTAGCAAATTAATCCGTAAAAATAAAAAAGTGTTTTTTTTTTCACTTTTTCATTTTTATCAATCAATTTGTGAAGCACCTGGGGGTTCCAAGTGCTCACTATGCATCTATATAGGTGCCTTGGGGGTCTAGTTTCCAAAATGGGGTCACTTGTTGGGGAGCTTCAATGTTTGGGCACACAGGGACTCTCCAAACGCAACATGGTTCCAATTTGTTAGCGGACACCATTGTGTAGTGCATGTCAGGTTGGTGTGCGGTGTGGTATATTGTAGTGCATACACCACACACACACACAATCTCATACACTACAACACACACACACCAACCTGACATAGCCTCCTCAGCTGAGTACGCCCTAGACTGGGATGAACGGGACGGGTGGGACATTTTGTGTGCTTTGTGCGTGTGTAAAAAAAAAAAAAATCAAAACTTTATTATAGTGTGAGTGTACGTGTGTGTGCTTGGTGTAACCTTCTGCAGTCACGTGTGGGGGCGGTCAGGCGTAGGGGCCGGTCAGGCGTAGGGGCCAGTCAGGCGTAGGGGGCAGTCAGGCGTAGGGGGCAGTCAGGAGTAGGGGGCAGTCAGGAGTAGGGGGCAGTCAGGAGTAGGGGCCGGTCAGGCGTAGGGGCCGGTCAGGCGTAGGGGGCGGTCAGGAGTAGGGGGCGGTCAGGAGTAGGGGGCGGTCAGACGTATGGGGCGGTCAGACGTATGGGGCGGTCAGACGTATGGGGCGGTCAGACGTATGAGGCGGTCAGACGTATGGGGCGGTCAGACATATGGGGCGGTCAGACGTAGGAGGGGGCTGAGGAGATGGAGCAGCCAGCAGCAGCAGCAAGGGGGGTGATCACTGGGGCAGGAGCCGGCAGCAGCAAGGGGGGGTAGGAGGTCGGCAGCATCGGGGGGTGATTACTGTGGCAGAAAGGGGAGCAGGAGCCGGCAGGAGCAGGGGGGTGATTACTGGGTTTGCGGGGGGGGGTGATCACTGGGAACAGGGGGGGGTGAACACTGGGGGAGGGGGTGATTATTGGGAGGTGGGGGGTGATATCACTGGGACTGGGGGATGGTGGGTGTGATCACAGGAGCAGGGCATTTACACTGAGCCTGCTGCTGCTGTGATCACAGTCCACCGGCTGTCAGAAGGAGAGCAGCAGCCGGTGGATGAAGACGTGGGAGAGGGAGCAGAGGGAGCAGAGGTCGGGGTGCAGGTATGAAAGTGGAGGGGGGGTGGAGAGGGGGGCGGGGGGGGTCACGGGGGGGTGGAGGGGGGGAGTCGGGGGGAGTGGGGGCAATACTACCTGCTGATCAGCAGCGGCGGCAGACGCGATCCACAGGGTCCACAGCAGGGGGTCTGCAGCAGGGGGTCTGCAGCAGGGGGTCCGCAGCAGGGGGTCTGCAGCAGGGGGTCCGCAGCAGGGGGTCTGCAGCAGGGGGTCCGCAGCAGACGATCCAGGGTTGGGAAGGTGCTGGGAGGTTTCAGCCATCCCTCCATATCTGATTGGGGCTAGTATCCATGTGACGCTAGCCCCCCAATCAGATCTGGGGGGAGGGGGGGGCAGAGGTGACACTCCCCCCAGCCAATGGCTGATGCTGTAAGCATCAGGCAATGCCCAGATTTAAATATTACACCAATTTTCATTGGTGAAATATTTAATTCATACCGATTGGCAGTTTCACTAAAAGTGAAAATGAAACAGCCAATCGGAGGGGTCCCAGGCACGGGGGGGGTTAATCCACCCCCCGGGGGGTCGACTTCAGGATGTCCAGTTGCAGTAGCAACTGTGACACCTGAGCGACCCCGCTCGCAGGCGCTGCAGGGGCTCTTTCCCTCCATGTCACAGACGGTGTGACACAGGTCGGGAAGGAACTGTTTTCCATGTCACAAACGGTGTGACACGGGTCGGGAAGGGGTTAATGCTGAGTCGGCTGTCAGTCAGGGCCAGGGGCACGGTTACAGCTCCTGCTCTCCATACACAGGGCAGTGACTGAAACCATGCCGGTGCCACCCCTATGACTGGAAGACAAATGTTGCTGGGAGAAATAAAGTTAACTTTTTCCTGGCAGAGGGACTCTCAGAGTCATAGTAACATAGTAACATAGTAACTTAGTTTTTAAAACCGAATAAAGACTTGCGTCCATCAAGTTCGACCTATTAGTTCTGTAATTGCTAAAGTTGATCCAGAGGAGGGCAAAAAACTCAAATGATTTAGCCCATCTTCACCTGAGGAAAAATTCCCTCCCGACTCTGAAACCAGCAGTCAGAATAAATCCCTGTATCAACCTACTATTTTATTTTATTTTTAAGTATACGCTGAAATCTGCCTGGTATCTAGAAATGCATCCAGTCGGTGCCGCACGGTGTTAGAATTCTATTAACCTGCAGATTAACCCCATAACTGCAGGTTAATAGCGTTATATTACATGACATGTTCACTTTAAGTTAAAAATTTGGCCCACAGTCATGGAGTTTCTTTGCATGCGCAAATCAAAGAATGTTGCACATCTGAAATATTTAAACAATGCAGGGATGTAACTAGGGAGGGTGGCAAGTGGGACAAATGCAGCCTAATGATGTGGTGTTATGTGTCACCCAAGCAGCATTTTGCCACACCTTGTGAGTGGGATTGTTTTAGACGGTTGTTAAATGGCTTGGAAAACATGTAAAATGCTGGCTCCTCGCATTTAATTATACTCACATTTTTCAAGTGTGTGTACAGTGGAAGCTCTGATTGCTGGCACTTCCAGGGTCAAGGCAACATTAGCAGCGTAATTGGGTCACCTGATCATTCTAATGCATTGCCCTTGCACCACAGAGCAGGAGGACAATGATAAGGTAAGCACTTCAATAGAACCAAAGAAACAAAAGAGTTTTATTGGAGAAGAATCTCCCCTAAGAGACAGCATAAGGGAGAAAATTGTGAGGGCACAGTATGGGAGAGAAAGGTGTGAAGAGACGTGGTGGGGATAGAAAGTTGTGAGGAGACAGTGTGGGGGAAGGAAAGTGTGAGGGGACATGTATACGGGAAATAGTGTGATCAGACAGTATGTGGGAGAAAAGTGTGAGAAAACAGTATGAGGAACAGAAGTGGGGAGAAAAGTGTAAGGGGACAGTATGAGGGAGAAAAATGAGAGGGTACACTATAGGTGAGAAAAGTTTTAGGAGACATTATGGGAGGAGAAATATGTGGGGAAATAGTTTAAGGGGACAGAATAAAGTTGGACTAGAGTGAGGAGACAATAAGGGGGGAATGTAAGAAGACATTATGGGGAAGAAAAGTGTGAGCGGACATTATGGGGGATAAAGGTGTAAGGGGAAATTATGGGGGGATAGTGTGAGTAAACAGCATGGGGGAAGAAAGTGTGAGGGAACTGTATGGGGAAATAGACAACAGTGTGGGGGCAAGTGTGAGTGGACAGTATTGTGGTGTGAAGGGACAATATGGGTTAAAAGCTTAAGTGAGCACAGTTTAGAGACTGAATAGTGAGGGGGCAGTATAGAGAGGGGACAGTGTGAGGATTCAGCAAGGAGGGTACAATATGCAGACTCACAAACTGGAGAAGGGGGCCCAGTATACAGACTGTGCAATATAGGGGAAGATAGTTTGAAGGGACCGTGTATCATTGGGGCTCAGTATGGAAAGGTGCAGTGCGGTGGGGAATACTTAAGAAAGGACAATGTGACAGTTATAACTAATGAGAGTGAACAGTCTGGAAGTCATAGCAAATAAAAGTGAATAGTGTGACAGTTATATCTAAGATAGGAGGAGAGTGTGATGGTCATCGCTAATATGGGCGAACAGTGGTAGTTAGTTATAGTTCATAAGGGCAGACAGTGTGGAGGGAATATGTTATTGTGTGGCAGCCATGTACTGTACATCAAAGGGACAGTATGGTTATTATATCTTATACAGGGAGCAAAGTGAGGAGCAATTATTTATTCAAGGACACAGCGAAGGGCAGATATTTTTACTCAGAAGCAGTATAACGACACTGTTATTTTTAAGGGCATCATGTTGGGATATGCTTAAGAAGACCAAAGAAGATGGAAGTCTCCAGAGATGAGCAATGGAAGTAAAAAGTTATGCTTTCAACTCTTATGCACAGGCCCTGGCCCATTAGATTTTCTTGTGCTCCCATGTGTTGTATTTCCAAAGCCTATATAAGGCCTCCCAAGACAGACACCTTGGTCTGTATTGCTCTAAGACTTGCTAAAAACTCTTTTAGTTGTCTGTGCACAGTTCCTGTCCACAGCCATCAGGACGTCTCCTGGCTGTCTATGGCTTTCCATCCATGAGATACTTGTCTGCAGTTTCCTTTAACCTTGCTACCTGTTAGTGGTCTTCAGAACTTTACCTTCCTGTGGTTTCCAATATCACATCCTGCCTGCGGTTTCCAGGACTTCTACCTGACTGTCTATGGCTTCCACGGTATTCAAACTTTCTAGTTTCTCAGAAGTTCGGTCTGCTACCTTCTAGAACCTTTTATCCATGCCCACTTGTGGTTTTCAGTACGTCTTCCTTGCTGTGAGCATCTACCATGGTATTAGACTTTTTTGTTACTCCATAGTTTTGTCTATTACCTGTCTGCATCTCCATGGTGCCTCCTGTCTGCCTAAATACTTCTGTAACTCTACTACCTTCCCGAGGTCTTCAGTAACTTTGCAATCTGCCCAAGTTCCTTAGTAACTCTGCAATCTGCCCAAAGTCTTCAATAACTCTGCAACCTGCCCGAGGTCTTTCGTAACTCTACAATCTGCCCTATGGCTCCAGCATCCTGTCCGCTTGCCTGTGATCTCCTGGATATCTCCCACCTGCCTGCAGTTTCCAGCATCACACCTGCTTATCTGTGGTTTCCAGGACTTCAGTTAGACATTTATATTGCCTTCTACATGTCCTCCTGTGGCTTTCAGGATGTCTCTGGTCCACTTGCGGTTTCCAGAACTTTATTAAAACTCTTAATTTGCATTCTATGTGTCTGTCTGCTTGCCTGTGGTCTTCTGGACTTCTCCCACTTGCTGCTGCTCTGACTCTCATGGCCCATGTACCCACCCAGACCTTAGGCTTAGAGGATCCACCTCACCCAGTGATCCTGCACTGTGTAACTTTTTTACCAAACCCATGGATCTCAAAGGCACAGCAGTACAACACTGTTGCCGTGGGTGCAAACTTTTTTTGGGAAAGGTCATTTGAGGCGGGGAAGGGGGTTACTTTTACTGTCCCCGTCCGATATATTTTCCTGTGCTCCATGTCAGGCTTTGCAGGTAGCATGACATGCTCCCATGTGTTGTATTTCCTAGGCCTATATAAGTATGTAGATTCACGCAATGCAATTGTATATGTGACCGATTTGACATTGCAATTGATCGCTGTACTTAGCATGGTGATGTATTCATATTCTAATGATGGTTCTGGCAATATAATTTTCCAGGTCAGTACAAGTATCTAGATATCAAACATGATTTTCTTTTATTTAGGTTGTGGGACAAAATGGGGGTGACTTGAACTTTTGTGAGGTTTTTTTTTTTTTTTTTCCATATTTTTAAAAACTTTTTTTTCACTATTTATTGTATTTAATAGTCCCCTCGGCAGACCTGAAGCTGTGAATGTCCTATCGCTTGTGCTATACATTGCTGTGCATCACGGGCCGGCGTTTACAGCAGGATCATAATGACAAGTACAGAGGTCATCAGCAGACCCTGGCTGTCATGATAACCCATCAATACCCCATGATCACATCACAGGCATGCCAAAGGGAGTGTGGAATAATGGGCACTAGTGATGAGCGAGCACTAAAATGCACAAGTGCTCGTTACTCGAGTCGAGCAAATTGAAATGCTCTGGTGCTCGACCCGAGTAACGAGTATAATGGAAGTCAATAAGAAACTCGAGCAATTTCTGATGCTGATGTGGAGGTCTGCATGGGTCTAAAAATTGCTCAAATCAATAGAAATAGTGTTGAATGGCATGGGAAGTGCATGGGGAAGCATCTCTGAATCTCATGTCGCTGCTGTGAACAAGGTTGTCAGAGTATTACACCCCTTTGATTGACTGACAATAAAACATACAAAACCGAAGATAAAATGGATTTTACTGGAAAGAATGTTAAGGAACATTCTTTCCAGGATACTGACTTGTATATAAGGCAAAATATTTTGCACATTCGCATTGCTTTCAATGGTGAATAAAAACATTTACCAGTAAATGTAATTTTAACATTTTAATACCTTATCTGACCATATGGTGTTTGAGACATGATCAGACACATCCTGTTTCACTTATGAAGGAGGGACTCTGAACGTCACAAAGCCTATTTTTTCAGGGCCATCAGGCAACCCTCACTATTTGTAGAGGGCTGTCAGACAACCATTATTATTGTTAGAGGCGCAGCAGTCAGCCCTCACTATTGTTAGAGGGGCAGCAGGCAGCCCTCACTCTAATTTTAGAGGGCCAGCAGTCAGGCCACACTAAGCATATGGTGGAGGTTCAAAGATATTTAGGGGGTGTTTTGCTGCCTCTGGCACTGGGTGCCTTGACTTTGTGCAAGGCATCATGAATTCCCAAAGGATTTTGGGTCACAATCTAGTGCCCAGTGTTAGAAAGCTGGGTTTGCATCTTAGGTCATGGGTCTTACAAATGGACAATGTCCCCAAACATACTTCAAGAAGCACCCAGAAATGGATGGAAACAAAGCACTGGAGAGTTCTGAAGTGGTAATTACAGCTCTAGTAGCGTAAAGTCTCCCACCACTACCTATTACATACAGATGCTACAGAGAAACTGCGAATGGATACATTAAATCATTTAATTTTGCCTGCTTTGATGAATTTCTGAGTACAGATCACCGTAAAAATCATTAATCTGTCAATGAGTTTTTTGAAAAAAGCAATCAAGCTATGAACAGTGGAAGGGATGTATGTGACCAGACTGAACACTCATTTCCTGCAGATAATACCTAGCACCTATCCCTATACTAAATATAGCTAACAGCGGTATTAATAGGGAATAGAATAGAATTTTTTTTTGTTCGGTTACAGCATCAAGGACTATACGACAATAATCCACCACACTCATATCCTTCAGAAAGAACATGAAAACCCATCTCTTCAAGAAAGCTTACAGCCTGCCATGACCCTGCTACTGTTATGATCTGCAACATGTACTAAGGAAAGATAGGGGAAAGCAGTCCCTACAGTATGACTAAGCTGAATCCGTACGATGTAGCGGGATGCCTGTTCCTAGCGAACAGACCCGCCTTAGTCATCGGCTAGTCTGAACGAAGACCTATAGCATAAGGGGAGGGGTCCCTAAAAGAACTAAGGACTGGAACAAAAATGGGACACCTCCTAAACAGAGAAGTTGTTGCAGAACACAAAAAGACAAACAGACAAAAAGGTACTAGAGGTCCCAGAAGGACCAAGCGAACTGACAGAGATAGGCACCGAAGCACCTGGCTAGAAAAACAGTCAAACAACACTGAAGTCCAGCATAGCCAAAAGGGCGGAGCAGGAATATAAAGGCAGGTGGTCACGTGACCGCAAAACACAAGATGGAAGAAACAAACAGGAGGGTTCTAACAGCTACCTCCTCAACACCACTGGATCTGATGCCTTACCCACACTAAAGCTGCTGCAACCCCGCCTACTGTCTTCTTCCCCACCACCCTGTACAATGTAAGCCCGCAAGGGCAGGGTCCTCTTCCTTATATACAAGTCTATCATTGTTTATTTGTTACTGTAAGTGATATCTGTATCTTGTATGTAACCCCTTCTCATGTACAGCATCATGGAATCAATGGTGCTATATAAATAAATAATAATAGCAATAATAATAATCCCTGACTAGATGCTTGCAATATGCTATCCCTTATGCAATATCTCACTGTACACAAATTTCAGATAAGAGAGGAAATATAGAATAGCTTTGAATCGGCCCTAAAAAGAGCTTTTTTTATGTGGCACACCAAACTGTGGAGGAAAGCAAGCAACCCTGCATGCTTTGATGAATTTCTGAGTACAGATCACCGTAAAAATCACAAATCTGTCAATGATTTTTTTTTAAAAAAGCAATCAAGTTATGGACAGTGAAAGAGATGTATGTGACTAAAATGAACACTCATTTCCAGCAGATGATACCTAGCACCTGTTCCCATACTAAATGGAGCTAACAGCGGTATTAATGTATTAATAGGGAATAGAATAGACTTTCTTTTAGCTCGGTTGCAGCAGCAAGGACTATAAGGCAATAATCCCTGACTAGATGCCTGCAATATGCTATCCCTTGTGCGATGATAGCTCACTGTACACAAAACGGCAGATAAGAGAGGAAATATTGTGGAATATAGAATAGCTTTGAATCGGCCCTGAAAAGATTTTTTTTTTGTACGTAGCAGCACTAAACTGTGGAGGAACACCAGCAACAGTGCCTGCTTTGATGAATTTCTGAGCACAGATCACCGTAAAAATCACGACTCTGTCAATGAGTGTTTTGAAAAAAGCAATCAAGTTATGGACAGTGGAAGAGATGAATATGACCAGAAAGAACAGTCATTTCCAGCAGATGATACCTAGCACCTATCCCTATACTAAATGCAGCTAACAGCAGTATTAATAGGGAATAGAATAGATGTGTTTTTATTTTGGTAGGTTGAAGCAGCCAGGACTATAAAGCAAGATGCCTGTAATATGCTATTCCTACTGCGATAACTCACCCTACACGAATTGCAGATAAGAGCGCTATTATTAGAGAATAGAATCTATTTGAATTAGCAAATGCTATTATTTTAACATAGCAGCGCCAAGGACTATTATTTCATCAACCCTTTTGGGGAATATATTGGAGCATTTTGCATCTACTGATATAAAAGAGAACAGGATCTTTTGTACTTACTGTACAAAGTCTCCTGTCCTGGCTGTGAAATTCTGTATGCAGTGTGAGAACTACCTATGTGACGACGGCTTGACAGCCCACAACAAGGCACTGGATCATATACTAACAGAACTCACCCGCTCTTTTGGTTTCCAAAAATGCTCCCTTAACTAGAAGGTGGAGCCTCCGAACAGCTTTTTTTACCATTACCAAGGAGTGCAATGGATGCCAAAAATTAAAAGGAGACACTCCAATACCCCTTAGAATAGATGTAGTTGAGGGCCTCAGAAAACATTTTTTTCCCATTATTAAAGGAAACCTGTCAGCAGGATTTTGCTAAGTAAACTACAGGCATTGTCATGTTGGGGCAGCTGCACTGATTAAAATGATACCTGAGGTGAAGAAATCCTTCTTGTGGTTCTAATGTAATCTGCGTTTGCAGTTTTGACTTAATGATATGTCATGCTCCGGGGCGGGACTGTGGGTTAGTGGCTGCGTATTTATGCTTGCGTTCCAAAGACTGAGGTAGGAACAACTGAACGCTGCACAGGGACAAGGACATGAACCTGGTTGCTGATGGTGGTTGTAAGTGTGCAACGACAGGTGCAGGGTGGGAGGCATCTTCGCCTGCGTCATGAACAGCGGATTGGCGCGCACGTACAACAGGGGAAGAGGCAGTTGTTTCACCCACAGACACTATTTGTGGACCCTGGTTATCAGCCTAGTTGGGTGCTTTACTGTCATTTACAGCCTTGTGTCTCCAGCCACTCCACTGCCTCTTCCAGCCTGTTGTGGTGCTGTAGATCCCTTTCCCTCTGCGCTGCTGTTCTCGATCTGCATGTCACCTTCCTGGTTGAGTCAGTGACTTCATCGTCCACCACCTTTTCTTCCACTTCCGACCTTAGCCCTCCTCCTGACCTGCTGACTTAACAACATCACTTGTTGGTAATTGTGTCTCATCATCATTCACCTCTTGCAACAGTAAATGCATTTCCCACCATCAACTTCTTGTGACCGTGGCTGTTCAAATATTTGGGCATCGCTATCTGCGATCTACTCATGTCTAGAGATGAGCGTTGTTCTACTCGAACTGTTCGCCAATCTCAAATTCGAGCTGTTTTGGGCGGTGTTCGAGCCGTTCGGCGAACACGAACAATTTGAGAAAAATTCGGCTGTTCGAGGTTATGTTCAATAACTGTTCGTGCACCAAAATCATAACTGGATTTTTTCTCAGTAATGATGAAAATTAATGTTAATACGCAGTTTGAGTGTACAGCGGGGTGGGGGGAGGGGCAGGGGATGGATCTCTGCAGGAACAATGAAGATCTCCATTTTTTTTTCTCTTTCCCGCATTTACAGTGGGGAGGTGCAATCTGTCAGCCTATCAGCAGCGCACACACGGAGCGAAGTGCTTTTTTTCACACAAGCAAGGGCATGTGTCATTGGCAGTGTATGTCACATGTCCTTGCCCTATAAGACCAAGCCATTTTCCCCGTCGCCACCATTTTCTCACTGCTGCAGCTGCGTGTTAGACGGCACCGCTGTTGCTGTGTGCGCTATACCTTGTTAATTTCAAGCCAATTTTCGCACAAATATACAGATAGCTTGGGAGTAGGGAATAGTTGTGATTGCAGTCCTTTTAAGGACTAGGTTACAGCATTTCCTACGACTTTTATCAGGCAGGTCTGTGCTCTTAAATAGATAGGTTGTGGGAGTAAAGACTAATTGTAATTGGAGTCCTTTTCAGGACTAGGTTACATCAGTTCCTATCAGTTTTTGCCAGGCAGGTATGTGCCAGTGCTGTGCAAGTTTTTTTCACAGCATTTGGCTGAATCTAGCAAAGCTAATCCTTTTTGGCCTATTGCAGAGTGTGTTAGTCAGTGGAGTAGCCTATCTGTGTTGCAAGATATACCACCTGTGTATAGAATACCAATTTTTTTACTGCACCTAGTGAAGTAAAATCTTTTGGGCATAGCATCATTCTATTAGTCCATCTATACTGACCTCCATCAGGTTGCAAACTGAATCTAATTTTTTTCTGCATCTAGCTCTGAAAAAATATTTGGCCTTCTAGCAGTGTGTCGGACTTTCTCTATTAGTCCATCTATACTGACCTCCATCAGGTTGCAAATTCAAAATAATTTGTATCTGCATCTACAGTACCTCTGAAAAAATATTTGGGCTTCTAGCTGTGTGTGGGACTTGTTGTATTAGTCCATCTATACTGACCTCCATCAGGTTGCAAACTGAATATATTTTTTTCTGCATCTACCTCTGAAAAAATATTGGGCTTCTAGCTGTGTGTGGGACTTGTTCTATTAGTCCATCTATACTGACCTGCATCAGGTTGCAAACTGAATATATTTTTTTCTGCATCTACCTCTGAAAAAATATTGGGCTTCTAGCTCTGTGTGGGACTTGTTGTATTAGTCCATCTATACTGACCTCCATCAGGTTGCAAACTGAATATAATTTTTTTCTGCATCTAGCTCTGAAAAAATATTTGGCCTTCTAGTAGTGTGTCGGACTTTCTCTATTAGTCCATCTATACTGACCTCCATCAGGTTGCAAATTAAAAATAATTTTTATCTGCATCTACAGTACCTCTGAAAAAATATTTGGCCTTCTAGCAGTGTGTCAGACTTTCTCTATTAGTCCATCTATACTGACCTCCATCAGGTTGCAAATTCAAAATAATTTTTATCTGCATCTACAGTACCTCTGAAAAAATATTTGGGCTTCTAGCTGTGTGTGGGACTTGTTGTATTAGTCCATCTATACTGACCTCCATCAGGTTGCAAACTGAATATATTTTTTTCTGCATCTACCTCTGAAAAAATATTGGGCTTCTAGCTGTGTGTGGGTCTTGTTCTATTAATCCATCTATACAGACCTCCATCAGGTTGCAAACTGAATATAATTTTTTTCTGCATCTAGCTCTGAAAAAATATTTGGCCTTCTAGCAGTGTGTCGGACTTTCTCTTTTAGTCCATCTATACTGACCTCCATCAGGTTGCAAATTCAAAATAATTTTTATCTGCATCTACAGTACCTCTGAAAAAATATTTGGGCTTCTAGCTGTGTGTGGTACTTGTTGTATTAGTCCATCTATACTGACCTCCATCAGGTTGCAAACTGAATATATTTTTTTCTGCATCTACCTCTGAAAAAATATTGGGCTTCTAGCTGTGTGTGGGACTTGTTGTATTAGTCCATCTATACTGACCTCCATCAGGTTGCAAACTGAATATATTTTTTTCTGCATCTACCTCTGAAAAAATATGTGGCCTTCTAGCAGTGTGTGGGACTTGTTGTATTAGTCCATCTATACTGACCTCCATCAGGTTGCAAACTGAATATAATTTTTTTCTGCATCTAGCTCTGAAAAAATATTTGGCCTTCTAGTAGTGTGTCGGACTTTCTCTATTAGTCCATCTATACTGACCTCCATCAGGTTGCAAATTAAAAATAATTTTTATCTGCATCTACAGTACCTCTGAAAAAATATTTGGGCTTCTAGCTGTGTGTGGGACTTGTTGTATTAGTCCATCTATACTGACCTCCATCAGGTTGCAAACTGAATATATTTTTTTCTGCATCTACCTCTGAAAAAATATTGGGCTTCTAGCTGTGTGTGGGACTTGTTGTATTAGTCCATCTATACTGACCTCCATCAGGTTGCAAACTGAATATAATTTTTTTCTGCATCTAGCTCTGAAAAAATATTTGGCCTTCTAGTAGTGTGTCGGACTTTCTCTATTAGTCCATCTATACTGACCTCCATCAGGTTGCAAATTAAAAATAATTTTTATCTGCATCTACAGTACCTCTGAAAAAATATTTGGCCTTCTAGCAGTGTGTCGGACTTTCTCTATTAGTCCATCTATACTGACCTCCATCAGGTTGCAAATTCAAAATAATTTTTATCTGCATCTACAGTACCTCTGAAAAAATATTTGGGCTTCTAGCTGTGTGTGGGACTTGTTGTATTAGTCCATCTATACTGACCTCCATCAGGTTGCAAACTGAATATATTTTTTTCTGCATCTACCTCTGAAAAAATATTGGGCTTCTAGCTGTGTGTGGGTCTTGTTCTATTAATCCATCTATACAGACCTCCATCAGGTTGCAAACTGAATATAATTTTTTTCTGCATCTAGCTCTGAAAAAATATTTGGCCTTCTAGTAGTGTGTGGGACTTTCTCTGTTAGTCCATCTATACTGACCTCCATCAGGTTGCAAACTGAATATATTTTTTTCTGCATCTACCTCTGAAAAAATATTGGGCTTCTAGCTGTGTGTGGGTCTTGTTCTATTAATCCATCTATACTGACCTCCATCAGGTTGCAAACTGAATATAATTTTTTTCTGCATCTAGCTCTGAAAAAATATTTGGCCTTCTAGTAGTGTGTCGGACTTTCTCTATTAGTCCATCTATACTGACCTCCATCAGGTTGCAAATTAAAAATAATTTTTATCTGCATCTACAGTACCTCTGAAAAAATATTTGGGCTTCTAGCTGTGTGTGGGACTTGTTGTATTAGTCCATCTATACTGACCTCCATCAGGTTGCAAATTGAATATAATTTTTTTCTGCATCTAACCCACCAATAGTTTTGGCCTAATACCACAGTTTGGCCTCTCAGCTCTGCTCGGTTACAATCCATTGTTTTTTTGTGCAAACAACTCCAGAGTTGTGAATTAGTTAACCACCAAAATGAGTGGAAAAAGGCCTGCTGCTGGTGGAAAGGGGAATAGGCGTGTTGGGAAGGGGAAAAAAGGTTGTGTCCGTGGGGTAGGTGTTAAAGCAACAGTAACATCTGCAGAAGAAAGACCATCTTCCAGCCAAACTAAAATGTCTACTTCTTTTAGCGAACAATGTGATAAGATCCCTTTCTTACGGCCACGCCAATCGCTACAAATTCCAGATGAGGCACAAAAACAGCAGGTGCTTCAACGGATATCAAGTGCTCCTTTAAGTGGGCTCTCCTCCACATCAACTTCAACATCACAAATACTCCAGTCCTCAAAGGTGTCACCCAAATCGCACTTGCTTCCTCACAGCTCCCAAATCTCCAGCTGCCCGTCTGAGTATGAGGTAGAACAGATGGTTGAGTCTGCAGAGCTGTTTACTCATACTATAGCCTGGGAATCAGAGGTCGACTCCAGCGCTTCTGTGAATCCAGACGAGGAAATGATCTGCACTGATGCCCAGAATCTTTATGAGTCGGATCCAGGACCAGACGCAGAAGGTTCTGACCATAATGTAGACCCTCATTCCCAAACTGTAACTCCTGTTGGTGGAGACAATGAGGAAGACGATGATAAGACTCAAATACCTGATTGGAGCGACAACTTTAGTTTTTTGTCAGGGCAGGAACAGGTTGGCTCTGAGGACGACGGGTGTGATAACACACAGGGTGATGATGATGAGGTTAGAGATCCCACTTACTGTCAACCCACAGTCAGCCAAGAGATGAGGTCAGCAGAGGAGGTGGAGGAAGATGCTAGTGACGACGAGGTCAGGTTGCGCCTTCCTGGACAGAGACGTAGTACTGGAAGCACGTCAACAACTGCATCCTCAAACACAACTCTGCCTCTCACCACAAGTCGTGGTGGCTCTTCAGGTCGCATGGGTGCTAAGCCTTGCATAGCCTGGGCATTTTTTCAGATCGATAAAGATGACCCAACTCATGTTATCTGTAACATTTGTCAGCAAAAGCTAAGTAGAGGCCAAAAAATACATAGTTTGAGTACTTCATGCATGAACCGGCACATGGACATGAAGCATAAGTTGCAGTGGGAAGCTCAGTGTGCTACAATGCGGCCTAGCCGGCCGGGCCAACCACCGTCTGCCATATCTTGTGCATCCGCGGCCTCTTCATCCTCTGTGACTGGGGGGACAGCAGTCACACCTGTTTTGGGGCGCAGACCTGCCACCTCTTTACCCGCAACAGCCAGCGTGATTGGCAGGTCATCATTTTCTTTGGAGGTGGTAACACCAGCTGGTGTTGAGCGCTGTCCGACATCGATAGCACCACCTTTGGATCAAGGCAACCTAACATGTCCGCCTGCATCTTCCTCACAGACCGGCAGTTTGCCGGGGACACCCTTATCAACCCCGTCTAAGCACAATAGCCAGCCCTCGGTCCCTCAGATGTGGACAAGTAAAAGACCATTTCCTCCTAGCCATGAGAAAGCTAAAAGGTTGAATTTCACCATCTGCAAGCTCTTGGCTACAGAAATGCTGCCTTTCCGCCTGGTGGACACAGAGGATTTTCGAGACCTTATGTCCGTCGCAGTGCCCCAGTACCAGATGCCCAGTCGGCACTACTTCTAAAAGAAAGGTGTGCCTGCGCTCCACCAGCATGTCGCACACAACATCACCGCTTCTTTGAGAAACTCTGTGTGTGACAGGGTGCATTTCACCACAGACACTTGGACGAGTAGGCATGGACAGGGGCGTTACATGTCGCTGACTGGGCACTGGGTAACTATGGTGACAGCAGGACAAGGGGCTGCTGTCCAAGTCTTGCCGTCCCCACGAGTTGTGCGTCAATCCTCTTTATGTCAAAGTTCCTCCACTGCTTCTGCCTCCTCAACCTCCTCTCGGTCCTCCACCTGCACCCAAAGCCTGTCTGGTCATGCCACAAGCTTTCTAACTGCGCAGAAGGGATCCTGCACACCTCCTTACTATGCTGGCAGTAGGGCTCAACGTCATCAGGCGGTTTTTACTTTGAAATGTCTGGGAAATGTGAGTCACACAGCTGAGGAGTTGTGGTCAGCTCTGGAGAACCAATTTCATGAATGGTTGTCTCCACTGGACCTGAAACCAGGGAAGGCCGTGTGCGACAATGCTGCAAACCTGGGTGCGGCCCTTCGCCGGGGCAATGTCACACACGTGCCTTGTATGGCTCACGTGTTGAACCTGGTTGTCCAGCAATTTTTAGCCCACTATCCCAGACTAGATGGCCTTCTGCAGAGGGCAAGGTCGCTGTGTGCTCACTTCCGCCGTTCACATCCCGCAGCTCAGCGACTTACATCTCTACAGAAGTCGTTGGGCCTGCCACTTCACCGGCTAAAATGCGATGTGCCTACCCGGTGGAATTCAACTCTGCACATGTTGCAGCGACTGTGGCAGCACCGACAAGCCCTGGTGCAATACGTTCTGACGTATAGCCTGGGCCAACGAGATTCAGAGGTGGGGCAAATCACGCTGGAGGAGTGGTCTCAGATCAGGGACCTATGCACCCTTCTGCACAGTTTTGAAATGGCGACGAAGATGTTTAGTGCTGACGATGCCATTATCAGCATGACTATTCCGGTGATTTACATGCTGGAGCACATGTTAAACAGAATTCGGAGTCAGGTGGTGGCACAAGAGGAGGTGGAGGAAGTAGAGGAGGAGGAGTTCTATGCGGAAGGGCTAACATCTGCAAGGTCCAGACGGTCGGCAGCACCAAGGCGGCAGGCATGTGAGGGTGGGGGAGATGGTTTTACCAGGGCGCATGGTAGCAGCCAAACTAGTGAGGAAGGTGCAGGAGCCCAGGAAGAAGTGGAGGACGAACTGATGGAAGACTCATCAGATGAGGGAGACCTTGATCACATTTCTGTTGTGCGAGGTTGGGGGGATAGGACAGAGGAAGGAAGCATGATTGTTACCTCGCCACCAACACAACAGGGACTTGGTGCTCCTGGATGCGCAACACACATGAGTGCCTTCTTGCTGCACTACCTGCAACATGACCCTCGAATTGTGAGAATTAGAAATAATCCTGACTACTGGGTTGCCACACTGTTAGATCCCCGGTACAAAAGTAAATTTGCAGAAATTATTCCTGCCATAGAAAGGGATGCACGCATGCAGGAGTATCAGCAGAGACTGTTGCAGAATCTTACATGTGCTTTTCCACAAAATACCAGTGGTGCACGTAGTGAATCTCACAGTTCCAACTTGCCAACTGTGGGACCGTCAAGTGTTCAGCACTCAAACCGTAACAGAACCACAGTATCTGCTGGTAACATCAATTTTGCGGAATCATTTCACCACTTTTTTAGCCCATCCTTTGCAAGGCCACAGGAGACAAGAAGTCTGACACATAGTCAACGCCTAGAGACGATGGTACAGGAGTATCTCCAAGTAAACATTGAAGCCACGACTGTGTCACTGGACCCTTGCTCTTTTTGGGCTTCCAATCTGGATAAATGGCCGGAGCTAGCCACTTACGCCTTGGAGATCTTGTCATGCCCCGCAGCCAGCGTTCTGTCTGAACGTGTGTTCAGCGCTGCTGGTGGTGTGCTGACAGATAAGCGCATGCGGCTCTCCACTGATAATGTAGACAGACTCACGTTCATAAAGATGAACAAATCATGGATCCGAAACGACTTTTGTACCCCTGTGTCATCCTGGGGAGAGTAAAAGCTTGATGATTGGTTAAAATCACCCTACCAACCGTTTTAAGCTTTCAAATTACTAATCATGTTTATCTGTATCTTGACTGGAAAATAATTTGGGCTTTGTAGCAGTGTGCAGCACTGATCCTATTAGGCCATCTATAATAAGCTCCACCAGATTTAAAATTAAAAATAATTTTTAGCTGCATCTAGCCCGGAAAATAATTTTGGGGCTCCGAGATGCGCAAGACACATAAGTGCCTTCTTGCTGCACTACCTGCAGCATGACCCTCATATTGTCAGAATTCGAAGTAATCATGACTACTGGGTTGCCAAACTCTTAGATCCCCCAAACTTTTCGATCAACCTTTTCATTTTAATAAAGACCAAAAAAATGGTCATTTTTGAAATTATAAGCATTAGCAGGTTGTTAGAAACTGAAATCAAACAGTTTTCAACTCAAAACTTTATTGTAGGTGATGTTACATTTTCACATAGGACCCCTTGTTCGAAAGGAGCTTCTGAACTCTCTCGTCCATTGAATTTGTCAGGTTTTGGATGGTTTCTGCTTCAATTGTTTTGCATGAGGACAGAATACCCTCCCAGAGCTGTTGCTTAGATGTGAACTGCCTCCCGCCATCATAGACACTCCTTTTAATGATGCTCCAAAGGTTCTGAATGGGGTAGAGGTCAGGGGAGCATGGGGGTCACACCATAAGTTTGTCCCCTTTTATGACCATATCAGCCAGAGATGCAGATGTTTTATGTGCAGCATGAGATGGTGCATTATCATGCAGAAAAATGATCTTGCTGTGAAATACACGGTTCTTCTTCTTGAACCATGGCAGGAAGTGCTGTTTGAGAAAATCCACATACATTATGGAGTTCATCTTTAGCGCCTTCAGGGATCCTAAAGGGGCCGACAATCTCTCTCCCCATGATTCCAGCCCAAAACATTACTCCACCTCCTCCTTGTTGGCGCTGTAGCCGTGTTTGCGTGGGGTGTCCATCAACCAGCCATCCTCCACTCCATCCATCTGGACCATCGAGCGCTGCACGGCACTCATCCGTGAACAAAACAGTTTTGAAATCAGTCTTCATGTAATGTTTGGCCCACTGGAGCCGTTTCTGCTTGTGTGAAGTGGATAGAGGAGGTCGACAGGATGGCGTATGCACAGCTGCAAACCTCTGAAGGACCCTGCATCTTGTTGTTCGGGGGACGTTGGAGGCACCAGCAGCTTCAAAAACTTGTCTGCTGCTATGACAAGGCTTTCTTGCCGCTGCTCTTTTAACCTGACGTAATTGCCTGTAGGAAAGAGTCCTCAATTTGCCCTTATCAGCACGCACACGTGTGTACTGTGAATCAGCTACATACTTCTTGATTGCCAAGACACTTCATCCTGATCATCGCACAATGTTGATTGTAGTCATGCCTTGACCTAAACACTCCACAATTTGTTGCTTCTCAGCAGCCGACACATCCTTTTTCTTTCCCATTTTGGCAGAAAATGTAGGCTGCTTAATAATGTGAGAGAGCCTTCTTAAGTAGTCTTGCCTTTCATTGGACACACCTGCCAAACTAATTAGCACAGGTGTCTGCAATTGCTTACAGTGATATAAAGAGCCCTGACACACATCACCATCAATGAGTTTAACTGACAAACAAACAAATTCTTCCCTTATCACTCCTAAACACTTTTTGCATAATAATTTGGAACGCAGTGTACATGTGCTTTTCCACAAAACACCAGTGGTTCACGTAGTGAATCTTACAGTTCTAACTTGCCAACCGTGGTCTGTATGGAATTGTTCAATAAAGGGCCCAAAATTAAGATAACATAGATGGGAGAGGTCTCTATGAATAGGAATTCCTAAGTATTTGATACCCTGTGAGGGCCAGGCAAAGGGAAAGTTGGACTGGATGGAATCCTATATGGATTTGGGGAGGGAGACATCGAGGGCCTCAGACTTCGCTGCATTGATTTTAAAATTTTACCATGTAACAAAGTGATCTATTTCAGCCATAACAGCAGGGATGGATATATGTGATTGAGTGATATATACTAGGACATCATCAGCAAATAGAGAGCACTTGTACTCGGTGCCTCCCACCTCAATCCACCTAATATTGGGGTTATGGCGAATTGATGAGAGCAGGTGCTCCGTCACTAGGATGTATAAGAGAGGGGACAGAGGACATCCCTGCCTTGTCCCATTGGTGATTGTGAAAGGTGATGAAAATGTTCTGACGCACCCCCTGGGCCTTGGGACACCCGGAGCCGGACCCTTTTTGGTGGATGCTGGTGGTTGTAGTCTTCGTGGCGGCGACCCGGTTCCGTGGCTCAGGGCGGTCAAACGAGTGGCGGAACTATTTATGTGGTTTTGATGTTTAAATGTCCGACTACGCCACCCGTGGATTGCGGTCAGAGTGAACCGCCGCTACAGGGCAGACCGCTGAGGCTGGTGTTGTGGGTGCAGCAGAGCGTAGCATAACTCCCCACGGGAGGAGTATAGCCTCAGGGCAGTGTATGCGGAGGATGGGGGTGATGGTGCAGGGCAGCAGCAGTAACGACACGGAGTCAGTGATGCAGTCCAGGGCCTTTACTCACAGTTCTTATTATCCAGACCACGTCTGCAGGTAACGGCTGCCCACGTCGTACTGTGCTCACCAGGTGAGGGGCTCAGACAACTACCAGATAACTTTGGAGCACTTCACAGGACCCCCTTTGTGTGTCCTTTGTCTGGCCTTTCTTACCAACACTTCTGTCCGGCTGCCTCGGGCCTCCTCTTGGTAAACTTGGCGCCAGTTTCCCTGACCCTATGTGGTGCCTTCCTAGCGGGTGTAGCGAGGGGCTGCGCCACATAAAATGTCAGAGCCTCCGGTTTCTAGCTGAGGGTCGTTTCCTGCCTCCACTAGTTCGGGGACCGGTCTCCCCCTTTGGCCTGACCCCTCCACGCAGGTGGATTCGGGCGTGCGGTGGCGACTCGCCCGTCCGCACCCCTGGGATCCCTTCATTCCTCGTTCCTGGAGCCTTCTCCGCTCCTCTTCCTTCCTTCTCCCTCTTCCAGGCCTGGGCCTCTGTTACTAGGCCCACCTCCGGAGCAGAGCTCATGCAGAGCCCCTGCTCCCTGCCACTTCTGCTCAGACTTCTCTGCACTGAACTAAGATGGTGCCCACCTTTTATACTCCCTTCTCAATGCACCCAGGAACTGCTTCCTCCCTGCTCCTGCACTACAGGGTTCCCCTTCCTCAGTGTTCCCTCCCCCCACTCCAGCCAGGGACAGGGACTGTCGTGCCCATCTCAGGGGCATATTGGTCGCCCTGCCCCACGGCAATGTGGTGTAATGCATGCAGGTGTCGGGTCCTGATCCACACTCCATCCTTACCTGAGAGTGAGATATCACACCTCTGGGTGAGGTGCAATACGTCTGTAGCATCCAAGCCCTCAGGGTGCTACAGTTCCATTTATCTTCAGCCTAGGTGACGTATTGCGATACAGGGCCGTGATTTTGGCTATAAAAGGGTCCCCTAGACCCCTACCCAAGCTTTTTAAGAGAATCATATATGGCGTGCCAGGAGACTCTATGGAATGCTTTCTCAGCATCCAACGAGAGTATCTAATTACAAATTTTTAACTGCATCTAGCCCAGGAAATACTTTGTGCCTAGTAGCAGTGTCTGCTAGTCAGCGGATTATCCCGGCTGTTAAGCAAGCTACACCACCTGTAGTTTAGACACTTAATTTTTTCAAAGGAAATGCTTCGGGACCATGGGATACTTAGTGAAGAGCATCAGGAGGCACCCCAAGGCATAGGGGCTGGGACTGGCAGTAGGATGCCTTGCGGTGGACAGCCGAGCTCGATCCTTATAAAAGCTTTTTAACTGCAGCAGCTTTAGTGGACGCTACTGGAGCTGGAATTACCGCGGCTGCTGGCATGAGACTTGCCCTCCAATAGATCCTTGTAAATGGATTTAAAGTGTATTCATTCAAATTAGAGAGACAATTTAAATTAAAAAGCTTAGAGCTGCCTCCACCACAGGGGGGCTCGCTCGACCCACCAGCGGACAGGCACCAGTATTGGGAGAGGGGGGCTGGCCGTCAGGGTTCACCGCGGCTCTGGCACAAACCCGGCGACACGGAGGTGGCACGGGCAGGAGCGGACTGGCCGTGTCGGCTTCTCACTTTTTGGATTTTAGAAGGGCATGACATGCCTATATCTGTGTCTCCCCCTCCTTTTACTCCTCCACCTCTTTTATTTTCGCATGACTATATGTACTTGTCACTTTTCCATGTGTTAGTTATGTCTTCTGAGCAGTTTGTCAGCTTTTGGACACCTTTGAAGGTGTTTTCTATGTGTTTCTATGTGTTTTTGTTTGCCTGCCATTGGTTTTAACGGTGTTCGAAGGTGTTCGACGAACAGTTCGACGAACAGTTCGGCGAACACACGGGTGTTCGACGAACCGAACCGAACTCGAACACTACGGGGGTGGCTCAACACTACTCATGTCCCGCTTGAAACGGGCAGGTCGGGAGGCCAGAATCTATAAATGGAAATGTAAACAGCTCTTCGGTGTGTCAAAGTGTGGGATCACTTGTCTCTGGGCACTCAGCATGGTAGGAGGAAAAAGGATCAGGGTGAGGATAATGTAGTCCAGAATCACGGCTACTAAGACTTAACCGTGTGGAAAACAGGGTTGTGCTGGCAAACTTACAGGAAGCTTTATCTGCTATCCAACCAAAAACCTTTTCCAACTGGTCTGGCTTCAAGAGTGGTGTTCCGCGCCCCCCAAAAAGTGCGTCAGGAAGCTAGGTCGACATGATGTATGTGTTCTAATGGTAATGGGGAGGAGGGGAAGGGAGGTTAGAAAGCTTACCATGTTGTAAATCACAGGATCAGTATTTCAACCGGAGTTCACCCTGAGAGTGCCGCACCCGCCGGTGATCACAGGCAAATGGTAGAGAAAGAGAGCGGCACATCCAACCAGGATATATATAAAATGTATCTTTTATTGGAAAAAAATTAAAACATGGTAAAAGTGAAACCTCTAGACAACTAGGTTTCTTGAGGTTTCACTTTTACCATGTTTTAATTTTTTTCCAATAAAAGATACATTTTATATACACTGCTCAAAAAATAAAGGGAACACTTGAACAACAGACTATAACTCCAAGTAAATCAAACTTCTGTGAAATCAAACTGTCTACTTAGGAAGAAACTGATTGACAATCAATTTCACATGCTGTTGTGCAAATGGAAAAGACAATAGAAGGAAATTATTGGCAATTATCAAGACACCCTCAATAAAGGAGTGTTTCTGCAGGTGGGGACAAAAGACCACATCTCAGTACCAATCCTTTCTGGCTGATGTTTTGGTCACTTTTAAATGTTGATTGTGCTTTCACACTCGTGGTAGCATGAGACGGACTCTACAACCCAAAGAAGTTGCTCAGGTAGTGCAGCTCATCCAGGATGGAACATCAATGCGAGCTGCGGCAAGAAGGTTTGCTGTGTCTGTTGGCGTAGTGTCAAGAGGCTGCAGGCGCTACCAGGAGACAGGCCAGTACACCAGGAGACGTGGAGGGGGCCATAGGAGGGCAACAACCAAGCAGCAGGACTGCTACCTCCACCTTTGTGCAAGGAGGAACAGGAGGAGCTCTGCCAAAGCCCTGCAAAATGACCTCCAGCAGGCCACAAATGTGCATGTGTCTGCACAAACGGTTAGAAACCGACTCCATGAGGGTGGTATGAGGGCCCGACGTCCACAGATGGGGGTTGTGCTCACAGCCCAACACCATGCAGGACGCTTGGCATTTGCCACAGAACACCAGGATCGGCAAAGTCGCCACTGGCGCCCTGTGCTCTTCACAAATGAAAGCAGGTTCACACTGAGCACATGTGACAGACGTGACAGAGTGGAGACGCCGTGGAGAGCGATCTGCTGCCTCAACATCCTTCAGTGTGACCAGTTTGGCAGTGGGTCAATAATGGTGTGGGGTGGCATTTATTTGGAGGGCCGCACAGCCCTCCATGTGCTCGCCAGAGGTAGTCTGACTTCCATTAGGTACCGAGATGAGATCCTCAGACCCCTTGTGAGACCATATGCTGGTGCGGTTGACCCTTGGTTCCTCCTAATGCAGGACAATGCCAGACCTCTTGTGGCTGCAGTGTGTCAGCAGTTCCTGCAAGATGAAGGCATTGAAGCTATGGACTGGCCCGCCTGTTCCCAAGACCTGAATTCGATTGAGCATATCTGGACATCATGTATCGCTCCATCCACCAACGCCACGTTGCACCACAGACTGTCCAGGAGTTGGCGGATGCTTTAGTCCAGATCTGGGAGGAGATCCCACAGGAGACCATCTGCAACCTCATCAGGAGCATGCCCAGGCGTTGTAGGGTGGTCATACAGGCATGTGGAGGCCATACACAATACTGAGCCTCATTTTGACTTGTTTTAAGGACATTACATCAAAGTTGGATCAGCCTGTATTGTGTTTTTCCACTTTAATTTTGGGGGTGACTCCGAATCCAGACCTTCATTGGTTAATAAATTTGATTTCCATTGATGATTTTTGTGTGATTTTATTGTCAACACATTCAACTTTGTACAGAACAAAGTATTCAATGAGAATATTTCATTCATTCAGATCTAGGATGTGTTATTTGAGTGTTTCCTTTATTTTTTGAGCCGTGTATATCATGATGTGTGTCTGTTCTGCTCCCGCAGCAGGCACAGTTTCACCTTGCCCACGGCTTCGACCTCTGCACTCACAATCAGCATCCCTTCCCACTCCCCGTGCCTTATCACGCTCCTTGATCATTTTAAATGACGTATGATATTTCCCTGCCTCAAAAACTTTGCAGGATTATTATCGCAGGAAAACTTGCCCACCTCAGATGGACTTGTTACATTGCAGTAACAATATAGCGATGCTATTGGTAACCGACCAAGTCTATATGGCATATAATATTTTGATGCTGAGAAAACTTTGCAGTATTTGTGTCACTGCAAATTTATCTCACGTCATATGGACTTGTTACACTGAAGTAGCAATATAGCAATGTTAAATGCCACTGTCAGAGATTGACAGCAGAATTTAACAAGTTAACAGCCACGGGCTTTACTCCATTCCACCCGTGGCTGTTAAAGGCTCATGATGGCTAATTAAATCAGTCATGTGTTGGGAAAGATGCGGGCTTGGCGTGCGAGCCTGCATTAAAGACAGGGACACCACTTTTAACATACAACTTTCAACTTTAGCAACTACAGAACTTACAGGTCGAACTTGATGGACGCAAGTCTTTATTCGGCTTTACAAACTATGTACTATGTACAAGTAAGTCAAAGGTTGTGAAAGGGTGCAGCCATCCATAACTTGTCAGATAACATGAAACATGGCTATGGTAATAAAATATTGTGTCATCTGACCAGTTAAGGATTACTATATCTCTATTTTTGTTAAGCTCATTAATTACACAGGTCTACAAAAAAAAAACTTTTTTTCAGGTGCCAATGTCACGTGGATACAGTAACAGAGATGGGCCAGAAGATTTCAGCGTCTGGTTACACAAACTCCTACCCTGATTAGAACTGCTTCACCATCCTACTAAACAGTGCAGAATTTACTTGCTTTGTTATTGCAAGGGTTAACAGTTTAGTTGATCTCCTGGAGCTCTCCATCCTGAAATGTCTCAGTTGTTTTGTGTTGGCCACTCCACCTTCGTATATATGCTCGCCACTGGCACTTGGGAGTTGCCAGTGGCAGTTACAACTTCCTGGTTTGGTGGTGAAGGAGAGTTCTGCAATAGTAGCAGTTGGTTGGTGCAGTTTACAGGAGATATCTGCATGGATTTGGTATTGTGTGTTTATCCTAATCCTCTCCCATTTGGTTTACCCCACTACTGTTCCCTTGATTTCCACTTGTGAGTGTATTTGTATGATTGTAGTTTTTTTTTATCACTGTATGTTTACCCCTGTATGTCTAGTTAGTATTTTCTAATACACTTTGGCCTCACACCTCCCTGGGTGGGGTAGGGATCAGATAAGGGTTAAGATAGGAGTATAGCAAGGTACGAGACCCTGGCATCTCCACCATCCGGGGTAATTCAGGGGACAGGGAAACTAGTTTCAGGGATCGGATAGGTGCTTACAGTCCCTTGTCACTACATGACACCAAGGTCTATTGACTGGATTTAGGGTATCTTGAGGGTGCTGAATTAAAAAATACCATTACTTTTGCTGAATTGGTTCTAGTTTTTGAAGGCTCTGTACATACCATGTCCATAGACAGTGAGGTGCTTAGTTGCCAGACTAATCCTTCACAGTTAGTAAACAACAGTGCGCACTTTGACAAGTGACACATGCCTGAATTTTGTATCACAGCCTCTATCTCCTGCTGTCTTCAGATTATATAGCTAAAACCTGCTGACAGATTCCCTTTAACCATTTCACGCCAGAGCTTGTTTTTGCCTTCGTGACCGGGCCAATTTTTTCAATTCTGCCCACTGTCAATTTATGAAGTAATTACTCTGGAACGCTTCAACGAATCCCCCTGATTCTGCGATTGTTTTTTCGTGACATATTGTACTTCATGATAGTGGTAAAATTTCTTCGATATCACTTGCGTTTATTTGTGAAAAAATTGGAAATCTGGCAAAAATTTTGAAAATTTTGCAATTTTCAAACTTTGAATTTTCATGCCCTTAAATCAGAGAGATATGTCACACAAAATAGTTAATAAATAACATTTCCTACATGTCTACTTTACATCAGCACAATTTTGGAACCAAAATTTTTTCTTGTTAGGGAGCTATAAGGGTTAAAATTGACCAGCGATTTCTCATTTTTCCAACAAAATTTACAAAAATATTTTTTTAGGGACCACATCATATTTGAAGTCACTTTGAGGGGTCTTTATGACAGAAAATACCCAAAAGTGACAACATTCTAAAAACGGCACCCCTCAAGGTGCTCAAAACCACATTCAAGAACTATATTAACCCTTCAGGTGCTTCACAGGAATTTTTGGAATGTGGAAGAAAAAAATTAACATTTAACTTTTTTCACAAAAATGTTACTTTAGACCCATTTTTTTTTATTTTCGCAGGGGTAACAGGAAAAAATGGACCCCAAAATTTTTTGTGCAATTTCTCTTGAGTGCGCTGATACCCCATATGTGAGGGAAAACCACTGTTTGGGCGCACTGCAGGGTTTGGAAGGGAAGGCGCACCATTAGACTTTTTGAATGTAAAATTTGTTTGAATAATTAGCAGATGCCATGTTGCGTTTGGAGAGCTCCTGATGTTCCTAAACAGTGGACACCATTTTGGAAACTAGACCCCTTAGGAAACTTATCTAGATGTGTGGTGAGCACCTTGAACCCCAAGGTGCTTCACAGAAGTTTATAATAATGAGCTGTAAAAATTAAATTTTCACATTTTTCCCACAAAAATGTTTTTCATCCCTTAATTTTGCATTATCATAAGGGTAATAGGATAAATTGCACCATGAAATTTGTTGTGCAATTTCTCCTGAACACGCCGATACCCCATATGTGGAGGCAAATTACTGTTTGGGCGCATGGCAGGGTTTGAAAGGGAAGGAGCGCCATTTGACTTTTTGAATGTAAAATTTGTTTGAATAATTAGCAGATGCCATGTCGCATTTGGGGAGCCCCTAATGTGCCTAAACAGTGGAAACCCCCCATAAGTGCCACCATTTTGGAAACTAGACCCCTTAGGGAACTTATCTAGATGTGTGGTGAGCACCTTGCACCCCCAGCTACTTCACAGAAGTTTATAATATTGAGCCGTAAAAATAAAATTTTCACATTTTTCCCACAAAAAATGTTTTTCATTCCCTAATTTTGCATTATCATAAGGGTAACAGGAGAAATTGCACCATGAAATTTGTTGTGCAATTTCTCCTGAGTACGCCGATACCCCATATGTGGGGGAAAACCACTGCTTTGGTGTACGGCAGGGTTCGGAAGAGAAAGGAGCGCTATGTTGGCTCGGATAGGTTGCAGACACCATGTCACATTTGAAGAGTCGCTGACATGCCGAAACAGCAGAAACCCCCACAAGTGACCCCATTTTGTAAACTACACCTCTGATGGAATTCATCTAGGGAAGTAGTGAGTATTTTTTAATTTTAAAAATTTATAACATTGGGCAGTGAAAAAAGCATAGTTATATTTTTACCACAAAAAAATGTTTTACCCTCAGATTTTACATTTTCACACAGGGCAATGGGTAAAAATGGTGCCAAAATGTGTCACACAATTTCTTCTAAAAGTGGCAATACCCCATATGTGGCTGTATCGTACCGCTCAGCCATACGGCAAGATCTGGGGGGGACGGAGTGCTATTTGACAATTGGAGAACAAATTATTGTAGAATAGGCTTTTGGATTTGGGAGCACAAAATTTTCTGAATTTCTTTTGGGGGGCAAGGGCCATTTCGCTTTTCCAGAGCCTTTCTGCTACCAGTAACTTGGAAGTCCCTTATAATTTTAACAGATGACAGACCTGAGTGGGGACTAGCTTTTTTTGAGGACTGAGTTGAAGCTTTTATTGGGAACATTTTACGTAACATTTATCCGGCGCTCGAGGCTGAGCACTTACATCGGGGTTTCCATCTAAATTTCCAAGTGATGTAATTCAGATGAAACCCCTGCGGGATCCATTCACTGTAATGAGGCAGCAGAGTTACTCTGGACTCCGTCTGGCCTCTGTTTAGCGGTGTCCTTTTTTTCAGAAGTGCACAAAACTGCGGCCAACCCCACTTTTATGCACGCCTAAAACAAATGACACCGTGGGATCACAGGCCAGACGGCATCCACAGTGGCCTATATCTGCCTCATTACAGGGAATCTTCCGTCATGGGTTCCGTCTGAATCACGTATTTCTGATATTTACACGGAAACTCTGGTGTAAGCGCTTAGCGCAGAGCGCAGGATAAATGTGGGCAGAGCCTTACTGCGATCTTTGGGAGACATAATAAACAAATCAGTAGCAGGTGAAGAATTGGTTTTATTTATTTTTTACGCCATTCCTCGTGCGGTATTAGTGACGAGATTACTTTATTCTTCGGGTCGGTGCGATTACAGAGATACCAGATTAATATCGGGTTTTTATGACTGACAGCTGTCACACAATAAGAGATGCTTTTTTTTGCAAAATCTAGTTTTTGCATCGCCATATTTGGAGAGCTATAATTTTTCCATATTTCGGCCGACAGAGTCATGTGATGGCTTGTTTTTTGCGGGACGAGTTGACATTTTTATTGGTATGACTTTTGGGTACGTGACGTTTTTTGATCGCTTTTTATTCCGTTTTTTGGGAGGTAAAATTAACAAAAACCAACAATTCAGGAATTGTTTTTTGAGGTTTTTTTTTATGCCGTTCTGCGTGTGGTAAAAGTGATCAGGCAGCATTATTCTTCGGTTCAGTACGTTTACAGCGATACTACACTTACTGTATATTTCTTTATGTTTTGGCGCTTTTACACAATAAAACAATTTTATAGAAAAAATATTTTTTTGCATTGCTTTATTCTGAGCGCTATAACTTTTTTATTTTTCGGCTGATGGAGCTGTATGGTGGCTTTTTTTTTGCGGAACAAGATGAGGTTTTCAGCGGTACCATTTTTATTTCCATTTTGCTTTTTGATCGCATTTTTTTCCCCTTTTTGTTTGGCGATATGATGAAAAAGCATATTTTTTTGCTCCGTTTTTTATTTATTTTTATTACGGTGTGCACAGAAGGAGTTAATTAGTGTGACAGTTTTATAGATCGGGTTGTTTCGGATGCGGCGATACCAAATATGTGTACTTTTTTGGTTTTGCATAAATATACAGATTTATTGGTTTAATATTTTATTTATTTATTTTTATTTATTTTGTGATTTTTTTTTAACAGTTTAAAAACATTTTTTTTAACTTTTTTTTTTACATTTTTACTTAGTCCCTGTATGGAACATTAATTTTTATTTTTCTAATCACTGATCTCATCCAATGTAATAGACATGTATTACATTGGAGGAGATCTTTGCTGACTCTTTCACAGTCAGTGTGTCCTGCCAGGCTTCAGCTGCAGGCTGAGCCTAGCAGGACACCATATATGGCAGATCTGGAGGCGGTCATGTGACCTCCAGCTGCCATAGCAACGCCAGGTGCTGGAAGGTATCAGGGGTCGTCGGAGAGGTAAGTATACGACCCCCTCTCCTCTCATTATATTCTATATGCCGCGATCACTATAGATCGCGGCATATAGAACATAGCAAAGGGTTAACATCATTGGGACCTGCACTACCAATTATTTTGCGGAAGCGCGGCGCTTTCGCCGCCATTGACTTTCATTGGAACACTTGGAATCCGCATCACTGCATCTGTACATGCAGAATCCATGCATTTCAATCTTTGGAGAAGAGGAGACTCTCCTCCGGACCCGGGTACCATAGCACCTGTAAAAAAAGAATAATATAAAAAATAAATATTATACTTACCTTCTGATGGCCCCCGGTGTCTTTATCCGATGCATCCTGGCTTGCCGGCAGCTCGCGATGGTCTGAAAAGGACCTGCCATGACGTCATTTAGTCATGTGACGGGTCACGCGACCGCTGACGTCGGCAGGCCATCAGAAGGTAATTATATATTTATTTTTAACCATTCTTTTACGGTCACACTAAATAAATACATGCCAGTTGCATGGATTTATATAGTGTGACCAAGTTGTCAAGCACTTTCCAAGTGATGCTAAAATCGCTTGGAAAGCGCTTGTCAACTCGCATGCGGAAATGCATGTGAAAAACGCTTCACATCCTCATGTCCCTGGCAGGCAAAACGCATGTACAATCCGCATGTACAATTCGCATGTACAATCCACATGCGTTTTTTCTGCCAGGGAGATGCAGAAACGCTCAAAAAAATCCAGAGCATTTCTACATAGCCTTACATTAATTGTATGACTCAATATTGAGCACACATAGCCATCTATACACAGCAGGAGGCCGCACGTAGCCATCTATACACAGCAGGAGGCCGCACGTAGCCATCTATACACAGCGGGAGGCCGCACGGCGCCACCTATACACAGCGGGAGGCCGCACGATGCCATCTATACACAGCAGGAGGCCTCACGGCGCCATCTATACACAGCGGGAGGCCGCACGGCGCCATCTATACACAGCAGGAGGCCGCACGTAGCCATCTATACACAGCGGGAGGCTGCACGGCGCCAGCTATACACAGCGGGAGGCTGCACAGCGCCATCTATACACAGCGGGAGGCCGCACAGCGCCCCCCCCAAGACAGCAGGAGGCCACACGGCGCCATCTATACACAGCGGGAGGCCGCACGGCGCCCCCCCCAGAGAGCAGGAGGCTGCACGGTGCCATCTATACTCAGCAGGAAGCCGCACGCAGTCACGCACGCACACAAACATATACAGACATATACATACACGCATAAATACATTTGAAATACAAAAATACATCTACACAGACATCACACAATAATATCTGCCTACACACAAATATGCACACACACATATACACACATATACAAACACACAGACACACACTCACCATCCCCCGGCTCGGCTCCAGTCCTGCTTTTTTCCAGTGCAGCACTGCAGGCCGGGCGCGCACTGCGTGACGTCACAGTTAGGAGACACGGCCATGCACAGGGCTGCGTCTCCTAGCAGTGACGTGGCCGGGCCAGCACAGGGAAGTTAACTGCTGCAGTGCTGGCCCGGCTGAAGAAGAAGCAGCGGCCGTGCGCCGCTGCTGGGGGAGCGGTCCGGGCCCCCCCCCCGCCACTGTCTGCCGGTATGTGCCGCGACGCCGCACAAATAATGAGGACAATCTGGCCATAGATGCCCCGGGCCCCCTGGGGGCTTGGGGCCCCGGGCGGTAGCCCAGATCGTCCCCATTATAATCCGCCAATGCTGGCATGCCACACTATTATCCTTGCGTGGACCTGCTGCAGCTGGGATTACATGCTCACATAAATGTTGTGCGAACACAACATTATCAGGTTAGCATAACCTTTAACCCTTTCGCAACCTTGGGATTTTTCCTTTTTGCATTTTCGTTTTTTCCTCCCCTTGTTCCCAGAGCCATAGCGTTTTTATTTTTTGGTCAATATGGTCATGTGAGGGCTTATTTTTTGCGGGACGAGTTGTACTTTTCAACGCCATTACTAGTTTTACCATATCGTGTACGGGAAAATGGAAAAAAAATTCCAAGAGCGGTGAAATTGCAAAAAAGTGCAATACCACAGTTGTTTGTTTTTGACCTGCCATTCTTATTCTTCAGGTCATTACAAGTTCATAGACACCAAACATGTATAGGTTCTTTTTTATTTAAGTGGTGAAAAAAAATTCCAAAATTTGGTAAAAAAAAATAGCGCCATTTGGTAAGACCAGTAGCTTCTCCATTTTTCAGGATCTGTGGCTGGGTGAGGGCTTATTTTTTGCGCGCTGGGTTGACATTTTTATTGATAACATTTTGGGGTAGATCCGATGTTTTAATTGCCCGTTATTGCATTTTATTGCAATTTTGTGGCGACCAAAAAACATAATTCTGGCGTTTAGAATTTTTTTCTCATTACGCCATTTACCGATCGGATTAATGCTTTTTTTATATTGATAGATCGGGCGATTCTGAACGTGGCGATACCAAATATGTCTATTTAGGTATTTTTTTTAATTATTTTATTTTGAATGGGGCGAAAGGGGGATGATTTAAACTTTTAGATATTTTTTTAATTTTTTTTATATTTTTAAAAACTTTTTTTTTTCACTTTTTGCATGCTTCTATAGTCTCCATAGGAGACTAGAAGCAGCAACTGTCCGATCGCCTCTGCTACATACAGGGGAACAGCAGATCCCCTGTATGCAGCAGAAATGGTCCTGTGCTATGAGCGCCGACCACTAGGTGGCGCTCGTAGCGACCAGCTCATGACAACCGCAGGTGTCTGCTGCAGACCCTGGGTTGTCATGCCCACCTATCGGTGACCCGCGATCACGTGACGGGGTCGCCGATGGGCGGGGCTTAGGACACACTTCCCAGAAGCGCGCGTTAAATGCCGCTGTCGGAGATTAACAGAGGCATTTAACATGTTAACAGCCACGGGTGGATCGCGATTCTACCCGCGGCTGTTGCGGGCACATGTCAGCTGTAATAATCAGCTGACATGTGCTCGGTTCAGTGCGGGCTCACTGCCGGAGCCCTCACTGAACCGGGGGATTACAGCCTGTGCGTACTAATACGTCACAGGCTGTAAAGTTTTTTTTTTAATGTAATTATTTTATCTATTTTAACTGGATAAGACCTGCTGTACTCTCCCTCTTAGTTCTCCATCATTTGTTCCACACAGACTTTGCCACTAGGGCATTTTAATAAATGTTTTTACATTCACTGGTATAGTATCCTCGCAATAAGATTGTATGTCCGTATATTGGATGATAAAAATTTTCATCCCAAATATTGGACATTCAAGACAAGCAAAAAAGTCCTTTGTCTTTGAGTATTTAAAAAAGCTTGTCTTGATTTCTAAGATACAATGTCACTCTTTTGCAATTAACTTGCAATAGCTTTGCCTGACATTTGTTAAGGAAAGCAAAAGGAAAATCACGCAGCTCTCACTGCTGTCACTAATATGTCACGTAACAACACTCTGCTGCCTCCAATCTTCAGGACAATTACGCATTTGACTGACGAGTGATCGACGAGGCCATGGCTGCTTTCACTACTAGGCCAGTTATTGGGGAACTCACAGTGAGCGTATAGTATATACACATTCGATTCCAACTCATATAACATATACAGTGGATGAAATAGGTATTGAACATGTCACCAATTTTAGAAATAAATATATTTCTAAAGGTACTATTGACATGGAATTCTTCCACACAGACCCTCTTCAAATCCTGAAGGTTTTGTGGGCTCCTTCTTTGAGGTTTAGCTCCTTCCATAAACTTTCTAATGGATTCAGGTCAGGTGATTGGCTGGGTCATTCTAGCAGCTTTATTTTCTTATTCCGAAAACAATTGAGAGTGTCCTTGGCTGTGTGTTTGGGATCAATGTCTTGCTGAAATGTCCACCCTCATTTCATCTTTATCTGTTATGATCTGCAACATGAACTAAGGAAAGATAGGGGAAAGCTGTCCCTACAGTAAGACTAAGCTGAATCCCTATGATGTAGTGGGCTGTCTGTTCCTAGCGAACAGACTCGCCTTAGTCCTCGACTAGTCTGAACGAAGACCTATATCATAAAGGGAGGGGTCCCTAAAAGAACTAAGGACTGGAAAATGGGACACCTCCTAAACAGAGAAGTTGTTGCAGAACACAAAAAGACAAACTGACAAAAAGGTACTAGAGGTCCCAGAAGGACCAAGCGAACTGACAGAGAAAGGCACAGAAGCACCTTGCTAGAGAAACAGTCAAACACTGAAGTCAAGCACAGCCAAAAGGGCGGAGCTGGAATATAAAGGCAGATGGTCACGTGACCGCAAAACAGAAGATGGAAAAAACAATCAGGAGGGTTCTAACATTATCACCCTGGTAGATGGCAGCAGATTTTTATCAAGAATGTCTCGGTACATTTGTCCATTCATTCTTCCTTCAATTAAATGAAGTTTGTCAATGCCATATGCTGAAAAACAGCCCCACATCATGAAGTTCAAACCTCCAAACTTCACTGTTGTATGGTGTTTTTGGGGTGAAATGCAGTGTCTTTTGGCCTCCAAACATGGTGTAAATTATGGCATCCAAAGAGTTCTATTTTGGTCTCACCTGACTAGACTATACAGTATTCTTTCAGTATTTCACTGGCTTGTCTAAATGTTGTTGAGAAAACTTTAAATGCGCTTGAACATACTTTTTGTTCAGCAGGAGTCTTTCATGGTGAATGGGCATACAGGCCATGGAGGTTGAGTGCATAAATTTTCTTTGAAACAATTGCACCTACTGATTCCAGGTCTTTCTGTAGCTCTCCGCAGGTCGGCCTTGGCTCTTGGATGAATCCTCTGAAAATTCTTTTCACTCTTCTGCTTGAAATCTTGTGGGAAGCACCTGGTCATGGCACCTGATGTTCTTTTCACTTCTGGATTATGGCCCTAACAGTGCTTACTCGAACCTACAATAGTTTAGAAATTCTTCTGTAACCAATGCCATCAGTATGTTTTGCAACAAAAAGGTTTCAAAGGTCTTGAGACAGCTCAGAGGGTTTACCCATCATGAGATGTTTCTTGTGTGGCAGCTTTGTAATGAGACACCTTTTTATAGGCCATCAGCTGAACCAGTATTTTTCACTAAGTGGCAGGTATGCTTTCTAATTAGTAAGAGATTTCAGCTGGGGCCATGATCTTTCCTGACTTTTTGCACCTCTCTTTCTTCATGTGTTCAATACTTTTACCCTGTATCATTTCTCAATATTACACGTAACTTAATTTATCAACCGCTATGGTTTGATTTCTTTGCCTGTGTGGATTGGATGGTTTGTTACCGGCATCTGGTAAGAATTTCATGTCAATAGCACCTTTAGAAATATATTTACTTAGAAAATTGGTGAAGTGTTCAATACTTATTTCACCTGCTGTATATTTACCCTGATACAGTCACTGCCAAACCCCACAATAACAAATGGAACTAGCAGCCACCACCAATCGTTTATACAGGCCGACTGGATACTTGTTACACATAGCGCATTGCTTCAGGGTTGCGATTTATAGAGCAAGAGGAACAAAGCTATTAAATTTTAGATACCGTATTTAATCCGAAAAGTAGGCAGTGTTTATAAAAATATACAAAAATGTTAAAAAAATTGGAAAAAAAAATACAGTATATGCAATTACATGAAATAAAAAGGATAAGCAGAAAACTGATGTCGCAGTATCGGCTCTGACTCTTATAAAGGGGAGCTCTTTGTATCTCCCAGGACTGACAATAATTATTATAGTTTGGCATGTGCTTTTATTAACTCAAGTCACGCTCACATACCTCCCCTTCAGTGTCTTATAACAGGGCTGGTCAATGGATGTAGCTAGGTCTATAGAAAATGATGGAATCCCCAACTTTCACGATCATCTTTCTGACCGAAATTTATTTGGAGGTGCTGCCGCAACCGTTTAGGGATGTAAAACAATGTATCACCACTTCATCACAACGTCAAAAATATGTCTCTCACATCTGTCATATCTACACCGTTCATAAAACGTCAAGATTCATAATTTGAAAAGGAGGACAAAGGAGCTCCAAATATTCTGCTTGTCTCTCTGGTCACGATGAGGCCAAGGGTGATAGGTTATCTCCACTGGCCATAAATCTGTTGTCTTCCAAATCCCTCTGTCAGCCATGACTGGTCTGTGATCCATCAAATAACCAACTTTAATTACCTGTTTGCACCAGGATTTTGGGGGTGGCTCCAGTCGAAAGTAAGGGTCACATGAATGTCATAGAGTGCGAGCCAGGGGCGTAATAATCGCAGTCGCATAGGTCGCGACCAGGCCCAGCAGGGTTGGGGGTCCGGTGCCTGCCCTGCAGAGAAGCAGCCGGCTCCTGTCAGTGAGAGAGGAGCTGCGCTGTTGTTCCTTAACTTCCTGTACTGATGCAGTAACAGTGTAGAACTGGCCAGGCAGCACTTGGCTCCGCCCCCTCAACCTCGGCCTGTGTCTCCAGTCTGTGCTTATGTCACCTGTGAGTCTGCAGTGTGCTGAGCTTTCTGAAGATGATAAAGCAGCAGCCAGCAGGTAAAGTGAGGCACTGTCTGAGTCTCTGACACAAGGTACGTATAATTATATATATAATGTTTGTAATGTGCCTCAGTGTGCCTCCTCATCCCAGCGGTGTGCACTGCTGTGTTTGCTCTGCCTCACAGACAGTCCCAGATCTCTTCAGTGACCATGAGGTACTCTGTGTTTATTATTTAGTATTGTCTACACAGTACACTACAGACAGATTAATGTTATGATCTGCTACAAGAACTAAGGAGAGATAGGAAAACTGTCCCTACAATAGGACTAAGCTGATTCCCTACGATGCAGCAGGCAACCTGTTCCTTGTGAACAGACCCGCCTTCATCCTCAGCTAGTCTGAACGCAGACCTATAGATATAAGGGAGGGGTCCCTAAAAGTACTAAGGAATGGGACAAAATTGGACACCTCCTAGCAGAAGTTGTAGCGGAGCAAAAAGACAAACAGACAAAAATACTTAGAGGTCCAAGGACCAAGCGAACTATAGAGGTAGGTACAAAGCACCTGGCTAGATTAAGAGTCAAAGTAACACTGAAGTCCAGCAAAGCCAGAAGGGCGGAGCTGGAATAAATAGGCAGAAGGTCACGTGACCACAAAATAGAAAAAAACTAACAGGAGGGTTCTAACAGTACCCCCTCTTCTATGAGGATCCTCCGAATCCTCCAGGCCCAGGCCTATTAGGAAACCTCATGTGAAACGCTCTGATAAGTCTAGGAGCAGAGACATCATCTGCCCTTACCCAGGAGTTATCCTCAGGACCGAAACCTTTCCAAGTGACGAGATACTGCAATCTCCCTCTATGCCTTCTGGAATTTAGGATACGAGAAATTTCATATTCACCGTCTTCCACCACCGGAGGAACTGTGACAGTGGCATCCCTATCCGATACATCAGCTTTTTTCAACAAGGAAACATAAAACACCAGATTAATCTTCCAGGAGGAGGGAACCTCCAACCTAACAGCAGACTGGTTAATCACCTGAAGCACCTTAAATGGTCCCACAAACTTCGGACCCAATTTCTTAGAAGGAATCCTCAACCGCAGATTCTTTGAGGACAACCAAACCATGTCACCAACAGTAAACAAAACCTCTTGACGTTTCCTGTTAAAATACTTCTTAGACTTTTTGTTAGCCTCTTGAAGGTTACAACGTACATCACTCTAAACTCTCTCCAAATCACCGGAAAAATTCTCCTCCTCCGACACAGCCGACACCAATTTGGAGAACGAACCAAACGACGGATGTCTCCCAGTACAACAAAAAAACGGAGAACACCCAGCAGAAGAGGATATATGGCTGTTAAGAGCAAATTCAGCAAGTGGCAGAAACTCCGACCACCCCTCTTGATTGTCTGCCACAAAACAACGCAAAAACTGCTCAACATCCTGGTTCTTTCTTTCTGTCTGTCCATTAGACTCAGGATGATATCCAGATGAAAATGACAGATGGACTCCCAACCTGTCACAAAAGGCACGCCAAAAACGAGCCACAAACTGAGGTCCCCTATCAGAAACAATGTCGGTGGGAACGCCATGGAGTCTGACAATTTCCTTGACAAAAGCCTTAGCGAGTGTCTTAGCGCAGGGTAGTTTAATGAACGGAACCAAGTGACACATCTTGCTAAAACGGTCCACGACCACCCAGATGACAGTGAAACCCTCGGACACAGGAAGGTCAGTAATAAAATCCATTGCAAGATGCGTCCAAGGTGCACTAGGAACCTCCAGAGGGCAAAGCAACCCCGCAGCAGGGGCATGTGAAGCCTTTGATCTAGCACACTCCGTACATTGACGCACCCATTTAATGATTTCCTTCTGCCACCCAGGCCACCAAAAACTGCGACCTACCAGTCTCTTAGTCTCAGAAATTCCTGGATGACCTGCCAACCGAGACTCATGATACTCCACAAACAACTCTCTCCTAAAGGTTCTAGGTACAAACAACCTCCCATGGGGAGTGTTAGATGGGGCGTCCTCCTGGGCTTTCAGAATCCCATCTTCCGTAACGGAGTCCAATGCTGCTATCACAACTCCTTCCTGTAAAATGCTCTCCTCCTCCTCGGTACCAACTATGGGAGAAAAGCTGCGAGATAAAGCATCAGCTTTAACATTCTTAGTACCCGGGATGTAAGTAACAGAAAAATTAAACCGCGAAAAAAACAGTGCCCACCTAGCCTGACGGGCATTCAAGCGCTTAACGGCATCTAGATAGATCAGATTCTTATGATCAGTGAAAACCTGAATGGGAAATTTAGCACCTTCCAAGAAATGACGCCAATGTTCAAATGCGAGTTTGATAGCCAGCAATTCCTGATTACCAACATCGTAATTAAGTTCGGTTTCAGAAAATTTTTTCGAAAAAAAAAGCACAGGGATGAACCCCATCCTTGTTCTACTGAGACCCCCACCGAAGAAGCATCAACCTCGACCAAAAAAGGCTTGGTCTCATCAGGCTGCATAAGGATGGGGGCAGAACTGAACCTCTCCTTGAGATACACAAAAGCTTCAATGGCCTCAGTAGTCCACTGGACCGTATTCGCACCTTTCCTGGTGAGATCGGTCAGCGGCTTAACAATTATAGAAAAATTCTTAATGAATTTTCTGTAATAATTGGCGAAACCCAAAAATCTCTGTATCGATTTTAAACCAATAGGCCTAGGCCATTCCTGCACAGCCTGAACCTTCACCGGGTCCATCTCAAAGCCCTCGCTGGAGATAATGTAGCCCAAAAAACGAATTCTCTGCACAGCGAACTCGCATTTCTCCAGCTTAGCAAAAAGTGAATTGTCACTAAATAACTGCAATACCTCACGTACGCTCTGCCAATGAGACTCCAGATCTGGCGAATAAATCAAAATGTCATCCAAATACACCACCACATTCTTTCCAATCAAAGGTCTCAGGATGTCATTAATAAGGTTCTGAAAAAATGCTGGTGCATTGGTAAGACCAAAAGGCATAACCAGATTCTCAAAATGACCCACCGCAGTGTTAAAAGAAGTCTTCCATTCATCACCCTCCTTCATTCGCAACAAATTGTATGCCCCCTGGAGATCAATTTTAGAGAACCACTTGGCCCCCACTAACTGGTTAAACAAGTCAGGAATTAACGGCAGTGGGTAGGAATTGCGTACGGAAATTTTATTAATTTCGCGAAAGTCCAGACATGGACGTAAACCGCCGTCTTTTTTTTAACAAAAAAAAATTCCAACAGCCACAGGTGACTTAGAAGGTCTAATGTGACCAGCAGCCAAGCTCGTCTGTATGTATTCCTCCAAGGCTTTTCTTTCAGGGATAGTAAGATTAAATAAGCGACTCTTGGGAAGAGTAGCTCCAGGAACAAACTCAATGGTGCAATCATAGTCCTTATGAGGAGGTAGAATTTGCGACTCCTCCTCTGAAAAAACTTTCCAAAAATCCTGAATAGGTACAGGTAGTTCCCCTCTTTCCACAGCAGCAATGCGACCGTTACAACATTTATCATAACACTTAGGGCTCCAAGATTTAATCTCATTAGTAGACCAGTCCAGTAAAGGATTGTGCAGTTTTAACCAAGGCAAACCTAACACTACTGGAGAAGGTAAATTATTTATTACCACTAAATACAAATTATCTTGGTGAATACCATTAATAGTGAGGGGAAATTCAAAAACCTTGTGAGTAACACATTTCAAAGGAGTGTTATCAACAGCAACCACGGAAATAGGAGATGAGAAAGGTTTAGGTTCCAATTTAAGTTTTTCCAAAAATCCCTTATCAATCACATTCAGTGTAGAACCACAATCCACAAATACCTGAAATTCAATCAACTCCTTCTGCAATGAGGTACTCCCTGAAAGAAATACTCCCTTAGAGTTTAAACAAGCAATACGGGCGTAACTGACCTTTTTTTCCTTTGTTTAACAGAAGCTCACAGTTCTTAACAAAATGGTCAGATTTACCACAGTAAAAACACAATCCCTTGGAAAACCTGCGGTCTTTTTCCTGAGAGCGGAGTGGCATCGCCCCAATCTCCATCGGTTCTCCGTCTTCCAAGCAGACCCTCTGATGACTAGGAGCTGCCATAGCAGGAGTTTTCTCCTCATTAACCCTGGCACGCAGTCTCATGTCCACCCGTGTAGCTAATTGCATGGCTTCTTGCAAGTTTCCAGGTGCAGGGAGAGCAATCAGCAGATCCTTAACCCTTTCACTTAGACCAGCAAGAAACAAACATTTTAACACCGAATCATTCCATCTCACTTCAGAAGACCACCTTCTGAAGTGTGTACAATAATTTTCAACATCACCTGACCCCTGCTTTAAACGTCTCAGTTGTGTCTCAGCAGAAGAGACTCGATCAGGATCGTCATACAACAACCCCATAGCAGAAAAAAAATCTTCCACTGATCTAAAACACGGATCATTAGGTTGGAGAGAAAAGGCCCATCCCTGTGGTTCCTTGCGCAAAAGTGACATGATAAACCCAATGTGCTGTGATTCATTCCCAGAGGACCTGGGTCTCAAATGAAAATATAATAAACAAGCATTTTTAAAGGAAAAAAAATCTTGTTGTTTACCATAAAAAAAATAAGGCTGTCCTACCTTCGGTTCAACAAAATGCGCTCCAGGACAGCTACTCACGTGTTGCTGGAGCTCGGCCACCTCCTGAGACAATCCCTGTAGGCGTTGAGCCAATTCCTGAACAGATACCATGCTGATCTCCGGATCTCGTTCCTTAGGATTTTTTTTTTTTGATTTTGGGCTGGACTTACTGTTATGATCTGCTACAAGAACTAAGGAGAGATAGGAAAACTGTCCCTACAATAGGACTAAGCTGATTCCCTACGATGCAGCGGGCAACCTGTTCCTTGTGAACAGACCCGCCTTCATCCTCAGCTAGTCTGAACGCAGACCTATAGATATAAGGGAGGGGTCCCTAAAAGTACTAAGGACTGGGACAAAATTGGACACCTCCTAGCAGAAGTTGTAGCGGAGCAAAAAGACAAACAGACAAAAATACTTAGAGGTCCAAGGACCAAGCGAACTATAGAGATAGGTACAAAGCACCTGGCTAGATTAAGAGTCAAAGAAACACTGAAGTCCAGCAAAGCCCGAAGGGCGGAGCTGGAATAAATAGGCAGCAGGTCACGTGACCACAAAATAGAAAAAAACTAACAGGAGGGTTCTAACAATTAAAGTCTGTGCGATGTTTTCTGGACAAGGAGTGGTAATAAGAAGAAAGATTAGATATAATGCAGAAACGTGCAGCCGTGCTTCCAGGCTGTGTGGATGGCGGCCTTTTCTGCAATATACATCTTATCTGAATGTAAACAAACACTTTTAAAAATGTGTCACCATCACTAGCTGCCTGGAACACTTTAGTAGCTGGGGAGGGGGAAGAGGGGACGAGGAGAGGAGGATGAGAGGCTGATATCATATAGATAAGGTGGGGGGTCACCAGCCTACAGAATCATCATATACAGTGTGTAAGCTGCGGGGGAAGAATTGAAACAGTTTGTTGAAGGCAGGGCAGCAGGGGCGTAATGACCACGTTTGCCGCTGCGACCAGGCCAAGTGGGTCAGGGGTCCACTGACGGCAGCAGAAACTTGTATATTTGGGTCAGTGCACTACAATACACGCTGCCAGCCAAACAGAAACCAGCAGCTGATGTCGGCATGCACGTGACCGGGGGCAAATGGCAGTGACATCATGTGCTCCCATCGCATGCTGTAGTCAGCTGCTGGCTTCACAACAGAACGTCATATGGTGGGGGAGCGCAGGGAAGGCGAGTATTTATTTATTTTTAAATCAGTGGCCATACTACTACATGGATGACTATGGGGGTGCATTATATTTTATGGATGACTATGGGGGTGTATTATACTTTATGGATGACTATGAGGTGCACTATACTTTATGGATGCCTATGGGGTGCATTATACTTCATGGAAGACTATGGGGGTGCATTATACTTTATGGATGACTATGAGGTGCATTATACTTTATGGATGACTATTGGGGTGCATTATACTTTATGGATGACTATGGAGTGCATTATACTTTATGGATTACTATGGGGTGCAATATACTTTAAGTATGATTATGGGGTGTATTATACTTTATGGATAACTATGGGGTGCATTACACTATGTGCATGACTATGGGCTGTGCATTATACATTATGGAGGACTATGAGCTGTGCATTATACTTTATGGTGGATTATGAGGTGCATTATACTTTATGGATGACTATGAGGTGCATTATACTTTATAGATGACTATGGGGTGCATTATACTTTATGGATGACTATGGAGTGCATTATACTTTATGTATGACTATGGGGGTGCATTATACTTTGTGTATGACTATGGGCTGTGCATTATACTTTATGGAGAACTATGGACTGTGCATTATACTTTATGGATGTCTATTGGGGTGCATTATACTTTATGGATGACTATGGGGGTGCATTTTACTTTATGGATGACAATGAGGTTCAATATACTTTAGATATATTTATGATATACAGTACAGACCAAAAGTTTGGACACATCTTCTCATTTAAAGATTTTTCTGTATTTTCGTGACTATGAAAATTGTACATTCACACTGAAGGCATCAAAACTATGAAGTAACACATGTGGAATTATATACTTTACAAAAAAGTGTGAAACAACTGAAAATATGTCTTATATTCTAGGTTCTTCAAAGTAGCCACCTTTTGCTTTGATGTCTGCTTTGCACACTCTTGGCATTCTCTTGATGAGCTTCAAGAGGTAGTCACTGGAAATGGTTTTCACTTCACAGGTGTGGTCTGTCAGGTTTAATAAGTGGGATTTCTTGCCTTGTAAATGGGGTTGGAGCTATCAGTTGTGTTGTGCAGAAGTCTGGTGGATACACAGCCGATAGTCCTACTGAATAGATTGTTAGAATTCGTATTATGGCTAGAAAACAGCTGCTAAGTAAAGAAAAATGAGTGGCCCTCATTACTTTAAGAAATGAAGGTCAGTTAGTCCAAAAAATTGGGAAAACTTTGAAAGTGTCCCCAAGTGCAGTTGCAAAAACCATCAAGCGCTACAAAGAAACTGGCTCACATGAGGAGCACCCCAGGAAAGGAAGACCAAGAGTCACCTCTGCTTCTGAGGATAAGTTTATCCGAGTCACCAGCCTCAGAAATCGCAGGTTAACAGCAGCTCAGATTAGAGACTAGGTCAATGCCACATAGAGTTCTAGCAGTGGACACATCTCTTCAACAACTGTTAAGAGGAGACTTTGTGCAGCAGGCCTTCATGGTAAAATAGCTGCTAGGAAACCACTGCTTAGGACAAGCAACAAGCAGAAGAGACAAGTTTGGGCTAAAGAACACAAGGAATGGACATTAGATCAGTGGAAATCTGTGCTTTGGTCTGATAAGTCCAAATTTGAGATCTTTGGTTCCAACCACCGTGTCTTTGTGCGATGCAGAAAAGGTGAACGGATGGACTCTACATGCCTGGTTCCCACCGTGAAGCATGGAAGAGGAGGTGTGATGGTGTGGGGGTGCTTTGCTGGTGACACTGTTGGGGATTTATTCAAAATTGAAGGCATACTGAACCAGCATGGCTACCACAGCATCTATCCGGTTTGCGTTTAGTTGGACCATCATTCATTTTTCAACAGGACAATGACCCCAAACACACCGCCAGGCTGTGTAAGGGATATTTGACCAAGAAGGAAAGTGATGGGGTGCTACGCCAGATGACCTGGCCTCCACAGTCACCAGACCTGAACCCAATCGAGATGGTTTGGGGTGAGCTGGACCGCAGAGTGAAGGCAAAATGGCCAACAAGTGCTAAGCATCTCTGCGAACTCTTTCAAGACTGTTGGAAGACCATTTACGGTGACTACCTCTTGAAGCTCATCAAGAGAATGCCAAGAGTGTGCAAAGCAGTCATCAAAGGAAAAGGTGGCTACTTTGAAGAACCTAGAATATAAGACATATTTTCAGTTGTTTCACACTTTTTTGTTAAGTATATAATTCCACTTGAGTTACTTCATAGTTTTGATGCCTTCAGTGTGAATGTACAATTTTCATAGTCATGAAAATACAGAAAAATCTTAAAATGAGAAGATGTGTCCAAACTTGTGGTCTGTACTGTATATATACACCAGGATGGAGGATGGATGACGCATATGACGCGCCCCCTGGGACATATTCCTTTTTGAGGGGAATACCCGGCACCGGATCAGATGGGGGGGTTGTAGTCTCCGAGCGGCTGTGACCCGGTCCCGTGCCCAGGGCGTCAAGCTCAGTGTGATGTGGCAGTTCTACAGATGTTACTAAAGTTCTTTTGTGTCGACTACGCCACCCGTTGTGATGCGGTCACTGTGGCCGCCGCTGCAGCAGGGTCCGCTGAGGCTGATGGTGGGTGCGCAGCTTGGTGGGATAACCCCCAACGGGAGGGGTATAGCCTCAGAGGGGACAGGCGCAGAGGATGGGGGTTGTGGTGGTGTAGTGCAGACGGCAGTGAAGACAGAGTCGGGTTGTGCAGTTAAGGGTGTTTACTTACTGCAGATGTTGTACTGGTCACTCCAGCTGCTAGTGACCACCCGAGCCGTGCTGCGTCCACCAGGTCCTGGATCCAGCCAACCCCCAAACAAGTCCGGAGCGTGGCCCTGAGCTCTCCCTCTGTCCTTTCTTCAGCCGTCCCCACCAGTGATCCACCTAGGTCCAGCTCCCTCGGGCCTTCTGTTGGGACACCCTTGGCCCTGGGTTCCCTGACCCTTCATGTGGTGTGCCTTCGGGGTGAATGTGGTGGGTGACCGTGACAGACACTGCCCACGGTCTCCGGTCTCTGGCTGGGGATTGTTTTTACCCCCACCAGCTTGGGTTCCGGTACCCTGATGCTGACTCCTCACCCGGTGCTCTGATTTGGGTTCTTGGGTCCCTTCTCTTCTGTGCTCTGGGTCTTTCTCTTTTCTCCTCTCTCACTCTGGGTCTTGGTCTTTCTTCTCTCCTCTGCTCCTGCTCTCTGCGTCTGACCCTGATTCTAGTTGGTGCCCACCTTATATACACCCTCTATGTGTGAGCTCAGGTGACCAGCACCCAATGAGCTCCTAACTTTACCCAGGCTGCTCCCCCTATCTGCCCCTACACTACATGGGATGTACCACCCCCCTCCCACTCCAGCCAGGAACAGACTCGGTCGTACCTGCACATTTCTAAGTGGGAGTACCGTCGGCCTGTTCCTCGGAAATGGGATGTATGTAGTGCATGCAGCCTACCGAGCTCAGATCCACACTCCATCCTTACCCGGGAGTGGAATATCACACCTCTGGGTTGAGGTGCAATACCCCTGTAGCAGCCGAATCCTCAGGGTGCTACATTCCCCCCTGGTAAATCACAGCACGTCCTCGGGCTGTAAAGACAAAACACCAAAACATACAAATTTTTATAAACATATAAAACATTATATATATATAAAACATCATATAAAACTTTTCAGATAAAACATTCTCGTAGTCGTTTCTTGTTTCAAGTTTCTCCTCCGGACACTGTGCAACGTGTGTCCGGGAAAAGTACGACAGTCTCTTAGAAAAACTGGTTTTCCTATAAAACCGGTAGGGGGCGCTTTAGGACGCGCAACTATTTACAGGGGAAGTTGGCCGCTCTCAGTCCTCGGCCAGGTAGAGGGAAGGGAATGGCTGCTCACAGTCCTCAGCCTGTGGGATTAAGGGGTTAACGGGTAAACAGTTCACTGGTCCCAACGGGGACTATTTTAGCAGCAACAGTTTCAGTTTCTTTATACCCCCATTGGGTAACTTATTTACAGCACCTGCTCTGCCGCACTCAACGGCGTCTTCCTCCTGCTCTTTGAACTTCAGACCCGTCCGGGTCCTCTTGCTCCTCCTCCTCGCACCGCAACTCCTCCTCCGTCAGGCGGTGTACGTGGAGGGCGTAAGGTCCTTTGGCACACTTGTGCCGGGTAAAGGTGACCTCGTCCCCGATGTAAAGGTCACGACCTCTGTGCCCCTCCGGCAGATGGGACTCCACGTCTCTGCGCGTGACAAAGACGTCGCCGTGGGTGTTGTTGTCTCGAATGAAGCCCCACCCGTGCTGCTGGTTGAACTTTATTACAGTCCCGGTGGTACGGGGACTGTGCGCTGCACGGGGGTCCCTCCTGGTCCGGCTCTTCTGCTCGGCACTCCGTACTTGGGCCTGCTGTTCCCGGACCCGCCTCTCTCTCCGCTCCCTCGCGAACTCTTCGAGCTGTTGGCGGCAGCACTCCGCACGCTCTGCTGCAGCGGCCCTAGTTTCCTGAGTGAACCCCATTAGATCTTCTCCGGTGGGGTCCCACTCAAACTGTGCTTCCGCTAGCGGGGGCGAGATCCGTGCCATGGGCTTCGGAGCCGGAATCAGGGGTTCATCCAGGGGTCTTAGTCTCTGCTGCCGTTCCAGCTCATGGTATCCTTCGGGCCAGATGAAGGGCCGCCCGTCCGGCCATGTGAGCTGGCTGAAGAGGTCCTCCCCCAGGTGTGGCACCCTTGGTTTTACGGGCGCGGGCGCGGTGGTGGTGGCGCCCGGGTTGCCCAGGCCTTGCGGCCAGGCCTGGGGCACCTGGAAGGTGAAGGGCACCGTTAGGACGGCGGCGCCCTGGGCTACCTGGCCTTGCGGCCAGGCCGGAGGCTCCGCGGAGGTAGGGGGCGCTGTTGGTGATGCGGCGCCCGGGGGTACTAGGCCTTGCGACCAGGCTGGTGGTATTTCCTGCTTTGTCACGCTCCGGGTCGAGGCGCGTGACGTCACAGGGGTCGCTGCGGCGGCTTCCGGTCGGGGCCTAGTCCATAGCGGTGACGTGGCGGCTACGGGCACAGCAGGGGGACTTTCGGGCTCTGCGACGGGGAGCTGGGGCAGGTGAGCGGTGTCACGGCTTGGGGTATAGGCGTCCCCTTTACCTGCCTCCATGCGTTCGGCTCCCTCCTCGGCGCCGTCTCCGGCCTTGGGTCCTCCCGCGCCATCCTCAGAGGCGGTCTGCTTCCTCTTCCAGGGTAGCGTGCTCCGTTGACTGGTCTCAGCTTGCTGGGTCATCTCCCGACTCCACTCCGCCAGTATCTCGCGCTGTACCCGGGCCATCCTCCGTGCGAGGCCCTCCAGGGCAGTCTGTGCACACTCCCGGTCTCGGGGGAGCTGCGCTAAGATCTCCGCTAGACCTAGCGGGGTTGTGGACTCTAGCAGGCTCCTGACCATCGGGTCGGTGCTGCTCTGCTCTGCTTCCGGCAGGCTCCTGGCCAGCGGGCCGGTGCTGCTCTGCCCTCCTTCCTCGGTCTCTAGCAGACTCCTGGCCAGCGGGCCGGTGCTGTTCTGCTTTCTCTCCATCTCCGGGTAAGCTCCTCCGCTACTCCTCGTTAGACCTCTTGCCTCCGGGTGCGCTCGCTCCAGACTCCTCCAAGCGACACCCATCTTTTCTCTTCTCTTTCGTCTCCTCCCACTTCGAGGGCGGTCCCGGGGCAACTCGGTGACTGTCAGCTCCAGGGGGAGTTCTTTCACGCTGACAGACACCTCCAACATCACAGTCTCTGTTGGTGGGGGCGGTTTCCACTTTTGGCGCCATTTTCTGTCCTGGCCCACGATGGGAGGTGGCCTCTTGCCCTCCTTTGGCACGCCCATAATGGCGTCCGCTGCTCTTCCAAGGCGGGAAATCTGCGGTTTTGGCGGGAAGCGTCGCCCAGTGGCGGGAAACTCTGCAGATGGCGGGAACAAGCTGGAAATGGCGGACAATCGGCGGGAAACGACTGGTGATGGAGTCCGATGGCGTGGACCCTCCGGAACCGGCGGGAGACTTCTTTCTGAGGTAAACTTGCACTTTTCTTCAGGCACGCAGTACCCGGGTGTTGCGGGCACGTAATCCTGCCGACTACGCCAAAGTTGACGCGCCCCCTGGGACATATTCCTTTTTGAGGGGAATACCCGGCACCGGATCAGATGGGGGGGTTGTAGTCTCCGAGCGGCTGTGACCCGGTCCCGTGCCCAGGGCGTCAAGCTCAGTGTGATGTGGCAGTTCTACAGATGTTACTAAAGTTCTTTTGTGTCGACTACGCCACCCGTTGTGATGCGGTCACTGTGGCCGCCGCTGCAGCAGGGTCCGCTGAGGCTGATGGTGGGTGTGCAGCTTGGTGGGATAACCCCCAAACGGGAGGGGTATAGCCTCAGAGGGGACAGGCGCAGAGGATGGGGGTTGTGGTGGTGTAGTGCAGACGGCAGTGAAGACAGAGTCGGGTTGTGCAGTTAAGGGTGTTTACTTACTGCAGATGTTGTACTGGTCACTCCAGCTGCTAGTGACCACCCGAGCCGTGCTGCGTCCACCAGGTCCTGGATCCAGCCAACCCCCAAACAAGTCCGGAGCGTGGCCCTGAGCTCTCCCTCTGTCCTTTCTTCAGCCGTCCCCACCAGTGATCCACCTAGGTCCAGCTCCCTCGGGCCTTCTGTTGGGACACCCTTGGCCCTGGGTTCCCTGACCCTTCATGTGGTGTGCCTTCGGGGTGAATGTGGTGGGTGACCGTGACAGACACTGCCCACGGTCTCCGGTCTCTGGCTGGGGATTGTTTTTACCCCCACCAGCTTGGGTTCCGGTACCCTGATGCTGACTCCTCACCCGGTGCTCTGATTTGGGTTCTTGGGTCCCTTCTCTTCTGTGCTCTGGGTCTTTCTCTTTTCTCCTCTCTCACTCTGGGTCTTGGTCTTTCTTCTCTCCTCTGCTCCTGCTCTCTGCGTCTGACCCTGATTCTAGTTGGTGCCCACCTTATATACACCCTCTATGTGTGAGCTCAGGTGACCAGCACCCAATGAGCTCCTAACTTTACCCAGGCTGCTCCCCCTATCTGCCCCTACACTACATGGGATGTACCACCCCCCTCCCACTCCAGCCAGGAACAGACTCGGTCGTACCTGCACATTTCTAAGTGGGAGTACCGTCGGCCTGTTCCTCGGAAATGGGATGTATGTAGTGCATGCAGCCTACCGAGCTCAGATCCACACTCCATCCTTACCCGGGAGTGGAATATCACACCTCTGGGTTGAGGTGCAATACCCCTGTAGCAGCCGAATCCTCAGGGTGCTACACATACATATATATATAAGATGAGGGGGTCCAAATCTTGCATCGGGGTTCATCAGACTCTAGTTGCACCACTGGTGCGAGCCTTGCTTCAAGGTTCACTTTTGGGAAATGTGAGATTGTTTTACATTTTTTGCAATTACATCTACGGCAACAGTAAATACATTAAGGGATTTGTTGTAAGGCATTTCCATATTTACATTCTCTTTTGAGTACATGCAAATATTTGAATATATTTTTTCTAATCATGTTTGAATGACAATCAAGAGAAGATATGAATGATGATTTCAATACTGTCTTTTTCTTTCTTTGTACTCAGGGTAGTCTATTCCCATTTTATTTTACCAGATGTATAGTAGTATGTTCAGACCATGCTACTGACACAGCCATTAAACAGTACATAGCAGGGATATTTTTATAAGATTATAAGACATGCACATTTAAATATCTGGCTTTAAAATAAAACAATTTTGCTGTTTATTAAAAAAATACTTCCCCCTTCCCAAAAAGGATGCAGCAAAGAAAAGTGAGGTAGGTGAGTAGTGTAAGTACAGAAAGCAAGCAACTGCAACAGGCTGCTGTATTGGTGTGGCATGTATAAATGTGAAACATGACTAGTAAAACAGGTGTGCATAAAAAAAAAACACTGTTTGTGACCCTTTGTTCATAACACTTTTTGAGGTAAACAGTCGCAGTTAAATGTCTGGATTTTTGTTAATTCTCTATTGTACTTCCCCCTTAACAAAAAAGGATGGCACAATAAATGCAAAAACTTAGCACAGTGACTTGAATTTGACAAGCACATTTTCATTCACTGACATTGAGTTCAGATTTTTTCTTTCAAAAATATTGTGTTGGCCTTCTAGTGCATAAAAAAATTAGAAAAAAATGTGTAACTGAAATGCAGCATGAAATGTTGACAGATCAGTTAGACTACAGCACTGGTCAATTACTCTGGCACCTCCCCTATCCCTTGCTCTACCGTAATAATTGAATATCTGTATGAGGGCTCTTTCACAGGTCAGAGTCTCCAGTACGTTTGGTGACAGTGTGTTTCCACGACCATGTGTCCGTGGGAAAAACTCGCTGACATGTCCGTGTTTTGCACACCGCAGAGGCAGCAAAACGTCCAACCCACGTGCACACTGATGACACATGGATGACATCCGTGTGTCATCGGTCTGACATGTACTGGAGCCTGTGTGCTGAAGGAATTTCTCATCATTGTTCAATGCAGCGCCAGCAACGGACAATGTTGAGAGTAGTATTCTGCTCCCGATGTCTGCAAAACCTGTAAAAAGAAGAATAAAATAAAAAAAGTCATTATACTCACCTGTCTTGAGGCGACTGCGCATGCTGAGGAGCAGAGAAGAATGACTTGCTGCAGCGAGCGGGTCCTTGAACTACGCTGAGCTCAGTGAGCGGTGTCTTGTCATTCAGTGAGCTCAGTGCTGGGGCCCACTCGCTGCAGCACATCATTCTCCTCTGCTCCTCAGCGTGTACGGTCACCTCAAGACAGGTGAGTTTAATGATTTTTTTTATTTTAGTCTTATTTTTACAGATTTTGGAGACATCGGGAGCAGAATACTACTCTCAAAATTGTCCCCTGCTGATCGCAGAGCCAGCAGAGGACCATGATGAGAGATTCCTTCAGCACCTGGCTCTTGGGAACAGTGCTAACTGTACCGCTGATTCCCCGACACTGGTACATTTCATCTTGATGAGGCACGTGATGGCACATAGTTGCCACATGTATGCCACACAGACAACAATATCTCTGGTACTGTTTTTTCCAGTACCGGAAATATCAGGACATGTGAAACAGGCCTTATTTGCAGACAGCTACATTCATGTTCTCCAGTGCCAGAGTTGTACAACACACGCTATCTGGAGTATTTGTCCAATGTTTTAAGGCTTTCTCTGCTGGTCAATTGCTGAATTGTAAGCTTTGACATCCTCTCATTATCCAGAATCCGTTACCCTAAAATAACTGCTGCATACCCTGGCTTGGCTTTTATCGGACTATGATAGTCGAACCTGATTGGCAGTGTATAGCATGTGATGTGATAGCTGCATGACAAAATGTAGGCTGAGTCTGGCCACCCCTGAGGTCATGTGAGTCTACTGTGACCAATGCAATGTTCTGAAATGTGTAAAATTGTGGAGTGCATTGTTTTTGCCCATTCTTGCAAATCAAATCATAAATTGTTCAAATTCACAGGGAGAAGTACATTTCCTAAAATTTGCCTTGAATTCGATTTGCATCAAAAAGATTCACTCATATCTAGTTTGTAAGCTAGTACAGTTCCCTTTTAAATACTTTTCTAAAGATTGTGGGACTGCAGCAGGAGAATGATTATGTAACTGTTCACACTTTCACACTCATACAGAATTGCCACCAGAAATATCTTTCTATGAGCAGAATATTAAGTCCAGCAATCTCTATTTTATCAAATATTGGGTACAGTATTAGTAGGAACATGGGGACAGTTATATTTCTCAAACAAATACAGTGTCATAATAAGTTTGAAAGAGAATGATAAGGATCTTTATGCCACCTCTCAAGTACATATGTAGACACAATTAATTATTTAATTCAGGTTTTTCATTCCGTCCCATTGCCGTATATGTATAAAATTCAGTTGCTCGCCACATTTGTGAAAGAATTCATTCTAAAGATTTCACTCATTTTGAGTGTGGTAATGTAATAGGATGCCACCATTGTAATAAGTTAGTAGAGAGGCTAAACTCAGTGATTGACTGCAGCAGTGACGTGCACTATATTCACGACGTCACTACTGCAGCCTATAAACAAAGATTAGAGCAGAAATGGAAAAGTGTTGCTGGAACAGCTGAGGATACTGGCTCTTTTTTCTTATTTTAACTTAGTGCAAACTGATATAATTAATATGGTGAATAAAGGGCACATGTCCATCGAGTTCAACTGAGCGATAGGAATGGATAAAGGGAAGATGTATATGTACAACCACAATGCATGATCCAGTCCTCTAAAAAAGATTTCTTTCCCTTCTGATTGCATTTGTTGATGTATTGGATCAGACTTTCAGAAAATAACTTTACATATACACTTAAGCATATATATTATTTTCTTCTTAAAAAAGTTTGAATCCATCAACAGCTCTCTCTGAACAGCTCCTGAGATATGTAATTCCACAGATAAATAGTTCTTATGGTAAAGAAGCCATGTCTCCTCTAGAGATTGAATCTTTCTTTCTCTAAGAAAGGGAAATGCCCTATTGTCTTTTGAGTCTATTTTACATAGAATACCTTTTGGCCATTTTTTTGTATCGTCCATGTCCAGAAATCCCCTTTAACATAAAACATACGCAGTGTAAATATGTGAAAAGTAAGTATTAGTATAACATTACATAGTCCATACTGGTTGATGCCTAATTCCAGCAGTATAACCTCCTGGCATACTGGTCAAATCTAGAATCCATTGTGGGGTCAAAATGCATTGTATAGTTTATTGTATAATGTGACATTCATAAGTTCTGTTTTGATGGAAAAATGAGTAAATAGAACCCATTGAAACTATAAAAAAAATATCAAAGTACTCTTCAGTTCAACATCTGTAAGATGGGTTCAGGTGGTAACACCTCTAATATTTGTAAGAGGATGGATACTAAATTTCTAGAACCTTTGCTAGTAGACAACTACGTAAAAGAATGGTATTTCTTAACATCTATCTGCCGCAACCAATTTTTATTTTCGGACTTCAGTTTTTTTTTCCCTTTCCTTCAATAGCCATACATTTTTATTTTTACATTGCCATAGCCTTTAGGAGGGCTTTTTTTTACCTTGGGGCAAGCTATAATATTGAATCACATATTCATTTTCCTATTTTACATATAATATACTGAAAACAGGATCAAAATTCTAAAAGCAGGTAAATGGTGAAAGCAATTCAATTACAGTGGTGGCCAAAAGTATTGGCACCCCTGCAATTCTGTCAGATAATACTCAGTTTCTTCCTGAAAATGATTGCAATCACAAATTCTTTGGTATTATTATCTTCATTTAATTTGCTTGCAAGGAAAAAACACAAAAGAGAATGAAGCAAAAATCAAATCATTGATCATTTCACACATAACTCCAAAAATGGGCCAGACAAAAGTATTGGCACCCTCAGCCTAATACTTGGTTGCACAACCTTTAGCCAAAATAACTGCGAACAACCGCTTATGGTAACCATCAATGAGTTTCTTACAATGCTCTGCTGGAATTGTAGAACATTCTTCTTTGGCAAACTGCTCCAGGTCCCTGATATTTGAAGGGTGCCTTCTCCAAACTGCCATTTTGAGATCTCTCCACAGGTGTTCTATGGGATTCAGGTCTGGACTCATTGCTGGCCACCTTAGAAGTCTCCAGTGCATTTTCTCAAACCATTTTATAGTGCTTTTGGAAGTGTGCTTTGGGTCATTGTCCTGCTGGAAGACCCATGACCTCTGAGGGAGACCCAGCTTTCTCACACTGGGCCCTAAATTATGCTGCAAAATTTGTTGGTAGTCTTCAGACTTCATAATGCCATGCACATGGTCAAGCAGTCCAGTGCCAGAGGCAGCAAAGCAACCCGAAAACTTCAGGGAACCTCCGCCATGTTTGACTGTAGGGACCGTGTTCTTTTCTTTGAATGCCTCTTTTCTTTTCCTGTACACTCTATGTTGATGCTTTTTCCCAAAAAGCTCTACTTTTGTCTCATCTGACCAGAGAACATTCTTCTAAAATGTTTTAGGCTTTCTCAGGTAAGTTTTGGCAAACTCCAGCCTGGCTTTTTTATGTCTCGGGGTAAGAAGTGGGGTCTTCCTGAGTAACCTACCATACAGTCCCTTTTCATTCAGACGCCGACGGATAGTACGGGTCGACACTGTTGTACCCTCGGACTGCAGGGCAGCTTGAACTTGTTTGGAAATTAGTCGAGGTTCTTTATCCACCATCCGCACAATCTTGCGTTGAAATCTCTCAATTTTTCTTTTCCGTCCACATCTAGGGAGGTTAGCCAGAGTGCCATGGGCTTTAAACTTCTTGATGACACTGCGCACGGAAGACACAGGAACATTCAGGTCTTTGGAGATGGACTTGTAGCCTTGAGATTGCTCATGCTTCCTCACAATTTGGTTTCTCAAGTCCTCAGACAGTTCTGTGGTCTTCTTTCTTTTCTCCATGCTCAGTGTGGTACACACAAGGACACAGGACAGAGGTTGAGTCAACTTTAATCCATGTTAACTGGCTGCAAGTGTGATTTAGTTATTGCCAACACCTGTTAGGTGCCACAGGTAAGTTACAGGTGCTGTTAATTACACGAATTAGAGAAGCATCACATGATTTTTCAAACAGTGCCAATACTTTTGTCCACCCCCTTTTTTAGATTTGGTGTGGAATTGTATCCAATTTGGCTTTAGGACAATTCTTTTTGTGTTTTTTCATTGAAGACAAATTAAATGAAGACAATAATACCAAAGAATTTGTGATTGCAATCATTTTCAGGAAGAAACTGAGTATTATCTGACAGAATTGCAGGGGTGCCAATACTTTTGGCCACCACTATATAACTATTTTTACTTGTATGTTGATGGAGCTGCATTTATTGATACCCTTTTGGATAAATATTCTGTTTTGATAGCTTTTTATTGTATTTTTTAGGGAAGTGCGGTGACCACAAACGGCAATAGTAGAATTTTCTTTTTTTTTCTCTTTACAGTATTTTTTGGTACAGGATAATAAATATTATATTTTTATGAATCAGACTTTCAAGGACATGGAAATTCAAAATATGCTTATTTTTCTTTCTTTTTAAACTGGTAAAAGGAGGATGATTTAAATTTTTATAGCTTGTTTAGAAGTTGAAAACATATTTTTACTTTATTTTTTTAGTCTCTCTTGGGGACTTGAACCTGTGATTTTTTCTTAGATTGCTTGTTCGATATACTGCAATAATACTGTATTGCAATATATAGAGGAAATAAATGCAGTAAAACCCAGCCAAAAAATGGGCTTCATAGGAGAACCAAGATGACAGCTACTGGGGCCTTCAGCAGGTCCATGGTTGACAAGCCATCAGTCTTCTGTGATCACTGATGAGAGCCAGTACACTCACCACCCTAGCCATGTAAATACTGCTGTCAGTGATTCATTTTGGCATTAAAAAACTTAAAAAACAGCAATTGGAGGTGCTTTAGATGGAGACATGGAGAAATTTGATATGACACAGTTGGCATCTGCTCCGTTCTTGAGCCCACTTCATATATCCACCACACATTTAGGAGGCATAATTATGGAAGGGTTTAAATGGGTAGTCCACTTTGTTTTACTAAATGTGTTTGTGGACATGATTTCGTTGGCACTTACTAAAATATAAGAATTATAGGTTCTACTTAGGGTTGGCAAGTAGATTTTTTTTCTGGACAATGTATCAAAGAATCATTCTGAAGGAAGTCTTCACTGAACGATAAAAAGTTGATAATTACAGTCAGAATAATTTTCTCTGGCTTCAAGAAATCATGAATGCATCATTTTTTTACAGACAAAGTGCCCCATGTTTTTGGTCTCTACAAAAATATCTAGGCAGTTGGCAACGCTGGTTCTCCTTTGTAAAGTGCTTCCTGCTTGATAATCCAGCCATCCTCGCTGAATGCATACATCTCCTGTTCTTAAAAAGGCCACTGCAAAAAGTTTGCTGCAGTCACCATATTTTTAGAGATGCAACTTTTATTTCTCAATTGATTGACTTGTTTAGGAGCTTGTATTTTTGCAGACTAGGTGTATTTAATTTGGAGAATATTAGGGGTTTACAAGACTTTCTGATCTTTTGGTATTACATTTTTTTAAGAGGTGCAGTGACCAAAATACAGAGATTCTGAAATTACATTTTTTTTCCATTTCATTGTTCGCCGGACCTGTTAAATAATTTGATGTTTTATTAGTTCAGGCAATTACACATGCAGATGTAATTTTTAGCATTTTGCTCCTATTAAATAAATTAGGATACTTGCATTTTTCATTGAATGCATTTTTTTTGAGTTTTGACTGCATTTTTGATGTTGCATTTTTTGTCTCTTGCTGGTATATCATGTTTTAAACAAAGCTGCTATGTGTTTGATACTTCCTGTTTTTTGACTTGGACAAAACTTTATTGAAACAGTCATGTGTGGATTACATGTGTTTTTGATGCATTTCCACCGTGGAAATGCAGCAAAAATATATATGCGTTTTTACTTGCAGATTTTCCGCATCAAATGCAATTCTGTGGGATAAATCAGCACATAAAACTCAACGTATCCGAAATAGAAATTGACATGTTGCGGATTTTAAACATGCATAAGGGTGTACAAGGACTGTGGGTAGGATCTTCGGCCCCTGCCCCCACCCCTTTGTTTGTACCTGGTGTCTGTATCTTCCTCTTGTTTTAAAGGGTGGCATTTGTATACATTGACATTCCGGTGGTCTTCTGAAAATGGCGTCGGTGGCGAGGTATGCACAGATTAAGATCTTGGTTCATCATTGAGCTGAGATCTCAATTTGCACATGTGCCGCCAAAAGCACCAGAAAACCGGCCAAGAAATCAAACTGCACACGCCCTGCCCACATCAATGACCGCATTAGTGCAAAATTTCAAACAGAAGGCAGGGCAATGAAAAATCAGTGACTTGCCATTGAAACACCGGAGGCACGCGGAAGGGGCTGGAGAAGGAGGCGAAGTCCTAAACCACAGGCCAGCCCTTGTGCACTGAAATATCATTATAAGAAAACTTCAAATAATTAGTGATTAAACAAGAACCACAGATAGGATTCCTTCACTGAAGGTATCAATTTAATCATTATAACAGCGCCATTATGGCATATCTTTACTTTATATTGCTAAATCCTGCTGACAGGTTCCCTGTAAAATAGATTCAATACAGAAAACGTATTCTTGCAAAGTTAGAATGTTATCATCTTTTGAACACCAGTAAAAGAAAACCGGTCACCCCTGCGATAAATGTCTGTTTTTGTAAGTGCTTAAACGTTTAATGAAATAACAATTAGGGAATCTTTTTTAGAATTCAGCATGGTTCTGCTCCTCTGTTATTTCTTTTAGAAATGTATAAATATATTGACCACTGCTCGATACCATTCCCCTTCGTCAAAGAAGTGTGTCCCTACATACCAGCACTGATTGGATAACATCAGACTGTTTACGGGTGCACTTTCATCTAGTAACACCCAGTTGTCAATTAATTCATAAATTTCTAGGAGAAATAATTGAGGAACAGCATAACACGAATTCTAAATGCACCCAAATTGTTATTTCTCAGAGAATAAAAGTGTTTACGAAAACAGACATGTCAGCAGAGATGACAGGCGCTCTTTAAAGTAGATTACATTGTGACAGGCAACAAAACATTTCCTTTCTATATATTTCTATGTAAAATGTTGGAAAGTTCATTTTATTATAACTCTGCTACTGGAATGCTATGAAGCTTGAGTTCACATTTTGCTGTTAAATCTTAGGATCACCGCACGGCTGAGCAAAACTCCTGCTATGGGCTTTTATAAAGCACTTAGCTGTTTAGAAATAATTAGACCATGAAATAACTTGCTGCCAAACCAGAAGAAAGAACAGATGTCATTTTTGCTTTATCTTATTGTTTAGACCTACAATCATTAAACATTTGGGTCAAGTTTCTCTATTATTTGTGTTGTTTCTGATGAGCTGAGGAATTACACTTCTTAACCTTGGAGTGTAACCTGTCTAATTGGAATCCACTTACAGCATTCTGCTCTCTGTGATAATTAACCAGAAGGTGGATGGTTTAATTTAATTTTACTTAGTGTCCTTGACATAAATCATTCTGCAAACGAAATAATTAAGTCTGTAAATGGACCCACTGTAGATCACTAGCAAATTAGCAAGGTATCATTTGTTAGTATAATGCACATCTCACTTCTTCTAAAAGGCAATGTGTAAAGCTTTTGCTCCAAGGTAAAATCTGTTTAAGACTAAATTCTCTACCCGCGTTTCACAGCAACATTGTCTTTACACAAAACTGTAAATTTACACTCAGATCAGAGGAGAAGCAGCCACTCCAACAGATTCATGGAGAAGAGACTGTAGTCTTTTCAGAGGAGAATAAAAATAGTTTATTTGCAGAATTATAATTTATTATTGAGGATGTGATTATTTACACAATCACATTTAACTTATGCACACAGCTGACATCATTTAAAGGGAACTTGTCAATGTGAAAATTCACTCCAATCTGAAGGCACCGTGTTATAGAGCAAGGGCAGCGGCTCAGATTGATATCAAGTTTTATGAGAAAAGATTCAATATAACCTAGGTTCTAATCATTTAATCCTCTGCTCTTTTTGGGATGTTTAGTCCAGTGAGCGGTCCTATCAATGACTGACAGTTATCTTTGTATAAGTGAGCACACAGAAACAGCTGTCAGCCATTGTTAGGACCACCCACTGGACCAAAAATTTCAGAACGAGCAGAGGTTTAAATGATGAAAACACAGGTTATACTGAAGTTTTTCTCACAAAGATATATATCAATATACTTATCTCGTCCTGCTCTATTACATAGTTCCTGCAGATTGTTTTGAATTTTTATGGTGACAGGGTCACTTTAAACTGATTCTGATTAACCTCATATAAAGTTTAGCTATTGTGGTAAGATTTCCCTGATATTTTCTTAGTTGCATTTTACAGCAAAAGCCGTGGTCCATAAACAGCTTACAAGACATCAAAGGGATCTGGCTGTAGAAAATCATTCAGGAGAAGGGTACAAAAAAATTCCATGGCATTAGATATACCATGGAACACTGTGTAGGCAGTCATGAAAACGTGGCTTAAATTTGACACAACTGTATCATTACCTAGAACAGGATGTCAGTCAAAAATTAATGAATGGACAAGAATAAAATTGTTCTGAGAGGCTGCAAGAAATTCTATTGCAATATTAAAGGAGCTGCAAGAATTTCCGACAAGTACTTTTTATGTAGTTCTGTACTGCATGTAACAACAGTCTCCCATATTCTTCATATTTTTAGTTCATGGAGGAGGTTGGCAAGATGAAAACCTTTCTTTTCAAAGAAAAACATCCAAGTCAGTCTATGTTTTGCTAAAACCTACATCAAGTCTGCCAAAAATATGATGGAAAAGTTATTATGATCTGATGAGACCATGGGTGATCTTTTCAGCTATAATTCCAAAAGGCACTGTGAATCACCTAAAGAACACCATACTCATAGTGAATCATAGTGGAGGCAGCAGTATGCTTTGGGGCTGTTTTTCAGCAGCTGTAACTGGGGCTTTAGTCAATGTGGGGAAAATAATGAACAGTTCCAAATATCAGTCAATTTTGGAACAAAACCTTGAGGCCTGTGGGAGAAAAGCTAAAGGTGAAGAGGAATTTCATCTTTCAACATGATAACAACACTAAGCATATCTCCAAATCAATAAAAGAATGGCTTTGCCTAAAGAAGATCAAAGTTTTGGAATGGCCTAGCCAAAGCTCAGACTAAAAACCTAAAAAGATTTCAGTTTATTTTTTAATTAAATTCACGGATTATTGATGACATTAATAGTGGAAAAAGTTCTGAAACTGTTTTTCTTGCCATGTTTTTTTACACAACACAAACCTGGCATTTTAAAAGATACTTCTTATATCCACAGTGAGGAAAAAAAGTATTTGAAACACTGCCGATTTTGCAAGTTTTTCAACCTACAAAGAATGTAAAGGTCTGTAATTTTTATCATAGGTACACTTCAACTGTGAGAGAATCTAAAAATAAAAAAACAGAAAATCACATTGTATGATTTTTAAATAATTAAATTGCATTTTATTGCATGAAATAAGTATTTGATCATCTACCAACCAGCAAGAATTCTGGCTCCCACAGACCTGTTAGCTTTTCTTTAAGAAGCCCTCCTACTCTGCGCTAATTACCTGTATTAATTTTACCTGTTTGAACACATTACTTGCATAATAGACACCTGTCCACACACTCAATCAATCACACTCCAACCTCTCCACCATGGCGGAGACCAAAGAGTTGTCTAAAGACAACAGGAACAAAATTGTAGACCTGCACAAGGCTGGGATGGGTTATAGGACAATAGGCAAGCAGCTTGGTGAGAAAGCAAAAACTGTTGGCACATTCATTAGAAAATGGAAGAAACACAAGACTGTCAATCTTCCTCAGTCTTGGGCTCCATGCAAGATCTCGCCTCATGGGGTAAGGGTGATTCTGAGAAAGGTTAGGAATCACCCCAGAACTACATGGGAGGACCTGGTCAATAACCTGAAGAGAGCAAGGACTAAAGTCTCAAACATTGCCATTAGTAACACACTTCGCCGTTATGGATTAAAATCCTGCAGGGCACGCAGGGTCCTCCTGCTCACACCAGCACATGTCCAGGCCCAGTTGAAGTTTGCCAATGACCATCTGAATGATCCAGAGGAGGCATAAGATAAGGTAATGTGGTCAGATGAGACCAAAATAGAACTTTTTGGTATCAACTCCACTCGCTGTGCTTGCAGGAAGAAGAAGGTTGAGTACAACCCCAAGAATACCATCCCAATCTTGAAGCATGGTGAGGGAAACCTCATACTTTGGGGGTGCTTTTCTGCAAAGGGGGCAGGATGACTGCACTGTATTGAAGGAGGGATGGATGGGGTCATGTATCGCGAGATTTTGGCCAACAACCTCCTTCCCTCAGTAAGAGCATTGAAGATGGGTAGTTGCTGGGTCTTCCAGATTTACAATGACCCGAAACACACAACCAAGACAACTAAGAAGTGGCTCTGTAAGAAGCATTTCAAGATCCTGGAGTGGTCTAGCCAGTCTCCAGACCTGAACCCAATAGAAAATGTTTCAAGGGAGCTGAAACTCAATGTTGCCTAGCAACAGCCCTGAAACTTTAAAGATCTGGAGAAGATCTGTATGAAGGAGTAGGCCAAAATCCCTGCTGCAGTGTGTGCAAGAACTACAGGAAACATCTGACCTCTGTTATTGTAAACAAAGGTTTCTGTACCAAATATTAAGTTCTGCTTTTCTATTGTATCAAATACTTATTTCATGCAATAAAATCCAAATTAATTATGTAAAAATCATACAATGTGATTTTCTGTATTTTTTTTAAGATTCTGTATCTCAGAGTTGAAGTGTACCTATGATAAAAATTACAGACCTCTCCATTCTTTGTAGGTGGGAAAACCTGCAAAATTGGCAGTGTATCAAATATTTATTTTTTCCCACTGTATATGGAAAGGTCTAAATTAAAGTTTGGTTTGACCACCAAGGTCTCCCGATCTGACCCCCTTAGACTTTTATCTTTGGGGTCATCTGAAGGCAATTGTCTATGCTGTGAAGATACGAGATGTGCAGCATCTGAAACAACGGATACTGGAACCCTGTGCTAGCATTTCTTATGCTATCAGTGTGTCAAGAGTGGGAGAAGAGGGTTGTATTGACAATAGAATACAATGGGCAGCACTTTGAACACATTTTGTAAGTGGTCATAAACTCATGAAAGAATAAAGTTACGTTAAAACCAAGCACACAATTGTTTTTCTTATGAAATTCTCAGTAAGTTTGATGTGTCACATGACCCTCTTCGCATTGAAAAAAGTAAAGTTGGATCCAAAATGGCCGACTTCAAAATGGCCACTATGGTCACCACCCATCTGGAAAAGTTTTCCCCTTTTCCCCCTACCATATACTAATGTGCCACAAACAGGAAGTTGATATCACCATCCATTCCTATTTTATTTAGGTGTATCCATATAAATTGCCCACCCTGTAATTGTCCTTACATAATAAATGGCAATTTTTTTAGAGGATCTGTCAGAAAGATCACTTACCCCAAACACTTATATAGGTGTGCAGGTCTTTGAAATGTACATGTATATTAATAAAAATGCTAATATCACAGGAATGCAACAACAGACAGAAGATATAAAGGTGTCAATTCCTTTGTTATTTTCAGTCCCATGATAAATATGTTATTTTTAAGGATGCATTTTACACTGTTCAATATAGCTACAAAAATGGTATGCTGAAACATATCACTAAAGGAGTGCACATTCTTTTGGTAATAGCGAGATTCATTGGAGCTTAGGAATGTGCTCAATGTACGCTTTAAGACTCAACGATTTCTCAAGACTTTTCGTGAATATTAATTGATATAAATAAAGTAAATGTGCTTGGTTATGTTCCAATATATGTATTCATCCAGTGTGGCAGTTAGTTACACTAACATCATCCTATGTGCTGAATCACCTACAGTTCTTACAAACAACACTGAATGACATATATGCTGTAAATGACATATGGGCTTTAAGTACCAAAGATACATCTTGGCATATCTATAATATAATCGTCCATGCGTCCCTCTGTCTGAAGCCTCTATAGACTCGGTATGCGCGACGCGCAGTCTGGCTCCAGACAGAAGAACGCATGGAGCCATTACAGGTAAGATTAGTGTATGGCACCGGAGATCGCGGTATGTGTAGACACTGAACGCATGCCGCGATCTCCGGCGCCATACTTACATACTTAGTTGACCAGGAGGAGCGTTGCCGTGGCACCTCTCTTCTTGCCGGAGACCGGGGCAGAAGTGAAGGCGTCGAAGTCGGCGCATGTGCATAGCGCTATACGGCGCCATTTTACTGAAGACACATTTGCACTGTGTCTTCAGCAAAATGGCGCCGGACAGCACGGTATGGGCACGCGCATACTCCGGCGCCACACTCCTCCCCCGGCCTCTGGCAGAATAGGACACCCCAGCGCTGGAGCATAGGGAAGAAAGGTGAGTATGTTTTTTTTTTTGTATGTTTGCAGCATGAAAGGGATGAGGGGGCCACACATACCAGGGTTGGGGGGTGAGGGGGTCACACATACCAGGATTGGGGGATGAGGAGGCCACACATACCAGGAGTGGGGGTTAGGGGGCCACACATACCAGGATTGGGGGATGAGGGGGCCACACATACCAGGATTGGGGAGTGAAGGGGCCACACATACCAGGATTGGGGAGTGAGGGGGCCACACATACCAGGATTGGGGATGAGGGGGCCACACATACCAGGATTGGGGGATGAGGGGTACCATACATTCCAGGATTGGGGGATGAGGGGTACCATACATTCCAGGATTGGGGGATGAGGGGTACCATACATACCAGGATTGAGGGGTGAGCGGACCAGGCATACCAGGATTGAGCGGTGAGGGGACCATCCATACCAGGATTGGGGGGTGAGGGGTACCATACATACCAGGATTGGGGGATGAGGGGTACCACACATACCAGGATTGAGGGGTGAGGGGACCAGGCATACCAGGATTGTGGGATGAGGGGTACCATGCATATCAGGATTGGGGGATGAGGGGGACACACATACCAGGAGTGGGGGATGAGAGGGCCACACATACCAGGATTGAGGGATGAGGGGTACCATACATTCCAGGATTGGGGCATGAGGGGTACCATACATTCCAGGATTGGGGGATGAGGGGTAACATGCATACCAGGATTGAGGGGTGAGGGGTACCATGCATACCAGGATTGAGGGGTGAGGGGTACCATGCATACCAGGATTGAGGGGTGAGGGGTACCATGCATACCAGGATTGGGGGATGAGGGGTACCATGCATACCAGGATTGGGGGATGAGGGGTACCATGCATACCAGGATTGAGGGATGAGGGGTACCATGCATACCAGGATTGGAGGATGAGGGGTACCATGCATACCAGGATTGGTGATGAGGGGTGCCATGCATATCAGGATTGGGGGGAGAGGGGTGCCATGCATACCAGCATTGGGGATGAGGGGTTCCATGCATACCAGGATTGGGGATGAGGGGTGCCATGCATACCAGGATTGAGGGGAGAGGGGTGCCATGCATACCAGGATTGAGGGGAGAGGGGTGCCATGCATACCAGCATTGGGGATTAGCAGTAACATGCATACCAGGATAGGAATGTGGGGTACCATGCATACCAGGAAGATGGATGGGGTGCCATACATACCAGGATGAGGGGTACCATGCATACCAGAATAGGAATATGTGGTGCCATGCATACCAGGATTGAGGGATGAGGAGTACCATGCATACCAGGATAGGGATGAGGGGGCCATACATACCAGGATTGGGGATGAGGGAGCCATGCATACCAGGATGAGGGGTTGGGTGCCATGCATATCAGAATTGGGGGATGAGGAGGCCATACATACCAGGATTGGAGGATGAGGGGTGCCATACATACCAGAATTGGGATGAGGGGTGTCATGTATACCAGGATGAGGGGTAAAATACACACCAGAATAGGGATGTGGGGTGCCATGCATACCAGGATGAGGGATGGGGTGCCATGCATACGAGGATGAGGGGTGGGGTGCCATGCATACCAGGATTAGGGGTACCATGCATACCAGAAGAGGGATGAGGGGTACCATGCATACCAGGATAGGAATGCGGGGTACCATGCATACCAGGATTGAGGGATGAGAAGGCCATACATACCAGAATTGGGATGAGGGGTGCCATGTATACCAGAATGAGGGGTACCATACATACCAGAATAGGGATGCTGGGTACCATACATACCAGGATGAGGGATGGGGTGCCATGCATACCAGGATGAGGGGTACCATACATACCAGGACAGGGATGCGGGATACCATGCATACCAGGATGAGGGATGGGGTCCCATGCATATCAGGAAGAGGGGTACCACACATACCAGGATTGGGGATGAGGGGTGCCATACATACCAGGATTAGGATGAGGAGTGCCATGTATATCAAATTTGGGATGAGGGGGCCATGCATACCAGAATGAGAGATGGGGTACCATGCAAACCAGGATTGGGGATGAGGGGTGCCATGCATACCAGGATTGGGGATGAGGGGTGCCATGCATACCAGGATTGGGGATGAGGGGTGCCATGCATACCAGGATTTGGGAAGAGGGGTTCCATGCATACCAGGATTCGGATGAGGGGCCATGCATACCAGGATAGGGATAAGGGGTACCATGTATATCAGGATGAGGGATGGGGTGCCATGCATACCAGGATGAGGGGTACCATGCATACCAGAAGAGGGATGAGGGGTACCATGCATACCAGGATAGGAATGCGGGGTACCATGCATACCAGGATTGAGGGATGAGGAGGTCATACATACCAGAATTGGGATGAGGGGTGCCATGTATACCAGGATTGGGTTTGAGGGAGCCATGCATACCAGGATGATGGGCGCCATGCATACCGGGATTGGGGATGAGGGGTGCCATGCATACCAGTATTGGGGGTGAGGGGTGCCATGCATACCGGGATTGGGGATGAGGGGTGCCATGCATACCAGGATTGGGGATGGGGGGTGCCATGCATACCAGGATTGGGGATGAAGGGCACCATGTAAACCAGGATTGGGGATGAGGGGTGCCATGCATGCATACCAGGATTGGGGATGAGAGATGGGGTACCATGCATGCCAGGATTGGGGATGAGGGAGCCATGCATACCAGGATGAGGGGTACCATACCTACCAGGATGATGGGCGCCATGCATACCGGGATTGGGGATGAGGGGTGCCATGCATACCAGTATTGGGGGTGAGGGGTGCCATGCATACCGGGATTGGGGATGAGGGGTGCCATGCATACCAGGATTGGGGATGAGGGGTGCCATGCATACCAGGATTGGGAATGAGGGGTGCCATGCAAACCGGGATTGGGGCTGAGGGGTGCCATGCATACCAGGATTGGGGATGAGGGGTGCCATGCATACCAGGATTGGGGATGAGGGGTGCCATGCATACCAGGATTGGGGATGAGGGGTGCCATGCATACCAGGATTGGGGATGAGGGGTGCCATGCATACCAGGTTTGGGGATGAGGGGTGCCATGCATACCAGGATTGGGGATGAGGGGAGCCATGCATACCAGGATTGGGGATGAGGGGTGCCATGCATACCAGGATTGGGGGTGAGGGGTGCCATGCATACCAGGATAGGGATGAGGTGTGCCATGCATACCAGGATAGGGATGAGGGCAGCACATAACAGGATGGAGGAACATGATTGGGGAGCACAAATACCAGGATGAGGGAAGCACAAATACCAGGATGGGGGCAGCAAATACCAGTATGGGAGACCATATACCAATAAAAATGCTCGCCACCCGGGCATAGAAAGTGCTCAATAGCTACAGTAGTTGTATATATGAATGTTTACTTCAAGGCAGCAACTGCTATGGATATGGATAGGAACCTTAAAGAGAATGTATCACCTATATTTTTTAACCATTACAACCAGATAGTGAGGCATTCTCTTTTTTACCTGTTTTATATTCTGTTATTGTAGATTTTTAAATTTATTTTCTTCCTAAAATTATGGTGGCAGCCATTTTGCCTTAGTTGTTTTTAGCAGTATTTGGAGAGAGGATTAGTGATGAGCGAGCATGCTCGTTACTCGACATTTACAAGCATGTTATGTTTCAGTCACTGTGTGTGTATGATTTGCGACTGTTTTACAGCTTTAATACATGTGAGGAATGCCTGTTTCCCTCTCCCTTTTCCCTCTGTGTTGCACTTACACCTGGCGTGACACAACCAACATTATGTCTTATTGCTGTTGGGGATATGGTGATGTCCTTTGAGGAAGATGTGGAGGAGGTGAATAAGCACCACCTGATTTGTCATCATAGTTAATGCTCACTCACAAAATTAAAAATAAATTATGCAATGCTTTTCGGCTGAATCCAGCCTTTATCAGGTGTTTACATTATACTCTATAATTATATGCGTGTGTGTGTATATCAATATATATCGTTTCCTAGCTTTTAAGGTAGAAGGTAGACGTAAGTCCATCGAGTTCATCCTATAACCTAACATATTGATCCAGAGGTAGGCAAAAACCCCATGGCTCAGATGCTAATCACTTCATATAAGAGGAAAAAATTCCTTCCCGACACCACATACGACAATCAGACTAGTTTCCCATCACAGAATTTAGCATACATAACATATAATATTATAGTTTTCAAGAAAGACATCCATATATTTTGTAAACAATGCACACAGGATTATGGACCTAATGATGACCATTAGTGATGAGCGAGCACTAAAATGCTCAGGTACTCAATGCTTGGGTCAAACAAATTGGAATGCTCGAGAGCTGTTCACTTTTCCATCGATAGATTCTCCCGTCTCGACAGGCCAGCTTCGAGCAGGGCAACAGGGCAACATGTAATGATTTGAGCAGCCATGGTCACCTGACGGTGGGAAAGTGCAATTACTGTCGCAAGAGGTGGTTAATGATGAGACACAATGGACGGAAAGTCAGGAGGAGGACCAGGGTGCGGAAGTGAAAGACGTAGTGGTGCACGATGAAGTCACTGACCCAATCTGGCAAGGGGACATGCAGAGCAAGGACAGCAGCACTCAGGGGGAGGGAGGCGTAGCACCACAACAGGCAGGAACAAGCAGTATGGTGGCCACAGACACAAGGCGGGCAACTGCTCCCTGGAACACTAACAAGACGGAAGATGACAATACAACTGTTAGGTTTTCCCAAGTCTGGTTCTTTTTTAAAGACTGTTAGATAACCCCAAAAAGGACATTTGCAACATCTGCCAGGCCAGCATAACCAAGAGCACCAAATCTACCAGCCTGACCACCACCAGTATGCTCAAGCACATGGCAGAAAAGCACCCGATTAGTTGGGCCGAATGCCAGGGTCCAGAAACAGTGTCTGTGGGTGACATCACTGCCTCTTCCGCTGTTGTGTTTGCACACCAATCCCCTGTCCATGGCCCATTCGAAGAGGCCTCCCGCCCTGCACCTGTCGTTGCAAATTTGCAACCATCACCGTCCATGTCCTGGTCCGTTCGCAGCGTTCCGTTGTCCCTACCACAGTCCTTTAAATGCAAGCCCAAGAATGCAGCCAGCCACCCACCCACAGGCCGCAATACTAAACTGTCACATTTCTGGACTGCTTGCACTTGAAATGATGCTTTTTAGGCTCGTGGAGGCGAAAGCTTTCCACAACCTCATGGAGGCAGGGGCCGGGTGTCCATACTCGGTCCCCAGCTGCCACTATTTCTCCCGGTCTCTGCCTTCCACAAGCGCGGGTCCCAGAACATTACCCGTGCCCTCCCCAGTGCAATTAAGTGGGAAAGACCGCCTAATCACAAACACGTGGACAAGTGAATGTGGCCAGGAACAGTTCATCTCACTGATGTATTCCACTGGGTCAATATTGTGTAAGCCGGGACCCTGGGACAGAACACGTCCTCCCGATGCAGAGGATTGTGGACCCTGGGTCAATCAGGGTTGCCCCTACATTCTACAGCTCCCGCACCACCTCCTCCTCTGAAGCCTCAATCTCCATCTTCATCACTTGATTCATTTTTTCAGGACATATTCCAGATTATTTACTTAAAACTTCCTGTGTGCCAATAACAATAAGCATGACTGTATGCTTAGGTGACAAACCGCACACCATTGCACAGTTGTTGAAAGCTGTATCAGAGAACCTGGTGGCGGCTTTGAAGCTAGGCAAGCTCGCACATGTACCATGCCTGGCCCATGTGCTCAACTTAGTGGTTCTGCACTGTCTCAAAATCTACCCACATCTGCCAGAGCGGCTTGTGAAAGTACGCCACCTGTGTGCCCATTTCAGAAAGTCAGCAACAGCCTCTGCCGCCCTGGCAGGGCATAAGTCGCCTTGGCAGCTTTCAGCTCACCGACTGATGTGCGATGTGACTACGCCATGGAAATCAATGTTACAGATGTTTGGAATGATTTTGAGCAGCAGAGAGCAGCTGTTGAGTACCAGCTTCAACACATCCATCGGCATTCAGGTCAGCCTCTGCACATAAAAGCTGATGAGTGGGCATGGATGTCTGACATCTGTGCCATTCTCCAAAACTTTGAGGACTCCACCAAGATGGTGAGCGGTGATGATGCAATAATTAGCGTCACCATCTCGCTTCTCTGTCTACTGAAACGGTCGCTGCTCACAATTAAAGAGTAGGTACTGCAGGCAGAGGAAGGAACTATACAGGGTGATGCTACTCAGCCCAGCTGTTATGATCTGCAACATGTACTAAGGAAAGATAGGGGAAAGCTGTCCATACAGTAAGACTAAGCTGAATCCCTACGATGTAGGGGGCTGCCTGTTCCTAGCGAACAGACCCGCCTTAGTCCTCGGCTAGTCTGAATGAAGACTTATAGCATTAAGGTAGGGGTCCCTAAAAGAACTAAGGACTGGGACAAAAATGGGACACCTCTTAAACAGAGAAGTTGTTGCAGAACACAAAAAGACAAACTGACAAAAGGTACTAGAGGTCCCAGAAGGACAAAGCGAACTGACAGAGAAAGGCACCGAAGCACCAGGCTAGAGAAACAGTCAAACTCTGAAGTCCAGCACAGCCAGAAGGGTGGAGCTGTAATATAAAGGCAGATGGTCACGTGACCGCAAACCACAAGATGGAAAAAACAAACAGGATGGTTCTAACCCCAGCCTCATCTCATCTCAATGCAGATTGGGTGATAATGAGGAGGCGGAGGAGGAAGAGAACATAGACAGTCGTACTCTTGGTGAGAACAGGGAAGTCTTGGCTGTGGCAGTTTGGCACATAAGACCGACTTTATGTTCCGCTGCCTTTACCGTCACCATCGCATTTTATTCATTTTGGGCATTACAGAAAACTGGCACGGCACAACAGATTTCTTTGAGATGGATGCGTGAGGTTCTCACTAAGCAGGATGTCAGTCTTAGATCAGTTGCAGAACGGAGGGCACGAGAGGGGTGATGATACACAGAAATGACTGATGAGATATAGGCCAGTGCAGAACTGTGGACAGCTTGGTGGGTGAGAGAGATGAGTTTGTATTGTATTCTGTAGTGATTGTTTAACCTAATCAGTGCAATAACTGGCACAGGGTAGGGTGTCAGTGAAGCAGCTTGATAGAAATATGACCCTGGCTGCTGCATTCAGAAGGGATTGGAGGGGAGACAGTTTGTTTGGAGATTAGAATTGATTAGAAGAGAGTTGCAGTAGTGAATAGAGTTGAGCCACCCCCGTAGTGTTCGAGTTTGGTTCGGTTCGTCGGACACCCGTATGTTCGCTGAACTGTTCGTCGAACTGTTCGTCGAACACCATCGAACACCGTTAAAACCAATGGCAGGCAAACAAAAACACATAGAAACACATAGAAAACACATAGAAAACACTTCAAAGGTGTCCAAAAGCTGACAAACTGCTCAGAAGACACAACTAACACATGGAAAAGTGACAAGTACATATAGTCATGCAAAAAGAAAAGAGGTTGAGGAGTAAAAGGAGGGGGAGACACAGCTATAGGCATGTCATGCCCTTCTAAAACCAAAAAAGTGCGAAGCTGACACGGCCAGTCCGTTCCTGCCCGTGCGACCTCCGTGTCGCCGGGTTTGTGCCAGAGCTGCGGTGGACCCTGACCGCCAGCCCCCCTCTCCCAATACTGGTGCCTGTCCGCTGGTGGGTCGAGCAAGCCCCCCTGCGGTGGAGGCAGGTCTAAGCTTTTTAATTTAAATTGTCTCTCTAATTTGAATGAGTACACTTTAAATCCTTTTACAAGGATCGATTGGAGGGCAAGTCTGATGCCAGCAGCCGCGGGAATTGCAGCTCCAGTAGCGTCCACTAAAGCTGCTGCAGTTAAAAAGCTTTTATAAGGATCGAGCTTGGCGGTCCACTTCAAGGTGTCCTACCGCCAGTCCCAGCCCCTGTGGCTTGGGGTGCCTCCCGATGCTCTTCACTGAGTGTCCCGGGGGCCCGAAGCATTTCCTTTGAAAAAATTAAGTGTCCAAACTACAGGTGGTGTAGCTTGCTTAACAGCTGGGATAATCCACTGACTAGCAGACACTGCTACTAGGCACAAAGTATTTCCTGGGCTAGATGCAGTTAAAAATTTGTAATTATATACTCTCATTGGATGCTGAGAAAGCATTCCATAGAGTCTCCTGGCACGCCATATATTATTCTCTTAAAAAGCTTGGGGTAGGGGTCTAGGGGAGCCTTTTATAGCCAAAATCATTGCCCTGTATCGCAATACGTCACCTAGGCTGAAGATAAATGGAACATTTTCATCACCTTTCATAATCACCAATGGGACAAGGCAGGGATGTCCTCTGTCCCTTCTCTTATAAATCCTAGTGACGGAGCACCTGCTCTCATCAATTCGCCATAACCCCAATATTAGGTGGATTGAGGTGGGAGGCACTGAGTACAAGTGCTCTGCATTTGCTGATGATGTCCTAGTATATATCACTCAATCACATATATCCATTCCTGCTGTTATGGCTGAAATAGATCACTTTGTTACATGGTCAAATTTTAAAATCAATGCAGTGAAGTCTGAGGCCCTCGATGTCTCCCTCCCCAAATCCATACAGGATTCCATCCAGTCCAACTTTCCCTTTGCCTGGCCCTCACAGGGTATCAAATACTTAGGAATTTGTATTCATAGAGACCGCTCCCGTCTATGTTATCTTAATTTTGGGCCCTTTATTGAACAACTCCATACAGAACATGGTTGGCAAGTTAGAACTGTAAGATTCACTACATGAACCACTGGTGTTTTGTGGAAAAGCACATGTACACTGTGTTCCAAATTATTATGCAAAAAGTGTTTAGGAGTGATAAGGGAAGAATTTTTTTGTTTGTCAGTTAAACTTATTGATGGTGATGTGTGTCAGGGCTCTTTATATCACTGTAAGCAATTGCAGACACCTGTGCTAATTAGTTTGGCAGGTGTGTCCAATGAAAGGCAAGACTACTTAAGAAGGCTGTCCCACATTATTAAGCAGCCTACATTTTCTGCCAAAATGGGAAAGAAAAAGGATGTGTCGGCTGCTGAGAAGCAACAAATTTTGGAGTGTTTAGGTCAAGGCATGACTACAATCAACATTGCCAAGACACTTCATCCTGATCATCGCACAATCAAGAAGTATGTAGCTGATTCACAGTACACACGTGTGCGTGCTGATGAGGGAAAATTGAGGACTCTTTCCTACAGGCAAGTACGTCAGGTTAAAAGAGCAGCGGCAAAAAAGCCTTGTCATAGCAGCAGACAAGTTTTTGAAGCTGCTGGTGCCTCCAATGTCCCCCGAACAACAAGATGCAGGGTCCTTCAGAGGTTTGCAGCTGTGCGTAAGCCATCCTGTCGACCTCCTCTATCCACTGTACACAAGCAGAAACGGCTCCAGTGGGCCAAACCATACATGAAGACTGACTTCAAAACTGTTTTGTTCACCTATGAGTGCCGTGCAACGCTCGATGGTCCAGATGGATGGAGTGGAGGATGGCTGGTTGATGGACACCCCATGCAAACACGGCTACGGCGCCAAAAAGGAGGAGGTGGAGTAATGTTTTGGGCTGGAATCATGGGGAGAGAGATTGTCGGCCCCTTTAGGATCCCTGAAGGGGTAAAGATGAACTCCATAATGAATGTGGAGTTTCTCAAACAGCACTTCCTGCCATGGTTCAAGAAGAAGAACAATGTATTCCGCAGCAAGATCATTTTCATGCATGATAATGTACCGTCTCATGCTGCACATAACACATCTGCATCTCTGGCTGATATGGGAATAAAAGGGGACAAACTTATGGTGTGACCCCCATGCTCCCCTGACCTCAACCCCATTGAGAACTTCTGGAGTATCATCAAAAGGAGTGTCTATGATGGCGGGAGGCAGTTCACATCTAAGCAACAGCTCTGGGAGGGTATTCTGTCCTCATGCAAAACAATTGAAGCAGAAACCATCCAAACCCTGACAAATTCAATGGACGAGAGAGTTGAGAATCTCCTTTCGAACAAGGGGTCCTATGTGCAAATGTAACATCACCTAGAATAAAGTTTTGAGTTGAAAACTGTTTGATTTCAGTTTCTAATAACCTGCTAATGCTTATAATTTCAAAAATGGCCATTTTTTTGTTCTTTATTAAAATGAAAAGGTTGATCGAAGAGTGTGGGGGATCTAAGAGTGTGGCAACCTAGTAGTCAGGATTATTTCGAATTCTGACAATCTGAGGGTCATGTTGCAGGTAGTGCAGCAAAAAGGCACTTATGTGTCTTGCGCATCTAGGAGCCCAAAAATTATTTTCCGGGCTAGATGCAGCTAAAAATTATTATTAATTTGAAAGCTGGTGGAGCTTAGTATAGATGGCCTAATAGAATCAGTACTGCACACTGCTACAAGGCCGAAATTATTTTACAGGCAAGATAGAGGTAAACGTGATTAGTAATAATTTGAAATCTGGTGGAGCTTAGTATAGATGGCCTAATAGAATCAGTACTGCAAACTGCTACAAGGCCAAAATTATTTTACAGGCAAGATAGAGATAAACATGATTAGTAATAATTTGAAATCTGGAGGAGCTTAGTATAGATGGCCTAATAGAATCAGTACTGCAAACTGCTACAAGGCCAAAATTATTTTACAGGCAAGATAGAGATAAACATGATTAGTAATAATTTGAAATCTGGAGGAACTTAGTATAGATTGCCTAATAGAATCAGTACTGCAAACTGCTACAAGGCCAAAATTATTTTACAGGCAAGATACCGATAAACATGATTAGTAATAATTTGAAATCTGGTGGAGCTTAGTATAGATGGCCTAATAGAATCAGTACTGCAAACTGCTACAAGGCCAAAATTATTTTACAGGCAAGATACCGATAAACATGATTATTAATAACACTGGTGTACAAAAAAAATTTCTGGCATGGACTTTAAGAACAGTTTTAGACTAATTTGATTGTGCTGAATTCAAATCTGATCTTATAATTTCTCTATCACATCACGTTTTTGCGCTATAGGTATATAGCCCATTTTCAATAATTCCAAGAAAAATATAAGTAGTGTATGAAAGGTGCCGGTTTATACGGTTCACTAAGGTAAATTTAGTTTTCATTTAGTCTCCCAATAAATGTGAGAGTATCTTTGTTTTCTTTAAACATGCATAGTTCCCATTTGTTATGATAAGAAAGTAAAAAAACAGTTTTCAAACACCCTTGTTTTCTGTGCTCCTGGACAGTAGAGCTACAGCAGAGCATTGGGTGAAAACTGAATGGCCTCAGCAACAGAGTTTGGCATCTGGCGATAAGAATGTCATCCATGATCCTCTAGTGGATAGGAAGAACATTGTCTTTCCTCCCTTGCACATAAAACTTGGATTGATGAAGCAGTTTGTCAAAGCTCTCAATCACAGTGGAGAATGCTTTAACTATATAAGTTCAACTTTTCCTGGTCTTAGTGAAGAGAAGAAAAAGGCTGGAATATTTGATGTACCTCAAATAAGAACATTTAAGAGACCCAAACTTTATCACATCAATGAATGAGACAGAAGAAAGAGCTTGGAATGCATTTTGTAATGTGGTGCAGAATTTTCTAGGGAATAAGAAAGCAGACAACTATGAAGAGATTGTGGAAGAGCTACTAATGAGTCTGCAAAATCTTGAATGTAGAATGAGTATCAAGATTCACTATTGACACAGCCATTTGGACTTTTTCCCAGAGAACCTTGGGGATGTGAGCGAGGAACAAGGGGAGCATTTTCATCAGGACATTAAAACAATGGAAGAACGGTATCAAGGCCGGTGGGACTCACATATGATGGCTGACTATTGCTGGAGCTTGATGATAGACAACCCAGAAGCTGTACATCACAGATCAGCAAAGAAAAGAAAGTTCAAATAACTGCCATTTGCCATTCATCTGTGTGCCATATATATGTGTTTTTATATTTTGTAGTTTAATTTTTTAAGTATATGTGACTTGCTGTACACAGACTTTGTAATTTTTGTTATTCCTTGATTAAAAATATACAAAATGTAGTAACGAAAATCATGAGGTTTTTATCAAAAAACATTCGATAGGAGCAATTTCCATCAAAAATATCTCGAAATCCTGATGTGATAGCCAAAAACGGAGTTCGTATTAGTAATCAGCAGCCAAAATTAACTTAAAATATGTTTTAAAACCTTTTGACAGAAAAATTATGTTGACCAGTGTAATTTTAAATCTGGTGGAGCTTAGTATAGATGGCCTAATAGAATCAGTACTGCAAACTGCTACAAGGCCCAAATTATTTTCCAGCCAAGATACAGATAAACATGATTAGTAATTTGAAATCTGGTGGAGTTTAGTATAGATGGCCTAATAGACTCAGTACTGCAAACTGCTACAAGGCCAAAATTATTTTCCAGCCAAGATACAGATAAACATGATTAGTAATTTTAAATCTGGTGGAGTTTAGTATAGATGGCCTAATAGAATCAGTACTGCACACTGCTACAAGGCCCAAATTATTTTCCAGCCAAGCTACAGATAAACATGATTAGTAATTTGAAATCTGGTGGAGTTTAGTATAGATGGCCTAATAGAATCAGTACTGCACAGTGCTACAAGGCCAAAATTATTATACAGGCAAGATACAGATAAACATAATTAGTAATTTGAAAGCTTAAAACAGTTAGTGAGGTGATTTTAAAAAATTCTCAAGCTTTTACTCTCCCCAGGATGACACAGGAGTAGAAAAGTCCTTTCGGATCCATGATTTGTTCATCTTTATGAACGTGAGTCTGTCTACATTATCAGTGGAGAGCCGCGTGCGCTTATCTGTCAGCACACCACCAGCAGCGCTGAATACACATTCAGACAGAACGCTGGCTGCGGGGCATGAAAAGATCTCCAAGGCGTAAGTGGCGAGCTCCGGCCATTTATCCAGATTGGAAGCCCAAAAAGAGCAAGGGTCCAGTGGCACAGTCATGGCTTCAATGTTTACTTGGAGATACTCCTGTACCATCGTCTCTAGGCGTTGACTATGTGTAAGACTTCTTGTCTCCAGTGGCCTTGCAAAGGATGGGCTAAAAAAGTGGTGAAATGATTCCGCAAAATTGATGTTACCAGCAGATACTGTGTTTCTGTTACGTTTTGAGTGCTGAACACTCGACGGTCGCACGGTTGGCAAGTTGGAACTGTGAGATTCACTACGTGCACCACTGGTGTTTTGTGGAAAAGCACATGTAAGATTCTGCAACAGTCTCTGCTGATACTCCTGCATGCGTGCATCCCTTTCTATGGCAGGAATTATTTCTGCAAATTTACTTTTGTTCCGGGGATCTAACAGTGTGGCAACCCAGTAGTCAGGATTATTTCTAATTCTCACAATTCGAGGGTCATGTTGCAGGTAGTGCAGCAAGAAGGCACTCATGTGTCTTGCGCATCCAGGAGCACCAAGTCCCTGTTGTGTTGGTGGCGAGGTAACAATCATGCTTCCATCCTCTGCCCTCTCCCCCCAACCTCGCACAACAGAAATGTGATCAAGGTCTCCCTCATCTGATGAGTCTTCCATCAGTTCGTCCTCCACTTTTTCCTGGGCTCATGCACCTTCCTCACTAGTTTGGCTGCTACCATGTGCCCTGGTAAAACCATCTCCCCCACCCTCACATGCCTGCCGCCTTGGTGCTGCCGACCGTCTGGACCTTGCAGATGTTAGCCCTTCTGCATACAACTCCTTCTCCTCTACTTCCTCCACCTCCTCTTGTGCCACCACCTGACTCCGAATTCTGTTTAACATGTGCTCCAACATGTAAATCACCGGAATAGTCATGCTGATAATGGCATCGTCAGCACTAAACATCTTCATCCCCATTTCAAAACTGTGCAGAAGGGTGCATAGGTCCCTGATCTGAGACCACTCCTCCAGCGTGATTTACCCCACCTCTGGGTCTCGTTGGCCTAGGCTATATGTCAGAACATATTGCACCAGGGCTTGTTGGTGCAGCCACAGTTGCTGCAACATGTGCAGAGTTGAATTCCACTGGGTAGGCACATCGCATTTTAGCCGGTGAGGTGGCAGGCCCAACGACTTCTGTAGAGATATAAGTCGCTGAGCTGGGATGCGAACGGCTGAAGTGAGCACACAGCGACCGTGCCCTCTGCAGAAGGCCATCTAGTCCGGGATAGTGGTCTAAAAATTGCTGGACAACCAGGTTCAACACGATAGCCATACAAGGCACGTGTGTGACATTGCCCCGGTGAAGGGCCGCACCCAGGTTTGCAGCATTGTCGCACACGGCCTTCCCTGGTTTCAGGTCCAGTGGAGACAACCATTCATGAAACTGGTTCTCCAGAGCTGACCACAACTCCTCAGCTGTGTGACTCACATTTCCCAGACATTTCAAAGTAAAAAGCGCCTGATGACGTTGAGCCCTGCTGCCAGCATAGTAAGGAGGTGTGCAGGATCCCTTCTGCACAGTTAGAAACTTGTGGCATGACCAGACAGGCTTTGGGTGCAGGTGGAGGACCGAGAGGAGGTTGAGGAGGCAGAAGCAGTGGAGGAACTTCGAGATAAAGAGGATTGACGCACAACTCTTGAGGACGGCAAGACTTGGACAGCAGCCCCTTGTCCTGCTGTCACCATAGTTACCCAGTGCCCAGTCACCGACATGTAATGCCCCTGTCCATGCCTACTCGTCCAAGTGTCTGTGGTGAAATGCACCCTGTCACACACAGAGTTTCTCAAAGAAGCGGTGATGTTGTGTGCGACATGCTGGTGGAGCGCAGGCACACCTTTCTTTGAGAAGTAGTGCCGTCTGGGCATCTGGTTCTGCGGCACTGCGACAGACATAAGGTCTCGAAAATCCTGTGTCCACCAGGCAGAAAGGCAGCATTTCTGTAGCCAAGAGCTTGCAGATGGTGAAATTCAACCTCTTAGCTTTCTCATGGCTAGGAGGAAATGGTCTTTTACTTGTCCACATCTGAGGGACCGAGGGCTGGCTGTTGTGCTTAGACGGGGTTGAGAAGGGTGTCCCAGGCAAACTGCCGGTCTGTGAGGAAGATGCAGGCGGACATGTTAGGTTGCCTTGATCCAAAGGTGGTGCTATCGATGTCGGAGAGCGCTCAACACCAGCTGGTGTTTCCACCTCCAAATGAAATGATGACCTGGCAATCACGCTGGCTGTTGCAGGTAAAGAGGTGGCAGGTCTGCGTCCCAAAACAGGTGTGACTGCTGTCCCCCCAGTCACAGAGGATGAAGAGGCCCCGGATGCAAAAGATGTGGCAGACGGTGGTTGGCCCGGCCGGCTAGGCCGCATTGTAGCACAGTGAGCTTCCCACTGCAACTTTTGCTTCATATCTATGTGCCGGTTCATGCATGAAGTACTCAAACTATGTATTTTTTGGCCTCTACTTTGCTTTTGCTGACAAATGTTACAGATAACACGAGTTGGGTCGTCCTTATCGATCTGAAAAAATGCCCAGGCTATGCAAGGCTTAGCACCCATGCGACCTGAATAGCCACCACAACTTGTGGTCAGAGGCAGAGTTGTGTTTGAGGATGCAATTGTTGACGTGCTTCCAGTACTACGTCTCTGTCCAGGAAGGCGCAACCTGACTTCATCATCACTAGCATCCTCCTCCACCTCCTCTGCTGACCTCATCTCTTGGCTGACTGTGGGTTGACAGTAAGTGGGATCTCCAACCTCGTCATCATCACCCTGTGTGTTATCACACCCTTTGTCCTCAGAGCCAACCTGCCCTGACAAAAAACTCAAGTTGTCGCTCCAATCTGGTATTTGAGTCTCATCATCGTCTTCCTCATTGTCTCCACCAACAGGAGTTACAGTTTGGGAACGAGGGTCTACATTATGGTCAGAATCTTCTGCGTCTGGTCCTGGATCCGACTCATAAAGATTCTGGGCATCAATGCAGATCATTTCCTCGTCTGGATTCACAGAACCTCTGGAGAAGACCTCTGATTCCCAGGCTATAGTATGAGTAAACAGCTCTGCAGACTCAACCATCTGTTCTACCCATACTCAGACGGGCAACTGGAGACTTGGGAGCTGTGAGGAAGCAAGTACGATTGGGGTGACACCTCTGAGGACTGGAGTATTTGTGATGTTGAACTTGAGGTGGAGGAGAGACCACTTAAAGGAGCACTTGATATCCATTGAAGCACCTGCTGTTTTTGTGCCTCATCTGGAATTTGTAGCGATTGGCGTGGCCGTAAGAAAGGGATCTTATCACATTGTCCGCTAAAAGAAGCAGACATCTTAGTTTGGCTGGAAGATGGTCTTTCTTCTGCAGATGTTACTGTTGCTTTAACACCTTCCCCACGGACACAACCTTTTTTTCCCTTTCCAACACGCCTATTCCCCTTTTCACCATCAGCAGGCCTTTTTCCACTCATTTTGGTGGTTAACTAATTGACAACTCTGGAGTTGTTTGCACAAAAAACAATGGATGGGAACCGAGCAGAGCTGAGTGGCCAAACTGTGGTATTAGCCCAAAAGTATTGGCTGGGTTAGATGCAGTAAAACAATTTTATTACATACACAGGTGGTGGAGCTTAGTATAGATGGACTAATAGAATAAGTCCCACACACTGCTACAAGCTCAAAAAAATTTTCAGAGCTAGATGCAGATAAAAATTATTTTTAATTTGCAAGCTGGTGGAGGTTAGTATAGATGGACTAATAGAACAAGTCCCACACACTGCTACAAGCCCAAAAAAAAATTTCAGAGCTAGATGCAGAGAGAAATTATTTTTAATTTGCAACCTGGTGGAGGTTAGTATAGATGGACTAATAGAACAAGTTCCACACACTGCTACAAGCCAAAAAATGTTTTCAGAGCTAGATGCAGATAAAAAATATTTTTAATTTGCAACCTGGTGGAGGTTAGTATAGATGGACTAATAGAACAAGTCCCACACACTGCTAAAAGCCCAAATTTTTTTTCAGAGCTAGATGCAGATAAAAATTATTTTGAATTTGCAACCTGGTGGAGGTTAGTATAGATGGACTAATAGAACAAGTCCCACACACTGCTACAAGCCCAATTTTTTTTTCAGTGCTAGATGCAGATAAAAATTATTTTTAATTTGCAACCTGGTGGAGGTTAGTATAGATGGACTAATAGAATGATGCTATGCCCAAAAGGTTTTACTTGGCTAGGTGCAGTAAAAAAATTAGTATTCTATACACAGGTGGTGTAGCTTGCAACACAGAAAGCCTACTCCACTGACTAACACACACTGCAAGAGGCCAAAAAGGATTTGCTTAGCTAGATTTAGCCAAATGCTGTGAAAAAAACTTGCACAGCACTAGCACAGACCTGCCTGGCAAAAAGTCCTAGGAAATGCTGTAACCTAGTCCTGAAAAGGACTGCAATTACAAGTAGACCCTACTCCCAACCTATTTATTTAAGAGCACAGACCTGCCTGATAAAAGTCGTAGGAAATGATGTAACCTAGTCCTCAAAAGGACTGCAATCACAACTATTCCCTACTCCCAAGCTATCTGTAGATTTGTGCGAAAATTGGCTTGAAATGAACACTCAAAGTATAGCGTGCACAGCAACAGCGGTGCCGTCTAACACGCAGCTGCAGCAGTGAGAAAATGGTGGCTACGTGGAAAATGGCTGGGTCTTATAGGGCAAGGACATGTGACATACACTGCCAAAGACACAAGCCCTTGCTTGTGTGAAAAAAAGCAGTTTGCTTCGTGTGTGCGCTGCTGATAGGCTGACAGATTGCACCTCCCCACTGTAAATGCGGGAAAGAGAAAAAAAAATGGAGATCTTAATTATTTATGCAGAGATCCATCCCCTGCCCCCCCCCCCCGCCCCGCTGTACACTCAAACTGCATATTAACATTAATTTTCAGCATTACTGAGAAAAAATCCAGTTATGATTTAGGTGCACGAACAGTTATCGAACATAACCTCGAACAGCCGGATTTTTTTCAAATTGTTCGTGTTCGCCGAACAGCTCGAACACCGCCCAAAACAGCTCGAATTTGAGATTGGCGAACAGTTCTAGTCGAACACTGCTCATCTCTAGTAGTGAATAAGAGCGACAACAAGAGTTTTTCCAGTATCAAAGGCGAGAAAAGGTCGAATTGTGGAGATGTTTTTAAGGTGCAGGTGACAGAAGCGAGTGAGTGTCAAATATGACTCCAAGACAGCAGGCATGCCGAGTGGGAGTTATGGTGGCACCACCTAAAGGAAATTGCAAAGTCAGGTATAGATCGGTAAGTAGAGGGAAGAAACCGAAGGAGTTCATTTTTGGAGATATTAAGTTCAAGCTCTTGCTGAAGAATTATAAAAAAAAAAATTCCCATCTGACAACGCTGGCGGCAGAGGTCACAGTCAGACAGTTCATTGGACAACCAAGGAGTACAAGCGACGGAGACACAAACCAGATGCAGCAGAGGCAGAACATTTTCAAAGGTCTGGAACCGTTTTCTCAGACCCTTCCAGCGCCCAGGCCTTGATACACGGGGTACTTTGACAAGGAGGGAAAAGGAAGATGCTGAAGGACTACCTTGGCGACCATACCTGTGTCCTCCATGATTCCTCTCTGTCTCTGTGCCTTACAACTGTTGGGTATCCAAGCTGGGCACGTGGCATGAACTGTCTTTCTGTGCCTTGGAGGTCCTGGCCGCTAGTGTTTTGTCGTCAGACATGGTTTTTAGTGCCGCCGGGGGCATTATAACTGAAAAAACTGATAGGCGCATCCACCTGTCAACTGAAAATGCTGACAGGCTGACTCAGCACCACCAGGTGATAGCATCAAGCATAAACTCAAATCCAGTGGTTATTTTATTGGGAGTCTATTCTCATGCACCCCTTCACACCCAGACATCAGTATACCCTTCAGAAATTGTTCTATTTCATGTTGCCCTCCTCCTTCTCCTCATCCTCCACCACCATATTACCAGGGTGACCGTGATGCAACACCCACATAATTTTTTAAGGATGTTTCTGATTAGAGACGAGCGAATATTTCAATATTCGTTTCGGATTACAATCGCCGTTTTTGCAATATTCGCCAATGTAATTGTCGAATATTCGCCAAATATTGCCTAACACCATTGGATTCAATGGGTGCCAAAACCAAATGCATACACAACACCTTCAAACGGGACAAAACCAAAAGCTGCCAAAATACATCAATTTAGGGGCAGTCACCAGGAAAGTGCCATCAATTGACCCAGAGTACAAGCAGTAAAATTAATATTATTTATTATTATAGCGTCATTTATTCCATTGTGCTTTACATATGAAAAGAGGTCACTGACTGGTACAAGAGCAGAGAGGACCATGCCCGTGAGGGTGCACAAACAGTCTATAAGGGATGTGTGAGGATACAGTAGGTGAGGATACAGCTGGTTGTGCAGCGGTATGGTGGAGCGAGGGTTACTGCAGGTTGTAGGCTTGTCGGAAGAGGTAGGTCTTCAGCTTCCTTTTAACGGTTTCAACAGTAGGCGAGAGTCTGATATGTTGGAGTACAGAGTTCAAGAGTAGAAGGGGATCGGAGGTAGCGTGCAGGTATGTACCGGGAGACTAAGTCACACATACAGTATATGAAGGAGACAGGTTGTGGATGGCTTTTCATGTCATGGTTACTTTTTTGAACTGAAATCTCTGGCCAATGTGGAGCCAGTGAAGGGATCCATCATCTTATAGCTTGCTGGAGCCAGTCCATAGTAAAAAAAAAGCAGCCATAGAGTGTCCGGGAACCTTCCCACCGACTTTTCTTAGCCAGGGCTGCATCTCGGCAGGGTTGGATGGGCTCACCAGAAAACCAGAGACTCCTCCAGTGGGCTCTGATTTCTCCATCAGGAGAGTTCATGATAGCGCAAACTTTGCAGCTGCCATGGGTGTCTTAAGCGGGGTAGAAAGGTAGGCCCTCAGAATCAAATCCTCTGGTGGGCCTAATGTTCTTCAGTCTGACACTGCTTCTCAGTGAGAGCTGTATTTCACCACAGCCATATTCTTTAGCTCGGTGAAAGGACTGGCATAGAGGGAAACTGTATCTACTCTGGCTGTCATTTCTCCGCCACCAGGTTCCGGCCATTGTCACTCACGACCATGCCTGGCTGTATGTTCAGCGGTGAGAGCCACAGATCAGGCTGCTGTGTTACACTTGTTCAGCGGTGAGAGCCACAGATCAGGCTGCTGTGTTACAGCTTTCAGCAACTCTGCAGCGGTGGGCAGTTTGTCACCTAAGCATTAAGCGTATTATTTTCAGCACAGCCTGTTGCTGCTTGGCCAAGGCAGTGCTGCAGTGCTTCCAGCTTGTGACTGATGTGGACATTTCGGAGATGGAGGCCAAAAAAGAGGAGGAGGTCCAGGAGCTGAACAATATGATTACATAGAGATTACATTGGCGAGTCTGGCTTTTATACTAAAGAAAGATCCTACTGTGTTTTTATTTTTTTTTATTTTTTTTTTTACGTCTCTTCAAATGTGTATTGGAGTTTGTCCTAATTTTTGGCAGCCCTTGAAATTGCTGCATATGCAATAACATTATAGGAGACACACTCATTAATAATGGGAAAGACAATTCAAATAGAATCTATATTCTAGAATATTAACTGTCTTATTGGAAATTTTTTATGGGTGAGGTATCCCAGTATGGATAGCGTATTACACTGATCCAGCCAGGTACTATTGCCTTATACTGCATGCTGCCCAAATTTTTTAAAATCTGTTCTAATCCCTATCGGTTACGCTGTTAGATGCATTTACAATAGGGACAGGTGCTGCTAGGTGGTATCAGAACCAGCTACAGATGAGTTTTCATTCTGGTCGCATAAATGTTTTCCACAGTCCATAACTTTATTTTTATTTATTTCTTTGGCCTTATTAACAAGTCACCCTGGAAAGAATGTTTCTTAACTTTTTTCCATTTTAGCTTGTTTTTTGTATGTTTTCTTTTGTCAGCCTGCGTAAAAGTGGCATAAAACTCTGACAACCTTGTTCACAGATATGCTATTTGTCAGTGGCCAACTGTGAATAGGTTTGAACCCACAACTGCAATACTTTAAATGAAGTGCAATATTTGACACGCTCACAAAAATTCCTGGATGAATAAGGCAGTCATATGGGATAACGTCTGATGGCCACAATTTTAGGCAGTCGCCTAATAGTATGATATCTGTCAGCAGCCAAGTGTCAATTGGTTCAACAAAACACAGCTGGCTGACTTTAAATGGAGTGGAATATTTGGCACGCTCCACAAAATTTCTGTACTATTACAGCAGTCATATTAATCATGTGCGTCTGATCATTGAAAAAAGTTCCTCTGCTTCCACAATACAGGAATGTGAATAAAACTAAAAAAATCCAGCTGTATTCTGCCAGCAAGCAAATGGAACTGTAAAATAGTGTAAACTGAAACACTGCTACAAACTGTAAATGGAGGACAAAATTTTCCACGTTCACTACAAATGGCTGATTTTGGAACGCATTTCTATGTGATACGTTTGACAGAGAACCACGGTTTTAAAAAGCGGGCCTGTAGTTTACTAATAGTATTCTTCACAGCAACCTAATGTGAATAGCTTCACTGACACACTGCAACAAAATGGAAATGGACATCAATATTTTCCACGTTAACTACAAATTTCTGGATTTTTATCGCTGTAATATGGAAAAGGTCTGGCAGTATTCTGCAGTGCTACCAAGCAAATGGAGAAGAAAAATTGTGTAATCTGGATTGCTCTTAAATAGTGTTGAGCATTCCGATACTGAAATATCGGGTATCGGCCGATATTCGCGGTATCGGAATTCCGAAACTTAATTCCGATACTTTTAGAATATTGTATACCGGAATCGGAAGTTCCCATAATGCAATGAGCCAGTTTCATTTTATTCAGCCAATGAGGATCCTAAGAAGGGTGGGCACATCCTGTTAGGCATGTAGGCATGTTAACTAATGGCATGGCTGTGATTGGCTGCTGAAATGATGTCATGATGCACTATAAAAGCCGCCGCCGCCATTTTGAGCTCACTCTGCTGTGAATTCAGTTAGGGATAGGATGCTGTTGTTCTGAGGGAAAGTTTTAGCTACCTATTTGCTCTATTATGCTTTACCCAAGCTACTTTATAAATCGCTGTGCCTTGCAGCTCTAGTGCACAGTTCTCTGTGCTGTTCACCGCTGTCCGCAAGGTCTCTGTGTGTGAGTGCAGCTCACACTGTAGTGTGTGCTTTAGCCAAGTCTGGTTGTAGTGCGCTCAGCGTGCGTCACTGCCTCATACATTGTCCTTTTTTGCTAATTGATAATTTTTCCTGATTTCTCCTATTAGTGTGGTGGTTCCATCCGTATTCAGCTAAATTGGTTTCAAACACACTATATAGGAGTAGATAGAGAATTTTTTTTTTGTCTTGCAGCGCTAGTGCACAGTGCTCTGCATCTGCACTGTTCACGCCTGTCTGCAAGGTCTCTGTGTGTGAGTGCAGCTCAAGCTGTAGTGTGTGCTTCAGCCACGTCTGGTTGTACTGCGCTCAGGGTGCGTCACTGCCTAATACATTGTCCTTTTTTGCTAATTGATAATTTTTCCTGATTTCTCCTATTAGTGTGGTGGTTCCATCCGTATTCAGCTAAATTGGTTCCAAACACACTATATAGGAGTAGATAGAGAATTTTTTTTTTGTCTTGCAGCGCTCGTGCACAGTGCTCTGCATCTGCACTGTTCACGGCAGTCTGCAAGGTCTCTGTGTGTGAGAGCAGCTCACGCTGTAGTGTGTGCTTCAGCCACGTCTGGGTGTAGTGCGCTCAGGGTGCGTCACTGCCTCATACATTGTCCTCTTTTGCAAATTTATCATTTTTCCTGATTTCTCCTATTAGTATGGTGGTTCCATCCGTATTCAGCTACATTGGTTCCAAACACACTATATAGGAGTAGATAGAGGAGCCTTTCTGCAGCATTGTGCCCTGCAGCCCCAGCCAGATTAGTATTAGCCTATTTTTTGTAGCCTCATCTATTGCATTGTATGTTACCTTCCTGCATTGTAATAGCTACAAAAAGTTTGTGATACTATCGGTATTACATCTTTGGGCACATCCAGTGTCTTTTTGTGACAAAAAAAACCTAAATAAAGTTCACCAAACACTCCACTTTACAGTTGTGTAGGCCACATTAGCTCATATTAAAGTCTAGTCCACACTTTATAAAATTAGTGTTTCTTATACCTGTTAGCAGCTGTTCAGGAATAAGCACACTAAGCCCTTAGTACTTTTCTGCCTATCTTTATCAGTCTACCAAGATGAAGAAGGCAGGGAGTAAGGCATGTGGTCATGGTCGTGGGTGTGGAGTTTCTGCAGGGAGAGGACGTGAGGATTCTGTGCCTGCAGGGAGAGGACGTGGTGATTCTGTGCCTGCTGCGGGCACCAGTGACTCAGCATTCCCCAGTTTTACCAGGGAACAGTCCTTTATGAGCAGCTTTGTAGGAGCTAGCCGTACCCCACTGCTGCGGTAGGACCAAATTGAAGCCGTTGTCGGATGGATGGCAGCTAACGCATCGACTTCAATTAGTTCCAGATCCTCTCAGGTCCTGAGCACTGAAGAGCACCCATCTGTCTCTTCACCACCTGCCAAATTGCCCAGGCAGTCAGAGAGCCCTGGACAGGAGCCATCTCTGTCTGAATCTCTTGGCTTGGAAAGAGGGGGCCAGCCAAGCAGAATTCGAGAATTTGAAGAAGAGGTAGTATGCAGTGATGCGCAACCATTTTGTCTCTCTGAATCTGAAGAGGCGGGTGGGCCAGTGCCTATGGTCAGCAGCACACCTCAGTACGCATCTGATGATGAGACTCAGGTGCCACTTTCTGGTGCGTACTGTGCTGTCGAGACTACCCAGGAGAAGCAGTTGTTTGAAGAGGGTGATGTAGATGATGAGGTCCTTAACCCATCATGGCGTGAGGGACAGGAAGGTGGTGGGAGCAGCTCTGAGGAAGAGATTCCCCGAACGGCCAAAAAAGGAGGGAGAGGGAGGGGGCAGACTTGGTTGCCTGTAGCCTCCACTTCGGCACCCATTAGGAGCATGGCTCTTCCAAAATCCAAAGCGGGCGCTCCCAAGACTTGCAGTGCCTGGTCCTTTTTTGACACAGTTGCAGATGACATTTGCTTTGTGAAATGCAAGCTGTGTAATCAGAAGGTGAAAAGAGGGAAAAGCATCAGCAACCTCAATACCACAAATATGTGGAAACATGTGCGGACCATGCACGTGGTGGAGTTACAAAAACACACTGAAGACCTAGGCCAACCTACAGCGCCACCTACCACCTCTTCAGCTCGTGTTGTAGCCTCTTCCTCCAGCTCACACACAGCTGGCTCGGCTTCCTCACAGGATCGCCATGGAAGAACCTCTGGCACTGTTGTACAGAGACACAGTGTAATTCCACCCACAGCACCACTTTCCCTGTCATCCTCACACTCACAGGCCAGTCTACAGCCATCGTTAGCACAGGCATGGGAGAAAAGGCGCCCATACTCGGCAAACCACCCCTGAGCACAGTCTCTGAATGCTGGCATTGCAAAACTGCTGGCCCTTGAAATGCTATCATTCAGGCTGGTGGAGACTGACACCTTCCATAACTTTATGGCATTAGCAGTCCCACAAAACAACGTGCCCAGCCGCTTTTATTTCAGCAGGCAAGCCGTCCCTGCCCTGCGACAGCATGTGGAGGGAAAAATTAAACATGCGCTACAAAACGCCATCAGTAGCAAGGTCCACCTGACCACCGATGCGTGGACCAGTAAGCATGGACAGGGACGATACCTTTCCCTCACTGCCCATTGGGTAAATGTTGTGGAGCCGGGTACAGATCTTGAGAGTGGCGCTGTACGGGTTCTGCCAACTCCAAGGATTGCAGGAATCCAGTCTGTACACATTGACTCCTCCTCATACTCCAGTTCCTCTGAATCAGCGCTGCAGGAGCCGTCACGGTCTACCTCCACATCGACCCGTGAACGGTTACCTGTTATGATGACCGATATGAGCACAGCCGTGGCCAAACGTCAACAGGCCGTATTAAAATTAATTTCTTTGGGGAATCGAAGACACACAGCGCAGGAGCTCTGGAATGCCATCAAGCAGCAGAGCGATGTGTGGTTTGTGCCAGCGAATCTCCAGCCAGGCATGGTAGTGTGTGACAATGGCCGAAATCTGGTGGCAGCTCTGGGCCTAGGCAACCCCACTCACATCCCATGTCTGGCACATGTGCTCAACTTGGTCGTGCAGAGTTTTTTGAGGGACTATCCGGATCTTGATGCACTGCTGCACAAGGTCCACATAGAGTGCGCTCACTTGCGGTGTTCCTGCAACGCAAGATCTCACATTGCAGCTCTGCAGCGCCGATTACGTCTTCCGGAACATCACATCATATGTGACCTACCCACCAGGTGGAATTCAACGTTACATATGTTGGAGAGGTTGTGTGACCAGCTGCAGCAGGCGCAAACAAGTCGCAGTGCGCGCCGTTCACACTTCACCACCACTGAGTGGGCCTCTATGAAGGACATTTGCCACGTTTTGCGTGCCTTCGATTATTCCACATGGAGTGCAGATGATGCACTAGTCAGCATGACTATCCCCCTTATCTGCCTGCTTGAAAAAACACTGCAAGCACTAAGGGAGGAGGTTTTGGAAGAGGTGGAGGATGAGGAGTCACAAATGCCATCAGCTTCTCTACAGTCTGCGCAACGTGGTTCCTCACAAAGGCCTAGGCAGGGGACACTTTGTGAGGAGGATGAGGAGGAGTCAATGGATGAGGAAGACATCTGTCCAGAGGAGGGAGGTACACAATGCTCTAGTAGTCAGTATCTAGAGCCTTGGTGGGGTGATACAGAGCAGGCAGAGATCACGCCTCAAGCAGGGGACAGCGTTTCTTGGCCAGTTGGCAGTCTGCAGCACATGGTTGATTTCATGCTGCAGTGCCTGAGAAACGACTGCCGCATCTCCCACATTCTCAACACGGCTGATTATTGGGTGTCCACCCTCCTAGATCCTCGCTACCGGGACAACTTACAAAGCCTCATAACACCGTTGAACCGGGAGCGTAAAATGCGGGAGTACCAAGACGCACTGGTGCATTCCACCATGTTCTCCATTCCAACAGAGAGCAGTGCTGCTAGTGCTTTACAAAGCAGCTCAGTGCATCGAGGCAGTGGAGGAAGCTCTGCACAAAGAGGGAGCAGAAGCAGCGCCTCAGCACAAGGCAAGACCAGTATGGCCCAAATGTGGCAAAGTTTTGTGTCCCCGCCGCCACAAATGTCTACACCATCACAGACGGCTCAAGTCAGCAGGAGACGTTTCCGTTAGATGGTGACAGACTACATGTCTTGCCCTCTCAGTGTACTCCCAGACGGCTCTTCCCCCTTCAAGTTTCAGGTCCCTAAGCTGGATACATGGCCAGAGCGTAGCCAGTATGCATTGGAGGTGCTGGTTTGCCCTGCTGCTAGTTTATTATCGGAACGCGTCTTTAGTGCCGCAGGTGGTGTACTAACAGACCGTTGCATGCGCCTATCCTCCGATAACGTAGACCGACTTACTTTTCTGAAAATGAACAAGGCCTGGATCTCGAATTAATTTGCCAGTCCTCTTCCAGAATAAATAACTGGTTGGCTCCAACACCGCTAGTTGCAGCTCAGAAGTGCCAACTGCACAGTCAACGCTTGCTCCAGTGTTATTGGGGTTCAGTAACGTCAGCTGTTCCCCTGCTGTGTGTCTGGCAATTTCTCCTGCTCTGTCCACATTCACACTACTACAGATTTTAAAGTTGCTCCAATTACACCTCTGGCTCCTCTGTTTTCAGTATTATCCCTGAGCTCCAACACCGCCAGTTGGCGCTCAGAAGCGCCGTCTGCACAGTCAACACTTGCTGCCGTGTTATTGGGGTTCAGTAACGTCAGCTGTTCCCCTGCTGTGTGTATGGCAATTTCTCCTGCTCTGTCCACATTCACACTACTACAGATTTTAAAGTTGCTCCAATAACACCTCTGGCTCCTCCGTTTTCAGTATTATCCCTGAGCTCCAATACCGCCAGTTGGCGCTCAGAATTGCCGTCTGCACAGTCAACACTTGCTGCCGTGTTATAGGGGTTCAGTAACGTCAGCTGTTCCCCTGCTTTGTGTGTTCGGCAATTTCTCCTGCTCTGTCCACATTCACACTACTACAGATTTTAAAGTTGCTCCAATTACACCTCTGGCTCCTTTGTTTTCAGTATTATCCCAGAGCTCCAACACCGCCAGTTGGCGCTCAGAAGTGGCGTCTGCACAGTCAACACTTGCTGCCGTGTTATTGGGGTTCAGTAAGGTCAGCTGTTCCACTGCTGTGTGTCCGGCAATTTCTCCTGCTCTGTCCACATTCACACTACTACAGATTTTAAAGTTGCTCCAATTACACCTCTGGCTCCTCTGTTTTCAGTATTATCCCTGAGCTCCAACACCGCCAGTTGGCGCTCAGAAGTGCTGTCTGCACAGTCAACACTTGCTGCCGTCTTATTGGGGTTCAGTAACGTCAGCTGTTCCCCTGCTGTGTGTATGGCAATTTCTCCTGCTCTGTCCACATTCACACTACTACAGATTTTAAAGTTGCTCCAATAACATCTCTGGCTCCTCCGTTTTCAGTATTATCCCTGAGCTCCAACACCGCCAGTTGGCGCTCAGAATTGCCATCTGCACAGTCAACACTTGCTGCCGTGTTATAGGGGTTCAGTAACATCAGCTGTTTCCCTGCTGTGTGTCCGGCAATTTCTCCTGCTCTGTCCACATTCACACTACTACAGATTTTAAAGTTGCTCCAATTACACCTCTGGCTCCTCTGTTTTCAGTATTATCCCTGAGCTCCAACACCGCCAGTTGGCACTCAGAAGTGCCGTCTGCACAGTCAACACTTGCTGCCGTGTTATTGGGGTTCAGTAACGTCAGCTGTTCCCCTGCTGTGTGTATGGCAATTTCTCCTGCTCTGTCCACATTCACACTACTACAGATTTTAAATTTGCTCCAATAACACCTCTGGCTCCTCCGTTTTCAGTATTATCCCTGAGCTCCCACACCGCCAGTTGGCGCTCAGAATTGCCGTCTGCACAGTCAACACTTGCTGCCGTGTTATTGGGGTTCAGTAACGTCAGCTGTTCCCCTGCTGTGTGTTCGGCAATTTCTCCTGCTCTGTCCACATTCACACTACTACAGATTTTAAAGTTGCTCCAATTACACCTCTGGCTCCTTTGTTTTCAGTATTATCCCAGAGCTCCAACACCGCCAGTTGGCGCTCAGAAGTGGCGTCTGCACAGTCAACACTTGCTGCCGTGTTATTGGGGTTCAGTAAGGTCAGCTGTTCCACTGCTGTGTGTCCGGCAATTTCTCCTGCTCTGTCCACATTCACACTACTACAGATTTTAAAGTTGCTCCAATTACACCTCTGGCTCCTCTGTTTTCAGTATTATCCCTGAGCTCCAACACCGCCAGTTGGCGCTCAGAAGTGCTGTCTGCACAGTCAACACTTGCTGCCGTCTTATTGGGGTTCAGTAACGTCAGCTGTTCCCCTGCTGTGTGTATGGCAATTTCTCCTGCTCTGTCCACATTCACACTACTACAGATTTTAAAGTTGCTCCAATAACATCTCTGGCTCCTCCGTTTTCAGTATTATCCCTGAGCTCCAACACCGCCAGTTGGCGCTCAGAATTGCCATCTGCACAGTCAACACTTGCTGCCGTGTTATAGGGGTTCAGTAACATCAGCTGTTTCCCTGCTGTGTGTCCGGCAATTTCTCCTGCTCTGTCCACATTCACACTACTACAGATTTTAAAGTTGCTCCAATTACACCTCTGGCTCCTCTGTTTTCAGTATTATCCCTGAGCTCCAACACCGCCAGTTGGCACTCAGAAGTGCCGTCTGCACAGTCAACACTTGCTGCCGTGTTATTGGGGTTCAGTAACGTCAGCTGTTCCCCTGCTGTGTGTATGGCAATTTCTCCTGCTCTGTCCACATTCACACTACTACAGATTTTAAATTTGCTCCAATAACACCTCTGGCTCCTCCGTTTTCAGTATTATCCCTGAGCTCCCACACCGCCAGTTGGCGCTCAGAATTGCCGTCTGCACAGTCAACACTTGCTGCCGTGTTATTGGGGTTCAGTAACGTCAGCTGTTCCCCTGCTGTGTGTTCGGCAATTTCTCCTGCTCTGTCCACATTCACACTACTACAGATTTTAAAGTTGCTCCAATTACACCTCTGGCTCCTCTGTTTTCAGTATTATCCCTGAGCTCCAACACCGCCAATTGGCGCTCAGAAGTGCCGTCTGCACAGTCACCACTTGCTGCCATGTTATTGGGGTTTAGTAAGGTCAGCTGTTCCACTGCTGTGTGTACGGCAATTTCTTCTACTCTGTCCACATTCACACTACTACAGATTTTAAAGTTGCTCCAATTACACCTCTGGCTCCTCTGTTTTCAGTATTATCCCTGAGCTCCAACACCGCCAGTTGGCGCTCAAAAGTGCCGTCTGCACAGTCAACACTTGCTGCCGTGTTATTGGGGTTCAGTAAGGTCAGCTGTTCCACTGCTGTGTGTCCGGCAATTTCTCCTGCTCTGTCCACACTCACACTACTACAGATTTTAAAGTTGCTCCAATTACACCTCTGGCTCCTCTGTTTTCAGTATTATCCCTGAGCTCCAACACCGCCAGTTGGCGCTCAGAAGTGCTGTCTGCACAGTCAACACTTGCTGCCGTCTTATTGGGGTTCAGTAACGTCAGCTGTTCCCCTGCTGTGTGTATGGCAATTTCTCCTGCTCTGTCCACATTCACACTACTACAGATTTTAAAGTTGCTCCAATAACATCTCTGGCTCCTCCGTTTTCAGTATTATCCCTGAGCTCCAACACCGCCAGTTGGCGCTTAGAATTGCCATCTGCACAGTCAACACTTGCTGCCGTGTTATAGGGGTTCAGTAACATCAGCTGTTTCCCTGCTGTGTGTCCGGCAATTTCTCCTGCTCTGTCCACATTCACACTACTACAGATTTTAAAGTTGCTCCAATTACACCTCTGGCTCCTCTGTTTTCAGTATTATCCCTGAGCTCCAACACCGCCAGTTGGCACTCAGAAGTGCCGTCTGCACAGTCAACACTTGCTGCCGTGTTATTGGGGTTCAGTAACCTCAGCTGTTCACCTGCTGTGTGTATGGCAATTTCTACTGCTCTGTCCACATTCACACTACTACAGATTTTAAAGTTGCTCCAATTACACCTCTGGCTCCTCTGTTTTCAGTATAATCCCTGAGCTCCAACACCGCCAATTGGCGCTCAGAAGTGCTGTCCGCACAGTCAACACTTGCTGCCGTGTTATTGGGGTTCAGTAACGTCAGCTGTTCCCCTGCTGTGTGTATGGCAATTTCTCCTGCTTTGTCCACATTCACACTACTACAGATTTTAAAGTTGCTCCAATAACACCTCTGGCTCCTCCGTTTTCAGTATTATCCCTGAGCTCCAACACCGCCAGTTGGCGCTCAGAATTGCCATCTGCACAGTCAACACTTGCTGCCGTGTTATAGGGGTTCAGTAACATCAGCTGTTCCCCTGCTGTGTGTTCGGCAATTTCTCCTGCTCTGTCCACATTCACACTACTACAGATTTTAAAGTTGCTCCAATTACACCTCTGGCTCCTTTGTTTTCAGTATTATCCCAGAGCTCCAACACCGCCAGTTGGCGCTCAGAAGTGCCGTCTGCACAGTCAACACTTGCTGCCGTGTTATTGGGGTTCAGTAAGGTCAGTTGTTCCACTGCTGTGTGTACGGCAATTTCTCCTGCTCTGTCCACATTCACACTACTACAGATTTTAAAGTAGCTCCAATTACACCTCTGGCTCCTCTGTTTTCAGTATTATCCCTGAGCTCCAACACCGCCAGTTGGCGCTCAGAAGTGCCGTCTGCACAGTCAACACTTGCTGCCGTGTTATTGGGGTTCAGTAACGTCAGCTGTTCCTCTGCTGTGTGTATGGCAATTTCTCCTGCTCTGTCCACATTCACACTACTACAGAGTTTAAAGTTGCTCCAATTACACCTCTAGCTCCTCTGTTTTCAGTATTATCCCTGAGCTCCAACACCGCCAGTTGGCACTCAGAAGTGCCGTCTGTACATTCAACACTTGCTGCCGTGTTATTGGGGTTCAGTAATGTCAGCTGTTCCCCTGCTGTGTGTCCGGAAATTTCTCCTGCTCTGTCCACATTCACACTACTACAGATCTTAAAGTTGCTCCAATTACACCTCTGGCTCTTCTGTTTTCAGTATAATCCCTGAGCTCCAACACCGCCAGTTGGCGCTCAGAAGTGCCGTCTGCACAGTCAACATTTGCTGCCGTGTTATTGGGGTTCAGTAACGTCAGCTGTTCCCCTGCTGTGTGTTCGGCAATTTCTCCTGCTCTGTCCACATTCACACTACTACAGATTTTAAAGTTGCTCCAATTACACCTCTGGCTCCTCTGTTTTCAGTATAATCCCTGAGCTCCAACACCGCCAGTTGGCGCTCAGAAGTGCTGTCTGCACAGTCAACATTTGCTGCCGTGTTATTGGGGTTCAGTAACGTCAGCTGTTCCCCTGCTGTGTGTTCGGCAATTTCTCCTGCTCTGTCCACATTCACACTACTACAGATTTTAAAGTTGCTCCAATTACACCTCTGGCTCCTCTGTTTTCAGTATTATCCCTGAGCTCCAACACCGCCAGTTGGCACTCAGAAGTGCCGTCTGCACAGTCAACACTTGCTGCCGTGTTATTGGGGTTCAGTAACGTCAGCTGTTCCCCTGCTGTGTGTATGGCAATTTCTCCTGCTCTGTCCACATTCACACTACTACAGATTTTAAATTTGCTCCAATAACACCTCTGGCTCCTCCGTTTTCAGTATTATCCCTGAGCTCCCACACCGCCAGTTGGCGCTCAGAATTGCCGTCTGCACAGTCAACACTTGCTGCCGTGTTATTGGGGTTCAGTAACGTCAGCTGTTCCCCTGCTGTGTGTTCGGCAATTTCTCCTGCTCTATCCACATTGACACTACTACAGATTTTAAAGTTGCTCCAATTACACCTCTGGCTCCTCTGTTTTCAGTATTATCCCTGAGCTCCAACACCGCCAATTGGCGCTCAGAAGTGCCGTCTGCACAGTCAACATTTGCTGCCGTGTTATTGGGGTTCAGTAACGTCAGCTGTTCCCCTGCTGTGTGTTCGGCAATTTCTCCTGCTCTGTCCACATTCACACTACTACAGATTTTAAAGTTGCTCCAATTACACCTCTGGCTCCTCTGTTTTCAGTATAATCCCTGAGCTCCAACACCGCCAATTGGCGCTCAGAAGTGCTGTCCGCACAGTCAACATTTGCTGCCGTGTTATTGGGGTTCAGTAACGTCAGCTGTTCCCCTGCTGTGTGTTCGGCAATTTCTCCTGCTCTGTCCACATTCACACTACTACAGATTTTAAAGTTGCTCCAATTACACCTCTGGCTCCTCTGTTTTCAGTATTATCCCTGAGCTCCAACACCGCCAGTTGGCACTCAGAAGTGCCGTCTGCACAGTCAACACTTGCTGCCGTGTTATTGGGGTTCAGTAACGTCAGCTGTTCCCCTGCTGTGTGTATGGCAATTTCTCCTGCTCTGTCCACATTCACACTACTACAGATTTTAAATTTGCTCCAATAACACCTCTGGCTCCTCCGTTTTCAGTATTATCCCTGAGCTCCCACACCGCCAGTTGGCGCTCAGAATTGCCGTCTGCACAGTCAACACTTGCTGCCGTGTTATTGGGGTTCAGTAACGTCAGCTGTTCCCCTGCTGTGTGTTCGGCAATTTCTCCTGCTCTATCCACATTCACACTACTACAGATTTTAAAGTTGCTCCAATTACACCTCTGGCTCCTCTGTTTTCAGTATTATCCCTGAGCTCCAACACCGCCAATTGGCGCTCAGAAGTGCCGTCTGCACAGTCACCACTTGCTGCCATGTTATTGGGGTTCAGTAAGGTCAGCTGTTCCACTGCTGTGTGTACGGCAATTTCTTCTACTCTGTCCACATTCACACTACTACAGATTTTAAAGTTGCTCCAATTACACCTCTGGCTCCTCTGTTTTCAGTATTATCCCTGAGCTCCAACACCGCCAGTTGGCGCTCAAAAGTGCCGTCTGCACAGTCAACACTTGCTGCCGTGTTATTGGGGTTCAGTAAGGTCAGCTGTTCCACTGCTGTGTGTCCGGCAATTTCTCCTGCTCTGTCCACATTCACACTACTACAGATTTTAAAGTTGCTCCAATTACACCTCTGGCTCCTCTGTTTTCAGTATTATCCCTGAGCTCCAACACCGCCAGTTGGCGCTCAGAAGTGCTGTCTGCACAGTCAACACTTGCTGCCGTCTTATTGGGGTTCAGTAACGTCAGCTGTTCCCCTGCTGTGTGTATGGCAATTTCTCCTGCTCTGTCCACATTCACACTACTACAGATTTTAAAGTTGCTCCAATAACATCTCTGGCTCCTCCGTTTTCAGTATTATCCCTGAGCTCCAACACCGCCAGTTGGCGCTTAGAATTGCCATCTGCACAGTCAACACTTGCTGCCGTGTTATAGGGGTTCAGTAACATCAGCTGTTTCCCTGCTGTGTGTCCGGCAATTTCTCCTGCTCTGTCCACATTCACACTACTACAGATTTTAAAGTTGCTCCAATTACACCTCTGGCTCCTCTGTTTTCAGTATTATCCCTGAGCTCCAACACCGCCAGTTGGCACTCAGAAGTGCCGTCTGCACAGTCAACACTTGCTGCCGTGTTATTGGGGTTCAGTAACCTCAGCTGTTCCCCTGCTGTGTGTATGGCAATTTCTCCTGCTCTGTCCACATTCACACTACTACAGATTTTAAAGTTGCTCCAATAACACCTCTGGCTCCTCCGTTTTCAGTATTATCCCTGAGCTCCAACACCGCCAGTTGGCGCTCAGAATTGCCGTCTGCACAGTCAACACTTGCTGCCATGTTATTGGGGTTCAGTAACGTCAGCTGTTCCCCTGCTGTGTGTTCGGCAATTTCTCCTGCTCTGTCCACATTCACACTACTACAGATTTTAAAGTTGCTCCAATTACACCTCTGGCTCCTCTGTTTTCAGTATTATCCCTGAGCTCCAACACCGCCAGTTGGCGCTCAGAAGTGCTGTCTGCACAGTCAACACTTGCTGCCGTGTTATTGGGGTTCAGTAACGTCAGCTGTTCCCCTGCTGTGTGTATGGCAATTTCTCCTGCTCTGTCCACATTCACACTACTACAGATTTTAAAGTTGCTCCAATAACACCTCTGGCTCCTCCGTTTTCAGTATTATCCCTGAGCTTCAACACCGCCAGTTGGCGCTCAGAATTGCCATCTGCACAGTCAACACTTGCTGCCGTGTTATAGGGGTTCAGTAACAGCTGTTTCCCTGCTGTGTGTCCGGCAATTTCTCCTGCTCTGTCCACATTCACACTACTACAGATTTTAAAGTTGCTCCAATTACACCTCTGGCTCCTCTGTTTTCAGTATTATCCCTGAGCTCCAACACCGCCAGTTGGCACTCAGAAGTGCCGTCTGCACAGTCAACACTTGCTGCCGTGTTATTGGGGTTCAGTAACGTCAGCTGTTCCCCTGCTGTGTGTATGGCAATTTCTCCTGCTCTGTCCACATTCACACTACTACAGATTTTAAAGTTGCTCCAATAACACCTCTGGCTCCTCCATTTTCAGTATTATCCCTGAGCTCCAACACCGCCAGTTGGCGCTCAGAATTGCCGTCTGCACAGTCAACACTTGCTGCCGTGTTATTGGGGTTCAGTAACGTCAGCTGTTCCCCTGCTGTGTGTTCGGCAATTTCTCCTGCTCTGTCCACATTCACACTACTACAGATTTTAAAGTTGTTCCAATTACACCTCTGGCTCCTTTGTTTTCAGTATTATCCCAGAGCTCCAACACCGCCAGTTGGCGCTCAGAAGTGCCGTCTGCACAGTCAACACTTGCTGCCGTGTTATTGGGGTTCAGTAAGGTCAGTTGTTCCACTGCTGTGTGTACGGCAATTTCTCCTGCTCTGTCCACATTCACACTACTACAGATTTTAAAGTTGCTCCAATTACACCTCTAGCTCCTCTGTTTTCAGTATTATCCCTGAGCTCCAACACCGCCAGTTGGCACTCAGAAGTGCCGTCTGTACAGTCAACACTTGCTGCCGTGTTATTGGGGTTCAGTAATGTCAGCTGTTCCCCTGCTGTGTGTCCGGAAATTTCTCCTGCTCTGTCCACATTCACACTACTACAGATCTTAAAGTTGCTCCAATTACACCTCTGGCTCTTCTGTTTTCAGTATAATCCCTGAGCTCCAACACCGCCAGTTGGCGCTCAGAAGTGCCGTCTGCACAGTCAACATTTGCTGCCGTGTTATTGGGGTTCAGCAACGTCAGCTGTTCCCCTGCTGTGTGTTCGGCAATTTCTCCTGCTCTGTCCACATTCACACTACTACAGATTTTAAAGTTGCTCCAATTACACCTCTGGCTCCTCTGTTTTCAGTATAATCCCTGAGCTCCAACACCGCCAGTTGGCGCTCAGAAGTGCTGTCTGCAAAGTCAACATTTGCTGCCGTGTTATTGGGGTTCAGTAACGTCAGCTGTTCCCCTGCTGTGTGTTCGGCAATTTCTCCTGCTCTGTCCACATTCACACTACTACAGATTTTAAAGTTGCTCCAATTACACCTCTGGCTCCTCTGTTTTCAGTATAATCCCTGAGCTCCAACACCGCCAATTGGCGCTCAGAAGTGCCGTCTGCACAGTCAACATTTGATGCCGTGTTATTGGGGTTCAGTAACGTCAGCTGTTCCCCTGCTGTGTGTCCGGCAATTTCTCCTGCTCTGTCCACATTCACACTACTAGTCTACTACTGATTTTAAAGTTGCTCCAATTAGGCCTCTGGCTCCACTCTGTTTTTAGTATTAACCCTGGGTTCCAGCACCGCCAGCTGATTCCCAGCAGTGTCTTTGGCACGGGTACTCCCTCCTGCCCAGCCTGGTTCCAGCATGCCAGCTGTTTCCGGGTAGAGTCAACGTCACTTTGCCTCCAATACGTTGTCCTGACGTGTTGTGGTCGGGTTAGCCGACTCTATGGTGCCTGCAGTTTAGATGACTCCTATGTGGGCTGCAGGATCTGGCAATGAAGGCTGGTTCCATAGTGCCAAAAGGACAAGCACCCCCTGTAGGACTGTGGGTTTCGGTAACTGCGGCCGGCTCACGGCCTTGCAACTTTTTTTTCATGGGTACCTTCTGCTACCCATCCGAGTTCCAGCACCGTCAGCTGGTTCTCGGCAGTGCCTTTGGCTTAGGTGCCTCCTTCTCGGTATCCAAGTTCCACTAACATCTGCTGGTCCTTGGTAGTGCTTTCTGGCACAGGTACCTCCTGCTTAGTAACCGAGTTCCAGTACCGTCAGCTGGTCCTCGGTAGTTCCATTGGCTCTTGTACCTTCTGCTACCCATCCGAGTTCCAGTACCATCAGCTGGTTATCGGCAGTGCCTTTGGCTTAGGTGCCTCCTTCTCGGTATCCAAGTTCCACCAACATCTGCTGGTCCTTGGTCATGCTTTCTGGCACAGGTACCTCCTGCTTAGTAACCGAGTTCCAGTACCGTCAGCTGGTCCTCGGTAGTTCCATTGGCTCTTGTACCTTCTGCTACCCATTCGAGTTCCAGTACCGTCAGCTGGTTCTCGGCCGTGCCTTTGGCCTAGGTGCCTCCTTCTCGGTATCCAAGTTCCACCAACGTCTGCTGGTCCTTGGTAGTGCTTTCTGGCACAGGTACCTCCTGCTTAGTAACTGAGTTCCAGTGCCGTCAGCTGGTCCTCGGTAGTTCCATTGGCTCTTGTACCTTCTGCTACCCATCCGAGTTCCAGTACCGTCAGCTGGCTCTCGGCAGAGTCTTTGGCATGCGTACACCCTCCTGCCCAGCCTGGTTCCAGCACGCCAGCTGTTTCCGGGTAGTGTCAACGTCACTTTGCCTCCAATGCCTTGTCCTGTCGTGTTGCGGTCGGGTTAGCTGACTCTATGTTACCTGTTGTTTAGGTGACTCCTATGTGGGCTGCGGGATCTGGCAATGAAGGCTGGTTCCATAGTGCCAATAGGACAAGCACCCCCTGTAGGACTGTGGGTTTTGGTAACTGCGGCCGGCTCACGGCCTTGCAACTTTTATTTTCATGGGTACCTTCTGATACCCATCCGAGTTCCAGTACCATCAGCTGGTTCTCGGCAGTGTCTATGGCTCAGGTGCCTCCTTCTCGGTGTCCAAGTTCCACCCACGTCTGCTGGTCCTTGGTAGTGCTTTCTGGCACAGGTACCTCCTGCTTAGTAACCGAGTTCCAGTACCGTCAGCTGGTCCTCGGTAGTTCCATTGGCTCTTGTACCTTCTGCTACCCATCCGAGTTCCAGTACCGTCAGCTGGCTCTCGGCAGTGCCTTTGGCTTCGGTGCCTCCTTCTCGGTATCCAAGTTCTACCAACGTCTGCTGGTCCTTGTTAGTGCTTTCTGGCACAGGTACCTCCTGCTTAGTAACCGAGTTCCAGTACCGTCAGCTGGTCCTCGGTAGTTCCATTGGCTCTTGTACCTTCTGCTACCCATCCGAGTTCCAGTACCGTCAGCTGGTTCTCAGCAGTGTCTTTGGCACGGGTACTCCCTCCTGCCCAGCCTGGTTCCAGCGCGCCAGCTGTTTCTGGGTAGTGTCAACGTCACTTTGCCTCCAATGCGTTGTCCTGTCGTGTTGCGGTCGGGTTAGCCGACTCTATGGTGCCTGCACTTTAGGTGTCTCCTATGTGGGCTGAGGGATCTGGCAATGAAGGCTAGTTCCATAGTGCCAATAGGACAAGCACCCCCTGTAGGACTGTGGGTTTTGGTAACTGCGGCCGGCTCGCAGCCTTGCAACTTTTTTTGTCATCGGTACCTTCTGCTACCCATCTGAGTTCCAGTACCGTCAGCTGGTTCTCGGCAGTGCCTTTGGCTTAGTTGCCTCCTTCTCGGTATCCAAGTTCCACCAACGTCTGCTGGTCCTTGGTAGTGCTTTCTGGCACAGGTACCTCCTGCTTAGTAACCGAGTTCCAGTACCGTCAGCTGGTCCTCGGTAGTTCCATTGGCTCTTGTACCTTCTGCTACCCATCCGAGTTCCAGTACCATCAGCTGGTTCTCGGCAGTGCCTTTGGCTTAGGTGCCTCCTTCTCGGTATCCAAGTTCCACCAACGTCTGCTGGTCCTTGGTAGTTCTTTCTGGCACAGGTACCTCCTGCTTAGTAACCGAGTTCCAATACCGTCAGCTGGTCCTCGGTAGTTCTATTGGCTCTTCTACCTTCTGCTACCCATCCGGGTTCAAGTACCGTCAGCTGGTTATCGGCAGTGCCTTTGGCTTAGGTGCCTCCTTCTCGGTATCCAAGTTCCACCAACTTCTGCTGGTCCTTGGTAGTGCTTTCTGGTACAGGTACCTCCTGCTTAGTAACCGAGTTCCAGTACCGTCAGCTTGTCCTCGGTAGTTTCATTGGCTCTTGTTCCTTCTGCTACCCATCTGAGTTCCAGTACCGTCAGCTGGTTCTCGGGCAGTGTCTTTGGCACGGTTACTCCCTCCTGCCCAGCCTGGTTCCAGCACGCCAGCTGTTTCTGGGTAGTGTCAATGTCACTTTGCCTCCAATGCGTTGTCCTGTCGTGTTGCGGTCGGGTTAGACGACTCTATGGTGCCTGCAGTTTAGGTGAATCCTATGTGGGCTGCGGGATCTGGCAATGAAGGCTGGTTCCATAGTGCCAATAGGACAAGCACCCCCTGTAGGACTGTGGGTTTCGGTAACTGCGGCCGGCTCGCGGCCTTGCAACTTTTTTTTTCATGGGTACCTTCTGCTACCCATCCGAGTTCCAGTACCGTCAGCTGGTTCTCGGAAGCCCCTTTGGCTTAGGTGCCTCCTTCTCGGTATCAAAGTTCCACCAACGTCTGCTGGTCCTTGGTAGTGCTTTCTGGTACAAGTACCTCCTGCTTAGTAACCGGGTTCCAGTGCCATCAGCTGGTCCTCTGTAGTTCCATTGGCTCTTGTACCTTCTGCTACCCATCCGGGTTCCAGTACCGTCAGCTGGTTCTTGGCAGTTCCTCAGCCTTCTTGTACCTTCTGCTACATTTCCAAGTTCAAGCTTTTTGAAATGGTTCTTGGTAATCACTCTGGATCTCCCTGACGAGGACCCTGAAGACGAGGACCCTGAAGACCACCCCGAAGAAGACGAGGACCCCGAACACAAGGACCCTGAAGACGAGGACCCTGAAGACCACCCCGAAGAAGACGAGGACCCCGAAGACCACAACCCTGAAGACGAGGACCCTGAAGACCACCCCGAAGAAGACGAGGACCCCGAAGACGACGACTCTGAAGACAACGACCCTGAAGACCACCCCGAAGAAGACGAGGACCGCGAAGACGACGACCCTGAAAACGAGGACCCTGAAGACCACCCCGAAGATAACGAGGACCCCAAAGACGACGACCCTGAAGACGATGACCCTGAAGACCACCCCGAAGGAGACCAAGAAGATGACCCTGAAGAAGATGACCAAGAGGACAAAGAACAAGAAGACAGCCACCAAGATACAGAAGAACAAGAGACAGAAAACCAAGAAGCAGAAGTACAAGAAGCTGCAGAACAAAAAGCAGAAGAACATTAAGCATAAGACTAAAAATCAGAGCAAAAGATATTATCTAAATTATAAGCAGAAGAAGACTAAGTAGAGTATGGGGGTGAGTCCGTTCCTCCTCGTGGTGCCCCTGGAAAAGACCTGCTACTGCAGGCCAAACTGAACACGGACAAATCCTGTTGCAAATCTTTTGTGACGGGCAGGACGAAAGGTGTAATGTTCAAACTTTTATAGATAACAACTACAGGAATGCCTGTCACAAATAAGAATATGATGAAGAAGAAGAATATGAAGAAGATGAAGAAGTAAAATATGAAGAAGAATAATAGTTGAATTAGAAGAATATGAAGAATGTAAAAAAAAAGAATAATACGAAGAAGGTGAAGAAGAAGTTGATGAAAAAGATGCTGATGCTGAGGATGATGAAGGAGAAAGTGTGGGAGAAGTAAAAAAGAAGGTGAAGAGCATGGAAGTAGTGAAACATAAATATCTGACAAAATATAAAAAAACTTAACATAGTCAATATTTCCGTTACTCAGAACGTCTTAAAAAAAATATTAATTCCTGCTATTCCATTTGATTGGGCTAAACCTCTATGTCTTCATTGTCTCCCCCACCTCCCCCAATACATTCTACATTATTCTTAGTTGTTTTCCTTCATGTAGAATTAACCTACAAGAAAAGAAAGTGTTTATTTTGATTCCGATATTTCTGTCCCATTGACTTGCATTGGTTTCCGGTATCGGAATCGGCGATATCCGATATTTTTGGGGTATCGGTCCGATACAATCCGATCCGGTATTTCTCGATATCAGAAGGTATCGCTCAACACTTCTCTTAAAGCAAATAACCAGGATTAAGATAAAAAAATAGCCCTGGCCCCAGATACCTGAGGCTATGTCTACAAATATTTGTCACAGCAGGATCAGTCAGAAGTTGAACATGCAATGGACCCTCTTGTGCTGTATCATGCACAGCAGTCTGTCACATACCCTGCCTGGCTTGCTTTTTAAGCAAATAACCAGGATTAAGATAAAAAAAAAATTTGCCCTGGTCCCTGATACCTGGGGCTATGTCTACAAATATTTGTCACAGCAGGATCAGTCAGAAGTTGAACATGCAATGGACCATCTTGTGCTGTATCATGCACTGCAGTCTGCCTGCCTTGCCTTGAGATGCAGACTCAATCGGAAGTGTTTACATTTAAAAAAATATGGCCTAAGACCACCATTTCCATGGCCAACAGATTGGAGATGGTGGAGTTCAACGTCTTAGCTTTGTCATGTGTAGGATGAAACAATCTTTTACATGACCACAACAGCAGGATTGAGGGCTGGCTAAGGTGCTCAGAGAGGGTGGAATATGGTGAACCGGAAAAACTAGTGGAGCGTGAGTGAGGTGCAGATGTTACAGTGGATTGAGAAACATGCAGTGTGCTCGGTGAAACAAACACAGCAGGCGTGTCCGTATCCGTTACAGCTGATGGGCTGTCACTCAGCCTGACTGGAGTGGGTAAAGAACCAGAGTTTCTGCGATGGGAGACCTGCGTGACAATACTTGGCACGGTAACAGAGGAGGAAGAAGCAGCAGATGCGTTTGATGGGGAAGCAGATGGTTGTTAAGGGGCGCTGGTCTGCATTTCAGCGCGGTAAGATTCCGAGCGCAAAGAATGTTGTTTGAGCATGTGAACGTTCATGCATGTAGTAGTCAAATTATTGCAGTTTTTCCCTCTACTGAGTTTTATCGCAAAGTTTGCAGATAACGTGAGTTGGCTCATCCTTTGCAGTGACGAAAAAGGCCCATGCTAGACAATCCTTGCTGCCCCTGCGAGCTGCAGACCCATGACCGCTGCTGGCCACAGCCACGGTTGTGGCTAAGGATGCAGTGCTCCTCGTGTTTGCATCACTCCGTGTCTGCGCCGAAGGGCAAAATGTAACCTCCTAGTCTTCCTCCTCCACCTCCTCAGATGAGCTACTCGGCTGCGTGACTCTGGGTTCACATCAAGTAGGATCTTCAACCTTGTCATCATCCAATGTGTTATCCCATTCCTCACCCTTAGAGTGACTCCTCTCCTCTTGTTGCCCTGACAGCACAGTACAGTCCGCATGAGCCTCAGGTATCTGAGTCTCATCGGGATCACCTCCCTCCCCTGCAGTTAACGTCTGGTGGGGACGCTGGTGGTTGTAGTCTCCGTGGCGATGACCCGGTCCGTGCCCAGGGTGGTCAAATCAGTGGCAGTCTTATTAGTATGATAATGGTCCGACTACGCCACCCGTGGATTGCGGTCAGTGGGGACCGCCGCTGCAAGGCAGACCGCTGAGGCCGGTGTTGTGTGTGCAGCTAAGAATGGGATGACTCCCCACGGGAGAAGTATAGCCTCAGGGCAGTTGGTGTGGATGATGGGAGTGATGGTGCACGAGCGCAGCAGGAACAACTCAGAGTCTGTGCAGTGCAGTTCAGGGTCTTTACTGGTGTTATAAAGCAGACCCTCCCGGGAGTACTGGTTAGCAGTAGAGGCCTGGTCAGTCTGTGAGCAAGCAGGATCTCCCCTGGCCAGGTGGAGTTGTAGGCCTCCCCGTCTATCTGCACTCTTCCTGGCTACCTTGCTGTATGCGGGTAGAAGTAGCCCACGTCCCTGAGTGTACCGTGTGGTGCTCACCGGTATGGCCGGTGACTTGGGGCCTTCTGTTAGCCTCCGCTCCACGATGGCGGTGCTGGTCCCTTGCTTGTGACCGTGCCTCCGGGCTTCTATGGCCAGAGGACCTGGAATCCCCTGCCGGTTGGATTCTGCTGCTGGACCTGGATGTCCCCACAGCCTCGGACTCCGTGTCCGGTCTTAGTGTCTTCAGCCAGGGCGAGCTATCTGGCTTACAGCGCCTGGCACTCGCTCCTGCTCCTACAGAGCTCCTACTTCTTGCTTTCCCTCTCCAGGCTCTGACTGACCTAATCCCGCCCCAGACCCAGTTTATAAGGGCAGATTCCTCTCCTCCCAGGTCTGGGCGGGCAGTGTTGCATGCTTAGGGCTCCTGACCAGAGAAACCTCCCACTTGCTCTCAGACATAATATTTCTATTACTGTGGTAACCAGACCCCTGGGGTGCCACATTCCCCCCTAGTGAAATTTAGTACTCCAGGACTAAACATATTTTTAAAGAAACATAAATGCAGGGTTATAACAATAACAAGACAACATGAAAAAGTACATTTTGTGGTCATGGCGTTTCCGTAACCGGGTGTCCATATCACCCAAGGTGAAGTTTGTGAGAAGAGGTAGGGGACCTGTCCAAAGAAAACCCCTTGCATTGGCCTTGGGCGTGGCTGCAAGGCTGAAGCTCGCTACTTTGTGCCGCAAGGAGGCCACGCCAGACAGGTTTTCTCTTCCGCGGCCGTCTTCGCAAGAGGCACAATGTGCAACTATCTACAAAATTGTTCCGGTTATCCAGCGTCCATAACCTGTTAGTCCAAAGAACCCTGCAGGGTAACTGAGAAACATAATTAATAACAGGCAACAACAGAAACCATAAAAATTTTCAAGAAACAGGTAAATTTACAGCGCATTACTTTATATTCTCCAGCGAGCGGGCATCTGACCTCTAGTGACTCTAGTGGACCTACGGAGCTCACTAACTGGTCCTTCACTACAGGGTGTAGGAGGTGTTATGGGTAGCTGTCTGCGTACTCTTTGGCTCACTGGGGGCACGGCAGGCTCACTACTAGCAGAGGGTTGATCCTCCTGCGCTGCTGGTGTGGACACTTCTGCCTCCTGGGCCGGCTGCTCTTCCAGCTCTACCTGGTCTTCTGTAGGCACTTGAGGGGCTGGCAGGAGAAAGGTGAGGATGGGCACCACGATAGCATTGTTTACTTGTGTCCAGGACCGGGGAAAGTCTCCGAGTACGGTGCTGATCATTTCCTCCTTTTCCTCTACGGGTTGAGGGTTTTCCTGATCTTCATCCGTGCTTTGCAACTTCTCGGGGCACTTTTTCAGGTGGTCTCTGGAGACAGTGGCTGTGGTCTCTCCTCCATCCCTGCTGATGACGTACACCTTTGGATTATTGTGGCTTGAGGGCAGTACCGTGTACGGGTCCTTTTCCCACTGGTCGTCCAACTTATGGAGCCGCCTTTTTCTTTTCAAGACCTGCTCTCCAGGCACCACGGGAACAGCGGGAGCATGTTGTTTATAAGTCCTCTCCAGCCTTTCTCTTGATTGACAGAGACTTTGCTCGACGCTCTCCTGTACTTTCCGGTACTGCTGCTGCCGTTCTGTATCCCAGTCTGCCTCTGGCGAGGTGTCCTCGGGTGTCAGGACTCCCATATCCAGGTCAACAGGCAGCTTACCAGGTCTTGCTCGCATTAGGTAAGCCGGGGTACAGATGGTGGAACCTACCGGGATGTGGTTATACAGGACCACCAGATCAGGCAGTTTCTCAGGCCACAGGCTGCATTTTTCCAGGGGCAATGTTTTTAGCAGATCTATCACCACCTGGTTCATCTTCTCGCAGAGTCCATTGGTTTGGGGGTGATAGGGCATTGTTCTTATCTTCCGGCAGCCGTACAGGTTGCAGAACTCTTGGAAGACCTCCGCTTCGAAGGCTGGTCCTTGGTCTGTCAACACCTGTTCCGGATACCCGTATGGGTGGCCGAAATGCTGCTGGAAGGCCCTAGCTGCTGTTTGAGCTGTTAAGTCTTTGACGGGGACCACCACTAGGAGCCGGGAGTAGTGATCCACGATGGTTAGGGCGTAGGCATACCCGCTTCTGCTTGGAGCCAGTTTAACATGGTCCCGAGCGACCAATTCCAGCGGCTGCCTGGTGATGATGGGCTGCAGGGGAGTCCTGTGGCTGGCACGGTCCCTTCTTCTTAGATTGCACGGGCCACAGTCTCTACATCATCTCTCAATGGCTCCTCTCATGTCTATGCAGTAGAACCGTTCACGCAGCAGGAACTCCAGCTTCTTCCATCCAAAGTGCCCTGCCCCATTGTGGTAGGCCTCCAGCACCATAGCTGCGTCCCGTCTCGGTACCACAACCTGCCAGATCAGTTCATGTGTCCGGGAATTGACCATTCTGCGGCACAACTTCTCCTTGTAGAGAAACAGTCTGCTTTTTTCCGTCCACAGTTGCTTGGTCTCTTCCGGAGCGTCTGGGTCCAGGCGGGCGTCAGCCTGGGTCAGAATCTCCTTCAACAGACGGACTGCGGGGTCACTGTCTTGCGTCTCCGCCCAGTTGTAGTGGGGTAAGGGGTTGAACGTAGCGGATCGCTGGCCCCTCACACGGTGGGAATACTGGGTAATCCCATGACGGTGGAACGCAGGGAGTTCGACCTCTTCCAGTTCTTCTGGATCTTCCCCTCCGTCCGGTAGGTTTGGCATCCTGGACAGGGCATCCGCGTTGGTATTGGAGAGTCCTGCTCGGTATTTGATCGTGAACTCATAATTGGACAGGCGGGCCATCCATCTCTGCTCCAGGGCACCCAGTCTTGCAGTGTCTAGGTGTGTCAACGGGTTGTTGTCCGTGTACATGGTGAACCTGGAAGAGGCAAGGTAATGCTTAAAACGTTCGGTTACCACCCACACCACTGCCAGGAACTCTAGCTTGAACGAGCTGTAATTCTCAGGGTTTCCTTCCATGGGTCGCAGTTTTCGGCTGGCGTAAGCAATTACCCGTTCTCTCCCCTGCTGGATCTGGGACAGTACGGTTCCTAGCCCGATGTTGCTTCCGTCCGTGTGGAGGATAAAGGGCTGGCTGTAATCAGGGTACGCCAGGATTTCATCCCCCGTGAGGGCCATCTTCAGCTGGCGGAATGACTCCTCTTCCAGCTTTTCCCATCTGAAGGGTGGCTTCTGGTTTTTGGCCTTCCTGGACTGGCCTATCAGGAGGTCCTGCATAGGAGCTGCCTTCTTGGTAAAACCGGGAATGAATCTTCGGTAGTAGCCTACCAACCCGAGGAACTGCCACACTTCCTTTATGCTGGATGGTCTTGGCCAGTCTTTAATCACGGTGATCTTGTCAGGGTCGGGAGCCACTCCGTCAGCACTCACCACGTGTCCCAGGTACTGTATCTTTGGCTTCAGTAGATGACACTTTGAGGGTTTTACCTTTAGGCCATAGTTTGCCAGGGCTTCAAACACTTCTGCCAGGTGTTCCAGATAGTCCTCATAGGTCTTGGAATAGACGATGACATCGTCCAGGTATAATAGGACCGTCTCGAAGTTCCGGTGTCCCAGACAGCATTCCATCAACCGTTGGAAGGTTCATGGTGCGTTGCAGAGCCCGAACGGCATACAGTTAAATTCGCTGAGTCCCATCGGGGTGGTGAATGCGGTCTTCTCCCGGTCCGCCTCTGCTACAGGAACCTGCCAGTACCCGCTAGTGAGATCCAAAGTAGAGAAGAAGTTAGCAGATTTTAATGCAGCTAAGGACTCTTCTATCCTTGGTAACGGGTACGCATGTTTGTGTGTGATACGGTTGACCTTCCTGTAGTCTACACACATTCTCATGGTGTTGTCTATCTTTTTCACTAAGACTAGTGGAGCTGCCCAGGGGCTACAGCTGTCCCGGATTACCCCAGCCTCCTTCATGTCTTTTAGCATCCCCTTGGCGTGCTGATAGTGTGCAGGGGGTACGGGTCGGTATCTCTCCTTTATGGGAGGATGGTCTCCCGTGGGGATGTGATGTTCTACCCCCTTTACTCGCCCGAAGTCTAGCGGGTGTTTACTAAACACTCTCTCGTACTCCTGAACCACCCGATAGACTCCCTGTTTTTGGTGTGAGGGAGTGGAGTCAGTACCCAAATGCAGTTGCTGACACCAGTCCACCATTGGTTTCTTAGAGCCCTTACCTTCCTCTGGTTGAGTTGGAGGCAAGGATTCCATGGCCTTTACAGAGTTCTGGTTGATGGTGAACAATTTGGCTAGCGTGGCATACCGGGGCAGGTGTACTTCTCTCTCCCCGATGTTTATGATGCGAACAGGCACCCTCCCATGGCGTACATCGACCACCCCCCGTGCTGTCAAAATGGTGTGCCTACTGTCTGAGTAGACGGGTTCTACTATCGCTTGGTAGTCTCTACCCCTTAGACCAATAGCTGCCCGGCACCAAATCATCATCTCTCTTTTCGGGGACATGGCAATAGGGAACGGGTCACACATTCTCACGCTACCAATCTCACCACCAGATAGTTCCACCTGTTGCCGTTTCATCAGTGCCCGGATCTCTTTTTGGAGGACATGCTGCTGGCTGGAACTGGAGTTCTGGGCAACCTGTTGCAAATTAAGAATCACCTCTGCAAGACAGTTTTCGATTACGTTAGTACCTAGGGTTAATTTTGGGTGACTCTCGCGACGGTCAATGTCCACAATGATCAGTCCTTGTGCCGGCAGTTCAACTTTACCGACCTTGATGGTCACCTCTTTAAATCCTATCTGTGGCACGGGCTGACCATTGCTGGCGATAATGCTCAGGTCGTCATCTGGGTAGCGGGTTATGTCCGAGTCATTCCAGTACCGCTTGAAGAGCACGTACTGGATGGTAGTCACCTGTGACCCAGTGTCTAGTAGGGCACTCATAGGAATGCCATCCAGTACCACAGGCAAGACCGGACGTCCCCCTACATATTTATCACGCCTGTTCGATGGGCCTGATGATCTTATGCCTGGGGGTTGGCCCTCTACCTCAGGTTGTGCCCGTTTAAATGACAGTACCTTGCCATATGTCCGGGTTGATTGCAGCGGCGGCAGATGGGTTGTCCGTCCTCGTTGTATCGGTCGCTGGGTCTTCCTCTGGCCGGTGGGGTCATCCTCAGTCGGCGCCACGGGACGTCCTCCGGTCCGGATGCCAGCTGGATCTTTCCTGGAGAAGAGACCTGTAAAGACTGCACAGTTCTGGTTAGCGCGGCAAGGCTCTTAGTCAGCTCTTGGACCTAGTGGTGCAGGTCTGTAGCCGGGTTATTGTTCAAAGCCTGCGCATCAGCTCCCACAGGCCCTGCAGACAACGGCGCCGCGTCCTGGTGATAAGTGATAGCAGAGCGCCTGTGGGTCACAGCGCCACCTGTTGCCGGTTCTCAGAGCACCCGGATGGCTCTGTCCTTGAACTGTGCAAAGTCCAGGTCAGAGTCCTGTAAGGCCATTGCCCGCAACTGGGTTCGGTGGGCATTGCACAGTAGACCCTCAATAAATTGTTCGGTCAACAGCTTGTCTTCATTCCCCACACTGTCAGGGTCTGCCTGCTTAATGGCTCCCAGGGCCTCTTGTGGGTTTAGAGCCTAGTCTCTTATACTTTCGCGTGCCTGTTGTTTGCACCCGTAAAATCTGAGTTTTATTTCGGCTGAGGTTCGGGTATCAAATGTGTCCTTCAGCCGGGCTAGTATTTCTCTGACAGTCCTCTTCTTCCTAGGTGGCCAGGACTTTACCTCCCTTTGGGCTGCCCCGATTAACTGGGCCACCAGGATGCTCACTATTTGCTCTTCCGTGAGGGGGTATACCTGGAAGAGGCTATCCAGTCTTTCCCTAAAGTCACTTAGGGTATGTGACTCCCCTGAGTACTGGGGTAGCCAGGTTGCCCCCGGGATATAGGGCATGGTGAATGGCATGACCGCAGCAGCGGTTGCGCTGGCGGCAGCTGTGGTGGTGGAGCTTCCCTCTGTATCCGACATCCTCCTTCCCCCCTAGTGGACCGTGGCCTACCTTGCGATGATCCTCTTCCGTAGGCCGCGGCTCCGCAGTCGATCGTCGGGGTTGAGGACCTTGCGTCGCGCTCCTGTGACGTCAGCGTCGCTCTCTCTCCCTTCCAGGACCATGCGCAGCGTCAAGACGTAAGGCGGGGCTTCAGTTCTCGCGCGCTTTCGATGTCCACGCCCCTCTTCTTCCCGCGCGGCATCCTGAAGATGGCGTCTGATGGCGGGAACCGACTCCGGATGGCGGGAAGACGGCTGCAGATGGCGAGAAGACGGCTGCAGATGGCGGGAAACGGCTGCGGATGGCGGGAAGCTTCTCTCAGGTAAGTGCAAAAGTCTTTTTCAGGCACGCAATACCCGTTGGTGGCGGGTTGGTTTGAATCCTGCCGACTACGCCAAAGTTGACTCGCCCCCTGGGCCTGTGTTGTGCGTGCACGTGTGTGCGGGGAATACCCGGAGCAGGATCGCTGGGGGTTGTAGTCTCCGTGGCGATGACCCGGTCCGTGCCCAGGGTGGTCAAATCAGTGGCAGTCTTATTAGTATGATAATGGTCCGACTACGCCACCCGTGGATTGCGGTCAGCTGGGACCGCCGCTGCAAGGCAGACCGCTGAGGCTGGTGTTGTGTGTGCAGCTAAGAATGGGATGACTCCCCACGGGAGAAGTATAGCCTCAGGGCAGTTGGTGTGGATGATGGGAGTGATGGTGCACGAGCGCAGCAGGAACAACTCAGAGTCTGTGCAGTGCAGTTCAGGGTCTTTACTGGTGCTATAAAGCAGACCCTCCCGGGAGTACTGGTTAGCAGTAGAGGCCTGGTCAGTCTGTGAGCAAGCAGGATCTCCCCTGGCCATGTGGAGTTGTAGGCCTCCCCGTCTATCTGCACTCTTCCTGGCTACCTTGCTGTATGCAGGTAGAAGTAGCCCACGTCCCTGAGTGTACCGTGTGGTGCTCACCGGTATGGCCGGTAACTTGGGGCCTTCTGTTAGCCTCCGCTCCACGATGGCGGTGCTGGTCCCTTGCTTGTGACCATGACTCTGGGCTTCTATGGCCAGAGGACCTGGAATCCCCTGCCGGTTGGATTCTGCTGCTGGACCTGGATGTCCCCACAGCCTCGGACTCTGTGTCCCGTCTTAGTGTCTTCAGCCAGGGCGAGCTATCTGGCTTCCAGCCCCTGGCACTCGCTCCTGCTCCTACAGAGCTCCTAGTTCTTGCTTTCCCTCTCCAGGCTCTGACTGACCTAATCCCGCCCCAGACCCAGTTTATAAGGGCAGATTCCTCCCCTCCCAGGTCTGGGCAGGCAGTGTTGCATGCTTAGGGCTCCTGACCAGAGAAACCTCCCACTTGCTCTCAGACATAATATTTCTATTACTGTGGTAACCAGACCCCTGGGGTGCCACACATGACTCAGTAAGAGTACATGCATTTAAAAATCTACCTCTGTCTAGCTATATGCTGTACCAACGAGTGCTCAGGGCACTATAATATAGTATGTAAACTAGTAGAGATGAGCAGATCATTTGAAATTTGAATTCTTCAGCTTTTGCAGAAAAAAATTGACTTATGGAAAATAAATTCATCAAAAATTTCAAAACTGCAAAAACTCTAATTGCCCAGAAAAACATGTATAACGCTCCCAGATCTCTGGGACTGTACTTAACCCCGTTTCAGCACTTTACTACAAACATAGCCTTATTAATGTCCAAACATACTTCAGTACCAGACTTGTTAGGCTAAATAAATTGTAAAAACAGTCCCAAAAATATCCCTTTTTGGTGCAGATATCTGCCTAGCAGGTGTTTAAATAAAGGGGGTGCAAAGAAAATAAGCTGTGGCTTTTTCACACAGGGTGGTACAAAAAGTATTCCTGTTTGGGAAGGATCAAGAAGCTTTTTCCTTATGTAAATGAGGAAAAGATAGCTTTTCACAAGTCATCCAAAAATTACCTCTTTATTTAGGGAGAAAAAACAGGTGTGCTGTTTTGAAAGTGAAGAAGTAATGGTTTCTCAACTAGCAGTAAAAAAGAATCCTTTTTTGCCATCCACAACAGGATTGCTATGAAAATGATCTACTAGCAATAAAAAAATATCCCTTTTTTGCCATCCACAACAGGATCGCTATGAACATGATTAAAAAATTACAAACACTGTAGGGAAACAAAGTGCACAAGACCAAAATATCATATCTTTAGAAAAAGATATAATATAACCATGTAATATGCTCATCTGAGCGAGTTGTGTAGCTTAATAATGGTTGCTGCTGTCCTGTGGCTGGGGGATGAACTTCACCAGGATGCTTGAAGGAAAAGACAATTCACAGTTTTGGGCTGCACTGACTGAAGTAAAGATCCTTGATCCAATAGTATAAAGGAAGCCTTTGCAGTTGTTTTTTTTAATTATTTTAATATCCTGAGATAATGACTTTTGTGTTTTCATTAGCTGTAAGCCATAATCATCGACATTAACAGAAATAAACACTTGAAATAGATCACTCTGTTTGTAATGACTCTATATAATATATGAGTTTCACTTTTTGTATTGAAGAACTGAAATAAATTAACCTTTCATGATATTCTAATTTAGTGAGATGCACCTGTATATACTGTATATATATTTGCTGCAGCATGCTTTCCAAAAGTCTACAGTGCTCCTCTCAGTTTGCTGTGCCAGTGTTTCTCATTGCTCCTATAGTGTCGCAAGAGAGGAGTGCTAGATAAAGAGAAGTAGTGCCCCATAGCAACTATGCTGCACAGTGCAGAAAACCAAGTGACTACACATCCATGCTAGAAAGTTAATACATTCCTACGGTAGTGCCCCTTCCACAGTGAGAATCCATACTCCAAGTACATAGTGATGAAATATTGATATTGAACTTTTTAACAAGTGACGACAAGCAAGAAGTCTGTGTAAAAACAGGTACTTAGAGGTCACTTTAGGACCACTTTTTTTTTACAGAAAAAAAGCCAAATAATTTGATGAAATGAATTGAAAATCTTACTAACTTTATCTGCTGTACACAAATATAAAAAAAATAAAGATTAGTTATTATTTAAGAGAATAATTGCATATTACACAAAGAAAATCGGCACCAAAAATATTGAACATATTTTGTGCCTAAATCTATACCTCTTGCACATTCACTGATAGATTTGCAGCAGTGTACCAAAGTGTCATAGTCATATCATTCTAAATTGTTTGCTAAGTTACAATATAGGAATGTCCTCCTTATATCCTATGCGATATTTACTTCCTTCCAGTAAGTCTGGAATGTGTGGCATGAGACGTTAAATCAGGATTGACTTTCACTATCTAAACATGGTACACAACATCTAAAGAAGTAGATATAGCATATTATGTAATATTCCTGTAAATTGTGTTCAGCTTCAAAAAACATCTGCCAGAATAATCGATATACCATAGCTGCACTACTTGTTTAGATATAAATAAAAACTGACAACAATTAGAAAATATATTTTGACAGAGAATTTTAGCTGTAAATAGACAACTTTCCTGTAAGTCCTGTTGAGCAGATCTTTTAAAATTCGAATTTGCAGGCTTTCCCAAGTTTTCACAAAAAATGTGATAAAAATACAATTTGATTTTATTAGTTTCAATAGACTTTGAACTCTCTTTAGAGACTATTGAAACCATTTTCAGCCCTGTAATGCAAACACAGCCTTTTTAATATCCGAGTGATCTTAAACAATCTAGCTAGGAGAAAAAGGAAGGTAACCAATTGTAAACAGCAGCCTATTAAGCCACACTCCTCAGTATCAGACTTTGTATTTATTTACATTGTATAAATAGTCCAAAAATTATTCCTTTTGGGGAGCAGATGCATGCTTTGCTGTTGTTTATAAACAGTGGGTGCAAACTGAGGCTATTTGCACAAGCAGTCCAAAAATTATCGCTGTAATTAGGGAGACAAAACAGGTGTACTCTTTTGAAAGTGAAATTATTATTTCTGAACTAGGATAAAAAAATTATCAATTTTTTTTAATACACAGCTCGTTTGCTAATCACAAAATGATTAGAGAGTTACAAAGGCTTTTCTCAAGCTATCCAAAACTTATTTACTTTTAGAGAGCCAAAATAATACTGTTTTCAAAGGGAAGAAGCAATAACTTGTCGCCAAAGTTAGCCCTATTTTGGGAGCTGTTTCATATTTATCATCTGGTATGACATCTGGTCCATAATGTCATATATACTGTAGTTAGTGCTGGTGCCTAGGTTATTTGTAAAATTGTTAATTTTGTAAAAAAAAATTGCACTTGTGTTAGTAAAATAATTTTGGTTTGGTAACTTTAAATGATTTAGCCCTTTTTGATAGTTTGCATCTTTCTGACTTGCCCTGTCCTTGCCCTAGGAACTACACATGTGGGGCATTGTTGACCCTGCAGGGAGCGCATAGTGGTCACCTGGTCATACATGTGATTGGCAACTATGCGCTGTACAAAAGCTTTACCAATTAGAAAACATAGATTTTCCTGGTAATATGCCAATTTCGCCACCTACAAAAAAAATTCTTAAAAATGAACCCAGATGCAGTCACAATAAAATTAAATTTCATTCAAGTTTGTTGTTTATTGTATCAACAAATTGATGTAACATGCTAAAGTTTGTTGTTGAAAAAATGTAGCATTTTGTGCCCTGACCTGGCAGTACAATAAATAATGGCAGCTAGCTATCTTTCATTAAACCTGAGTGCATGCAAATGACTAGCCCCCTGGGCCGTGGGGTACTCGGCAGCCGGGCCTCTTACGGATGCCGGTATGGGGAATATCACGGGGGCTGGCTCGGTCCGTGACCCAGGGCGGTCAGTAAAAAGGGGGATTTCTATTTATACGGGGTTTTTGGAATAGTGTTCATGACTAGAGATGAGCGTTGTTCTACTCGAACTGTTCGCCAATCTCAAATTCGAGCTGTTTTGGGCGGTGTTCGAGCCGTTCGGCGAACACGAACAATTTGAGAAAAATTCGGCTGTTCGAGGTTATGTTCGATAACTGTTCGTGCACCAAAATCATAACTGGATTTTTTCTCAGTAATGATGAAAATTAATGTTAATACGCAGTTTGAGTGTACAGCGGGGTGGGGGGAGGGGCAGGGGATGGATCTCTGCAGGAACAATGAAGATCTCCATTTTTTTTTCTCTTTCCCGCATTTGCAGTGGGGAGGTGCAATCTGTCAGCCTATCAGCAGCGCACACACGGAGCGAAGTGCTTTTTTTCACACAAGCAAGGGCATGTGTGATTGGCAGTGTATGTCACATGTCCTTGCCCTATAAGACCAAGCCATTTTCCCCGTCGCCACCATTTTCTCACTGCTGCAGCTGTGTGTTAGACGGCACCGCTGTTGCTGTGTGCGCTATACCTTGTTAATTTCAAGCCAATTTTCGCACAAATATACAGATAGCTTGGGAGTAGGGAATAGTTGTGATTGCAGTCCTTTTAAGGACTAGGTTACAGCATTTCCTACGACTTTTATCAGGGAGGTCTGTGCTCTTAAATAGATAGGTTGTGGGAGTAAAGACTAGAGATGAGCGTTGTTCTACTCGAACTGCTCGCCAATCTCAAATTCGAGCTGTTTTGGGCGGTGTTTGAGCCGGTCGGCGAACACGAACAATTTGAGAAAAATTCGGCTGTTCGAGGTTATGTTCGATAACTGTTCGTGCACCAAAATCATAACTGGATTTTTTCTCAGTAATGATGAAAATTAATGTTAATACGCAGTTTGAGTGTACAGCGGGGTGGGGGGAGGGGCAGGGGATGGATCTCTGCAGGAACAATGAAGATCTCCATTTTTTTTTCTCTTTCCCGCATTTGCAGTGGGGAGGTGCAATCTGTCAGCCTATCAGCAGCGCACACACGGAGCGAAGTGCTTTTTTTCACACAAGCAAGGGCATGTGTGATTGGCAGTGTATGTCACATGTCCTTGCCCTATAAGACCAAGCCATTTTCCCCGTCGCCACCATTTTCTCACTGCTGCAGCTGCGTGTTAGACGGCACCGCTGTTGCTGTGTGTGCTATACCTTGTTAATTTCAAGCCAATTTTCGCACAAATATACAGATAGCTTGGGAGTAGGGAATAGTTGTGATTGCAGTCCTTTTAAGGACTAGGTTACAGCATTTCCTACGACTTTTATCAGGGAGGTCTGTGCTCTTAAATAGATAGGTTGTGGGAGTAAAGACTAATTGTAATTGGAGTCCTTTTCAGGACTAGGTTACATGAGTTCCTATCAGTTTTTGCCAGGCAGGTCTGTGCCAGTGCTGTGCAAGTTTTTTTCACAGCATTTGGCTGAATCTAGCAAAGCTAATCCTTTTTGGCCTATTGCAGAGTGTGTTAGTCAGTGGAGTAGCCTATCTGTGTTGCAAGATATAACACCTGTGTATAGAATACCAATTTTTTTACTGCACCTAGTGAAGTAAAATCTTTTGGGCATAGCATCATTCTATTAGTCCATCTATACTGACCTCCATCAGGTTGCAAACTGAATATAATTTTTTTCTGCATCTAGCTCTGAAAAAATATTTGGGCTTCTAGCAGTGTGTGGGACTTGGTCTATTAGTCCATCTATACTGACCTCCATCAGGTTGCAAATTAAAAATAATTTTTTTCTGCATCTAGCTCTGAAAAAATATTTGGGCTTCTAGCGGTGTGTGGGACTTGGTCTATTAGTCCATCTATACTGACCTCCATCAGGTTGCAAATTAAAAATAATTTTTTTCTGCATCTAGCTCTGAAAAAATATTTGGGCTTCTAGCAGTGTGTGGGACTTGGTCTATTAGTCCATCTATACTGACCTCCATCAGGTTGCAAATTAAAAATAATTTTTATCTGCATCTACAGTACCTCTGAAAAAATATTTGGGCTTCTAGCAGTGTGTGGGACTATTTGTATTAGTCCATCTATACTGACCTCCATCAGGTTGCAAATTCAAAATAATTTTTTTCTGCATCTAACCCAGCCAATAGTTTTGGCCTAATACCACAGTTTGGCCACTCAGCTCTGCTCGGTTACCATCCATTGTTTTTTTGTGCAAACAACTCCAGAGTTGTGAATTAGTTAACCACCAAAATGAGTGGAAAAAGGCCTGCTGCTGGTGGAAAGGGGAATAGGCATGTTGGGAAGGGGAAAAAAGGTTGTGTCCGTGGGGTAGGTGTTAAAGCAACAGTAACATCTGCAGAAGAAAGACCATCTTCCAGCCAAACTAAAATGTCTACTTCTTTTAGCGGACAATGTGATAAGATCCCTTTCTTATGGCCACGCCAATCGCTACAAATTCCAGATGAGGCACAAAAACAGCAGGTGCTTCAACGGATATCAAGTGCTCCTTTAAGTGGGCTCTCCTCCACATCAACTTCAACATCACAAATACTCCAGTCCTCAAAGGTGTCACCCAAATCGCACTTGCTTCCTCACAGCTCCCAAATCTCCAGCTGCCCGTCTGAGTATGAGGTAGAACAGATGGTTGAGTCTGCAGAGCTGTTTACTCATACTATAGCCTGGGAATCAGAGGTCGACTCCAGCGCTTCTGTGAATCCAGACGAGGAAATGATCTGCACTGATGCCCAGAATCTTTATGAGTCGGATCCAGGACCAGACGCAGAAGGTTCTGACCATAATGTAGACCCTCATTCCCAAACTGTAACTCCTGTTGGTGGAGACAATGAGGAAGACGATGATAAGACTCAAATACCTGATTGGAGCGACAACTTTAGTTTTTTGGCAGGGCAGGAACAGGTTGGCTCTGAGGACGACGGGTGTGATAACGCACAGGGTGATGATGATGAGGTCGGAGATCCCACTTACTGTCAACCCACAGTCAGCCAAGATATGAGGTCAGCAGAGGAGGTGGAGGAAGATGCTAGTGACGACGAGGTCAGGTTGCGCCTTCCTGGACAGAGACGTAGTACTGGAAGCACGTCAACAACTGCATCCTCAAACACAACTCTGCCTCTCACCACAAGTCGTGGTGGCTCTTCAGGTCGCATGGGTGCTAAGCCTTGCATAGCCTGGGCATTTTTTCAGATCGATAAAGATGACCCAACTTATGTTATCTGTAACATTTGTCAGCAAAAGCTAAGTAGAGGCCAAAAAATACATAGTTTGAGTACTTCATGCATGAACCGGCACATGGACATGAAGCATAAGTTGCAGTGGGAAGCTCAGTGTGCTACAATGCGGCCTAGCCGGCCGGGCCAATCACCGTCTGCCATATCTTGTGCATCCGCGGCCTCTTCATCCTCTGTGACTGGGGGGACAGCAGTCACACCTGTTTTGGGGCGTAGACCTGCCACCTCTTTACCCGCAACAGCCAGCGTGATTGGCAGGTCATCATTTTCTTTGGAGGTGGTAACACCAGCTGGTGTTGAGCGCTGTCCGACATCGATAGCACCACCTTTGGATCAAGGCAACCTAACATGTCCGCCTGCATCTTCCTCACAGACCGGCAGTTTGCCGGGGACACCCTTATCAACCCCGTCTAAGCACAATAGCCAGCCCTCGGTCCCTCAGATGTGGACAAGTAAAAGACCATTTCCTCCTAGCCATGAGAAAGCTAAGAGGTTGAATTTCACCATCTGCAAGCTCTTGGCTACAGAAATGCTGCCTTTCCGCCTGGTGGACACAGAGGATTTTCGAGACCTTATGTCCGTCGCAGTGCCCCAGTACCAGATGCCCAGTCGGCACTACTTCTCAAAGAAAGGTGTGCCTGCGCTCCACCAGCATGTCGCACACAACATCACCGCTTCTTCGAGAAACTCTGTGTGTGACAGGGTGCATTTCACCACAGACACTTGGACGAGTAGGCATGGACAGGGGCGTTACATGTCGCTGACTGGGCACTGGGTAACTATGGTGACAGCAGGACAAGGGGCTGCTGTCCAAGTCTTGCCGTCCCCACGAGTTGTGCGTCAATCCTCTTTATGTCAAAGTTCCTCCACTGCTTCTGCCTCCTCAACCTCCTCTCGGTCTTCCACCTGCACCCAAAGCCTGTCTGGTCATGCCACAAGCTTTCTAACTGCGCAGAAGGGATCCTGCACACCTCCTTACTATGCTGGCAGTAGGGCTCAACGTCATCAGGCGGTTTTTACATTGAAATGTCTGGGAAATGTGAGTCACACAGCTGAGGAGTTGTGGTCAGCTCTGGAGAACCAATTTCATGAATGGTTGTCTCCACTGGACCTGAAACCAGGGAAGGCCGTGTGCGACAATGCTGCAAACCTGGGTGCGGCCCTTCACCGGGGCAATGTCACACACGTGCATTATATGGCTCACGTGTTGAACCTGGTTGTCCAGCAATTTTTAGCCCACTATCCCAGACTAGATGGCCTTCTGCAGAGGGCACGGTCGCTGTGTGCTCACTTCCGCCGTTCGCATCCCGCAGCTCAGCGACTTACATCTCTACAGAAGTCGTTGGGCCTGCCACTTCACCGGCTAAAATGCGATGTGCCTACCCGGTGGAATTCAACTCTGCACATGTTGCAGCGACTGTGGCAGCACCGACAAGCCCTGGTGCAATACGTTCTGACGTATAGCCTGGGCCAACGAGATTCAGAGGTGGGGCAAATCACGCTGGAGGAGTGGTCTCAGATCAGGGACCTATGCACCCTTCTGCACAGTTTTGAAATAGCGACGAAGATGTTTAGTGCTGACGATGCCATTATCAGCATGACTATTCCGGTGATTTACATGCTGGAGCACATGTTAAACAGAATTCGGAGTCAGGTGGTGGCACAAGAGGAGGTGGAGGAAGTAGAGGAGGAGGAGTTGTATGCGGAAGGGCTAACATCTGCAAGGTCCAGACGGTCGGCAGCACCAAGGCGGCAGGCATGTGAGGGTGGGGGAGATGGTTTTACCAGGGCGCATGGTAGCAGCCAAACTAGTGAGGAAGGTGCAGGAGCCCAGGAAGAAGTGGAGGACGAACTGATGGAAGACTCATCAGATGAGGGAGACCTTGATCACATTTCTGTTGTGCGAGGTTGGGGGGAGAGGACAGAGGAAGGAAGCATGATTGTTACCTCGCCACCAACACAACAGGGACTTGGTGCTCCTGGATGCGCAACACACATGAGTGCCTTCTTGCTGCACTACCTGCAACATGACCCTCGAATTGTGAGAATTAGAAATAATCCTGACTACTGGGTTGCCACACTGTTAGATCCCCGGTACAAAAGTAAATTTGCAGAAATTATTCCTGCCATAGAAAGGGATGCACACATGCAGGAGTATCAGCAGAGACTGTTGCAGAATCTTACATGTGCTTTTCCACAAAATACCAGTGGTGCACGTAGTGAATCTCACAGTTCCAACTTGCCAACCGTGGGACCGTCAAGTGTTCAGCACTCAAACCGTAACAGAACCACAGTATCTGCTGGTAACATCAATTTTGCGGAATCATTTCACCACTTTTTTAGCCCATCCTTTGCAAGGCCACAGGAGACAAGAAGTCTGACACATAGTCAACGCCTAGAGACGATGGTACAGGAGTATCTCCAAGTAAACATTGAAGCCACGACTGTGTCACTGGACCCTTGCTCTTTTTGGGCTTCCAATCTGGATAAATGGCCGGAGCTAGCCACTTACGCCTTGGAGATCTTGTCATGCCCCGCAGCCAGCGTTCTGTCTGAACGTGTGTTCAGCGCTGCTGGTGGTGTGCTGACAGATAAGCGCACGCGGCTCTCCACTGATAATGTAGACAGACTCAGGTTCATAAAGATGAACAAATCATGGATCCGAAACGACTTTTCTACCCCTGTGTCATCCTGGGGAGAGTAAAAGCTTGATGATTGGTTAAAATCACCCTACCAACCGTTTTAAGCTTTCAAATTACTAATCATGTTTATCTGTATCTTGACTGGAAAATAATTTGGGCTTTGTAGCAGTGTGCAGCACTGATCCTATTAGGCCATCTATACTAAAGCTTCACCAGATTTAAAATTAAAAATAATTTTTAGCTGCATCTAGCCCGGAAAATAATTTTGGGGCTCCGAGATGCGCAAGGCACATAAGTGCCTTCTTGCTGCACTACTTGCAGCATGACCCTCATATTGTCAGAATTCGAAGTAATCATGACTACTGGGTTGCCACACTCTTAGATCCCCCAAACTTTTCGATCAACCTTTTCATTTTAATAAAGACCAAAAAAATGGTCATTTTTGAAATTATAAGCATTAGCAGGTTGTTAGAAACTGAAATCAAACAGTTTTCAACTCAAAACTTTATTCTAGGTGATGTTACATTTTCACATAGGACCCCTTGTTCGAAAGGAGCTTCTGAACTCTCTCGTCCATTGAATTTGTCAGGTTTTGGATGGTTTCTGCTTCAATTGTTTTGCATGAGGACAGAATACCCTCCCAGAGCTGTTGCTTAGATGTGAACTGCCTCCCGCCATCATAGACACTCCTTTTAATGATGCTCCAAAGGTTCTGAATGGGGTAGAGGTCAGGGGAGCATGGGGGTCACACCATAAGTTTGTCCCCTTTTATGCCCATATCAGCCAGAGATGCAGATATTTTATGTGCAGCATGAGATGGTGCATTATCATGCAGAAAAATGATCTTGCTGTGAAATACACGGTTCTTCTTCTTGAACCATGGCAGGAAGTGCTGTTTGAGAAAATCCACATACATTATGGAGTTCATCTTTAGCGCCTTCAGGGATCCTAAAGGGGCCGACAATCTCTCTCCCCATGATTCCAGCCCAAAACATTACTCCACCTCCTCCTTGTTGGCGCTGTAGCCGTGTTTGCGTGGGGTGTCCATCAACCAGCCATCCTCCACTCCATCCATCTGGACCATCGAGCGCTGCACGGCACTCATCCGTGAACAAAACAGTTTTGAAATCAGTCTTCATGTAATGTTTGGCCCACTGGAGCCGTTTCTGCTTGTGTGAAGTGGATAGAGGAGGTCGACAGGATGGCGCATGCACAGCTGCAAACCTCTGAAGGACCCTGCATCTTGTTGTTCGGGGGACGTTGGAGGCACAAGCAGCTTCAAAAACTTGTCTGCTGCTATGACAAGGCTTTTTTGCCGCTGCTCTTTCAACCTGACGTAATTGCCTGTAGGAAAGAGTCCTCAATTTGCCCTTATCAGCACGCACACGTGTGTACTGTGAATCAGCTACATACTTCTTGATTGCCAAGACACTTCATCCTGATCATCGCACAATGTTGATTGTAGTCATGCCTTGACCTAAACACTCCACAATTTGTTGCTTCTCAGCAGCCGACACATCCTTTTTCTTTCCCATTTTGGCAGAAAATGTAGGCTGCTTAATAATGTGAGAGAGCCTTCTTAAGTAGTCTTGCCTTTCATTGGACACACCTGCCAAACTAATTAGCACAGGTGTCTGCAATTGCTTACAGTGATATAAAGAGCCCTGACACACATCACCATCAATGAGTTTAACTGACAAACAAACAAATTCTTCCCTTATCACTCCTAAACACTTTTTGTATAATAATTTGGAACGCAGTGTACATGTGCTTTTCCACAAAACACCAGTGGTTCACGTAGTGAATCTTACAGTTCTAACTTGCCAACCGTGGTCTGTATGGAGTTGTTCAATAAAGGGCCCAAAATTAAGATAACATAGATGGGAGAGGTCTCTATGAATAGGAATTCCTAAGTATTTGATACCCTGTGAGGGCCAGGCAAAGGGAAAGTTGGACTGGATGGAATCCTATATGGATTTGGGGAGGGAGACATCGAGGGCCTCAGACTTCGCTGCATTGATTTTAAAATTTTACCATGTAACAAAGCAATGTATTTCAGCCATAACAGCATGGATGGATATATGTGATTGAGTGATATATACTAGGACATCATCAGCAAATAGAGAGCACTTGTACTCGGTGCCTCCCACCTCAATCCACCTAATATTGGGGTTATGGCGAATTAATGAGAGCAGGTGCTCCGTCACTAGGATGTATAAGAGAGGGGACAGAGGACATCACTGCCTTGTCCCATTGGTGATTGTGAAAGGTGATGAAAATGTTCTGACGCACCCCCTGGGCCTTGGGACACCCGGAGCCGGACCCTTTTTGGTGGATGCTGGTGGTTGTAGTCTTCGTGGCGGCGACCCAGTTCCGTGGCTCAGGGCGGTCAAACCAGTGGCGGAACTATTTATGTGGTTTTCATGTTTAAATGTCCGACTACGCCACCCGTGGATTGCGGTCAGAGTGAACCGCCGCTACAGGGCAGACCACTGAGGCTGGTGTTGTGGGTGCAGCAGAGCGTAGCATAACTCCCCACGGGAGGAGTATAGCCTCAGGGCAGTGTATGCGGAGGATGGGGGTGATGGTGCAGGGCAGCAGCAGTAACGACACGGAGTCAGTGATGCAGTTCAGGGCCTTTACTCACAGTTCTTATTATCCAGACCACGTCTGCAGGTAACGGCTGCCCACGTCGTACTGTGCTCACCAGGTGAGGGGCTCAGACAACTCCCAAATAACTTTGGAGCACTTCACAGGACCCCCTTTGTGTGTCCTTTGTCTGGCCTTTCTTACCAACACTTCTGTCCGGCTGCCTCGGGCCTCCTCTTGGTAAACTTGGCGCCAGTTTCCCTGACCCTATGTGGTGCCTTCCTAGCGGGTGTAGCGAGGGGCTGCACCACATAAAATGTCAGAGCCTCCGGTTTCTAGCTGAGAGTCGTTTCCTGCCTCCACTAGTTCGGGGACCGGTCTCCCCCTTTGGCCTGACCCCTCCACGCAGGTGGATTCGGGCGTGCGGTGGCGACTCGCCCGTCCGCACCCCTGGGATCCCTTCATTCCTCGTTCCTGGAGCCTTCTCCGCTCCTCTTCCTTCCTTCTCCCTCTTCCAGGCCTGGGCCTCTGTTACTAGGCCCGCCTCCGGAGCAGAGCTCATGCAGAGCCCCTGCTCCCTGCCACTTCTGCTCAGACTTCTCTGCATTGAACTAAGATGGTGCCCACCTTTTATACTCCCTTCTCAATGCACCCAGGAACTGCTTCCTCCCTGCTCCTGCACTACAGGGTTCCCCTTCCTCAGTGTTCCCTCCCCCCACTCCAGCCAGGGACAGGGACTGTCGTGCCCATCTCAGGGGCATATTGGTCGCCCTGCCCCACGGCAATGTGGTGTAATGCATGCAGGTGTCGGGTCCTGATCCACACTCCATCCTTACCTGAGAGTGAGATATCACACCTCTGGGTGAGGTGCAATACGTCTGTAGCAACCGAGCCCTCAGGGTGCTACAGTTCCATTTATCTTCAGCCTAGGTGACGTATTGCGATACAGGGCCGTGATTTTGGCTATAAAAGGGTCCCCTAGACCCCTACCCCAAGCTTTTTAAGAGAATCATATATGGCGTGCCAGGAGACTCTATGGAATGCTTTCTCAGCATCCAACGAGAGTATCTAATTACAAATTTTTAACTGCATCTAGCCCAGGAAATACTTTGTGCCTAGTAGCAGTGTCTGCTAGTGAGCGGATTATCCCGGCTGTTAAGCAAGCTGCACCACCTGTAGTTTAGACACTTAATTTTTTCAAAGGAAATGCTTCGGGACCATGGGATACTTAGTGAAGAGCATCAGGAGGCACCCCAAGGCATAGGGGCTGGGACTGGCAGTAGGATGCCTTGCGGTGGACAGCCGAGCTCGATCCTTATAAAAGCTTTTTAACTGCAGCAGCTTTAGTGGACGCTACTGGAGCTGGAATTACCGCGGCTGCTGGCATGAGACTTGCCCTCCAATAGATCTTTGTAAATGGATTTAAAGTGTATTCATTCAAATTAGAGAGACAATTTAAATTAAAAAGCTTAGAGCTGCCTCCACCACAGGGGGGCTCGCTCGACCCACCAGCGGACAGGCACCAGTATTGGGAGAGGGGGGCTGGCCGTCAGGGTTCACCGCGGCTCTGGCACAAACCCCGCGACACGGAGGTGGCACGGGCAGGAGCGGACTGGCCGTGTCGGCTTCTCACTTTTTGGATTTTAGAAGGGCATGACATGCCTATATCTGTGTCTCCCCCTCCTTTTACTCCTCCACCTCTTTTATTTTCGCATGACTATATGTACTTGTCACTTTTCCATGTGTTAGTTATGTCTTCTGAGCAGTTTGTCAGCTTTTGGACACCTTTGAAGGTGTTTTCTATGTGTTTCTATGTGTTTTTGTTTGCCTGCCATTGGTTTTAACGGTGTTCGAAGGTGTTCGACGAACAGTTCGACGAACAGTTCGGCAAACACACGGGTGTTCGACGAACCGAACCGAACTCGAACACTACGGGGGTGGCTCAACACTATTCATGACGCCACCTGTGGATTGCGGCTACAGGTTGCCGCCGCTGCGGAGCAGTCCTCTGGAGCTGGTGTTACGGCAGCAGGAATGGTGTGGCTCTCCACAGGTAGAGCTAGCTCCAGAGCAGTGTAGGATGTGAAAGGTTGCGCTGGGCGTTGTGGTGCAGGGAGGGAGAGATGGTGCAGATTAAAGAAGGGACGGATACTGTGCGGTGCAGTCATCCGAGTTTTTACTCACAGTTCTTATGACAGTTCCACTGGTGCACTGTACTGGTGCCAGCCTCCCACATCACACTGCGTTCACCAGGCAGGGGTTCAGCACTTCCTCAGGCAGATTGGGAGTACCTGACAGAACCCCATTTTCTTGTGTTCCTAGTTAGACCGTCTTCATGCTGGGTCTTTCTCCCTCCTGCCCTGCGCTTCTGACTCTCAATCCTGCTCGGGTGCTCTGAAGTCCCTCCTGTCTCGTCGGAGTTCCCAGACCTGCTTGACCCTCACGGTGATTAGAATGAGGCTTCGGCAACTGACTATGTAAGCCAGAAGCCTCCGATTTTCCCAGCCGAGACTTGGAGTTACACGGCTGGACCAGGGGCCGGTCCCCTTCTTGCGACCTACGATCCCTCTGTCTTCTGACAGATGCGGAGCGTACGGGTGCCATCCTGCACTCGCCGTACCCCCTAGGATCCCTTCCTTAGAATGGAGCCTACTCCTCTGCTCCCCACCTGGGCCTCTAGGACTGGGCCCTACTTGTGGAGCAGAGCTCCTAGAGAGACTCTGCTCCCTGACTGACTTCACCACTGACTAACTTGCCACCCTAAGATGGCTTCCCTTTATATATCTTACACTATAGTGCTCCCCTTAACTGCTTCCTCCACCCACACCCACTACTGGTTCCCCCCTACCTCTGGGATCCCCCCACTCCAGCCAGGGACAGGGCTCAGCAGGAACACACATTGCATCTTGCCCTTCCTGCCGGCCTGGAGCAGTGTAGTGTTGGATGCAGGTGTTGGGGTTCTCGGCAGCACTCCCTCCTTACCTGAGAGAAGGGAATACCACACCTCTGAGTGAGGTGCAGTACCTCTGTGGCGACTGAACCCTCAGGGGTGCCACACTCCCCCCTGGTAAAACACAGCACATCCGCGGGCTGGAACTGAGAAAAACAGGGTATATTACAGACATGCAAATTTTTAAGAATGCATTCGCATACAAGACTATAACAAAAACATTTCTTCCCTTTATGGGAGGCACATCACTTTAACGTTGCAGGTTATATTTATCAACATTATAAAACACTTTTCACTGGCATATATACATCTTCATGTAAAACATTTTCAAACATCTTGCAGTAAGATCCCAAGCAGGGTGTCCATCTTACTGGTAACCGAGTGCAAATGTAGCAGCGTGAGGGACCGGTCCGCAAATCCTCAACGTAGGCCCTGGGCGTGGCTTCCGGGCATAAGTGATACTTGTACTGGACCACGTCTTCCGCCACGCCAAACGGGTTTTTCTTCTGTGATCATATGTTGCTAATATAAAACCAATAGGGTGCACTTTAAGAACTGCAGAACTATTTACACAATCAGTTCTTGGCTGTTCACAGTCCCCAGCCTGGAGTCTATATACCATGACGGGTAATTATGAAAACACACTCACTATTAGAAACTGGTGGTACCCTTACGGGTGACTATCTATAGTTAGTCCCAACTACTGGCCTAGTAGTGGTGTCCCCGCCTGGGGTACTGCTGGTTCTTTCCTGACCCAGCCGGGTCATAAGGTATGTCCTGCGGGGGGGGTGTCCTCGATGACACGGTACACTTGCAGGGCGTACCACCCATGCTCCCTGTGGCGACGAGTGTAAGTGACACGGTCACTGGGATACAGGTTCCGGTTGGGATGGCCCTGTTCCAGGTGGGGCTCGACATCCCGCCGATTTACAAAAATGTCTCTGTCGAACTGGGGAAGCCATTTTGCTCCGGGGATGTACGGCAGGGCCATGGGTATCAACAGAGTAACGACCCCTGCTGGTGGGGCGGCCGCTCTGACCTGTGCAGCGCCAGGCGCAAGTTGAGCATCAGGAGTGTTAACCGATGCTCCGGCGGCTTGCCGGTCGTCGGCCATGGTTGCGCCCCCCTAGTGAACCGGAGCCTACCTTCTTCACCTTTTTATCAGGTAGGCCGCAGCTCCGCGGGCGACGGTCTTCTTCAGGACCTTGCGTCGCTCGCATCTGACGTCAGAGCGTCCTCTCGGCTCCTTCCAGGACCTGACGCTTCCTGGTTCGACTTCAGGGGCGGGGCGTGTCCTGGGCTTCACGCGCTTCCCGCGGTTATGCCTCTCCGATTCCCGCGGTTACGCCCCTCCTTTTCCCGCGCGGTGACAGGAAGATGGTGGACAATGGCGGGAAATCTCGGAAATGGCGGGAAAACTTCACCACAGTGAGTATTACAGTCTTTTAAGGCGCACAGTACCCGGTGGCGATGGGCACGGAATCCTGTTCGTGACGCCAAGACTGACTCGCCCCCTAGGCCGTGGGGTACTCGGCAGCCGGGTCTCTTATGGATGCCAGTATGGGGAATATTACGGTGGCTAGCCCGGTCCGTGACCCAGGGCGGTCAGTAAAAAGGGGGATTTCTATTTATACGGGGTTTTTGGAATAGTGTTTGTGACGCCACCTGTGGATTGTAGCTACAGTGTGCCGCCACTGCGGAGCAGTCCTCTGGAGCTGGTGTTACGGCAGCAGGGATGGTGTGGCTCTCCACAGGTAGAGCTAGCTCCAGGACAGTGTAGGATGTGAAAGGTTGCGCTGGGCGTTGTGGTGCAGGGAGGGAGAGATGGTGCAGATTAAAGAAGGGACGGATACAGTGCGGTGCAGTCATCCGAGTTTTTACTCACAGTTCTTATGACAGTTCCACTGGTGCACTGTACTGGTGCCAGCCTCCCACGTCACGCTGCGTTCACCAGGCAGGGGCTCAGCACTTCCTCAGGCAGATTGGGAGTACCTGACAGAACCCCATTTTCTTGTGTTCCTAGCTAGACCGTCTTCATGCTGGGTCTTTCTCCCTCCTGCCCTGCGCTTCTGACTCTCAATCCTGCTCGGGTGCTCTGAAGTCCCTCCTGTCTCGTCGGAGTTCCCAGACCTGCTTGACCCTCACGGTGATTAGAATGAGGCTTCGGCAACTGACTATGTAAGCCAGAAGCCTCCGATTTTCCCAGCCGAGACTTGGAGTTACACGGCTGGACCAGGGGCCGGTCCCCTTCTTGCGACCTACGATCCCTCTGTCTTCTGACAGATGCGGAGCGTACGGGTGCCATCCTGCACTCGCCGTACCCCCTAGGATCCCTTCCTTAGAATGGAGCCTACTCCTCTGCTCCCCACCTGGGCCTCTAGGACTGGGCCCTACTTGTGGAGCAGAGCTCCTAGAGAGACTCTGCTCCCTGACTGACTTCACCACTGACTAACTTGCCACCCTAAGATGGCTTCCCTTTATATATCTTACACTATAGTGCTCCCCTTAACTGCTTCCTCCACCCACACCCACTACTGGTTCCCCCCTACCTCTGGGATCCCCCCACTCCAGCCAGGGACAGGGCTCAGCAGGAACACACATTGCATCTTGCCCTTCCTGCCGGCCTGGAGCAGTGTAGTGTTGGATGCAGGTGTTGGGGTTCTCGGCAGCACTCCCTCCTTACCTGAGAGAAGGGAATACCACACCTCTGAGTGAGGTACAGTACCTCTGTGGCGATTGAACCCTCAGGGGTGCCACACTCCCCCCTGGTAAAACACAGCACATCCGCGGGCTGGAACTGAGAAAAACAGGGTATATTACAGACATGCAAAATTTTAAGAATGCATTCGCATATAAGACTATAACAAAAACATTTCTTCCCTTTATGGGAGGCACATCACTTTAACGTTGCAGGTTATATTTATCAACATTATAAAACACTTTTCACTGGCATATATACATCTTCATGTAAAACATTTTCAAACATCTTGCAGTAAGATCCCAAGCAGGGTGTCCATCTTACTGGTAACCGAGTGCAAATGTAGCAGCGTGAGGGACCGGTCCGCAAATCCTCAACGTAGGCCCTGGGCGTGGCTTCCGGGCATAAGTGATCCTTGTACTGGACCACGTCTTCCGCCACGCCAAACGGGTTTTTCTTCTGTGATCATATGTTGCTAATATAAAACCAATAGGGTGCACTTTAAGAACTGCAGAACTATTTACACAATCAGTTCTTGGCTGTTCACAGTCCCCAGCCTGGAGTCTATATACCATCACGGGTAATTATGAAAACACACTCACTATTAGAAACTGGTGGTACCCTTACGGGTGACTATCTATAGTTAGTCCCAACTACTGGCCTAGTAGTGGTGTCCCCGCCTGGGGTACTGCTGGTTCTTTCCTGACCCAGCCGGGTCATAAGGTATGTCCTGCGGGGGGGGGTGTCCTCGATGACACGGTACACTTGCAGGGCGTACCACCCATGCTCCCTGTGGCGACGAGTGTAAGTGACACGGTCACTGGGATACAGGTTCCGGTCGGGATGGCCCTGTTCCAGGTGGGGCTCGACATCCCGCCGATTTACAAAAATGTCTCTGTCAAACTGGGGAAGCCATTTTGCTCCGGGGATGTACGGCAGGCCATGGGTATCAACAGAGTAACGACCCCTGCTGGTGGGGCGGCCGCTCTGACCTGTGCAGCGCCAGGCGCAAGTTGAGCATCAGGAGTGTTAACCGATGCTCCGGCGGCTTGCCGGTCGTCGGCCATGGTTGCGCTCCCCTAGTGAACCGGAGCCTACCTTCTTCACCTTTTTATCAGGTAGGCCGCAGCTCCGCGGGCGACGGTCTTCTTCAGGACCTTGTGTCGCTCGCGTCTGACGTCAGAGCGTCCTCTCGGCTCCTTCCAGGACCTGACGCTTCCTGGTTCGACGTCAGGGGTGGGGCGTGTCCTGGGCTTCACGCGCTTCCCGCGGTTATGCCTCTCCGATTCACGCGGTTACGCCCCTCTTCTTCCCGCGCGGCGACAGGAAGATGGTGGACAATGGCGGGAAATCTCGGAAATGGCGGGAAAACTTCACCACAGTGAGTATTACAGTCTTTTAAGGCGCACAGTACCCGGTGGCGATGGGCACGGAATCCTGTTCGTGACGCCAAGACTGACTCGCCCCCTAGGCCGTGGGGTACTCGGCAGCCGGGTCTCTTATGGATGCCAGTATGGGGAATATCACGGTGGCTAGCCCGGTCCGTGACCCAGGGCGGTCAGTAAAAAGGGGGATTTCTATTTATACGGGGTTTTTGGAATAGTGTTTGTGACGCCACCTGTGGATTGTAGCTACAGTGTGCCGCCACTGCGGAGCAGTCCTCTGGAGCTGGTGTTACGGCAGCAGGGATGGTGTGGCTCTCCACAGGTAGAGCTAGCTCCAGGGCAGTGTAGGATGTGAAAGGTTGCGCTGGGCGTTGTGGTGCAGGGAGGGAGAGATGGCGCAGATTAAAGAAGGGACAGAGGCAGTGCGGTGCAGTCATCCGAGTTTTTACTCACAATTCTTATGACAGCTCCACTGGTGCACTGTGCAGGTGCCAACCTCCCACGTCGCGCTGCGTTCACCAGGCAGGGGTTCAGCACTTCCTCAGGCAGATTGGGAGTACCTGACAGAACCCCACTTTCTTGTGTTCCTAGCTAGACAGTCTTCACGCTGGGTCTTTCTCCCTCCTGCCCTGCGCTTCTCACTCTCAATCCCGCTCGGGTGCTCTGAAGTCCCTCCTGTCTCGTCGGAGTTCCCAGACCTGCTTGACCCTCACGGTGATTAGAATGAGGCTTCGGCAACTGACTATGTAAGCCAGAAGCCTCCAAGCCGAGACTTGGAGTTACACGGCTGGACCAGGGGCCGGTCCCCTTCTTGCGGCCTACGATCCCTCTGTCTTCTGACAGATGCCGGGCGTACGGGTGCCGCCCTGCACTCGCAGTACCCCCTGGATCCCGTTCTTAGAATGGAGCCTACTCCTCTGCTCCCCACCTGGGCCTCTAGGACTGGGCCCTACTTGCGGAGCAGAGCTCCTAGAGAGACTCTGCTCCCTGACTGACTTCACCACTGACTAACTTGCCACCCTAAGATGGCTTCCCTTTACATAGCTCACACTATAGTGCTCCCCTTAACTGCTTCCTCCACCCACACCCACTACTGGTTCCCCCCTACCTCTGGGTTCCCCCCACTCCAGCCAGGGTCAGGGCTCAGTAGGAAAACACATTGCATCTTGCCCTTCCAGCCGGCCTGGAGCAGTGTAGTGTTGGATGCAGGTGTTGGGGTTCCGGGCAGCACTCCCTCCTTACCTGAGAGAAGGGGAAACCACACCTCTGGGCGAGGTGCAGTACCTCTGTGGCGACTGAACCCTCAGGGGCGCCACACAAATCTTTAGCAAAAGGCAGCACATACTAAAACAAAACCAAAATGGATTTTCCTGGGAAATATGTTAAGGAACATTCTTTCCAGGATAATGATTTGTATATAAGGCAAAATAAATAACCAAAAACAAAAATACTCCTCCACACCTTGGGCTATGTTCACACGTAGCGTTTCTGATGCCTTTTTTCACTTTTGCATTGCTTTCAGCCGTGACAAATGCATTCACCAGGAAATGTCATTTTAACATTTTACAACCTTATCTGGCCATGTGGTGTGTGAGATATCATCAGACACATCGTGTTTCATTTATGAAGGAGGGACTCTGAAAGTCACAAAGCCTATTTTTATAGGGCCATCAGGTGGCCTTTACTATTCTTAAAGGACCAGCAGTCGGCCCTCACTATTCTTAAAGAGCCATCAGCCGGCTATGTTTCATTGTTCCCATTACTAAAGAGTGGGTCTCCTATACTGATATTGCTGTGCAGTGAGTGCCAGGGCTGCCCAAAATTTGGACGCACCGCAATACCACTTTGAATATTTGAATGCACTCCAATACCCCTTTGAAGAGACTTAGAGGAGGGGCTCCGGAAAACAATGTTCCCACTATTAGGAAGTAGGTCTTCCACTGTGTTTGCCTATTCAGTGAATGCAAGGGTTACCACAAATTTGGAGGCGCTTCAATGCCCCTTGGAAGAGACATGAAGGTCAGAGGGCCTCCTCAAAACAATGTTCCCATTATTAGGAAGTGGGTCTTCCATAGTGTTGATTTATGCAGTGAATGCAAGGGTTGCCAAAAATTTGGAGGCACTCCAATGCCCCTTGGAAGAGTCGTGGAGGAGGGCCTCATAAAGAAATGTTCCCATTAGAAAGAAGTGGGCCTCCTATACTTGTAATGCCCATGCACTAAGTGTATGGGCTGACAAACATTTACCCCTGGGGGGTACACATGAACATACTGTATAAAAAAAATTTTTTACAGGCATCATAAACACACTTTAAAAAAATTATGTGGGTGTTGCATCACGGACCACGGTCACCCTGGTGATATGGTGGTGGAGGATGAGGAGAAGGAGGAGGACAAGAGCAAATAGCCAAAATCAGGAAGCGTATACCCATGTGTGGGTGTGAAAAGGTGCATGGGAATACACCTCCCAAGAAAAGACACTGGATTTGAGTTTATGTTACGCTGATATCATTCGGTGTTGTTGAGAAGTCTGGCCCAATCCAGCCCTTGTCATTTTTATAAGAGTCAGCCTGTCAGCATTTTCAGTTGACAGGCAGATGCGCTTATTAGTTATAATTCCACCAGCGGCATTAAAAACCCGCTCTGATAAAACGCTGGTGGCAGGGCAGGCCAGGACCTCCAAGGCGTAGAGAGCCAGTTAATTCCACCTATCCAGCTTGGATACCCAATAATTATAAGGCACAGAAGAATCACGGAGGACATTGGTACAGTCGGCAAGGTACTCCCTCAGCATCTTCCCAAACTTTGTACTCCTTGTGAGAGTACCCCATGCCTCTGGGCCTGTGCGATCTGAGGGGCTGAGAAAACTCTCCCAGAACTTTGACAGTGTTCCCCTGCCTCTGCTGGATTGAAGTTGTGTCTCTCTCGCCTGTACTCCTTGGTTGTCCAACGAAGTGTGCCCTCTGCCGCCAGCGTTTTCAGATTGGAATTTTTTTAATAGCTCCGCAACAAGGGCCTTCTGGTACAGCCCCATTTTTTTAGACATGTCCGCCTCAGGAATTAGACATATAAAATTCTCCTTGTAGCGTGGGTCTAGAATTGTCACCAACCAGTAATGACTGTCACCCAAAATTTTGAGAACGCGAGGGTCATGGGAAAGGCAGCGTAACATAAACTCAGCCATGCATGCCAGACTGCTAACAGGCAAGACTTCCGTGTCCTCACCAAGAGGATGACTGACCATGCTCTCCTCCTCCTCCTCTCCGTCCTCTGGCCATCCACGCTGAACAGATGGTATGACAGCTGTGCAACTGGTACCGTCTATAGTGCATGAAATTAGCTCTTGTCCTTCCTCCTCCTCCTCCTCTTCCTCATTGTCACCCAATCCACGTTGGGATGAGATGAGGCTGGGCTGTGTGTAATCACCCTGTATGTTTCCTAGCTCCATCTCATCGTGCTCCGCCTGCAATGCATCCTCCTTGATTGTGAACATAGTTCGTTTCAGAAGACAGAGAAGCGGGATGTTGATGTTAATTATGGCGTCACCGCCGCTCACCATCTTGGTGGAATCCTCAAAGTTTTGGAGGATGGCACATATGTATGGCATCCATGTCCACTCCTGAGGTCTTAAGTGTGGAGTCTGAACTGAATACCGACGGCCTTGTTGATGCTGGTACTCAACAACTGCCCTCTTCTGCTCACAAATCCTTCCCAACATCTGCAGTGTAGAGTTCCAACGCGTGGGGACATCACACACCGGTCTGTGAGCTGGAAGCGCTAAAACATGGCAAGGGCGGTGGAAGCTGTAGCTGACTTTCTAAAATGGGCACACATACGGTGTTCTTTAACAAGCAGATCTGGCAGCTCCAGGTAGGATGTGAGAAACCGCTGAACCACGAGGTTAAGCACATGGGCCATGCATGGTACGTGTGTGAGCTCGCTTCGCCTCAGAGCCGCCACCAGGTTCCGGCCATTGTCACACACGACTAGAGATGAGCGTTGTTCTACTCGAACTGTTTGCCAATCTCAAATTCGAGCTGTTTTGGGCGGTGTTCGAGCCGGTCGGCGAACACGAACAATTTGAGAAAAATTCGGCTGTTCGAGGTTATGTTCGATAACTGTTCGTGCACCAAAATCATAACTGGATTTTTTCTCAGTAATGATGAAAATTAATGTTAATACGCAGTTTGAGTGTACAGCGGGGCGGGGGGAGGGGCAGGGGATGGATCTCTGCAGGAACAATGAAGATCTCCATTTTTTTTTCTCTTTCCCGCATTTGCAGTGGGGAGGTGCAATCTGTCAGCCTATCAGCAGCGCACACACGGAGCGAAGTGCTTTTTTGCACACAAGCAAGGGCATGTGTGATTGGCAGTGTATGTCACATGTCCTTGCCCTATAAGACCAAGCCATTTTCCCCGTCGCCACCATTTTCTCACTGCTGCAGCTGCGTGTTAGACGGCACCGCTGTTGCTGTGTGCGCTATACCTTGTTAATTTCAAGCCAATTTTCGCACAAATATACAGATAGCTTGGGAGTAGGGAATAGTTGTGATTGCAGTCCTTTTAAGGACTAGGTTACAGCATTTCCTACGACTTTTATCAAGCAGGTCTGTGCTCTTAAATAGATAGATTGTGGGAGTAAAGACTAATTGTAATTGGAGTCCTTTTCAGGACTAGGTTACATCAGTTCCTATCAGTTTTTGCCAGGCAGGTCTGTGCCAGTGCTGTGCAAGTTTTTTTCACAGCATTTGGCTGAATCTAGCAAAGCTAATCCTTTTTGGCCTATTGCAGAGTGTGTTAGTCAGTGGAGTAGCCTATCTGTGTTGCAAGATATACCACCTGTGTATAGAATACCAATTTTTTTACTGCACCTAGTGAAGTAAAATCTTTTGGGCATAGCATCATTCTATTAGTCCATCTATACTGACCTCCATCAGGTTGCAAACTGAATATAATTTTTTTCTGCATCTAGCTCTGAAAAAATATTTGGGCTTCTAGCAGTGTGTGGGACTTGGTCTATTAGTCCATCTATACTGACCTCCATCAGGTTGCAAATTAAAAATAATTTTTTTCTTCATTTAGCTCTGAAAAAATATTTGGCTTCTAGCAGTGTGTGGGACTTGTTCTATTAGTCCTTCTATACTGACCTCCAGCAGGTTGCAAATTGAATATAATTTTTTTCTGCATCTAGCTCTGAAAAATTATTTGGGCTTCTAGCGGTGTGTGGGACTTGGTCTATTAGTCCATCTATACTGACCTCCATCAGGTTGCAAATTAAAAATAATTTTTTTCTGCATCTAGCTCTGAAAAAATATTTGAGCTTCTAGCAGTGTGTGGGACTTGGTCTATTAGTCCATCTATACTGACCTCCATCAGGTTGCAAATTAAAAATAATTTTTTTCTTCATTTATCTCTGAAAAAATATTTGGGCTTCTAGCAGCGTGTGGGACTTGTTCTATTAGTCCATCTATACTGACCTCCATCAGGTTGCAAATTAAAAATAATTTTTTTCTGCATCTAGCTCTGAAAAAATATTTGGGCTTCTAGCAGTGTGTGGGACTTGGTCTATTAGTCCATCTATACTGACCTCCATCAGGTTGCAAATTAAAAATAATTTTTTTCTGCATCTAGCTCTGAAAAAATATTTGGGCTTCTAGCAGTGTGTGGGACTTGGTCTATTAGTCCATCTATACTGACCTCCATCAGGTTGCAAATTGAATAAAAAAATTTTCTGCATCTAGCTCTGAAAAAATATTTGGGCTTCTAGCGGTGTGTGGGACTTGGTCTATTAGTCCATCTATACTGACCTCCATCAGGTTGCAAATTAAAAATAATTTTTTTCTGCATCTAGCTCTGAAAAAATATTTGGGCTTCTAGCAGTGTGTGGGACTTGGTCTATTAGTCCATCTATACTGACCTCCATCAGGTTGCAAATTAAAAATAATTTTTTTCTTCATTTAGCTCTGAAAAAATATTTGGGCTTCTAGCAGTGTGTGGGACTTGTTCTATTAGTCCTTCTATACTGACCTCCAGCAGGTTGCAAATTGAATATAATTTTTTTCTGCATCTAGCTCTGAAAAAATATTTGGGCTTCTAGCGGTGTGTGGGACTTGGTCTATTAGTCCATCTATACTGACCTCCATCAGGTTGCAAATTAAAAATAATTTTTTTCTGCGTCTAGCTCTGAAAAAATATTTGGGCTTCTAGCAGTGTGTGGGACTTGGTCTATTAGTCCATCTATACTGACCTCCATCAGGTTGCAAATTAAAAATAATTTTTTTCTGCACCTAGCTCTGAAAAAATATTTGGGCTTCTAGCAGAGTGTGGGACTTGGTCTATTAGTCCATCTATACTGACCTCCATCAGGTTGCAAATTAAAAATAATTTTTTTCTGCATCTAACCCAGCCAATAGTTTTGGCCTAATACCACAGTTTGGCCACTCAGCTCTGCTCGGTTACCATCCATTGTTTTTTTGTGCAAACAACTCCAGAGTTGTGAATTAGTTAACCACCAAAATGAGTGGAAAAAGGGAAGGGGAAAAAAGGTTGTGTCCGTGGGGTAGGTGCAGAAGAAAGACCATCTTCCAGCCAAACTAAAATGTCTACTTCTTTTAGCGGACAATGTGATAAGATCCCTTTCTTACGGCCACGCCAATCGCTACAAATTCCAGATGAGGCACAAAAACAGCAGGTGCTTCAACGGATATCAAGTGCTCCTTTAAGTGGGCTCTCCTCCACATCAACTTCAACATCACAAATACTCCAGTCCTCAAAGGTGTCACCCAAATCGCACTTGCTTCCTCACAGCTCCCAAATCTCCAGCTGCCCGTCTGAGTATGAGGTAGAACAGATGGTTGAGTCTGCAGAGCTGTTTACTCATACTATAGCCTGGGAATCAGAGGTCGACTCCAGCGCTTCTGTGAATCCAGACGAGGAAATGATCTGCACTGATGCCCAGAATCTTTATGAGTCGGATCCAGGACCAGACGCAGAAGGTTCTGACCATAATGTAGACCCTCATTCCCAAACTGTAACTCATGTTGGTGGAGACAATGAGGAAGACGATGATAAGACTCAAAAACCTGATTGGAGCGACAACTTTAGTTTTTTGTCAGGGCAGGAACAGGTTGGCTCTGAGGACGACGGGTGTGATAACGCACAGGGTGATGATGATGAGGTCGGAGATCCCACTTACTGTCAACCCACAGTCAGCCAAGAGATGAGGTCAGCAGAGGAGGTGGAGGAAGATGCTAGTGACGACGAGGTCAGGTTGCGCCTTCCTGGACAGAGACGTAGTACTGGAAGCACGTCAACAACTGCATCCTCAAACACAACTCTGCCTCTCACCACAAGTCGTGGTGGCTCTTCAGGTCGCATGGGTGCTAAGCCTTGCATAGCCTGGGCATTTTTTCAGATCGATAAAGATGACCCAACTCGTGTTATCTGTAACATTTGTCAGCAAAAGCTAAGTAGAGGCCAAAAAATACATAGTTTGAGTACTTCATGCATGAACCGGCACATGGACATGAAGCATAAGTTGCAGTGGGAAGCTCAGTGTGCTACAATGCGGCCTAGCCGGCCGGGCCAACCACCGTCTGCCATATCTTGTGCATCCGCGGCCTCTTCATCCTCTGTGACTGGGGGGACAGCAGTCACACCTGTTTTGGGGCGCAGACCTGCCACCTCTTTACCCGCAACAGCCAGCGTGATTGGCAGGTCATCATTTTCTTTGGAGGTGGTAACACCAGCTGGTCTTGAGCGCTGTCCGACATCGATAGCACCACCTTTGGATCAAGGCAACCTAACATGTCCGCCTGCATCTTCCTCACAGACCGGCAGTTTGCCGGGGACACCCTTATCAACCCCGTCTAAGCACAATAGCCAGCCCTCGGTCCCTCAGATGTGGACAAGTAAAAGACCATTTCCTCCTAGCCATGAGAAAGCTAAGAGGTTGAATTTCACCATCTGCAAGCTCTTGGCTACAGAAATGCTGCCTTTCCGCCTGGTGGACACAGAGGATTTTCGAGACCTTATGTCCGTCGCAGTGCCCCAGTACCAGATGCCCAGTCGGCACTACTTCTCAAAGAAAGGTGTGCCTGCGCTCCACCAGCATGTCGCACACAACATCACCGCTTCTTTGAGAAACTCTGTGTGTGACAGGGTGCATTTCACCACAGACACTTGGACGAGTAGGCATGGACAGGGGCGTTACATGTCGCTGACTGGGCACTGGGTAACTATGGTGACAGCAGGACAAGGGGCTGCTGTCCAAGTCTTGCCGTCCCCACGAGTTGTGCGTCAATCCTCTTTATGTCAAATTCCTCCACTGCTTCTGCCTCCTCAACCTCCTCTCGGTCTTCCACCTGCACCCAAAGCCTGTCTGGTCATGCCACAAGCTTTCTAACTGCGCAGAAGGGATCCTGCACACCTCCTTACTATGCTGGCAGTAGGGCTCAACGTCATCAGGCGGTTTTTACATTGAAATGTCTGGGAAATGTGAGTCACACAGCTGAGGAGTTGTGGTCAGCTCTGGAGAACCAATTTCATGAATGGTTGTCTCCACTGGACCTGAAACCAGGGAAGGCCGTGTGCGACAATGCTGCAAACCTGGGTGCGGCCCTTCGCCGGGGCAATGTCACACACGTGCCTTGTATGGCTCACGTGTTGAACCTGGTTGTCCAGCAATTTTTAGCCCACTATCCCAGACTAGATGGCCTTCTGCAGAGGGCACGGTCGCTGTGTGCTCACTTCCGCCGTTCGCATCCCGCAGCTCAGCGACTTACATCTCTACAGAAGTCGTTGGGCCTGCCACTTCACCGGCTAAAATGCGATGTGCCTACCCGGTGGAATTCAACTCTGCACATGTTGCAGCGACTGTGGCAGCACCGACAAGCCCTGGTGCAATACGTTCTGACGTATAGTCTGGGCCAACGAGATTCAGAGGTGTGGCAAATCACGCTGGAGGAGTGGTCTCAGATCAGGGCCTATGCACCCTTCTGCACAGTTTTGAAATGGCGACGAAGATGTTTAGTGCTGACGATGTCATTATCAGCATGACTATTCCGGTGATTTACATGCTGGAGCACATGTTAAACAGAATTCGGAGTCAGGTGGTGGCACAAGAGGAGGTGGAGGAAGTAGAGGAGGAGGAGTTGTATGCGGAAGGGCTAACATCTGCAAGGTCCAGACGGTCGGCAGCACCAAGGCGGCAGACATGTGAGGGTGGGGGAGATGATTTTACCAGGGCGCATGGTAGCAGCCAAACTAGTGAGGAAGGTGCAGGAGCCCAGGAAGAAGTGGAGGACGAACTGATGGAAGACTCATCAGATGAGGGAGACCTTGATCACATTTCTGTTGTGCGAGGTTGGGGGGAGAGGACAGAGGAAGGAAGCATGATTGTTACCTCGCCACCAACACAACAGGGACTTGGTGCTCCTGGATGCGCAACACACATGAGTGCCTTCTTGCTGCACTACCTGCAACATGACCCTCGAATTGTGAAAATTAGAAATAATCCTGACTACTGGGTTGCCACACTGTTAGATCCCCGGTACAAAAGTAAATTTGCAGAAATTATTCCTGCCATAGAAAGGGATGCACGCATGCAGGAGTATCAGCAGAGACTGTTGCAGAATCTTACATGTGCTTTTCCACAAAATACCAGTGGTGCACGTAGTGAATCTCACAGTTCCAACTTGCCAACCATGGGACCGTCAAGTGTTCAGCACTCAAACCGTAACAGAACCACAGTATCTGCTGGTAACATCAATTTTGCGGAATCATTTCACCACTTTTTTAGCCCATCCTTTGCAAGGCCACAGGAGACAAGAAGTCTGACACATAGTCAACGCCTAGAGACGATGGTACAGGAGTATCTCCAAGTAAACATTGAAGCCACGACTGTGTCACTGGACCTTTGCTCTTTTTGGGCTTCCAATCTGGATAAATGGCCGGAGCTAGCCACTTACGCCTTGGAGATCTTGTCATGCCCCGCAGCCAGCGTTCTGTCTGAACGCGTGTTCAGCGCTGCTGGTGGTGTGCTGACAGATAAGCGCACGCGGCTCTCCACTGATAATGTAGACAGACTCACGTTCATAAAGATGAACAAATCATGGATCCGAAACGACTTTTCTACCCCTGTGTCATCCTGGGGAGAGTAAAAGCTTGATGATTGGTTAAAATCACCCTACCAACCGTTTTAAGCTTTCAAATTACTAATCATGTTTATCTGTATCTTGACTGGAAAATAATTTGGGCTTTGTAGCAGTGTGCAGCACTGATCCTATTAGGCCCTCTATAATAAGCTTCACCAGATTTAAAATTAAAAATAATTTTTAGCTGCATCTAGCCCGGAAAATAATTTTGGGGCTCCGAGATGCGCAAGACACATAAGTGCCTTCTTGCTGCACTACCTGCAGCATGACCCTCATATTGTCAGAATTCGAAGTAATCATGACTACTGGGTTGCCACACTCTTAGATCCCCCAAACTTTTCGATCAACCTTTTCATTTTAATAAAGACCAAAAAAATGGTCATTTTTGAAATTATAAGCATTAGCAGGTTGTTAGAAACTGAAATCAAACAGTTTTCAACTCAAAACTTTATTCTAGGTGATGTTACATTTTCACATACGACCCCTTGTTCCAAAGGAGCTTCTGAACTCTCTCGTCCATTGAATTTGTCAGGTTTTGGATGGTTTCTGCTTCAATTGTTTTGCATGAGGACAGAATACCCTCCCAGAGCTGTTGCTTAGATGTGAACTGCCTCCCGCCATCATAGACACTCCTTTTAATGATGCTCCAAAGGTTCTGAATGGGGTAGAGGTCAGGGGAGCATGGGGGTCACACCATAAGTTTGTCCCCTTTTATGCCCATATCAGCCAGAGATGCAGATGTTTTATGTGCAGCATGAGATGGTGCATTATCATGCAGAAAAATGATCTTGCTGTGAAATACACGGTTCTTCTTCTTGAACCATGGCAGGAAGTGCTGTTTGAGAAAATCCACATACATTATGGAGTTCATCTTTAGCGCCTTCAGGGATCCTAAAGGGGCCGACAATCTCTCTCCCCATGATTCCAGCCCAAAACATTACTCCACCTCCTCCTTGTTGGCGCTGTAGCCGTGTTTGCGTGGGGTGTCCATCAACCAGCCATCCTCCACTCCATTCATCTGGACCATCGAGCGCTGCACGGCACTCATCCGTGAACAAAACAGTTTTGAAATCAGTCTTCATGTAATGTTTGGCCCACTGGAGCCGTTTCTGCTTGTGTGAAGTGGATAGAGGAGGTCGACAGGATGGCGTATGCACAGCTGCAAACCTCTGAAGGACCCTGCATCTTGTTGTTCGGGGGACGTTGGAGGCACAAGCAGCTTCAAAAACTTGTCTGCTGCTATGACAAGGCTTTTTTGCCGCTGCTCTTTCAACCTGACGTAATTGCCTGTAGGAAAGAGTCCTCAATTTGCCCTTATCAGCACGCACACGTGTGTACTGTGAATCAGCTACATACTTCTTGATTGCCAAGACACTTCATCCTGATCATCGCACAATGTTGATTGTAGTCATGCCTTGACCTAAACACTCCACAATTTGTTGCTTCTCAGCAGCCGACACATCCTTTTTCTTTCCCATTTTGGCAGAAAATGTAGGCTGCTTAATAATGTGAGAGAGCCTCCTTAAGTAGTCTTGCCTTTCATTGGACACACCTGCCAAACTAATTAGCACAGGTGTCTGCAATTGCTTACAGTGATATAAAGAGCCCTGACACACATCACCATCAATGAGTTTAACTGACAAACAAACAAATTCTTCCCTTATCACTCCTAAACACTTTTTGCATAATAATTTGGAACGCGGTGTACATGTGCTTTTCCACAAAACACCAGTGGTTCACGTAGTGAATCTTACAGTTCTAAGTTGCCAACCGTGGTCTGTATGGAATTGTTCAATAAAGGGCCCAAAATTAAGATAACATAGATGGGAGAGGTCTCTATGAATAGGAATTCCTAAGTATTTGATACCCTGTGAGGGCCAGGCAAAGGGAAAGTTGGACTGGATGGAATCCTATATGGATTTAGGGAGGGAGACATCGAGGGCCTCAGACTTCGCTGCATTGATTTTAAAATTTTACCATGTAACAAAGTGATCTATTTCAGCCATAACAGCAGGGATGGATATATGTGATTGAGTGATATATACTAGGACATCATCAGCAAATAGAGAGCACTTGTACTCGGTGCCTCCCACCTCAATCCACCTAATATTGGGGTTATGGCGAATTGATGAGAGCAGGTGCTCCGTCACTAGGATGTATAAGAGAGGGGACAGAGGACATCCCTGCCTTGTCCCATTGGTGATTGTGAAAGGTGATGAAAATGTTCTGATGCACCCCCTGGGCCTTGGGACACCCGGAGCCGGCCCCTTTTTGGTGGATGCTGGTGGTTGTAGTCTTCGTGGCGGCGATCCGGTTCCGTGGCTCAGGGCGGTCAAACCAGTGGCGGAACTATTTATGTGGTTTTGATGTTTAAATGTCCGACTACGCCACCCGTGGATTGCGGTCAGAGTGAACCGCCGCTACAGGGCAGACCGCTAAGGCTGGTGTTGTGGGTGCAGCAGAGCGTAGCATAACTCCCCACGGGAGGAGTATAGCCTCAGGGCAGTGTATGCGGAGGATGGGGGTGATGGTGCAGGGCAGCAGCAGTAACGACACGGAGTCAGTGATGCAGTTCAGGGCCTTTACTCACAGTTCTTATTATCCAGACCACGTCTGCAGGTAACGGCTGCCCACGTCGTACTGTGCTCACCAGGTGAGGGGCTCAGACAACTCCCAGATAACTTTGGAGCGCTTCACAGGACCCCATTTGTGTGTCCTTTGTCTGGCCTTTCTTACCAACACTTCTGTCCGGCTGCCTCGGGCCTCCTCTTGGTAAACTTGGCGCCAGTTTCCCTGACCCTATGTGGTGCCTTCCTAGCGGGTGGAGCAAGGGGCTGCGCCACATAAAATGTCAGAGCCTCCGGTTTCTAGCTGAGGGTCGTTTCCTGCCTCCACTAGTTCGGGGACCGGTCTCCCCCTTTGGCCTGACCCCTCCACGCAGGTGGATTCGGGCGTGCGGTGGCGACTCGCCCGTCCGCACCCCTGGGATCCCTTCATTCCTCGTTCCTGGAGCCTTCTCCGCTCCTCTTCCTTCCTTCTCCCTCTTCCAGGCCTGGGCCTCTGTTACTAGGCCCGCCTCCGGAGCAGAGCTCATGCAGTGTCCCTGCTCCCTGCCACTTCTGCTCAGACTTGTCTGCACTGAACTAAGATGGTGCCCACCTTTTATACTCCCTTCTCAATGCACCCAGGAACTGCTTCCTCCCTGCTCCTGCACTGCAGGGTTCCCCTTCCTCAGTGTTCCCTCCCCCCACTCCAGCCAGGGACAGGGACTGTCGTGCCCATCTCAGGGGCATATTGGTCGCCCTGCCCCATGGCAATGTGGTGTAATGCATGCAGGTGTCGGGTCCTGATCCACACTCCATCCTTATCTGAGAGTGAGATATCACACCTCTGGGTGAGGTGCAATACGTCTGTAGCAACCGAGCCCTCCGTGCTACAGTTCCATTTATCTTCAGCCTAGGTGACGTATTGTGATACAGGGCCGTGATTTTGGCTATAAAAGGGTCCCCTAGACCCCTACCCCAAGCTTTTTAAGAGAATCATATATGGCGTGCCAGGAGACTCTATGGAATGCTTTCTCAGCATCCAACGAGAGTATCTACTTACAAATTTTTAACTGCATCTAGCCCAGGAAATACTTTGTGCCTAGTAGCAGTGTCTGCTAGTCAGCGGATTATCCCGGCTGTTAAGCAAGCTACACCACCTGTAGTTTGGACACTTAATTTTTTCAAAGGAAATGCTTCGGGACCACGGGATACTCAGTGAAGAGCATCAGGAGGCACCCCAAGGCATAGGGGCTGGGACTGGCACTAGGATGCCTTGCGGTGGACAGCCGAGCTCGATCCTTATAAAAGCTTTTTAACTGCAGCAGCTTTAGTGGACGCTACTGGAGCTGGAATTACGCGGCTGCTGGCATGAGACTTGCCCTCCAATAGATCCTTGTAAATGGATTTAAAGTGTATTCATTCAAATTAGAGGGACAATTTAAATTAAAAAGCTTAGAGCTGCCTCCACCACAGGGGGGCTCTCTCGACCCACCAGCGGACAGGCACCAGTATTGGGAGAGGGGGGCTGGCCGTCAGGGTTCACCGCGGCTCTGGCACAAACCCGGCGACACGGAGGTGGCACGGGCAGGAGCAGACTGGCCGTCTCGGCTTCTCACTTTTTGGATTTTAGAAGGGCATGACATGCCTATATCTGTGTCTCCCCCTCCTTTTACTCCTCCACCTCTTTTCTTTTCGCATGACTATATGTACTTGTCACTTTTCCATGTGTTAGTTGTGTCTTCTGAGCAGTTTGTCAGCTTTTGGACACCTTTGAAGGTGTTTTCTATGTGTTTCTATGTGTTTTTGTTTGCCTGCCATTGGTTTTAACGGTGTTCGAAGGTGTTCGACGAACAGTTCGGCGAACACACGGGTGTTCGACGAACCGAACCGAACTCGAACACTACGGAGGTGGCTCAACACTACACACGACCATGCCTGGCTGTAGGTTCAGCGGTGTGAGCCACAGATCTGCCTGCTCTTTCAGAGCTGTCAACAACTCTTCAGCATTGTGCGGTTTGTCACCTAAGCATATTAGCTTCAGCACAGCCTGTTGCTGCGTGGCCGAGGCAGTGCTGCAGTGCTTCCAGCTTGTGACTGATGTGGTCATTTCGGAGATGGAGGCTGAGGAGGATGAGGTGCAGGAGCTGTAGACCGTGGGGGCAACCTTGATTGACCTAGGGCTCGCAATCCTTGGCGTCAGGAGGATGTGTTCCGTCCCAAGGTCCGACTGGGTACCGGCTTCCACTATGTTAACCCAGTGTGCCGTCAGTGAGACGTACCGTCCCTGCCAACAAGCACTTGTCCACGTGTCCGTGGTTAGGTGGACTTTCCTGGTAACTGCTTTGTTGAGGGCACGGCTAATGTTTTGGGACACGTGCTTGTGTAACGCGGGGACGGCACACCGGGAGAAATAGTGGCAGCTGGGGGCCAAGTACCGAGGGATGGCCGCCATCATCAGGTTTTTAGGCTCCACGAGCCTAAAAGGCAACATTTCGAGCGCAAGCAGTCATGAAATGTGAGAATTTAGAAGTGCGGCCTGTGGGGCGTTGGCTGCATATTTGCGAATGCGTTACAAGGACTGGGGTTTGGACAACTGAACGGGGGACAAGGACATGCTTGTCCCCCTAATGCTGCTACTTGATACTTGAAAGTGTGCAACGACAGGTGCAGGGCAGGAGGCATCTTCGCATGCACCATGGACAGGGGATTGGCTTGCATGCCCAACAGCGGAAGAAGCAATGGTGCCACCTGCAGACACTGTTCCTGGACCCTGGGGATCGGCCCACAAAGTCGGGTGCTTTGCTGCCATGTGCCTGATCATGCTGGTGGTGGTCAGGCTGGTAGTTTTGCCACCCCTACTGATGCTGGCCTGGCAGGTGGTGCAAATGGCCTTTTTGGGGTTATCGACAGAGTCTTTAAAAACAACCAGACTCGGGAAGACCTAACAGTTGTACTGGTAACTTACTTCGTGTTGGTGTTGCGGGGAATGGTTGCCAGCCTTCTGTCTGTGGCCACCACACTGCTTCTTCCTGCCTTTTGGGGTGCTCTGCCTCCCTCCCCCTGTGCGCTGCTGTCCTCGCTCTGCATGTCCTCCTGCCAGGTTGGGTCAGTTACTATATCATCCACCACCTTGTATTCCACTTCTGCACTCAGGTCCTCCTCCTGACTTTCTGGCAATTGTGTCTCATCATCGTCCACCTCTTGTGACACTTTCCCACTGTCGCCTTTGTGTGACCGCGGCTGCTCAAATATTTGGGCATCGCTACATGCGATCTCCTCTTGCCCTGCTTCAAGTGGACCGGGCAAGAGGCCCGAATCTATAAATGGAAAAGTGAACAGCTCTTCAGAGTGTCCAAGTGTGGGATCAGTTGTCTCCGGGCACTCGGCATGATGGGAGGAAGAAGGATCATGGTGAGGAATATGCGGTCCAGACTCACGGCTACTGAGACTTGACCGTGTGGAAGACAGGGTGATGGTGGTGGTGGCTAAGTGCCTGGAAGCATTATCCGCTATCCAACCAACAACCTTTTGACACTGCTCTGGGTTCAATAGTGGTGTGCTGCGGTCCCCTAGGAAGGTCGGGCGAGAAGATGTGGGTGTTTGTTGTGGCACAATTTCAGCTTGCCCACGGCCTTGTCCTCGGCCTCTGCATGCACCATCACCATCACGTTCAGTTTCCCATCCCTTGCCACGTGTCTTGCCCATTTTAAATGGAGGACAGTATCTTCCACGCTCACTACAAATGACGGAGTTTGGAGCGAACTTATATGTGATCCGTGTGACGGAGAAACAGAGTTTTAAATACCTGGCCTGTAGGTAACTACACTGTGTCCAAATTATTATGCAAATAATATTTTCTAAGATTTTCCCAAATTACCTATATGAATTGCAGTCATTGTAATTTTCCAGTCAAATAACTATTAAAGTACAATTGAAAGGTTTTTGTACAAACTGCCTATGATAACAGTATATTTTTTAAAAAATAAAAAACTCAAACTGCACTCAAAATGCATTTTCCAAATTATTATGCACAGCAGAGCTTTCAACCTTTTCATTTTAATAAAGAACAAAAAAATTGTCATTTTTGAAATTATAAGCATTAGCAGGTTATTAGAAACTGAAATCAAACAGTTTTCAACTCAAAACTTTATTCTAGGTGATGTTACATTTGCACATAGGACCCCTTGTTCGAAAGGAGCTTCTGAACTCTCTCGTCCATTGAATTTGTCAGGTTTTGGATGGTTTCTGCTTTAATTGTTTTGCATGAGGACAGAATACCCTCCCAGAGCTGTTGCTTAGATGTGAACTGCCTCCCGCCATAATAGACACTCCTTTTGATGATGCTCCAGAGGTTCTCAATGGGGTTGAGGTCAGGGGAGCATGGGTGCCACACCATAAGTTTGTCCCCTTTTATGCCCATAGCAGCCAGAGATGCAGATGTGTTATGTGCCGCATGAGACGGGGCATTACTCAAGTACTCGGCAAGCTCCGGGAATCTCGAGTACTGAGATGCTCGGGCGAGTACTGAGTATGCTCGCTCATCACAAGTGATGAGACATATATTCCATTAGACCCTCCTCTTCCTCCTCACTAATAAATTTGAGTCAAATGAGTGAGGCCAAATGTGCCTGCATTTGGTACTACTACTTTTCCTAGGATGTGTGGTTCCAGCAGTGGTGGTGCTGCTGCTAGCAGGTAACACATTTTATTTATGATACAAGTTTTTTTCTATTGCCCTTCCACGCCTATTGCTCTTGCCATGTTTGGTTTTAGCATACATTTTTGATACAGGCATAATGTTTCATTAATTTCCAAACTTTGTTGACAAACAGGCAACTCCCCAAAAATATGACATCAACCAGAAATCCTATGCACTGACAGGGTTGACGCGATGGCCAAAAAGAATAATTCCTTAATTATCAGTGTGGCAGGCATATGTCTCCAATTTGACGATTTAAACAAGTGCGGCAAAACATACCTGCAACGTTATATGTCTCAATTTACAGTGTTCATTTATAGTATTTACATATTTTTGGGGTGGTTCACATGAACTTACCCTGGCCAAAAAGTGTTCCTACCTCCATGTAAAAACTAATTCTAGGAGGTAGGAACACTACCTAAAAATGCTGCAACAGACCACAGAATAGTTGTTTGGTGTACCGTTGCCAAAATGCATAAAACATTTAAATAGTTAGGAAAAAGAGAAACATGTGCAACTGTTATTTATTTATTTTTAAGATTTTATTCATTCATTTTTTATTCTGGTTTTAAATTCTCCCATCCTTAAAAAAATTCTGAAACCTAAGTAAAGAGGTTGCAATGTAGCTACACGCACGGAAAGTGATTTGTGGCAACAGCCAGCAGTATAGTTGTGGCACCTACGATTGCTAAATGCGAATTGTCAAACAGTTGCAAAACTTTAACCTTTTAATTTTTTTAATTGTTTTTTATTTTTAAAAATGTTAATGTATTTATAAATATTGACGATCCTCCTTCACCCTTGAAGTTGCTACACATAGGTTTACGACCGAAAACAAAGATGCTGCAACAGTGGGCAGTATGGTTGTGGGGTTTTCGATATCTAAAGTAGACAATTAAAATAGATACTAAAGAAATAAAATGAGACCTTTTGTTATAGATAAAAAAAAACATGGCCATGAGCCTTTACAAAATAGGATGCAACATAAAATCTAGGTAGAATCACATCCAAAAAGCAAGCATCTGCAAATGGCCACTATAGCCATATGGTGTGTGTTCGCTTCTATTATTAGACTATTAGGCCATGTTCACACATTGCGTTTTTTCAGCATTCTGCAGCAAAACCTGATCTATTGGCAGGAGGTTTGTTCAGGATTTTTCTAGCTTTTTTTCTTGTTTTTTGGTGCGTTTTTGGAGCTTTTTTTCACTGTCCTTTTGTCTCTTTATGCATGTACATAAAGTTCAGTGAAAAAAAAATTTAATTCTGGTTTTGGCACAAAAAACGCTGAAAAAACACGGAAAAACTAGAAACCTGCGTTTTTGGTGCTTTTTTTCAGCATTTTTTTCATCACCCATTACTTCCAATGAGTGAAAAAACGCTGAAAAAATGCTGAAAGAAGTGACATGCTCTATTTGCAAAAAAACATGCTGTCAATCAAAGTACCAGAGTGTGCAATCCTGTGAGCGATGACTGTAGCCGTGCAGTACACACCCCCATGACTGAAAGCCGGTGGCTCCCGAGACGAATAAAGTTCATTTTCTCACAGTAACTTCATTTTCAGTAAGGTGGCCAGACAGCTTGGTAACTCTATTACCTATATTTTCTGGATAATTGAATTTGGTGACATGACAGGCTCATTTTAACTTACTAATTTTTCAACAAATGTGTAAATGAGTCAAATTTTGTAATAAATTGCATAACTTATATTACTTTTCCTTTGCGTTTTAGTAGCACTTCAGCATCTTACAATGAGTTTAGCACTGATTATGTAGATCATTATAACAACTCAGCATGTTTTCTCAATGCAGGAGGTGTATCCTATCTTGTGCTTTTATTTTGGGGTTATTATCTGTGTGGCACAATTATTTCTTTCTGAAGTACAGTATTTTTGGGTACTTTTCAACATAGTTGATACAGTAATGAGCAGGTGCAGTGAAAAGAATAGACATAGGATGGAGAATTTGTGTAGGGAAAATGAGGAGGAAGCTTGAATATATTCAAGTGGAATTGGATTCTTTTAGAATTTTACAAAATTTCATATTCGCCAAAATGAGGATTTTTTTTTTGTATTTTTCTTCCAAGCGTATTTAGCATAATCGTAGCCTTTGTCTACCATTTTTCTGAACCATAAAGAGCCATAAAAAAAGTTAAAATAATAAAAAAAATACTTATATTCATCTTACCCCTTAATTCTCCTGCCTCGCCACTCCCCATGTCACTCGACTGGTCCTCATTGCATCTTCTGATTGACGCTGTGAACACTGGAACTCGGGGTCTCCTCACATCAGGTATGGGCTTCTGGCTCTGATGAGGGTTCTGCTCATGCGCATTATGCCATGGCGCATGTCATTATATTATGACCTCCTGCGTGTTTTAGCAGAACCGTCCGAGACCTTATCAGAGCCGTAATTTCCAGACTAGTGTGAAGATGTCATGGGTGGTGATTAGGGTTGAACGAGTATGTTCTGTCCGAGTATGCTCGGGCCGAGCGCCGAGTATTTATAGCTGCTCGGTGATAAGGTTAAATCGCTAAATGTGTAAGAAATAGACATTCCTCACATGTAATAAAACTGTCAAACAGTCGCAAATCATGCACACAGGAGCGATTCAAACATATCACCGAGCAGCTATAAATACTCGGAGCTCGGCCCGAGCATACTCGGAACAGAACATACTCGCTCAACACTAGTGGTGATCAAAAGATGCAATGAGGACTGGATGGATGTGAGGCGAAGGGCCAAGAGAAGTGAGCGGTAAGGTGAGTATAAGTATTTTTTTATTTTTTCCACCTGTCATTTATTATTCCCTGGAGTCTTGAGAAAGTATAATAAAGAATATTCAGATTATGGAGAATAACTTCTCTGTGAATCATATTTCCTTAGAATATCTACGCGAACAGACAAATTCAAGTTGTGCCCTATCCACTTATCTCTAGTTGTGAGGACATCATAATACATTGTTCAGTAGGAACTACATTTGCACTGGGTCCACCAATTTGATAAAACAGCCCTAATCATGTGCATTGGCCTTTTAACTTTTGCTCTGTATAACCTGTTATATTTAAATAGTTTATCGCTAGTATTTATTCTCTGTATGATTCTGTAGTTTTATTCCCCATTATATGTAAACTGTTAATTTCTCAGTATGCCATTATTCACTGTTAATTGGCATTGAAACATTAGGATTATCAGGATGGATCACAACGCTACCTGATGAAGATATGTGAAACGTACGTTGGGGCGCTTGTCTGATGAGTCAACAAGGAGCTGAGTATGCTAATTTATCTCTGTTATGCCGTCTGCTGGGCCATCCACTTTTCATAGGCTGTGAGTTTTTTCTGACATTTAGTATACTTCTAGCATCTTTTTGTCCATATACTTAGTTGCACTTGGCATTTGACTTAATTTATGGAAACCTGAAGGGATCAATTTACCTCAGTCTTATAAAGTTTATCCTATGGACTGGTACTATACACCACCTGTATTGTCATTGTTAATAAGGGATATGGCTCACGTTTTATTTATTTAGGACCCATCGTTCGTTTTCTATGATATTCCTTGCTTATAGGTTTGTAATTTACAAGTGTGTAGGTTTTTAATGTATTCAATAAAAAGATGTACTTTTTTATGGAAATCTTGCCACTCTATTTGAACTAACGTGGCACTTAGTTCCTTTTGTTGCATTGTCATGAGAATGTATGTCCAGTTGTCCACAGCATTTTTTGTATATTTTTGTGAAAACGGCTTATCATAATTAATCACTTCATTTTATGATATGAATATCATTTCACCAGTTCTGTTTATTAGGAACCTGTACTCTTAATATACTGGAAATATTTTACTTTGAAATACAAATACTGTTACACTTTATGATCAAAATGTAAATACATAAGGTTACTTGGGATTCATGCGGCTTATATGAAACTGTAGATTTATGATGATATTAAGCAATGCTAAGCGATGTTTACAATAGGATCAAGAATTTTGCAGAGTACTCTATTAACAGCAGGAAAAACATTTAGGCATTTGCTGAATTTATACTAGTTAAATCCCCCATATATTCTGTATCACTTTTTGTCACTATAAATCATATATTTGTTTTCTTAAGGCAACTGTCATGCAGCAAGTTTCCTTCTGCAGATTCTGCAGCCACCTGTCCATTACTAATCCTACCCATGAGGGTTACACATTCACAGAAAAATGATGAGAAGCAGCAATATTTACTGCCTGCCTTCTGTTGTAAAATGAAAGCACTGGAAGACATAACATGTGATCTGAGCCTTTTAATTATTCTTTGATCACAGTGCAAACTGCAACACTATGTCTAATTAATTGGACATGACATCATTACTACAAAGAGATACAGTTCTTGATAGGAAACATAGATTGATGTTGCAGATCACTAGTGGTGCCAAGGATATTTTTTGCGATATTGCACCAACTGAATGCTTTACAATAATGATATCTAGTTACTATATTTATTATTAACTTTTATGCTAATTATTTTGAATAATCTCATATACAGTATTGTGCAAAAGTTTTGGGCAGGCATGCTAAAACAGGTTGCAAAGTAAGAATGCTTTCAAAACTAGAAATGTTGCTTATTTTTTAATGAATAATGAAATCCAAAGCAAATGAATAAAAGGGAAATCTAAATCAAATGAATATATGGTGTGATCAACCTTTGTCTTCAAAACAGCATCAATTTTTCTAGGTATACTGGCATTCAGTTTTTGAAGAAACTCAGTGGGAAAGTTGTTGCAAACATCTTGGAGAACTAACCACAGATCTTCTGTGGATGTAGACTTGTGTAAATTCTTCTATTTCTTCAAGTAAATCTACACAGACTCGATGATTTTGAGATCAGGACTTTGTCAGGACCATTTCATCACTCCCTGGACTCCTTGATCTTCTCTATACTAAAGATAGCTTTTAATATTTGAGATCACTGTCCTGATGAAAATAAATTTGGAGCCAATCAGACATCTCCCTGTATTTCTCAGTATTGAGGATATTTTTAATATTGACCAAATCCTCAACTCCATTTTCTGAAATGTAGCTCCAACTTGAAAGAAACCTCCACCATACTTCATTGTTGCCTGCAGATACTCATTATAGTACCCCTTCCCAGCCCTTTGACAAACTGTCTTCTGTTACAGCCAGCTATTTAAAATTCTGACTAATGAGTCAAGAACACTTGCTGATAATTTTCTGCATCCCGGTTTCCTAGATTTTCTTGTCTAGTTGAGTCACTTGACCTTATTTCCATGTCGAAGGCATTGCTTTTTGGCTGCAATTCTTCCATGAAGACCACTTCTGGACAGTCTTCACTGAGCTGTAGATGGTTATAGCTGGTTCCTACTGGTTGCTGCCAATAATGAGCTGATGCCATTGCTGGACATCTGTTTTCGAAGGGAAATAAGCATGATGTGTCTCTCAACTGCTCCACTAAGTTTCCTTGGCCGATCATGGGTGTCTATGGTCCTCAACGTTGTCCATTTCTTTGTGGTTCTCCACCTGAACAGCACATCTTGGAACCCCATTCTGCTTAGGAGAGACCTTGCTAGTGTAATAAAACTATCTTGTGTCTTGATGCTGTGTTCAGTTTTGCCATGTGAGATGAAACTGTCTTTCACAACCTCACCCTTCTAGCACAGTTTGGCTGTCCTTCACTCTGTTTTGCTTCTCACACAGCTGATACTGTCTCAGTTAATGACTGTGTTTCAACCTGAAAATGATGATCCATGTCATTTGTTAACATAATTGATTACTCATAGACCTTACTATAATCCTACACATCCCTGATTTGGTGCATGTACACCTAGAAGAATTTATGCTGTTTTGAAGGCAAATGGTGGTCGCACCAAATATTGATTTGATTTAGATTTTTCTTTTCTTCGTTCACTTTCCTTTTTGTCATCTGATAAAAAGGAAGCATTAAGGCTGTGTTCACACGATGCGTATTTCATGCGTTTCCGCGGCGTTTTTGCAGTTGCGTAAACGCCGCGGAAACGCATGAAAAACGCATGGTAGAAGGGCAGCAATGTTCCCCAATGGAAATCCGCATGTGCTGTGCCCATGATGCGGATTTTTCCGCAGCGTTAACGCTGCGGTCAAAAATCCGCAGCATGTCAATTAATTTTGCGGAAACGCGGCGATTTCGCCGCCATTGACTTGCATTAGAACGCGCCAATTCCGCAAGACAGCATTTGTACTTGCGTAATTGGTGCGTTCTAATGTGCGGATGGTACCCGGGTGTGGAGGAGAGGAGAGTCTCATCCACACCCAGGTACCATTAAAAAAGCTGTAAAAAGAAGAATAAAATAAAAAATAAATGTATTCTTACCTTCTGTCGGCCCGCGCAGCGCTCCCGCTTGGTTCCCGGCACTTGCAGTGAGTTGTAGGACCTGCGGTGACGTCAGAGTCATGTGACGGGTCACGTGACGCTGACGTCGGCAGGTCTTTCAATTCAAAGTTGCCGGCAGCCGGGAGAACGGAGTGAGCAGGACAGCGCGGGCCATCGGAGGTAAGTATATACACTCTCTCGGGTCACACTATATAAATCCATGCTGTTTGCATGGATTTATATAGTGTGACCTAGTTATCAAGCACTTTCCAGGTGATGCTAACATCGCCTGGAAAGCGCTTGTCAATCTGCATGCGGAAACGCATGTGAATCTGCATGTGGATCCGCATGTATTCTGCAGGAAAAACGCATGCACAATCTGCATGCGTTTTTTCTGCCAGGGAGATGCAGAAATGATGCAGAAATTTTCTGCTTCATTTCTGCATCGTGTGCACATACCCTAACACTTCTACTTTTGAAAGCATTCTTATTTTGCAGCATCTTTTCCACACCTGGCTAAAAAATGTTCACAATACTGTATATCCATATCTAAATATGTCACAAGACAAAAGTAATCACTTGGTGAACAAAACATTAAAATTTTGGGTCCATGGCCATGAAACTCCCGAGATCTCTATCTCATTGAGACTTGGGGACAATTCTCAAAAAAGTGGGTGGACAATCAAAAACACAGAAATTGTGATAAACTTCAAGCACTGATTAGGCAAGAATGGGTTGCCATCAGTCATGATTTGACCCGAAATCTGATATCCAGGGTTAATTGCAGAAGTCTCGAAAAATAAAGGTCAACACTATAAAAATTGGGTATTTGCATAAATTGATGTATTTGGCAATAAAGTTTTAAAAAATATATTCAACTGGCTAAAAGATCTAAAAACACTGAAGAAGCAACCTTTGTGAAAACCTAAATTTATGAAAGTATCAAAACTGCTGGCCTTAACTTTATATATAGAGAGATATACTGTATAAATATTCTTAACACTGAAACCCAGGTAGTTACTTCCATTATGTTAGAGTACAAGGCTATACTAGTTGACCATGTTGCTTGGATGTTGTATGAGGGCACACATTGACTGCTATATACTGTATCTCTAATATATTTATGGCCACACATAGAGGTTTTCTTTCACAAATTTAATGTATCTGAATGTATGTACTTTAAGGCACACATGTTATTTCAGAAATTAACAGCAAAATATGCCAACTACAACTGCCTTACTGAAGTGGCACCTGGAGGCAGCGCTATAATAAATGGCACCATATAGTTGAACAAATAAATGTAGCAGTTTCCTTATTTTATCCTATCCTTTCTAATAATTCAGAAATTAGAACTGTATGCAACAGTTCTTGTGGGATTTTACACTATGATGATAGTCACTATGACACTAAGATGATAGTTAGATGGGCATGTCACCATGAAGAGTTCCCCTATGATTAAAGCACCACTCCAGTGTTTCTTATATTTCACCGCTGGAGTGGTATTGCTAATTCATGTTGCCTGCCTCATATATTATACTTACCAGCCGTTTAAAGGTCACAATATGACCCTATTTATTTGTAATGTAGTAGCAGCAGCATGCAGCGATTATTGGATGCACAAGCTATGTCGTGGCCATGTCACCATGTTACCTTAGCTTTCATGGGGAACTACAACTCTCAGCATGTACTGACAGACCCATAGAACCTGCTGGGGTGCAGAGTTGCTTGTTACTTTCCTAGAGAGTTATTCCCATATTGTAAAGTAACAGCACATCACTTTTCCAAAATAATGGAGGGGCTAAGGCGCTGGATTTTATTTACTTTTTTTTATATTACTCACTTCTATACCCTCACTTACTGTATCCTCGCCCATTCCTTGTAGATTGTGAGCCCTCGTGGGCAGGGTCCTCGCTCCTCCTGTACCAGTCGCCGACTTGTATTGTTCAAATTTATTGTAATTGTTTGTGCTATGTATATCCCTTTCACATGTAAAGCGCCATGGAATATATGGCGCTATAATAATGAATACTAATATAGCGCAATTAATTCCGCAGCGCTTTACAGACATTATCGGCACGGTGCCTATTGGGGATCATAATCTACATTCCCTATCAGTATGTCTTTGGAGTGTGGGAGGAAACCGGAGAACCCGGAGGAAACCCATGCAAACACAGGGAGAACATACAAACTCCTTGCAGATGTTGTCCTTGGTGGGACTTGAGCCCAGGACCCCAGCGCTGCTAGACTGCAGTGCTAACCACTGAGCCACCATGCTGCCCTAGATTAACACTTTTTCCCTTTCTCTGTTCCTCGCATGCCTTTGTTTTCATTTACATTTTCATAATGAGATGAAAATCATAAATTAGTTTATCTCTTTACAATGTCCAGAAATGTTGCATATACTAGAAGTCTTGATCATTGTTTGACTCATTTTCAGATTAAAAATCAGGAAAACAATATCTAAAAAATTGTGTAGAAAATGACAATAATAGCAATAATTCTAAATCGATCAATCAATATACACATATCCATGATTTATGCCACTTTCAATACCTTAAACAAATAAGAGTATATTTTCACCAAGTATATTGTTACTTACAGTTGCATGAAGTTTTCCCTTTCTTGACATGGCTAGAAATGAGTTGCTGAAAACTCCTCTTATTCCCACAATCCCTTGAGACACAGCAAATATTTCCAAAATACCTAGAATGACAGAAATCCCAAAATAAAGCACCGCTCATGGCTCTTGGAAAGACAGGAATGGAAAAGAATAACAACTCTCATTTTCAATAGCTGTGTGTATCTATCTTTCATGAAGACTGTGTAAATCCATCACCCATTTTATTAGCACTCACTTGAAACTGAAGACTGCTCAGATGTCTGGGGATATGCCTGGGAGCTTTCTCTGAGGCATCTACTGTAACTTCTAAGAAGCTGCCATTTGTTGAAATGCCCAAACCAAGTGGACAATGTCCAGAGCTCCCAGACTATAGTCCTAAGAAGCTGTAACGGCACACTTCAAGAAATCCATGCTGCCCCTTCTATCTCAGTATTATAGATCACAGTTTACTTCTGCATTAAAAAAGTTGGATTACGCATTATAAATAAAAAAGTGATTATTATTATAGCTGGGCACAACCTTGGTGCAAATAGATTCGTAGAGCATTATCGGCACTATACATTTGCCATTACATACCGACAGTCTTGTCATTAGGAGTTTGTCTGTCCGCCCTTTATTGTCAACTTGCTGGGGCCATTAACTGGAATGTAGCTGAAGCTTAAAGGCCAGGGTCACACCACCTTATTTTCTCTCAAGCGAAAGAATCGGGTCGGTTATGCTAATCATACTCTGATTAGAGTTTGATCAGTGTGTAGTGTTGAGCGATACCTTCCGATATCGGGAAATATCGGATCGGATTGGATCGGACCGATACCGAAAAAGTATCGGATATCGCCGATTCCGATACCGGAAACCAATGCAAGTCAATGGGACATAAATATCGGAATTAAAATAAACCCTTTCTTTCCTTGTAGGTTATTTCTACATGAAGGAAAACAACTAAGAATAATGTAGAATGTATTGGGGGAGGTGGGGGAGACAATAAAGGCATAGAGGTTTAGCCCAGTCAAATGGAATAGCAGGAATTAATATTTTTTTATTATGTTCTGAGTTACGGAAATATTAACTATGTTAAGTATTTTTATATTTTGTCAGATATTTATGTTTCACTACTTCCATGCTCTTCACCTTCTTTTTTACTTCTCCCACACTTTCTCCTTCATCATCCTCAGCATCTTTTTCATCCACTTCTTCTTCACCTTCTTCTTCTTCACCTTCTTCGTATTATTCTTTTTTTTACATTCTTCATATTCTACTTCTTCATCTTCTTCATATTCTTCTTCTTCATCATATTCTTATTTGTGACAGGCATTCCTGTAGTTGTTATCTATAAAAGGTTGGACATTACACCTTTCGTTCTGCCCGTCACAAAAGATTTACAACAGGATTTGTCCGCGTTCAGTTTGGCCTGCAGCAGCAGGTCTTTTCCAGGGGCACCACGAGGAGGAACGGACTCACCCCCATACACTGCTTAGTCATCTTCTGCTTATAATTTAGATATTATCTTTTGCTCTGATTTTTAGTCTTATGCTTAATGTTCTTCCGCTTTTTGTTCTGCAGCTTCTTGTATTTCTGCTTCTTGGTTTTCTGTCTCTTGTTTTTCTGTATCTTGGTGCTTGTCTTCTCTTCTTTGTCTTCTTGGTCAACTTCTTCAGGGTCATCTTCTTGGTCTTCTTCGGGGTGGTCTTCAGGGTCGTCGTCTTCGGGGGTCCTCGTCTTCGGGGTCCTCGTCTTCTTCGGGTTGGTCTTCTGGGTCCTCGTCTTCGGGGTCCTCTTCTTCGGGGTGGTCTTCAGGGTCCTCGTCTTCTTCGGGGTGGTCTTCAGGGTCCTCGTCTTCTTCGGGGTGGTCTTCAGGGTCCTCGTCTTCAGGGTCATTGTCTTCGGGGTCCTCGTCTTCTTAGGGTTGGTCTTCAGGGTCCTCGTCTTCAGGGTCCTCGTCAGGGAGATCCAGAGTGATTACCAAGAACCATTTCAAAAAGCTTGAACTTGGAAATGTAGCAGAAGGTACAAGAAAGCTGAGGAACTACCGAGGACCAGCTGACGGTACTGGAACCCGGATGGATAGCAGAAGGTACAAGAGCCAATGGAACTACCGAGGACCAGCTGATGTTACTGGAACTCGGTTACTAAGCAGGAGGTACCTGTGCCAGAAAGCACTACCAAGGACCAGCAGACGTTGGTGGAACTTGGATACCGAAAAGGAGGCACCTAATCCAAAGGCACTGCCGAGAACCAGCTGACGGTACTGGAACCCGGATGGGTAGCAGAAGGTACAAGAGCCAATGGAACTACCGAGGACCAGCTGATGTTACTGGAACCCGGATGGGTAGCAGAAGGTACAAGAGCCAATGGAACTACCGAGGACCAGCTGATGTTACTGGAACTCGGTTACTAAGCAGGAGGTACCTGTGCCAGAAAGCACTACCAAGGACCAGCAGACGTTGGTGGAACTTGGATACCGAGAAGGAGGCACCTAATCCAAAGGCACTGCCGAGAACCAGCTGACGGTACTGGAACCCGGATGGGTAGCAGAAGGTACCCATGTAAAAAAAAAGTTCAAGGCCGCGAGCCGGCCGCAGTTACCAAAACCCACAGTCCTACAGAGGGTGCTTGTCCTATTGGCACTATGGAACCAGCCTTCATTGCCAGATCCCGCAGCCCACATAGGAGTCACCTAAACTGCAGGCACCATAGAGTCGGCTAACCCGACCGCAACACGACAGGACAACGCATTGGAGGCAAAGTGACGTTGACACTACCCGGAAACAGCTGGCGTGCTGGAACCAGGCTGGGCAGGAGGGAGTACCCGTGCCAAAGACACTGCCGAGGACCAGCTGACGGTACTGGAACCCGGATGGGTAGCAGAAGATACAAGAGCAAATGGAACTACCGAGGACCAGCTGACGGTACTGGAACCCGGATGGGTAGCAGAAGGTACAAGAGCCAATGGAACTACCGAGGAGCAGCTGATGTTACTGGAACTCGGTTACTAAGCAGGAGGTACCTGTGCCAGAAAGCACTACCAAGGACCAGCAGACGTTGGTGGAACTTGGATACCGAGAAGGAGGCACCTAATCCAAAGGCACTGCCGAGAACCAGCTGACGGTACTGGAACCCGGATGGGTAGCAGAAGGTACCCATGTAAAAAAAAAGTTCAAGGCCGCGAGCCGGCCGCAGTTACCAAAACCCACAGTCCTACAGAGGGTGCTTGTCCTATTGGCACTATGGAACCAGCCTTCATTGCCAGATCCCGCAGCCCACATAGGAGTCACCTAAACTGCAGGCACCATAGAGTCGGCTAACCCGACCGCAACACGACAGGACAACGCATTGGAGGCAAAGTGACGTTGACACTACCCGGAAACAGCTGGCGTGCTGGAACCAGGCTGGGCAGGAGGGAGTACCCGTGCCAAAGACACTGCCGAGAACCAGCTGACGGTACTGGAACCCGGATGGGTAGCAGAAGATACAAGAGCAAATGGAACTACCGAGGACCAGCTGACGGTACTGGAACCCGGATGGGTAGCAGAAGGTACAAGAGCCAATGGAACTACCGAGGACCAGCTGATGTTACTGGAACTCGGTTACTAAGCAGGAGGTACCTGTGCCAGAAAGCACTACCAAGGACCAGCAGACGTTGGTGGAACTTGGATACCGAGAAGGAGGCACCTAATCCAAAGGCACTGCCGAGAACCAGCTGACGGTACTGGAACCCGGATGGGTAGCAGAAGGTACCCATGTAAAAAAAAAGTTCAAGGCCGCGAGCCGGCCGCAGTTACCAAAACCCACAGTCCTACAGAGGGTGCTTGTCCTATTGGCACTATGGAACCAGCCTTCATTGCCAGATCCCGCAGCCCACATAGGAGTCACCTAAACTGCAGGCACCATAGAGTCGGCTAACCCGACCGCAACACGACAGGACAACGCATTGGAGGCAAAGTGACGTTGACACTACCCGGAAACAGCTGGCGTGCTGGAACCAGGCTGGGCAGGAGGGAGTACCCGTGCCAAAGACACTGCCGAGAACCAGCTGACGGTACTGGAACCCGGATGGGTAGCAGAAGATACAAGAGCAAATGGAACTACCGAGGACCAGCTGACGGTACTGGAACCCGGATGGGTAGCAGAAGGTACAAGAGCCAATGGAACTACCGAGGACCAGCTGATGTTACTGGAACTCGGTTACTAAGCAGGAGGTACCTGTGCCAGAAAGCACTACCAAGGACCAGCAGACGTTGGTGGAACTTGGATACCGAGAAGGAGGCACCTAATCCAAAGGCACTGCCGAGAACCAGCTGACGGTACTGGAACCCGGATGGGTAGCAGAAGGTACCCATGTAAAAAAAAAGTTCAAGGCCGCGAGCCGGCCGCAGTTACCAAAACCCACAGTCCTACAGAGGGTGCTTGTCCTATTGGCACTATGGAACCAGCCTTCATTGCCAGATCCCGCAGCCCACATAGGAGTCACCTAAACTGCAGGCACCATAGAGTCGGCTAACCCGACCGCAACACGACAGGACAACGCATTGGAGGCAAAGTGACGTTGACACTACCCGGAAACAGCTGGCGTGCTGGAACCAGGCTGGGCAGGAGGGAGTACCCGTGCCAAAGACACTGCCGAGAACCAGCTGACGGTACTGGAACCCGGATGGGTAGCAGAAGGTACAAGAGCCAATGGAACTGCCGAGAACCAGCTGGCGGTGCTGGAGCCCAGGGTAAATACTAAAAACAGAAGAGCCAGAGGTGTATTTGGAGGAGGTTTTAAATCCGTACTACAGTGGATGTGGACAAAGCAGGAGAATTTGCCGGACACACAGCTGGGGATCAGCTGACGTTACTGAATCCCAATAACACTGGAGCAAGCGTTGACTGTGCAGACGGCACTTCTGAGCAGCAACTAGCGGTATTGGAGCCCAGGGTAAATACTAAAAACGGAGGAGCCAGAGGTGTAATTGGAGCAAGTTTTAAATAAGTAGCACAGTGAATATGGACAGAGCAGGAGAAATTGCCGTGAACACAGCAGGGGAACAGCTGACGTTACCGAACCCCAATAACACCGCAGCAAGTGTTGACTGTGCAGACGGCACTTCCGAGCGCCAACTGGCGGTGCTGGAGCCCAGGGATAAGAATGAAAACAGAGGAGCCAGAGGTGTAATTCGAGCAACTTTAAAATGTGTAGTACAGTGGATGTGGACAAAGCAGGAGAAATTGCCGTCCGCACAGCAGGAGAACAGCTGACGTTACTGAACCCCAATAACACGGCAGCAAGTGTTGACTGTGCAGACAGCACTTCCGAGCGCCAACTGGCGGTGTTGGAGCCCAGGGTAAATACTAAAAACGGAGGAGCCAGAGGTGTAATTGGAGCAAGTTTTAAATAAGTAGCACAGTGAATATGGACAGAGCAGGAGAAATTGCCGTGAACACAGCAGGGGAACAGCTGACGTTACCGAACCCCAATAACACCGCAGCAAGTGTTGACTGTGCAGACGGCACTTCCGAGCGCCAACTGGCGGTGCTGGAGCCCAGGGATAAGAATGAAAACAGAGGAGCCAGAGGTGTAATTGGAGCAACTTTAAAATCTGTAGTAGTGAGAATGTGGACAGAGCAGGAGAAATTGCCGTCCGCACAGCAGGGGAACAGCTGACGTTACTGAACCCCAATAACATGGTAGCAAGTGTTGACTGTGCAGACGGCACTTCCGAGCACCAACTGGCGGTGCTGGAGCCCAGGGATAAGAATGAAAACAGAGGAGCCAGAGGTGTAATTGGAGCAACTTTAAAATCTGTAGTAGTGAGAATGTGGACAGAGCAGGAGAAATTGCCGTCCGCACAGCAGGGGAACAGCTGACGTTACTGAACCCCAATAACATGGTAGCAAGTGTTGACTGTGCAGACAGCACTTCCGAGCGCCAACTGGCGGTGCTGGAGCCCAGGGATAAGAATGAAAACAGAGGAGCCAGAGGTGTAATTGGAGCAACTTTAAAATCTGTAGTAGTGAGAATGTGGACAGAGCAGGAGAAATTGCCGTCCGCACAGCAGGGGAACAGCTGACGTTACTGAACCCCAATAACACGGCAGCAAGTGTTGACTGTGCAGACAGCACTTCCGAGCGCCAACTGGCGGTGTTGGAGCCCAGGGTAAATACTAAAAACGGAGGAGCCAGAGGTGTAATTGGAGCAAGTTTTAAATAAGTAGCACAGTGAATATGGACAGAGCAGGAGAAATTGCCGTGAACACAGCAGGGGAACAGCTGACGTTACTGAACCCCAATAACATGGTAGCAAGTGTTGACTGTGCAGACGGCACTTCCGAGCGCCAACTGGCGGTGCTGGAGCCCAGGGATAAGAATGAAAACAGAGGAGCCAGAGGTGTAATTCGAGCAACTTTAAAATGTGTAGTACAGTGGATGTGGACAAAGCAGGAGAAATTGCCGTCCGCACAGCAGGAGAACAGCTGACGTTACTGAACCCCAATAACACGGCAGCAAGTGTTGACTGTGCAGACGGCACTTCCGAGCGCCAACTGGCGGTGCTGGAGCCCAGGGATAAGAATGAAAACAGAGGAGCCAGAGGTGTAATTCGAGCAACTTTAAAATGTGTAGTACAGTGGATTTGGACAAAGCAGGAGAAATTGCCGTCCGCACAGCAGGAGAACAGCTGACGTTACTGAACCCCAATAACACGGCAGCAAGTGTTGACTGTGCAGACGGCACTTCCGTGCGCCAACTGGCGGTGTTGGAGCTCAGGGATAATACTGAAAACAGAGGAGCCAGAGGTGTAATTGGAGCAACTTTAAAATCTGTAGTAGTGAGAATGTGGACAGAGCAGGAGAAATTGCCGTCCGCACAGCAGGGGAACAGCTGACGTTACTGAACCCCAATAACATGGTAGCAAGTGTTGACTGTGCAGACAGCACTTCCGAGCGCCAACTGGCGGTGCTGGAGCCCAGGGATAAGAATGAAAACAGAGGAGCCAGAGGAGTAATTGGAGCAACTTTAAAATGTGTAGTACAGTGGATGTGGACAAATCAGGAGAAATTGCCGTCCGCACAGCAGGAGAACAGCTGACGTTACTGAACCCCAATAACACGGCAGCAAGTGTTGACTGTGCAGACGGCACTTCCGAGCGCCAACTGGCGGTGTTGGAGCTCAGGGATTACAGTTCAGGTGGTAGAAACATGAACAGAACAGGAGACCTGGATACTGTTGCCAACCAATTATTTATTCTGGAAGAGGACTGGCAAATTCATGAGAGATCCAGGCCTTGTTCATTTTGAGAAAAGTAAGCCGGTCAACGTTATCGGAGGATAGTCGCATGCGACGGTCTGTTAGTACACCACCTGCGGCACTAAAGACGCGTTCCGATAATACACTAGCAGCAGGGCAAGCTAGCACCTCCAGTGCATACTGACTAAGCTCTGGCCATGTATCCAGCTTACAGACCCAAAACTTGAAGGGAGAAGAGCCGTCTGGGAGTACACTAAGAGGGCAAGACATGTAGTCTGTCACCATCTGACGGAAACGTTGCCTCCTGCTGACTGGAGCTGTCTGTGATGGTGTAGACATTTGTGGCGGCGGGGACACAAAACTTTGCCACATTTCGGCCATACTGGTCTTGCCTTGTGCTGAGGCGCTGCTTCTGCTCCCTCTTTGTGCAGAGCTTCCTCCACTGCCTCGACGCACTGAGCTGCTTTGTAAAGCACTAGCAGCACTGCTCTCGGTTGGAATGGAGAACATGATGGAATGCACCAGTGCGTCTTGGTACTCCCGCATTTTACGCTCCCGGTTCAATGGTGTTATGAGGCTTTGTAAGTTGTCCCGGTAGCGAGGATCTAGGAGGGTGGACACCCAATAATCAGCCGTGTTGAGAATGTGGGCGATGCGGCGGTCGTTTCTGAGGCACTGCAGCATGAAATCAACCATGTGCTGCAGACTGCCAACTGGCCAAGAAACGCTGTCCCCTGCTTGAGGCGTGATCTCTGCCTGCTCTGCATCACCCCACCCTCGCTCTAGATACTGACTACTAGAGCATTGTGTACCTCCCTCCTCTGGACAGATGTCTTCCTCATCCATTGACTCCTCCTCATCCTCCTCACAAAGTGTCCCCTGCCTAGGCCTTTGTGAGGAACCACGTTGCGCAGACTGTAGAGAAGCAGATGGCATTTGTGACTCCTCATCCTCCACCTCTTCCAAAACCTCGTCCCTTAGTGCTTGCAGTGTTTTTTCAAGCAGGCAGATAAGGGGGATAGTCATGCTGACTAGTGCATCATCTGCACTCGCCATCCGCGTGGAATAATCGAAGGCACGTAAAACGTGGCAAATGTCCTTCATAGAGGCCCACTCAGTGGTGGTGAAGTGTGAACGGCGCGCACTGCGACTTGTTTGCGCCTGCTGCAGCTGGTACTCCATTACTGCTGCCTGCTGCTCACACAACCTCTCCAACATATGTAACGTTGAATTCCACCTGGTGGGTAGGTCACATATGATGCGATGTTCCGGAAGACATAATCGGCGCTGCAGAGCTGCAATGCGTGATCTTGCATTGCTGGAACGCCGCAAGTGAGCGCACTCTATGCGGACCTTGTGAAGCAGTGCATCAAGATCCGGATAGTCCCTCAAAAAACTCTGCACGACCAAGTTGAGCACATGTGCCAGACATGGGATGTGAGTGAGGTTGCCTAGGCCCAGAGCTGCCACCAGATTTCGGCCATTGTCACACACTACCATGCCTGGCTGGAGATTCGCTGGCACAAACCACACGTCACTCTGCTGCTTGATGGCATTCCAGAGCTCCTGCGCTGTGTGGCTTCGATTCCCCAAAGAAATTAATTTTAATACGGCCTGTTGACGTTTGGCCACGGCTGTGCTCATATCGGTCATCATAACAGGTAACCGTTCACGGGTCGATGTGGAGGTAGACCGTGACGGCTCCTGCAGCGCTGATTCAGAGGAACTGGAGTATGAGGAGGAGTCAATGTGTACAGACTGGATTCCTGCAATCCTTGGAGTTGGCAGAACACGTACAGCGCCACTCTCAAGATCTGTACCCGGCTCCACAACATTTACCCAATGGGCAGTGAGGGAAAGGTATCGTCCCTGTCCATGCTTACTGGTCCACGCATCAGTGGTCAGGTGGACCTTGCTACTGACGGCGTTTTGTAGCGCATGTTTAATTTTTCCCTCCACATGATGTTGCAGGGCAGGGACGGCTTGCCTGCTGAAATAAAAGCGGCTGGGCACGTTGTATTGTGGGACTGCCAATGCCATAAAGTTACGGAATGTGTCAGTCTCCACCAGCCTGAATGATAGCATTTCAAGGGCCAGTAGTTTAGCAATGCCAGCATTCAGAGCCTGTGCTCGGGGGTGGTTTGCCGAGTATGGGCGCCTTTTCTCCCATGCCTGTGCTAACGATGGCTGTAGACTGGCCTGGGAGTGTGAGGATGACTGGGAAAGTGGTGCTGTGGGTGGAATTACACTGTGTCTCTGTACAACAGTGCCAGAGATTCTTCCATGGCGATCCTGTGAGGAAGCCGAACCAGCTGTGTGTGAGCTGGAGGAAGAGGCTACAACACGAGCTGAAGAGGTGGTAGGTGGCGCTGTAGGTTGGCCTAGGTCTTCAGTGTGTTTGTGTAACTCCACCACGTGCTTGGTCCGCACATGTTTCCACATATTTGTGGTATTGAGGTTGCTGACACTTTTCCCTCTTTTCACCTTCTGATTACACAGCTTGCATTTGACAAAGCAAATGTCATCTGCAACTGTGTCAAAAAAGGACCAGGCACTGCAAGTCTTGGGAGCGCCCGCTTTGGATTTTGGAAGAGCCATGCTCCTAATGGGTGCCGAAGTGGAGGCTACAGGCAACCAAGTCTGCCCCCTCCCTCTCCCTCCTTTTTGGGCCGTTCGGGGAATCTCTTCCTCAGAGCTGCTCCCACCACCTTCCTGTCCCTCACGCCATGATGGGTCAAGGACCTCATCATCTACACCACCCTCTTCAAACAACTGCTTCTCCTGGGTAGTCTCGACAGCACAGTACGCACCAGAAAGTGGCACCTGAGTCTCATCATCAGATGCGTACTGAGGTGTGCTGCTGACCATAGGCACTGGCCCACCCGCCTCTTCAGATTCAGAGAGACAAAACGGTTGCGCATCACTGCATACTACCTCTTCTTCAAATTCTCGAATTCTGCTTGGCTGGCCCCCTCTTTCCAAGCCAAGAGATTCAGAGAACAGAAGTAGAGATGGCTCCTGTCCAGGGCTCTCTGACTGCCTGGGCAATTTGGCAGGTGGTGAAGAGACAGATGGGTGCTCTTCAGTGCTCAGGACCTGAGAGGATCTGGAACTAATTGAAGTCGATGCGTTAGCTGCCATCCATCCGACAACGGCTTCAATTTGGTCCTCGCGCAGCAGTGGGGTACGGCTAGCTCCTACAAAGCTGCGCATAAAGGACTGTTCCCTGGTAAAACTGGGGGATGCTGAGTCACTGGTGCCCGCAGCAGGCACAGAATCCCCACGTCCTCTCCCTGCAGGCACAGAATCCTCACGTCCTCTCCCTGCAGAAACTCCACGCCCACGCCCACGACCACGACCACATGCCTTACTCCCTACCTTCTTCATCTTGGTAGACTGATAAAGATAGGCAGAAAAGTACTAAGGGCTTAGTGTGCTTATTCCTGAACAGCTGCTAACAGGTATAAGAAACACTAATTTTATAAAGTGTGGACTAGACTTTAATATGAGCTAATGTGGCCTACACAACTGTAAAGTGGAGTGTTTGGTGAACTTTATTTAGGTTTTTTTTGTCACAAAAAGACACTGGATGTGCCTAAAGATGTAATAACAATAGTATCACAAACTTTTTGTAGCTATTACAATGTAGGAAGGTAACCTACAATGCAATAGATGAGGCTGCAAAAAATAGGCTAATACTAATCTGGCTGGGGCTGCAGGGCCCAATGCTGCAGAAAGGCTCCTCTAACTACTCCTATATAGTGTGTTTGGAATCAATTTAGCTGAATATGGATGGAACCACCACACTAATAGGAGATATCAGGAAAAATTATGAATTGGCAATAAAGGACAATGTATGAGGCAGTGACACACACTGAGTGCACTACAACCAGACGGGGTTGAAGCACACACTACAGGGTGAGCTGCACTCACACACAAGACCTTGCAGACAGCGGTGAACAGTACAGATGCAGAGCACTGTGCACTAGTGCTGCAAGACGGAAAAAAAATTCTCTATCTACTCCTATATAGTGTGTTTGGAACCAATTTAGCTGAATACAGATGGAACCACCACACTAATAGGAGATATCAGGAAAAATTATGAATTGGCAATAAAGGACAATGTATGAGGCAGTGACACACACTGAGTGCACTACAACCAGACGGGGTTGAAGCACACACTACAGGGTGAGCTGCACTCACACACCAGACCTTGCAGACAGCGGTGAACAGTACAGATGCAGAGCACTGTGCACTAGTGCTGCAAGACGGAAAAAAATTTCTCTATCTACTCCTATATAGTGTGTTTGGAACCAATTTAGCTGAATACAGATGGAACCACCACACTAATAGGAGATATCAGGAAAAATTATGAATTGGCAATAAAGGACAATGTATGAGGCAGTGACACACACTGAGTGCACTACAACCAGACGGGGTTGAAGCACACACTACAGGGTGAGCTGCACTCACACACCAGACCTTGCAGACAGCGGTGAACAGTACAGATGCAGAGCACTGTGCACTAGTGCTGCAAGACGGAAAAAAATTTCTCTATCTACTCCTATATAGTGTGTTTGGAACCAATTTAGCTGAATACAGATGGAACCACCACACTAATAGGAGATATCAGGAAAAATTATGAATTGGCAAAAAAGGACAATGTATGAGGCAGTGACACACACTGAGTGCACTACAACCAGACTTGGCTGAAGCACACACTACAGGGTGAGCTGCACTCACACACACAGACCTTGCAGATAGCGGTGAACAGCACAGGGAACTGTGCACTAGCACTGCAAGGCACAGTGATTTAGAAAGTAGCTTGGGTAAAGCAGTATAGAGCAAATAGGTAGCTAAAACTGTCCCTCAGAACAACAGCGTCCTATCCCTAACTGAATTCACAGCAGAGTGAGCTCAAAATGGCGGCGGTGGCTTTTATAGTGCATCATGACATCATTTCAGCAGCCAATCACAGCCATGCCATTAGTTAAGATGCCTACATGCCTAACAGGATGTGCCCACACTTCTTAGGATCCTCATTGGCTGAATAAAATGAAAATGTCTCATTGCATTATGGGAACTTCCGATTCCGGTATACGATATTGCAATAGTATCGGAATTAAGTATCGGAATTCCGATACCGCGAATATCGGCCGATACCCGATATTTCAGTATCGGAATGCTCAACACTATCAGTGTGTGATCATAGTACGATCCGATTCTCTCGGATGACGAGAACATGAAAATCAGATCAGACTCAGATGTCATCCGAGTGTTTTCCATGGACTCATTGACTTGCATGGACGAGTGTGATCCAATAATCGCATCTAACTTGAGGATCGGGTATTAAATCAAAGAAGAGTCACTTAAATGTCCAAACCACCTATGCATATGATAAGTCTTGTATCTTAAGTCCAGCTTGGTGCAGAATATTGCTATAGCAAAAAATAAAAAAAATAAAAAAAAATATATGAGACATAGAGACATACAGCACCCATAATGTTTTTTGATTTCAGGGTTCATTTTACTGGAAATGTGATCAATGTGAACGTAGTGAGATGGGAGCTATGCTGGATTTGAGAAGGCAAGTATCAATCGTTTTCTTATTTGATACCAGTCTGAGCCCTTTTAAAAATATTTCTATTTGCTTGACAACCCCTTTTGGTTTACCATATTGTTAAGTCTTAACACCTAATTTCATGTTTAGTAATCAGGTTTCTCAGTTACGCTAATATTTTGGATATCTGTTTCTCTTGGAATGCTGCCATACTCTTAATGAGTGTAGGGGGTATTAAAGCCTAGGGCTGGAGAATGAGTTAGCTGCACAATATATGAATGGAGAATGAATCTTTAGTAGTTTGATATGTCATCACACCCCACAAACATTGATAGCCATTATACCCACACTTTATTTTAGAAAGATTTATCATTTAAATTTATTGCAAGGTTGGCAACAAATTAGTGCTGTTCTTCATTCCAGAATGCTTTTAAAAGGAGCAAACAAAATTCTATTGTAATGAACACATGTTATTTCAGAAATTAACAGCAAAATATGCCAACTACAACTGCCTTACTGAAGTGGCACCTGGAGGCAGCGCTATAATAAATGGCACCATATAGTTGAACAAATAAATGTAGCAGTTTCCTTATTTTATCCTATCCTTTCTAATAATTCAGAAACTAGAACTGTATGCAACAGTCCATGTGGGATCCACAGCATGGGCATTGAAATTGCCGATTCTCATTGGGGACCATGGGGGACGGATTACCTAGCGTTTCACAAGCGTTTAAGCTGCGGAAATTCCGCAGCATATTCGCTTGTAAAACACTACGTGGGCACATACCCTTAAGGAAGGATTTTCCTGACAGCTCTGTGCACCACGTTGCTTAGTGAGGTGAGCACTGCCATCGCCGTTTCCAGGTAGTGCATCTCTTCAGCTTCTTCACTAAGTCTATCTCTGTTGTCACAAACAAATCCAAATAGGTGGGACCTCCACATCTGCCATAGAGGCTTATGCACTCTGCTGTACAGACCAAAAGTCAAGTTTCGTCTGAAAATTCAGCTGGGCTTCAAAGAATGAATGCTCCAAGGAAAGCCACATAAAGGTAGCACTCCAGTCAGGAAGTGTTACTGTGTTCTTCAGTGCAGACAAATTGGAGTAGGAGTCTTCATTTATGCAAATATTGAGGAATAACAATGACCAGCAGATCTTTATACTGATTACTAGTGATGAGCGAGCATGCTCACTACTGCTCGGTGCTCGCCGAGTATTTCCGGGGTTGCTCAGCGGGAACTCGGGTCTCCTCCCTGCATGTTTGGCGCTCTTTGCAGAGCCAGTGAACTTGCAGGGATTGCCTGCCACTCACTGTAATGCCACAGCTATGCTGGTTGTGGCATTACAGTGATTGGCTGGCCACACAGCGTCATCAGGTCTATATCAAACCTGGCACCGCCATGCTCGTCACAGTCACTCCGGAATCAGACAGTGTAGGGAGAGCTGCTGCTGAGCTAGGGAGAGATTCGCTTGTTTATTAGGTAGTGGAGGTAGAACAGAAGTATATTACACATATCCATCTCAACGAAGAGTCTTTCTGAGAAATAATCCATCTGCAGAGATATCAGGCAGGCAGTGTATATAGGCAGGCAGGGTATATAGCAGACTACAGTACATAAAGCACAAGAGGCTTCATTCCAGTTTTGTCTGCTGCTGCTGTTAGTTATTTCTAGACATAAGCTCAGGTCTCAGGGGCCAGGAATATTTTTTTGGGATCTTAATCCTCATTAGTTGCTTAAAAAGCAATCCATAGAACACCGTTTTTCTGCGCCATTTGCTTGTTGGCACTGCAGAATACAGCCAGGTCCTTTCCATATTACAGCGCTAAAAAGCCAGCTATTTAAAACTGTGGTTTGTCCGTCACACAGATCACATATAATTGCGCTGAAAATATTGCCATTTCTGGCCTTCATTGAAATTTTGTTTCAATGTGTCAGTGAAGCTATTGACACCAGTTTCCTGTTCAAAATAGTTATCTACAGGTCAGCTATTTAAAACTGTGTTTTCTCCGTCACACAGATCACATATAAGTTGACTCCAAATTCAGCCATTTGTAGTGAGCATGGAAGATATTGTCCACCATTTAAAATGGGCAAGGCACATGGCAAGGGATGGGGAACTGGACGTGATAGTGATGGTGCATGCAGAGGCCGAGGCCGTGGGCAAGCTTAAATTGTGCCACAACTAACACCCAAATCTTCTCGCTCGACCTGTCCCAATTAATAGCGGACCTCAGAACACCACTATTGAACACAGAGCAGTGTGAAAAGGTTATTGGTTGGATAGCAGATAATGCTTCCAGTCACTTAGCCACCACCACCACCACCCTGTCTTCCATACGGTCAAGTCTCAGTTGCTGTGAGTCTGGACAGCATATTCCTCACACTGAACCTCCTTCCTCCCAGCATGCCAAGTGCCCAGAGACAAGTGATCCCATACTTGGACACTCCGAAGAGCTGTTCACTTTTCCATTTATAGATTCGGCCTCTCGCCCGGTCCACTTGAAGGCAAGAGGAGTTTGCATGTAGCGATGCCCAAATATTTGAGCAGCCACGGTCGCATGAATGCGACGGTGGGAAGGTGTCACAAGAGTTGGACGATGATGAGACACAATTGCCAGAAAGTCAGGAGGAGGACCAGAGTGCAGAAGTGGAAGACGAGGTGGTGGATGATATAGTAACTGACCCAACCTGGCAGGAGGACATGAAGAGCGAGGACAGCAGTACACAGGGAGAGGGAGGTAGAGCACCCCAACAGGCAGGAAGAAGCAGTGTGGTGGCCGCAGACAGAAGGCAGGCAACCGTTCCCCGTAACACCAACATGAAGAAAGCCGCCAATACAACTGTTACGTCTTCCCGAGTCTGGTTGTTTTTATAAGACTCTGCCGATAACCCCAAAAAGGCCATTTGCACCACCTGTCAGGCCAGCATCAGCAGGGGTGGCAAAACTACCAGCCTGACCACCACCAGCATGATCAGGCACATGGCAGAAAAGCACCCGACTTTGTGGGCTGAACCCCAGGGTCCAGGAATAGTGTCTGCGGATGGCACCACTGCTTCTTCCGCTGTTGTGCATGCAAGTCAATCCCCTGTCCATGGTGCATACGTAGATGCCTCCTGCCCTGCACCTGTCATTGCACACTCTCAAGTAGCAGCATCAGGAACCAGGTTCACATCCTTGTCCCAGTGCAGCATTCAGTTGTCCATACCCCAGTCCTTGGAATGCAAGCACAAATACGCAGCCAACGCCCCACAGGCCACACTACTAAATTGCCACATTTCGCGACTCCTTGCCCTCGAAATGTTGCCTTTTAGGCTCGTGGAGACAGAAGCATTCCTCAACCTGATGGTGGCAGCCGACCCTCGGCACTCAGTCCCCAGCCGCCACTATTTCTCCTGGTGTGCCATCCCTGCATTACACAAGCACATGTCCCAAAACATTAGCTGTGCCCTCAACAACGCAGTTACCGGGAAAGTCCACCTAACCACGGACACGTGGACAAGTGCTTGTGGGCAGGGATGGTACATCTCGCTGACGGCACACTGGGTTAACATAGTGGAAGCCGGGACCCTGTCGGACCTTGAGACGGAACACATCCTCCCGATGCCAAGGATTGCGGGCCCTAGGTCAATCAGGGTTGCCCCCACAGTCTACAGCTTCTGCACCTCATCCTCCTCAGCCCCCTCCTCCTCTTCAGCCTCCATCTCCCAAATGACCACATCAGTCACAAGCTGGAAGCACTGCAGCTCTGCCTCGGGCAAGCGGCAACAGGCTGCACTGAAGCTAATATACTTAGGTGACAAACCGCACAATGCTGAAGAGTTGTGGACAGCTCTGAAAGAGCAGGCAGATCTGTGGCTCACACCGCTGAACCTACAGCCAGGCATGGTCGTGTGTGATAATGGCTGGAACCTGGTGGCGGCTCTGAGGCGAGGCAAGCTCGCACGTACCATGCCTGGCCCATGTGCTTAACCTCGTGGTTCAGCGGTTTCTCAAATCCTAACCGGAGCTGCCGGATCTGCTTGTTAAAGTACGCCGCCTGTGTGCCCATTTTAGAAAGTCACATACAGCTTCCTCCGCCCTTGCTGTGTTTCAGCAGCGTTTGCAGCTTCCGGCTCAAAGTCTGGCGTGTGATGTCCCCACGAGTTGGAACTCTATACTGCAGATGTTGGGAAGGATTTGTGAGCAGAAGAGGGCAGTTGTTGAGTACAAGCATCAACAAGGCCATCGTTATTGAGTTCAGTCTCCACACATAAGACCTCAGGAGTGGACATGGATGTCAGACATATGTACCATCCTCCAAAACTTTGAGGACTCCACCAAGATGGTGAGCGGCGATGACACTATAATTAGCGTCACCATCCCACTTCTCTGTCTTCTGAAACGCTCTCAACTCACAATCAAAGAGGATATATTGCAGGTGGAGCACGATGAGATGGAGAAAGGAACCATACAGGGTGATTACACACAGCCCAGCCTCATCACATCCCAACGTGGATTGGGTGACAATGAGGAAGAGGAGGAGGAAGAACAGGAGCTAGTTTCATGCGCTATAGACGGTACTACCTGCACAACTGTCATATCATCTGTTCAGCGTGGATGGCCTGAGGACACAGAGGAGGAGGAGGAGGAGAGCATGGTCACTCGTCCTCTTGCTGAGGACACGGAAGTCTTGCCTGTTAGCAGTCAGGCACGCATGGCTGAGTTTATGTTACACTGCCTTTCCCATGAACCTCGCGTTCTCAAAATTTTGGGTGACAGTCATTATTGGTTGGTGACACTTCTAGACCCATGCTACAAGGATTCCTTTATATCTCTTATTCCTGAGGCGGACAGGTCTACAAAAATGGGGCAGTAGCAGAAGGCCTTGTTGTGGAACTATTAAAAAAATTCCCATCTGAAAAAGCTGGCGGCAGAGGTCACAGTTCGCTGGACAACCAAGGACTACAGGCGAGAGAGACACAACTCCAATCCAGCAGAGGCAGGGGAACACTGTCAAAGTTCTGGGAGAATTTTCTCAGACCCTCCCATCGCACAGTCCCTGAGGCGCGGGGTACTCTCACAAGGAGTGCAAAGTTTGGGAAGATGCTGAGGGAGTACCTTCCCGACCATACCAACATCTTCCGTGATTCCTCTGTGCCTTATAATTATTGGGTATCGAAGGTGGACACATGGAATGAACTGGAGGTCATGGGCTGCCCTGCCGCTAGCGTTTTATCAGAGCGGGTTTTTAGTGCCGCTGGTGGAATTATAACTGATAAGCGCATCTGCCTGTCAACTGAAAATGCTGACAGGCTGACTCTTATAAAAATAAACAAGGGCTGGATTGGGCCAGACTTCTCAACACCACCAAATGATAGCAGTGTAACATAAACTCAAATCCAGTGTCTTTTTTTGGGAGATGTGTTCCCATGCACCTTTTCACACCCACACATGGGTATACGCTTCCTGATTTTGGCTATTTGCTCTTGTCCTCCTCCTTCTCCTCATCCTTCACCACCATATCACCAGGGTGACCGTGGTTCGTGATGCAACACCCACATAATTTTTTTAAAGGGTGTTTATGATGCCCGTAAAAAAAAAAAAATATATAAAGTATGTTCATGTGTACCCCCCAGGGGTAAATGTTTGTTAGTCCATACACTTAGTGCATGGGCATTACAAGTATAGGAGACCCGCTCCTTTCTTTTTTTATGAGGCCCTCCTCCACGTCTCTTCCAAGGGGCATTGGAGTGCCTCCCAATTTTTGGCAGCCCTTGCATTCACTGCATAGGCCAACACTATGGGAGACCCACATCCTAATAATTCGAACATTTTTTCATGACCCCTCTACGTCTCTTCCAAGGGGCATTGGAGTGCCTCCCAATTTTTGGTAGCCCTTGCATTCACTGCACAGGCCAACACTATGGGAGACCCACTTCCTAATAATGGGAACATTTTTTTTCAGGAGGCCCTCCTCTACATCTCTTCTTAGGGGCATTGGAGTAGGTCCAAATTATTGGCAGCCCTTGCATTCACTGCATAGGCAAACAGTATGGGAGACCCACTTCCTAATAATGGGAACATTGTTTTCAGGAGGCCCTCCTCTAAGTCTCTTCAAAAGTGTATTGGGGTGCATCCAAATTTTTAAAGGGCTATTGGGGTGCGTCCAAATTTTGAGCAGCCCTGCCACTCACTGCATACACAATAACAGTATAGGAGACCCACTCTTTAGTAATGGGAGCAACAAAGCATAGCCGGCTGATGGCTCTCTAAGAATAGTGAGGGCCGACTGATGGCCCTTTAAGAATAGTAAAAGCAGCCTGATGGCCCTATGAAAATAGGTTTTGTGACTTTCAGACTCCCTCCTTCATAAATGAAACAGGTTGTGTCTAATCAAGTTTCACACACCACATGGCTAAATGAGGTTGTAAAATGTTAAAATGACATTTCCCGGTGAATGTATTTGTCACGGTTGAAAGCAATGCAAAAGTGCAAAACCTCATCAAAAATGCTATATGCTATATGTTAACATAGCCCAAAGTGGAGGAGTATTTTTGTTTTTGGTCATTCATTTTGCCTTATATACAAGTCATTACCCTGGAAAGGATGTTCCTTAACATATTTCCCAGGAAAATCCATTTTGGTTTAGTTTTAGTATGTTTTATTGTGGGTCCGTAAAAGTGGCGTAATACCTCTCACAACATTGTTGACAGCAGTGACCTAGGAGACAGAAATGCTTCCAGGGGTCTTCCCCATGCTGTTCCCATGCCATTTGAGCACTGTTCCCATCAATTTGGCCAATTTTTATTCCCTCTGCAGAGCCACTTGAAAAACGCTTGAGTTTCCTATAGACTTACATTGGGCTCGTTACTCTGGTTGAGCACCCAAGTATTCCAATGTGCTCGACCCGAGCAACGAGCACCCAAGCATTTTAGTGCTTGCCCATCACTATTGCTTACTAGTGATGAGCGAGTATGTTTTGTTAACCCTTTCGCCGAGTATGCTCGGGCGAGCACCGAGTAGTTACAGCTGCTCGGTGTTATGTTTGAATCATTCCCATGTGCATGATTTGTGACTGTTTGACAGCTTTAATACATGTGAGGAATGTGTAAGAAGTAGACATTCCTCACATGTAATAAAACTGTCAAGCAGTCGCAAATCATGCACATGGGAGTGGTTCAAATATAACACCGAGCAGCTGTAACTACTCGGTGCTCGCCCGTGCATGCTCGGCGAAAGGGTTAACAGAACATACTCGCTCATCACTACTGCTTACTAATCAATTATACTGCATATACATGGATTGCAGACTTTCTGCCAAAGTCAAATAATTACTAGCCATCTTTTGTTTTTATTATACTTGTTTATGGGACTCTGAGGTTTTTGTTCTTTCTTGGGATGCATCTCTTGCTGCACTGCAGTATTTGGTGCCCTTCAGTAGGTATGTAACAATGCTATATGATATTAGTCTGGCACTGCTAAATAGGTACCAAGGAGGTTGTCTTCTTTCAACTATTTTTAGCCCACGGCTCAGTGATGTCTTTGCCCAGGTGTTTGCTGATCGGCTACAGCAGTGCAATTACATCAGCAGTGCAGCCGCCAATCTCTGAGCTCAGCTGGTGTAGGTAGCACGAGCTGCTGAGTTCAGTGATTAGCTGCAATACTTTTAGGGCTCAGTCAGACGGCCATACAACACGGACGACAAATGCATCGCAATACTGGGACTGGCCAGCGGCTCTCCTGACATGAGCGTGACAGCTGCATAAAAATACATGTTGTTATGCCCTTGTCAGAAGAGCCAAGTCCAAGAATTGTGATGCTATCGACATTCGTGTTTTCCGGCCATCTGACTGCGCCTTTAATGTTATGTTGCCTCTGCAGCTGATCAAAAAAGACTGGGGCAGCAGAAGCGAGGCAACACTGGACTCGGAGGATAAAAAACATCACGTTGTTATTTTATACATCAGTGAGCCTGTTAGTTTAAAGAACAGTTGAAAGTGAATACCCCCTTAAAGTTCTGCACTGTGGTATTTGATGCTTTTGAGGAGGTAAGCTATGGTGCATTGTGGTATTTGTTTCACATTCTTTACATTTAATGTTTGGATTTACAAAGTACTGTACTCAGGTAATTAATGCCTTTAGATAGGGATTTTACACTGCTAATTGATGCTTGGGCTATTTGGCTCACCAGTGGCTATTGTTAATGGTGCAACTGCAGAATTCGGTTTGGCATTTGTCCGATAGTGCTTGGAAGGTATTTTGTGCTGCACTTGTGTTATTTGTTTGATGCCTGTGGGCAGGTATTTTATGCTGCACTGTGGGATTTTTTTGCATCACTGAGGCAGAATTTAGTGCTGCACAGTCGCATTTGTTGGTACTTCTGGGAAGGTATTTTGTGTTGCACTATGGTATTTGGCGCTGCTAGGGGGCATTTTGTGTACTGCATGGTGTTGTATATGGTTCGCTTATGGTTTAACTAGTGATTTGGTCAGAGGTACAGCTAAATTCTTATTATGTCATCTATACCCTGTGATCATTTTTGCCTCTGTAGCAGCTGGTTGATAGTGGTTGCTACCATACATTTTTATTGTCATTGTGTTTACAATGGTGATATTTGGTTATTGCCTTATTAAGTCCATTACTTTATATTTATTAAACATCATCGTTCTCCAAATCCTCCAACTTGTCCATATCCTTATGTGGAATAATATTGTATTTGTCTGTGAAAATAACTCAACATTATCTAAGTATCATTAAATACAAAATTGAAATATTTTCTTCTTATAATCTCATTAAAGTGGTGTTTTCAAGATCTTAAATTTATTAGTTAGACAGCCAGCATGAAAATAAGCAAGTTTGCAACTGACTTGCTTTTTCTATCTGCTGTCATTCTCCTGCAATGACTGCTTTTATCTTTTATAGTGTACAGTTTGTTTCCATGGAGCTTGGCCACCAGCCCCAGGCTGAGATTGTGCAATACTTATGTTCCATGAGAGGGATTTAACTCTTAACATTCCAGTTGCCGCTCTCTCCAGACCATTAATTTCTCTACAGCAGTTATCATCTCACCTCCTTTTCTCTTCATCCTACCCCTATCATCTTCTGAAGAGATGCAGTTATAAATCACCAGCCTGGTAGCTTTCACAGCAGGTCACCTAATCATGGCACTTTGCTCTTGCTGTCTAGAGCTGTGTGCTTGTCCAAATGCCCTGTTATCTCTATGTGTAAATATAGAGATAACAGTATAAACTCAGAACAAACCACCAACAGCTAAATGTGTTATAGTAAAACTTGTGCTGGGCTTTAAAATTCTACTAATACTACAGTTATATTCACCAGAGCTGCCACTCAAGGAGAAGGAGCCTGCCCTGCTAGAACCCAGGAAGAAAACTGCAAGAAGACTGAACTGCTCAAGAGACAACTTCAGAATAACCCTTTAAGTATTCCACATATGCATTCAATCATGTAAAAATGATATTGTATACATATACTTGTAGCTATGTCTCACGTTACTCCCAGTTTAGGGATGGAGAGTAGCACCTGTGGATTTTGTTAAATTCAGCAGCATGAGTGGAATTTTATTTTATCCTGTTTATCAAACATGTAAGTTTTAAAAATGTCTCATCTGAAAAAAAATCATTTGTATATGCCTATTAGATTATATGGATTAGGCAATCTAGTGGGTCTTGCATGTTTGTTAGTCTCATTAATTTTCTCAGAAGAACCTTTTTTTATTCCAATATTTTTCAAGCACCACTCCAGCATTTATTTTTTTAATTTCAGCGTTTGGTGAGTTTTGATGTTGCAGCACAAATTATCTAAATTAGGATACTTGCGTTTTTTTTTTTCAGTGCATTTTTCTACATGTTTTTTGTGGCGTTATTTTCAGCTTCAGTATTTGTCTCTTTTTGGTATGTTGTGTATTCAATAAAACTGGGAAACGTCCTGTTACTTAGCTATGATAAAATGTTATTGATACAGCCATGTGTGAATTAAATGTGTTTTTAGTGTGCTGCGGAAAAAAGCACTAAAAACGTGTTTAGAATTTTACCAGCGTATTTTCCAGATCTCATTTAATTCTATGGGCAAAATCTGCAAATAACACATAATGACAGCAAGAGAGGTTGACACTTTGCAGATTTCCAAAATGAATCGCAGGTCAGTTTCCACTGCATAAAAGAAAGCACAGTGGGCATGAGATTTGCTGAAACTGCAGTACCCTGCATTTTTACGCTTTGACAAAAAAAACTTATTGTCGGAATTTAGCCTAAAACTTCAATTGTCTTGTTATATCTGTGCCCAAAATTTTGTAGACTTCAAACTAAATTTTGAAATTAATTCTAATTTATATTTCTCATCATTTGGCATACAAAAAAACAACTAATATTTTAAATCATGTGCCCATTGCACTGGTAAAAATTGCCAAACTTGAAAAAAAAAGCAGCTAATGTCACAAACTTTTCTTTGGGTATTATCCTCTTCCACTCAGCCCTTACTTACATGGTATGATATACAGTAGAAAGACAAAGAGATAAGACGGAAACATAAATGCATAAATAATGATACATAAAAAAATGTATATTATTACAAAAGTTATTATACTTTCCTTGTTTTATGTATGTAAAAGGTATAAATCAGCATTTAGTATCAAGTGAACTGCAGACATTTCTCAGACTGTGAAATGAAGATATATAATGTTGTTTCATTGAAGACTTTCATTTTCATACCTGCTGTCTTTCCACAGAGAGTATTATATTCTCGGCTGGCTACAGTATTATTCTATACCATCCAATTCTTAAGCTGAACAAAGAACACATAAAATGTCTTAAGTTAATTGAGACATAAAAGGAGTAAAGTGGACAGCAGTGTGATTTTGAGGCCCTAAGAAGACCATGAGAAAAATATCTGACCACTTTATAGAATCAACTTCTAATAAATCCAATCTTCAAATTATATAGTACATATCAAAGGAAAAGTTCTTGCAAATAATATTATGCATATTATAATGATCAGAAATTGACGTCAGAGCCTGTAGATTATATATGGTTAGGTGCGCTACATTGGGAACAGCTCATCTCTTCCTTCTGAAGTTGTCTGACTTTTTTTTTTGACGGATTTTGCAGGAAGTTTCTTCTCCTTTGCCTACTATGATCTATCTATTATCTATCTATCTATCTATCTATCTATCTATCTATATATCTATTATCTATCTATCTATCTATCTATCTATCTATCCATCTATCTATTATCTATCTATCCATATATCTATCTATCTACTATCTATCTGTCTATTATCTAATTATCTATCTATCCATATATCTATGTCTATCTATTATCTATCTATATCTGTATATCTAGTATCTATCTATCCATATATCTATCCATATATCTATCTATTATCTATCTATCTATTATCTATCTATATCTGTATATCTAGTATCTATCTATCTCTATCTATCTGTCTATTATCGATCTATTATCTATCCATATATCTATCTATCCATATATCTATCTATCTATCTATCATCTATCTATCTATTATCTATCTATCTATCCATATATCTATCACATATCTATCTATCTATCTATTATCTATCTATATCTGTATATCTAGTATCTATCTATCTATCTCTATATATCTGTCTATTATCTATCTATTATCTATCTATCCATATATCTATCTATCTATCTATCCATATATCTATCTATCTATCTATATCTGTATATCTAGTATCTATCCATCTATCTATCTATCTCTATCTATCTAGTATCTATCTACCCTTATATCTACCTATCCATCCATATCTATCCTATCTATCTAGCTCTATCTATCTAGTATCTATTATCTATCTATCTATTTATCCATATATCTATCTATCTATCTATCTCTAGCTAGTATCTATCTATCCCATATCTATTTATCTATCTATCTATCCATATATATCTATCTATTCATCCATGTCTATCACATATCTAACTATACATCCATATCTATCTATCTCTATCTAACATCTATCTATTAGCTATCTATCTATATATACATCCATATCTATCTATCTATCTATCTATATATCTATTATCTATCTATCTATCTATCTCTCTATCTATCTATATATCTATTATCTATCTATCTATCTATATATATATCCATATATCTAATTATCTATCAATCTAGTATCTATCTATCTATCTATATATCCATATTTAGTATACATCTATCTATCTATCCATATATCTATCGATCTATCTATAAATATCTATCTATCCATCCATATATCTGTTATCTATCTATCTATACATCCATATTTAGCTATCTCTATCTAGTATCTATCTATATATCTATCTATTTATACATCCATATCTATCTATCTATCTATCTATCTATCTATCTATACATCCATATCTATCTATCTCTGTCTAGTATCTATCTATCTATCTATCTATCATCTATCTGTATATTGTCTATCTATCCATATCTATCTATCATATATATATATATATATATATATATATCTATTATCTATCTATCTATTCCATATTTATCTATCTATCTATAACATCAGCTCAGATGTAATGCATTTTATCTTGAGTGCTCAAGCTAATCATTGCAACATATATTAGAGTGTGAATACTGATTTAATTACTTTAGCCCTTTTTACTAAAACTGCAATACATGAGTATTTCTAGTTACTTTTATATGGTTTTGGTATTACTTGTATTTATTATTATTATGTTATTTATTTTTAATGATCACATTGTGATCTCTGTAATAACTAGAAGCCTTTCACCCCTGTCACCCAGGAGACATCATTTTATCATTCACTATGTACTGTTCCTCCAGAGTCCAGATGAGTAAAGCTGAAACCAGCCTTGGGAGTACGTGTAGTGCGGCTGACAATTCAGTATGAAAGCCAAGTGGAGGTATTAGCTGAGCGCACACTATATTAAATGCTCATTCGCAGCCAAAAGGCACCATGGGAACTTGTTTTATTTGTGTTTACTAGACAAAAGACGATGCAGAACAGGATCCCAAATTCTCTAAGCTCTGCAGCTTGTCCAAGGAATCATTTATAATGCGTTTCAACAATGAACGTGTATGCACACAGCAATAATGAATAATACCACAACTTCCCAACCCTCAACTCCTGACGGATTCACTGTAATATACAAGGAAAATAGCAACTCCTTCCATTATTCATGATTGCAAGATCTGTGCTTGCCGGAAACATTATTTTTCAAAAGGGAACAATAATGTTTCCTGCAGTGTTTGATTCTTTTCTTAGTAATTGGATATACCATCATAAATATGTAGGTTCTCATGGAGTTTTATACATGGATTGTTCTGGATGAAAAATATACACCAAAAGATTTTTGGCAAATTTTTGGGTGTGTTTTTTGAAGCAGGGTTTCTGTATGGGGCATTTTTCTGCTTCAGTTTATTCGGGAGTCAAATTAGGAGTAGTTTTTCTGGAAGAACTGCCACAAAAATTGTCATTTGCTTTTTTACCATGTGGAAAAGAACAGCACCATGTGCTGTATATTCATTGTGAAGTGAATAAATAGCATTTTCATTGAGTATTTGTAACTGTTATGCAGCAGAATTTGCTCTACAATCCACTTCAAAAAGCTCTGTGCTAACTTAGCATTGGTGTATGTTCACACTGAGGATCTTTGCTGAGTTTTTATAGTGGAAACTGAGCAGAAACTCCAAGTTTTTGAGGAGTTCTCAGCTTTTGAGGGGGAGTTTTGAGATTTTCAGCTCAGTTTCTGTTCTAAAATATCAGCAAAAAGACTAAGCGTGAACGCACCCTAAAGTCTCATTCAGACGTGCACGTAACATGGTTCATGTACAGATCTTGATGCACAACTAGCCATTGGTCTCCTGACCCAAATTTGACACCCTCGTCATAGGAATGTATGAGGCCTCTCAAATTCAGGTCCGGAGACCCATGGCCAGTCCGTGCATCTTGGTTGTGTCACACGGATGTCTGAATGAGGCTTAAAGGTATGATTACACAGTTTTTTTATTTGGATTTTTCTGGATGAAAATCCACATAGAAAAAAATATTTTTTTGGAGTATTTTTGGCACTTTTCTGATGCGTTTTGGGCCTGGGGAATTTTATCCAGCTTTGTATGATAAGTAGTCAAATTTGGAGTGTTTTTTATTTCAAGCAGAAATGCCTTAAGGATTGACAAGTTGCTTCTTTTTCCATACACTTATTTTCCCATTGAAATGATTAGGAAGCTTATTCAGAGAACATTTAAAATGTTTTCTTTTAAGTGAAGAATCCCCTTTGAAATCCAATTAAAAAAAATAAGTGTGAGCGATAGCATTATTATCAAAGTTAGCAAAAAGAACGAAAACAAATGACGTTACTCTACAACTTAGAATGCCAGTATGTATATAAATAGGTAAAGTGTCAGCATTGATTATTTCTAATATTTACATAGTTCCTTTATGCTTCACAGTGAATGTGACATTTTCACCATGCAATCCAATCAGCAGACACCATGCTTTAAAGAAAAATGTGCTGAGCAAATTGATAGACATATTTTTGGGAAAAGATTCAATATGCCTAATAATTTCATCATTTAAATGTCAGCTTGTTCCTAGCTTAAATATCTAATCTCAGACAAGGAAGGCTATAGGACCGCCCACTGGACTCCTAAGAATGAACAAATATTTAAATTAATAATTTACTAAGTATATGGAATCTTCCTCCACAAATATGTATATAAATATTTAGCTCCTCCTGCTCTAGAAAATACTAAATGCGAGTTGGATGGCATTTTCACCATGATGGGTTCCCTTTAAATATTTTTCCTATGGAGTGATTCCATATCTGGAAAAAAAACTTTCAACTTGGTTTATTCTTAGCTACCTGGTACATAAATATAATAGCAAAGCTAAAACAATGCCCGGTGGTCTGAGACTGAAAAGTAGAAGGGGGCTCTGTATAAGGGCTCCTATGGACATGCGTATAAATTGGACGTGGCTGTCTATTCTTAATCGGATAGCACACGGACAGCACACTGACCCATGTTATTCAATAGGGCTGTTCAGAGCAACAATTTTTTTCTCGATCCGACTGTCCATGAGAAAAATTGCAGCATGCGATAATTTCATCCGAGTCTCAGAAGAAAATCACAAATTGAAGTCTATTGGTGCGAGAAACAAAACTGGATCCCATATGGAACATCCGAGTGGCACACAAATTTTACAGATTGATTTCTATTACAAACCTAGGAAACCGTATATGATTGTTATGTACATTTTTCAATGTAGTTGTATGAAAATGAATCACACATGGACATCACATGGATGTCACACTGACATAAAGACCGACACACGGATAGCACATTGATGAAAATCTGATGAAATCTGGAAAAAAATTGTCCGAGTTTTTTAGATGTAGCTCGGATGATTTTTCATACACTCGTCTGCATCTGGCATAAAGCTATGTTTCCAACACCCATGGCCATTTGTAATGGCTGCTATCACTGGCTGTCAGTATCTGTTGCTACCATGTAGTAGACATTGTAAAGCTCTGTTCACACTAGTATCATGATTTTTGTTCATAAAAGAGTCACAACGGTTGTGGCATATTTTTTTTAATGGACCCCAGCAAACCTTGACAAATTGCACCGATATTTGGGGTTTCTGTATATTTGACGGCAAGAATAGTGCTGCACGCTCTGAGATTATTGCCACCCTGGCAGAATGGGAAACTATTTCAATGTGAACTGCGTCGAATTAAAATAATAAGTATTGTCAGTGCTTTATAGATGACTTATTTGATCGCATAAAAATAGGAACAAATATTTGCATTGCTTTTAGACTTTGCTATAAAATCAGTTTTCACACTATTAATGACTGGACACCAGTGCTATGATTGGGTCTAATTTACAGTCATGTATTGTCCACCATACAGTACAGTTATACCCTCTCCCTGTGTGTTCTTGTTGGAGCACAGATTTGTCTCCTTAGATGGAGCTCACCGTGTGGCCCTGTATCCATGCACTCAATGTAATTTTGGTAAATGCACCTGTTAAGCAGGGCTCCTAAATTCCCAGAATGGTTTCACTGACACAAACACAAGCCTCCATATTTCAGTGGCTTGTCAAACATCTCAATCACAGCTTCAAGTCAAAATAATACCACTCCCATCCAGGGGCGACAATGAAAGCTTTAATTTAGTAGATAAATGAGGTCCCAGCTTGTAGTATCGAAGAACGTAAAGTACGACTCAATCAAATGATCTGTTATATATCCAGGATGTACGTAAATAATAGAGGATGAGCTCAGATCTCATATATCTTCTCACTTGCTGGAAACTGCGCCACATTCACTATGTTTTGTATCTGCTATCGGGCCAATAGTAAGTAAGCCACATAATCTGCCAGCAAGTTGTTGGATGAACTTGCAGTGTCCAGATAGAAGCCAAAAATATTTGAGGGAAAACATGCAAACTCCGCGTTGTTACTCAGTTCAAATGGAAATGTTACAGGCAGCTTAGTATTAGTAATGATAAGACCACAAAGCCACTCATTAAACGACCTATAAACTACTAGGGTTGTTTCAAATTGCTCCTATAATGCTGGAGTCATACTGGTGCTGCTCCTTATATCACCTGCATGGCCCTTTGACGGATCATATTAATTTTTATGGGATGTAAACTGATGCCAGGAAACCTAAGTTTGCCTTAGTTTTTCTTTAATTTATTTTAAAAGGATCTGTAGAAAACTCTCCTTTATTTCTATGGGACAGAACCCAAAATGCTAATGTGGTCAAACCACATTGTATACATGTATATATGAGTGTTCAGATCAGTTGTAAAAAAAACAAGAAAATAATCTAGAAGAAACTTTGCCAATGTAAACTTTAATCTTAATGGCAAATTACTATCATATGCCTTGTATATATGTATCTTCTATTTGCCTTTTTATAATAATTATAGGTTACAAACTAGGAGGCATATGCTACTTTATAAACTTTTAATTAACTTTACTTTTTAACTTTTTACTTTTCACTTTACAGGAATAATTGATCACTGTAAACTGATGCTGTTTTGCAATAGTTTGACCTATAGAAGAGAAACGGGTCTGACAAATATTCTATCGTTAAAAAAAAAAATAGAAAAATACAAATATTTTTTTCCCCTACGAAAAACTCCCCAAATCATTCAATATGTATAACGCCATATGTATTGTTACAGAAGTTTTTAATGTTATGCTAAGGACAATACATAAATCAAAATGGCAGCATAATATAAAAATAACAGTTAAAAGTTCTGTTGCAACTTTTTAGTAAAATAATTAACAATAATAATATATTGTCTTAAATAAGGTTTGGGTTTAATATGCGTAATCATTTACTTTTATTTGACCCATAAACATTCAGCTTGAACCTTTTCCTGAACCTCTTTTGGTATGTTACAAATATAACTATCTCTTTAGTAGAAATATAGTTTTATTGTATTATTTAATGTATTTTTCATGTAATTCATGGTTATAAGTAATATAAAACACTACTAAAGACTGTAAACGAGTGGATTCCTAACTTCTACACTATTAAACCATTTTAATATTTAATTTCTACACAAATAAAAAATATACATTCACAAAAAAATCAGATAAATGTAAATATTAAACAATAATATCTAACAAATTACTTGACAGAATGGAGAATTAGGCATTACAGTATTTGCTCTTGCTTCACAGATTAGAATACTTTTAAATACTTTCTACCTGTAAATTCTACAGTAAAAGTCATTTTAGATTGTCCTGACAAGTGGATAAGTCCTTTTTATTTGGACTGAATAAAACATAAGTTTCAAAGGCTTATAATCCATTCCGAAAGCCTCACATTTCCGTCTCACAAGGCGGAATCCATCATGCTGAGCTACTTACTGAAGTGTGGAAAGATTATATGAATCTGATAAAGTCTCTAGTGTTCATGTTAAATAATAATTGATATGCAGTATAGTTAGCTTACTTGTCTAGGATCCTGAGTAAACATCAAGAGGTATTGCAAATGGGGAGTTTACACTTGATAGACCCCAATTTATGCACAATCAGATGAATGGGAAAGAGAAGAACAGAAAGAAGAAATGAAGAAATATAGGAGAGAGAGAAGCTGTCTGTGTATTATACATATAGGCATTGTGATAGCTCAGGTCAATCTCTTAAGGACCTCACAAGTGCAATGAAGGATATAATGTGCATTGTCTGCTGTGTTAGATGATTATGTTTGTAAGGAAACCAGGCTTTAATAATTAATAAGAGGCTTTTAAACTTTGTGCCTGATATAGACTATACAGGAAGAACTTATAGAATGTTTCATGCTTTCTCTTAATTTTCATCTTAATAATAACTTGTATAACTTCTCTTTTTTACAAACTAATAATAATAATAATAATAATATTCTAAAAAAATAAACAATAAGAAATGAATAGTATATATACTGCTGAAAAAAAATCCTCCTATATTGCTGCCATTATGATTATAAGATTCCATATTACATATCTTCACCTACTGTTATCAGATAACATATATATGTATATATATATATCCAAGTTAATATATATAACCTATTCCCCATGTTGAATAATAGGTAATAAGTTATTAACTTGGAGATATATATATATAAACTAATTTTTACACACACACATCTATATATATGTACATATATATAGATAGATATAACGTAACATATATATCCAAGTTAATATATATAACCTATTCCCCATGTTGAATAATAGGTAATACACTATTAACTTGGAGATATATATACACATATAAACTAATATAAAAGATATATTAACTTGGATCCACTAAATAAAGTAACAGTGAAGGTTTGGGTATAAAGAGTAAAAGTCACAATAGAGCCTATATACACATATATATATATATATATATATATATATATATATATACACACACACATATATGTACATATATATATATATATATGAGTCTGCCATGCACAGGTTACTATATACATTGCTACATATTTCTAACTATGTGTCTATTACAGTAGTGTAAAGAATAGAAGTAAGAATGAAGATTTCCTTGAGGAAAAGTGGCAGTGCCAGCGCAGAAGAGTAAGACAGAACAGCATAGTTTAGCTCTAGTTTTTTTTCTTGCACTGGAGGAAACCATCTGATACATTTCTTATCTATATGAAGTATAACAGACAGAATGAACTTACTTAAATGGTTAGCCTCATGAGAGCCATTGACTTTGCCATCTGGGTGAATCTGGAGATGGAATCCAATGCCCACACTGCAGTACAGGCTGCCAGTCCTGCGCCCGGCTGTGCTCCACTGGGACCCTCTGATCTCTGATCCCAGGGATGGTGAGGAGGCAGGGGAAGCAATGGCACTTGTGACCTGGTTACTGGAGCCCTTCAGGAGCTGCCCCTTGGCTTTTTTCTGCTTGGGAGCTGCTAGCACTTCTGTCCAGAGGTGGGATGTGGAGAGGAGAAATAATGTGACAGAGCACAGTGAAGGTAATCTCATTCTTTCAATAGGGAATACCCCAAGTACATTTTGCTGCCCCAGGGGCTCCTGCAGCAGCTGCCAGTGTGTGTGTCAGTGGCTGTAGCCTGGTATCTGAGTGTAGAGATGGTAGGGATGGCTGGCTGCTAACCTGAGCACTGGCACTGCTAGAGATATTTATAACACTGGTGATCTCACAGCAAGGATGCCTGCCTGCAGCTCACAGCAGATCAGGAAGGTAATGCTGCTGTCATGTTCTCTTGGTAGAGGTCTTCTAAGAAGTAAGAAGCATCCTTCAAGTTGGATCTGTTAGCAGAACTGTGGTGGGTACAGTGCCACCCCTGGGGGATTGGAGAAACTCCATAGATCACATGGAGGGGGATCCCAGCTGGACACAGATGTCTTCCATCTCACCAGAAAGAAAATGTGAGCGAATTCAAAATCCACAACAGGAGTGGTGGTTTCCTGTAGATCCCCAGGGGAGGGCGCTGTTCACTGTTGTGCATTACCATTAGCATACCTGGCAATCAATTGGGCAAGCTGATACAGGAGCATCCTATTAAGTGCTTTCCATAAAGAAGGATACTGGCTGTGCTGTTCTTATTAATTACTTGTTTTATTCATAGAGCTGTCAATCATTCTTTAGCTTCTTCTAACTAGATACATGCATGTATAATTATATATTTTATAGCAAGTTAAGACATTCTCCATTGTATTATGCAAGAGGTTCTTCAGCAGCTGAGATCACTGCTGGTTCTGCAGTGCACAGCGTAAGGTTTCTGTACCTGTACATCACGTCTGTGTCATCATTTATCGTCCATTCATCTGTGGAAGCTCGATCCCAGGTCTCTGATCATCTCTGTATTGTGCAGAAGGAATTAGGTGCAGCCTCTCCTCAGCAGATTGGGAGCCATGTGAAGGACTATGATGAATGATTGATGACAAATCACACTGGACTCATCCTTAAGAAACCTGAGAGTAAAGAATCCTCTTCTCTCCAAAAAAAATCAATCTGTCATTTAAGCAGTGAAAGCAGAATTTTTCAAATACTTAAGTAAATATGTTTCCTGCAGCCATAATAACCAGTCCGGCGTTTATATGAAAATCTATCATGTTATCTCAGCATTATTAAGTCTATAACCTCTGTGTATATTATGTACATGAACGCTGACATAAAAAGTAACCTAATATTATCAGCGAGATGGGCTCCCTACAATTGACCTTGGGGAAATTTCAAGCTTATATTCATTCTCACATTACATATCAATAAAGACACACTGCAATATCATAACCCTGCATGTTATTATGGCATTACGTCTAAGGGAAATGTTATTAATTCTGCTACCGGCATATGCTCTTAAAGTTGTCTTCAAAGGTGTTAGAGGTATTTTCTTATTAATGAAAGCAGTATAAAAAATGAGAGTGCGTGCATATATGAGGACAGAATGTAAAACCAGATAAAACTCAGAAAAGAGGGATAAGACTACCTGGTCCAGTAAGGCTGTGTTCACATGCAGCTGTCATGCTACAGCCTTGTGCTTCTGCAGTCTTTTTACTGTTTCCCTGTTAAAAGGAAACTGTATTGTAAAAAATGTGATTAACCTGCATGTATGGGGTTAATCTGCCGATTAATAGGGATTTGAAGCTGCACTGAGACTCCCACTGCCAAGAGGAAAGGATCTTTATTACTCCTGGAAGCGTTCTCTCGGGTGCGGCCGGCGTGGCCTCAGTCAACACTATAGTTTACATGATAGTTTCCCTTTAATCTTGCAGGAAAACAGCAGATTAACCTGCAAAACTGTGCCAACATTATGATCACCCCCGTGGTCTTTCAGGTGAAACATCTGTGTGTCTGCATATTTAAAATGGTCTTCCATTTTCAGGACAATCTAAAATACCTAAAATAACAGAGTAGTGTTACGATACTGGCGTAGGACTGCTGGAATCCAGTGGCCAAAGGAGCACAAGCAGGAACAGCAAGTGGTAGTAGAAGTTCTTGGAGTTAGGAAAGGAGTTGTAGGAAACAATCCGTAGATAGGTGAGAACAGTCTGGGTAAGACAGTCCAGGAGCTGGAGACTGGAACTAAACTAAACAGCTAGACACAATACTCAAGCAATGAGTGAGAGATCCATGTGGCTTTAAGTAAGCCCAAACGGAAAACAAGATGGATCCCACAGGTTCAGAATCTGCCATCTTAGTAAAGGGCAATTACAGAACACAACAGCAGCCTCCGGTGGTAAGCAGTGGGATTGCAGCACAATTATTAAGGTGAACAATAGCAGCCACTAGTGGTCAAACTGTAGAAGGACAACAGGAATCCTGACAAGTAGGTACTCACTGTCTTTTGGACCCTGACGCTGCTCCGGCCTTGATGTTTTGGTGGCAATAGTGATGTCACGGTGACAGCGCATATCACCACTGTGGTCAATCATGTAGCTTGGCAGCTCATGCCATCTACCTCTGCACAGCTACTAAGCTCAGTGATTGGCTATGATTGGCTACGACAGTGATGTATGCTGTTAACATGACATCACTATTGCTGCCAAAACAATGAGACCCGCACAGCAGCGGGAAGCCAATGCTGGATCTACCTGCTCTGATAGTTGTTATAGAGATTTTAGAGCATTTTGAGTCCATTTTCCTAAAAGTGGAAAACCACTTTAAGTGATAATGCAAGGGAACAGTGGAAATCCACAGAGGCACAGGGCAGCGTGTGAACACAGCTCAATAGATTAAAACAACTAGGCAGCTGATATATCCGACGCTAAATATGCAAATATCAAGCACCTCCATGAGAGAAATAAATAATGCAAATATTCTAACAATTACAATGCTCCTTGAACAGAGCCGTGATGGCATGAAGCGGAAATATAATTCTACTTGACTATCACAAAAATCAGCAACCAGAGGCTGCCATTTTTCTATGAAGCGGAAATATAATTCTACTTGACTATCACAAAAATCAGCAACCAGAGGTTGCCATTTTTCTGAACTGTAATGGGCTATCAAAAGAATAAAACATTTAAAAAAAAATACTTACACTCATCTCAACACTTACCTCACTGCTCACCTTTCCAGCCCTATTGCTCCTCAATGTCACCTGTCCAGTTCTAATCACATCTTCTTATTAGGGCTGTGAGTGCTGAAGTCCCCAGGCCTCCTCACACTAGGCCAGGACTTCCGGGTTATGATAAGGTCCGGGATTGTTCTTCATATGTGCGCGCAAGGTCACCAGGAAATTCAGTGCCCATGCCAATGATCAATAGATGCAATGTGATCCAGACGGGTGATGATGAGGAGCTAAGGGGTCAGAGAAGTTAGCGGTGCGGTGAGTATAAGTATTTTTATTATTATTTTATTTTTTACATATTATGTTTATACTTTGGGATTTGGAGAGACTCCAGAGAATAGTAAGGGACATTTAGTTTGCAAAAAATAACTTCTTTGCAATTCAAGTTTCCCAGGAAAATCCACGCAAACAAGCCTTTTCGAATTTTGCCTGATCTGCTAATCCTTACAGGTAACTTGATAATTATTTGTCAATGTCTGTCTTACACTTTTCCTTCTGTTTCCAATTTTCCTTTGCTTTCACTTTCCCCTGGGTCTACCTGTTTAGTCGTATATTATAGGGACTATGGTTATGCTTTTGTAGTGCCTGTGTGCACTGGACATCATTACTAGTGATGAGCGAGCACTAAAATGATCGGGTGCTCGATGCTCGGATCGAGCAAATTGGAATACTTGGGTGCTCGACCCGAGCAACGAGCCCAATGTAAGTCTATGGGAAACTTGAGCATTTTTCAGGCGGCTCCTCTGAGGCATTTGGGCCTAAAAATTGCCCAAATTGATGGGAACAGTGCTCAAATGACATGGGTACAGTATGGGGAAGACCCCTGGAAGCATTTCTGACTCCCAGGTCACTGCTGTCAACAACGTTGTCAGAGGTATTACGCCACTCTTACGGACTCACAATAAAACATACAAAAACGAATCCAAAATGGATTTTCCTGGGAAATATGTTAAGGAACATCCTTTCCAGGGTAATGACTTGTATATAAGGCAAAATAAATAACCAAAACCAAAAATAGTTCTCCACACCTTGGGCTATGTTCACACGTACCATTTTTTATGTGTTTTTGCACTTTTACATTGCTTTCAACCAAGACAAATGCATTCACTGAGAAATGTCATTTTAACATTTTACAACCTTATCTGGCCATGTGGTGTGTGATACATCATCAGACACATGCATACAGTGCTGAAAAGACATGGGAACAGCATGGGGAAGACCCCTGGAAGCATCTCTGATTCCCAGGTCAATGCCTAAAAGTGTGCCCATCATTAGAGATTCTTGACGCATGCGAAGATGCCTCCCGCCATGCACCTGTCATTGCAGACTTGCAACAATCACCGTCCTTGTCCCAGTGCAGCGTTCAGTTGTCCCTACCCCATTCCTTGGAATGCAAATGCAAGTATGCAGCCACCCACCCACCCACAGGCCGCAATACTATACTGCCAAATTTTTGACAGCTGCTTGCACTTGAAATGTGGACTTTTAGGCTCGTGGAGGAGAAAGCTGTCCACAATCTTATGGCAGCGGCGACCGGGTATCTGACGCGCCCCCTGGGCCGCGTGGGGAACCCGGAACCAGACCTTTTTGTAGATGCTGGGGGTTGTAGTCACCGTGGCGGTGACCCGGTCCCGTGGCTTAGGGTGGTCAAACTAAATGGCAGTCTATAAGCTGAATGTCCGACTACGCCACCCGTGGATTGCGGTCAGAGTGTACCGCCGCTGCAGGGCAGACCGCTGAGGCTGGTATTGGGAATGCAGCAGAGGATAGTATAACTCCCCACGGGAGGAGTATAGCCTCAGGGCAGAAAGTAGGGATGTTGGTGGTGATGGTGCGCGGGAGCAGCAGTAACCACACGGAGTCTGTCATGCAAGTCAGGGTCTTTATTGTTGGTGGTATTAAGGGACCCGTCCGGAATACAGGTTAACAATAGAGGCCTGGTCAGACTGAGAGCAACTGGGAAATCTCGCTGGTCAGGGGGAGTTTGTAGGCCTACCGTGCAGACTTCACTCTTTCTTGGCTATCCTGCTGTAGTGTAGTGGTAGCCCACGTCTCTGAGTGTACCGTGTTGTTCTCACCTGTATGACTGGCGACTTGGGCCTTCCGTACTTCTCACCCCTCCAGGGCAGTAGCGGTCCCTCTCGTGTGGCTGAGTCTCTGGGCTTCCTTGGGCCAGAGGACTTGAAGTCCCCTGCGTGGTGGTTTACTGCTGCTGGGCTTATAACCCTCACAGCCTCGGACTCCAGTGTCCGGCTTTCTAAGTCTCTAGTCAGGATGAGCTCTTCTAGCTCCCCTCCTGGCCTCGTGTTCCTCCTCTGCCTACAGGGACTCCTCAGCCTGCTGCTGACCTGTCCCTATCTGCAACTTGTCTGGAACTTGTCTCTGGCTGGTCTCCTGGAACTTGTCCCTCTGGCTGGACTCTGTCTCTGGAATCCCTAACCCCGCCCCAGATCCAGTTTATCAAGGGCAGATTTCTCCCCTCCCTGGACTGAGGCAGGAGGTGCTGCATGCTATTTGTCCCCAACCAGGGAACCTCCCACCTGCTCTCAGACATGACATTGCTGCCACTGTGGCAACCAGACCTCGGGGTGCCACATTCCCCCCTAGTGAAATTTAGTACTCCGGGACTAAACACATTTTGCAAAAATACAACATAACAGAGGATAAGCAATAACACAACAACATATGTACAAGTACATTTAGTTTTTACAGGTCACGGCGCTTCCGTGACCGGGTGTCCATGTCACCCAACAAGGTGAAGTCTTGAACGGTGCGGGGACCCGTCCCCACAAACCCCAAGTTCCTGGCCTTGGGCGTGGCGGCAAGGCTGAAGCTAGCTACTTTGAACGACACAAGGGGGCCACGCCGGACAGGTTTTTCTTCTGTGGCCATCTTCGCAAGAGGGCACCAGGTGCCACTATCTGCATGGTAGTTCCGGTTATTCACTGTCCATAACCTGTTAGTCCATGAACCCTGTCGGGTAACTAGAAAAACATAATTAGCAACCAGACAACAAACGTTAAACATTTGCAATATACAGGTAGATATATACTTGGCATTTAGATTTTCCAGCGAGCGGGCATTTGACCTCTAGTGCTCCTGGTGGACCTACGTAACCCACTGTCTGGTGGTACTCTACTCGGGTCCCCTTTTTCCACCCCCTGTGTACTGGGTGTGCTTGTGTCTGCACTAAAGGTGTTTGCAGATGTTACGGGTAGGTTGGGCAGCTTTCTGCGTACTCTTTGGCTCACCACGGGCATGGCAGGTTCACTACTAGCAGAGGGTTGATTCTCCTGGGCTGCTGGTATGTACTGTTCCGCCTCTGGGGCCACTTGCTCTTCCAACACTACTTGCTCTTCTGCGGGCTCTTGAGGAGTTGGCTGGAGGAAGGTAAGGACGGGTACCACTATGGCGTTGTTGATTTGCATCCAGGACCGGGGAAATTCTCCGAGCACTGTACTGACCATTTCTTCCCTTTCCTCTGCGGGTTGAGAGCTATCTTGGTCTTCATCAGCACTTTGCAGCTGCTCGGGACACCTCTTCAGGTGGTCTCTGGAGACAGTGGCTGTGGTCTCTCCTCCATCCTTACTGATAACACACACCTTTGGGTTTTCATGGCTTGAGGGCAGTACGGTGTACGGGTCTTTCTCCCACTGGTCATCCAACTTGTGGAGCTGTCTCTACCTCTTCAAGACCTGCTCTCCAGGTGCCAGGGGAGCAGCAGGAGCATGCTGGTTGTAATCCCTCTCTTGCCTTTCTCTGGCTTGAGACAGACTTCGCTCCACTCTCTCCTGTACTTTCCGGTACTGCTGCTGTCGTTCTGTGTCCCAGTCTATTTCTGGTGAGGTGTCCTCGGGTGTCAGGACCCCCATCTCCAGGTCAATTGGCAGCTTACCAGGTCTTGCCCTCATTAGGTAAGCCGGGGTGCAGTTGGTAGAACCCACTGGGATATGATTATACAAGTCCACCAGATCCGGCAGTTTCTCAGGCCACAGGCTGCGTTCCTCCAGGGGCAACGTCTTGAGTAGGTCTATTACTACCTGGTTAATTTTCTCACACATCCCGTTGGTTTGGGGGTGGTAAGGAGTTGTCCTTATCTTCCTGCAGCCATACAGGTTGCAGAATTCCTGGAAGACTTCAGCCTTGAACGCTGGACCTTGATCGGTCAACACTTGCTCTGGATACCCGTGGGGGCGGTAGAAATGCTGCTGAAAGGCTCTGGCGGCCGTCTGAGCTGTTAAGTCTTTGACAGGGACCACTACTAGGAACCGGGAGAAGTGATCTGCGATTGTGAGGGCGTAGACGTATCCCGATCTGCTTGGAGCCAGCTTTACATGGTCCAGGGCCACCAGCTCAAGGGGCTGCTTTGTGATGATGGGCTGCAGGGGAGTTTTTCTGGCTGGCGCGGTCCTTCCTCCTTAGGTTGCACGGGCCACAGTCTCTGCACCATCTCTCGATAGCCCCTCTCATGCCTATCCAGAAGAACCGCTCACGCAACAGGAACTCCAGCTTCTTCCATCCAAAGTGCCCTGCTCCATCATGGTATGCTTCTAGGACCATAGCCGCATCCAGCCTTGGGACCACCACCTGCCAGATCAGCTCGTGTGTTCGAGAGTTGACGGTCCTGCGGCACAGCCTCCCCTCGTAGAGAAAAAGCTTGCTCCTCTCCTTCCACAGCTGCTTGGCCTCTTCTGGAGCATCCGGATCAAGGTGGGCATCAGCCTGGGTCAGCATCTCTTTTACCAGGCGGACTGCCGGGTCACTATATTGTGTCTCGGCCCAGCCGTGGTGGGGTAAGGGATTGAACGTAGCAGTAGCAGAGCACCTCTCCTTTATGCAGTGGGAACACTGGGTGACCCCATGACGGTGGAATGTAGGGAGTTCAATTTCTTCCAGTTCTTCTGGATCCTCTCCCCCGTCCTGCAAGTGAGGCATTCTGGACAATGCATCTGCGTTGGCATTTGCTCGCCCTGTCCGGTATTTGATGGTAAATTCATAATTGGACAGCCGGGCCATCAATCTCTGCTCTAGGGCACCAAGTCTTGTAGTGTCCAGGTGTGTCAGCGGGTTGTTGTCCGTGTACACAGTGAACTTAGAAGAAGCCAGGTAATGCTTGAAGGGTTTCTCTCTGTGGGTCTCAGCTTTCTGCTAGCATAAGCAATTACCCGTTCTCTGCCCTGCTGGATCTGGGACAGTACGGCTCCTAGCCCCACGTTACTGGCGTCGGTGTGGAGGATAAAAGGCTGGCCGTAATCAGGGTAGGCCAGGATCTCATCCCCCTTGAGGGCCATCTTCAGCTGGCGGAAAGACTCCTCCTCCAGCTTGTCCCACTTAAAGGGCGGCTTCTGACTTTTAGTCTTTGACTGACCTAACAGGAGGTCCTGCATAGGGGCTGCAATTTTGGTGAACCCAGAGATGAATCTTCAGTAGTAGCCGCACTTCCTTTATGCTGGAGGGTCTTGGCCAGTCCTTAATCACCGTGATCTTGTCAGGGTCTGGGGCTACTCCGTCAGCACTCACCACATGTCCCAGGTACTGTACTTTTGGCTTCAGTAGATGACACTTGGAGGGTTTCACCTTTAGGCCGAAGCTCTGGCAGGCTTCATCAGCACTCCATCAGCCTCTGGAAGGTCCCTGGTGAGTTGCAGAGTCCGAACGGCATACAGTTGAATTCACTGAGACCCATCGTAGAGAAGAAGTTAGCAGATTTTTAATGCAGCCAAAGACTCCTCTATCCTAGGTAACGGGTACGCATCTTTGTGTGTTATTCTGTTGACCTTTCTATAATCTACACACATCCTCATCGTGCCATCTTTCTTTTTTACAAGAACTAGAGGAGCTACAGCTATCCCTGATCACCCCAGCCTCCTTCATTTCTCGCAACATACCCTTGGCATTCTGATAGTGTGCAGGGGGTACAGGCCGGTATCTCTTTTATGGGTGGATGGTCTCCTGTGGGGATTTGGTGTTCTACCCCCTTTACTTGCCCAAAGTCTAGCGAGTGTTTACTAAAGACCCTTTCGTACTCCTGAACCACCCGGTAGACTCCCTGTTTTTGGTGTGAGGGAGTGGAGTCGGTGCCCACATGCAGTTTCTGACACCAGTCCTCCATTTGTTTCTTGGAGCCGTTACCCTCCTCTGGTTGAGATGGAGGCAAGGGTTCCATGGCCTTTACAGAGTTCTGGTTAATGGTGAACAATTTGGCTAGAGTGGCATACCGGGGCAAGTGTACTTCTCTTTCCCCAATATTTAGGATGCGGACTGGTACCCTCCCATGGCGGACATTAACCACCCCCCGTGCTGTCAAAATGGTGGGCCTACTGTCTGAGTAAATGGGTTCTACCATAGCTTGATAGTCTCTACCTCTTAACCCGATTGCAGACCGGCACCAGATCATCATTTCACTTTTTGGGGGCATGGCGATAGGGAATGGGTCACTCATCCTAACGCTTCCAATCTCACCACCAGACAGTTCTACCTGTTGCCGCTTCATCAGGGCCCTGATCTCCTTTTGTAAGACACACTGCTGGCTGGAGCTGGCATTCATTGCGACCTGCTGTAATATAACAATTATCTCTGAAAGACAATTTTCAATTACGTTAGTACCCAAGGTTATTTTAGGGTGACTTTCACGACGGTCAAAGTCCACAATAATCAGTCCTTGCGCCGGCAGTTCGACTTTACCAATTTTGATGGTCACCTCCTTGAACCCCACCTGCGGCATGGGCTGACCATTGCTGGCGATGATGCTCAAGTCATTATCTGGGAAGCGGGTAATATCCGTGTCATCCCAGTACCGCTTGAAAAGTACATAGGGGATGGTGGTTACCTGTGACCCGGTGTCCAACAGTGCACTCATGGGAATGCCATCCAGTACAACAGGCAAGACCGGTCGTCCCCCCACATACTTGTCACGCCAGTTTGACGGGCCTGATGATCTTACACCTAGGGGTTGGCCCTCTGCCCCAGGTTGGGCCCGTTTAAATTACAGTACCTCGCAATATGTCCTGGCTGACTGCAGCGGCGGCAGATGGGTTGTCCATCCTGGTCGTAGCGGTTCATTGGCTTCCCTCTGGACGGTGGGATCCTCTTCTGTCGGCGCCACGGGATGTCCTCCGGACTGGTAGCCAGCTGGATCTTTCCTGGAGAGGATACCTGCAATGACTGCACAGTCCTGGTTAGTGCGGCAATGCTTTTAGTCAGTTCTTGGACCTGATGGTGCAGGTCTGTAGACGGGGTACTATTCTGTGCGTTGGCTCCTGCAGATTCTGTAGACTGGGGCGCCGCCTCTTGGTGATAAGTGATAGCAGGGCGCCTGGAGGCCGCAACGCCACCGGGTGCGGGTTCTCAGAGTACCCGGATGGCTCTGTCCTTAAACTGTGCAAAGTCTAACTCAGGGTTCTGCAGGGCCATCAGGCTTAACTTGGTTCGGTGGGCGTTGGACAGCAGACCCTCAATGAATTGTTCAGTCAGCAGTTCATCTGCATTCCTCACACTGTCAGGGTCTGCCTGCTTGATGGCTCTCAGGGCCTCTTGCAAATTCAAAGCATAGCCTCTTATACTGTCTTGGGCCCGCAGCTTGCACCCATAAAATCTCATTTTGATCTCTGCTGAGGTGCGGGTATCAAAAGTGTCCTTTAGACGGGCCAAAATCTCCTTCACGGTCCCCTTGTCCCTGACTGACCAGGACTTTACTTCTCGTTGGGCCACGCCGGTTAACTGGCCTATCAGTATGGTCACTTTTTGTTTCTCCATCAGGGGGTACACCTTGAATAGGCTATATAGTCTCTCCTTAAAGTCGCTCAGAGTATGCGACTTCCCTGAGTACTAGGGCAACCAGGCCGCTCCGGGGATATAAGGCATCGTGAACGGCATTACTGCGGCAGCAGCCGCGCTGGCGGTGACAGTTCCCTCCGCTTCCGTCATCCTCTTCCCCCCTAGTCAACCGTGGCCTACCTTCCGTTGCTTTTCTTTTGTAGGCCGCGGCTCCGCAGACGATCGTTGGGGTTGAGGACTAGAGATGAGCGTTGTTCGACTCGAACTGTTCGCCAATCTCAAATTCGAGCTGTTTTGGGCGGTGTTCGAGCCGTTCGGCGAACACGAACGATTTGAGAAAAATTCGGCTGTTCGAGGTTATGTTCGATAACTGTTCGTGCACCAAAATCATAACTGGATTTTTTCTCAGTAATGATGAAAATTAATGTTAATACGCAGTTTGAGTGTACAGCGGGGTGGGGGGAGGGGCAGGGGATGGATCTCTGCAGGAATAATGAAGATCTCCATTTTTTTTTCTCTTTCCCGCATTTACAGTGGGGAGGTGCAATCTGTCAGCCTATCAGCAGTGCACACACGGAGCGAAGTGCTTTTTTTCACACAAGCAAGGGCATGTGTCATTGGCAGTGTATGTCACATGTCCTTGCCCTATAAGACCAAGCCATTTTCCCCGTCGCCACCATTTTCTCACTGCTGCAGCTGCGTGTTAGACGGCACCGCTGTTGCTGTGTGCGCTATACCTTGTTAATTTCAAGCCAATTTTCGCACAAATCTACAGATAGCTTGGGAGTAGGGAATAGTTGTGATTGCAGTCCTTTTAAGGACTAGGTTACAGCATTTCCTACGACTTTTATCAGGCAGGTCTGTGCTCTTAAATAGATAGATTGTGGGAGTAAAGACTAATTGTAATTGCAGTCCTTTTCAGGACTAGGTTACATCAGATCCTATCAGTTTTTGCCAGGCAGGTCTGTGCCAGTGCTGTGCAAGTTTTTTTTCACAGCATTTGGCTGAATCTAGCAAAGCTAATCCTTTTTGGCCTATTGCAGAGTGTGTTAGTCAGTGGAGTAGCCTATCTGTGTTGCAAGATATACCACCTGTGTATAGAATACCAATTTTTTTACTGCACCTAGTGAAGTAAAATCTTTTGGGCATAGCATCATTCTATTAGTCCATCTATACTGACCTCCATCAGGTTGCAAATTGAATAGAATTTTTTTCTGCATCTAGCTCTGAAAAAATATTTGGGCTTCTAGCAGTGTGTGGGACTTGTTCTATTAGTCCATCTATACTGACCTCCATCAGGTTGCAAACTGAATATAATTTTTTTCTGCAGCTAGCTCTGAAAAAATATTTGGCCTTCTAGCAGTGTGTGGGACTTGTTCTATTAGTCCATCTATACTGACCTCAATCACGCTGCAAATTCAAAATAATTTTTTATCTGCATCTAGCTCTGAAAAAATATTTGGCCTTCTAGCAGTGTGTGGGACTTTCTCTATTAGTCCATCTATACTGACCTCCATCAGGTTGCAAATTAAAAATAATTTTTATCTGCATCTACCTCTGAAAAAATATTTGGGCTTCTAGCTGTGTGTGGGACTTGTTCTATTAGTCCATCTATACTGACCTCCATCAGGTTGCAAACTGAATATAATTTTTTTCTGCATCTAGCTCTGAAAAAATATTTGGCCTTCTAGCAGTGTGTGGGACTTTCTCTATTAGTCCATCTATACTGACCACCATCAGGTTGCAAATTAAAAATAATTTTTATCTGCATCTAGCTCTGAAAAAATATTTGGCCTTCTAGCAGTGTGTGGGACTTTCTCTATTAGTCCATCTATACTGACCTCCATCAGGTTGCAAATTCAAAATAATTTTTTGTCTGCATCTAGCTCTGAAAAAATATTTGGCCTTCTAGCAGTGTGTGGGACTTTCTCTATTAGTCCATCTATACTGACCTCCATCAGGCTGCAAATTAAAAATAATTTTTATCTGCATCTACCTCTGAAAAAATATTTGGCCTTCTAGCTGTGTGTGGGACTTGTTCTATTAGTCCATCTATACTGACCTCCATCAGGTTGCAAACTGAATATAATTTTTTTCTGCATCTAGCTCTGAAAAAATATTTGGCCTTCTAGCAGTGTGTGGGACTTTCTCTATTAGGCCATCTATACTGACCTCCATCAGGTTGCAAATTAAAAATAATTTTTATCTGCATCTAGCTCTGAAAAAATATTTGGCCTTCTAGCAGTGTGTGGGACTTTCTCTATTAGTCCATCTATACTGACCTCCATCAGGTTGCAAATTAAAAATATTTTTTTGTCTGCATCTAGCTCTGAAAAAATATTTGGCCTTCTAGCAGTGTGTGGGACTTTCTCTATTAGTCCATCTATACTGACCTCCATCAGGTTGCAAATTCAAAATAATTTTTTGTCTGCATCTAGCTCTGAAAAAATATTTGGCCTTCTAGCAGTGTGTGGGACTTTCTCTATTAGTCCATCTATACTGACCTCCACCAGGCTGCAAATTAAAAATAATTTTTATCTGCATCTACCTCTGAAAAAATATTTGGCCTTCTAGCTGTGTGTGGGACTTGTTCTATTAGTCCATCTATACTGACCTCCATCAGGTTGCAAACTGAATATATTTTTTTTTCTGCATCTAGCTCTGGAAAAATATTTGGCCTTCTAGCAGTATGGGGGACTTTCTCTATTAGTCCATCTATACTGACCTCCATCAGGTTGCAAATTAAAAATAATTTATATCTGCATCTAGCTCTGAAAAAATATTTGGCCTTCTAGCAGTGTGTGGGACTTTCTCTATTAGTCCATCTATACTGACCTCCATCAGGTTGCAAATTAAAAATAATTTTTTGTCTGCATCTAGCTCTGAAAAAATATTTGGCCTTCTAGCAGTGTGTGGGACTTTCTCTATTAGTCCATCTATACTGACCTCCATCAGGTTGCAAATTCAAAATAATTTTTTGTCTGCATCTAGCTCTGAAAAAATATTTGGCCTTCTAGCAGTGTGTGGGACTTTCTCTATTAGTCCATCTATACTGACCTCCATCAGGCTGCAAATTAAAAATAATTTTTATCTGCATCTACCTCTGAAAAAATATTTGGCCTTCTAGCTGTGTGTGGGACTTGTTCTATTAGTCCATCTATACTGACCTCCATCAGGTTGCAAACTGAATATAATTTTTTTCTGCATCTACCTCTGAAAAAATATTTGGGCTTCTAGCTGTGTGTGGGACTTGTTCTATTAGTCCATCTATACTGACCTCCATCAGGTTGCAAATTGAATATAATTTTTTTCTGCATCTAACCCAGCCAATAGTTTTGGCCTAATACCACAGTTTGGCCACTCAGCTCTGCTCGGTTCCCATCCATTGATTTTTTGTGCAAACAACTCCAGAGTTGGGAATTAGTTAACCACCAAAATGAGTGGAAAAAGGCCTGCTGCTGGTGGAAAGGGGAATAGGCGTGTTGGGAAGGGGAAAAAAGGTTGTGTCCGTGGGGTAGGTGTTAAAGCAACAGTAACATCTGCAGAAGAAAGACCATCTTCCAGCCAAACTAAAATGTCTACTTCTTTTAGCGGACAATGTGATAAGATCCCTTTCTTACGGCCATGCCAATCGCTACAAATTCCAGATGAGGCACAAAAACAGCAGGTGCTTCAACGGATATCAAGTGCTCCTTTAAGTGGGCTCTCCTCCACATCAACTTCAACATCACAAATACTCCAGTCCTCAAAGGTGTCACCCCAATCGCACTTGCTTCCTCACACCTCCCAAATCTCCAGCTGCCCGTCTGAGTATGAGGTAGAACAGATGGTTGAGTCTGCAGAGCTGTTTACTCCTACTATAGCCTGGGAATCAGAGGTCGACTCCAGCGCTTCTGTGAATCCAGACGAGGAAATGATCTGCACTGATGCCCAGAATCTTTATGAGTCGGATCCAGGACCAGACGCAGAAGGTTCTGACCATAATGTAGACCCTCATTCCCAAACTGTAACTCCTGTTGGTGGAGACAATGAGGAAGACGATGATGAGACTCAAATACCTGATTGGAGCGACAACTTTAGTTTTTTGTCAGGGCAGGAACAGGTTGGCTCTGAGGACGACGGGTGTGATAACGCACAGGGTGATGATGATGAGGTTGGAGATCCCACTTACTGTCAACCCACAGTTAGCCAAGAGATGAGGTCAGCAGAGGAGGTGGAGGAAGATGCTAGTGACGACGAGGTCAGGTTGCGCCTTCCTGGACAGAGACGTAGTACTGGAAGCACGTCAACAACTGCATCCTCAAACACAACTCTGCCTCTCACCACAAGTCGTGGTGGCTCTTCAGGTCGCATGGGTGCTAAGCCTTGCATAGCCTGGGCATTTTTTCAGATCGATAAAGATGACCCAACTCGTGTTATCTGTAACATTTGTCAGCAAAAGCTAAGTAGAGGCCAAAAAATACATAGTTTGAGTACTTCATGCATGAACCGGCACATGGACATGAAGCATAAGTTGCAGTGGGAAGCTCAGTGTGCTACAATGTGGCCTAGCCGGCCGGGCCACCCACCGTCTGCCATATCTTGTGCATCCGCGGCCTCTTCATCCTCTGTGACTGGGGGGACAGCAGTCACACCTGTTTTGGGGCGCAGACCTGCCACCTCTTTACCCGCAACAGCCAGCGTGATTGGCAAGTCATCATTTTCTTTGGAGGTGGTAACACCAGCTGGTGTTGAGCGCTGTCCGACATCGATAGCACCACCTTTGGATCAAGGCAACCTAACATGTCCGCCTGCATCTTCCTCACAGACCGGCAGTTTGCCGGGGACAACCTTATCAACCCCGTCTAAGCACAATAGCCAGCCCTCGGTCCGTCAGATGTGGACAAGTAAAAGACCATTTCCTACTAGCCATGAGAAAGCTAAGAGGTTGAATTTCACCATCTGCAAGATTTGGCTACAGAAATGCTGCCTTTCCGCCTGATGGACACAGAGGATTTTTGAGACCTTATGTCCGTCGCAGTGCCCCAGTACCAGATGCCCAGTCGGCACTACTTCTCAAAGAAAGGTGTGCCTGCGCTCCACCAGCATGTCACACACAACATCACCGCTTCTTTGAGAAACTCTGTGTGTGACAGGGTGCATTTCACCACAGACACTTGGACGAGTAGGCATGGACAGGGGCGTTACATGTCGCTGACTGGGCACTGGGTAACTATGGTGACAGCAGGACAAGGGGCTGCTGTCCAAGTCTTGCCGTCCCCACGAGTTGTGCGTCAATCCTCTTTATGTCAAAGTTCCTCCACTGCTTCTGCCTCCTCAACCTCCTCTCAGTCTTCCACCTGCACCCAAAGCCTGTCTGGTCATGCCACAAGCTTTCTAACTGCGCAGAAGGGATGCTGCACACCTCCTTACTATGCTGGCAGTAGGGCTCAACGTCATCAGGCGGTTTTTACTTTGAAATGTCTGGGAAATGTGAGTCACACAGCTGAGGAGTTGTGGTCCGCTCTGGAGAACCAATTTCATGAATGGTTGTCTCCACTGGACCTGAAACCAGGGAAGGCCGTGTGCGACAATGCTGCAAACCTGGGTGCGGCCCTTCGCCGGGGCAATGTCACACACGTGCCTTATATGGCTCACGTGTTGAACCTGGTTGTCCATCAATTTTTAGCCCACTATCCCGGACTAGATGGCCTTCTGCAGAGGGCACGGTCGCTGTGTGCTCACTTCCGCCGTTCGCATCCCGCAGCTCAGCGACTTACATCTCTACAGAAGTCGTTGGGCCTGCCACTTCACCGGCTAAAATGCGATGTGCCTACCCAGTGGAATTCAACTCTGCACATGTTGCAGCGACTGTGGCAGCACCGACAAGCCCTGGTGCAATACGTTCTGACGTATAGCCTGGGCCAACGAGATCCAAAGGTGGGGCAAATCACGCTGGAGGAGTGGTCTCAGATCAGGGACCTATGCACCCTTCTGCACAGTTTTGAAATGGCGACGAAGATGTTTAGTGCTGACGATGCCATTATCAGCATGACTATTCCGGTGATTTACATGCTGGAGCACATGTTAAACAGAATTCGGAGTCAGGTGGTGGCACAAGAGGAGGTGGAGGAAGTAGAGGAGGAGGAGTTGTATGCGGAAGGGCTGACATCTGCAAGGTCCGAACGGTCGGCAGCACAAAGGCGGCAGGCATGTGAGGGTGGGGGAGATGGTTTTACCAGGGCGCATGGTAGCAGCCAAACTAGTGAGGAAGGTGCAGGAGCCCAGGAAGAAGTGGTGGACGAACTGATGGGAGACTCATCATATGAGGGAGACCTTGATCACATTTCTGTTGTGCGAGGTTGGGGGGAGAGGACAGAGGAAGGAAGCATGATTGTTAAATCGCCACCAACACAACAGGGACTTGGTGCTCCAGGATGCGCAACACACATGAGTGCCTTCTTGCTGCACTACCTGCAACATGACCCTCGAATTGTGAGAATTAGAAATAATCCTGACTACTGGGTTGCCACACTGTTAGATCCCCGGTACAAAAGTAAATTTGCAGAAATTATTCCTGCCATAGAAAGGGATGCACGCATGCAGGAGTATCAGCAGAGACTGTTGCAGAATCTTACATGTGCTTTTCCACAAAACACCAGTGGTGCACGTAGTGAATCTCACAGTTCCAACTTGCCAACCGTGGGACCGTCAAGTGTTCAGCACTCAAACCGTAACAGAACCACAGTATCTGCTGGTAACATCAATTTTGCGGAATCATTTCACCACTTTTTTAGCCCATCCTTTGCAAGGCCACAGGAGACAAGAAGTCTGACACATAGTCAACGCCTAGAGACGATGGTACAGGAGTATCTCCAAGTAAACATTGAAGCCATGACTGTGTCACTGGACCCTTGCTCTTTTTGGGCTTCCAATCTGGATAAATGGCCGGAGCTAGCTACTTACGCCTTGGAGATCTTGTCATGCCCCGCAGCCAGCGTTCTGTCTGAACGTGTGTTCAGCGCTGCTGGTGGTGTGCTGACAGATAAGCGCACGCGGCTCTCCACTGATAATGTAGACAGACTCACGTTCATAAAGATGAACAAATCATGGATCCGAAACGACTTTTCTACCCCTGTGTCATCCTGGGGAGAGTAAAAGCTTGATGATTGGTTAAAATCAACCTACCAACCGTTTTAAGCTTTCAAATTACTAATCATGTTTATCTGTATCTTGGCTGGAAAATAATTTGGGCTTTGTAGCAGTGTGCAGCACTGATTCTATTAGGCCATCTATAATAAGCTCCACCAGATTTAAAATTACTAATCATGTTTATCTGTATCTTGACTGGAAAATAATTTGAGCTTTGTAGCAGTGTGCAGCACTGATCCTATTAGGCCATCTATACTAAGCTCCACCAGATTTAAAATTAATAATAATTTTTAGCTGCATCTAGCCCGGAAAATAATTTTGGGGCTCCGAGATGCGCAAGACACATAAGTGCCTTCTTGCTGCACTACCTGCAACATGACCCTCATATTGTCAGAATTCGAAGTAATCATGACTACTGGGTTGCCACACTCTTAGATCCCCCAAACTTTTCGATCAACCTTTTCATTTTAATAAAGACCAAAAAAATTGTCATTTTTGAAATTATAAGCATTAGCAGGTTATTAGAAACTGAAATCAAACAGTTTTCAACTCAAAACTTTATTCTAGGTGATGTTACATTTTCTCCTTGTTCGAAAGGAGCTTCTGAACTCTCTCGTCCATTGAATTTGTCAGGTTTTGGATGGTTTCTGCTTCAATTGTTTTGCATGAGGACAGAATACCCTCCCAGAGCTGTTGCTTAGATGTGAACTGCCTCCCGCCATCATAGACACACCTTTTGATGATGCTCCAGAGGTTCTGAATGGGGTAGAGGTCAGGGGAGCATGGGGGTCACACCATAAGTTTGTCCCCTTTTATGCCCATATCAGCCAGAGATGCAGATGTTTTATGTGCAGCATGAGATGGTGCATTATCATGCAAAAAAATGATCTTGCTGTGAAATACACGGTTCTTCTTCTTGAACCATGGCAGGAAGTGCTGTTTGAGAAAATCCACATACATTATGGAGTTCATCTTTAGCGCCTTCAGGGATCCTAAAGGGGCCGACAATCTCTCTCCCCATGATTCCAGCCCAAAACATTACTCCACCTCCTCCTTGTTGGCGCTGTAGCCGTGTTTGCGTGGGGTGTCCATCAACCAGCCATCCTCCACTCCATCCATCTGGACCATCGAGCGCTGCACGTCACTCATCCGTGAACAAAACAGTTTTGAAATCAGTCTTCATGTAATGTTTGGCCCACTGGAGACGTTTCTGCTTGTGTGAAGTGGATAGAGGAGGTCGACAGGATGGCGTATGCACAGCTGCAAACCTCTGAAGGACCCTGCATCTTGTTGTTCGGGGGACGTTGGAGGCACCAGCAGCTTCAAAAACTTGTCTGCTGCTATGACAAGGCTTTTTTGCCGCTGCTCTTTTAACCTGACGTAATTGCCTGTAGGAAAGAGTCCTCAATTTGCCCTTATCAGCACGCACACGTGTGTACTGTTAATCAGCTACATACTTCTTGATTGCCAAGACACTTCATCCTGATCATCGCACAATGTTGATTGTAGTCATGCCTTGACCTAAACACTCCACAATTTGTTGCTTCTCAGCAGCCGACACATCCTTTTTCTTTCCCATTTTGGCAGAAAATGTAGGCTGCTTAATAATGTGAGACAGCCTTCTTAAGTAGTCTTGCCTTTCATTGGACACACCTGCCAAACTAATTAGCACAGGTGTCTGCAATTGCTTACAGTGATATAAAGAGCCCTGACACACATCACCATCAATGAGTTTAACTGACAAACAAACAAATTCTTCCCTTATCACTCCTAAACACTTTTTGCATAATAATTTGGAACACAGTGTACATGTGCTTTTCCACAAAACACCAGTGGTTCACGTAGTGAATCTTACAGTTCTAACTTGCCAACCGTGGTCTGTATGGAGTTGTTCAATAAAGGGCCCAAAATTAAGATAACATAGATGGGAGAGGTCTCTATGAATAGGAATTCCTAAGTATTTGATACCCTGTGAGGGCCAGGCAAAGGGAAAGTTGGACTGGATGGAATCCTATATGGATTTGGGGAGGGAGACATCGAGGGCCTCAGACTTCGCTGCATTGATTTTAAAATTTGACCATGTAACAAAGTGATCTATTTCAGCCATAACAGCATGGATGGATATATGTGATTGAGTGATATATACTAGGACATCATCAGCAAATAGAGAGCACTTGTACTCGGTGCTTCCCACCTCAATCCACCTAATATTGGGGTTATGGCGAATTGATGAGAGCAGGTGCTCCGTCACTAGGATGTATAAGAGAGGGGACAGAGGACATCCCTGCCTTGTCCCATTGGTGATTGTGAAAGGTGATGAAAATGTTCTGATGCACCCCCTGGGCCTTGGGACACCCGGAGCCGGACCCTTTTTGGTGGATGCTGGTGGTTGTAGTCTTCGTGGCAGCGACCCGGTTCCGTGGCTCAGGGTGGTCAAACCAGTGGCGGAACTATTTATGTGGTTTTGATGTTTAAATGTTCGACTACGCCACCCGTGGATTGCGGTCAGAGTGAACCGCCGCTGCAGGGCAGACCGCTGAGGCTGGTGTTGTGGGTGCAGCAGAGCGTAGCATAACTCCCCACGGGAGGAGTATAGCCTCAGGGCAGTGTATGCGGAGGATGGGGGTGATGGTGCAGGGCAGCAGCAGTAACGACACGGAGTCAGTGATGCAGTCCAGGGCCTTTACTCACAGTTCTTATTATCCAGACCACGTCTGCAGGTAACGGCTGCCCACGTCGTACTGTGCTCACCAGGTGAGGGGCTCAGACAACTCCCAGATAACTTTGGAGCGCTTCACAGGACCCCCTTTGTGTGTCCTTTGTCTGGCCTTTCTTACCAACCCTTCTGTCCGGCTGCCTCGGGCCTCCTCTTGGTAAACTTGGCGCCAGTTTCCCTGACACTATGTGGTGCCTTCCCAGCGGGTGTAGCGAGGGGCTGCGCCACATAAAATGTCACAGCCTCCGGTTTCTAGCTGAGGCTCGTTTCCTGCCTCCACTAGTTTCGGGGACCGGTCTCCCCCTTTGGCCTGACCCCTCCACGCAGGTGGATTCGGGCGTGCGGTGGCGACTCGCCCGTTCGCACCCCTGGGATCCCTTCATTCCTCGTTCCTGGAGCCTTCTCTGCTCCTCTTCCTTCCTTCTCCCTCTTCCAGGCCTGGGCATCTGTTACTAGGCCCGCCTCCGGAGCAGAGCTGATGCAGAGCCCCTGCTCCCTGCCACTTCTGCTCAGACTTCTCTGCACTGAACTAAGATGGTGCCCACCTTTTATACTCCCTTCTCAATGTACCCAGGAACTGCTTTCTCCCTGCTCCTGCACTACAGGGTTCCCCTTCCTCAGTGTTCCCTCCCCCCACTCCAGCCAGGGACAGGGACTGTCGTGCCCATCTCAGAGTCATATTGGTCGCCCTGCCCCACGGCAATGTGGTGTAATGCATGCAGGTGTCGGGTCCTGATCCACACTCCATCCTTACCTGAGAGTGAGATATCACACCTCTGGGTGAGGTGCAATACCTCTGTAGCAACCGAGCCCTCAGGGTGCTACAGTTCCATTTATCTTCAGCCTAGGTGACGTATTGTGATACAGGACCGTGATTTTGGCTATAAAAGGGTCCCCTAGACCCCTACCCCAAGCTTTTTAAGAGAATCATATATGGCGTGCCAGGAAACTCTATGGAATTCTTTCTCAGCATCCAACGAGAGTATCTAATTACAAATTTTTAACTGCATCTAGCCCAGGAAATACTTTGTGCCTAGTAGCAGTGTCTGCTAGTCAGCGGATTATCCCGGCTGTTAAGCAAGCTACACCACCTGTAGTTTGGACACTTAATTTTTTCAAAGGAAATGCTTCGGGACCACGGGATACTCAGTGAAGAGCATCAGGAGGCACCCCAAGGCATAGGGGCTGGGACTGGCAGTATGATGCCTTGCGGTGGACAGCCGAGCTCGATCCTTATAAAAGCTTTTTAACTGCAGCAGCTTTAGTGGACGCTACTGGAGCTGGAATTACGCGGCTGCTGGCATGAGACTTGCCCTCCAATAGATCCTTGTAAATGGATTTAAAGTGTATTCATTCAAATTAGAGGGACAATTTAAATTAAAAAGCTTAGAGCTGCCTCCACCACAGGGGGGCTCGCTCAACCCACCAGCGGACAGGCACCAGTATTGGGAGAGGGGGGCTGGCCGTCAGGATTCACCACGGCTCTGGCACAAACCCGGCGACACGGAGGTGGCACGGGCAGGAGCGGACTGAACGTGTCGGCTTCTCACTTTTTGGATTTTAGAAGGGCATGACATGCCTATATCTGTGTCTCCCCCTCCTTTTACTCCTCCACCTCTTTTCTTTTTGCATGACTATATGTACTTGTCACTTTTCCATGTGTTAGTTGTGTCTTCTGAGCAATTTGTCAGCTTTTGGACACCTTTGAAGGTGTTTTCTATGTGTTTCTATGTGTTTTTGTTTGCCTGCCATTGGTTTTAACGGTGTTCGAAGGTGTTCGACGAACAGTTCGACGAACAGTTCGGCGAACACACGGGTGTTCGACGAACCGAACCGAACAAGAACACTACGGGGGTGGCTCAACACTATTGAGGACCTTGCGTCGCGTCCTGGTGACGTCAGCGTCCGCTCGTCTCCTTTCAGGACCTTGCGCAGCGTCCGTGCGTAAGGCGGGGCTTCAGTTCCCACTTTCGTCGTCCACGCCCCTCTTTTTCCCGCGCGGCGTCCCTGAAATGGCGCCCGATGGCGGGAAAATGGCGGCGGAAGGCGGGAAAATGACTGCGGATGGCGGGAAACTTCACCACGTAAGTATTACAGGCTTTCCTCAGGCACGCAGTACCCGTTGGAGGCGGGCACGAAATCCTGCCGACTACGCCAAAGTTGACGCGCCCCCTGGGCCGCTTGGGGAACCCGGAACCGGACCTTTATGTAGATGCTGGGGGTTGTAGTCAACGTGGCGGTGACCCGGTCCCGTGGCTCAGGGTGGTCAAACTAAATGGCAGTCTATAAGCTGAATGTCCGACTACGCCACCCGTGGATTGCGGTCAGAGTGTACCGCCGCTGCAGGGCAGACCACTGAGGCTGGTATTGGGAATGCAGCAGAGGATAGTATAACTCCCCACGGGAGGAGTATAGCCTCAGGGCAGAAAGTAGGGATGTTGGTGGTGATGGTGCGCGGGAGCAGCAGTAACCACACGGAGTCTGTCATGCAAGTCAGGATCTTTATTGTTGGTGGTATTAAGGGTCCCGTCCAGAATACAGGTTAACAATAGAGGCCTGGTCAGTCTGAGAGCAACTGGGAAATCCCGCTGGTCAGGGGGAGTTTGTAGGCCTACCGTGCTGACTTCACTCTTTCTTGGCTATCCTGCTGTAGTGTAGTGGTAGCCCACGTCTCTGAGTGTACCGTGTTGTTCTCATCCGTATGACTGGCGACTCGGGCCTTCCGTACTTCTCACCCCTCCAGGGCAGTAGTGGTCCCTCTCGTGTGGCTGAGCCTCCGGGCTTCCATGGGCCAGAGGACTTGAAGTCCCTTGTGTGGTGGTTATCTGCTGCTGGGCTTATAACTCTCACAGCCTCGGACTCCAGTGTCCGGCTTTCTAAGTCTCTAGTCAGGATGAGCTCTTCTAGCTCCCCTCCTGGCCTCGTGTTCCTCCTCTGCCTACAGGGACTCCTCAGCCTGCTGCTGAACTGTCCCTATCTGCAACTTGTCTGGAACTTGTCTCTGGCTGGTCTCCTGGAACTTGTCTCTCTGGCTGGACTCTGTCTCTGGACTCCCTAACCCCGCCCCAGATCCAGTTTATCAAGGGCAGATTTCTCCCCTCCCTGGACTGAGGCAGGAGGTTCTGCATGCTAATTGTCCCCAACCAGGGAACCTCCCACCTGCTCTCAGACATGACATTGCTGCCACTGTGGCAACCAGACCTCGGGGTGCCACATATCCATACTCGGTCCCCAGCCGCCACTATTTGTCCCTGTGTCGTTCTCTACCTTCCATAAGCACGGGTCCCACAACATTACCCGTGCCCTCCCCAGTGAACTTACTGGGAAGGACCGCCTACCCACAAACACGTGGTCAAGTGAATGTGGCCAGGGATGGTACAGAGCCAGTCCACAGCTTTTTTTGCTGAGTTGTATTTCACCACAGCCATATTCTTTACCTTAGTGAAAGGACTTGGGAAACTATATCTACTCCAGCTGTCATTTCTCCCAGGAAGTCCTCTAAAGCTGCTTTCACTTGAAATGTGGCCTTTTAGGCTCATGGAGGTGGAAGCTTTTCACAACCTCATGCCGGCGGTGGCCGGGTGTCCATACTCGGTCCCCAGCTGCCTTTATTTCTCCCGGTATCGTCTCCGCCTTCCACAAGCACAGGTCCCACAACATTACCTGTGCCCTCCCCAGTGCACTTACTGGTAAGGACCGCCTAACCACAAACACGTGGACAGGTAAATGTGGCCAGGGATGGTACGGAGCCAGTCCTCAGCTTTTTTGCTGAGAGTTGTATTTCACCACAGCCATATTCTTTAGCTCGGTGAAAAGACTGGCATAACCGGAAACTGTATCTACTCTGGATGTCATTTCTCCCAAGAAATCCTCTAATGCAGCTTGTTGCAGAAGCAATGGCAGCCCATTCAACATAAGCTCGCACTTGTCGGCGGTGCTTTGACACACAAACATCTTTCTTTGCGCATTTAATTTCTTGCCTACAGAGTTGGGCAATGGCCTGATCTGCAATGCGGTTTGAGAAATAACATGCATAAGCACGTCCGATCCACATTAAAAAGCAGCCATTGAGTGTCCGGGAACCTTCCCCCACAATTTTCATAGCCAGGGCTGCTTCTCGGCAGGGTTGGACGGGCCCACCAGAGAACCAGAGACTCCTCCGGTGGGCCCTGGCTACTTCTTCAGGAGAGTTCATAGTGCCGAGGTGAGGACATGATGATGATAGAGGCCACCATCTGCTTAGTTTTCTGCTACTTGGAATGCAAGCGCAAGTATGCAGTCAGCCACCCACAGGCCGCAATACTAAACTGCCAGATTTCTGGGCAGCTGCTTGCACTTGAAATGTGGCCTTTTAGGCTCATGGAGGTGGAAGCTTTTCACACCCTCATGCCCGCAGCGGCCGGGTGTCCAGACTAGGTCTTCAGCCGCCACTATTTCTCCCGGTGTCGTCTCCACCTTCCACAAGCACGGGTCCCACAATATTACCCGTGCCCTCCCCAGTGAACTTACTGGGAAGGACTGCCTACCCACAAACAAGTGGTCAAGTGAATGTGGCCAGGGACGGTACGGAGCCAGTCCACAGCTTTTTTTGCTGAGTTGTATTTCACAACCGATATATTCTTTAGCTTGGTGAAAGGAATTGGGAAACCATCAGAGGGTGAACAGCAGAACATTGGATCAGTGGTTAGCACTGAAGCCTTGCAGTGCTGGCATCCTGGGATCAAATCCCAGCAAGGACTACATCTGCAAGGATTTTGTATGTTCTCCCTGTGTTTGCAGGGGTTTCCACCTCAGTAAAAAAGCAGCCATAGAGTGTCCGGGAACCTTCCCACACACTTTTCTTAGCCAGGACTGCTTCTTCGCAGGGTTGGACGGTCCCATCAGAGAATCCTCTGGTGTGCCCTGGTTTCTCCATCAGGACAGTTCACGATAGCGCTAACTTTGCAGCTGCTATGGGGCTCTTGAGCAGGGGAGAAAGGTGAGCCCACAGAATCAAATCCACTGGTGGGCCCAATGTTTTTCAATCTGAAACAGCTTCTCAGTGGTAGTTGTATTTCACCACAGCCATATTCTTTAGCTCGGTGAAAGGACTGGCATAGAGGGAAACCGAATCTACTCCGGCTGTCATTTCTCCATCGCCAGGATTCGCCCATTGCCACACACGGCCATGCTTGGCTGTATATTCACAGATCAGGCTGCTGTGTTACAGCTTTCAACAACTCTCAGCACTGGGCGGTTTGTCACTTAAGCATTAAGCATGTTATATTCAGCACAGCCTGTTGCCGCTTGGCCAAGGCAGTGCTGCAGTGCTTTCAGCTTGTGACTGATGTGGTCATTTCGGAGACGGAGGAGGAGGTGCAGGAGCTGAACAATCTGATTACATTGAGGTTACATTGGCGACTCTGTTTTTTATACTTAAGAAAGATCCGTTTGTTTTGTTTTTTTTACGTTATTTTTTAAGACAAATGCATTCACCGGGAAATGTAATTTTAACATTTTACAACCTTATCTGGCCATGTGGTGTGTGACACATCATCAGACACATCCTGTTTCATTTATGATGGAGGGACTCTGAAAGTCACAAAGCCTATTTTTATAGGGACATCAGGTGGCCCTTACTATTCTTAAAAGGCCAGCAGTTGGCCCTCGCTATTGTTAGAGAGCCATCAGCCGGCTATGCTTTGTTGTCCTCACTATTAACGAGTGGGTCTCCTATACTGTTATTGCTTATGCAGTGACTGCAAGGGCTGCCAAAAATTTGGATGCAACCCAATACCCCTTTGAAGAGACATAGAGGAGGGTCTCAGTAAAAAAATGTTCCCATTATAAAGGAGCGGGTCTCCTATAGTGGTAATGCCCATGCTGTAACTGCAAGGGCTGCCAAAATTTTGGAAAAACCCCTCTAAGAATTTAAAGACACGTAGAGCAGGGCCACAGTAACGAGTACGACATGTTCCCATTAGAAAGGAGAGAGTCTGCTATACAGTTATAGGGTATGCAGTGAGTCCAACGGCTGACCAAATTTAGGAAAAATCCCACTAACAATTTAAAGACACATAGAGCAGGGCCACAGTAATGACAAATTCCCATTGGAAAGGAGAGGGTCTCCCATAGTGTTGGCCTATGCAGTGAATGCAAGGGCTGCTAAAAATTGGGAGGCACTTCAAGGCCCCTTGGAAGAGATGTACAGGGCCTCATGAAAAAATGTTCCCATTATTAGGAAGTGGGTCTCCCATAGTGTTGGCCTATGCAGTGAATGCAAGGGTTACCAAAAATTGGGAGACACTCCAATGCCCCTTGAAAGAGACTTAGAGGGCCTCATAAAATAATGTTCCCATTAGAAAGGAGCATCATAAACACCCTTTAAAAAAATTATGTGGGCGTAGCATCACGGACCACAGTCACCCTCAGTCACCAGTGATATGGTGGTGGAGGATGAGGATGAGGAGAAGGAGGAGGACAAGAGCAAATAGCCAAAATCAGGAAGCATATACCCATGTGTGGGTGTGAAAAGGTGGGAATGCACCTCCCAAAAAAACCCACTGGATTTGAGTTTATGTTACGCTGCTATCATTCGGTGGTGTTGAGAAGTTTGGCCCAATCCAGCCCTTGTTCATTTTTATAAGAGTCAGCCTGTCAGCATTTTCAGTTGACAGGCTGATGCGCTTATCAGTTATAATTCCACCAGCGGCACTAAAAACCCGCTCTGATAAAACGCTGGTGGCAGGGCAGGCCAGGACCTCCACGGCGTAGAGAGCCAGTTCATTCCACGTATCCACCTTGGATACCCAATAATTATAAGGCACAGAGAAATCACGGAGGATTTTGGTACGGTCGGCAAGGTACTCCCTCAGCATCTTCCCAAACTTTGCACTCCTTGTGAGAGTACCCCGCGCCTCCGGGCTTGTGCGATGGAAGGGGCTGAGAAAATTCTCCCAGAACTTTGACAGTGTTCCCCTGCCTCTGCTGGATTGAATTTGTGTCTCTCTCGCCTGTAGTCTTTGGTTGTCCAACGAAGTATGACCTCAGCCGCCAGCGTTTTCAGATGGGAATTTTTTTAATAGCTCCACAACAAAGGCCTTCTGGTACTGCCCCATTTTTGTAAACCTGTCCGCCTCAGGAATAAGAGATATAAAGTTCTCCTTGTAGCGTGGGTCTAGAAGTGTCACCAACCAGTAATGACTGTCACCCAAAATTTTGAGAAAGCGAGGGTCATGGGAAAGGCAGCGTAACATAAACTCAGCCGTGCATGCCAGACTGCTAACAGGCAAGACTTCCGTGTCCTCACCAAGCAGAAGAGTTACCATGCTCTCCTCTTCCTCCTCTCTGTCCTCAGGCCATCCACGCTGAACAGACGGTATGACAGTTGTGCAGGTAGTACCGTCTATAGCGCATGAAACTAGCTCCTGTTCTTCCTCCTCCTCTTCCTCATTGTCACACAATCCACGTTGGGATGAGATGAGGCTGGGCTGAGTGTAATCACCCTGTCTGGTTCCTTTCTCCATCTCATCGTGCTCCGCCTGCAATGCATCCTCTTTGATTGTGAGCAGAGAGCATTTCAGAAGACAGAGAAGCGGGATGGTGACGCTAATTATGGCTCACCATCTTGGTGGAGTCCTCAAAGTTTTGGAGGATGGTACATATGTCTGACATCCATGTCAACTCCTGAGGTCTTATGTGTGGAGTCTGAACTAAATACCGATGGCCTTGTTGATGCTGGTACTCAACAACTGCCCTCTTCTGCTCACAAATCCTTCCCAACATTTGCAGTATAGAGTTCCAACGCATGGGGACATTACACACCAGTCTGTGAACCGGAAGCTGCAAACGCTGCTGAAGCACGGCAAGGGCGGCGGAAGCTGTAGCTGACATTCTAAAATGGGCTCACAAGTAGCGTAATTTGACAAGGAGATCCGGCAGCTCCGGGTAGGATTTGAGAAATCTCTGAACCACGAGGTTAAGCACATGGGCCAGGCATGGTACGCGTGTGAGCTCGCCTCGCCTCAGAGCCGCCACCAGGTTCCGGCCATTGTCACACACGACCATGCCTGGCTGTAGGTTCAGCGGTGTGAGCCACAGATTTGCCTGCTCTTTCAGAGCTGTCCACAACTCTTCAGCATTGTGCGATTTGTCACCTAAGCATATTAGCTTCAGCACAGCCTGTTGCTGTTTGGCTCAGGCAATGCTGCAGTGCTTCCAGCTTATGACTGATGTGGTCATTTCGGAGATGGAGGCTGAAGAGGAGAAGGAGGCTGAGGAGTATGAGGTGCAGAAGCTGTAGACTGTGGGGGCAACCCTGATTGACCTAGGGCCTGAGATCCTTGGCGTCAGCAGGACGTGTTCCATACCAAGGTCCAACTGGGTCCCGGTTTCCACTATATTAACCCAGTGTGCAGTCAACCAGATGTACCGTCCCTGCCCACAAGCACTTGTCCACATGTCCATGGTTAGGTGGTCTTTCCCGGTAACTGCGTTGTTGAGGGCACGGCTAATGTTTTGGGACATGTGCTTGTGTAATGCGGGGATGGCACACCGGGAGAAATAGTGGCGGCTGGGGACCGAGTACCGAAGAACAGCTGCCGCCATCAGGTTGCAGAATGCTTCCGTCTCGAGGAGCCTAAAAGGCGACATTTCTAGCGCAAGCAGTCGCGAAATGTGGGAATTTAGTAGTGTGACCTGTGGGGCGTTGGCTGCGTATTTGCGCTTGCATTCCAAGGACTGGGGTATGGACAACTGAACGCTGCGCTGGGACATGGACGTGGATGTGCTTCCTGATGCTGCTACTTGAGAGTGTGCAATGACAGGTGCAGGACAGGGGATTGGCTTGCATGCACAACAGTGGAAGAAGCAGTGGTGCCACCCACAGACACTGTTCCTGGACCCTGGGGTTCGGCCCACAAAGTCGGGTGCTTTGCTGCCATGTGCCTGATCATGCTGGTGGTGGTCAGGCTGGTCGTTTTGCCACCCCTGCTGATCCTGGCCTGGCAGGTGGTGCAAATGGCCTTATTGGGGTTATCGGCAGAGTCTTTAAAAAACAACCAGACTCAGGAAGACCTAACAGTTGTACTGGCAACTTCCTTTGTGTTGGTGTTACTGGAAACGGTTGCCTGCCTTCGGTCTGCGGCCCCCACACTGCTTCTTCCTGCCTGTTGGGGTGCTCTGCCTCAGTTGTCTCCGGGCACTTGGCATGGTGGGAGGAAAGAGGTTCAGGGTGATTAATATGCGGTCCAGACTCACAGCTACTGAGACTTGACCGTGTGGAAGACAAGGTGGTGGTGGTGGTGGCTAAGTGACTGGAAGCATTATCTGCTATCCAACCATTAACCTTTTCACACTGCTCTGTGTTCAATAATGGTGTTCTGAGGTCCCCTATTAATTGGGACAGGAAGGTCGAGCGAGAACATGTGGGTGCTTGTTGTGGCACAATTTCAGCTTGCCCATGGCCTCGGCCTCTGCATTCACCTTCACCATCACGTCCAGTTCCCTGTCCCTTGCCACGTGCCTTGCCCATTTAACATTTTCTGTAATATGGAAAGGACCTGGCTCTGTGCCGTGCCAACAAGCAAATGGCGCAGAACAACGGTGTTCTCTGGATTGCTTTTTAAGGAAATAATGAGGATTAAGATCCAAACAAAAATTATTCCTGGCAACTGAGACCTGGGCCTATTTCTAGAAATATCTCACAGCAGCAGCAGCAGACAAAACTGGAATGCTATATGCACTGCAGTCTGCTATATACCCTGCAGTCTGCTATATACCCTGTCTGCCTGCCTATATACATGGCCTGCCTGATATCTCTGCATATGGATTAGTCCTCAGAAGGACTGTTTGTTGAGATGGATATGTGTCTCTAATATAGTTTGATACACCTACACTAACTAGAAACAAGCAAATCTCTCCCTAGCTCAGCAGCACCTCTCCCTACACTGTCTGATTCGAGAGTGACTGTGACGAGCATGGCGGCGACAGGTCTGATATAGACCTGATGATGCTGTGCGGCCAATCACTGTAATGCCACAACCAACATAGTTACGGCATTACAGTGAGTGTCAGGCAATCCCTGCATGTTCATTGGCTCTGTAAAGAGCGCCAAACTTGCAGGGAGGAGACCCGAACTTCTGCCGAGCAACTCTAGAAATACTCGGCTTGCTTATCACTAATCAATACCTAATCTGTTTTAGGCCTATTGGAAGAGGCTCACACTGGCATACAAGATGGAGGAGTGCAATGCGAGAAAATCTCTCATTGCACTCTGACCAGTGTTATTTAATGAGACAGAGCAGACCTGCAAATTTTTTCTCATGCTGATTCGGCATGAGAAAAAAATCCCAGCATGCTGCAATTTGCAGCATATCTCACATGGCGCGCAAACATTCAAGTCAATCTGTGCGTGCAAAACATCGGACTGAACTCGAATGTCATCGTAGTGCAGTTCAATATATGCAGAGGCAGGAAATAGAATCGATGGAGAGATTAATCTCTCCTCCTCACCTGTAATCAGATTCTCGCATGCGAGAGAATCAGATCAAAGTAGCATGACATTCGGCTCATGCTCGCAGCAGAGTTTGAGCCGACTGTCATTAGCATATCGCATCGGATGCTCTACTCGAAAATGACTCCGGCCTTAGGCTATGTGCGCACGTTCAGGATTTAAAGCAGAAGTTTCTGCAGCATTTCTGCATCTCCTTGGCAGAAAAAACGCTGAGGAAAAATGACGCGGATTTGCCTAGTTTTTGCCGCGTTTTTGATTTGTTTTTTGATGCGGTTTTTGTAGCTTTTTTGTACATCAATGAATGCTTTTTGGAGCTAAATAAAGTTGTTTGGTGGAACATTGCTTAAACCATTTAATTACTGTTATAACTTGGGTGAGTATATTGGTTAATTTAAATGGTTTAAAATGTGTCTGTTGTAATTCATTAAAGTGTTTACTCTGTGTCTGTGTGTTTATTTAACTCTTTACTTTAATTAGGTTTGGTGATGAAAGGGTCTGATTGACACCTTGTCATCACCAAACAAAAGAGATAGGTGTCAGCTAATCCCATTCGCCCAATGTCATTAGCATTTCCATTCATGTTATTTCTAGGGCAACTGTGAGCTGCCATTTTTAGCCTAGGAAGGTGCCATTAGACAAACATGGTCCTTGGCTATTATTAAGAGCTCACAGCTATTTCGTTAGGCGCTACAGTGGTGGCCAAAAGTATCGGCACCCCTTCAATTCTGTCAGATAATACTCAGTTTCTTCCTGAAAATGATTGCAATCACAAATTCTTTGGTATTATTATCTTCATTTAATTTGTCTTCAATGAAAAAACACAAAAAGAATTGTCCTAAAGCCAAACTGGATATAATTCCACACCAAACCTAACAAAGGGGGTGGACAAAAGTATTGCCACTGTTTGAAAAATCATGTGATGATTCTCTAATTCGTGTAATTAACAGCACCTGTAACTTACCTGTGGCACCTAACAGGTGTTGGCAATAACTAAATCACACTTGCAGCCAGTTAACATGGATTAAAGTTGACTCAACCTCTGTCCTGTGTTGTTGTGTGTACCACATTGAGCATGGAGAAAAGAAAGAAGACCAAAGAACAGTCTGAGGACTTGAGAAACCAAATTGTGAGCAATCTCAAGGCTACAAGTCCATCTCCAAAGACCTGAATGTTCCTGTGTCTTCCGTGCGCAGTGTCATCAAGAAGTTTAAAGCCCATGGCACTGTGGCTAACCTCCTTAGATGTGGACGGAAAAGAAAAATTGACGAGAGATTTCAACGCAAGATTGTGTGGATGGTGGATAAAGAACCTCGACGAACATCCAAACAAGTTCAAGTTTCAACCCGTACTATCCGTCGGCGTCTGAATGAAAAGGGACTGTATGGTAGGATACCCAGGAAGACCCCACTTCTTACCCCGAGACATAAAAAAGCCAGGCTGGAGTTTGCCAAAACTTACCTGAGAAAGCCTAAAACTTTTGGAAGAATGTTCTCTGGTCAGATGAGACAAAAGTAGAGCTTTTTGAGAAAAAGCATCAACATAGAGTGTACAGGAAAAAAAAAGAGGCATTCAAAGAAAAGAACACGGTCCCTACAGTCAAACATGGCGGAGGTTCCCTAATGTTTTGGGGTTGCTTTGCTGCCTCTGGCACTGGACTGCTTGACCGTGTGCATGGCATTATGAAGTCTGAAGACTACCAACAAATTTTGCAGCATAATGTAGGGCCCAGTGTGAGAAAGCTGGGTCTCCCTCAGAGGTCATGGGACCCAAAACACACTTCCAAAAGCACTATAAAATGGTTTGAGAGAAAGCACTGGAGACTTCTAAGGTGGCCAGCAATGAGTCCAGACCTGAATCCCATAGAACACCCGTGGAGAGATCTCAAAATGGCAGTTTGGAGAAGGCATCCTTCAAATATCAGGGACCTGGAGCAGTTTGCCAAAGAAGAATGGTCTACAATTCCAGCAGAGCATTGTAAGAAACTCATTGATGGTTACCGGAAGCGGTTGTTCGCAGTTATTTTGGCTAAAGGTTGTGCAACCAAGTATTAGGCTGAGGGTGCCAATACTTTTGTCTGGCCCATTTTTGGAGTTTTGTGTGAAATGATCAATGATTTGATCTTTGCTTCATTCTCTTTTGTGTTTTTTCCTTGCAAGCAAATTAAATGAAGATAATAATACCAAAAAATTTGTGATTGCAATCATTTTCAGGAAGAAACTGAGTATTATCTGACAGAATTGCAGGGGTGCCAATACTTTTGGCCACCACTGTATGTCCCCCCGATCAGCACTCAGCAGCGCTTTGGACGCAGCGTATTTTTGCTGCATCCAAAATGCTGTGTTCTAATGCCACACTTTTGTTGTCGGTACATGCGAATCCACCGCATATAATGACACTTCAATCGGTCAAAGTCTGCAGCAGAGACTAGCGTGTCCACTACAGAAATTGACATGCTGCAGGTGAGTTTGGGTACGTCGCCACAATCAAGAGCCGCTGCAGGTTTGAAGTTGCATGTTTATACAGCATCAAACCTGCAGCGTCCAGATGTTACAGCATAGTGGATGGGATCTCTAGAAATCCCATGTTCACTATGCATGCATCAGAGGCTGCGAATCACCCGTGGACACTGACTTGCAGCGTGTCAAATTCTCTTGCATCTTGAATCACTAGTCTCCACAACGAAAATTTGACCACTAGAAAGTATTGAATGCGATAAATCTGCACAGTGAACACATGTGGATTTACCTGCGATCAATAGAATGCAACGTTTTGAATGCAGCAAAAATATGCGTCCAAAGCGCTGCCAAGTCCAGATCGAGGGCACAGAGCCTAAAATTAAAAAAAAAAAATGATGTTGGCTCTCGAGTCATTTTTATAACCAGCACAGGGAAAGCCGACAGCTGGGGGCTGATATTAGTAGTCGGGAAAGGGGCCATTAGCTAACAATGTTCCCTGGCTATTAATATTTTAGCCTTTATTGGCTAGATTACAGGGGGACCCAGAAAAAAATTGATGTAGGGTCCCCCTATAAAATCTAACCAGGAAAGGCTAAACAGACAGCTGCAGGCTGATATTAATAGCCAGGAAAGGGGCCATGGATACTAGCCCCCTCCGTGGCTAATAATGTCACCCCTCAGCAGTCCGAAAAATGGCGCCTCCATAAGATGTGCCAAATCTGGCACTTAGCCTCCGCTCTTCCCACTGACTTGTAGTGGTGGCGAGTGGGGTAATGGGGTTGGGGTTCATGTCAGCCTTGTATTGGCGGCTGACGTGAATCCCAGGTTAATAATGGAGGGCATCTATAAGACGCCCCCCATTACTAACCGAGTAGTAAAGTGGTCACCGCTTTTTCAATAAAGACACGGCCAGAATAAAGTATTTTAATGAAATAAAAAACACACGGTTTTACAATTTTTTTTATTGCGCTCTCAGTCCCCGATTCCCTCGTCTCCTGAAAAAGGTAAAATAAAAAACAACCATATCCCTCACCTGTCCACAGTCATGACATAGTCCACGATTCCGTCCGATTGTCCCTCGGCGATCCGTGTCACTTCTAATGCAGTGATATCAGCAATCACTGATGTCACTGCAGTAGAAGACAGCAATGTATACTGACAGTAGTGTAAAATCACTCCTGTCAGTATACATTGCTGCTGCATGAGTGAGGTCACTGGGGTTCATCAGCTGAAGATCAACTGATCAGCTCTGGTGAGCTCAGCACCAGTACTGGTGGGAACATTCTTGAGAATGTTCCCACGGTGAGGTCACGTGAGCTCTCAGCTGATCTTCAGCTGAGAGATCACGTGACCACTCACGTGACCGCAGGTCTTGGCAACGCAGTACACTTCTGGGAGCGAGCACGCTCTCTGCAGTGTACCGCCGGCCGCCAGGATGACGACATCCCCGGGGGACATTGCCGGATAGATGAGAATAAGGTTTTTTGTTTTATTTTTTATTTTTTTTTACTGCCAGTGGTTCCCGTCTTGGCTGAGGAGACTACTGCTCCACTCAGCCGCGCCGCTCTCGCTGTTATCAGTACTCCTCCTCTGCCGACCCGGGTACCACCCGCAGCATTTCACCACCAATTGGCTTTAATTGAAATCAGCAAATCTGCAGGTATAAATATTAAAGTCAATGGGCGCAAATTTGCGGTGAAAACGCACGTGCAATTGACATGCTGCTTTTTTTTCCGCAATGGTAATCCTGAGCGGAAATTTCAGCATCATGTGCACAGCACATCAGGATTACCATTGCAATAGCTGGCAGTCTGATTAGCAAGCGTTTTCGCTGCGAAAAACCACCGTGAAAACGCATCAATAGCACTACGTGTGCATATAGCCTTATAGTTATTCTTGCACTGCTATTACACACATAATTGTACTGTTTATTTTTCTTATTCAGTTGCATTAATAATATTTGTTTTTTTCAGCATCATAAACAAATCCTCTACCGAGCAGCTTTATTTCTATTGCTGTTCCTGGACCAGGTAGTTTTATTCCTCTTTTCTGAGTTTTACCATCTTTCCTCAAATACATTCATAGCCAAAAGTGTTGGCAACCTTGAAATTGTTCCAGAAAATGAAGTAGTTCTCCCAGAAAATTATTGCAATTACACGTTTTGTTATACACATTTTTCCTTGGTGTATATTTGAACAACTCATAAAAAAAACAGAAAAAAAAGGCAAATTGGACATAATTTCACACAAAACTCCAAATATGGGCTGGACAAACTTGTTGGTACCCTCAACTTAATATCTGGTTACACACCTTTGGAATAAATAACTACAATCAATTGCTTCCCATAACCATCAACAATCTTTTTACAACTCTCAACTGGAATTTTGGACCGCTCTTCTTTTGCAAACTGTTCCAGGTATCTCATATTAGAAGGGTACCTTCTCCCAACAGTAATATTAAGATCTCTCCAAAGGTGTTCAATGGGATTTAGATCAGGACTCATTGCTGGCCACTTCAGAACTCTCCAGTGCTTTGTTTCCATCCATTTCTGGGTGCTTATTAAAGTATGTTTGGGGTCATTGTCCTACTGTGTAGTGTCCACACGGTAAAAGGAATTCAAGAGAGTATATTTTATTCTTCTCCTTCTTCCTCCAGCACACAGCATAACATGTTTCTCAGCAGACTAGAAACCGAAACTAAAAACAAAACCTCCCCAACTTACTTCCTATCTCCAACTCCCCGGTCACAAGACTTCCTTTTCTTACAGAGACAGATCTAAACATTATACATTAATTTATCCCTCTTTTTTTTATTTTTTATTTTTTATTCTAACAACCTAAGAAGAAAATTTATAATGCAACAGTGCAAAAGAATGTCCAAGAAAGAAAAAAAAAATAATTATATCTCTTCAATGAGTCTCGATGGAGCCCTTCTTTCTCGTGTAGGGTAATCTCTGTGTTCATTCGGGGTGTCCAACGCTGACGGATCGGCTACCTCCTGTTGGCCCTCTCCACCATCAGGTACCAAATCTTCCATCAGTGGGAGCCCATTACCATTGTTCTGCGGTATGATTTTAAAATGTGAGGAATTTTTGGTTATGGAGTGTCCCTCCCACTCAGCCATGACCATGTTGTCTTTTCGCTCAGTAGCATTATATTTTGCAGGACTATATACAGTACACCTGAGGTTTTGTTGGTTGATCTTTGACACACAACAACGATATCACCTCTTTTGATGGCATTTGGCTGTGCCCTTCGCCGTCTGTCTGCATAATGTTTCATGGCTTGCTTGTTAAAGAAATCCGTTGATCGCACTGAAGAGTCACTTGGTAAGGGATGGCTGGTCACATCAGGGATCCGTATACAAGGCGTTCTGCTGAACATTAGATGAGATGGAGCAGCATTAGTGGTGGAATGTGGCGTATTGCGGTAATTGCGCATGAATTTGTATAAAAACTGTTTCAGTGGGGTGTGCTCCAGACTAGCTGCCTTGATTCGCTTCCCCATAGTGCGCATGAAACGCTCTACGATTCCATTGGCTTGCGGCCCGCAAGATGAGATTTTCCTGTGGCTGAACCCCAAGTATTCAGAAAATTGTGTGAACACATGTCCATTGAATGGAGGTCCATTCTCTGTTTTGACCACTCTTGGAATGCCATATGCAGAGAATATGTTGTCCAGTTCTGGTATGACACTTTTAGCAGATGTTGCAGAGATGAATGAAATGACAGGGTATCTAGAAAATTCATCAATTGTTACTAGAATGTATTGGCCATTTGGTAATGGTCCATATATGTTGACTGCCACTTCCTCCCAGACAGCAGTGGGTAACAGAGACATTTGTAATGGTTCTACGTTTGATGATGGAGTAATTAGTTGACAAGTGGAGTAGTGTCTAATCTTCTCTTCCACCAATTTATCCATATTTGAGAACCACACTTTTTATCTGAGTAACTTTTTTGTGCCAATAATTCCTAGATGACCTTCGTGTGCTATGTATATGACTAAGTTGCGCAAGGCCTTAGGTACAACCAGTTTGGTACCTCGAAGGATGAGGCGTTCTTCAGTGACTGACAATTCCTCACGTACATTTGAGAATAATTTTAATTTTTTCAGATCAATCCCAGAACTGGGAAATTTTTCCTTTTGAATTTCATGCCACCTTTGATTTTGAATGATTTGTATTAAGGCACAGAGTGTCTTGTCACTTGTTGTATTCACAAACTGATCAATAGAAAGTGCTTTTGGCACTGCGTGAGCTGCAACAAAATGTATGTATTCTTCAATGGAGGACTGTACAGGTAGATCATCATTCGTAGGATGTCTTGAGAGATAATCAGCCGGATTACTGTATTTTCCAGGTTTGTGAACAATTTGATAATTGTAGTCCTGTAGACGTAGACCCCATTGTTCGATCCGTGCAGGCATTTTAGCTCTGGGATTTCCAAAAATTGTGCGGAGGGCTTGATGATCTGTGACAATGGTGAAGGGAGCTCCATAGAGAAATAAGTGAAAGTGTAAATATTTTCTTTCAGTGTTTGTTAAGCTTTTACTTGCATAAGAAATGATGTGGGGATTTTGATTGTCATCCTTGTATTGCGCTAAAATGGCACCCAGTCCCACGGGACTGGCGTCCACAATCAGTTCGGTTCGAAGAGCTGGATCGAAATAGGCCATGGTTGTTGTTGAGCAGAGTTCGTTCTTAATTGTGTCAAAAGAGGCCTGACAGTCTTGGGACCATTGAAAAACACAACTTTGCTTTGTAAGTTCCCTTAATGGAGTACTGATTGTTGAAAAATTTGTAATGTATCTAGCACAGTAGCTTGCCATTCCAAGAAAAGAGTGCACTTCACTGGCATTCTGTGGAATTGCGGCTGCTCTGATAGATTCCACTTTCTTGGGATCAGGTTGTACTCCTTCCGCCGAGAAAATGTGACCATAGAACTCCAATGAACTTTTATCAAATTTGCATTTCTCTTTGTTTAAAGTGAGTCCAGCAGAGAGCAGGCATTCGAAAATGGCATATAGAGCACGATTGTGTTCAGCTGGAGTTTTCCCAAAAACTAATATGTCATCACTGTAATTAAAAGCATTTAGAATGTGTTGGATGACGCTTCTTATCGTATCTTGAAAAATTTCCGCTGCTGAGCAGACCCCAAAAGTCAATCTCTTGTATCTTCTGAGACCCACATGGGTGGAAAATGTTGTCAAGTATCTGGATTCTGGACTCATTTCTAATTGATGATAGCCCTTATTGAGGTCAAGCTTTGAAAAGACTGTTGCTCCATTGAATAAGTGAATAATCTCATCAATTGTGGGTGAGATATGTCTTTCTCTCTGAATAGCGGTGTTGGGCAGGCGCATATCAACACACAGTCTCACCTGCTCTGGAGTCTTTGGTTTTGGAACTACCACAAGTGGAGAGACCCACGGAGTGGGACCAGTAACAGTTTCAATAACGTCCTAATCCATATCGATTGTAATATCAGTGTTGCAGATGGCGAGCGTGATACAGGGAGACTGTACTGAGCCAGTGACAGAGGTAGTGAACACATAATTCTCTGCCACAGACATTTCTTCTATATCCTGATTCACCATCATTACATTTGCGGGCTTAGTCATAGATAGAGGAGACTTGTTGTGCGCTGATTTGCAGACAGCAGCAAAATGGTTCCCTTTTCCGCATTTACTGCATGTTTGTCCCATAGCTGGACATTTGTTCAGGTGGTGAGGGAAATCTTGTCCACATCTATAGCATTTCTTCTATTTCGGGACTTGCTTATCTTGTGTACTTTTATGTTTGAGATTATGCACATGTAAATTATCCCCATTCTCCATTGCAGTGGCCTGATGATCTGCTATCTCTATAGCACGGGCCATCTTGAGCAAATCATGCAGAGAGAGATCCTGCTGCAAAGCTTTACGTCTTATATTATTAGACGAGCAGGTGACAATTACTTGAGTTAGAATTTCATCATCTACGTCCGTAAATGCACATCCATGTGCTAGCACTTTTAGCCGTGTGACATAGGTGTCTATGGATTCTTCTGGAAGCTGCTTAGCAATCCTGAACTTGTATCTTTCATATCTGATGTTTTGTTTGGGGTTGAAGTAGTCAGAGAGAGATTTGGCGCAGTTGCTGTATGTGTCTGTCTCTGCTGCAGGTAACGTGCTGTTTATGTCATAGACTCCTGTGCCCCCGCAATGCAGGAGCACGGCTCTCTTTCTTTTCTCCTCTTTTATGTCCATAGCTTCCAGGAAGTTCTCAAACCGGTTTAGCCATTTTCTCCAGTTATGAGAGAGATTAATGACATCAGTCATATCAAACTGTGGGAAGGTGTGCAAGTAGTCAGCCATGATGGAGTCTCTCAGTGACGCGGGCGTGTGAAGCGGTAAAGTAGGAGTCAGTACTTACAGCAGCAGGTGATTCAATCCCATCCTCGTCGCCAGTTGTAGTGTTCACACGGTACAAGGAATTCAAGAGAGTAGATTTCAACTGTATTTTATTCTTCTCCTTCTTCCTCCAGCACACAGCATAACATGTTTCTCAGCAGACTAGAAACCGAAACTAAAAACTAAACCTCCCCAACTCACTTCCTGTCTCCAACTCCGAGGTCACAAGACTTCCTTTTCTTAAAGAGACAGATCTAAACATTATACATTACATACTGGAAGACCCATGTCCCAGGACGCAAACCCAGTTTTCTGACACTGGGCAATACAATGCGACTCAAAATCCTTTGGTTATTTTCAGATTTCATGATGCCTTGCACACAGTCCAGGCACCCAGTGCCAGAGGCAGCAAAACAACCCCAAAACACCTTTGAACCTCCACCATATTTGACTGAATGTACTGTGTTGTTTTCTTTGTAGGCCTCGTTCTGTTTTTGGTAAACAGAAGAATGATGTGCTTTAACAAAAAGCTCTATTTTTGTCTCATCAGTCTACAAGACGCTTTCTCAAAAGGATTTTGGCTTACTCACACACATTTTGGTAAACTGCATTCTAGTTTTCTTTTATGTCTTTGTGTCAGCAGTGGGGTTCTACTGGATCTCCTGCCATAGCGTTTAATTTTATTCAAATATCGACGGATAGCACACTGAGCCTGCAGGACCGCTTGAATTTCTTTGGAACTTGATTGGGGCTCCTTATCCACCATCCAGACTATCCTTGTTACAACCTTTCATCAATTTTTCTCGGCCATCCACGTCCAGGGAGATTATCTACAGTGCCATGGGTTGTAAACTTCTTGATTATGTTGCGCACCGTGGATAAAGGAACATCAAGATGGATTTGTAACCTTGACATTGTTGATATTGTTCAATAATTTTGTTTTTTAAGTCCTCAGACAGTACTTTTCCTATTTTTCTGTTCTCCATTCTTAGTGTTGCACACACAGACACACAATGCAAAGATTGAGTCAACTTCTCCCCTTTTTATCTGGTTTCAAGTGAGATAATGCCCACACCTGTTATTCTGATACTTGCTACAGGTTAGTTTGAACGAGTATCACATGCTTAAAACAAAGTTCTTTACCCACAATTTTGGAAAGGTGCCAACAATTTTGTCCTGCCCATTTTTGGAGTTTTGTGCGAAATTTTGTCTTATTTGTCTTTTTTTTCTCAGCTTTTTTGTGTTGTTCCAATGCACACAAAGGAAATAAACATGTGTATAACAAAACATGTGTAATTGCAATAATTTTCTTGGAGACATACAGGTGCTTCTCACAAAATTAGAATATCATCAAAAAGTTAATTTATTTCAGTTCTTCAATACAAAAAAAGTGAAACTCATATATTATATAGAGTCATTACAAATATAGTGATCTATTTCAAGTGTTTATTTCTGTTAATGTTGATGATTATGGTTTACAGCCAATGAAAACACAAAAGTCATTATCTCAGTAAATTAGAATATTTTATAATAACAGCTTTAAAACAAAATGTAAAATCGAAATGTTGGCCTACTGAATTGTATGTTCAGTAAATGCACTCAATACTTGGTTGGGGCTCATTTTGCATCATTACTGCATCAATGTGGTGTGGCATGGAGGCAATTAGCCTGTGGCACTGCTGGGGTGTTATGAAAGCCCAGGTTGCTTTGATAGCAACCTTCAGCTCGTCTGCATTGTTGGGTCTGGTGTCTCTCATCTTCCTCTTGACAATACCCCGTAGATTCTCTATGGGGTTAAGGTCAGACGAGCTTGCTGGCCAATCAAGCACAGTGATACTGTTGTTTATAAACCAGGTATTGGTACTTTTGGCAGTGTGAACAGGTGCCAAGTCCTGCTGGAGAATGAAATTTCCATCTCCAAAAACCTTGTCGGCAGAGGGAAGCATGAAGTGCTCTAAAATTTCCGGGTAGACGGCTTCTCTGACTTTGGTCTTGATAAAACACAGTGGACCTACACCAGCAGATGGATGACATGGCTCCCCAAACCAGCACCGATTGTGGAAACTTCACACTAGACCTTAAGCATCTTAGTCTGTGTTCCTCTCCACTCTTCCTCCAGACTCTGGGACCTTGATTTCCAAATGAAATGCAAAATTTACTTTAATCTGAAAACAACACTTTGGACCACTGAGCAACAGTCCAGGTCTTATTCTCCTTGGCCCAGGTAAGACGCTTCTGGCTTTGTCTATTGGTCATGAGTGGCTTGACACAAGGAATGTGACACTTGTAGCCCATGTCCTAGATACGTCTGTTTGTGCTGGCTCTTGAAGCAATGATTCCAGTAGCAGTCCACTCTTTGTGAATCTCCCCCAAATTTTTGAATGGTCTTTTCTTTACAATCCTTTCAAGGCTGCGATTATCCCGGTTGCTTGTGCACCTTTTTCTACCACACTTTTTCACACTTTTTCCTTCCACTCAACTTTCCATTAATATGCTTGGATACAGCACTCTGTGAACAGCCAGCTTCTTTAGCAATGACCTTTTGTGGCTTACCCTCCTTGTGGAGTGTGTCAATGACTTTCTTCTGGACATCTGTCAAGTCAGCAGTCCCATGATTGTAGAGCCTACTGAAATAGACTAAGGGACCTTTTTTAAATGCTTCGGAAGCCTTTGCAGGTGTTTATTGTTAATTATTCTAATTTATTGAGATAAAGACTTTTGTGTTTTCATTGTCTGTAAGCCATAATCATCAACATTAACAGAAATAAACACTTGAAATAGATCACTCTGTTTGTAATGACTCTATATAATATATGAGATTCACTTTTTGAATTGAAGAACTGAAATAAATTAACTTTTTGATGATATTCTAATTTTGTGAGAAGCACTTGTGTTTCATTTTCTGGAACAATTTCAAGGGTGCCAACACTTTCAGCCATGACTGTAGGTATATACCGTTTTTTTCAGACTATAAGACTCACCGGACCATAAGACGCACCCAGGTGGAAAATGGGGGAAAAAAACTTTTGAAGCAAAAAATGTGGTAAAATATTTAATGACAAAAATAACATAATATTTCACCAATGTAAATGTAAACAGAACTCAACAGCAGCATTAACATCCATTACTTCTGACTTTAAACTTTAAGTATGGAAACTCCTCTAATCATCAGGGAACCCCAAGAACTCCTCCTCAGTACTGTCCACATTTAAAAAGCTCATTTTTGTCATGTTGTTGCCTTGAGGAGAAGTATAGCTCCTAGCATGTCCTGAAGCTCCTATGGCATGCTGAGAGTTATAGTTCACCACATTCATTACATGTGGTTGCCTTGAGAACTATAACTCCTAGCATGTCCTGGAGATCCTGTGGCATGATGGGAGTTATAGTTCACCAGTTGTAGCTCACTACGGTATAATGCTTGCCTCTCTGGTTCTTTTCTGGACCCGCGCTAGATAGGAGTGGGGTCACATGGCAGGGAGCGGGGTCACACAGCAGGGAGCAGGGTCACACGTCAGGGAGCAGCGGTGGTGCCATGAATTCACTACGGTCACGCTACACAGGAGGAAGTGGACGGTCTCTGCATGCGCAGCACTGACGTTGCAAAGAAGCAGGGCTGGGTGGGACTGCGCGTTGCGCTGTTCTGTGTTGCTCCTGCCCTGCCTCTTTGTAATGACCTCCTGCCACCACCGCTCCCTGCCTGTGACCCCGCTCCCTGCCATGTGACCCTGCTGCCACCTCACATCAGAGTGAGCATTCACACTATAACAGGTACATTCGGACTAAAAGACGCTCCCCTTTTTCCTCCAAAATTATGGGGGCAAAAACTGTGTGTTATAGTCCAAAAAATACGGTACTTTTGGACATACTATTCTAGTTGTTATTTTAATTATTAAACAATAAAACATTTCTAAACATTTTTGAATTGTTTGTTTCATTTTTTTGTTTTCCTAAAAATCCAGGCTATTAAAAATTTGAGGTATATGAATAGATGTATTCTTCTTAGGCCACGGCTCCACTATCATTATTTGGTCAGTATTTGGTCAGAAGCTCTTCTGAGGAATGGGAGCCAAAACCAGGGAGGAACAATCAGAGAAAATGTATAATAGAAACAAGTCACCAATTCTGCATTTCTCACCCACTCCTGGTTTTGGCTCCCACTCCTGAGAAAAAATACTGACCGAATACTGACCAAATACTGATAGTGGGGTCGTGGTCTTAAATTGTTAGAGGTGGCTTCTTTATTAATAAACTATGCTAGGCAAAAATTGTTAAATCTCTGGAGCTTCTATAGACAATTTTCGAAAAGAGTTTGTGGAAGGAAGCTATCACAATAGCACAAATATTTAGAATAATTTTCATTCACCTTTCACTTTTTTAGTAATGCGGCAGCTAATGCTTTGAAATATAGGGACTAAGTAACCACTATACTTGATAAACATATATGTAACCTATATAGATCAGTAACTCCATTCCGACAACTTCTTTTTGTTCCTAACAATAAACTAATCACAGGTTCATTGCCTCCTGAAGCCCCCTGGCAGCTGCTAGTGTGTCCCCATTTCCCTTGTAAAATGTAATGTTATACAGTGCAAACGAAATTCTTTGCTGAGACTTTTTACTCTGGCTTAGGGTCTTTTCACACACCAACATTTTTAGTATTTGAAATTTTTTTAATGACTTTTAATAGAAGCATTTTTTTTACCAATTTTATTTTGTTGACATTTTGTACACACATTTTAGCATTTTTGAGGACTTGCAGAGAAACCTATGAAAGAGTCTTGAAATGAGCAAATCGATTTATTGCCAATCAATTTTGTGTAGAATTTAAGGAAATTTTCAGATCCTGGTGAATTTGAACAATTTGTGATTCCATTTGCTCAAATCGTTAAAAAAGGTTCACTGCTGTTTTACACATTGCAAAAGATTTCATCAGCTACAGAAAGCTCACATGACCTCAGTCATGACCGCACAGGCTTCCCATAGTGTATTGCAAATATCATATCACATGGTATTTCACAGCCAACTAGGAGAAACTATCATAGTTTGTATAAAAGCTGAAACAGGGAATGCAGGAGTCATTTTAGGATTGTGAGATGATGTCACTGCTTAGCATTAGAGATAGAAAGATAAAGCCCTAAAACATTGGACATATACTTCAGACAGTAATGTGTTGTACAACTGCAGCACTGATGAACAAATGAGTATTAGTCTGCAAATATTACAGAGATTCAATTAATTCGTGGAGAGAGAATCAGGCGAGATGCCAGTGACCATGTTAGACAGATGTTGCTGAAAATACTTGTTTTTTTTTTTAAAAATGACTAAAATCCACACATTTAACTGCAACGGTCTACCTCAGAAACTGTGCAAGTTACAAACATTTTGTTTTTGCACTTTTGTTTTACTAGTCAAACTTTACATTCCTACATACCTTACCAATGCAGCGCCCTGTGGCAGAAGATGACTTTGTGGGCATCTGCCTACACAGTATTTATTATGATGTTATTTTTTTAGAAAGGGTTAAATTTTGTAAAAAAATAGAAAAAAAGAGTTTATATGTAAAAGTGTAGACATTTAACTGTGCATGTCTTTTTATGCAAATCTATTTCCTAGTCCATATTGACACACCAATAGCTGTTGCCATCCAAGTTTACCATGATGATTACGATGATGATTGCATGGTGAACAAAACCTGAGATCCAGAATAGGGTGCTGAAGAGATGATGGGATCAGAGGAGAAGGGATCAGAGCAGGAGGGTGAAAGCCTTGGCTATAAAGAGCCGAGCTAGTATTCATCCTAAAGATTTTCCAGGGGCAGATCTACTTATCCTTCAGTCAGCTATGGAGTAGTTGAAGCCATGACTGCTGTTGGTGAAGGAGGTTCAGCAGCACCTGAAAGTTCTGTTGTAATGTGCAGGCATTGCAGTAGAAGAAAATAATTTGTGGATGTCCCTGCACAAAATAACTAAGTAATACGGCTCTTTATAAGACCATGAAGCAAAACCAACTCATTGACTCCCCAGCGCTTGCGCAATGCGAAGCTGTGTCAGGGTCACACAAGTGTTCAGCCAAACAGGGCCGGAGGGTAACAAAGCGCGGCTCCTTTGCGGATGCGCAGGATGGCTGTCAGTGCAGGGAACGTCACAGGGACTGTCACAGCGCCCTGTGAAGTGACGGGGAGAGGGGGGAATATGTTAATTTCCAAAAGAGGCGGCGAATTACGTGTATAATAAGCAGATAGGAGGGGTTGGCATCCTCCGTTCGCCAAGCCTCTGCAAAGCGGATTTTATTAAAGAAGATTTCTCAGCAATCAGACCACTACTATTGGCCATACAGGTAAGTATAGATTTACTTTTCAATACCCTGTATGGCCATAGTAGTGGTCTGATATCGCCCAGGGGGGTGACAGATTCCCTTTAAGTAGCGACTAATGATTGTCATCATCGGCATCCTTATCTACTGCTTTCCATAGTTTTCTTCCTCTCTTGTGTCGTCAGTTAGACATGTGTATACAAGAATCGCACAAGTCGTGAGTTTGAGTGAAATCTCTATTCCCACATGACAAAGTTCACCACAATCAATTCCATACTGTCATGGCTCGGTTTGGGGATTCGATCCAGTGGCCTTTAGGCTCCTTGGTCAGTTATCCTGTCTGCTGGGCTATTGCCCTTTTCTTCCCTGTCCTTATGCTGATGGTTCTTATTGCTTTTAGTTTTCCTTTCTTGGTTTGCTCCTCTTCAGGTGTTTCCCATTGTCGCCTTGCTGGCTATAATCCTAAGTGTACTATGCTAAGAAGTTCCAGCTCTTCAGCAAAGGGATTTTCCCTGCTCTGCAAACATCGTGTGTATTTCTGCTGTGTGTTTGTTTGTGTCATGCCTCGGAATTCGATCTGGTGGCCCTGCGCTCTTCTGTTGATGTCTCTGTCCGCTGAGCCACAGCAGGTTTTGTCACCGTCCAAGTGCTGATTACCTTTTGCCTTTGTCCATACTTTTTGGACAGCAGATGCTTTTCATTTGTTATCATTCCTGTCCTATCACACTGCAGGTGCTACTATTTAAACCTACTCCTTGCTGGTCTTCTCTGCTTCTCTGCTGGTGATAGGTTTTAGTGGATTCTGCTTGGAGTTTTAGTCCTACTTCTAGGTATCTAGGCCAGTCAGATAAGTTTACTGCTGGGATTTCTTTCTTATGCTGAACTCTCCCTCGATTCCTTAGGAGATACACTATGACCTTTTAGGGAGCTAGATTCAAGTTGTCTTCTCTAGTTTTACCTTCAAAGTTTATCCAGGTCATGCAGAAGCCGCTAGGGCCAGCGTTATTGGATACTATAGTCTGTACAGAGACTATGTGAGGTTTGTTATCATCAAAAATTCATGGTCGTCCTACAAATTCCAATAAGGTTGCTGACAAATTATAAACATTGGTATCATATAGTTCGGCCCGCATAAATCTCAAATATGATTAGAGACCAAACTGATTCAGCAGACTAAGAAAAACCAAATGTTATTGACGTTTAATACATATACAGACATACAAATGGTAAAAAAGCACCTCCAAACTGTGAGGGACACTGGGTAACATCTGACCTAAGGTGTATGTTCTCATAAAATATGCTACTACTCTTGGGTATGCTGGAATATAATTAATCTCCCACACATTAATCATTAAGCAATTGCTAAAGTGGTAATCAAATAATATATAGTGATAACATACCGTAGCAATAGTGGCACCGATGTTATACAAGGTCCCTGAGGCGCCCCCTGAGGAAGTCGGACGATGAAACGTACGTAGGGGAAGAGGGACCTTGTATAACATCGGTGCCACGATTGCTACGGTATGTTATCACTATATATTATTTGATTACCACTTTAGCACTTGCTTAATGATTAATGTGTGGGAGATTAATTATATTCCAGCATACCCAAGAGTAGTAGCATATTTTATGAGAACATACACCTTAGGTCAGATGTTACCTAGTGTCCCTCACAGTTTGGAGGTGCTTTTTTACCATTTGTATGACTGTATACAGTGGTGGCCAAAAGTATTGGCACCCCTGCAATTCTGTCAGATAATACTCAGTTTCTTCCTGAAAATGATTGCAATCACAAATTATTTGGTATTATTATCTTCATTTAATTTGACTTCAATGAAAAAACACAAAAAGAATTGTCCTAGAGCCAAATTGGACATAATTCCACACCAAACCTAACAAAGGGGGTGGACAAAAGTATTGGCACTGTTTGAAAAATCATGTGATGCTTCTCTAATTCGTGTAATTAACAGCACCTGTAACTTACCTGTGGCACCTAACAGGTGTTGGCAATAACTAAATCACACTTGCAGCCATTTAACATGGATTAAAGTTGACTCAACCTCTGTCCTGTGTCCTTGTGTGTACCACATTGAGCATGGAGAAAAGAAAGAAGACCAAAGAACTGTCTGAGGACGTGAGAAACCAAATTGTGAGGAAGCATGAGCAATCTCAAGGCTACAAGTCCATCTCCAAAGACCTGAATGTTCCTGTGTCTTCCGTGCGCAGTGTCATCAAGAAGTTTAAAGCCCATGGCACTGTGGCTAACCTCCCTAGATGTGGACGGAAAAGAAAAATTGACGAGAGATTTCAACTCAAGATTGAGCGATGGTGGATAAAGAACCTCGACTAACATCCAAACAAGTTCAAGCTGCCCTGCAGTCCGAGGGTACAACAGTGTCGACCCGTACAATCCGTCAGCGTCTGAATGAAAAGGGAATGTATGGTAGGATACCCAGGAAGACCCCACTTCTTAGCCCGAGACATAAAAAAGCCAGGCTGGAGTTTGCCAAAACTTACCTGAGAAAGCCTAAAACATTTTGGAAGAATGTTCTCTGGTCAGATGAGACAAAAATAGAGCTTTTTGGGAAAAATCATCAACATAGAGTGTACAGGAAAAAAAAAGAGGCATTCAAAGAAAAGAACACGGTCCCTACAGTCAAACATGGTGGAGGTTCCCTGATGTTTTGGGGTTGCTTTGCTGCCTCTGGCACTGGACTGCTTGACCGTGTGCATGGCATTATGAAGTCTGAAAACTACCAACAAATTTTGAAGCATAATGTAGGGCCCAGTGTGAGAAAGCTGGGTCTCCCTCAGAGGTCATGGGTCTTCCAGCAGGACAATGACCCAAAACACACTTCCAAAAGCACTATAAAATGGTTTGAAAGAAAGCACTGGAGACTTCTTAGGTGGCCAGCAATGAGTCCAGACCTGAATCCCATAGAACACCTGTGGAGAGATCTCAAAATGGCAGTTTGGAGAAGCACCCTTCAAATATCAGGGACCTGGAGCAGTTTGACAAAGAAGAATGGTCTACAATTCCAGCAGAGCATTGTAAGAAACTCATTGATGGTTACCGGAAGCGGTTGTTCGCAGTTATTTTGGCTAAAGGTTGTGCAACCAAGTATTAGGCTGAGGGTGCCAATACTTTTGTCTGGCCCATTTTTGGAGTTTTGTGTGAAATGATCAATGATTTGATTTTTGCTTCATGCTCTTTTGTGTTTTTTCCTTGCAAGCAAATTAAATGAAGATAATAATTAGCGTTGAGCCACCCCCGTAGTGTTCGAGTTCGGTTCGGTTCGTCGAACACCCGTATGTTCGCCGAACTGTTCGTTGAACTGTTCGTCGAACACCTTTGAACACCGGTAAAACCAATGGCAGGCAAACAAAAACACATAGAAACACATGGAAAACAGATAGAAAACACTTCAAAGGTGTCCAAAAGCTGACAAACTGCTCAGAAGACACAACTAACACATGGAAAAGTGACAAGTACATATAGTCATGAGTAGTGTTGAGCCACCCCCGTAGTGTTCGAGTTCGGTTCGGTTCGTCGAACACCCGTATGTTCGCCGAACTGTTCGTTGAACTGTTCGTCGAACACCTTCGAACACCGTTAAAACCAATGGCAGGCAAACAAAAACACATAGAAACACATAGAAAACACCTTCAAAGGTGTCCAAAAGCTGACAAACTGCTCAGAAGACACAACTAACACATGGAAAAGTGACAAGTACATATAGTCATGCGAAAAGAAAAGAGGTGGAGGAGTAAAAGGAGGGGGAGACACAGATATAGGCATGTCATGCCCTTCTAAAATCCAAAAAGTGAGAAGCCGAGACGGCCAGTCCGCTCCTGCCCGTGCCACCTCCGTGTCGCCGGGTTTGTGCCAGAGCCGCGGTGAACCCTGACGGCCAGCCCCCCTCTCCCAATACTGGTGCCTGTCCGCTGGTGGGTCGAGAGAGCCCCCCTGTGGTGGAGGCAGCTCTAAGCTTTTTAATTTAAATTGTCCCTCTAATTTGAATGAATACACTTTAAATCCATTTACAAGGATCTATTGGAGGGCAAGTCTCATGCCAGCAGCCGCGTAATTCCAGCTCCAGTAGCGTCCACTAAAGCTGCTGCAGTTAAAAAGCTTTTATAAGGATCGAGCTCGGCTGTCCACCGCAAGGCATCCTAGTGCCAGTCCCAGCCCCTATGCCTTGGGGTGCCTCCTGATGCTCTTCACTAAGTATCCCGTGGTCCCGAAGCATTTCCTTTGAAAAAATTAAGTGTCCAAACTACAGGTGGTGTAGCTTGCTTAACAGCCGGGATAATCCGCTGACTAGCAGACACTGCTACTAGGCACAAAGTATTTCCTGGGCTAGATGCAGTTAAAAATTTGTAAGTAGATACTCTCGTTGGATGCTGAGAAAGCATTCCATAGAGTCTCCTGGCACGCCATATATGATTCTCTTAAAAAGCTTGGGGTAGGGGTCTAGGGGACCCTTTTATAGCCAAAATCACGGCCCTGTATCACAATACGTCACCTAGGCTGAAGATAAATGGAACTGTAGCACCGAGGGCTCGGTTGCTACAGACGTATTGCACCTCACCCAGAGGTGTGATATCTCACTCTCAGATAAGGATGGAGTGTGGATCAGGACCCGACACCTGCATGCATTACACCACATTGCCGTGGGGCAGGGCGACCAATATGCCCCTGAGATGGGCACGACAGTCCCTGTCCCTGGCTGGAGTGGGGGGAGGGAACACTGAGGAAGGGGAACCCTGCAGTGCAGGAGCAGGGAGGAAGCAGTTCCTGGGTGCATTGAGAAGGGAGTATAAAAGGTGGGCACCATCTTAGTTCAGTGCAGAGAAGTCTGAGCAGAAGTGGCAGGGAGCAGGGGCTCTGCATGAGCTCTGCTCCGGAGGCGGGCCTAGTAACAGAGGCCCAGGCCTGGAAGAGGGAGAAGGAAGGAAGAGGAGCGGAGAAGGCTCCAGGAACGAGGAATGAAGGGATCCCAGGGGTGTGGACGGGCGAGTCGCCACCGCACGCCCGAATCCACCTGCGTGGAGGGGTCAGGCCAAAGGGGGAGACCGGTCCCCGAACTAGTGGAGGCAGGAAACGACCCTCAGCTAGAAACCGGAGGCTCTGACATTTTATGTGGCGCAGCCCCTTGCTCCACCCGCTAGGAAGGCACCACATAGGGTCAGGGAAACTGGCGCCAAGTTTACCAAGAGGAGGCCCGAGGCAGCCGGACAGAAGTGTTGGTAAGAAAGGCCAGACAAAGGACACACAAAGGGGGTCCTGTGAAGCGCTCCAAAGTTATCTGGGAGTTGTCTGAGCCCCTCACCTGGTGAGCACAGTACGACGTGGGCAGCCGTTACCTGCAGACGTGGTCTGGATAATAAGAACTGTGAGTAAAGGCCCTGAACTGCATCACTGACTCCGTGTCGTTACTGCTGCTGCCCTGCACCATCACCCCCATCCTCCGCATACACTGCCCTGAGGCTATACTCCTCCCGTGGGGAGTTATGCTACGCTCTGCTGCACCCACAACACCAGCCTTAGCGGTCTGCCCTGTAGCGGCGGTTCACTCTGACCGCAATCCACGGGTGGCGTAGTCGGACATTTAAACATCAAAACCACATAAATAGTTCCGCCACTGGTTTGACCGCCCTGAGCCACGGAACCGGATCGCCGCCACGAAGACTACAACCACCAGCATCCACCAAAAAGGGTCCGGCTCCGGGTGTCCCAAGGCCCAGGGGGTGCGTCAGAACATTTTCATCACCTTTCACAATCACCAATGGGACAAGGCAAGGATGTCCTCTGTCCCCTCTCTTATACATCCTAGTGACGGAGCACCTGCTCTCATCAATTCGCCATAACCCCAATATTAGGTGGATTGAGGTGGGAGGCACCGAGTACAAGTGCTCTCTATTTGCTGATGATGTCCTAGTATATATCACTCAATCACATATATCCATCCCTGCTGTTATGGCTGAAATAGATCACTTTGTTACATGGTAAAATTTTAAAATCAATGCAGCGAAGTCTGAGGCCCTCGATGTCTCCCTCCCTAAATCCATATAGGATTCCATCCAGTCCAACTTTCCCTTTGCCTGGCCCTCACAGGGTATCAAATACTTAGGAATTCCTATTCATAGAGACCTCTCCCATCTATGTTATCTTAATTTTGGGCCCTTTATTGAACAATTCCATACAGACCACGGTTGGCAAGTTAGAACTGTAAGATTCACTACGTGAACCACTGGTGTTTTGTGGAAAAGCACATGTACACCGCGTTCCAAATTATTATGCAAAAAGTGTTTAGGAGTGATAAGGGAAGAATTTGTTTGTTTGTCAGTTAAACTCATTGATGGTGATGTGTGTCAGGGCTCTTTATATCACTGTAAGCAATTGCAGACACCTGTGCTAATTAGTTTGGCAGGTGTGTCCAATGAAAGGCAAGACTACTTAAGAAGGCTCTCTCACATTATTAAGCAGCCTACATTTTCTGCCAAAATGGGAAAGAAAAAGGATGTGTCCGCTGCTGAGAAGCAACAAATTGTGGAGTGTTTAGGTCAAGGCATGACTACAATCAACATTGTGCGATGATCAGGATGAAGTGTCTTGGCAATCAAGAAGTTTGTAGCTGATTCACAGTACACACGTGTGCGTGCTGATAAGGGCAAATTGAGGACTCTTTCCTACAGGCAATTACGTCAGGTTGAAAGAGCAGCGGCAAAAAAGCCTTGTCATAGCAGCAGACAAGTTTTTGAAGCTGCTTGTGCCTCCAACGTCCCCCGAACAACAAGATGCAGGGTCCTTCAGAGGTTTGCAGCTGTGCATACGCCATCCTGTCGACCTCCTCTATCCACTTCACACAAGCAGAAACGGCTCCAGTGGGCCAAACATTACATGAAGACTGATTTCAAAACTGTTTTGTTCACGGATGAGTGCCGTGCAGCGCTCGATGGTCCAGATGAATGGAGTGGAGGATGGCTGGTTGATGGACACCCCACGCAAACACGGCTACAGCGCCAACAAGGAGGAGGAGGAGTAATGTTTTGGGCTGGAATCATGGGGAGAGAGATTGTCGGCCCCTTTAGGATCCCTGAAGGCGCTAAAGATGAACTCCATAATGTTTGTGGATTTTCTCAAACAGCACTTCCTGCCATGGTTCAAGAAGAAGAACCGTGTATTTCACAGCAAGATCATTTTTCTGCATGATAATGCACCATCTCATGCTGCACATAAAACATCTGCATCTCTGGCTGATATGGGCATAAAAGGGGACAAACTTATGGTGTGACCCCCATGCTCCCCTGACCTCTACCCCATTCAGAACCTTTGGAGCATCATTAAAAGGAGTGTCTATGATGGCGGGAGGCAGTTCACATCTAAGCAATAGCTCTGGGAGGGTATTCTGTCCTCATGCAAAACAATTGAAGCAGAAACCATCCAAAACCTGACAAATTCAATGGACGAGAGAGTTCAGAAGCTCCTTTCGAACAAGGGGTCCTATGTGAAAATGTAACATCACCTAGAATAAAGTTTTGAGTTGAAAACTGTTTGATTTCAGTTTCTAACAACCTGCTAATGCTTATAATTTCAAAAATGACCATTTTTTTGGTCTTTATTAAAATGAAAAGGTTGATCGAAAAGTTTGGGGGATCTAAGAGTGTGGCAACCCAGTAGTCATGATTACTTCGAATTCTGACAATATGAGGGTCATGCTGCAGGTAGTGCAGCAAGAAGGCACTTATGTGTCTTGCGCATCTTGGAGCCCCAAAATTATTTTCCGGGCTAGATGCAGCTAAAAATTATTTTTAATTTTAAATCTGGTGAAGCTTATTATAGATGGCCTAATAGGATCAGTGCTGCACACTGCTACAAAGCCCAAATTATTTTCCAGTCAAGATACAGATAAACATGATTAGTAATTTGAAAGCTTAAAACGGTTGGTAGGGTGATTTTAACCAATCATCAAGCTTTTACTCTCCCCAGGATGACACAGGGGTAGAAAAGTCGTTTCGGATCCATGATTTGTTCATCTTTATGAACGTGAGTCTGTCTACATTATCAGTGGAGAGCCGCGTGCGCTTATCTGTCAGCACACCACCAGCAGCGCTGAACACACGTTCAGACAGAACGCTGGCTGCGGGGCATGACAAGATCTCCAAGGCGTAAGTGGCTAGCTCCGGCCATTTATCCAGATTGGAAGCCCAAAAAGAGCAAGGGTCCAGTGACACAGTCGTGGCTTCAATGTTTACTTGGAGATACTCCTGTACCATCGTCTCTAGGCGTTGACTATGTGTCAGACTTCTTGTCTCCTGTGGCCTTGCAAAGGATGGGCTAAAAAAGTGGTGAAATGATTCCGCAAAATTGATGTTACCAGCAGATACTGTGGTTCTGTTACGGTTTGAGTGCTGAACACTTGACGGTCCCACGGTTGGCAAGTTGGAACTGTGAGATTCACTACGTGCACCACTGGTATTTTGTGGAAAAGCACATGTAAGATTCTGCAACAGTCTCTGCTGATACTCCTGCATGCGTGCATCCCTTTCTATGGCAGGAATAATTTCTGCAAATTTACTTTTGTACCGGGGATCTAACAGTGTGGCAACCCAGTAGTCAGGATTATTTCTAATTCTCACAATTCGAGGGTCATGTTGCAGGTAGTGCAGCAAGAAGGCACTCATGTGTGTTGCGCATCCAGGAGCACCAAGTCCCTGTTGTGTTGGTGGCGAGGTAACAATCATGCTTCCTTCCTCTGTCCTCTCCCCCCAACCTCGCACAACAGAAATGTGATCAAGGTCTCCCTCATCTGATGAGTCTTCCATCAGTTCGTCCTCCACTTCTTCCTGGGCTCCTGCACCTTCCTCACTAGTTTGGCTGCTACCATGCGCCCTGGTTAAACCATCTCCCCCACCCTCACATGCCTGCCGCCTTGGTGCTGCCGACCGTCTGGACCTTGCAGATGTTAGCCCTTCCGCATACAACTCCTCCTCCTCTACTTCCTCCACCTCCTCTTGTGCCACCACCTGACTCCGAATTCTGTTTAACATGTGCTCCAGCATGTAAATCACCGGAATAGTCATGCTGATAATGGCATCGTCAGCACTAAACATCTTCGTCGCCATTTCAAAACTGTGCAGAAGGGTGCATAGGTCCCTGATCTGAGACCACTCCTCCAGCGTGATTTGCCCCACCTCTGAATCTCGTTGGCCCAGGCTATACGTCAGAACGTATTGCACCAGGGCTTGTCGGTGCTGCCACAGTCGCTGCAACATGTGCAGAGTTGAATTCCACCGGGTAGGCACATCGCATTTTAGCCGGTGAAGTGGCAGGCCCAACGACTTCTGTAGAGATGTAAGTCGCTGAGCTGCGGGATGCGAACGGCGGAAGTGAGCACACAGCGACCGTGCCCTCTGCAGAAGGCCATCTAGTCTGGGATAGTGGGCTAAAAATTGCTGGACAACCAGGTTCAACACGTGAGCCATACAAGGCACGTGTGTGACATTGCCCCGGCGAAGGGCCGCACCCAGGTTTGCAGCATTGTCGCACACGGCCTTCCCTGGTTTCAGGTCCAGTGGAGACAACCATTCATGAAATTGGTTCTCCAGAGCTGACCACAACTCCTCAGCTGTGTGACTCACATTTCCCAGACATTTCAATGTAAAAACCGCCTGATGACGTTGAGCCCTACTGCCAGCATAGTAAGGAGGTGTGCAGGATCCCTTCTGCGCAGTTAGAAAGCTTGTGGCATGACCAGACAGGCTTTGGGTGCAGGTGGAAGACCGAGAGGAGGTTGAGGAGGCAGAAGCAGTGGAGGAAAAATGACATAAAGAGGATTGATGCACAACTCGTGGGGACGGCAAGACTTGGACAGCAGCCCCTTGTCCTGCTGTCACCATAGTTACCCAGTGCCCAGTCAGCGACATGTAACGCCCCTGTCCATGCCTACTCGTCCAAGTGTCTGTGGTGAAATGCACCCTGTCACACACAGAGTTTCTCAAAGAAGCGGTGATGTTGTGTGCGACATGCTGGTGGAGCGCAGGCACACCTTTCTTTGAGAAGTAGTGCCGACTGGGCATCTGGTACTGGGGCACTGCGACGGACATAAGGTCTCGAAAATCCTCTGTGTCCACCAGGCGGAAAGGCAGCATTTCTGTAGCCAAGAGCTTGCAGATGGTGAAATTCAACCTCTTAGCTTTCTCATGGCTAGGAGGAAATGGTCTTTTACTTGTCCACATCTGAGGGACCGAGGGCTGGCTATTGTGCTTAGACGGGGTTGATAAGGGTGTCCCCGGCAAACTGCCGGTCTGTGAGGAAGATGCAGGCGGACATGTTAGGTTGCCTTGATCCAAAGGTGGTGCTATCGATGTCGGACAGCACTCAAGACCAGCTGGTGTTACTACCTCCAAAGAAAATGATGACCTGCCAATCACGCTGGCTGTTGCGGGTAAAGAGGTGGCAGGTCTGCGCCCCAAAACAGGTGTGACTGCTGTCCCCCCAGTCACAGAGGATGAAGAGGCCGCGGATGCACAAGATATGGCAGACGGTGGTTGGCCCGGCCGGCTAGACCGCATTGTAGCACACTGAGCTTCCCACTGCAACTTATGCTTCATGTCCATGTGCCGGTTCATGCATGAAGTACTCAAACTATGTATTTTTTGGCCTCTACTTAGCTTTTGCTGACAAATGTTACAGATAACACGAGTTGGGTCATCTTTATCGATCTGAAAAAATGCCCAGGCTATGCAAGGCTTAGCACCCATGCGACCTGAAGAGCCACCACGACTTGTGGTGAGAGGCAGAGTTGTGTTTGAGGATGCAGTTGTTGACGTGCTTCCAGTACTACGTCTCTGTCCAGGAAGGCGCAACCTGACCTCGTCGTCACTAGCATCTTCCTCCACCTCCTCTGCTGACCTCATCTCTTGGCTGACTGTGGGTTGACAGTAAGTGGGATCTCCGACCTCATCATCATCACCCTGTGCGTTATCACACCCGTCGTCCTCAGAGCCAACCTGTTCCTGCCCTGACAAAAAACTAAAGTTGTCGCTCCAATCAGGTATTTGAGTCTTATCATCGTCTTCCTCATTGTCTCCACCAACAGGAGTTACAGTTTGGGAATGAGGGTCTACATTATGGTCAGAACCTTCTGCGTCTGGTCCTGGATCCGACTCATAAAGATTCTGGGCATCAGTGCAGATCATTTCCTCGTCTGGATTCACAGAAGCGCTGGAGTCGACCTCTGATTCCCAGGCTATAGTATGAGTAAACAGCTCTGCAGACTCAACCATCTGTTCTACCTCATACTCAGACGGGCAGCTGGAGATTTGGGAGCTGTGAGGAAGCAAGTGCGATTTGGGTGACACCTTTGAGGACTGGAGTATTTGTGATGTTGAAGTTGATGTGGAGGAGAGCCCACTTAAAGGAGCACTTGATATCCGTTGAAGCACCTGCTGTTTTTGTGCCTCATCTGGAATTTGTAGCGATTGGCGTGGCCGTAAGAAAGGGATCTTATCACATTGTCCGCTAAAAGAAGTAGACATTTTAGTTTGGCTGGAAGATGGTCTTTCTTCTGCACCTACCCCACGGACACAACCTTTTTTCCCCTTCCCAACACGCCTATTCCCCTTTCCACCAGCAGCAGGCCTTTTTCCACTCATTTTGGTGGTTAACTAATTCACAACTCTGGAGTTGTTTGCACAAAAAAACAATGGATGGTAACCGAGCAGAGCTGAGTGGCCAAACTGTGGTATTAGGCCAAAACTATTGGCTGGGTTAGATGCAGAAAAAAATTATTTTTAATTTGCAACCTGATGGAGGTCAGTATAGATGGACTAATAGACCAAGTCACACACACCGCTAGAAACCCAAATATTTTTTCAGAGCTAGATGCAGAAAATTTTTTTATTCAATTTGCAACCTGATGGAGGTCAGTATAGATGGACTAATAGACCAAGTCCCACACACTGCTAGAAGCCCAAATATTTTTTCAGAGCTAGATGCAGAAAAAAATTATTTTTAATTTGCAACCTGATGGAGGTCAGTATAGATGGACTAATAGACCAAGTCCCACACACTGCTAGAAGCCCAAATATTTTTTCAGAGCTAGATGCAGAAAAAAATTATTTTTAATTTGCAACCTGATGGAGGTCAGTATAGATGGACTAATAGAACAAGTCCCATACGCTGCTAGAAGCCCAAATATTTTTTCAGAGATAAATGAAGAAAAAAATTATTTTTAATTTGCAACCTGATGGAGGTCAGTATAGATGGACTAATAGACCAAGTCCCACACACTGCTAGAAGCCCAAATATTTTTTCAGAGCTAGATGCAGAAAAAAATTATTTTTAATTTGAAACCTGATGGAGGTCAGTATAGATGGACTAATAGACCAAGTCCCACACACCGCTAGAAGCCCAAATATTTTTTCAGAGCTAGATGCAGAAAAAAATTATATTCAGTTTGCAACCTGATGGAGGTCAGTATAGATGGACTAATAGAATGATGCTATGCCCAAAAGATTTTACTTCACTAGGTGCAGTAAAAAAATTGGTATTCTATACACAGGTGGTATATCTTGCAACACAGATAGTCCGCTACTCCACTGACTAACACACTCTGCAATAGGCCAAAAAGGATTAGCTTTGCTAGATTCAGCCAAATGCTGTGAAAAAAACTTGCACAGCACTGGCACAGACCTGCCTGGCAAAAACTGATAGGAACTGATGTAACCTAGTCCTGAAAAGGACTCCAATTACAATTAGTCTTTACTCCCACAATCTATCTATTTAAGAGCACAGACCTGCCTGATAAAAGTCGTAGGAAATGCTGTAACCTAGTCCTTAAAAGGACTGCAATCACAACTATTCCCTACTCCCAAGCTATCTGTATATTTGTGCGAAAATTGGCTTGAAATTAACAAGGTATAGCGCACACAGCAACAGCGGTGCCGTCTAACACGCAGCTGCAGCAGTGAGAAAATGGTGGCGACGGGGAAAATGGCTTGGTCTTATAGTGCAAGGACATGTGACATACACTGCCAATCACACATGCCCTTGCTTGTGTGAAAAAAAGCACTTCGCTCCGTGTGTGCGCTGCTGATAGGCTGACAGATTGCACCTCCCCACTGCAAATGCGGGAAAGAGAAAAAAAAATGGAGATCTTCATTGTTCCTGCAGAGATCCATCCCCTGCCCCTCCCCCCGCCCCGCTGTACACTCAAACTGCGTATTAACATTAATTTTCATCATTACTGAGAAAAAATCCAGTTATGATTTTGGTGCACGAACAGTTATCGAACATAACCTCGAACAGCCGAATTTTTCTCAAATTGTTCGTGTTCGCCGACCGGCTCGAACACCGCCCAAAACAGCTCGAATTTGAGATTGGCGAACAGTTCGAGTAGAACAACGCTCATCTCTAGTCATGAGAAAAGAAAATAGGTGGAGGAGTAAAAGGAGGGGGAGACACAGATATAGGCATGTCATGCCCTTCTAAAACCAAAAAAGTGCGAAGCCGACACGGCCAGTCCGTTCCTGCCCGTGCGACCTCTGTGTTGCCGGGTTTGTGCCAGAGCCGCGGTGGACCCTGACGGCCAGCCCCCCTCTCCCAATACGGGTGCCTGTCCGCTGGTGGGTCGAGCGAGCCCCCCTGCGGTGGAGGCAGGTCTAATCTTTTTAATTTAAATTGTCTCTCTAATTTGAATGAGTACACTTTAAATCCTTTTACAAGGATCTATTGAAGGGCAAGTCTCATGCCAGCAGCCGCGGTAATTCCAGCTCCAGTAGCGTCCACTAAAGCTGCTGCAGTTATAAAGCTTTTATAAGGATCGAGCTTGGCAGTCCACTGCAAGGCGTCCTACCGCCAGTCCCAGCCCCTGTGCCTTGGGGTGCCTCCCCGATGGTCTTCACGGAGTGTCCCGGGGGCCCGAACCATTTCCTTAGAAAAAATTAAGTGTCCAAACTACAGGTGGTGTAGCTTGCTTAACAGCTGGGATAATCCGCTGACTAGCAGACACTGCTACTAGGCACAAAGTATTTCCTGTGCTAGATGCAGTTAAAAATTTGTAATTAGATACTCTCGTTGGATGCTGAGAAAGCATTCCATAGAGTCTCCTGGCACGCCATATATTATTCTCTTAAAAAGCTTGTGGTAGGGGTCTAGGGGACCCTTTTATAGCCAAAATCACGGCCCTGTATCGCAATACGTCACCTAGGCTGAAGATAAATGGAACATTTTCATCACCTTTCATAATCACCAATGGGACAAGGCAGGGATGTCCTCTGTCCCCTCTCTTATACATCCTAGTGACGGAGCACCTGCTCTCATCAATTCGCCATAACCCCAATATTAGGTGGATTGAGGTGGGAGGTACCGAGTACAAGTGCTCTGCATTTGCTGATGATGTCGTAGTATATATCACTCAATCACATACATCCATCCCTGCTGTTATGGCTGAAATAGATCACTTTGTTACATGGTCAAATTTTAAAATCAATGTAGCGAAGTCTGAGGCTCTCGATGTCTCCCTCCCTAAATCCATACAGGATTCCATCCAGTCCAACTTTCCCTTTGCCTGGCCCTCACAGGGTATCAAATACTTAGGAATTCGTATTCATAGAGACCTCTTCCGTCTATGTTATCTTAATTTTGGGCCCTGTATTGAACAACTCCATACAGACCACGGTTGGCAAGTTAGAACTGTAAGATTCACTACGTGAACCACTGGTGTTTTGTGGAAAAGCACATGTACACTGTGTTCCAAATTATTATGCAAAAAGTGTTTAGGAGTGATAAGGTAAGAATTTTTTTGTTTGTCAGTTAAATTCACTGATGGTGATGTGTGTCAGGGCTCTTTATATCACTGTAAGCAATTGCAGACACCTGTGCTAATTAGTTTGGCAGGTGTGTCCAATGAAAGGCAAGACTACTTAAGAAGGCTGTCCCACATTATTAAGCAGCCTACATTTTCTGCCAAAATGGGAAAGAAAAAGGATGTGTCGGCTGCTGAGAAGCAACAAATTATGGAGTGTTTAGGTCAAGGCATGACTACAATCAACATTGCCAAGACACTTCATCCTAATCATCGCACAATCAAGAAGTATGTAGCTGATTCACAGTACACACGTGTTCGTGCTGATAAGGGAAAATTGAGGACTCTTTCCTACAGGCAATTACGTCAGGTTAAAAGAGCAGCGGCAAAAAAGCCTTGTCATAGCAGCAGACGAGTTTTTGAAGCTGCTGGTGCCTCCATCGTCCCCCGAACAACAAGATGCAGGGTCCTTCAGAGGTTTGCAGCTGTGCATAAGCCATCCTGTCGACCTCCTCTATCCACTGTACACAAGCAGAAACGGCTCCAGTGGGCCAAACAATGCATGAAGACTGACTTCAAAACTGTTTTGTTCACCGATGAGTGCTGTGCAACGCTCGATGGTCCAGATGGATGGAGTGGAGGATGGCTGGTTGATGGACACCCCATGCAAACACGGCTACGGCGCCAACAAGGAGGAGGTGGAGTAATGTTTTGGGCTGGAATCATGGGGAGAGAGATTGTCGGCCCCTTTAGGAACCCTGAAGGGGTAAAGATACAGATTAACATGATTAGTAATTTTAAATCTGGTGGAGTTTAGTATAGATGGCCTAATAGAATCAGTACTGCACACTGCTACAAGGCCCAAATTATTTTCCAGCCAAGATACAGATAAACATGATTAGTAATTTTAAATCTGGTGGAGTTTAGTATAGATGGCTTAATAGAATCAGTACTGCAAACTGCTACAAGGCCCAAATTATTTTCCAGCCAAGATACAGATAAACATGATTAGTAATTTTAAATCTGGTGGAGTTTAGTATAGATGGCCTAATAGAATCAGTACTGCACACTGCTACAAGGCCCAAATTATTTTCCAGCCAAGATACATATAAACATAATTAGTAATTTTAAATCTGGTGGAGTTTAGTATAGATGGCCTAATAGAATCAGTACTGCACACTGCTACAAGGCCCAAATTATTTTCCAGCCAAGATACAGATAAACATGATTAGTAATTTGAAAGCTTAAAATGGTTGGTGAGTAGTGTTGAGCCACCCCCCCCGTAGTGTTCGAGTTCTGTTCGGTTCGTCGAACACCCTTGTGTTCGCCGAACTGTTCGTCGAACTGTTCGTCGAACACCTTCGAACACCGTTAATACCAATGGCAGGCAAACAAAAACACATAGAAAACACCTTCAAAGGTGTCCAAAAGCTGACAAACTGCTCAGAAGACATAACTAACACATGGAAAAGTGACAAGTACATATAGTCATGCGAAAAGAAAAGAGGTAGAGGAGTAAAAGGAGGGGGAGACACAGATATAGGCCTGTCATGCCCTTCTAAAATCCAAAAAGTGAGAAGCCGACACGGCCAGTCCGTTCCTGCCCGTGCCACCTCCGTGTCGCCGGGTTTGTGCCAGAGCCGCGGTGGACCCTGACGGCCAGCCCCCCTCTCCCAATACTGGTGCCTGTCCGCTAGTGGGTCGAGCTCCCCCGCGGTGGGGGGGGAGTAACATCTGCAGAAGAAAGACCATCTTCCAGCCAAACTAACATGTCGACTTCTTTTCGTGGACAATGTGATACGATCCCTTTGTTACGGACACGCCCATCGCTACAAATTCCAGATGAGGCACAAAATCAGCAGGTGCTTCAGCGGATATCAAGTGCTCCTTCAAGTGGGCTCTCCTCCACCTCAACTTCAACATCACAAATACTCCAGTCCTCAGAGGTGTCACCCCAATCGCACTTGCTTCCTCACAGCTCCCAAGTCTCCAGCTGCCCATCTGAGTATGGGGTAACACAGATGGTTGAGTCTGCAGAGCTGTTTACTCATACTATAGCTTGGGAAATGGAGGTCGGCTCCAGAGCTTCTGTTAATCCAGATGAGGAAATGATCTGCACTGATGCCCAGAATCTTTATAAGTCGGATCCAGGACCAGATGAAGAAGGTTCTGAGCATAATATAGACCCTCGTTCCCAAACTGTAACTCCTGTTGGTGGAGTCAATGATGAAGACGATGATGAGACTCAAATACCTGATTGGAGCGACAACTTGAGTTTTCCGTCAGGGCAGGAAGAGGTTGGCTTTGAGGACGACGGGTGTGATAACACACAGGGTGATGATGACAAGGTTGGAGATCCCACTTCCTGTCAACCCACAGTCAGCCAGTCGATGAGGTCACCCGGGCCTTTGCCTGGCCTTGGGGATGTCGCGGTGGTCGGCTCTCTGGCCCGTACCCTGAGGTCACTCTTTAAAAGGGTGGATAATTGTTAATTTTATAAGAGTTTGTGACGCCACCTGTGGTATCTGGTGAGAAGCACCAGCGCTGCAGCAGTCCACTGAGGCCCGTTATAAGGCAGCTCGATGGTATAGCTCCCCACAGGTGGAGCTAGGTCTCAGGGCAGCGTATGCAGGGGGAATGCAGGACAGGCGAGACCCAGCTGGGTCAGAGCAAGAACGGGAACGGACACGGTAGTCACTTCAGTACCTTTTACTGGAGGAAATTCAGGCACATCCCGGAGCACTGTAGGGTGAAGGGTGCATTTCAGGATCCTCCCAAATGAGCGGGTGTAGGGCCTCCTATTTCTTGCCTCTGCGTAGTAAGTTTCTGACCTGCCTGGAGCTAGGCCTAACTTTGTCTCTGTCCTGCGCTGGCTGACCTTGTGGTAGGGTCTTCTCTTGGAGTTCACGCTCCCAGTATGCGGGGCCTAAGCGTCTCCTGGCTCTGTTACGTATCAGCACCTTAGCGATCCTGGGACTTGTAGTTCTCCAGGGATTCCGGTTATGCCTTACTGGGTCATAGAGATCCCGGTAAGCTCGGATCCGGTGTCCGGTAAATGCTTTGGGGTGAGCTGGTTAAGCTCCTCTGCCCCTTATGTACTAACTCGCCACTCGCCTTCGGCCTACTCGGGCCCTCACTAGGCTATACACACTAACGGCAGCTTGCCGCGCTTCACAGATCTTATGGCGCCAGCACACCTTAAGCTCTATCTGGGCTCCCTGAATGTAGCTAGCAGGAGCCTCGTGCTCCACTGCTGAACTATTAACTGAGTTCTCTAGACTAGACTGAGCTCCACTGCAGACTGACCTCTCTTAGTCTTCTCTACTGCAGGAACTCTTCAGAGGAACTGAACTGCCTAGCTCCGTGTTCCCTATTTATATCCCTAACGGGCTCCCTCTGCTGGTCTGAGGTGGAAGGTGGAGATGTGTGAATGTTTATGGGGGCCTATTGTGGATGATTCCATCAATACACTCTTCTAGGATCTCTGATACCAAGCGCAGCAGGGCGTCACAGATGCTATTGACGACGAGGTTAGGTTGCGCCTTCCTGGACAGAGACGGAGTACTGGAAGCACGTTAACAACTGCATCCTCAACCACAACTCTGCCTCTGACCACAAGTCGTAGTGGCTCTTCAGGTCGCATGGGCTCTAAGCCTTGCATAGCCTGGGCACTTATTCAGATCGATAAGGATGACCCAACTCGTGTTATCTGTAATATTTGTCACCAAAAGCTAAGTAGAGGCCAAAAAATCCATAGTTTGAGTACTTCATGCATGTACCGTCACATGGATATGAAGCATAAGTTGCAGTGGGAAGCTCACTGTGCTACAATGCGGCCTAGCAGGCTGGGCCAACCACCGTCTGCCCCATCTTGTGCATCCGCGGCCTCTTCATCCTCTGTGACTGGGGGGACAGCAGTCACACATTTTTTGGATGCAGACCTGCCACCTCTTTACCTGCAACAGCCAGTGTGATTGGCAGGTCATCAGTTCATTGGGAAGTGGAAACACCTGCTGGTGTTGAGCACTCTCTGACATCGAGAGCACCACCTTTGGATCAAGGCAACCTAACATGTCCGCCTGCATCTTCCTCACAGACCGGCAGTTTGCTGGGGACACCCTACTCAACCCCGTCAAAGCACAACAGCCAGCCCTCGGTCCCTCAGATGTGGAAAAGTAAAAGACCATTTCCTCCTAGCCATGAGAAAGCTAAGAGGTTGAATTTCACCATCTGCAAGCAGTCGGCTACAGAAATGCTGCCTTTCCGCCTGGAGTACACAGTGGATTTTCGAGACCTTATGTCCGTCGCAGTGCCCCAGTACCAGATGCCCAGTCAGCACTACTTCTCAAAGAAAGGTGTGCCTGCGCTCCACCAGCATGTCGCACACAACATCACCGCTTCCTTGAGAAACTCTGTGTGTGACAGGGTGCATTTCACCACAGACACTTGGACGAGTAGGCATGGACAGGGGCATTACATGTCGCTGACTGGGCACTGGGTAACTATGGTGACAGCAGGACAAGGGGCTGCTGTCCAAGTCTTACCGTCCCCACGAGTTTTGCGTCAATCCTCTTTATCTCGAAGTTCCTCCACTGCTTCTGCCTCCTCAACCTCCTCTCTGTCCTCCACCTGCACCCAAAGCCTGTCTGGTAATGCCACCTGCTTTCTAACTGCGCAGAAGGAATCCTGCACACCTCCTTACTATGCTGGCAGCAGGGCTCAACGGCATCAGTGTTTACTTTGAAATGTCTGGGAAATGTGAGTCACACAGCTGAGGACTTGTGGTCAGCTCTGGAGACCCAGTTTCATGAATGGTTGGACTTGCAACCAGGGAAGGCCGTGTGCGACAATGCTGCAAACCTGGGTGTGGCCCTTCGCCGGGTCAATGTCACACACGTGCCTTGTATGGCTCACGTGTTGAACCTGGTTGTCCATAAATTTTTAGCCCACTATCCTGGACTAGATGGCCTTCTGCAGAGGGCACGGTCGCTGTGTGCTCACTTCCGCCGTTCGCATCCCGCAGCTCAACGACTTACATCTCTACAGAAGTCATTGGGCCTGCCAGCTCACTGGCTGAAATGCGATTTGCCGACACAGTGGAATTCAACTCTGCACATGTTGCAGCGACTGTGGCAGCACCGACAAGCCCTGGTGCAATACGTTCTGACGTATAGCCTGGGCCAACGAGATCCAGAGGTGGGGCAACTCACACTGCAGGAGTGGTCTCAGATCAGGGACCAATGAAGTTGATGCGCCCCCTGGGCCATGGGGTACCCTGAGCCGGGCCGGTAGAAGCTTGGGGTTGTAGTCACTGTGGCGGTGACCCGGTCCGTGACCCAGGGCGGTCAATCCAATGGTAATTTGTATATATGGATTTTATAATGTCCGACTACGCCACCTGTGGAGTGCGGCCAAAGGGGCCGCCGCTGCGGAACAGTCCACTGAAGCTGGTGGTTTTGCAGCAATGGTATTATTACTCACCACAGGAAGAGTGTAGCTTCAGGGCAGTGTGGGTGGATGATGGTGGTTGTAGTGCAGGGAGTCAGTAATGAACACAGAGTCCGTGTGATACAGTCCCAAGATCTTTACTCACAGTTGTTGCAGTCCAGATTACAGGTACCAGTGCAATCTCCCCCGTCGTGCTGTGCGTACTCAGTGAGGGGCTCAGTCCACCCCCAGATAGCTCCGGAGTACTTAGCAGGACCCACTTCTGTGTGTCCTTTCTCTGGCCTTCTCCCTGCACCTCACACCCAGTGACACTTCTATCCGGTATCCTTGGGCCTTGGCGGGCGACTTGTGTTCCGTCCCCTGGGTCCTATGTGGCTACCTTCTTAGTGAGACTGGTGTGGACTTTGGCCTGCAGTACATGAAATGCTGCAGCCTCCGGTTTCTAGTTGAGCCTTGCTGTTTCTCCTCTAGTTGAGGGACCAGTTCCCCTTATCTGGCCTGACCCCTCTACCTCCTGGTAGCAGCGGGAGTACGGGTGGCCTTCTGCACGGCCCGTAGCCCTAGGGTCCCTTCGGTTCCTGGAGCCTTCCTGCTCCCACTCCTCTCTTCTCTCCTTCAGTCCTGGGCCTCCCAGGCTAGGCCCGCCTCCGGAGCAGAGCTCATGCCGAGCCTCTGCTCCTGTCACTTTTCCTCCTCTGACTGGCTTGCTCTTTCTAAGATGGCTTCCTATTTATACTCTCCCTGTCATGTGCTCCCCTAAGCTGCTCCCCTAAGCACCCACTACATAGGACCCCCCCACCAGCTAGGGACCTGGGACTGTGCTCTCCCTTAGGAGCAATCTCGCCCTACCCCCATTGCGGGTATGTGTTGGATGCAGGTGTTAGGGTCCCGAGCCATACTCCTTCCTTACCTGAGGGTGAGATACCACACCTCTGGGTGCAGTAACTCTGTGGCGACTGAACCCTCAGGGGCGCCACACCCTTCTGCACAGTTTTGAAATGGCGACGAAGATGTTTAGTGCTGATGACGATGCCATTATCAGCATGACTATTCCGGTGATTTACATGCTGGAGCACACATTAAACAGAATTCAGAGTCAGGTGGTGGGACAAGAGGAGGTGGAGGAAGTAGAGGAGGAGTCGTATGCGGAAGGGATAACATCTCCAAGGTCCAGACGGTTGGCAGCACCAAGGCGGCAGGCATGGGAGGGTGGAGGAGAGGGATTAACCATGGCGCATGGTAGCAGCCAAACTGTTGAGGAAGGTGCAGGAGCCGAAGAAGAAATGGAGGATGAACTGGCGATGGGCATGGAAGACTCATCAGATAAGGGAGACCTTAATCACATTTCTGTTGTGCGAGGTTGGGGGGAGAGGGCAGAGGAAGGAAGCATGATTCTTACCTCGCTACCAACACAACAAGGACTTGGTCCTCCTGGATGCGCAAGACACATGAGTGCCTTCTTGCTGCACTACCTGCAACATGACCCTCAGATTGCAGAATTCGAAGTAATCCCGACTACTGGGTTGCCACACTCTTAGATCCCCGGTACAAAAGTAAATTTGCCGAAATAATTCCTGCCATAAAAAGGGATTGACGCATGCAGGAGTATCTGCAGACGCTGTTGCAGAATCTTACATGTGCTTTTCCACAAAACACCAGTGGTGCACGAAGTGAATCTCACAGTTCTAACTTGCCAACCGTGGGACTGTCGAGTCTTCATCACTCAAACCGTAACAGTAACACAGTATCTGCTGGTAACAGCAATTTTGTGGAATCGTTTCACCACTTTTTTAGACCATCCTTTGCAAGGCCACAGGAGACAAGAAGTCTGACACATAGTCAATGCCTAGAGAGGATGGTGCAGGAGTATCTCCAAGTGAACATCGAAGCCATGACTGTGTCACTGGACCCTTGCTCATTTTGGTATTCCAATCTGGAAAAATGGCCGGAGCTCGCCACTCACGCCTTGGAGATCTTGTCATGCCCTGCAGCCAGTGTTCTCTCTGAACGTGTGTTCAGCGCTGCTGATGGTGTGCTGACAAATAAGCGCACGTGGCTGTCCACTGAGAATGTAGACAGACTCACGTTCATAAAGATGAACAAATCATGGATTCACAAGGACTTGTGTTATCCTTGGGAGACTAAAAGCTTGAGGATTTGGTAATATCACCTCACCAACTGTTTTAAGCAACTGTGGGGCAATTGATGCCACTTAACCCTAGAACGCATGACCATAAAAATCTACACTTTCATATACCTGGGGCCTTTTAGGCCCGTGTGCAAATAACATGGAATAACTCAAACTCAAATGACAAACAACTATATACATGAAGAATACCTAGAGCTTCAAAATTCTAACTAAAGTAATCTTGCAGAAAATAGAAAACAATTAACAGGGCGGGACTCCGAGACCCCAGGTATGCGTTCTAGGGTTAAGTGGTGTCTGTGCCACAATTTTGGGAAAAAATGGAGACTCTTTTTGGAGTCCCCTTGCTGTATCTTACGTGACGTTGGCATCGTCAATTCCAGGTGGGTTGGGTCGCTCCCCCCCCCTTTTAACTGTAAGAAACTACATACACTATGGCTTGCGGTAACACAGATGGTTGAGTCTGAAGAGCTGTTTACTCAGAGGTCTGCTCCAAAGCTTCAGTGTCTGCTAGTCAGCGTAGAATTTTTAACTGCATCTAGTCTAGGCAATACTTTGGGCGTAGTAGCCCACCTGCGAAGCAAGCTGCACCGCCTGTGTATCTAATAAGAATTTTTAAATGCATCTAGCCTAGGCAGACTGTGGGGACCCCCAACCAAACCCAGACGCTCAGCCCCCCTACCGCCCCCCTTTCCTTGACAATACAATAATGTAACTCTTACAACTGGATGGGTGAGGATCGGTCACAGCTTTATTAACTCTTTATACTCATTCCATTAGAAAGGCATTTTATTTCTAAAATAATTCAGCTTGTTGCCGCATGCCCTGGGTCTCCACTCCGGCAACTTGGCCAACAAGTGTAACTCTCCAACATGTCCTTTCTATTTCCAGGCCGCGGAGGATCCTGCGTACTCGTATGCAGGACTCTGACCCCCACCCATCACTCTTAACCCTTGTTCCACTCCGTCCTGGAGTCCTGACAGGAATATGTCCAGTCCAATATCCATTAAGTGAACACCGTCGGGCCGTATGAGGTCTGCTTTATCTCCTTCCAGTTGTCGGTGTCGTACCACTACACCGCCTCTGTCTCTTCTAAATTTTGCCATCCGAATATTTATTACCCGCCTTGTCCGTTCGATGGCCGTGATGTCTCGCGCACCTTGCCATACCGCTATCGGCACAATCTCTGACCATACTATAGCTAGTTTTGTGAAAAATTCTCTGAAGCGCTCAGTGTCTAGTTTCATTATTGCCATTAGTTATGTGCTCTTGTGATGACCTAGGTTGTTTTCCCCGGCCTGTATAACTAAGATGACCGGACATTTTGCCTCTCTCCCTACCTTGATTACCTCCATTAGTACCTGTGGCCATAGCAGGCCTCTAATACCTCTCCAGTTGAAATATGTGTTATGAAACTCTAATTTCCTCCCGCCTGGGCGGACTTTCGCCCTTTTTTCTGCCCAATATATATACGAGTGGCCTATCACCCACACTGTTGGCTTAGCGTCACCTGTAAAAGAAACAAACCACGTTAGGATAACAAGTCCGGTCTTATGTATCTTGCCAAACACGTGGATCGCCATCTCCCTATCCTCTGAACTTCCGTTTCTGACAGTCCTGCTCTTGCTGCTTCCATGGCCGCGCCTATGCGGAATGAGTGTGTCCCGTAATCTTTGGGGTGGTTCCCTGCCGATGTTATGCATTTATTAAATATAGCTTGGAACTGGTATCTTGATAATGGCGTTCCATCAATGTGTGATAGGAAGAAATTACTTTGTGATCTGATGGTTAGATATGTTTTTACTATTGTTACCCGACTCAGTGTACCGTTTGTGGATTGTAGAAGTACCCAAGTGCCCCTGCCCGCTTTAACCGTTTTCGATTTGTGTATGCGTAGACGTATTGCATTATTGGCTATGACTACGTCCTGGTGTAATAAGCCTCCACTGGTGGTAATTTAGGATTGAGGGACTAATTCACTTATGCATAGAGCCCCGAAGAAGGCGATCACAAATGCAGTAGACAGTAGTGTTGCTTCAAATTGTGAGTGTCATGTTAATGGTGTTAGGGATATGATGTGAGAAATCAGTTTTAGTGACACGGGACGGAACGTCTACACTCCTGACTTGGCTGACCCCTTTTCCACCTTTTTATGGATTGTCTGATGATGAATCTTTGTCACATCTCCCCAATTCAGTAGTTGGAAGTGAAATGCTACTCCGGTCAGACACCGCTGCGCTGACGCCCCTGATAGGCCCCTCATCATTAGCTGGTGAAGAAATTCTATGGTGACTTGTGATCTGGCTTGTTCACATTGGTCAACCCATCTGCCTGCTACTAGTCGTGTCCACTCTTCCCATGCCTTACCGTATGCTTGCCACGTCGACGGGGCAACTGACGCTCTGATTAATGGCATCAACTATTCGCCACTAGATCCCATAGGGAAGGTGGGCAACTGTTGCCCGATGGGTGGGCGTTCTGGAAGAGCTCTGTGAAAATCTGCCAATTGAATTGTTATAAAGCGTTAGCAGCAGCTTTAGACCCCTCAGCATAGTGGCAAGCGCGGAACCATACATTGTGTTTAAGGCACAGGAATGTTAGCCTGGGTAGTAGGCCTAGCACTGGGAGAGACGATGATGCCATCTTATTAATGCAGTGCGCTAGGCTGGTGTTTTTTGCTATGAAGCGTATATTTTTGTAAGCCAGGAGCGGGCCCCATATTTATATTGCTACCACTATTGGGAAGAAAAATTATTTTCAGGGCTAGATGCAGCTAAAAATTATTATTAATTTAAAAGCTGGTGGAGCTTTTTATAGATGGCCTAATACAATGAGTCCCACACACAGCTAGAAGGCCAAATATTTTTTCAGAGCTAGATGCAGATAAAAATTATTTTTAATTTGCAACCTGATGGAGGTCAGTATGGATGGACTAATAGACCAAGTCCCACACACGGCTAGAAGCCCAAATATTTTTTCAGAGCTAGATGCAGATAAAAATTATTTTTAATTTGCAACCTGATGGAGGTCAGTAAAGATGGACTAATAGAACAAGTCCCACACACTGCTAGAAGGCCAAATATTTTTTCAGAGCTAGATGCAGATAAAAGTTATTTTTAATTTGCAACCTGATGGAGGTCAGTATGGATGGACTAATAGACCAAGTCCCACACACTGCTAGAAGCCCAAATATTTTTTCAGAGCTAGATGCAGATAAAAATTATTTTTAATTTGCAACCTGATGGAGGTCAGTAAAGATGGACTAATAGAACAAGTCCCACACACTGCTAGAAGGCCAAATATTTTTTCAGAGCTAGATGCAGATAAAAATTATTTTTAATTTGCAACCTGATGGAGGTCAGTATAGATGGACTAATAGAACAAGTCCCACACACTGCTAGAAGGCCAAATATTTTTTCAGAGCTAGATGCAGATAAAAATTATTTTTAATTTGCAACCTGATGGAGGCCAGTAAAGATGGACTAATAGAACAAGTCCCACACACTGCTAGAAGGCCAAATATTTTTTCAGAGCTAGATGCATATAAAAATTATTTTTCATTTGCAACCTGATGGAGGTCAGTATAGATGGACTAATAGAACAAGTCCCACACACTGCTAGAAGGCCAAATATTTTTTCAGAGCTAGATGCAGATAAAAAATATTTTTAATTTTCAACCTGATGGAGGTCAGTACAGATGGACTAATAGAACAAGTCCCACACACTGCTAGAAGGCTAAATATTTTTTCAGAGCTAGATGTAGACAAAAAATTATTTTTAATTTGCAAACTGATGGAGGTCAGTATAGAAGGACTAATAGAACAAGTCCCACACACTGCTAGAAGGCCAAATATTTTTTTCAGAGCTAGATGCAGACAAAAAATTATTTTTAATTTGCAACCTGATGGAGGTCAGTATAGATAGACTAATAGACCAAGTCCCACACACTGCTAGAAGGCCAAATATTTTTTCAGAGCTAGATGCAGATAAAAATTATTTTGAATTTGCAACCAGGAATGCTAGCCTGGGTAGTAGGCCTAGCACTGGGAGAGACGATGATGCCATCTTATTAATGCACTGCGCTAGGCTGGTGTTTTTTGCTATGAAGCGTATATTTTTGTAAGCCAGGAGCGGGCCCCATATTTATATTGCTACCACTATTGGGAAGAAAAATTATTTTCAGGGCTAGATGCAGCTAAAAATTATTATTAATTTAAAAGCTGGTGGAGCTTGGTATAGATGGCCTAATACAATGAGTCCCACACAAAGCTAGAAGGCCAAATATTTTTTCAGAGCTAGATGCAGATAAAAATTATTTTTAATTTGCAACCTGATGGAGGTCAGTAAAGATGGACTAATAGAACAAGTCCCACACACTGCTGGTGGAGCTTGGTATAGATGGCCTAATACAATGAGTCCCACACACAGCTAGAAGGCCAAATATTTTTTCAGAGCTAGATGCAGATAAAAATTATTTTTAATTTGCAACCTGATGGAGGTCAGTATAGATGGACTAATAGAACAAGTCCCACACACTGCTAGAAGGCCAAATATTTTTTCAGAGCTAGATGCAGACAAAAAATTATTTTGAATTTGCAACCTGATGGAGGTCAGTATAGATGGACTGATAGACCAAGTCCCACACACTGCAAGAAGCCCAAATATTTTTTCAGAGCTAGATGCAGATAAAAATTATTTTTAATTTGAACCTGATGGAGGTCACTATAGATGGACTAATAGAACAAGTCCCACACACTGCTAGAAAGCTAAATAATTTTTCAGAGCTAGATGCAGAAAAAAATTATATTCAATTTGCAACCTGATGGAGGTCAGTATAGATGGACTAATAGACCAAGTCCCACACTCTGCTAGAAGCCCAAATATTTTTGCAGAGCTAGATGCAGAAAACAATTATATTCAATTTGGAAACTGATGGAGGTCAGTATAGATGGACTAATAGACTGATGCTATGCCCAAAAGGTTTTACTTCACTAGGTGCAGTAAAAAAATTGGTATTCTATACACAGGTGCTGTAGCTTGCAACACAGATAGGCTACTCCACTGACTAACACACTCTGCATTAGGCCAAAAAGGATTAGCTTTGCTAGATTTAGCCAAATGCTGTGAAAAAAACTTGCACAGCACTGGCACAGACCTGCCTGGCAAAAACTGATAGGAACTGATCTAACTTAGTCCTGAAAAGGACTACAATTACAATTAGTCTTTACTCCCAACCTATCTATTTAAGAGCACAGACCTGCCTGATAAAAGTCGTAGGAAATGCTGTAACCTAGTCCTTAAAAGGACTGCAATCACAACTATTCCCTACTCCCAAGCTATCTGTAGATTTGTGCGAAAATTGGCTTGAAATTAACAAGGTATAGCACACACAGCAACAGCGGTGCCGTCTAACACGCAGCTGCAGCAGTGAGAAAATGGTGGCGACGGGGAAAATGGCTGGGTCTTATAGGGCAAGGACATGTGACATACAGTGCTGGCCAAAAGTATTGGCACCCCTGCAATTCTGTCAGATAATACTCAGTTTCTTCCTGAAAATGATTGCAATCACAAATTCTTTGGTATTATTCTCTTCATTTAATTTGCTTGCAAGGAAAAAACACAAAAGAGCATGAAGCAAAAATCAAATCATTGATCATTTCGCACAAAACTCCAAAAAAGGTCCGGACAAAAGTATTGGCACCCTCAGCCTAATACTTGGTTGCACAACCTTTAGCCAAAATAACTGCGAACAACCGCTTCCAGTAACCATCAATGAGTTTCTTGCAATGCTCTGCTGGAATTGTAGACCATTCTTCTTTGCAAACTGCTCCAGGTCCCTGATATTTGAAGGGTGCCTTCTCCAAACTGCCATTTTGAGATCTCTCCACAGGTGTTCTATGGGATTCAGGTCTGGACTCATTGCTGGCCACCTTAGAAGTCTCCAGTGCTTTCTCTCAATCCATTTTATAGTGCTTTTGGAAGTGTGTTTTGGGTCATTGTCCTGCTGGAAGACCCATGACCTCTGAGGGAGACCCAGCTTTCTCACACTGGGCCCTACATTATCCTGCAAAATTTGTTGGTAGCCTTCAGACTTCATAATGCCATGCACACGGTCAAGCAGTCCAGTGCCAGAGGCAGCAAAGCAACCCCAAAACATCAGGGAACCTCCGCCATGTTTGACTGTAGGGACCGTGTTCTTTTCTTTGAATGCCTCTTTTTTTTTTCCTGTACACTCTATGTTGATTCTTTTTCCCAAAAAGCTCTACTTTTGTCTCATCTGACCAGAGAACATTCTTCCAAAACGTTTTAGGCTTTCTCAGGTAAGTTTTGGCAAACTCCAGCCTGGCTTTTTTATGTCTCGGGGTAAGAAGTGGGGTCTTCCTGGGTATCCTACCATACAGTCTCTTTTCATTCAGACGCCGACGGATAGTACGGGTTGACACTGTTGTACACTCGGACTGCAGGGCAACTTGAACTTGTTTGGACGTTAGTCGAGGTTCTTTATCCACCATCCGCACAATCTTGCGTTGAAATTTCTCGTCAATTTTTCTTTTCCGTCCACATCTAGGGAGGTTAGCCACAGTGCCATGGGCTTTAAACTTCTTGATGACACTGCGCACGGAAGACACAGGAACATTCAGGTCTTTGGAGATGGACTTGTAGCCTTGAGATTGCTCATGCTTCCTCACAATTTGGTTTCTCAAGTCCTCAGATAGTTCTTTGGCCTTCTTTCTTTTCTCCATGCTCAATGTGGTACACACAAGGACACAGGACAGAGGTTGAGTCAACTTTAATCCATGTTAACTGGCTGCAAGTGTGATTTAGTTATTGCCAACACCTGTTAGGTGCCACAGGTAAGTTACAGGTGCTGTTAATTACACGAATTAGAGAAGCATCACATGATTTTTCAAAGGGTGCCAATACTTTTGTCCACCCCCTTTTTTAGGTTTGGTGTGGAATTATGTCCAATTTGGCTTTAGGACAATTCTTTTTGCGTTTTTTTCATTGAAGACTAATTAAATGAAGAGAATAATATCAAAGAATTTGTGATTGCAATCATTTTCAGGAAGAAACTGAGTATTATCTGACAGAATTGCAGGGGTGCCAATACTTTTGGCCAGCACTGTACACTGCCAATGACACATGCTCTTGCTTGTGTGAAAAAAAGCACTTCGCTCCGTGTGTGCGCTGCTGATAGGCTGACAGATTGCACCTCCCCACTGTAAATGCGGGAAAGAGAAAAAAAAAATGGAGATCTTCATTATTCCTGCAGAGATCCATCCCCTGCCCCTCCCCCCGCCCCGCTGTACACTCAAACTGCGTATTAACATTAATTTTCATCATTACTGAGAAAAAATCCAGTTATGATTTTGGTGCACGAACATTTACCGAACATAACCTCGAACAGCCGAAATTTTTTCAAATCGTTCGTGTTCGCCGAACGGCTCGAACACCGGCCAAAACAGCTCGAATTTGAGATTGGCGAACAGTTCAAGTCGAACACCGCTCATCTCTATTGGTGAGGTGATTTTAACAAATCATCAAGCTTTTACTCTCCCCAGGATGACACAGGGGTAGAAAAGTCATTTCGGATCCATGATTTGTTCATCTTTATGAACGTGAGTCTGTCTACATTATCAGTGGAGAGCCGCGTGCGCTTATCTGTCAGCACACCACCAGCTGCGCTGAACACACGTTCAGACAGAACGCTGGCTGCGGGGCATGACAAGATCTTCAAGGACTTAAGTGGCGAGCTCCGGCCATTTATCCAGATTGGAAGCCCAAAAAGAGCAAGGGTCCAGTGACACAGTCATGGCTTCAATGTTTACTTGGAGATACTCCTGTACCATCGTCTCTATGCGTTGACTATGTGTCAGACTTCTTGTCTCCTGTGGCCTTGCAAAGGATGGGCTAAAAAAGTGGTGAAATGATTCCGCAAAATTGATGTTACCAGCAGATACTGTGTTTCTGTTACGTTTTAAGTGCTGAACACTCGACGGTCCCACGGTTGGCAAGTTGGAACTGTGAGATTCACTACGTGCACCACTAGTGTTTTGGGGAAAAGCACATGTAAGATTCTGCAACAGTCTCTGCTGATACTCCTGCATGCGTGCATCTCTTTCTATGGCAGGAATAATTTCTGCAAATTAACTTTTGTACCGGGGATCTAACAGTGTGGCAACCCTGTAGTCAGGATTATTTCTAATTCTCACAATTCGAGGGTCATGTTGCAGGTAGTGCAGCAAGAAGGCACTCATGTGTCTTGCGCATCCAGGAGCACCAAGTCCCTGTTGTGTTGGTGGCGAGGTAACAATCATGCTTACTACCTCTGCCCTCTCCCCCCATCCTCGCACAACAGAAATGTGATCAAGGTCTCCCTCATCTAATGAGTCTTCCATCAGTTCGTCCTCCACTTCTTCCTGGGCTCCTGCACCTTCCTCACTGGTTTGGCTGCTACCATGCTCCCTGGTAAAACCATCCCCCCCACCCTCACATGCCTGCTGCCTTGGTGCTGCCGACCGTCTGGACCTTGCAGATGTTAGCCCTTCCGCATACAACTCCTCCTCCTCTACTTCCTCCACCTCCTCTTGTGCCACCACCTGACTCTGAATTCTGTTTAACATGTGCTCCAGCATGTAAATCACCGGAATAGTCATGCTGATAATGGCATCGTCAGCACTGAACATCTTCGTCGTCATTTCAAAACTGTGCAGAAGGGTGCATAGGTCCCTGATCTGAGACCACTCCTCCAGCGTGATTTGCCCCACCTCTGGATCGCGTTGGCCCAGGCTATACGTCACAACGTATTGCACCAGGGCTTGTCGGTGCTGCCACAGTCGCTGCAACATGTGCAGAGTTGTATTCCACCCTGTAGGCACATCGCATTTTAGCCGGTGAAGTGGCAGGCCCAACGACTTCTGTAGAGATGTAAGTCGCTGAGCTGAGGGATGCGAACGGTGGAAGGGAGCACACAGCGACCGTGCCCTCTGCAGAAGGCCATCTAGTCCGGGATAGTGGGCTAAAAATTGCTGGACAACCAGGTTCAACACGTGAGCCATACAAGGCACGTGTGTGTCATTGCCCCGGCGAAGGGCCGCACCAAGGTTTGCAGCATTGTTGCACACGGCCTTCCCTGGTTTCAGGTCCAGTGGAGACAACCATTCATGAAACTGGTTCTCCAGAGCTGACCACAACTCCTCAGCTGTGTGACTCACATTTCCCAGACATTTCAAAGTAAAAACCGCCTGATGACGTTGAGCCCTGCTGCCAGCATAGTAAGGAGGTGTGCAGGATCCCTTCTGCGCAGTTAGAAAGCTTGTGGCATGACCAGACAGGCTTTGGGTGCAGGTGGAGGACCGAGAGGAGGTTGAGGAGGCAGAAGCAGTGGAGGAACTTCGAGATAAAGAGGATTGACGCACAACTCGTGGGGACGGCAAGACTTGGACAGCAGCCCCTTGTCCTGCTTTTACCATAGTTACTCAGTGCCCAGTCAGCGACATGTAACGCCCCGTCCATGCCTACTTGTCCAAGTGTCTGTGGTGAAATGCACCCTGTCACACACAGAGTTTCTCAAAGAAGCGGTGATGTTGTGTGCGACATGCTGGTGGAGCGCAGGCACACCTTTCTTTGAGAAGTAGTGCCGACTGGGCATTTGGTACTGGGGCACTGCGACGGACATAAGGTCTCGAAAATTCTCTGTGTCCACCAGGCGGAAAGGCAGCATTTCTGTAGCCAAGAGCTTGCAGATGGTGAAATTCAACCTCTTAGCTTTGTCATGGCTAGGAGGAAATGGTCTTTTACTTGTCCACATCTGAGGGACCGAGGGCTGGCTGTTGTGCTTAGACGGGGTTGAGAAGGGTGTCCCCGGCAAACTGCCGGTCTGTGAGGAAGATGCAGGCGGACATGTTAGGTTGCCTTGATCCAAAGGTGGTGCTATCGATGTCGGACAGCGCTGAACACCAGCTGATGTTTCCACCTCCAAAGAAAATGATGACCTGCCAATCACGCTGGCTGTTGCGGGTAAAGAGGTGGCAGGTCTGCGTCCCACAACAGGTGTGACTGCTGTCCCCCCAGTCACAGAGGATGAAGAGGCGCGGATGCACAAGATGTGGCAGACGGTGGTTGGCCCGGCCGGCTAGGCCGCATTGTAGCACAGTGAGCTTCCCACTGCAACTTATGCTTCAAATCCATGTGCCAGTTCATGCATGAAGTACTCAAACTATGTATTTTTTGGCCTCTACTTAGCTTTTGCTGACAAATTTTACAGATAACACGAGATGGGTCATCCTTATCGATCTGAAAAAATGCCCAGGCTATGCAAGGCTTAGCACCCATGCGACCTGAAGAGCCACCATGACTTGTGGTCAGAGGCAGAGTTGTGTTTGAGGATGCAGTTGTTGACGTGCTTCCAGTACTACGTCTCTGTCCAGGAAGGCGCAACCTGACCTCGTCGTCACTAGCATCCTCCTCCACCTCCTCTGCTGACCTCATCGACTGGCTGACTGTGGGTTGACAGTAAGTGGGATCTCCAACCTCGCCATCATCACCCTGTGTGTTATCACACCCGTCGTCCTCAGAGCCTTCCTGCCCTGACAAAAAACTAAAGTTGTCGCTCCAATCAGGTATTTGAGTCTCATCATCGTCTTCCTCATTGTCTCCACCAACAAGAGTTACAGTTTGGGAACGAGGGTCTACATTATGGTCAGAACCTTCTGCGTCTGGTCCTGGATCCGACTCATAAAGATTCTGGGCATCAGTGCAGATCATTTCCTCGTCTAGATTCACAGAAGCTCTGGAGCCGACCTCTGATTCCCAGGCTATAGTATGAGTAAACAGCTCTGCAGACTCAACCATCTGTTCTACCCCATACTCAGACGGGCAGCTGGAGACTTGGGAGCTGTGAGGAAGCAAGTGCGATTGGGGTGAGACCTCTGAGGACTGGAGTATTTGTGATGTTGAAGTTGAGGTGGAGGAGAGTCCACTTAAAGGAGCACTTGATATTCGTTGAAGCACCTGCTGTTTTTGTGCCTCATCTGGAATTTGTAGCGATTGGCATGGCTGTAAGAAAGGGATCTTATTACATTGTCTGCTAAAAGCAGTAGACATCTTAGTTTGGCTGGAAGATGGTATTTCTTCTGCAGATGTTACTGTTGCTTTAACACCTACCCCACGGACACAACCTTTTTTTCCCTTCCCAACACGCCTATTCCCTTTTCCACAAGCAGAAGGCCTTTTTCCACTCATTTTGGTGGTTAACTAATTGACAACTCTGGAGTTGTTTGCACAAAAAACAATGGATGGGAACCGAGCAGAGCTGAGTGGCCAAACTGTGGTATTAGCCCAAAAGTATTGTCTGGGTTAGATGCAGTAAAACAATTTTATTACATACACAGTTGGTGGTGGAGGTTAGTATAGATGGACTAATAGAACAAGTCCCACACACTGCTACAAGCCCAAGCCCAAATATTTTTTCAGAGCTAGATGCAGAAAAAAATTATTTTGAATTTGAAACCTGGTGGAGGTTAGTATAGATGGACTAATAGAACAAGTCCCACACACTGCTACAAGCCCAAGCCCAAATATTTTTTCAGAGCTAGATGCAGATAAAAATTATTTTGAATTTGCAACCTGGTGGAGGTTAGTATAGATGGACTAATAGAACAAGTCCTACACACTGCTACAAGCCCAAGCCAAAATATTTTTTCAGAGCTAGATGCAGATAAAAATTATTTTGAAATTGCAACCTGGTGGAGGTTAGTATAGATGGACTAATAGAACAAGCCCCACACACTGCTACAAGCCGAAGCCCAAATATTTTTTCAGAGCTAGATGCAGATAAAAATTATTTTGAATTTGCAACCTGGTGGAGGTTAGTATAGATGGACTAATAGAACAAGTCCCACACACTGCTACAAGCCCAAGCACAAATATTTTTTCAGACCTAGATGCAGATACAAATTATTTTGAATTTGAAACCTGGTGGAGGTTAGTATAGATGGACTAATAGAATGATGCTATGCTCAAAAGGTTTTACTTGACTAAGTCCAGTAAAAAAAATTGTATTCTCTACACAGGTGGTGTAGCTTGCAACACAGATAGGCTACTCCAGTGACTAACACACACTGCAAGAGGCCAAAAAGGATTTGCTTAGCTAGATTTAGCCAAATGCTGTGAAAAAAACTTGCACAGCACTGGCACAGAGCTGCTTGGCAAAAAGTGATAGGAACTGATGTAACCTAGCCCTCTAAAGGACTGCAATTACAATTAGTCCCTACTCCCAACCTATCTATTTAAGAGCACAGACCTGCCTGATAAAAGTGATAGGAACTGATCTAACCTACCCCTCAAAAGGACTGCAATTACAATTAGTCTTTACTCCCAACCTATCTATTTAAGAGCACAGACCTGCCTGATAAAAGTCGTAGGAAATGATGTAACCTAGTCCTCAAAAGGACTGCAATCACAACTATTCCCTACTCCCAAGCTATCTGTAGATTTGTGCGAAAATTGGCTTGAAATTAACACTCAAAGTATAACGCACACAGCAACAGCGGTGCCGTCTAACACGCAGCTGCAGCAGTGAGAAAATGGTGGCTACGTGGAAAATGGCTGGGTCTTATAGGGCAAGGACATGTGACATACACTGCCAATGACACATGCCCTTGCTTGTGTGAAAAAAAGCAGTTCGCTCCGTGTGTGCGCTGCTGATAGGCTGACAGATTGCACCTCCCCACTGTAAATGCGGGAAAGAGAAAAAAATGGAGATCTTCATTATTTATGCAGAGATCCATCCCCTGCCCCTCCCCCCGCCCCGCTGTACACTCAAATTGCGTATTAACATTAATTTTCAGCATTACTGATAAAAAATCCAGTTATGATTTTGGTGCACGAACAGTTATCGAACATAACCTCGAACAGCCGAATTTTTTTCAAATCGTTCGTGTTCGCCGAACGGCTCGAACACCGCCCAAAACAGCTCAAATTTGAGATTGGCGAACAGTTCGAGTTGAACACCGCTCATCTCTAATAATAATACCAAAGAATTTGTGATTGCAATCATTTTCAGGAAGAAACTGAGTATTATCTGACAGAATTGCAGGGGTGCCAATACTTTTGGCCACCACTGTATGTATTTAACGTCAATAAAATTTTGTTATTCTTAGCCTGCTGAATCAGTTTGGTCTCTAATCATATTTGAAATTTATGTGGGCCACACTATATGATACCTATGTGAGGTTTGTGCAGTTTTTTCTTAGTTATATCCTTTATCCCTTTTTTTACTACCACGTGTGCATAACAGTTTGTCTGTCTGCCTAGCACTTTTCCTTTCTCCTCAGTTAGGATGGTGGGAGAATATTCTTGTTTGATTCATTAATCCAATTAGTTCTCCTTATTTCCCCTTCATGGACGTGCTTTAAGTTTCCTCACCCTGGGTCCTCGTATCCCTCTGTACACTTTCCCTCTTCTGTTTAGCTGTGCACAGCGGCCTCCCTCATTTTCTTTAGGAGGTATGAGAAACCCCTCGATGGCCTTTTACGGAGCCAGGTGCAAGGTGGTATGTTTAGTTGTGCGGCTAGGGATTGTCTTTTCTGTACAGGGACTAGTAGTGTGTGGGTGCAGCTTCTTTGTGTTGTAGGCTTTATTATTTCCGTTACATATGTATGAGCACCTTATGTGCATAACATTATAGCCAGCCCATTACTGTGTGCTGGGACATCATTATGGATTCCGTGAATGCATTGGCCGCACAACTTCAAGCTTTATCCTTGGAGTGTGCTGACATCAAGTGCCATCAACATCCTGCTAATCTCAGTGGCGCAGCTGAGCTAAAGGTAAAATTACCAGAATACTTTGATGGGGATAGAAGTAAGTTTAAAGTTTTTTCTGACTTGTGTAAATTATACTTTCACCTCTGTCCTGTCTCATCTGAGTGTGAGTCAACAAGTGGGAATTATTTTATTTTTGCTGTGTGGGAGTCCACAGTCCTGGGAATTTTCTTTGCCTGAGGATTCCCCGGCATTGTCTTCTGTTGTGGAATTTTTCTTGACTCTTGGCCTCATTTATGATAACTTGGACAGAGCTGCGGTAGCTGAATCCAAGATCTGTAAATTGGTTCAGGCTGATCGTAGTGCTGAGGACTAGAGATGAGCCATCCTTTTGATGTTTGCATTTGTCGATAATTAATATCAGCTCACAGCTGTCTGTTTTGCCTTTGCTGGTTAGATTTTATAGGGGGACCCTAAGTCAATTTTTTTCTGGGGTCCCCCTGTTATCTAGCCAGCTAACACTAAGCAAACAGCTGTTAGCTGTTATTAATAGCCAGGGAACATTTTTGGCTAATGGCCCCTTCCCTGGTTAGGAATATCAGCCCCCAGTTGTCGCCTTTCCCTCTGCTGGCTATGAAAATTATGCAGGAGCCCACTCAATTTTTTTATTTAATTATTCATTTTATTTCATAAACTCACCGACAGCATGTCAATTTCTGTAGCGGAGTCTCCGCTGCTAATTTTGACTGATAGAAATGTCATTACACGTGATGGATCCGCATGTACTAACAAAACAAGTGCAGCATTAGGAGTAATGGGATTAGGGGTAATGGAATTAGATGTCACTGACACCAAGCCCTAGTTTTCGCAATGAAGAGGTGTAAGTCAGACACTCTCATTACTAAACCTGTAAGTAAAGAGTTAAATAAACACACACCGAGAATGAAACACTTTATTTGAAATAAAATAGACCCACTCTTTAATTATTTAAATTAACCCAATATACTCACCCCAGGTTCGACGGTGATCCAAGGCTTAAAGCGATGTGCAACGCTTTTTACAAATATCTTCAAAAGCATTCATTGCTGTACAAAAATGCTTAAAAAAACGCATGCAAAAAATACATGCAAAAACACAACAAAAACACACGTTTTTCCGCAACGTTTTTGCTGCCAAGAAATGCAGAAACTTTGCAGAAAATTCTGAAATCAAATACTCAACGTGCGCACATGAGTATAAGTATGAGTATTTAGGTGTAGATATTTCTGCAGCATTTTTGCACCTCTTGGCAGCAAAAACACTGCCGAAATTTTTGATGCATTCTTTGTGCATTTTTGCTTGTGTTTTTGCCCTGTGTTTTTGACAGTGCATATACTATGGAAAACACTACCAAAAATGCACAAAGAATTGACATGCTGCAGATTTAAACGCACTTGAAATCTGGATAGGAGAAATACTGATCATGTGCACAGATCTTCAAAATTGTCATAGACATTACTTGCATAAGGGTTCACTTCTGCTTTTGGGGCCAATTCCATGCAGAAAAAATGCATCAAAAATGCACCGTGTGCACAAAGCCTTGGGGTATGTGCCCACAATCCGTAATGGTAGCACTTTTGATGCAGCTCATGTGTACTGAGTCCAAACCGATGCATTGTACAGTACAAGCACAGTGGACAGGATTTATAAAAAATCCCATGCCCACTGTGCTTCTACTTGCTGCCGTGTAAACTCACCCGCATTCAAAGCGCTGCCATTTCCTGATCGTGTACACATATACGCTAAATGTCCCTCAAAGTTCCCATGAGTTTTCTGTGTCTTGCAGCTTCTGGTGGCTTTGAACGAAAGGTAATCTGAGTTCAAGCCACTGGTTCTCCCGGTAGCTCTAGTGCCGGACTGTTGAATGCTGGAGTGCCGAGTGCCGGGTAAAGAGTATAGCTCGCATTATTGTCGCCTGATCTCCCTGAGATCAGTGTGACGAGGTGGCAATGATGGGGGTTGTAGTCAACACCCACAGTGTACGTTAGGTGCAAAATAAATAATTAAAAGAATCAAAGTAAAAACAACGTAGCCTCCTGCGTAATTTTCATAACCAGCAGAGGGAAAGTCAACTACTGGGGGCTGATATTACTAGTCATTAGCCCAAAATGTTACCTGGCTATTAATAACAGCTCACAGCTGTTTGATTAGCCTTCACTGGTTAGATTACAGGGGGACCACAGAATAAAATTGACTTAGGGTCCCCCTATAAAATCTAACCAGCAAAGGCTAAACAGACAGCTGTGAGCTAATATTAAAAGCCAGGGAAGGGGATTTGAATGCCTGCACCCTCCTAGGCTAATAATATCAGCCCTCAGCGGCCCCAGAAATGGCGCATCAATAAGATTCGCCAAATATGGTGCTTACCCTCGCTCTTCCCATTTGCTCTGTTGCGGTGGCAAGTGGGGTAATAGGGATGGGGTTCATGTCAGCCTTGGATTGGCAGCGGACGTGAAGCCCGGGTTAGTAATCGAGAGGTATCTATAAGACACCCCCATTACTAACCCTATTTTAAAAGGTTTTTAAATAAACACACGGCTTGAAAAAAATCCTATATTTGAAATAAAAATCCACATGGTTTTAATCATTTATTTAAAAAAAAACCTAACATCTAATCCACTGAAGCCAATGTCTCCTGTAAAAAATCAAAAATAAAAAACAACCTTATTCCATACCTGTCCGAAGTTCTATCTCATGCTGTAATCCCACACCGTAATTCAAGTCTGGGATAAAAAAAGTTTTCAACATGGACAGTGCCAAGATGTGACTGTCCTAGCTGAAAACCACTGAGGAATGAGCTGCTGCGAGCACAACCTCAGTGACTAGCAGTGACGTCATAGAGTTCACTGTCAGTCATTGAGGATAGGAACACAGCCTAATGACCGGCAGTGAATTCTATGACGTCACCACTGGTCATTGAGGCTGCGTTCCCAACCGGGCCGCTAGCGGTGAACTCACTGAGATCACCACTGGTGGCCCAACTGGGAACGCAGCCTCAATGACCGACAGTGAACTCTATGACATCACCGCTAGTCACTGAGGCTGAGCTCGCAGCAGCTCATTCTTTAGTGGTTTTCAGCTGGGATGGTCGCATGTAGGCACCGTCCAGGTTGAAAACTTTTTATCCCAGACTTGAATTACGGTGTGGGACAAAACTTTGGACAGGTGAGGGATATGTTTTTATTTATTTTTAAGTATTGTTGTTTATTACTTTCTGTTTTTTACAAGGGACATTAGCTTCAGCGGATTAGATGTTAGGTGAGTATACTGTGTTTTTTTACTTTTAAATAAATGATTAAAACCGTGTGGATGTTTATTTCAAATAAAGGATTTTTTTCAGACCGTGTGTTTATTTAAAAACCTTTACTGTGGGGTTAGTAATGGGGTTGTCTTATAAACACCTCTCCATTACTAACCTGGGCTTTATGTCAGCTGCCAATAAAAGGCTGACATGAACACCAACCCTATTACCCCACTTGCCACTGCACCAGGGCAAAGTGGGAAGAGTGAGGCTAAGCACCAGAGTGGCACATCTTATTGATGCACCATTTCTGTGGCTGCTGAAAGCTGATATTGGAAAGAGGGAGGCATAACTAAAGAAGAATATAACGCTTTCTGCAGAACATGTAGGGCAGGCATCAGATTAGCTAAAGCTGATAATGAATTAAGGCTTGCAAGAGATGTTAAAAGCAATAATAAAGGATTTGGGGAGTATGTCAAAAGTAAAAGAAAAGTCAAAGATGCTATAGGATTTTTACAGGATGAAAATGGTAAAGTGGTAAAAATTAATGCTGAGAAGACCGAACGTTTAAATTCCTATTTTGCTTCTGTGTTGTCTGAGAAAACAAATATAACATCAACTGATCTTCACTGTACTATTGAAGGAATAGAAGAATCCACACTATTTATAAATAGAGAGATAGTGAGGGAATACTTAGATAACATAAATTAATTCAAGTCTCCAGGTCCAAATTAATTATATCTAGTGTTGAGCCACCCCCGTAGTGTTCGAGTTCGGTTCGGTTCGTCGAACACCCGTGTGTTCGCCGAACTGTTCGTCGAACTGTTCGTCGAACACCTTCGAACACCGTTAAAACCAATGGCAGGCAAACAAAAACACATAGAAACATATAGAAATCACCTTCAAAGGTGTCCAAAAGCTGACAAACTGCTCAGAAGACACAACTAACACATGGAAAAGTGACAAGTACATATAGTCATGAGAAAAGAAAAGAGGTGGAGGAGTAAAAGGAGGGGGAGACACAGATATAGGCATGTCATGCCCTTCTAAAATCCAAAAAGTGAGAAGCCGACATGTTCAGTCCGCTCCTGCCCGTGCCACCTCCGTGTCGCCGGGTTTGTGCCAGAGCCGCGGTGAACCCTGACGGCCAGCCCCCCTCTCCCAATACTGGTGCCTGTCCGCTGGTGGGTCGAGCGAGCCCCCCCTGTGGTGGAGGCAGCTCTAAGCTTTTTAATTTAAATTGTCTCTCTAATTTGAATGAATACACTTTAAATCCATTTACAAGGATCTATTGGAGGGCAAGTCTCATGCCAGCAGCCGCGTAATTCCAGCTCCAGTAGCGTCCACTAAAGCTGCTGCAGTTAAAAAGCTTTTATAAGGATCGAGCTTGGCTGTCCACCGCAAGGCATCCTACTACCAGTCCCAGCCCCTATGCCTTGGGGTGCCTCCTGATGCTCTTCACTGAGTATCCCGTGGTCCCGAAGCATTTCCTTTGAAAAAATTAAGTGTCCAAACTACAGGTGGTGTAGCTTGCTTAACAGCCGGGATAATCCGCTGACTAGCAGACACTGCTACTAGGCACAAAGTATTTCCTGGGCTAGATGCAGTTAAAAATTTGTAATTAGATACTCTCGTTGGATGCGGAGAAAGCATTCCATAGAGTCTCCTGGCACGCCATATATGATTCTCTTAAAAAGCTTGGGGTAGGGGTCTAGGGGACCCTTTTATAGCCAAAATCACGGCCCTGTATCGCAATACGTCACCTAGGCTGAAGATAAATGGAACTGTAGCACCCTGAGGGCTCGGTTGCTACAGAGGTATTGCACCTCACCCAGAGGTGTGATATCTCACTCTCAGGTAAGGATGGAGTGTGGATCAGGACCCGACACCTGCATGCATTACACCACATTGCCGTGGGGCAGGGCGACCAATATGCCCCTGAGATGGGCACGACAGTCCCTGTCCCTGGCTGGAGTGGGGGGAGGGAACACTGAGGAAGAGGAACCCTGTAGTGCAGGAGCAGGGAGGAAGCAGTTCCTGGGTGCATTGAGAAGGGAGTATAAAAGGTGGGCACCATCTTAGTTCAGTGCAGAGAAGTCTGAGCAGAAGTGGCAGGGAGCAGGGGCTCTGCATGAGCTCTGCTCCGGAGGCGGGCCTAGTAACAGAGGCCCAGGCCTGGAAGAGGGAGAAGGAAGGAAGAGCAGCGGAGAAGGCTCCAGGAACAAGGAACGAAGGGATCCCAGGGGTGCGGACGGGCGAGTCGCCACCGCACGCCCGAATCCACCTGCATGGAGGGGTCAGGCCAAAGGGGGAGACCGGTCCCCGAAACTAGTGGAGGCAGGAAACGACCCTCAGCTAGAAACCGGAGGCTGTGACATTTTATGTGGCGCAGCCCCTCGCTACACCCGCTAGGAGGGCAGCACATAGGGTCAGGGAAACTGGCGCAAACTTTACCAAGAGGAGGCCCGAGGCAGCCGGACAGAAGGGTTGGTAAGAAAGGCCAGACAAAGGACACACAAAGGGGGTCCTGTGAAGCGCTCCAAAGTTATCTGTGAGTTGTCTGAGCCCCTCACCTGGTGAGCACAGTACGACGTGGGCAGCCGTTACCTGCAGACGTGGTCTGGATAATAAGAACTGTGAGTAAAGGCACTGGACTGCATCACTGACTCCGTGTCGTTACTGCTGCTGCCCTGCACCATCACCCCCATCCTCCGCATACACTGCCCTGAGGCTATACTCCTCCCGTGGGGAGTTATGCTACGCTCTGCTGCACCCACAACACCAGCCTCAGCGGTCTGCCCTGCAGCGGCGGTTCACTCTGACCGCAATCCACGGGTGGCGTAGTCGGACATTTAAACATCAAAACCCCATAAATAGTTTCGCCACTGGTTTGACCACCCTGAGCCACGGAACCAGGTCGCCGCCACGAAGACTACAACCACCAGCATCCACCAAAAAGGGTCCGGCTCCGGGTGTCCCAAGGCCCAGGGGGTGCATCAGAACATTTTCATCACCTTTCACAATCACCAATGGGACAAGGCAGGGATGTCCTCTGTCCCCTCTCTTATACATCCTAGTGACGGAGCACCTGCTCTCATCAATTCGCCATAACCCCAATATTAGGTGGATTGAGGTGGGAGGCACCGAGTACAAGTGCTCTCTATTTGCTGATGATGTACTAGTATATATCACTCAATCACATATATCCATCCATGCTGTTATGGCTGAAATAGATCACTTTGTTACATGGTCAAATTTTAAAATCAATGCAGCGAAGTCTGAGGCCCTCGATGTCTCCCTCCCCAAATCCATATAGGATTCCATCCAGTCCAACTTTCCCTTTGCCTGGCCCTCACAGGGTATCAAATACTTAGGAATTCCTATTCATAGAGACCTCTCCCATCTATGTTATCTTAATTTTGGGCCCTTTATTGAACAACTCCATACAGACCACAGTTGGCAAGTTAGAACTGTAAGATTCACTACGTGAACCACTGGTGTTTTGTGGAAAAGCACATGTATACTGTGTTCCAAATTATTATGCAAAAAGTGTTTAGGAGTGATAAGGGAAGAATTTGTTTGTTTGTCAGTTAAACTCATTGATGGTGATGTGTGTCAGGGCTCTTTATATCACTGTAAGCAATTGCAGACACCTGTGCTAATTAGTTTGGCAGGTGTGTCCAATGAAAGGCATGACTACTTAAGAAGGCTGTCTCACATTATTAAGCAGCCTACATTTTCTGCCAAAATGGGAAAGAAAAAGGATGTGTCGGCTGCTGAGAAGCAACAAATTGTGGAGTGTTTAGGTCAAGGCATGACTACAATCAACATTGTGCGATGATCAGGATGAAGTGTCTTGGCAATCAAGAAGTATGTAGCTGATTCACAGTACACACGTGTGCGTGCTGATAAGGGCAAATTGAGGACTCTTTCCTACAGGCAATTACGTCAGGTTAAAAGAGCAGCGGCAAAAAAGCCTTGTCATAGCAGCAGACAAGTTTTTGAAGCTGCTGGTGCCTCCAACGTCCCCCGAACAACAAGATGCAGGGTCCTTCAGAGGTTTGCAGCTGTGCATATGCCATCCTGTCGACCTCCTCTATCCACTACACACAAGCAGAAACGGCTCCAGTGGGCCAAACATTACATGAAGACTGATTTCAAAACTGTTTTGTTCACGGATGAGTGCCGTGCAGCGCACGATGGTCCAGATGGATGGAGTGGAGGATGGCTGGTTGATGGACACCCCACGCAAACATGGCTACAGCGCCAACAAGGAGGAGGTGGAGTAATGTTTTGGGCTGGAATCATGGGGAGAGAGATTGTCGGCCCCTTTAGGATCCCTGAAGGCGCTAAAGATGAACTCCATAATGTATGTGGATTTTCTCAAACAGCACTTCCTGCCATGGTTCAAGAAGAAGAACCATGTATTTCACAGCAAGATCATTTTTTTGCATGATAAGGCACCATCTCATGCTGCACATAAAACATCTGCATCTCTGGCTGATATGGGCATAAAAGGGGACAAACTTATGGTGTGACCCCCATGCTCCCCTGACCTCTACCCCATTCAGAACCTCTGGAGCATCATCAAAAGGAGTGTCTATGATGGCGGGAGGCAGTTCACATCTAAGCAACAGCTCTGGGAGGGTATTCTGTCCTCATGCAAAACAATTGAAGCAGAAACCTTCCAAAACCTGACAAATTCAATGGACGAGAGAGTTCAGAAGCTCCTTTCGAACAAGGGGTCCTATGTGAAAATGTAACATCACCTAGAATAAAGTTTTGAGTTGAAAACTGTTTGATTTCAGTTTCTAATAACCTGCTAATGCTTATAATTTCAAAAATGACCATTTTTTTGGTCTTTATTAAAATGAAAAGGTTGATCGAAAAGTTTGGGGGATCTAAGAGTGTGGCAACCCAGTAGTCATGATTACTTCGAATTCTGACAATATGAGGGTCAGGTTGCAGGTAGTGCAGCAAGAAGGCACTTATGTGTCTTGCGCATCTCGGAGCCCCAAAATTATTTTCCGGGCTAGATGCAGCTAAAAATTATTATTAATTTTAAATCTGGTGGAGCTTAGTATAGATGGGCTAATAGGATCAGTGCTGCACACTGCTACAAAGCCCAAATTATTTTCCAGTCAAGATACAGATAAACATGATTAGTAATTTGAAAGCTTAAAACTGTTGGTAGGGTGATTTTAACCAATCATCAAGCTTTTACTCTCCCCAGGATGACACAGGGGTAGAAAAGTTGTTTCGGATCCATGATTTGTTCATCTTTATGAACGTGAGTCTGTCTACATTATCAGTGGAGAGCCGCGTGCGCTTATCTGTCAGCACACCACCAGCAGCGCTGAACACACGTTCAGACAGAACGCTGGCTGCGGGGCATGACAAGATCTCCAAGGCGTAAGTGGCTAGCTCCGGTCATTTATCCAGATTGGAAGCCCAAAAAGAGCAAGGGTCCAGTGACACAGTCATGGCTTCAATGTTTACTTGGAGATACTCCTGTACCATCGTCTCTAGGCATTGACTATGTGTCAGACTTCTTGTCTCCTGTGGCCTTGCAAAGGTTGGGCTAAAAAAGTGGTGAAATGATTCCGCAAAATTGATGTTACCAGCAGATACTGTGGTTCTGTTATGGTTTGAGTGCTGAACACTTGACGGTCCCACGGTTGGCAAGTTGGAACTGTGAGATTCACTACGTGCACCACTGGTGTTTTGTGGAAAAGCACATGTAAGATTCTGCAACAGTCTCTGCTGATACTCCTGCATGCGTGCATCCCTTTCTATGGCAGGAATAATTTCTGCAAATTTACTTTTGTACCGGGGATCTAACAGTGTGGCAACCCAGTAGTCAGGATTAATTCTAATTCTCACAATTCGAGGGTCATGTTGCAGGTAGTGCAGCAAGAAGGCACTCATGTGTGTTGCGCATCCAGGAGCACCAAGTCCCTGTTGTGTTGGTGGCGAGGTAACAATCATGCTTCCTTCCTCTGTCCTCTCCCCCCAACCTCGCACAACAGAAATGTGATCAAGGTCTCCCTCATCTGATGAGTCTTCCATCAGTTCGTCCTCCACTTCTTCCTGGGCTCCTGCACCTTCCTCACTAGTTTGGCTGCTACCATGTGCCCTGGTAAAACCATCTCCCCCACCCTCACATGCCTGCCGCCTTGGTGCTGCCGACCGTCTGGACCTTGCAGATGTTAGCCCTTCCGCATACAACTCCTCCTCCTCTACTTCCTCCACCTCCTCTTGTGCCACCACCTGACTCCGAATTCTGTTTAACATGTGCTCCAGCATGTAAATCACTGGAATAGTCATGCTGATAATGGCATCGTCAGCAATAAACATCTTCTTCGCCATTTCAAAACTGTGCAGAAGGGTGCATAGGTCCCTGATCTGAGACCACTCCTCCAGCGTGATTTGCCCCACCTCCGGATCTCGTTGGCCCAGGCTATACGTCAGAACGTATTGCACCAGGGCTTGTCGGTGCTGCCACAGTCGCTGCAACATGTGCAGAGTTGAATTCCACCGGGTAGGCACATCGCATTTTAGCCGGTGAAGTGGCAGGCCCAACGACTTCTGTAGAGATGTAAGTCGCTGAGCTGCGGCATGCGAACGGCGGAAGTGAGCACACAGCGACCGTGCCCTCTGCAGAAGGCCATCTAGTCTGGGATAGTGGGCTAAAAATTGCTGGACAACCAGGTTCAACACGTGAGCCATACAAGGCACGTGTGTGACATTGCCCCGGCGAATGGCCGCACCCAGGTTTGCAGCATTGTCACACACGGTCTTCCCTGGTTTCAGGTCCAGTGGAGACAACCATTCATGAAATTGGTTCTCCAGAGCTGACCACAACTCCTCAGCTGTGTGACTCACATTTCCCAGACATTTCAAAGTAAAAACCGCCTGATGACGTTGAGCCCTACTGCCAGCATAGTAAGGAGGTGTGCAGGATCCCTTCTCTCGCAGTTAGAAAGCTTGTGGCATGACCAGACAGGCTTTGGGTGCAGGTGGAAGACCGAGAGGAGGTTGAGGAGGCAGAAGCAGTGGAGGAACTTTGACATAAAGAGGATTGACGCACAACTCGTGGGGACGGCAAGACTTGGACAGCAGCCCCTTGTCCTGCTGTCACCATAGTTACCCAGTGCCCAGTCAGCGACATGTAACGCCCCTGTCCATGCCTACTCGTCCAAGTGTCTGTGGTGAAATGCACCCTGTCACACACAGAGTTTCTCAAAGAAGCGGTGATGTTGTGTGCGACATGCTGGTGGAGCGCAGGCACACCTTTCTTTGAGAAGTAGTGCCGACTGGGCATCTGGTAGTGGGGCACTGCGACGGACATAAGGTCTCGAAAATCCTCTGTGTCCACCAGGCGGAAAGGCAGCATTTCTGTAGCCAAGAGCTTGCAGATGGTGAAATTCAACCTCTTAGCTTTCTCATGGCTAGGAGGAAATGGTCTTTTACTTGTCCACATCTGAGGGACCGAGGGCTGGCTATTGTGCTTAGACGGGGTTGATAAGGGTGTCCCCGGCAAACTGCCGGTCTGTGAGGAAGATGCAGGCGGACATGTTAGGTTGCCTTGATCCAAATGTGGTGCTATCGATGTCGGACAGCGCTCAACACCAGCTGGTGTTACCACCTCCAAAGAAAATGATGACCTGCCAATCACGCTGGCTGTTGCGGGTAAAGAGGTGGCAGGTCTGCGCCCCAAAACAGGTGTGACTGCTGTCCCCCCAGTCACAGAGGATGAAGAGGCCGCGGATGCACAAGATATGGCAGACGGTGGTTGGCCCGGCCGGCTAGGCCGCATTGTAGCACACTGAGCTTCCCACTGCAACTTATGCTTCATGTCCATGTGCCGGTTCATGCATGAAGTACTCAAACTATGTATTTTTTGGCTTCTACTTAGCTTTTGCTGACAAATGGTACAGATAACACGAGTTGGGTCATCTTTATCGATCTGAAAAAATGCCCAGGCTATGCAAGGCTTAGCACCCATGCGACCTGAAGAGCCACCACGACTTGTGGTGAGAGGCAGAGTTGTGTTTGAGGATGCAGTTGTTGACGTGCTTCCAGTACTATGTCTCTGTCCAGGAAGGCGCAACCTGACCTCGTCGTCACTAGCATCTTCCTCCACCTCCTCTGCTGACCTCATCTCTTGGCTGACTGTGGGTTGACAGTAAGTGGGATCTCCAACCTCATCATCATCACCCTGTGCGTTATCACACCCGTCGTCCTCAGAGCCAACCTGTTCCTGCCCTGACAAAAAAATAAAGTTGTCGCTCCAATCAGGTATTTGAGTCTCATCATCGTCTTCCTCATTGTCTCCACCAACAGGAGTTACAGTTTGGGAATGAGGGTCTACATTATGGTCAGAACCTTCTGCGTCTGGTCCTGGATCCGATTCATAAAGATTCTGGGCATCAGTGCAGATCATTTCCTCGTCTGGATTCACAGAAGCGCTGGAGTCGACCTCTGATTCCCAGGCTATAGTATGAGTAAACAGCTCTGCAGACTCAACCATCTGTTCTACCTCATACTCAGACGGGCAGCTGGAGATTTGGGAGCTGTGGGGAAGCAAGTGCGATTGGGGTGACACCTTTGAGGACTGGAGTATTTGTGATGTTGAAGTTGATGTGGAGGAGAGCCCACTTAAAGGAGCACTTGATATCCGTTGAAGCACCTGCTGTTTTTGTGCCTCATCTGGAGTTTGTAGCGATTGGCGTGGCCGTAAGAAAGGGATCTTATCACATTGTCCGCTAAAAGAAGTAGACATTTTAGTTTGGCTGGAAGATGGTCTTTCTTCTGCAGATGCTACTGTTGCTTTAACACCTACCCCACGGACACAACCTTTTTTCCCCTTCCCAACACGCCTATTCCCCTTTCCACCAGCAGCAGGCCTTTTTCCACTCATTTTGGTGGTTAACTAATTCACAGCTCTGGAGTTGTTTGCACAAAAAAACAATGGATGGGAACCGAGCAGAGCTGAGTGGCCAAACTGTGGTATTAGGCCAAAACTATTGGCTGGGTTAGATGCAGAAAAAAATTATATTCAATTTGCAAGCTGATGGAGGTCAGTATAGATGGACTAATAGAGAAAGTCCCACACACAGCTAGAAGCCCAAATATTTTTTCAGAGGTAGATGCAGAAAAAAAATATATTCAGTTTGCAACCTGATGGAGGTCAGTATAGATGGACTAATAGAGAAAGTCCCACACACTGCTAGAAGGCCAAATATTTTTTCAGAGCTAGATGCAGATAAAAAATTATTTTTAATTTGCAACCTGATGGAGGTCAGTATAGATGGACTAATAGAGAAAGTCCCACACACTGCTAGAAGGCCAAATATTTTTTCAGAGCTGGATGCAGATAAAAATTATTTTTAATTTGCAACCTGATGGAGGTCAGTATAGATGGACTAATAGAGAAAGTCCCACACACTGCTAGAAGGCCAAATATTTTTTCAGAGCTAGATGCAGAAAAAAATTATATTCAGTTTGCAACCTGATGGAGGTCAGTATAGATGGACTAATAGAACAAGTCCCACACACAGCTAGAAGCCCAAACATTTTTTCAGAGGTAGATGCAGATAAAAATTATTTTTAATTTGCAACCTGATGGAGGTCAGTATAGATGGACTAATAGAGAAAGTCCCACACACTGCTAGAAGGCCAAATATTTTTTCAGAGCTAGATGCAGACAAAAAATTATTTTCAGTTTGCAACCTGATGGAGGTCAGTATAGATGGACTAATAGAACAAGTCCCACACACAGCTAGAAGCCCAAATATTTTTTCAGAGGTAGATGCAGAAAAAAATTATATTCAGTTTGCAACCTGATGGAGGTCTGTATAGATGGACTAATAGAGAAAGTCCCACACACTGCTAGAAGGCCAATATTTTTTCAGAGGTAGATGCAGAAAAAAAATATATTCAGTTTGCAACCTGATGGAGGTCAGTATAGATGGACTAATAGAGAAAGTCCCAGACACTGCTAGAAGGCCAAATATTTTTTCAGAGCTAGATGCAGACAAAAAATTATTTTTAATTTGCAACCTGATGGAGGTCAGTATAGATGGACTAATAGAGAAAGTCCCACACACTGCTAGAAGGCCAAATATTTTTTCAGAGCTGGATGCAGATAAAAATTATTTTTAATTTGCAACCTGATGGAGGTCAGTATAGATGGACTAATAGAGAAAGTCCCACACACTGCTAGAAGGCCAAATATTTTTTCAGAGCTGGATGCAGATAAAAATTATTTTTAATTTGCAACCTGATGGAGGTCAGTATAGATGGACTAATAGAGAAAGTCCCACACACTTCTAGAAGGCCAAATATTTTTTCAGAGCTAGATGCAGACAAAAAATTATTTTCAGTTTGCAACCTGATGGAGGTCAGTATAGATGGATTAATAGAACCAGTCCCACACACAGCTAGAAGCCCAATATTTTTTCAGAGGTAGATGCAGAAAAAAAATATATTCAGTTTGCAACCTGATGGAGGTCAGTATAGATGGACTAATAGAGAAAGTCCCACACACTGCTAGAAGGCCAAATATTTTTTCAGAGCTAGATGCAGACAAAAAATTATTTTTAATTTGCAACCTGATGGAGGTCAGTATAGATGGACTAATAGAGAAAGTCCCACACACTGCTAGAAGGCCAAATATTTTTTCAGAGCTAGATGCAGACAAAAAATTATTTATAATTTGCAACCTGATGGAGGTCAGTATAGATGGACTAATAGAGAAAGTCCCACACACTGCTAGAAGGCCAAACATTTTTTCAGAGCTGGATGCAGATAAAAATTATTTTTAATTTGCAACCTGATGGAGGTCAGTATAGATGGACTAATAGAGAAAGTCCCACACACTGCTAGAAGGCCAAATATTTTTTCAGAGCTGGATGCAGATAAAAATTATTTTTAATTTGCAACCTGATGGAGGTCAGTATAGATGGACTAATAGAGAAAGTCCCACACACTGCTAGAAGGCCAAATATTTTTTCAGAGCTGGATGCAGATAAAAATTATTTTTAATTTGCAACCTGATGGAGGTCAGTAAAGATCGACTAATAGAACAAGTCCCACACACAGCTAGAAGCCCAAATATTTTTTCAGAGGTAGATGCAGAAAAAAATTATATTCAGTTTGCAACCTGATGGAGGTCTGTATAGATGGATTAATAGAACAAGTCCCACACACAGCTAGAAGCCCAATATTTTTTCAGAGGTAGATGCAGAAAAAAAATATATTCAGTTTGCAACCTGATGGAGGTCAGTATAGATGGACTAATAGAACAAGTCCCACACACTGCTAGAAGCCCAAATATTTTTTCAGAGGTAGATGCAGAAAAAAATGATATTCAGTTTGCAACCTGATGGAGGTCTGTATAGATGGATTAATAGAACAAGTCCCACACACAGCTAGAAGCCCAATATTTTTTCAGAGGTAGATGCAGAAAAAAAATATATTCAGTTTGCAACCTGATGGAGGTCAGTATAGATGGACTAATAGAGAAAGTCCCACACACTGCTAGAAGGCCAAATATTTTTTCAGAGCTAGATGCAGAAAAAAATTATATTCAGTTTGCAACCTGATGGAGGTCAGTATAGATGGACTAATAGATCAAGTCCCACACACTGCTAGAAGCCCAAATAGTTTTTCAGAGCTAGATGCAGAAAAAAATTATATTCAATTTGCAACCTGATGGAGGTCAGTATAGATGGACTAATAGAATGATGCTATGCCCAAAAGATTTTACTTCACTAGGTGCAGTAAAAAAATTGGTATTCTATACACAGGTGGTATATCTTGCAACACAGATAGGCTACTCCACTGACTAACACACTCTGCAATAGGCCAAAAAGGATTAGCTTTGCTAGATTCATCCAAATGCTGTGAAAAAAACTTGCACAGCACTGGCACAGACCTGCCTGGCAAAAACTGATAGGAACTGATGTAACCTAGTCCTGAAAAGGACTGCAATTACAATTATTCTTTACTCCCACAATCTATCTCTTTAAGAGCACAGACCTGCCTGATAAAAGTCGTAGGAAATGCTGTAACCTAATCCTTAAAAGGACTGCAATCACAACTATTCCCTACTCCCAAGCTATCTGTAGATTTGTGCGAAAATTGGCTTGAAATTAACAAGGTATAGCGCACACAGCAACAGCGGTGCCGTCTAACACGCAGCTGCAGCAGTGAGAAAATGGTGGCGACGGGGAAAATGGCTTGGTCTTATAGGGCAAGGACATGTGACATACACTGCCAATGACACATGCCCTTGCTTGTGTGAAAAAAGCACTTCGCTCCGTGTGTGCGCTGCTGATAGGCTGACAGATTGCACCTCCCCACTGTAAATGCGTGAAAGAGAAAAAAAAATGGAGATCTTCATTATTCCTGCAGAGATCCATCCCCTGCCCCTCCCCCCACCCCGCTGTACACTCAAACTGCGTATTAACATTAATTTTCATCATTACTGAGAAAAAATCCAGTTATGATTTTGGTGCACGAACAGTTATCGAACATAACCTCGAACAGCCGAATTTTTCTCAAATCGTTCATGTTCGCCGAACGGCTCGAACACCGCCCAAAACAGCTCGAATTTGAGATTGGCGAACAGTTCGAGTAGAACAACGCTCATCTCTAATTATATCCTAGGCTACTGAAGGAGATAACAGAGGAAATTATTGAACAACTCGCCATAATCTTTGAAAATTCTTGGAGAACAGGAGTAGTCCCAGAAGACTGGAGAAGAGCGAATATTGTCCCTATCTTCAAAAAGTTAAAGAAGGTAGACCCAGGGAAATATAGGCCTGTGAGCCTTATGTCTATACCAGGAAAGATCTTTGAACAAATTATTAAACAACATGTATGCAAGTACTTTTATGAGAATAAAGTAATTAACCAGAGCCAGCATGGATTTTTAATAGTGTTGAGCGAGCACTAAAATGCTCGGGTGCTCGAAGCTCGGGCCGAGCTCGCCGTGATACTCGGGTGCTCGACCTGAGCAACGAGCCCAATGTTAGTCTATGGGAGACTCGAGCATTTTTGCGGTGGCACCCCCGGCAGTCTTTTAAAAGCCTAACAAGTGCCCAAAACGATAGTGACAGTGCTCAAATGACATGGGGACAGCATGGGGATCGCCCCAGGAAGCATTTCTGACCCCCAGGTCACTGCTGTCAATAGCGTGGTCAGAGGTATTAAGCCACTTTTACGGGCTCACAATAAAACATTTAAAAACGAAAGTGAAATTTTTTTCCTGTGAAATATGTTAAGGAACATCCTTTCCAGGGAAAAGACTTGTGTATAAGTTAAAATAAATGAACAAAAATACTCCTCCACACCTTCGGCTATGTTCACAAGTAGCATTTTTTATGCGTTTTTGCACTTTTGTATTGCTTTCAACTATGACAAATGCATTCACCGGGAAATGTCATTTTAACATTTTACAACCTTATCTGGCCATGTGCTGTGTGACACATGCATAAAGTGCTGAAAAAACATGGGAACAGCATGGGGAAGACCCCTGGAAGCAACTCTGACTCCCAGGTCACTGTCTAACAGTGTGACTATCATAAGTGATCCGTGCCGCATCAGAAGATGCAGACTTGCAACTATCCCCATGCAACTTCTAGTCCCAGGGCAGTGTTCAATTGTACCTCCCCCATTCCATGCAATGCAAGCGCAAGTATGCAGCCTGCCACCCACCCACCCCCAGGCTGCGATACCATACTGCTTGCTTGCTTGAACTTGAAATTGGGCCTTTTAGGCATGTGGAGGCGGAATCTGGCCACCACGTCATGGCTGTGTTGGCGGCCTGGAATCCATACTCAGTCCCCAGCTGCCCGGCGGCCGGGTGTTCATACTCGGTCCCCAGCCGCCCCGCGGCCGGGTGTCCACACACGGTCCCCAGCCGCCTGGGGGCAGCCGGGTGTCCATAAACGGTCCCCAGCCGCCCCTATTTCTCCTTGGAACATCCCCCCACACACTTTTCTTAGCCCGGCCTGCTTTAGGCAGCATTGGATGAGCCCCCCAGAGAACCAGACTCCTCCTGTGGGCCCTGACTTCTCCATCGGTGGAGTTGAGAGTGCCAAGGTGAGGAGCATGATGATGATGACAGAAGTTAGCATCTGCTATGTTTTCTTTTAATGCAAGTGTAAGTGTGCAGCCTGCCACCCACCCACCCCCAGACTGCAATTCCATACTGCTAGCTTGCACTTGAAATGGGGCCTTTTAGTTTGGAGGAGGCCGAAGCTGGCCACTACCTCATGGCTGCTTCGGCAGCGAGGTATCCATACTCAGTCCCTAGCCAACCCTATTTGTCCTGGTGTGCCTTATACATAAGATTAAGCGCGTATACCAAAACATTACCTGTGACCTCCCCAGTGCATTTAGTGGGAAGGAGAGCCTATTCCGCTGTAGTGTGTGCATGCCAAACCCCTGTTCATGATACATGCGAAGATCCCTCCTACCTTGCACCTGTCATTGCAGACTTGCAACTATCCCCATTCAAGTCCTTGTCCCAGGGCAGTGTTCAATTGTACCTCTCCCATTCCTTGCAATGCAAGCGCAAGTATGCAGCCTGCCACCCACCCACCCCCAGGCTGCAATACCATACTGCTTGCTTGCTTGCACTTTAAATTGGGCCTTTTAGGCATGTGGAGGCGGAATCTGGCCACCACGCCATGGCTGTGTCGGCGGCCTGGTATCCATACTCGGTCCCCAGCCGCCTGGTGGCCGGGTGTCCCCGCTTGCTCCCCAGCCTCCAGGGGGTGGCCGGGTGTCCATACTCGGTCCCCAGCCACCCCTATTTGTCCCGGTAACCTTTCCCACACTTTTCTTAGCCTGGCCTGCTTTAGGGCAGCATCGGCCGAGCCCACCGGACTATCAGACTCCTCCGGTGGGCCCTGGCTTCTCCATCAGGGGAGTTGAGAGTGCCAAGGTGAGGAGCATGATGAGGATGATAGAAGTTAGCATCTGCTTTGTTTTGTTGTAATGCAAGCGCATGTATGTAGTAGCGGCTAGGCCTGAGGTGGTCAGCGTTTTGGCGCATATCCTACCTCCTCCGAGGATTGCTGGATGTTTTCCTGCTACTATCCAAGTTCTATGACTCCCGTTAAAACAAAGCTTCAGGTGATAAATGATGGATGAGGTAGTGGCAAAGGAGAAAGAGCAGGAGGAACAGGGACCATTCACATCAATATCAGGCCAGTCAACCAGATATGTCTTGTAGAATATGTTTCTCTAACAAAAGGAGCGGTTCGGCTACACAGTTATAGGGCATACAGTGAGTGCAATGCCTACCAAAAATTTCGAGGCACTCCAATGCCCCTTGGAAATGACATGGAGGTCAGAGGGCGTTAACTAAACCTTTTTTTCCATTTATAGCAACTGGGTCTCCTGTGCACTGTTGGCCTAAGCAGTGAATGGAAGGCTTTCCAAAAATTATGAGGAACTGCAATGCCCCTTGCAAGAGCCATGTGTGGCACCCCAGGGGTCTGGTCACCACAGTAATAGAGATATTACGTCGGAGAGCAAGTGGGAGGTTTCCTGGTCAGGATCCCTTAAACATGCAACATCCTCCTGCCCCAGTCCTGGGAGGGGAGAATTCTGCCCTTATAAACAGGATCTGGGGCGGGGTTGAGTGAGTCAGAGAACAGAGAACAGTCAGAGTCAGAGTGAGAGCAAGGGAAAGTAACAGCAAGGAGCTCTGTAGGAGCTAGGAGCTAAAGACCAGGGGCTGGAAGCTGAGCAGAGCTCGCCCTGGCAGAATACAATAGGAACCGGACTCAGGAGTCCGAGGCTGTGAGGACTTATATATCCAGCAGCAGAAACCAGCCGGCAGGGGATTTCAGGTCCTCTGGCCATAGAAGCCCGGAGGCTCAGTTAAAGCAAGGGACCAGCACCGCCGTCGTGGAGCGGAGGCTAACAGAAGGCCCCAAGTCACCAGCAATACGGGTGAGCACTACACGGTACACTCAGGGACGTGGGCTACTTCTACCCGCTTACAGCAAGGTAGCCAGGAAGAGTGCAGACAGACGGGGAGGCCTACAACTCCACCTGGCCAGGGGAACTCCTGCTTGCTCACAGACTGACCAGGTCTCTTATGCTAGCCAGTACTCCCGGGAGGGTCTACCTTATAATCATCAGTAAAGACCCTGAACTGCACTGCAAAGACTCTGAGTTGTTCCTGCTGCGCTCGTGCACCATCACCCCCATCATCCACACTCACTGCCCTGAGGCTATACTCCTCCCGTGGGGAGTTATCCCATTCTCTGCTGTGCACACAACACCAGCCTCAGCGGTCTGCCTCGCAGCGGTGGTACTCCCTGACCGCAATCCACGGGTGGCGCAGTCGGACAATTAACCTCAAAACCTAAGAAAGACTGCCACTGGTTTGACCAGCCTGAGCCACGGGACCGGGTCACCGCCACGGAGACTACAGACCCCAGAGACCCGGCACCGGGTATCCCACACACGTGTACACACGGCCCAGGGGGCGCGTCACATGCAGTACAGCATATTACAAACATAAGTTCCATTATTGGGGAGTGGGTGTCCCATAGTATTTGCTTATGCCTTGCAAGCAAAAGCTGCCAAAAATTAGGACGGAGCAACTTGCAATGCCCCTTACAAGAGCCATGCAGTACAGCATATTACAAACATAAGTCCCATTATTGGGGAGTGGGTGTCCCATAGTATTTGCTTATGCCTTGCAAGCAAAAGCTGCCAAAAAATAGAACGGAGCAACTTGCAATGCCCCTTACAAGAGTCATGCAGTATAGCATATTACAAACATAAGTCCCATTATTGGGGAGTGGGTGTCCCATAGTATTTGCTTATGCTTTCCAAGCAAAAGCTGCCAAAAATTAGGACGGAGCAACTTGCAATGCCCCTTACAAGAGCCATGCAGTGCAGCATATTACAAACATAAGTCCCATTATTGGGGAGTGGGTGTCCCATAGTATTTGCTTATGCTCTCCAAGCAAAAGCTGCCAAAAATTAGGACGGACCAACTTGCAATGCCCCTTACAAGAGCCATGCAGTACAGCTTAATACAAACATAAGTCCCATTATTGGGGAGTGGGTCTCCCATAGTATTTGCTTATGCCTTGCAAGCAAAAGCTGCCAAAAATTAGGACGGAGCAACTTGCAATGCCCCTTACAAGAGCCATGCAGTACAGCATATTACAAACATAAGTCCTATTATTGGGGAGTGGGTCTCCCATAGTATTTGCTTATCCTTTCCAAGCAAAAGCTGACAAAAATTAGGACGGAGCAACTTGCAATGCCCCTTACAAGAGCCATGCAGTACAGCATATTACAAACATAAGTCCCATTATTGGGGAGTGGGTGTCCCATAGTATTTGCTTATGCTTTCCAAGCAAAAGCTGCCAAAAATTAGGACGGAGCAACTTGCAATGCCCCTTACAAGAGCCATGCAGTACAGTGCAGGCAAGGGACGTGGAAGTGGACGTTCTGGTGATGGTGCGTGCAGAGGACGGGGCCGTGGCCAAGGTGAAAATGTGCCACAACCAACAGCCACATCTTCTCGCTCCCACTTCTTGACCGAATTACTAGGGAAGCACAGAACAACACCAGTATTGCGAACTGATCAGTGTGAACAGGTTATTAATTGGATAGCAGATAATACTTCCAGTTAGCTGGGCACCACCACCTCCGGCCTGTCTTCCACACGGTCGACTCTTAGTAGCCGTGAGTCTCGACCGCATACTCCTCCTCACCCTGATGCTCCTTCCTCCCACCATGCCGAGTGTCGTCAGACAGCAACTGATCCCACACTTGGACACTCTGAAGAGCTGTTCACTGGTCCATTTCCAGATTTGTGCCCCTCGCCTGCTCCGCTTGAAGTGGTGCAAGAGGAGATCCCATATAGCGATGCCCAAATATTTGAACAGCCACGGCCACAGGAAGTCGACGCTGGCAATTTGTCACAAGAGGTGGACGATGACGAGACACAATTGCCAGGAAGTGAGGAAGAGGATCTTGGTGCGCAAGTGGAAGAGGAGGAGGTGGTGGATGATCTAGTAACTGACCCAACGAGGCAGGACGACATATAGAGTGAGGCGAGCAGCACACAGGGGGAGGGAGGCAGAGTACCCCAACAGGCAGGAAGAAGCAGTGTGGTGGCCGCAGACAGAAGGCGGGCAACAGTTCCCCGTAACAGCAACACGAGGGACGTTGCCAGTACAACCTGTAGGTCTTCCAGAGTCTGGAATTTTTTTAAAGACTCTGCTGATAACCCCAAAAAGGCCATGCCAGCATCAGCAGGGGTGACAAAACTACCAGCCTGACCACCACCAGCATGATCAGGCACATGGCAGCAAAGCACCCGACTTTGTGGGGCGAAACCCAGGGTTCACGACCAGTGTCAGCGGGTGTCACCACTGCTTCTTCCGCTGTTGTGCGTGCAATAGAACCCCCTGTTGTGTGTGCAAGGCAATCCCCTGTCCATACTGCATGCAAAGATGCCCCCTCCTCTCAGTCTTCACTTGTTATGGCAGTTTCTCGAGAAACAGCATCAACGTCCACGTTCCACCGCAGCGTTCAATTGTCCATATCCCAGACCTTTGAACGAAAGCGGAAATTCGCAGCTAACGCCCCACAGGCCACAGTCCTAAATTCGCACATTTCATGACTGCTTGCATTGGAAATGCTGCCTTTTAGGCTGGTGGAGACGGAATCCTTCTGCAACCTTATGGCGGTGGCCGTCCCTCGGTACTCGGTCCCCAGCCGACACTATTTTGCCCGGTGTGCCATCCCCGAATTACACAAGCACGTGTCCCAAAACATCTGCCGTGCCCTCAACAACGCAGTTGCTGGGAGAGTCCACCTGACAATGGACAAGTGGACAAGTGCTTGTGGCCAGGGACGGTACATCTCCCTGACGGCACACTGGGTAAACATAGTGGAAGCCGGGACCCAGTCGGACCATGGGACGGAACACATCCTCCCCACACCGAGGATTGCGGGCCGTATGTCAGTCAGAGTTGCCCCCATAGTGTACAGCTCCTGCGCATCATCCTCCTCCTCATGTTCAGCCTCCATCTCAGATATCAACACACCAGTTACAAGCTGGAAGCACTGCAGTACTGCCTCCGCCAAGCGGCAACAGGCTGTGCTGAAACTCCTAAGCTTAGGTGAGAAACCTCACACTGCTTGTGAGTTGTGGACAGCTGTGAAAGAGCAGGCAGATCTGTGGCTGAGACCACTGAACCTACATCCAGGCATGGTCGTGTGTGACAATGGCCGTAACCTGGTGGCGGCTCTGAGGCGAGGCAAGATCACACACGTACCATGCCTGGCTCATGTGCTTAACCTCGTGGTTCAGTGGTTTCCTAAATCGTACCCCGAGTTTCCAGATCTGCTCTTCAAAGTACGCCGCCTGTCAGCTCATTTTCGCTAGTCGGCTACAGCTTCCGCCGCGCTTGCTGTGTTGCAGCAGGATTTGCAGCTTCCGTCACACCGACTGGTGTGTGATGTCCCCACACGTTGGAACTCTAACCTCCACATGTTGCAAAGGATTTGTGAGCAGAAGAGAGCAGTTGTGGAATACAAGCTGCCACAAGGCCGTCGATATTCAGGTCAGACTCCACACATAAGACCTCAGGAGTGGACCTGGATTTCTGACATCTGTACCATCTTGACAAACTTTGAGGAGTCCAACCAGATGGTGAGTGGCGATGACGCCATCATTAGCATCAGCATTCCACTTGTCTGTCTTTTGCAATGCTCTCTGCAGAGAATTAAAGAGGAGGCATTGCAGCCAGAGTATGATGAGATGGATCAAGAAGCCATAGCGGTCGATTACACACAGCCCAGCCTCATCTCATCCCAACGTGCATTGGGGGACAATGAGGGAGAGGAGGAGGAGGAAGAACAGGAGCTTGTATCAAGCGCTGTAGACGGTAGTACCTGTACAACTGTCATACCGTCGGTTCAGCGTGGGTGGCCTGAGGACAGGGGGGAGGAGGAGGAGGAGGAGAGCATGGTCAGTCGTCATCTTGGTGAGGACACGGAAGTCTTGCCCGTTACCAGTCTGGCACGCATGGCTGACTTTATGTTATGCTGCCTTAACCATGACCCTCGCGTTGTCAAAATGTTGGGTGACAGTCATTACTGGTTGGTGACACTTTTAGAACCTCGCTACAAGGAGAACTTTCACTCTCTTATTCCTGAGGTGGAGAGGTCTACAAAAATGGGACAGTACCAGAAGGCCCTTGCTGCAGAACTGTTAAAAAAGTTCCCATCTGAACACGCTAGCGGCAGAGGTCACAGTTCGTTGACCAACCAAGGCGTACAAGCGAGATAGAGGCAACTCCAATCCAGCAGAGGCAGGGGAACACTGTCAACGTTCTGGGACAGTTTTCTGAGACCCACCCAGCTTACAGGCCCTGAGGTGCGTGGTACTCTCACAAGGAGTGGAAAGCTTTAAAAGATGGTGAGGGAGTACCTTGCCGACCGTACCAGCATCCTCCGTGATTCCTCTGTGCCTTTTAATTATTGGGTATCCAAGCTCGACACTTGGAATGAACTCGCTCTGTACACCTTGGAGGTCCTGGCCTGCCTTGCCACTAGCGTGTTATCGGAGCGTGTTTTTAGTGCCGCTGGGGGAATTATAACTGATAAGCGCACTCGCCTGTCTACTGACAATGCTGACAAGCTGACCCTTATAAAAATGAACAAGGGCTGGATTGGGCCAGATTTCTCATCACCACCAAATGACAGCAGAGTAACATAAAGTCAAATCCACTGTGTTTTTTCGGGAGGTGTTTTCACATGCACTGCTTCACACCCACACATGGGTATATGCTTCCTCATTTCTGCTGTTTTATGTTCTTCTCCTTATCCTCAGCCTCCACCACCACTATACCACCACGGTGACCATGGTCCGTGTTGCCATTATTGAAAGTTCATCCGTCCTTATTTTTGTCAGCTTTTGCTTGGAAGGCATAAGCAAAGACTGTGGGAGACCCACTCCCCAATAATGGGAATAATATTTTTAAGATGCTGTACTGTATGGCTCTTGTAAGGGGCATTGCAAGTTCCTCCGTCCTAATTTTTGGCAGCTTTTGCTTGGAAGGCATAAGCAAATACTGTGGGAGACCCACTCCTCAATCATGGGAATAGTGTTTGTAATATGCTGTACTGCATGACTCTTGTAAGGGGCATTGCAAGTACCTCCATCCTAATTTTTGGCAGCTTTTGCTTGTAAGGCATAAGCAAAGACTATGGGAGACACACTCCCCAATAATGGGAATAATGTTTGTAATATGCTGTACTGCATGGCTCTTGTAAGGGGCATTGCAAGTTCCTCAATCCTACTTTTTGGCAGCTTTTGCTTGGAAGGCATAAGCAAAGACTATGGTAGACACACTCCCCAATCATGGGAATAATGTTTGTAATATGCTGTACTGCATGGCTCTTGTAAGGGGCATTGCAAGTACCTCCATCCTAATTTTTGGCAGCTTTTGCTTGGAAGGAATAAGCAAATACTATGGGAGACCCACTCCCCAATCATGGGAATAATGTTTGTTATATGCTGTACTGCATGGCTCTTGTAAGGGGCATTGCAAGTTCCTCCATCCTAATTTTTGGCAGCTTTTGCTTGGAAGGCATAAGCAAATACTATGGGAGACCCACTCCCCAATCATGGGAATAATGTTTGTAATATGCTGTACTGCATGGCTCTTGTAAGGGGCATTGCAAGTTCCTCCATCCTAATTTTTGGCAGCTTTTGCTTGGAAGGCATTAGCAAATACTATGGGAGACACACTCCCCAATAATGGGAATAATGTTTTTAAGATGCTGTACTGTATGGCTCTTGTAAGGGCATTAAAAGCGTCTTGTTAAGCGACTGCGACCTCCACCACTTTTCCGAGGGGCATTAAAAGCATCTTGTTAAGCTACTGGGACCTCCACGTCTCTTCTGAGGGGCATTAAAAGCATCTTCTTAAGCTACTGGGACCTCCTCGTCTCTTCTGAGGGGCATTAAAAGGGTCTTGTTAAGCTACTGGGACCTCCACGTCTCTTCTAAGGGGCATTAAAAGCGTCTTGTTAAGCTACTGGGACCTCCACCACTTTTTAGTGGGGCATTAAAAGCGTCTTGTTAAGCTATTGGGACCTCCACTTCTCTTCTGAGGGGCATTAACAGTGTCTTGTTAAGCTACTGGGGCCTCCACCACTTTTCCGAGGGGCATTAAAGGTGTCTTGTTAAGCTACTGGGACCTCCACGTCCCTTCTGAGGGGCATTAAAAGTGTCTTGTTAAGCTACTGGGACCTCCACGTCTCTTCTGAGGGGCATTAAAAGCGTCTTGTTAAGCTACTGGGACTTCCACTTCTTTTCTGAGGGGCATTAAAAGCGTCTTGTTAAGCTACTGGGACCTCCACCACTTTTCCAAGGGGCATTAAAAGCGTCTTGTTAAGCTACAGTGACCTCCACGTCTCTTCTGAGGGGCATTAAAAGCGTCTTGTTAAGCTACTGGGACCTCCACGTCTCTTCTGAGGGGCATGAAAAGCGTCTTGTTAAGCTACTGGGACATCCACCACTTTTCCGAGGGGCATTAAAAGCGTCTTGTTAAGCTATTGGGACCTCCACTTCTCTTCTGAGGGGCATTAACAGTGTCTTGTTAAGCTACTGGGGCCTCCACCACTTTTCCGAGGGGCATTAAAGGTGTCTTGTTAAGCTACTGGGACCTCCACGTCCCTTCTGAGGGGCATTAAAAGTGTCTTGTTAAGCTACTGGGACCTCCACGTCTCTTCTGAGGGGCATTAAAAGCGTCTTGTTAAGCTACTGGGACTTCCACTTCTTTTCTGAGGGGCATTAAAGCGTCTTGTTAAGCTACTGGGACCTCCACCACTTTTCCAAGGGGCATTAAAAGCGTCTTGTTAAGCTACTGGAACCTCCATGTCTCTTCTGAGGGGCATTAAAAGTGTCTTGCTAAGCTACTGGGACCTCCACGTCTCTTCTGAGGGGCATTAAAAAACGTCGTGTTAAGCTACTGGGACCTCCACGTCTCTTCTGAGGGGCAATAAAAGCGTCTTGTTAAACTACTGGGACCTCCACGTCTCTTCTGAGGGGCATTAAAAGCGTCTTGTTAAGCTACTGGGACATCCACCACTTTTCCGAGGGGCATTAAAAGCGACTTGTTAAGCTACTGGGACCTCCACATCTTTTCTGAGGGGCATTAAAAGCGTCTTGTTAAGCTACTGGGACCTCCAGCACTTTTCCGAGGGGCATTAAAAGCATCTTGTTAAGCTACTGGGACCTCCACGTCTCTTCTGAGGGGCATTAAAAGCATCTTGTTAAGCTACTGGGACCGCCACGTCTCTTCTGAGGGGCATTAAAAGCGTCTTGTTAAGCTACTGGGACCTCCACGTCTCTTCTGAGGGGCATTAAAAGCATCTTGTTAAGCTACTGGGACCTCCACGTCTCTTCTGAGGGACATTAAAAGCGTCTTGTTAAGCTACTGGGACCTCCACGTCTCTTCTGAGGGTCATTAAAAGCGTCTTACTAAGCTATTGGGACCTCCACCACTTTTCCGAGGGGCATTAAAAGCGTGTTGTTAAGCTACTGCGACCTCCACATCAATTCTGAGGGGCATTAAAAGTGTCTTGTTAAGCTAATGGGACCTCCACCACTTTCCCGAGGAGCATTAAAGCGTCTTGTTAAGCTACTGGGACCTCCACGTTTCTTCTGAGGGGCATTAAAAGCGTCTTGTTAAGCTTCTGGGACCTCCACGTCTCTTCTGAGGGGCATAAAAAGCGTCTTTTTAAGCTCCTGGGATCTCCACGTCTCTTCTGAGGGGCATTAAAACTGTCTTGTTAAGCTACTGGGACCTCCACGTCTCTTCTGAGGGGCATTAAAAGCATCTTGTTAAGCTACTGGGACCTCCACCACTTTTCCTAGGGGCATTAAAAGCGTCTTGTTAAGCTACAGGGACCTCCACCACTTTCCCGAGGGGCATTAAAAGCGTCTTGTTAAGCTACTGGGACCTCCACGTCTCTTCTGAGGGGCAATAAAAGCATCTTGTTAAGCTACTGGGACCTCCACCCCTTTTCCGAGAGGCATTAAAAGCATCTTGTTAAGCTACTGGGACCTCCACGTCTCTTCTGAGGGGCATTAGAAGAGTCTTGTTAAGCTACTGGGACCTCCACCACTTTTCCGAGGGGCATTAAAAGCGTCTTGTTAAGCTACTGGGACCTCCACGTCTCTTCTGAGGGGCATTAAAAGCATCTTGTTAAGCTACTGGGACCTCCACGTCTCTTCTGAGGGGCATTAAAACCATCTTGTTAAGCTACTGGGACCTCCACGTCTCTTCTGAGGGGCATTAAAAGCGTGTTTTTAAGCTACTGGGACCTCCACGTCTCTTCTGAGGGGCATTAAAAGCTTCTTGTTAAGCTACTGGGACCTCCACTACTTTCCCGAGGGGCATTAAAAATGTCATGTTAAGCTACTGGGACCTCCAGGTCTCTTCTGAGGGGCATTAAAAGCATCTTGTTAAGCTACTGGGACCTCCACCACTTTTCCGAGAGGCATTAAAAGTGTCTTGTTAAGCTACTGGGACCTCCACGTCTCTTCTGAGGGGCAGTAAAAGCGTCTTGTTAAGCTACTGGGACCTCCACCACTTTTCCGAGGGGCATTAAAACCGTCTTGTTAAGCTACTGGGACGTCCACGTCTCTTCTGAGGGGCATTAAAATTGTCTTGTTAAGCTACTGGGACCTCCACGTCTCTTCTGAGGGGCATTAAAAGCGTCTTGTTAAGCTACTGGGACCTCCACGTCTCTTCTGAGGGGCATTAAAAGCATCTTGTTAAGCTACTGGGAACTCCACTACTTTCCCGAGGGGCATTAAAAATGTCATGTTAAGCTACTGGGACCTCCAAGTCTCTTCTGAGGGGCATTAAAAGCATCTTGTTAAGCTACTGGGACCTCCACCACTTTTCCGAGAGGCATTAAAAGTGTCTTGTTAAGCTACTAGGACCTCCACGTCTCTTCTGAGGGGCAGTAAAAGCGTATTGTTAAGCTACTGGGACCTCCACCACTTTTCCGAGGGGCATTAAAACCGTCTTGTTAAGCTACTGGGACCTCCACGTCTCTTCTGAGGCGCATTTAAAGCATCTATTAAGCCACTCTGAACTCCACAGCTCTTCCAAGGGGCATTGAAATGTTGTTTTTAATTAACTCTAACCTCCACGACTCTTCGAACGGGCATTGCATTTCCTCCTAATTTTTGGCAGCTTTTGCTTGGAAGGCATAAGCAAAGACTATGAGAGACCCACTCCCCAATAATGGGAATAATGTTTGGAATCTGCAGTACTGCATGGCTCTTGTAAGAGGCATTGCAAGTTCCTCCGTCCTAATATTTGGCAGCTTTTGCTTGGAAGGCATAAGCAAAGACTATGGGAGACACACTCACCAATAATGGGAATAATGTTTGTAATATGCTGTACTGTATGGCTCTTGTAAGGGGCATTAAAACCATCTTGTTAAGCTACTGCGACCTCCACCGCTTTTCCGAGGGGCATTAAAACCGTCTTCTTAAGCTCCTGTGACCTCCACGTCTCTTCCAAGGGGCATTCAAACCATCTTGTTAAGCTACTGGGACCTCCATGTCTTTTCCGAGAGGCATTAAAACCATTTTGTTAAGCTACTGTGACCTCCAAGTCTCTTCAAAGAGGCAATAAAAGAGTCTTCTTAAGCCACTCTGAACTCCTCAGCTCTTCCAAGGGGCATTGAAATGTTGTTTTTAATTACCTCTAACCTCCACGTCTCTTCCAAGGGGCATTCAAACCATCTTGTTAAGCTACTGGGACCTCCATGTCTTTTCCGAGGGGCATTAAAACCATCTTGTTAAGCTACTGTGACCTCCACGTCTCTTCAAAGAGGCAATAAAAGAGTCTTCTTAAGCCACTCTGAACTCCTCAGCTCTTCCAAGGGGCATTGAAATGTTGTTTTTAATTACCTCTAACCTCCACGACTCTTCCAACGGGCATTGCATTTCCTCCTAATTTTAGTCAGCTTTTGCTTTTCAATGCAAAGGCGAAAACTAAGGGAGACCCACTCCCCAATAATGGGTAGAAGGTTTTTAGTACGCCGTAATCCACGTCTGTTTCAAGGGGCATTGCAGTTCCTCATAATTTTTGGAAAGCCTTCCATTCACTGCTTAGGCCAACAGTGTACAGAAGACCCAGCTGCTATAAATGGAAAAAACGGTTTAGTTAAGGCCCTCTGACCTCCATGTCATTTCCAAGGGGCATTGGAGTGCCTCAAAATTTTTGGTAGGCATTGCACTCACTGTATGCCCTATAACTGTGTAGCCGAACCGCTCATTTTTTTACAGAAACATATCCTACAAGACATATGTGGTTGACTGACCTGATATTGATGTGAATGGTCCCTGTTTCTCCTGCTCTTTCTCCTTTGCCACTACCTCATCCATTAGTTATCACCTGAAGCTTTGTTTTAACGGGAGTCATAGAACTGGGATAGTAGCAGGAAAACATCCAGCAATCCTCGGAGGAGGTAGGATATGCGCCAAAACGCTGACCACCTCAGGCCTAGCCACTACTACATACATGCGCTTGCATTCCAAGAAAACAAAGCAGATGCTAACTAGTGTTGAGCCACCCCCGTAGTGTTCGAGTTCGGTTCGGTTCGTCGAACACCCGTATGTTCGCTGAACTGTTCGTCGAACTGTTCGTCAAACACCTTCGAACACCGTTAAAACCAATGGCAGGCAAACAAAAACACATAGAAACACATAGAAAACACCTTCAAAGGTGTCCAAAAGCAGACAAACTGCTCAGAAGACACAACTAACACATGGAAAAGTGACAAGTACATATAGTCATGCGAAAAGAAAAGAGGTGGAGGAGTAAAAGGAGGGGGAGACACAGATATAGGCATGTCATGCCCTTCTAAAACCAAAAAAGTGCGAAGCCGACACAGCCAGTCCGTTCCTGCCCGTGCCACCTCCGTGTCGCCGGGTCTGTGCCAGAGCCGCGGTGGACCCTGACGGCCAGCCCCCCTCTCCCAATACTGGTGCCTTTCCGCTGGTGGGTCGAGCCCCACTGCGGTGGGGGGGGAGTAACATCTGCAGAAGAAAGACCATCTTCCAGCCAAACTAAGAAGTCTACTTCTTTTCGTGGACAATGTGATACGATCACTTTCTTACGGACACGCCCATCGCTACAAATTACAGATGAGGCACAAAAACAGCAGGTGCTTCAACGGATATCAAGTGCTCCTTCAAGTGGGCTCTCCTCCACCTCAACTTCAACATCACAAATACTCCAGTCCTCAGAGGTGTCACCCCAATCGCACTTGCTTCCTCACAGCTCCAAAGTCTCCAGCTGCCCGTTTGAGTATGGGGTAACACAGATGGTTGAGTCTGCACAGCTGTTTACTCATACTATAGCCTGGGAAACGGAGGTCTGCTCCAGAGCTTCTGTTAATCCAGACGAGGAAATGATCTGCACTGATGCCCAGAATCTTTATAAGTCTGATCCAGGACCAGATGAAGAAGGTTCTGAGCATAATGTAGACCCTCGTTCCCAAACTGTAACTCCTGTTGATGGAGACAATGATGAAGATGATGATGAGACTCAAATACCTGATTGGAGCGACAACTTGACTTTTCGGTCAGGGCAGGAAGAGGTTGGCTCTGAAGACGACGGGTGTGAGAACACACAGGGTGATGATGACGAGGTTGGAGATTCCACTTACTGTCAACCCACAGTCAGCCAGTCGATGAGGTCAGCAGAGGAGGTGGAGGAGGATGTGACTAGCCCAGGTGATGGGGATGACTCGGTACCCGGGCCTTTTCCTGGCCTTGGGGAAGTCGCGGTGGTCGGCTCCCGGGACCGTACCCTGGGGTCACTCTTTAAAAGAGTGGATAATTGTTAATTTTATAACAGTTCGCGACGCCACCTGTGGTATCTGGTGAGAAGCACCAGCGCTGCAACAGTCCACTGAGGCCGGTGATAAGGCAGCTTGATGGTATAGCTCCCCACAGGTGGAGCTAGGCCTCAGAAAAGCGTATGCAGGGGGAATGCAGGACAGGCGAGATCCAGCTGGGTCAGAGCAAGAACGGGAACGGACACGGTAGTCACTTCAGTACCTTTTACTGGGGAAATTCAGGCACATCCCGGAGCACTGTAGGGTGAAGGGTGCATGTCAGGATCCTCCCCAATGAGCGGGTGTAGGGCCTCCTGTTTCTTGCCTCTGCGTAGTAAGTTTCTGACCTCCCTGGAGCTAGGCCTAACTTTGTCTCTGTCCTGCGCTGGCTGACCTTATGGTAGGGCCTTGTCTTGGAGTTCACGCTCCCAGTATGCGGGGCCTAAGCGTCTCCTGGCTCTGTTACGTATCAGCACTAGTGTTGAGCGAGCACTAAAATGCTCGGGTGCTCGAAGCTCGGGCCGAGCTCGCCGTGATACTCGGGTGCTCGACCCGAGCAACGAGCCCAATGTTAGTATATGGGAGACTCGAGCATTTTCGCGGTGGCACCCCCGGCAGGCTTTTAAAAGCCTAACAAGTGCCCAAAACGATAGTGACAGTGCTCAAATGACATGGGGACAGCATGGGGATCGCCCCAGGAAGCATTTCTGACCCCCAGGTCACTGCTGTCACCAACGTGGTCAGAGGTATTAAGCCACTTTTATGGGCTCACAATAAAACGTTCAAAAACGAAAGTGAAACTTTTTTCCTGTGAAATATGTTAAGGAACATCCTTTCCAGGGAAAAGACTTGTGCATAAGTTAAAATAAATGACCGAAAACAAAAATACTCCTCCACACCTTCGGCTATGTTCACAAGTAGCATTTTTTATGCGTTTATGCACTTTTGTATTGCTTTCAACTATGACAAATGCATTCACCGGGAAATGTCATTTTAACATTTTACAACCTTATCTGGCCATGTGCTGTGTGACACATGCATAAAGTGCTGAAAAGACATGGGAACAGCATGGGGAAGACCCCTGGAAGCAACTCTGACTCCCAGGTCACTGTCTAAAAGTGTGCCCATCATATGTGATCCTTGCCGCATCAGAAGATGCAGACTTGAAACTATCCCCATGCAAGTTCTAGTCCCAGGGCAGTGTTCAATTGTACCTCCCCCATTCCTTGCAATACAAGCGCAAGTATGCAGCCTGCCACCCACCCACCCCCAGGCTGCAATACCATACTGCTTGCTTGCTTGAACTTGAAATTGGGCCTTTTAGGCATGTGGAGGCGGAATCTGGCCACCACGTCATGGCTGTGTTGGCGGCCTGGAATCCATACTCAGTCCCCAGCCGCCCGGCGGCCGGGTGTCCATACTCGGTCCCCAGCCGCCCCGCAGCCGGGTGTCCACACACGGTCCCCAGCTGCCTGGGGGCAGCCGGGTGTCCATAAACGGTCCCCAGCCGCCCCTATTTCTCCTTGGAACATCCCCCCACACACTTTTCTTAGCCCGGCCTGCTTTAGGCAGCATTGGACGAGCCCACTAGAGAACCAGACTCCTCCGGTGGGCCCTGACTTCTCCATCGGTGGAGATGAGAGTGCCAAGGTGAGGAGCATGATGATGATGACAGAAGTTAGCATCTGCTATGTTTTCTTTTAATGCAAGTGTAAGTGTGCAGCCTGCCACCCACCCACCCCCAGACTGCAATTCCATACTGCTAGCTTGCACTTGAAATGGGGCCTTTTAGTTTGGAGGAGGCCGAAGCTGGCCACTACCTCATGGCTGCTTCGGCAGCGAGGTATCCATACTCAGTCCCCAGCCGCCCCTCTTTGTCCTGGTGTGCCTTATACATAAGATTAAGCACGTATACCAAAACATTACCTGTGCCCTCCCAGTGCATTTAGTGGGAAGGAGAGCCTATTCCGCTGTAGTGTGTGCAAGCCAAACCCCTGTTTATGGTACATGCGAAGATGCCTCCCACCTTGCACCTGTCGTTGCAGACTTGCAACTATCCCCATTCAAGTCCTTGTCCAGGGCAGTGTTCAATTGTACCTCTCCCATTCCTTGCAATGCAAGCGCAAGTATGCAGCCTGCCACCCACCCACCCCCAGGCTGCAATACCATACTGCTTGCTTGCACTTTAAATTGGGCCTTTTAGGCATGTGGAGGCGGAATCTGGCCACCACGCCATGGCTGTGTCGGCGGCCTGGTGTCCATACTCAGTCCCCAGCCGCCTGGTGGCCGGGTGTCCCCGCTTGCTCCCCAGCCTCCAGGGGGTGGCCGGGTGTCCATACTCGGTCCCCAGCCACCCCTATTTGTCCCGGTAACCTTTCCCACACTTTTCTTAGCCTGGCCTGCTTTAGGGCAGCATTGGCCGAGCCCACCGGACTATCAGACTCCTCCGGTGGGTCCTGGCTTCTCCATCAGGGGAGTTGAGAGTGCCAAGGTGAGGAGCATGATGAGGATGATAGAAGTTAGCATCTGCTTTGTTTTGCTGTAATGCAAGCGCATGTATGTAGTAGCGGCTAGGCCTGAGGTGGTCAGCGTTTTGGCGCATATCCTACCTCCTCCGAGGATTGCTGGATGTTTTCCTGCTACTATCCAAGTTCTATGACTCCCGCTAAAACAAAGCTTCAGGTGATAAATGATGGATGAGGTAGTGGCAAAGGAGAAAGAGCAGGAGGAACAGGGACAATTCACATCAATATCAGGCCAGTCAACCAGATATGTCTTGTAGGATATGTTTCTGTAACAAAAGGAGCGGTTCGGCTACACAGTTATAGGGCATACAGTGAGTGCAATGCCTACCAAAAATTTCGAGGCACTCCAATGCCCCTTGGAAATGACATGGAGGTCAGAGGGCGTTAACTAAACCTTTTTTTCCATTTATAGCAACTGGGTCTCCTGTGCACTGTTGGCCTAAGCAGTGAATAGAAGGCTTTCCAAAAATTATGAGGAACTGCAATGCCCCTTACAAGAGCCATGTGTGGCACCCCAGGGGTCTGGTGACCACAGTAATAGAGATATTACGTCGGAGAGCAAGTGGGAGGTTTCCTGGTCAGGATCCCTTAAACATGCAACATCCTCCTGCCCCAGTCCTGGGAGGGGAGAATTCTGCCCTTATAAACTGGATCTGGGGCGGGGTTGAGTGAGTCAGAGAACAGAGAACAGTCAGAGTCAGAGTGAGACCAAGGGAAAGTAACAGCAAGGAGCTCTGTAAGAGCCAGGAGCTAAAGACCAGGGGCTGGAAGCTGAGCAGAGCTCGCCCTGGCAGAAGACAATAGGAACCGGACACAGGAGTCTGAGGCTGTGAGGACTTATATATCCAGCAGCAGAAACCACCCGGCAGGGGATTTTAGGTCCTCTGGCCATAGAAGCCCGGAGGCTCAGTCACCAGCAAGGGACCAGCACCGCCGTCGTGGAGCGGAGGCTAACAGAAGGCCCCAAGTCACCAGCCATACGGGTGAGCACTACACGGTACACTCAGGGACGTGGGCTACTTCTACCCGCTTACAGCAAGGTAGTCAGGAAGAGTGCAGACAGACGGGGAGGCCTACAACTCCACCTGGCCAGGGGAACTTCTGCTTGCTCACAGACTGACCAGGCCTCTTATGCTAGCCAGTACTCCCGGGAGGGTCTACCTTATAATCATCAGTAAAGACCCTGAACTGCACTGCAAAGACTCTGAGTCGTTCCTGCTGCGCTAGTGCACCATCACCCCCATCATCCACACTCACTGCCCTGAGGCTATACTCCTCCCGTGGGGAGTTATCCCATTCTCTGCTGCGCACACAACACCAGCCTCAGCGGTCTGCCTCGCAGCGGTGGTACTCCCTGACCGCAATCCACGGGTGGCGCAGTCGGACAATTAACCTCAAAACCTAAGAAAGACTGCCACTGGTTTGACCAGCCTGAGCCATGGGACCGGGTCACCGCCACGGAGACTACAGACCCCAGAGACCCGGCACCGGGTATGCCACACACGTGTACACACGGCCCAGGGGGGCGCGTCACATTCAGTACAGCATATTACAAACATAAGTCCCATTATTGGGGAGTGGGTCTCCCATAGTATTTGCTTATGCTTTCCAAGCAAAAGCTGCCAAAAATTAGGACGGAGCAACTTGCAATGCCCGTTAGAAGAGCCATGCAGTACAGCATATTACAAACATAAGTCCCATTATTGGGGAGTGGGTGTCCCATAGTATTTGCTTATGCCTTGCAAGCAAAAGCTGCCAAAAATTAGGACGGAGCAACTTGCAATGCCCCTTACAAGAGCCATGCAATACAGCATATTACAAACATAAGTCCCATTATTGGGGAGTGGGTTTCCCATAGTATTTGCTTATGCTTTCCAAGCAAAAGCTGCCAAAAATTAGGACGGAGCAACTTGCAATGCCCCTTACAAGAGCCATGCAGTACAGCATATTACAAACATAAGTCCCATTATTGGGGAGTGGGTGTCCCATAGTATTTGCTTATGCCTTGCAAGCAACAGCTGCCAAAAATTAGGACGGAGCAACTTGCAATGCCCCTTACAAGAGCCATGCAGTACAGCATATTACAAACATAAGTCCCATTATTGGGGAGTGGGTCTCCCATAGTACTTGCTTATGCTTTCCAAGCAAAAGCTGCCAAAAATTAGGACGGAGCAACTTGCAATGCCCCTTACAAGAGCCATGCAGTACAGCTTATTACAAACATAAGTCCCATTATTGGGGAGTGGGTGTCCCATAGTATTTGCTTATGCCTTGCAAGCAAAAGCTGCCAAAAATAAGGACGGAGGAACTTGCAATGCTGGCACCCTGGTGGTATAGTGGTGGTGGAGGTTGAGGATAAGGAGCAGAAGATAAAACAGCCGAAACGAGGAAGCGTATACCCAAGTGTGGGTGTGAAGCGGTGCATGTGAATACACCTCCCGAAATAACACAGTGGATTTGACTTTATGTTACTCTGCTGTCATTTGGTGGTGATGAGAAGTCTGGCCCAATCCAGCCCTTGTTCATTTTGATAAGGGTCAGCTTGTCAGCATTGTCAGTTGACAGGCGAGTGCGCTTATCAGTTATAATTCCCCCAGCGGCACTAAAAACACGCTCCGATAACACGCTAGCGGCAGGGCAGGCCAGGACCTCCAAGGTGTACAGAGCGAGTTCATTCCAAGTGTCCAGCTTGGATACCCAATAATTAAAAGGCACAGAGGAATCACGGAGGACGCTGGTACGGTCGGCAAGGTACTCCCTCACCATCTTTTGAAAATTTCCACTCCTTGTGAGAGTACCCTGCGCCTCAGGGCCTGTAAGCTGGTCGGGTGTCAGAATACTGTCCCAGAACGTTCACAGTGTTCCCCTGCCTCTGCTGGATTGGAGTTGCATCTCTCTCGCCTGTACGCCTTGGTTGGGCAACGAACTGTGACCTCTGCCGCTAGCGTGTTCAGATGGGAATTTTTTTAAGAGTTCTGCAGCAAGGGCCTTCTGGTACTGCCCCATTTTTGTAGACATCTCCACCTCAGGAGTAAGAGAGTGAAAGTTCTCCTTGTAGCGGGGGTCTACAAGTGTCACCAACCAGTAATGACTGTCACCCAACATTTTGACAACGCGAGGGTCACGGTTAAGGCAGCGTAACATAAAGTCAGCCAAGCGTGCCAGACTGGTAACGGGCAAGATTTCCGTGTCCTCACCAAGATGACGACTGACCATGCTCTCCTCCTCCTCCCCCTCCCCCCTGTCCTCAGGCCACCCAAGCTGAACCGACGGTATGACACTTGTACAGGTACTACCGTCTACAATGCATGATAGCAGCTCCTGTTCTTCCTGCTCCTCCTCCTTCTCCTCTCCCTCATTGTCCCCCAATGCACGTTGGGATGAGATGAGGCTGGGCTGTGTGTAATCGCCCGCTACGGCTTCTTGATCCATCTCATCATACTCTGGCTGCAATGCCTCCTCTTTAATTCTCTGCAGAGAGCGTTGCAAAAGACAGACAAGTGGGATGCTGACACTAATGATGGTGTCATCGCCACTCACCATCTTGGTGGCCTCCTCAAAGTTTATCAGGATGGTACATATGTCAGACATCCAGGTCCACTCCTGAGGTCTTATGTGTGGAGTCTGACCGGAATATCGACGGCCTTGTTGCAGCTGGTACTCCACAACTGCTCTCTTCTGCTCACAAATCCTTTGCAACATGTGGAGGGTAGAGTTCCAACGTGTGGGGACATCACACACCAGTCGGTGTGCCGGAAGATGCAACACAGCAAGGGCGGCGGAAGCTGTAGCCGACTTGCGAAAATGAGCTGACAGGCGGCGCACTTTCACGAGCAGATCTGGCAACTCGGGGTACGATTTAAGAAACCGCTGAACCACGAGGTTAAGCACATGAACCAGGCATGGTACGTGTGTGATCTCACCTTGCCTCAGAGTCGCCACCAGGTTGCGGCCATTGTCACACACGACCATGCCGGGATGTAGGTTCAGCGGTCTCAGCCACAGATCTGCCTGCTCTTTCACAGCTGTCCACAACTCACAAGCAGTGTGAGGTTTATCACCTAAGCTTATGAGTTTCAGCACAGCCTGTTGCCGCTTGGCGGAGGCAGTGCTGCAATGCTTCCAGCTTGTAACTGATGTGGTGATATCTGAGATGGAGGCTGAACATGAGGAGGAGGAGGAGGATGCGCAGGAGATGTACACTGTGGGGGCAACTCTGACTGACATAGGGCCCGCAATCCTCGGTGTGGGGAGGATGTGTTCCGTCCCAAGGTCCGACTGGGTCCCGGCTTCCACTATGTTTACCCAGTGTGCCATCAGAGAGATGTACCGTCCCTGGCCACAAGCACTTGTCCACGTGTCCGTTGTCAGGTGGACTCTCCCAGTAACTGCGTTGTTGAGGGCACGGCAGATGCTTTGGGACACGTGCTTGTGTAGTGCGGGGATGGCACACCGGGCAAAATAGTGTCGGCTGGGGACCGAGTACCGAGGGACGGCCACGTAAGATTGCGGAAGGATTCCGTCTTCCCCAGCCTTAAAGGCAGCATTTCCAACGCAAGCAGGCGTGAAATGTGCGAATTTAGGACTGTGGCCTGTGGGGCGTTAGCTGCGAATTTCCGCTTTCGTTCAAAGATCTGGGATATGGACAATTGAACGCTGCGGTGGGACGTGGACGTGGACGTTGATGCTGTTTCTTGAGAAACTGCCATAACAAGTGAAGACTGAGAGGAGGGGGCATCTTTACATGCAGTATGGACAGGGGATTGCCTTGCACACACAAGAGGGGGTTCTATTGCACGCACAACAGTGGAAGAAGCAGTGGTGACACCCGCTGACACTGGTCGTGGACCCTGGGTTTCGCCCCACAAAGTCGGGTGCTTTGCTGCCATGTGCCTGATCATGCTGGTGGTGGTCAGGCTGGTAGTTTTGTCACCCCTGCTGATGCTGGCATGGCACGTGGAACATATGGCCTTTTTGGGGTTATCAGCAGAGTCTTTAAAAAAATTCCAGACTCTGGAAGACCTACCGCTTGTACTGGCAACGTCCCTCGTGTTGCTGTTACGGGGAACGGTTGCCTGCCTTCTGTCTGCGGCCACCACACTGCTTCTTCCTGCCTGTTGGGGTACTCTGCCTCCCTCCACCTGTGTGCTGCTGGCCTCATTCTGCATGTCCTCCTTCCACGTTGGGTCAGTTACTAGATCATCCACCAACTCCTCCTCTTCCACTTGCGCACCACGATCCTCCTCCTCACTTCCTGGCAATTGTGTCTCGCCATCGTCCACCTCTTGTGACAGATTGCCAACGTCGACTTCCTGTGGCCACATGGGATCTCCTCTTCCACCACTTCAAGCGTATCAGGCGAGGGGCCCAAATATGGAAATGGACCAGTGAACAGCTCTTCAGAGTGTCCAAGTGTGGGATCACTTGCTGTCTGACGACACTCTGCATGGTGGGAGGAAGGAGCATCAGGGTGAGGAGGAGTATGCGGTCGAGACTCACGGCTACTAAGAGTTGACCGTGTGGAAGACAGACCGGAGGTGGTGGTGCCCAGGTAACTGGAAGTATTATCTGCTATCCAATTAATAACCTGCTCACACTGATCAGTTCTCAATACTGGTGTTGTTCTGTGCTTCCCTAGTAATTCGGTCAAGAAGTGGGAGTGAGAAGATGTGGCTGTTGGTTATGGCACATTTTCACCTTGGCCACGGCCCCGTCCTCTGCACGAACCATCACCAGAACGTCCACTTCCACGTCCCTTGCCACGCACCTTGCCCATTGTAAATGAAGTAAAATAGCTTACACTTGCACTATCAATGGAAAAAGGGTAATAAAGAGTAGATTAGAACCGTGGAAGAGGAAAACCACAGTTATTGTTTACTGGGGTATACCACACTTTTTTAAATAGAGATATTTGCGGCTGAACAGTGAGCGACACACTCAAACTGCTTTTTTTTTAGATACCAAAGGCCCAAAACTGGATAGTACAGCGATTTGACCCGTGGAACTGCGAAACCACACTGGGATGTCGGGCCTACACAAGACTGTTTTCAACAGATATATTTTTGTGTCACAACAGTCAGGAGGCACTACTGTTTTTCTTTACGGAAAATATACCAAAACCTGAATAATAGAGATTTTTTACCGTGGGATGGCAAAACCACAGTTATTGTTTACTGGGGTATACCACACTTTTTTAAATAGAGATATTTGCGGCTGAACAGTGAGCGACACACTCAAACTGCTTTTTTATTAGATACCAAAGGCCCAAAACTGGATAGTACAGCGATTTGACCCATGGAACTGCGAAACCACACTGGGATGTCGGGCCTACACAAGACTATTTTCAACAGATACATTTTTGTGTCACAACAGTCAGGAGACACTACTGTTATTCTTTACGGAAAATATACCAAAACCTGAATAATAGAGATTTTTTACGGTGGGAAGGCAAAACCACAGTTATTGTTTACTGGGGTATACCAGACTTTTTTAAATATATAGATTTGCGGCTGAACAGTGAGCGACACACTCAAACTGTTTTTTTTTTAGATACAAATGGCCCAAAATGGATAATACAGAGGTTTGAACTGTGGAAGTGCAAAACAACACTTCTGTTTCTCTAGCCTACACCAGACTATTTTCAACAGTTATATTTGTGTCTGAAAAATCAGAGACACGCTTTTTTTGGGTGAAGGGGGGACACACCAAAAGGTTAATAAGACGGGTATTTGTACAGTGTGAAGGAGGAAAAAAAAGGAGGATTTAGATTAAAAAAAAAGGATTTTTCCTGGCCCCGACACCTGGTGCTAAGTCCAGCAATTTCAGCAACAGGAGCACACAGGACTGTAATGCATCGTTTGCTGGTATAAACACTGTGTCTCCTATACAGCCTGCCTGCCTGGTATCTGGGATGGATATTAGTCCTGAAAAGGACTGTTTGTTTGTTCTGGCAGCCTTTACAGACCCTACACTAACTATTTTGCAGTTTATATCTCTCCCTTAATCAGCAGCGCTGTCCCTACACTGTCTAATCCGGAGCGACTGTGTCCAAGATGGCGGCGCCCGGTTTTAAATACTCGAGGTGACGCTGTGCGGCCAGCCAATCACTGTAATGCCCACAACCAACATGGCTGCAGCATTACAGGGACTGGCTGGCAATCCCTGCATGTTCATTGGCTCTGTAAAGAGCGCCAAACATGCAGGGCAGAGACCCGAGCTCCCGCCCGAGTAACCCGGAAATGCTCGGTGCTCGCCGAACATCCCGAGTAGCGTGATGCTCGGGCGAGTACCGAGCAGTGTCGAGCATGTTCGCTCAACACTAATCAGCACCTTAGCGATCCTGGGACTTGTAGTTCTCCTGGGATTCCGGTTATGCCTTACTGGGTCATAGAGATCCCGGTAAGCTCGGATCCGGTGTCCGGTAAATGCTTCAGGGTGAGCTGGTTAAGCTCCTCTGCCCCTTATGTACTAACTCGCCACTCGCCTTCGGCCTACTCGGGCCCTCACTAGGCTATACACACTAACGACAGCTTGCCGTGCTTCACCGATCTTATGGCGCCAGCACACCTTAAGCTCTATCTGGGCTCCCTGAATCTAGCTAGCAGGAGCCTCGTGCTCCACTGCTGAACTATTAACTGAGTTCTCTAGACTAGACTGAGCTCCACTGCACACTGACCTCTCTTAGGCTTCTCTACTGCAGGAACTCTTCAGAGGAACTGAACTGCCTAGCTCCACCTTCCCTATTTATATCCCTAACGGGCTCCCTCTGCTGGTCTGAGGTGGAAGGTGGAGATGTGTGAATGTTTATGGGGGCCTCTTGTGGAGGATTCCATCAATGCACTCTTCTAGGATCTGTGATACCAAGCGCAGCGGGCCGTCACAGATGCTATTGACAACGAGGTTAGGTTGCGCCTTCCTGGACAGAGACGGAGTACTGGAAGCACGTCAACAACTGCATCCTCAACCACAACTCTGCCTCTGACACCAAGTCGTAGTGGGCTCTAAGCCTTGCATAGCCTGGGCAATTTTTCAGATTGATAAGGATGACCCAACTCGTGTTATCTGTAATATTTGTCACCAAAAGCTAAGTAGAGGCCAAAAAATCCACAGTTTGAGTACTTCATGCATGAACCGTCACATGGATATGAAGCATAAGTTGCAGTGGGAAACTCACTGTGCTACAATACGGCCTAGCGAGCTGGGCCAGCCACCGTCTTCCCCATCTTGTGCATCTGCGGCCTCTTCATCCTCTGTGACTGGGGGGACAGCAGTCACACATGTTTTTGGATGCAGACCTGCCACCTATTTACCCGCAACAGCCAGTTTGATTGGCAGGTCGTCAGTTCATTTGGAAGTGGAAACACCTGCTGGTGTTGAGCGCTCTCTGACATTGAGAGCACCACATTTGGATCAAGACAACCTAACATGTCCGCCTGCATCTTCCTCACAGACCGGCAGTTTGCTGGGGACACCCTACTCAACCCCGTCTAAGCGCAACAGCCAGCCCTGGGTCCCTCAGATGTGCACAAGTAAAAGACCATTTCCTCCTAGCCATCACAAAGCTATGAGGTAGAATTTCACCATCTGCAAGCTGTTGGCTACAGAAATGCTGCCTTTCCGCCTGGTGGACACAGTGGATTTTCGAGACCTTATGTCCGTCGCAGTGCCCCAGTACCAGATGCCCATTCGGCACTACTTCTCAAAGAAAGGTGTGTCTGCGCTCCACCAGCATGTCGCACACAACATCACCACTTCTTTGAGAAACTCTGTGTGTGACAGGGTGCATTTCACCACAGACACTTGGACGAGTAGGCATGGACAGGGGCGTTACATGTTGCTGACTGGGCACTGGGTAACTATGGTGACAGCAGGACAAGGGGCTGCTGTCCAAGTCTTACTCTCCCCACGAGTTGTGCGTCAATCCTCTTTATCTCAAAGTTCCTCCACTGTTTCTGCCTCCTCAACCTCCTCTCGGCCCTCCACCTGCACCCAAAGCCTGTCTGGTAATGCCACCTGCTTTCTAACTGCACAGAAGGAATCCTTCACACCTCCTTACTATGCTGGCAGCAGGGCTCAACGGCATCAGTGTTTACTTTGAAATGTCTGGGAAATGTGAGTCACACAGCTGAGGTGTTGTGGTCAGCTCTGGAGACCCAGTTTCATGAATGGCTGTCTCCACTGGACCTGCAACCAGGGAAGGCCGTGTGCGACAATGCTGCAAACTTGGGTGCGGCCCTTCGCCGGGGCAATGTCACACACGTGCCTTGTATGGCTCACGTGTTAAACCTGGTTGTCCAGCAATTTTTAGCCCACTATCCCGGACTAGATGGCCTTCTGCCGAGGGCACGCTCGCTGTATGCTCACTTCCGCCGTTCGCATACCGCAGCTCAACGACTTACATCTCTACAGAAGTCGTTGGGCCTGCCAGTTCACCGGCTAAAATGCGATGTGCCGACACGGTGGAATTCAACTCTGCACATGTTGCAGCGACTGTGGCAGCACCGACAAGCCCTGGTGCAATACATTCTGACGTATAGCCTGGGCCAACGAGATCCAGAGGTGGGGCAAATCACGCTGCATGAGTGGTCTCAGATCAGGGACCTATGAAGTTGATGTGCCCCCTGGGCCGTGGTGTTCCCGGAGCCGGGCCGGTAGACTCTGGGGGTTGTAGTCACTGTGTTGGTGACCCGGTCCATGACCCAGGGCGGTCAATCTAAGGGTAATTTGTATATATGGGTTTTATAATGTCCGACTATGCCACCTGTGGAGTGCGGCCAAAGGGGCCGCCGCTGCGGAACAGTCCTCTGAGGCTGGTGATTTTGCAGCAATGGTATTATTACTCCCCACAGGAAGAGTGTAGCTTCAGGGCAGTGTGGGTGGATGATGGTGGTTGTAGTGCAGGGAGTCAGTAATGAACACAGAGTCCGTGTGATGCAGTCCCAAGATCTTTACTCACAGTTGTTGCAGTCCAGATTACAGGTACTTCTATCCGTTATCCTCGGGCCTTGGCGGGCGACATGTGTTCCGTCCCCTGGGTCCTATGTGGGTACCTTCTTAGTGAGACTAGTGTGGACTTTGGCCTGCAGTACATGAAATGCTGCAGCCTCTGGTTTCTAGTTGAGCCTTGCTGTTTCTCCGCTAGTTGAGGGACCAGTTCCCCTTATCTGGCCTGACCCCTCTACCTCCTGGTAGCAGCGGGCGTACGGGTGGCCTTCTGCACGGCCCGTACCCCTAGGGTCCCTTCGGTTCCTGGAGCCTTCCTTCTCCCACTCCTCTCTTCTCTCCTTCAGTCCTGGGCCTCCCAGGCTAGGCCCGCCTCCGGAGCAGAGCTCATGCAGAGCCTCTGCTCCTGTCACTTCTCCTCCTCTGACTGGCTTGCTCTTTCTAATATGGCTTCCTATTTATACTCTCCCTGTCATGTGCTCCCCTAAGCTGCTCCCCTAAGCACCCACTACATAGGACCCTCCCGCCAGCTAGGGACCTGGGACTGTGTTCTCCCTTAGGAGCAATCTTGCCCTACCTCCACTGCGGGTATGTGTTGGATGCAGGTGTTAGGGTCCCGAGCCATACTCCTTCCTTACCTGAGGGTGAGATACCACACCTCTGGGTGAGATGCAGTAACTCTGGGGCGACTGAACCCTCAGGGGCGCCACACACCCTTCTGCACAGTTTTGAAATGGCGACGAAGATGTTTATTGCTGACGACGATGCCATTATCAGCATGAATATTCTGGTGATTTACATGCTGGAGCACACATTAAACAAAATTCAGAGTCAGGTGGTGGGACAAGAGGAGGTGGAGGAAGTAGAGGAGGAGTCATATGTGGAAGGGCTAACATCTCCAAGGTCCAGACGGTCGGCAGCACCAAGGCGGCAGGCATGGGAGGGTGGGGGAGAGTGATTAACCAGGGCGCATGGTAGCAGCCAAACTGTTGAGGAAGGTGCAGGAGCCGAGGAAGAAGTGGAGGACGAACTGGTGATGGGCATGTAAGACCCATCAGATGAGGGAGACCTTGATCACATTTCTGTTGTGCGAGGTTGGGGGGAGAAGTAAGAGGAAGGAAGCATGATTCTTACCACGCTACCAACACAACAAGGACTTGGTCCTCCTGGATGCGCAAGACACATGAGTGCCTTCTTGCTGCACTACCTGCAACATGACCCTCGGATTGTCAGAATTCGAAGTAATCCCGACTACTGGGTTGCTACACTCTTAGATCCTCGGTACAAAAGTAAATTTGCCGAAATAATTCCTGCCATAGAAAGGGATTCACGCATGCAGGAGTATCTGCAGACGCTGTTGCAGAATCTTACATGTGCTTTTCCACAAAACACCAGTGGTGCACGAAGTGAATCTCACAGTTCTAACTTGCAAACCATGTGACTGTCGAGTCTTCTTCACTCAAACCGTAACAGTAACACAGTATCTGCTGGTAACAGCAATTTTGTGGAATCGTTTCACCACTTTTTTAGACCATCCTTTGCAAGGCCACAGGAGACAAGAAGTCTGACACATAGTCAACGCCTAGAGAGGATGGTACAGGATTATCTCCAAGTGAACATCGAAGCCATGACTGTGTCACTAGACCCTTGCTCATTTTGGGATTCCAATCTGGAAAAATGGCCGGAGCTCACCACTCACGCCTTGGAGATCTTGTCATGCCCTGGAGCCAGCGTTCTCTCTGAACGTGTGTTCAGCTCTGCTGGTGGTGTGCTGACAGATAAGCGCACGCGGCTGTCCACTGAGAATATAGACTGACTCACGTTCATAAAGATGAACAAGTCATGGATTTGCAAGGACTTTTCTACCCCTGTGTCATCCTGGGGAGACTAAAAGCTTGAGGATTTGGTAAAATCACCTCACCAACCGTTTTAAGCAACTGTAGGGCAATTGATGCCACTTAACCCTAGAATGCATGACCATAAAAATCTACACTTTCACATATCTGGGGCCTTTTAGGCCCGTGTGCAAATAACATGGAATAACTCAAACTCAAATGACAAACAACTATATACATGAAGAATACCTAGAGTTTCAAAATTCTAACTAAAGTAATCTTGCAGAAAAGAGAAAACAATTAACAGGGCGGGCCTGCGAGGCCCCAGGTATGCGTTCTAGGGTTAAGTGGTGTCTGTGCCACAATTTTGGGAAAAAATGGAGACTCTTTTTGGAGTCCCCTTGCTGTGTCTTACGTGACGTTGGCATCGTCAATTTCAGGTGGGTTGGGTCGCCCCCCGCCCCCCCCCCCCTTTTAACTGTAAGAAACTACATACACTATGGCTTGGGGTAACACAGATGGTTGAGTCTGAAGAGCTGTTTACTCAGAGGTCTGCTCCAAAGCTTCAGTGTCTGCTAGTCAGCGTAGAATTTTTTACTGCATCTAGCCTAGGCAATACTTTGGGCGTAGTAGCCCAGCTGCGAAGCAAGCTGCACTGCCTGTGTATCTAATAAGAATTTTTAAATGCATATAGCCTAGGCAGACTGTGGGGACCCCCAACCAAACCCTGATGCTCAGCCCCCCTACCGCCCCCCTTTCCTTGACCATACAATAATGTAACTCTTACAACTGGATGGGTGAGGATCGGTCACAGCTTTATTAACTCTTTATACTCATTCCATTAGAAAGGCATTTTATTTCTAAAATAATTCAGCTTGTTGCAGCATGCCCTGGGTCTCCACTCCGGCAAGTTGGCCAACAAGTGTAACTCTCCAACATGTCCTTTCTATTTCCAGGCCACGGAGGATCCTGCGTACTCGTATGCTGGACTCTGACCCCCACCCATCACTCTTAACGCTTGTTCCACTCCGACCTGGAGTCCTGACAGGAATATGTCCAGTCCAATATCCATTAAGTGAACACCGTCGGGCCGTATGAGGCCTGCTTTATCTCCTTCCAGTTTTCGGTGTCGTATCACTACACCGCCTCTGTTCTAAATTTTGCCATCCGAATATTTATTACCCGCCTTGTCCGTTCGATGGCCGTGATGTCTCGCGCACCTTGCCATACCGCTATCGGCACAATCTCTGACCATACTATAGTTAGTTTTTTGAAAAATTCTCTGAAGCGCTCAGTGTCTAGTTTAATTAGTGCCATTAGTTATGCGCTCTTGTGATGACCTAGGTTGTTTCCCCCGGCCTGTATAACTAAGATGACCAGACCTCTTGCCTCTCTCCCTACCTTGATTACCTCCATTAGTACCTGTGGCCATAGCAGGCCTCTAATACCTCTCCAGTTGAAATATGTGTTATGAAACTCTAATTTCCTCCCGCCTGGGTGGACTTTCGCCCTTTTTTCTGCCCAATATATATACGAGTGGCCTATCACCCACACTGTTCGCTTAGCGTCACCTGTAAAAGAAACAAACCACGTTAGGATAACAAGTCCGGTCTTATGTATCTCGCCAAACACGTGGATCGCCATCTCCCTATCCTCTGAACTTCCGTTTCTGACAGTCCTGCTCTTGCTGCTTCCGTGGTCGCGCCTATGCGGAATGAGTATGTCCCATAATCTTTGGGGTGGTTCCCTGCCGATGTTATGCGTATATTAAATAAAGCTTGGAACTGGTATCTTGATAATGGCGTTCCATCAATGTGTGATAGGAAGAAATTACTTTGTGATCTGATGGTTATATATGTTTTTACTATTGTTACCCGACTCAGTGTACCGTTTGTGGGTTGTAGAAGTACCCAAGTGCCCCTGCCCGCTGGAATAGTTTTCGATTGGCGTATGCGTAGACGTATTGCATTATTGGCTATGACTACGTCCTGGTGTAATAAGCCTCCACTGGTGGTAATTTTGGATTGAGGGACTAATTCGCTTATGCATAGCGCCCCGAAGAAGGCGATCGCAAATGCAGTAGACCGTAGTGTTGCTTCAAATTGTCATGTTAATGGTGTTAGGGATATGATGTGAGAAATCAGTTTTAGTGACACGGGACGGGACGTCTACACTCCTGACTTGGCTGACCCTTACCCACCCTTTTATGGATTGTCTGATGATGAATCTTTGTCACATCTCCCCAATTCAGTAGTTGGAAGTGAAATGCTACTCCGGTCAGACACCGCTGCGCTGACGCCCCTGATATGCCCCTCATCATTAGCTGGTGGAGAAGTTCTATGGTGACTTGTGATCTGGCTTGTTCACATTGGTCAATCCGTCTGCCTGCTACTAGTCGAGTCCACTCTTCCCATGCCTTACCGTATGCTTGCCACATCGACGGGGCAACTGACGCTCTGATTAATGGCATCAACTATTCGCCACTAGATCCCATAGGGAGGGTGGGCAACTGTTGCCCGATGGGTGGGCGTTGGGGAAGAGCTCTGTGAAAATCTGCCAATTGAATTGTGATAAAGCGTTAGCAGCAGCTTTAGACCCCTCAGCATCGTGGCTAGCGCGGACCCATATATTGTGTTTTAGGCACAGGAATGCTAGCCGGCGTTGTAGGCCTAGCACTGGGAGAGACGATGATGCCATCTTATTAATGCAGTGCGCTAGGCTGGTGTTTTTTGTTACGAAGCGTATATTTTTGTTAGCCAGGAGTGCGCCCCATGTTTCTATTGCTACCACTATTGGGAAGAAAAATTATTTTCAGGGCTAGATGCAGCTAAAAATTAATATTAATTTCAAAGCTGGTGGAGCTTGGTATAGATGGCCTAATACAATGAGTACCACACACTGCTACAAGCCCAAATATTTTTCCAGAGCTAGATGGAGAAAAAAATTATATTGAATTTGCAACCTGCTGGAGGTTAGTACAGATGGATTAATAGAACAAGTCACACACACTGCTACAAGCCGAAGCCCAAATATTTTTTCAGAGCTAGATGCAGATAAAAATTATTTTGAATTTGCAACCTGCTGGAGGTTAGTATAGATGAACTAATAGAACAAGTCCCACACACTGCTACAAGCTGAAGCCCAAATATTTTTTCAGAGCTGGATACAGATAAAAATTATTTGGAATTTGCAACCTGCTGGAGGTTAGTATAGATGGACTAATAGAACAAGTCCCACACACTGCTACAAGCCGAAATACTTTTTCAGAGCTAGATTCAGAAAAAAATGATATTGAATTTGCAACCTTCTGGAGGTTAGTATAGATGGACTAATAGAACAAGTCCCACACACTGCTACAAGCCGAAGCCCAAATATTTTTTCAGAGCTAGATGCAGATAAAAATTATTTTAATTTGCAATCTGCTAGAGGTTAGTATAGATGGACTAATAGAACAAGTCCCACACACTGCTACAAGCCGAAGCCCAAATATTTTTTCAGAGCTAGATGCAGATAAAAATTATTTTGAATTGCAACCTGCTGGAGGTTAGTATAGATGGACTAATAGAACAAGTCCCACACACTGCTACAAGCCGAAGCCCAAATATTTTTTCAGAGCTAGATGCAGATAAAAATTATTTTGAATTTGCAACCTGCTGGAGGTTAGTATAGATGGACTAATAGAACAAGTCCCACACACTGCTACAAGCCGAAGCCCAAATATTTTTTCAGAGCTAGATGCAGATAAAAATTATTTTGAATTTGCAACCTGGTGGAGGTTAGTATAGATGGACTAATAGAATGATGCTATGCCCAAAAGGTTTTACTTCAGTAGGTGCAGTAAAAAAATTTGTATTCTATACACAGGTGGAGTAGCTTGCAACACAGATAGGCTTCTCCACTGACTAACACACACTGCAAGAGGACAAAAAGGATTTGCTTTGCTAGATTTAGCCAAATGCTGTGAAAAAAACTTGCACAGCACTGGCACAGACCTGCCTGGCAAAAAGTGATAGGAACTGATGTAACCTAGCCCTGAAAAGGACTGCAATTACAATTAGTCTTTACTCCCAACCTATCTATTTAAGAGCACGGACCTGCCTGATAAAAGTGATAGGAACTGATGTAACCTAGCCCTGAAAAGGACTGCAATTACAATTAGTCTTTACTCCCAACCTATCTTTTTAAGAGCACAGACCTGCCTGATAAAAGTCGTAGGAAATGATGTAACCTAGTCCTTAAAAGGACTGCAATCACAACTATTCCCTACTCCCAAGCTATCTGTAGATTTTTGCGAAAATTGGCTTCAAATTAACAAAGTATAGCGCACACAGCAACAGCGGTGCCGTCTAACATGCAGCTGCAGCAGTGAGAAAATGGTGGCGACGGGGAAAATGGCTGGGTCTTATAGGGCAAGGACATGTGACATACACTGCCAATGACACATGTCCTTGCTTGTGTGAAAAAAAGCAGTTCGCTCCGTGTGTGCGCTGCTGATAGGCTGACAGATTGCACCTCCCCACTGTAAATGCGGGAAAGAGAAAAAAAAATGGAGATCTTCATTATTTGTGCAGAGATCCATCCCCTGCCCCTCCCCCCGCCCCGCTGTACACTCAAACTGCGTATTAACATTAATTTTCAGCATTACTGAGAAAAAATCCAGTTATGATTTTGGTGCACGAACAGTTATCGAACATAACCTCGAACAGCCGAATTTTTCTCAAATCGTTCGTGTTCGCCGAACGGCTCGAACAGCGCCCAAAACAGCTTGAATTTGAGATTGGCGAACAGTTCGAGTCGAACACCGCTCATCTCTAATGCTAACTTCTATCATCATCATCATCATGGTCCTCACCTTGGCACTCTCAACTCCCCTGATGGAGAAGCCAGGGCCCACCGGAGGAGTCTGGTTCTCTGGTGGGCTCGTCCAATGCTGCCCTAAAGCAGGCCGGGCTAAGAAAAGGCGGGATTTTCCAAGGAGAAATAGCGGCGGCTGGGGACCGTGTGTGGACACCCGGCCGCGGGGCGGCTGGGGACCGAGTATGGATACCCGGCGGCCCCCTGGCGGCTGGGGACCGAGTGTGGACACCCGGCGGCCCCCTGGCGGCTGGGGACTGAGTATGGATACCAGGCTGCCAACGCAGCCATGACGTGGTGGCCAGATTCCGCCTCCACATGCATAAAAGGCCCAATTTCAAGTGCAAGCAAGCAGTATGGTATTGCAGCCTGGGGGTGGGTGGGTGGCAGGCTGAATACTTGCGCTTGCATTGCAAGGAATGGGAGAGGTACAATTGAACACTGCCCTGGGACAAGGACTTGAACGGGGATAGTTGCAAGTCTGCAACGACAGGTGCACGGTGGGAGGCATCTTCGCATGTACCATGAACAGGGTTTGGCATGCACACACTACAGCGGAATAGGCTGTCCTTCCCACTAAATGCACCATGGAGGGCACAGGTAATGTTTTGGTATGCGCGCTTAATCTTACGTATAAGGCACACCGGGACAAATAGGGGCGGTTGAGTATTGAGTATGGATACCTCGCTGCCAAACCAGCCATGAGGTAGTGGCCAGCTTCGGCCTCCTCCAAACTAAAAGGCCCCATTTCAAGTGCAAGCTAGCAGTATGGCATTGCAGCCTAGGGGTGGGTGGGTGGCAGGCTGCACACTTACGCTTGCATTCCAAGAAAACAAAGCAGATGCTAACTTCTATCATCATCATCATGGTCATCACTTTGGCACTCACAACTCCCCTGATGGAGAAGCCAGGGCCCACCGGAGGAGTCTGGTTCTCTGGTGGGCTCGTCCAATGCTGCCCTAAAGCAGGCCGGGCTAAGAAAAGTGTGCGGGGGGATGTTCCAAGGAGAAATAGGGGCGGCTGGGGACCGGTTATGGACACCGGCCGCCTCCAGGCGACTGGGGACCGTGTGTGGACACCCGGCCGCGGGGCGGCTGGGGACTGAGTATGGACACCTGGCCGCCCCCTGGCGGCTGGGGACCGAGTGTGGACACCCGGCTGCCGGGCGGCTGGGGACTGAGTATGGACACCAGGCCGCCAATGCAGCCATGGTGTGGTGGCCAGATTCCGCCTCCACATGCCTAAAAGGCCCAATTTCAAGTGCAAGCAAGCAAGCAGTATGATATTGCAGCCTGGGGGTGGGTGGGTGGCAGGCTGCATACTTGCGCTTGCATTGCAAGGAATGGGTGATGTACAATTGAACACTGCCCTGGGACAAGAACTTGTACGGGGATAGTTACAAGTCTGCATCTTCTGATGCGGAAAGGATGACTTCTGATGGGCACACTTTTAGGCAGTGACCTGGGTGTCAGAGATGCTTCATGGGGTCTTCCCCATGCTGTTCCCATGTCTTTTCAGCACTGTATGCATGTGTCACACAGCCCATGGCCAGATAAGGTTGTAAAATATTAAAATTACATTTCCCGGTGAATGCATTTGACACGGTTGAAAGCAATACAAAAGTGCAAAAACGCATAAAAAATGCTACTTGTGAACATAGCCCAAGGTGTGGAGGAGTATTTTTTTGGGGGGGGTATTTATTTTACCTTATACACAAGTCTTTACCCTGGAAAGGAACTTCCTTAACATATTTCACAGGAAAGCAGTTTCAGTTTAGTTTTTAACGTTTTATTGTGAGCCCTTAAAAGTGGCTTAATACCTCTGACCACGTTGTTGACAGCAGTGACCTGGGGGTCAGAAATTCTTCCTGGGGCGATCCCCATGCTGTCCCCATGTCATTTTAGCACTGTCACTATCTTTTTGGGCACTTGTTAGGCTTTTAAAAGACTGCCGGGGGTGCCACCACAAAAATGCATGGGTCTCCCATAGACTAACATAGGGCTCATTGCTCGGGTCGAGCACCCAAGTTCACGGTGATCTCGGCCCGAGCTTCGAGCACCCGAACATTTTAGCTCAATACTAATAGCTAACACTAGAAAAGACAGAGAGATGATTCAAAAAAATCTAAACAAACTGTAACTGGTCAGCAACTAACAGAATAGTTTTTAACAAGGAGAAATGCAAAGTCCAACATCTGGGCAAGAAAAATGAAAAAAACATATACACAATGCGAGGAATAGGGCTAAGCAACAGCATGTGTGAAAAAGACTTGGGTATACTAATAGATCACAGACTGAACATGAGTCAAAAGTGTGATGCAGCAGTAAAAAGGGCAAAAACAATTCTGGGTTGCATTAACAGAAGCATACATTCTAGATCATGTGAAGTAATTATCTCCATCTACTCCTCTTTGGTAAGACCTTATCTGGAATACTGTGTCCAGTTCTGGGCACCACATCTTAAAAAAGACATGAAGAACCTGGAGCAAGTTCAGAGAAGACAGAGAAGAATCCGGCCGGCACTCAACAATAGATGCAGAAGAATTTAATTTTTTTTATTGTATAGCAAAATCCATGGTTTGCATTAACGTTTCGGCGCCACTCCTCCTGCACTGTTGTGCCTTGCACCACAGCGCATCTATCTCATGCCTTTTTGATTTTTTTCTTTTCCGATGTCCTGTTGTCTCCACGAATCTCTCCTGTACCGAGCAATTCTCTGTTCTGAAGAAGGCCAATGTAGGCCGAAACGTTAATGCAAACCAGGGATTTTGCTATATAATAAAAGATTTAAATTCTTTTGCATCAATTGTTGAGTGCCGGATTCTTCTTTGAGTTATTGGGAGTGGAATCCTATCCGTGCACCATTATAAGAGTGCCACGTAACCATTATTACTAAGTTCAGAGAAGAGCTATCAGAATGGTGATCGGTCTACAAGCAATGCCATTTGAGGAACGGTTAAAGGATCTGGGAATGTTTAGCTTGCAAAGGGAAGACTGAGAGGAGAATTAATAGCTGTCTACAAATATCTCAAGGGATGTCACAGTGTAGAGGGATCAGCTTTACTCACATTTGCTCATGGAAACACGAGAAGCAATGGGATGAAACTGAATGGGAGAAGATACAGATTAGAAAATAGAAAAAACTTTTTGACAGAAAGGGTGATTAACAAGTGGAACAGGCTGCCACGAGAGGTGATGAGTTCTCCTTCAATGGAAGTCTTCAAACAGAAGCAGGACAGACATCTGTCTGAGATAGTTTAGTGAATCCTGCACTGAGCAGGGGGTTGGACCAGATGACCCTGGTACACCATGGGTGCTGACTACAACTCCCATCATTGTCGCCTGGTTGCACTGATCTCAGGGAGACTAGGCGACAATAATGTGAGCTACACTCAGTACCTGGCACTCAGCACTCCGGCATTCAACAGTCCGGCACTAGAGCTATCGTGAGTCTCGGTGGCTTGAACTCAGGTAACATTTCATTCAATTCACCGGGTTTCCCGGAAGCTCCAAGGCCTGGAAAATGCATGGGAAACTTTGTGGGACATTTAGGGTATGTGTACACGATATGGAAATGGATGCGCTTTGGACGCAGCGTATTTTTTCTGCATCCAAAGTGCTGCGTCTGATCCCGCAGGTAAATCCACATGTGTTCATTGAGCATATGCAGAGGTACCGCATCCTATACATTGTATTGGGGAAATTTCTGTTGCGGAGACCAGCGTCTCCACAACAGAAATTGACATGCTGCGGCTCATAAGGCTGCGCCACAGGTGAGTTTACGTGGTGGCAAATAAAAGAACAGTGGCATGGAATTTGATAATTTTGAAGATCTATGCACATGATCTTTATTTTTCCTATCAGATTTCATGTGCGTTTAAATTTGCAACATGTCAAATCTTTGTGTGTTTTTGACAGCGTTTTCCATAATGAATGCACTGCCAAAAATGCAGGGCAAAAATAAATGCAAAAATGCACAACAAATGCATCAAAAACGTGCGGAATTTATGCACTTTAATACTCATCTTGCGCACATACTCTAAATCAGCAGCATGTCAATTCTTTTTTTGACGTGTGTTTTTGACAGGACAAAAACACACAAAAAACACATCGAAAATGCTCCAAAAATGCGCAGAATTTCGACAGCACTTTTGCTGCCAAGAGGTGCAGAAACGCTGCAGAAATTTCTGCACCTAAATACTCATCATGCGCACCTACCGCTATGTGCGCACATTGAATATTTGATTGCAAAAATTTCTGCAAAGTTTCTGCATCTCTTGGTAGCAAAAACTCTGTGGAAAAAACATATGTTATTGCCACATTTTTGGTGCATTTTTGCATCCATTTTTTAAGCGTTTTTGTACAGCAATGAATGCTTTTAGGAGCTAAATAAGGATATTTGAAAAAATAAACGTGGGACATCGCTTTAACCCTTGGATTACTGTCGGCCCTGGGGTGAGTATATTGGGTTAATTTAAATGATTAAAGAATGAGTCTGTTTTATTCTCTGTGTGTTTATTTATACTCTTTAGTTACAGGTTTAGTAATGAGGGTGTCTGGCTGACACCTCTTCAATACTAAAGATGGAGCTTAGTGTTAGCAACACCTGATTCCATTATCCCTAATCCCATTACTCCTAATGCTGCACTTGTTTTGGCAGTACATTTGGATACTCTTGATGCAGATACATGCGCATGTAATTCGGATACTCCACATGTAATGACATTTCAATCAGTCAAAATCTGCAGAGACTAGCATTTCCGCTACAGAAATTGACATGCTGCGGGTGAGTTTATGAAATAAAATTAAAAATTAAAAAAAAAAATGCGTGGGCTCCAGCAGAGAGAAAGCCTACCACTGATGACTTCTATTACTAGCCGGAGAAGGGGCCATTAGCCAAAAATGTTCCCTGGCTATTAAAAACAGCCAACAGCTGTTGGCTTAGCATTTACTGGCTAGGTTACAGGAGGCCCCAGAAAAAATTGAGGTAAGGTCCCCCTATAAAAGCTAACCAGCAAAGGCTAAACAGACAGCTGTGAACTAATATTAATAGTCACGGAAGGGGGCATGGATACTGGCCCCTCCGATACTAATATTATGAGCTCTCAGTGGCCACAGAAATGGTGCATCTATAAGAAGCGCCAAATCTGGTGCTTAGCCTTGCTCTTAACACTTGCCCTGTTGCAGTGGCAAAAAAGTGGTATAATAGTGTTGGGGTTCATGTCAGCCTTGTATTGGCAGCTGACATGAAGCCCAGGTTAATAATTGAGAGGCATCTATAAGATGCTCCTATTACCAACCCAAATCCTTTATTTGAAATAAAAATCCTCACAGTTTTAATCATTTATTTAAAACTAAAAAATACAGTATACTCACCTAACGCCTAATCTTCTGAAGCCATTGTCACCTGTAAAAAAACAAAAAAAAACAACCATATCCCTCACTTGTCCGACATGATGACATAATCCACAATGTCCCACGAAGATCTGAGCTACTTCTAAAGCAGTCACATCAGCAGTCACTAGAGGACAGAGCAGGCTATACACTAACACAGGAGTGTAATCACTCCTGTGTCAGTGAATAGCACTGAGCTGCCAGGACAGAGGTCACATGAGTTTATCAGATGATGAGCTCTGGTGACCTCACTTACTGCACCACCGCTGTGCAGTAATGCAGATTGGCAGTATGAGTTTGAGCGTGTTCTTGGGGTCAGACAGGTCTGGCGCCATCTACAGTATTTCGTTAAGTGGAAAGATTATGGTCCTGAAGATAAATCCTGGGTTGATTTGCAGGATCTTCATCCAGATCGCTTGGTAAGGGATTTCCATCTGTGACGTCAGATGGTGGGGGCTTCTGAGGATCCCGTGAACCCTCCTGCTAAGGGTTTTTTTGTCATGGCTCAGTTTAGGGATTTGATCCAGTGACCTCTGCCTCTGTGGTCAGTTCTCCTGTGTGCTGAGCTATTGCCCTTTTCTTTCCTGTCCTTATGCTGATGGTTCCTATTGCGTTTATTTTTCTTTCTGGGTTTGCTGCTCTTCAAGTGTTTATTATTGGTCCATTTTGGCTGCCCTATCATATTATGGGTTGGGCTATATTTATTCTCCCTTCACTACTCTTCTTTGCTGGCTATACCTCTAAGTGGACTAGTGCTCCAGCTCTTCAGTGAAGAGAGCTTTTCTCCTAACACTGTGTGTATTTCTGCTGTGTGTTCATTTGTCTGCCTTTCTAGCACCTTTCCTTTCTGCTCTGTTAGGTTGGAGGGAGATTATTCTTGTTTTATTTATCTTCTAATAAGTTCTCCTTATTTCCCCTTTGTGCATGTGATTTAGGTTTCCTCACCCTGGGCACATTTTCCCTTTCCTGGTTAACTGTGCACAGCAGCCTCCCCTCTGCTTTCTCAGAAGGTACGAGAAACCCCTCGACAGCTTTTTAAAGAGCCATTTCCGAGGTGGTGTGTTTAGTTGTGCAGCTAGAAATTGTTGTGTTTGTACAGGGACCAGTAGGGTATGGATTCGGCTTCTCTATGTTGTAGGTATTATTCCTGTTACCATGTATGAATGAGTTATATGCATAACACATACCATCTGGATTGTACTACATTTTGTGAATTCCCCAAAAGGACAATATGTTGGATTGGGCCCCTGTGCAGATCTTGATGTAAAGGGCAAATATGTTCTCAAACATTTGATGGGCTTCCATGACTATAACTTTTTTTTTACTGTCTCTGCGTCTCCTTCATTTTTGTGAAACTAATTTTTAGATCCCTATGCAGAATTGGGCCCTTACCCAGTACTAGTAATGTAAAAGACTGGTATAATGTTATTTTTCATCACTAACTCACATGGTAAGAGTGGGATCGAATTACGAATCAAACCCTGACAATATGTTTTCTGTAGTCTGGACACAATGTTAGGCGAGAAAGTAACATACAATGTTGATAAGACACACAGTGTAAGTGACACAAGAATGGATGGCCGTCATCAAGTCCGGGACCCTGTGTACATTGTTTATAAAATGCATGGTCAACCAGTTTAACATGCATTTTCTATGAAGCTAGATAGACTCTTGTTCAATAGGTATACAGGGTCAGCATAACTTAAAATTGTACTAGAGATACACATAGACTATGTAAACTTTCAATTTCACAGAAAGGCATTTCTTTTTCTGTTGTATACTACATAAATTAGAAAAAAAATGTGGCATTGTGCAGACATTGCTTCAAAAGGGGCAATAACTCTATTATACGTTGTTACAAAGAGCACCACAAAGTGGCTACAGTTTAGGGTCACACTAAGCCCTTACGATTCTGCACTATAGTCAAAATTTTAGGCTCTGTTGTGTCCACAAGGTCTAAGGTGTGTAAGGATAAACTGCTTCAATACCCTAAAATGCTTCAAATGATGTTTACATTGAGGACATTTTCATTGGATTGTACATTATCCATACCTTACCTTATCTTGTGTTATGTCAAAATTGGTACCTTACATTTAATAAAACAGTTTTGATCTACTCACAAACATACAGAGACAGGTAATTAGCTGACTTTTTTATTCATTGACTTGTGGCGGTGGGGATGTCTTCACATTTTATTACCTCTATGCCACTGTTCTTTAATGTGTTGGAGGAAGTACTAACAAGCACTTTCATTTATTGCATTTGGCATTTACTAGTGCAAAGGAACCAAATTAGATTGCTACAGGCATCTATAGTCAAGTTGTAAGCTTGGTGATAATTCATGTGCATAATAAAATACAGTATATGAACACCAAGAAGACACAGAGGTAGGAATGATAAACAGTTCAGGATTTTCAGCAGTATATGTGTAAGTCCAGAGAAGAGTTTGTTACAAGAGACTAAAGCTTAATCAGAAGACAAATTAAAAGCTACTATATACTCTGATGATGCAGTATTTATTGTGTAATCAAGTACAGAGATATTTTATTCATGCTTACAGCCTTAAGGTTACCAGAGTTCACAGCCACTGGGTATCTTGGCAGCTGTGAGACCCGGAAAACTTAAGGGAGACTTTAAAGGAGACTTTAAAGCTACTGGAGTTCCCAGCTTTTGGGACACTTGGAGGCTGAGAATTCTGGTAGGGATGTGGATTGACTTTCACTGTTCCTGACCCTGAAGACAACAAATGCACTATGTGAATACTGTTATGTGGTTTAATATGTAATAGTAATGTGCGTCTTATGTAGTGTATTATGGCAATATACAGCATGTGAAGTAATGTAGGATAAGTTTAGGGTTAGCATTGAGATAGCATAAGTACGGTTTATGCCGTAAGTGGTTTAGCAACAGCATTGTCTATAAGATAGGATGTAGTTAATGACAGAACTAGCCCAGTGGGAAGGCACTAGTGTTAATAAAAGGGGAGAGGGGCACTTCCAGGAAGTGGTGGAGAGTGAGTAGAGAAGTGTTACAGTTGTGCTCAAAATTTAACATACCCTGGCAGAATTTTTCCTTTCTTGGCCTTGTTTCAGAGAATATGAATGATAACAAAAAAACTTTTTCTCCACTCATGGTTATTGGTTGGGTAAAGCCATTTATTGTTTTTTTTGTTGTCTTTTTAAAATCTTAATGACAACCAAAAACATCCAAATAACCCTGATCAAAAGTTCACATACCCTGGTGATTTTGGCCTGATAACATGCAGCAGCTCCTAAGGCTGGAAGCTTAGAGGCAGCGGAGTCCTGCGGCCTACAAGTGAGTGTGATGCACCCCACACCCTACAGCACACTGGGATTGGCACACCCCTTGTCTGTAAAGTGCCAGAGCAAAATCGGACAGCAAATCAGTCATGACTACCGCACTGTAGCACTTTACATTTGGCATTGTTGGCAGGATTGATCCATGCATCAAGAAAACTTCACAGATGCAGGGAAGTATCCAGTGAAAACAAAGATGGTACTGACGACAAGATGGCGGTGAGTGGCGCGAAATGGCTAGTTGGACACCTCCACCGTAGGCATACAAGAAGAGAAACCGTGCAAAAACCTGTCCCGCCTACTAAGTGGCTTGTGCAGAGAGGCCAGCACGTGGTGAGCAGTACGTTCCCCCAATGGGCACGACGAAAGAAAAAGAAACCACACCCGTCACAGCAAATAAATGGAGAACGGGCATAGACTGCCAGAAAACAGGCAAGTGAGCTGGAAGTAATTCCACCAAGTAAGAGGAGGAGCCATGGAAAAGTTCACTCCCGAAACAGCTGGCCAGTGCCATTGTTCGTGAGCAGACAGAGAGAAAAGTGACTATGGAGAGATTTCATAACGCGACACTCCATGGTGGGCCCGGATGGGCTAAATGGCAGCAAAGGATGAGGGATCAGGAGATGCGGTCTCTGCTGGATCTGACCGAGCTTGTTAAAATAAAAACATCACCAGGAACCAGACCTCAAGGCCGAAGTTTCCAGGCCGGTCCACAAGCCCAAGCCTTACCACTGGGAAGAAGCGGCCATGTCAGTAAGGCCGAAGCCCTGTGGCCAAGCAGCGTGGTTGAAGGCCATGGTGGCAGCGAAGCCTGTAAGTACACCCCAATCCCCTAACAAGGCCCTGGTTTTGAAAGCAACCCCTACTCCCCTACCACGCATTTAGAGTGACATGTAAAAGTTTGGGCACCCATCGTCAAAATTACTGTTTAGCTGGAGTTTTGGAAGGGGCTCTTTGTGGGACATTTTTTTGGAAAATAAATTGGTGAAGGAAGGTGTTTTTTTTTTTCAAATAAAGGAAATAAAGGACTTTTCTGTGTGTGTTTGTGTGTTTATTGATTTTTATTAACAGGGTTAGTAATGGGGGTGTCTGACTAACACCTCTCCATTACTAACCCCAGAGCTTGGTGTCAGTGCCAGCTGCTAACATCAACCCCTAATCCCATTACCCCGATTGGCCCCGCACCAGGCAATTGGATTGAGCCAAGGCTAAGCGCCAGAATTGGCGCATCAAATATGATGCACCACTTCAGAGGCGGCTGCGGGCTTGTATTTTTAGGCTGGGGAGGGCCCAATAACCATGGGCCTCCCCAGCCTGATAATATAAGCCTGCAGCTGTCTGCTTTCCCTACACTGGTTATTAAAAATGTGGGGGAACACACACCTTTTTTTAATTTATTTATTCCTAGAAAGCTTCCGGATGTCTGCCAGCTATTTCTCTATCTCAAAGTATCTATCTAATCTATCTATCGCAAAAAAAGTTGGAAGCAGCACACCATATTGTGTAGAAAATATGCTATTTAATAGCCTTCCTCAAGCTCACACTTGGAGCCGAAACGTCGGCTTATGGGCTATTAAATAGCATTTTTCTACACAGTATGGTGCGCTGCTTCCAACTTTTTTTGCTATAATCAAGGACTGGTATGTGCATAGGAGGCTCTGCACCCAAACTGTTGGTGCTGCTTTTTTCCTTTTCTTTTTAATTATCTATCTATCTGTGGCATCCCGGTACCCGTTCTCCTACTGCTAAATGAGACAGTTGTAGTGTGGTAGTAGATTTGTTCCATTGGGGATATAATACGTTGCATTGTAAATTGTACTTTCTTGCATTGTAAATTGTACTTTCCTGCCATCTGCTGGCCAATGTGTGTATATGAAGTAATGATTATTCTCCTCACAACAAGTAGTGGCCATAGCAATGGCTGGGAGGAGTCTCCCAGCTCAGGGCTCTTACTCTGACTAGAACGCTGGTACAAACCAGTTGTGGGCGGTTCCTGCTACCTCAGGAAGATTGAGGAGAGACATTATTCTCTCAGAGAAGTGTTTTCAATGCCAGTCTACGCTGACAAGACATTTTTCCTCACATAATCTCCTTCAAAAAAAGAGTGAAATGTCTTCTAGTCAGGAGAGAGAAAGCTGTACATGGACTCTCCAGCTCTCTGGTTATCCTGATCGCTTCTAGCCAGGACCAAATCCACGTGACTGCCAAGCCATAGACCTTGCTTAAAACTACCCCCTCCGAGAGGGAACGGTGGGATAAAAACTGAGTATATCCACACTTCAGTGTGTTTTACACAAAGAGACAAACTGTGAAGGTCCCTCCATCAGTGCAATATTTATTGGACTGCGCATAGCATTTCCTGTACTAGCAAGTGAAGAATACTCTGCTTCAGCCGCCCTGAGAGCCCATAACAATGCTTGTCTCATGAGGAGAAAACCATTACTTTCATATGCACAATATACTGTGAACTTTACCTGGAAGAGAGACTGTACCCCATTACCTCCTTCAGTAAAATTGATATGTTTACAAGTTCACCTGCGTGTCTGGCTGCTTGAGATTGCACAAACATCACGGGCACTCCAAAACCTGCACCCAGACACCACCGCTACAGGAGTGCCCCCTGTGGGTCCTATACCATCCACAAGTGCGACCTACTGCTTTTGAAATTGTTGTGGACACAAGGGAAGTGTTGAGGGGTCCAGCGACCCACTTCAGCTACTGTGACATCATTATATGCTGCCAGAGACACTACACACCGCAGCTGGCCCTTCTGCAACATCTGGTGCCTCCCCAGTGGCCCACCACATATCTATCTATATATCCCTCTATCTCTTTTACTAAGTCTTTTTTCCTTTTTTTCAACTAGCTTTAAACAGCATTCATTGCTGTACAAAAACACATGTAAAAAATGCAACGTGTACATAGAACCGGGAGACTTTTAGGTTACTGGAGTCCCTAGCTGCTGGGACTCCTGGAAGCCGTGAACTAAGATTACCAGAGTTCACAGCCTCCTGGTGTTTCAGGAGCCCACAATGCATGGGACAACATATTCTTTTCAACAAGTAAACTTTTACTAAGCAGTGCAAGTTCATCAGATTGTGACAGATGGGATAGGGTACAGCAATTCACATTTTCTTCCTCCTTAGCATAGCTCCTCTTCAGTCCTGTCGCTAGCTCGTCCTGGGCTATCCCCAAGTTCACTGATTCTGTCAGTGTCAGGGATTTCTCGTCCACCTTGATAGCCTGTCCCAGGTGCACTATCACCTTCCAACTATGCAGGTCCCTGTCCATCTTCCACTAAACACCAGAGGACATGACGTGTCCGGATGCCCCTGTGCCAGACCTTAGGCTCCAGATGTGATGGAAGCGACCACTCGGGATCCCAGTAATACCTCCCACTGCCTGTAAAAAGCAAACATGCTGCCCCGAGCAAACCACCGCACCTGAACTTGACCTTTAGACATTTACTTAGCACTTCACTGTCTCTCTCTGAACTCACACTATCAGGAAGTGACCCCCTTTTTAGGAATCCTAGTATCCTTCCACTGTGCTTGTTCTATCATTAACCCTAGAACGCATGACCATAAAAATCTACACTTTCACATACCTGGGGCCTTTTAGGCCTGTGTGCAAATAACATGGAATGACTCAAACAAAAATGACAAACAACTATATACCTGAGGAATACCTAGAGTTTCAAAATTCTAACTAAAGCAATCTTGCTGAAAATAGAAAACAATTAACAGGGCGGGCCTGCGACGCCCCAGGTATGCGTTCTAGGGTTAACCATTTCCTTATCTCATATGTTATTACTAAACCACTTACTGTATAAGCTGTACTTACGCTATCCTAATCTTATCCTATATTATACTCTACTCACATTATGTATTAACTCTTCACATGCTGTACATCACCATAATACATTACATAAGACATACATCACTTTTACATATAAAACTGCACAACAGTATTCACATGATACGTCTGTTGTCTTTAGGGATAGGAACATAACAAGACAGGCCACATCCCTACATTCCTCCCCACTTTAAACATGGTCATCATCGACCATTCTGGAACCTGAAAGACAGCACACAGCATATAACATTCACATAAAGCACCTAAAACCGTTAGTCTTCTCTCTTCTGGGGTATAAAGTGTCTATTGCTGGTGAGTGCACTAACCCCAAAAATTAGAGAGCACAAGTTCTTGGGCCCATAGGCCAACGTAACAACTGTCAATAGTCCTTGGGCCATACCATGTTCTTCTGAATTCGAGTTTTAGAAAAAGAATGGCCCTTAGACCCACACATCAACAGCTCCAGCAGTCGAGGAGCACAGTCCATACAGTCCTGACCCGGCTCGAATCTTTGGGTCGTCCGCTTCCTCCCCTCCCCCTTTTGTGAACAAAAGTCACTTCAGGTTACACAGTCCATTAAAGCTGAAAGAGTTTGAGACCCTTAGTGGTACACAGTCACTTAATACAGCAGGGGGATACGCAACCGTGCCTAAAAACAAATGGGATAGGGGAAAAATATAACTCTTCAGCCCTCCTGGTCAACATCTGGGGGTTCCCGGTTAATTCTTGGCCTCCTGCCTTCTGAAACGCGAAACTGTTCCTTCTATGGTTCCGTTTTGGTACAACCGGCACAACTGAACCTCTTGGGCCTCATCTTTCCTTATGGCCACAATTTTTGATACTGAGGCTGCCTTACAGCAGGGTTTACCTTACTCCAACCTGTCTGACACAGGTAGTTAAATGGGTGGGCCATGACAGACAATTATGGTGGCCAGCGCACTGGTCTTCCCTGTCAGTGCCGGACTTCTGGTACTGGTGGTGGAGGGCAAGCTGGTGGACCCTGATTCCCCACTGTTCGGGTCCACTCAGTAGTGCCAGAAAGTGTGTGACTGGGAGGCATTGGAGTCCTGGTTATTGGCTATACCGGTCACAGCTGAGCGGCCACCTGGGGATTCACTTTTTCCGGCCGTATAGCCCAGTGGCTTTCCTCCCCTGGAGGGATTACAGTCACTGCGAAGGTGTACCACCCTCCCGGTCCATCTTTTTTAATGAAACATTGGTGGTCTCCCAGCCACAGCGTATGGGGCCCATATGGCACTGACCCGACGTTTACTTTTTTCCCTGGGACTACCTCTTGGTCTTGGATAAATCTATAACATTTTGCAGAATCGTAGTGCCACATGACTCCCTGTGTCATTCAGTGGCCGACTTCGCCACCTCCGCGGATCTGCAATTGGGCCTATAACCACTTTTCCAGCTCCCTCTTCCCGTGGATCACCTATCAGGCCTTTTCGGGGTCTGAGACTGGGGTTTCCTTCATGTACAGTGGCATGTAAAGGTTTTGGCACCCCTGGTCAAAGTTACTGGTTTTGTGAACTGTTAGGCAAGTTGAAGATGTAGTGATCTCTAAAAGACCTAAAGTTAAAGATGACACATCTCCTTTGTATTTTAAGCAAAAATATATATATTGTCATTTTTTACATTTTAAAAATTAGCTTCTCTATATGAAGTATGATTCCCCCAACGCTTTTCTATATAAAGTGTGATGCCCCCAGTGCTGCCTATACACTGTATGTGTCATGGGTGTGTCAGGTGTAATAGACAGTCGCTCTGGATCTGTCTGTAGAAGGTCACTGCACTTGGCATTACAGACCCCTTCTTAATCCTTCTTCCTTTAGGACCCAGCGGCAAACTCCCTCCTACTGCTCATTGACACACCCTTGCTTTGGAGTTAAAAACGCTCAGTTTGCTCCAGGGAATCGCCGTTGATGTTTCTTCTCTGGTGCCCTTGGAGGACAGTTGGCGTTACTCCTCCGGTGTAAGGGACATTTTATTGGTGACTGTCCCTTGATTCCTAAGCAAAAGGCAATCTGATTAACCCTTGGTAGTCTGGAGTTGGATAATCAAGGGGTGCGTTTATCATCAACCTGCAGTTCTCGGTTTGTCCTGACAGCAGAGGTGGTACTAGAGAGCAAGACTGAGAAAATGTCTGTGTTTGTTGACAGTGGAGCTGGAGTCAGCATGGTTGATGCTGAGTTTGTGAGAACTCATGGTCTTGCTTGCTGTACTTTAGCTAAGCCCATTCCCATCTTCGCCATCGACTCAGCACCACGTGCACAAAAAGCTCTAACTCAGATTGTATATAATGTAAGACTGAGGGTGGGCTCGGTTTAATGTGAGATAATCCCTTGCTATGTCCTTCCAGCTCCAATTGTACTGGGTCTACCCTAGTTGGTGAAACATAATCCGTTGGTGGATTGGCAATCCAGAGAGATCATTGAGTGGGGAGATTACTGCAATGAGAACTGTTTAAACATTTCCCTTTCTACAGTTTCTGCTGAGACCTCACCTGCGTTGTTTTGAGGATGTTTTTTCTGAGAGGAGGTGTCAGGATTTGCCTCCTCATTGTGCATATGACTGTCCTATTAACCTGACTCCCGGAGCTAAACTACGAAAGTCCAGACTGCATAATCTTTATGGCCCTGTGAGACAAGCCATGAAGGATTTCATTGTGGAAAGTCTTGAGAAGGGACATATCAGACCCTCATCTTCGCCCGTGGCTGCAGGGTTCTTCTTCGTGAAGAAAAAAGATGGCAGTCTACATCCCTGTTTTAGATTTCCTGGAATTAAATCAAATTACCATCCGAGATCCATACCCTCTTCCTCTGATTCCAGATTTGTTCAGCCAGGCTGTGGGAGCTAAGGTGTTCTCCAAGTTGGATTTAAGAGAAGCCTACAATCTGGTTAGAATCAGAGAGGGGGGTGAATGGAAAACATCGTTCAATACCCCTGAAGGGCATTTTGAGAATCTGGTAATGCCTTTCGGTTTGACCAATGCACCTGCGGTGTTCCAACATTTCATTAATTATATTTTCCATCATTTGGTGTGCAGGTTTGTGGTGGTCTATCTGGATGATATTTTGGTTTACTCACCTGATTTTGAGACACATTGGGGGCATGTTAAACAGGTGCTTCAGATATTAAGGGATAACGAACTATATGCCAAACTAGAAAAGTGTGTTTTCGCCATTGAGAAGGTGCAGTTTTTGGGGTACCTGCTGTCATCATTTCAGCGACAACAGCGTCAGCGTTTTCTGGACTTTACTAATTTTTACCAGAAATGTATCCAAAATTGTTTGGTAATTGTGAAACTCCTCACTGACATGACAAGGAAGGGGTCTGATCTTTCTAAATGGTTGGATGACACCCTGCAGGCTTTTTCCTCCCTAAAGAGCTGTTTTGACACTGCACCAATACTCAGACAACCCGATGTTTTCCAATCCTTTATTGTGAAAGTTGATGCATCGGAGGTGGGTATTGGGGCTGTGTTGTCTCAGGGTCTGTCCCCTGATAAATGGCGTCCATGCGCTTTCTTTTCTAAGAAATTATCTTCGGCTTGTGACTATTAAATTGGTGTTCGAAGAATGGCGACATTGGTTGGAGGGGGCTGCCATCCTATTACTCTTATCAAAGACCATAAGAACCTGTCATATCTTCAATAAACGTCTCAACCCTATGCAAACTAGATGGTCTCGGCTTTTTACTAGGTTCAATTTTGTTGTCCCTTTCCGTCCAGCGGTCAAAAACATCAAGGCTGATGCTTTGTCCCGGAGCTTCCCTGGTGGTGGTGACCATGAGAACCCTGCACTAGACTGTGAGTTCAGTGGAGGAGGGGTGGAGGCAGCAGCACACAGACACACTGCATGGAGCAGACCAGTACAGGAGTCATCACTTCTGCTGTGTTCCCACTTCTTATCAGCTGGCTGCTGATTACACTTCTTGCTCCACTGTTTACAGAGCAGGACAGGGTGATAAGATTCAGAGTCTCCGCCCTGCGCTGGGGAGAGATAGCAGCTCTTACAGCACATAACTCACTTTCCTTGATGCTAGGCATTATGGGAGATTGACATCAGCAGAGCAGGGCAGTGTGGGGATTTCCCTGGCTGAGGCTGGAGATGACTTCAACTGAAGTAATCTCATCTGACTGAGAGGCTCGTGCCACTAAGATGAGTTTTTCTCAGATTGGTATATGTTTTGAATATCAGCTTTTTTTGTGAAATCATTAATAATACTACATCAGCTTTTAAAAAAAAATGATAACAATTTTACTGATAGGTTCACTTTAAGGCACCTCTACCTATTGGGAGATGCCTGAGCAATGTTGGTACTCTGCTCCCTGCCACTTGCTAATTGTCAAGTCCCCAGTTCATTAGTACCTGCCCGTATCTACTTGTTCTCATCCCGTTCCTTCATGTCCTTGCTTGTGACTTTGAGCTGTCCCTGCCTGCATCTGCCTTTGCCCACCTGTATAACACCTGGATCTGCCTGTATTTGCCTGTAGCCACCTGTATACCAGCTGTATTCACCTGTGCCTGCCTGTGCCCACCTGTATACCAGCCGCACCTGCCAGCATCAGCCAGTACCTGTCTGTTTACCATTCGTGTCAGCCAGCACCTGCCTGTGCCCACCTGTATACCAGCTGGACCCGCCTGTGCCCACCTCTATACCAGCCATACCCGCCTGCACCTGCCTGTGTCCACCTGTATGCTAGTTGTGGCCGCCAGCACCTGCCTGTTCTCACCTGTATACCAGCTGCACCTGCCTGCATCAGCCAGTACCTGCCCATATACCAGCCGTGTCCGCCAGCACCTCCCACTCCTGGGTTACTGCCGTGCCTGCCTGTACCATCTGAACTTTCCCTTCTTGGCCGTTCCATCCTCCTGTCCCTTGGGGTTCAGCTGCTGTGCATCCAATGTCAGTCTTGCTGTAGCACCTAGTCACACCCCTCCACATTCTCCTCGGATCATGGCACAGTGGTTACACCACTGCCATTACGGCCACACTGCAAGAATTGTTCAGGAAAGGTTGGAGGAATGTGACAAAGGATTAAAGGTGCAGACTTTACCTTTAAATCTTAATCTGATTGATCAAAAGTAGGGATGAGCAGACCCGTTGATGTTCAGGTTCATCCGGTTTGGTTGAACTTTAGTCCAAAGTTCAGAACTTGACCCTAACTTAACCCCGAATCCAAACCCAAGAGATGTAAATCGGAACCTGAGCTTTGATGCTGTAAAATGGCTGTATAATGATTGTAGTAAGGGCTAGGGGGCTGCAAAAGGAAGCAAATTGGGGATAATAGCAGGACAGTTGCCCTACAAATAAATGTGGATAGGAAAATGACTTAAAATAACATAGAATAAAAAAAAGCCAAAATAATAATATTGAACCAGGAGGTGGAGGTCTAAGTGGAGGAGGAGAAGGTAGTGGACATGGAGGTGGATGTTGCGTTGTAGTTGGAAAAGGCGGAAGAGGTACCCAACACTGTTTTGGTGTTGTGATTTTTTTATTTTTTGGGGGGCACTCTGAAAACAGACTCTGTGGGGGCACTCTGCATTCAGGCAGTGTAATAATCTGCTGGCCACTCTCTTTGTATACCGGCCATGTAATACCACTGAACCTCAAGCCCGGCCTGGTGGTGTGCGATAATGGGTCAAATCTCGAGCTGCTGCAGAAAGTGCAGGCTATCTGTGCACACTTTCAGCATTCTCACTCTGCTGCCGCTTGCCTGTCTCCACTGTAGCATCACTTCTGCCTTCCCACTCACCACCTCATATGCGACATACCAACAAGGTAGAACTCCACCTTGCATATGCTGGAGAGACTGTGCGAGCAGCAGCAGGCAGTAGTGGAGTTTCAGTTGCAGCACGCATGGATGAGTCTCTCTGACGAACAACACCACTTCAGTGGGCCTCCATGCTAGAAGTGTGTGATGTGTTGCACTGCTTCGAGTACTCCACCAACGCCATCATCAGCGTATCCTACTTCTGTGCCTGCTTGAAAAAATGCTTCAGGCGTTGATAGATGAGGTGGTGGCTTAGAAGGAAGAGGAGGAGAAACAGGGACCATTCACACCATTATCAGGAGAGTCTTCCACACAAGGCTCAGAGGATGGATTCCTGTACCAACAGCGGCCAGGTACCCAATTGTCCAGCAAGGGGACAGTTTTGGAGGATGATGATGGGGAGGAGGAACCATGATCACAGGATGGTGGCACTCAAAGCAGCTCATGGGCATCACTGTAGAGTGGCTGAGGGGATAGAAAGGACACAGACGATACACCTTCCACCAAGGACAGTTTTTTGTTACCTCTGGGCAGTCTGGTACACATGAGCGAATACATGCTGCTGTGCATGCTCAATGACCGCCAAGTTGCCTTGATTGTTACCAGTGACGATTACTATGTGGCTACCCTACTGGATCCCCACTACAAGGACTACGTGTCATCCTTACTTCCGTCACTGGAGTGTGATCATAAAATTAGGTAATACAAGTGCACGTTGGTAGACACACTACTGATGGAGTTTCCACCTGACAGCGGGGGCTCAGTTGAAGCACAAGGCAGAGGAGGAGAAGGAAGTCGCCAATGCATCTGAGACACCTGGCACCACCTTGGAAAGAAGGGTTAGCCTGACCGAAATGTGGAAAACCTTCCTCAGCATGCCACAACATCCAGCACCATCATTTGATATGGTCCGTATTAGCAGTTGGCAGCATTTCAACAACATGGTGGAAGAGTATGTAGCCACACGTCTCCAAATACTGGGAGATGGGTCTGCCCCATTATACCTCTGGGTCTCCAAATTGGAGACATGGCCTGAGCTTGCCCTTTATGCCATGGAGGTGCTGGACTGCCCTGCTGCAAGTAGACTGTTGGAACATGTGTTTAGCATGGCAGGGGTGCAATCACTGACAAGCGCATCTTCCTGTACACAGCCAAAGTGGGCAAGGTCAAATTCATTAAAATTAACCAGGCTTGGATCCCACAGGTCTTGTCGGTACCTTGAGCTAAATAGAAAAGTATACCAGCTGCACCCACCCATTGTTATTCTCCACCTCAGGTTGTTCATTCTTTTTGCCATTTCCAATGTTTTCTGGTCTCCCCAAATTAAAATAAAGAAACAAGGCTATTTTGCTGAGTACCCCCACAGGGTCTGTTTTGCAGAGTACACCCACACAAGCTTTTTGGCAGAGTACTCCCACAGAGATGGGGGCAAAGTACATACACAGAGGCCCAAACTCGAGCTGCATCCTGTTCCTACGCGAATCAGAGCAGAATGGCGGCACCACCCATGATCCGGCTGTTATACAGGCTGGGTCATGTGGTGTGCCAAATAATCATAGCCATGCCAATACATGGCATGGCTGTGATGCCTCTGGAAGTGCCCACAGCCAAAAAGCTTGTTGATTTGCTGCTCTGCAGCCTTTCAGCAAACTTTATTCTGCATCCAGACACCATCAATACAACGGACTTCTGGAAAAAGTAAGTGTTCAGAGTTCAGCACCCCTGTACAAACTCCAAACATTACAGTTCGGGTTTGCTCATCTCTACTTATTTCCATCAGATGATACTGACATTTGATGAGAAATAAAACAAGATGGGACAAAGAAAGAACTTGACTTGGACTCAAAGTTTTTTAGGATAATTTAAAAAAAGATTATGAATTGGATTGGATTGGAAAAAGATTAGAAGATGAGGCCCTCTCCCACGATTACCGCGTACACACGGATGGTACGGTGAAACTGCGAATGGTCATTAAATCAGTTAATTTTACCTTTTTTTGGGAATTACTGTCTACAGATCACCATAAACAACATGAATCTACCAATGAATGTATGGAAAGAAGCTGTCATGTTGTGGACTGTGGAAGAGATGTATGTGACCAGAAAGAACACTAATTTCCATTAGATGACACTCATATGAGACAACATAAAACAGAACAAAGTGGCAAAAAGCAAGAACTTGACTGAAATGAAACTAAAGCTGTTGATGTCGCTAGTGATTCACTGTATTACAAGTTCCCTGCACAAGGATGTATTAGGTCACTGTGCACCAAGCTGTATTTGGTCACTGTGCACCAAGCTGTATTATGAGTACTCTGCTCCCGACTGTATAAGGTCACTATGCACCAGGCTGTATTACGGGTACTCTGCTCCAGACTGTATTACGGGTACTCTGCTCCAGGCTGTGTTGGGGCACTCTGCACCAGGCTGTGTTGGGCACTCTGCACCAGGCTATTGGGGCACTCTGCACCAGGCTGTTGGGGCACTCTGCACCAGGCTGTTAGAATGATAGAGCATGCTACACCAGGCTGTTATGGCACTATATACCAGGCTGTTAGAGCACGCTACACTCTGCTGTTATGGCACTGTGCAGCAAGCTGTTAGGGCACACTGCACCAGGCTGTTATGGCATACTGCACCAGACTGTTATGGCATTCTACACCAATGGCTTGGCTGTCATGGCCTCAGAAGTGCCCACAGACTAAAAGCTTGTTGACTTTATTCAGCACCAAAGTTGAACAGTAAAACGGACTTCCAGAAAAAAGTCTGTGTTTGAAGTTTGGCACCAGACGTACGAATCCCGAACTTTAGAGTTCGGGTTTGCTCATCCCTAATCAATAGTGGAATGAGCTGGAAAGAAAAGTGTGATAAATTCAAGTTCAACCATATAACTAACAAGACTAGTGCCGTTTCTGACAGCCCGAGGAGCCCCTACACAGTATTAAGTTATGTTATGGCTGATTGATGTATGTGGAGGAAAAGGCAACAATGAATTAATGTATATCACTGCATTTAAAATACTACATCAATGATTAAATTAAAAAATGTAAGCAATCTTAAATACTACAACATTGTGTTTCATTTGTCTAAAGCCAAGGTGTTAAGGCCCCTACACATGTTAGATTAACATTGGCCGAACCGGTTGATATCAGTGGGCTAGGCCAACTGTCTAATGTCACGCTGCCTGAGGAAGCAAAACACATGCAAAGGTTTGTGTGCTGCCTGGACACAAGCAATGGGTACTTACCTTTTATAATTTAAAAATGGAGTCTCTATACACATCTGTATAACCAGTCTTTAATGGGATTTACATGCATGTATTTATCTCTCTGCATTCGCATTAAACCACTGATAAAATTGCTAAATAGTATAGCTGTATAATGTGTGGATGTAGCCTTTAATGCATTATTGTCTGTTACATACAAAACATTATTCATTTTTCTGGTGTGATATGCATTTTTATGAAGTATTAATTTTATATTTACCTGATGATCCTCCTTTGTATATACAGTTGAAACCAGAAGTTTACATACACTATATAAAAAGACACATATACATGTTTTTCTCAATATCTGACATGAAATCAGAATAAACCTTTCCCGTTTTAGGTCAATTAGGATTACCATAATTTTTAATATTTGCCAAATGCCAGAACAATGAGAGAGAGAATGTTTTAAGGCATTTTTATTACTTACTGCAAAGTTAAAAGTTTACATACTAATGAAATGTATTTGGTACCATTGCCCTTAAACTGATTGACTTAGGTCAAACATTTGGGATATCCTTCCACAAGATTCTCACAATAGTTGTTCGGAATTTGGGTTCATTCCTCCTGACAAAACTGATGTAACTGATCCGGGTTTGTAGGTCGCCTTGCTCGCGCCTGCCTTTTCAGCTTTGTCCATAAATTTTCAATAGGATTGAGATCAGGGGTTTGTGATGACCACTCCAAAACATTGACTTTGTTATCCTTAAGCCACTTTGTTACCATTTTGGCAGTATGCTTCGGGTCATTGTCCATGACTTTAATTGATGATTTTGTATCAGTTCGGATGATTTTGATTATACATGCAATTGGGAGCAGCAGGAGGAGTTTAAAACAGGCAATGGCCATTTTGTGTAGCAACGACATTTTCTTTAGCCTGTTATGTGGTGGCATTTATGTCCATAGTTTATACGGATCACTCTGATTTAATAAAATATATTCAAAAGACTATTAAAATCATCTAAACACAAATGGTAAACTTTGAGAAGTTGGCATGACAACAGCCCTCATAGCAAGTGAGCATTTCTACTGCATACAGGCGATCAGCTCACCGCCTGTATGCAGTAGAAGCAATCAGACAACTGCTGCATCTAGTCTTCTATGGAGACTATTGAAGCATGCAGAAAGTGTAAAAAAAAGGTTTTTAAAAATATAAAAAAATATATATAAAAGTTTAAATCACTCCCCTTTCACCCCATTCAAAATAAAAAAAAAAAAAACCTCACATACACATATTTGGTATCGCCACATTCAGAATCGCCTGATCTATCAATATAAAAAAAGAATTATTCCGATCGGTAAACGGCGTAACGAGAAAAAAATTCTAAACGCCAGAATTACGTTTTTTTTTGGTCACCACAACAGTTCAATAAAATGTAATAGTGGGCGATAAAAACATCGAATCTAACCCAAAATGGTACCATTAAAATGTCAGCTCGGCGCGCAAAAAATAAGCCCTAACCTGGCCCCAGATCCTGAAAAATGGAAACGCTACGGGTCTCGGAAAATGGTGCCATTTTTTTTTATTTCTTTTTTAGCAAACTTTGGATTTTTTTTTCACCACTTAAATAAAAAAAGAACCTATACATATTTGGTGTCTACGAACTCGTAATGACCTGGAGAATAAGAATGGCAGGTCAGTTTTAGCATTCAGCGAACAGGATAAAAACAAACAAAAAACAACTGTGGTATTGCACTTTTTTTGCAATTTCACCGCACTTGGAATTTTTTTCCCGTTTTCCAGTACACTATATGGTAAAACCAGTAATATCGTTCAAAAGAACAACTTGTCCCACAAAAAATAAGCCCTCACACGACCATATTGACCGAAAAATAAAAACACTATGGCTCTGGGAACAAGGTGAGCAAAAAACGAAAACGCAAAAACGGAAAATCCTTAAGGTCCTTAAGGGGTTAAAGAAACATAGAGCTGGGCCACAGTAATGACATGTTCCCATTAGAAAGGAGTGGGTCTCCCATACTATTTGCCTATGCAGTGAATGCAACGGCTGCAAACAATTTTGAGGAACTCCAATGCCCCTTGCAAGAGATGTAGATATGGTGATATGGTAGATATTGTGGTGATATGGTGGTGGAGGATGAAGATGAGGAGAAGGAGGAGGACAAGAGCAAGTAGACAAAATCAGGAAGCTTATACCCATGTCTGGGTGTGAAGATAGAGGTGCATGCGAATAGCGTTAAACCTCCCAAAAAAAAAGACTGTATTTCAGTTTATTCTACACCTGGTGTGTTGAGAAGTCTGGCCCAATCCAGCCCTTGTTCATTTTTATAAGAGTCAGCCTGTCAGCATTTTCAGTTGACAGGCGGATGCGCCTATTGGGTATAATTCCACCAGCAGCACTAAGAACCCACTCTGACAAAATGCTAGGGGCAGGGCAGGCAGGACCTCCAAGGCGTACAGAGCCTGTTCATGCCATGTGTCCAGCTTGGATGCCCAATAATTATAAATCACAAAGGAATCACGGAGGATGTTGGTACAGTCGGCAAGATACTCCCTCAGCATTTTCCGAAACTTTTCCCTCCTTGGGAGAGTACCCCGCGCCTCAGGGCCTGTGCGATGGGATGGTCTGAGAAAACTCTCCGAGAACTTTGACAGTGTTCCCCTGCCTCTGCTGGATTGCATTTATGTCTCTCTCGCCTGTACTCCTTGGTTGTCCAACGAACTGTGACCTGTGTCGCCAGCGTTTTCGGATGGGAATTATTTTAATAATCCCGAAACAAGGGCATTCTGGTACTGCCCCATTTTATTAGGCTTGTCCGGCAAGGGAATAAGAGACAGAAAGTTCCCCTTGTAGCATGGGTCTAGAAGTGTCACCAACCAGTAATGACTGTCACCCAAAATTTGAACAACACGAATGTCACGGGAAAGGCAGCATAACAAACTCAGCCATGCGTGCCAGACTGCAAAGAGGCAAGACTTCGGTGTCCTCACCTAGAGGACGACTGACCATGCTCTCCTCCTCATCCTCTTCCCCCTCCTCAGGCCATCCACGCTGAACAGACGGTATGACAGTTGTGCAGGTAGTACCGTCTATAGCGCAGGAAACTAGCTCCTGTTCTTCCTCCTCCTCATTGTCACCCAATCCACGTTGTGATGAGATGAGACTGGGCTGTGTGTAATCACCCTGTATGGTTCCTTGCTCCATCTCATCGTGCTCTGCCTGCAGTGCATCCTCTTTGATTGAGAGCAGAAAGCATTTCAGAAGACAGAGAAACAGGATGGTGACGCTAATTATGGCATCATCGCCGCTCACCATCTTGGTGGACTCTTCAAAGTTTTGGAGTATGGTACAGATGTCTGACATCCATATCCACTCCTGATGTCTAATTTGTGGAGTCTGACCTGAATACCAATGGCCGTGTTAATGCTGGTAGTCAACAACTGCCCTCTTCGGCTTTCAAATCCTTCCCAACATCTGCAATGTAGAGTTCCAATGCGTGGGGACATCACACACCAGTCAGTGAGCTGGAATCTGCAAACGCTGCTGAAGCAGGCAAGGGCGGCGGAAGCTGTAGATAACTTTCCAAAATGGACACGCGGCGTACTTTGACAAGCAGATGCGACAGATCTGGGTAGGGTTTGAGAAACTGTTGAACCACGAGGTTAAGCACATGGGCCAGGCACGGTACATGTGTGAGCTCGCCTTGCTTCAGAGCCACCAGCAGGTTTCGGCCATTGTCACACACGACCATGCCTGGCTGTAGGTTCTGCGGTGTCAGCCACAGATCTGCCTGCTCTTTCAGAGCTGTCCACAACTCTTCAGCATAGTGCGGTTTGTCACCTAAGCATATTAGCTTCAGTACAGCCTGTTGCCACTTGGCCGAGGCAGTGCTGCCGTGCTTCCAGCTTCTGACTGATATGCTCATTTCGGAGAGGGAGGCTGAAGAGGAGGAGGAGGTGCAGGAGCAGTGGAATGTGGGGGCAACCCTGATTGACCCAGGGCCTGCAATCCTCGGCATAGGGAGGATGTGTTCCGTCCCAAAGTCCGACTGAGTCCCGGCTTCCACTATATTAACCCAGTGTACTGTCAGCGAGATGTACCGTCCCTGCCCACAAGCACTTGTCCACGTGTCCGTGGTTAGGTGAACTTTCCCAGTAACTGTGTTGTTGAGGGCACAGCTAATGTTGTGGACACACGATTGTGTAATGCGGGGACGGCACACCGGGAGAAATAGTGGCGGCTGGGGACCAAGTACCGAGGGATGGCGGCCACCATCAGGTTGCAGAAAGCTTCTGTCTCAATGAGCCTAGAAGGCAACATTTTGAGCGCAAGCAGTTGCAAAATATGTGAATTTAGTAGTGTGGCCTTTGGGGCTTTGGCTGCGTATTTGCGCTTGCATTCAAAAGACTAGGGTAGGGACAACTGAACGCTGTGCTGGGACAAGGAAGTGGAAGTGATTGCTGATGGTGCTAGTTGAGAGTGTGCACCTATACGTGCAGGGTGGGAGGCATCTTCGCATGCGCCATGGACAGGGGATTGGCTTGCATGCACAACAGCGGAAGAAGCAATAGTGCCACCTGCAGACACTGTTCCTGGACCTTGGGGTTCGTCTCACTTAGTAGGGTGCTTTGCTGCCATGTGTCTGATCATACTGGTGGTGGTCTGGCTGCAAGTTTTGCTACCCCTGCTGATGATGGCCTGGCAAATGGAGCAAATGGCCTTTTTGGGGTTATCGACAGAGTCTTTAAAAAATAACCAGACTCGGGAAGACCTAAAAGTTGTACTGGCAACTTCCATCGTGTTGGTGTTACAGGGAACGTTTTCCCGCCTTGTGTCTGCAGCCATCAGACTGCTTCTTCCTGCCTGTTGTGGTGCTATGCCTCCCTCCCCCTGTGTGCTGCTCTCCTCGATCTGCATGTCCCCCTGCCAGGTTGGGTCAGTTACTATATCATCCACCACCTCATCTTCCACTTCCATTCCCTGGTCCTCCTCCTGACTTTCTGGCAATTGTGTCTCATCATCATCATCATCATCATCCTCCACCTCTTGCGACAGTAATTGCACTTTCCCACTGTTGCCTTTGTGTGACCGTGGCTGCTGAAATATTTGGGCATCACTACATGCGTTCTCCTCTTGATTCGCTTGAAGCTGGCCGGGCCCGAATTTACACATGGAAAAGTGAACAGCTCTTCAGAGTGTCTAAGTGTGGGATCAGTTGTCTCCGGGCATGCGGCATGGTGGGAGGAAGGAGGATCAGGGTGAGGAATATGCAATACAGACTCATGGCTACGGAGACTTGACTGTGTGGAATACCGGGTGGTAGTGGTGGTGGCAAAGTGACTAGAAGCATTATCTGCTATCCAACAACAACCTTTTGACGTTGCTCTGGGTTCAATAGTGGTGTGCTGCGGTCCCCTACCAATTGGAACAGGAAGGTCGGGCAACAAGATATGTTGTGGCACAATTTCACCTTGCCCACGGCCTCAGCCTCTGCATACACCATTACCATCATGTCCACTTCCCCCTCCCTTGCCAAGTACCTTGCCCATTTTAAATGGATGACAATATTTTCCACGTTCACTAGAAATGGCTGATTTTGGAACACTGTTATATGTGATAGGTCTGACAGAGAACCATGGTTTTAAATAGCAGGCCTGTAATTTACTAATCTTATTCTACACAGAGACCTAGTGTGAATAACTTGACCGACACACTGCAACAGAATGGAAAAGGAGGCCAATATTTTCCACGTTCAGTTCAGATTTCTGGATTTTTATCGCTGAAATATGGAACAGATCTGTCTGTATTCTGCAGTGCTAACAAGCAAATGGAGCAGAAAAATGGTGTACTCTAGATTGCTTTTTAAGCAAATAACCAGGATTAAGATAAAAAAAAAAAATTGCCCTAGCCCCTGATACCTGGGGCTATATCTACAAATATCTGTAAGAACAGCATCAGCAGAAACGTGCTATGGACCCTCTTACACTATATGCACTGCAGTCTGCCACATACACTGCCTGCCTGCCTAATACCTGCTATCACCTTCACCACTGAAAATATGCACCTGGATTAGTCCTCAGAAGTAGTAATGAGCGAATAAGTTCGAAATCCGATCTCAAATGTTAAGTTCGACACGAATGGGGCACATTTGGATTTGAGATCGCAAAATTTGTTAAATTCTGGAAAATCTGTAACGTTCTGCGAATTTACATGGTTACGTGATTGCGGGGCAACTACTTAGTTTTTTACAGTTTTGCTACCATAGTGCTTGTGTATGATGTGTGGGGAGACGTGGAAGATGAGTGGGGGGGCTGGTGAGAGCTCAGAACAGGTGAGATCAGCGGCGCACTGTTTTTTTTTGTTTTTTTTTCCTTCCTGTAGGTGGTAACTTTAAGTCAGAAAAGTGCTGCTAGCCAATCAGAGTGCAGGAAGCATCTACAGCAGGGGTCTCAAACACGCGGCCCGCGGGCCGCATGCGGCCCCTGAGGCTGCTTTATGCGGCCCGCAGGCACAGACCCCTTGACGATCCCGACCTGGTCCAGGAGGAGCCGCCGACAGCAGCGCTGAATTGCCACACAGAGACTGTTTCCCAGCACTGCATTTCCAATGCCAGCCGCTGGCCAATCAGAGGCCAGCAGCTGATATCTGCGTGTCGGCGCAGCGAGTATGACGTCATTGCCATATGCAGATGTCAGCTGCTGGCCTCTGATTGGCCGGCGGCTGACATTGAAAATGCTGTGCTGGGAGACAGTCTCTGTGCGGCAATGCAGCGCTGCTGTCGGCGGCTCCTCCTGGACCAGGTCGGGATCGTCAAGGGGTCGGACTCTGTGGTGCCTGCGGGCCACATCTGCAGGAAGGCCGCCGAGGGAACGGAGGACAGGTGAGAATCATCTTTTTTTTTTTCTATTTTATGTGTGTGAAGAACAGCACAGGGGGCACATAGCCACAAGAGGGGACCTGGATGGGGCACATAGCCACAAGAGGGGACCTGGATGGGGCACAGAGCCACAAGATGGGGACCAGAGCCACAAGATGGGGACCAGAGCCACAAGATGGGGACCAGAGCCACAAGATGGGGACCTGGATGGGGAACATTGCCACAGGATGGGGACCTGGATGGGGCACATAGCCCCAAGATGGCGACCTGGATGAGGCACATTAGTACAAGATGGGCGCCAGGATGGGGAACGTTGCCACAGGATGGGGACCTGGATGGGGCACATAGCCACAGGATGGGGACCTGGATGGGGCACATTAGTACAAGATGGGGACCATTACTACAAGATGTTTTCCATTATTACTATATGATGCTAATTGTAAGACAATATTACTGTATGTGGCCAATTGGGGGAAATAAAATTGTAAAAAAAATAAAAAATAAAATAAAGCATGAAAAAATATTGGGCACTAAAAATGCTGTTTTATATGTAAACTAAAGTAAACACAAAAAAGTGCACGTTTATTATCGCCACATCCATAACGACCCAAGCCATAAAAAAATAAACACGGAAAAAATGTTCAAAAGGTGTATACAAAAAAAATGGTATCACTAAAAATGTCACATTGAACAAAGAATGCGGCCCCCCAAATTCAAATTTTTTCCATGTGCGGCCCATATACCCAGCCGAGTTTGAGACCCCTGATCTACAGTGTCCCAGACACAAGGGCTTCTGCAATTGGCTGCTGAAATCACATGTCCTCTTCATATAAAAACCGACCATGTTCCCTCAGTGCCATTTTATGCATGTCATTGAAGGAGACAGGTGCTGCTCAGTGTGGTTTGTCCTGTGTAATGAGAGATATTAGCTAGATAGATGGGCGCTTCAGTGGAAGTCAGATACTGTAGATAAGTCCTGTGCTATGTATCTGTTCAATCGACCTTGCAGCCTTTTTTTTTGCTTTTCTGCAATTACTGAGATTCTCGCAGAAAGAGCAGGGTCTATGGCCCAGAACAGTGCTGTGCATCGGTTGCACTGTGCTCCATGCAGATCTTCTATCTATTTTTACACTTGCTAATGTGATAAAGCAAGCAAGCCCTTGTAGGCTACTTTGCTTTTGTGGGGTCGAAATTCAGCTATCTGCAGAGCTTGTCAGTGCAGAGCTTCTGAGTGGAGAGCACAAAAAACTTTTTTTTTCATTTGCTAATGTGATAATGCAAGCTGTGTTAGCCCAGTTTTTTTGGTGGATGAACTTCAACTTTATGCACAGTAAAACAAATATTTTTTGCTATTGCTAGCCACAGTCCACCAAATATTTTTTTGTGTCGCAGACGTGTTACACTCTGCTAAAAGCCACCTAGTGCTTTTACTGGCGGTGAAATTCAACTGTATTCAGAGCAATTCAATCTATTTTTTGCTGTTGCTAACGTTATACAGCAATATCTCCTATATTATACAGGCATCATCCACAGTTAAAAAATACTTTGTTCGGTTCCTAACGATATACAGCAGGGACATCTCAGTTTGAAATAGTTTGGAGAAAATCACCTATGTTATATAGGCGTCATCCACAGTAAAAAAAATACTTTGGTTAGTAACGTTATACAGCAAGCCATATCATAGAATCATAGAATCATAGAATGGTAGAGTTGGAAGGGACCTCCTGGGTCATCTGGTCCAACCCCCTGCTCCAAGCAGGATTCACTAGATCATCTCAGACAGATGTCTGTCCAGCCTCTGTTTGAAGACGTCCATTGAAGGGGAACTCACCACCTCTCGTGGCAGCCTGTTCCACTCATTAATCACCCTAACTGTTAAAAAGTTTTTTCTAATATCTAATCTGTGTCTCCTCCCATTTAGTTTCATCCCATTGCTTCTAGTCTTTCCTTGTGCAAATGAGAATAAAGATGATCCTTCTACAATGTGACAGCCCTTGACATATTTGTAGACAGCTATTAAGTCTCCTCTCAGTCTTCTTTTTTGCAAGATAAACATTCCCAAATCCTGCAACTGTTCCTCATAGGACATGGTTTGCAGACCAGTCACCATTCTGGTCGCTCTTCTCTGAACTTGCTCCAGTTTGTCTATGTCTTTTTTAAAATGTGGTGCCCGAAACTGTACACAGTATTCCAGATGAGGTCTGACCAAAGAGGAGTAAAGACCGATAATGACTTCACGTGATCTAGACTGTATGCTTCTGTTAATACATCCCAGAATTGTATTTGCCTTTTTTGCTGCTGCATCACACTGTTGACTCATGTTCAGTCTATGATCTATTAGTATACCTAAGTCTTTTTCACATGTACTGTTGCTTAGCTCTATTCCTCCCATTCTGTATATGCTTTTTTTCATTTTTATTGCCCAGATGTAGTACTTTGCATTTTTCCCTGTTAAAAACCATTCTGTTGGTTGCTGCCCACTGCTCCAGTTTATTTAGGTCTTTTTGAATCCTCTCTCTCTCTTCTCTAGTATTAGCTATCCCTCCTAGCTTTGTGTCATCAGCAAATTTAATCAGTTTACCCTCAATTCCTTCATGTAAATCATTGATAAAGATGTTGAACAATACAGGTCCCAGGACGGAGCCCTGTGGTACCCTACTTGAGACATTCATCCAGCTGGATGTGAAGCCATTTACAACCACCCTTTGAGTCCGATCACTAAGCCAGTTATGAATCCACCTAACAGTTGCCTGGTCCATTGCATACTTGGTCATTTTTTCAATAAGGATGGTGTGAGATACTTTGTCAAATGCTTTGCTGAAGTCAAGATATACTATATCTACAGCATTTCCCTGATCCACCCAGTCAGTGATTCTGTCATAGAAGGAAATTAAGTTAGTCTGACATGACTTGTTAGTTACAAACCCATGCTGACTCTGGTTAATCACTTCATTCTTATCCATGTACTTACATACATGTTGTTTAATAATTTGTTCAAAGATCTTTCCTGGTATAGAAGTCAGACTCACCGGCCTATAGTTCCCTGGGTCCACCTTCTTCCCCTTTTTGAAGATAGGAACAACATTTGCTCTTCTCCAGTCTTCTGGGACTTCTCCTGTTCTCCAAGAATTTTCAAAGATTATGGAGAGTGGTTCTAAAATTTCTTCTACGATCTCCTTCAGTACTCTGGGGTGTAATTCATCTGGACCTGGAGACTTGAACTCATTTATGTTAGCTAAATATTCCCTCACAATCTTTCTGTTTACAGATAACTTGGATTCCTCTAGTCCTTTAAAAGGACAGTGAAGATCAGTTGATGTTACATTTTCTTTCTGAGAGAAAACAGATGCAAAATAAGAATTAAAAAGTTCGGCCTTCTCAACATCCTCTCTTACCATTTCTCCATTTTCATCCTGTAAAAATCCTATAGCATCTTTGACTTTTCTTTTACTTTTGACATACCCCCAAAATCCTTTTTTATTGCTTTTGACATCTCTTGCAAGCCTTAATTCATTGTCAGCTTTAGCTAACCTGATACGTGCCCTGCAGGATCTGCAGACTGCATTATAATCTTCTTTAGATATGCCTCCCTCTTTCCATTTAATAAACATTTCTTTCTTTCTTTTTAGCATGTGTTTAAGTTCTGTGTTCATCCATTCTGGTTTCCTTAAATGCTTCCCATTCTTCCTACTTTTCGGGATTGTTAACGATTGTGCTTTGAGAATCTCATTTTTAAAAATTTCCCATCCTTCCTGGACATTTTTGTCCTTAAGGACATCCAGCCATTGGATCCCTCCTATTCTCTTTCTGAGTCTCTTAAAATCTGCCTTTCTAAAATCTAACCTTGAAGTTTGAGTCTTCACATGTCTTCCTCCTCTAGTTATCCAAAATTCTATAATAGCATGATCGCTGCCTCCTAGGGTCCCAGCCACCTTTACCTCCTCAACCATTTCCTCCCTATTTATAAGGATTAGATCCAAAGTAGCAGATCCCCTTGTTTTCTCCCCTACCTTTTGGAAGATAAAGTTGTCAGCAAGAGAGGATAAGAATTTGCTTGACCTGTTAGTTTTACTTGAGAGAGATTTCCAACAAATGTCTGGATAGTTGAAATCTCCCATGACCACTACGTCATATTTTTTGGAGAACTTGGTCATTTGATACATAAAGAGTTCATCCATATCTTCAGCTTGCCCAGGTGGCCTGTAGTAAATGCCTACAATGGTGTCCTTTCCGTTGTTCTCTCCTTGTATTCTTACCCAAACAGTTTCCACAGAACTCCCAGTCTCTGAAGCTTCAATCTCTGTGCAGATATACGCTTTTCTAACATACAATGCAACACCTCCTCCTCGTTTATCAAGTCTGTTTCTTGCAAATAAGTTGTATCCTTTTAGCCTTTTATTCCAATCATGTGTATCGTCCCACCAAGTTTCAGTGATTCCAATGACATCATATTTCTTTTCCTGCATTAGTAGTTCCAATTCTCCTTGTTTGTTGCCCATGCTTTGTGCATTTGTATAAAAACATTTTAGTTTGTGATTGGTTTCTCTTCCTCCCATATTTTTATTATTTAAATTGTTTTGTCTTTGTTCTTCTTTTCCACTTCCAGTAGCAGAGATCTCAATAATATTTGTCAGCTGTATGGCTTTTTCTGGCCTTTTGCTTCCCTTCCCACATTGTTCTAGTTTAAAGCTCTTCTGATGAGTGTAGCAAGGCGACTTCCAAATACATGTTTTCCAGTCTTCGTAAGGTGCACCCCATCTCTAGCAAGTAGTCCATCGTATAGGTAATTCATTCCGTGATCCAGAAATCCAAATCCTTGTTGACGGCACCATCGACGTAGCCAGTTGTTCACCTGTAGAATCTTATTCCACCTCATTGTTCCATGGCCATCCACTGGGAGGATGGATGAGAAGACCACCTGCGCTCCCAATTCTTTCACTTTCTTGCCTAAGTCTTCAAAGTCACTGCAGATGGTTTCCAGGTCATTTGTCCCCACATGTATTAGCAGGAATGGGTAGTGATCTGTAGGTCTGAAGAGTCTTGATATCCTGTCAGACACATCTTTAATTTTTGCTCCTGGAAGACAGCACATTTCTCTTGAGGTTATGTCTGGTCTGCAGATAGCGGCCTCTGTTCCTCTTAACAGGGAATCACCCATGACCACCACTCTCCGTTTTTTCTTCACAACATTCTTCTTTCTCCATCCAGGAGGATTCTGAGGGCTTACAAGGTTATTCATTGCTGGCAAAGTCTTATTTTGCTGTATTTCTTCATGGTTCTCCTGCGTGAGAGCCTGGTACTGGTTCCTGAGCAGTATGGGTGCTGACTGCCTCTCGATCCTCCGGCTTCTGTGGGTCACATGCTTCCATTCCTCTGTTTCGTCAGGTGCAGTTCGAATTTCTTCTCTTTCTGAATCATGAAGAGATAATTCTGCTCTGTCTAAGAACTCTTCACCTTCCTTAATGATTTTCAAGGTAGTTAACCTCTCTTCTAGATTTCGCAACTTTTCCTCCAACAGGGACACAAGCTTGCATTTCTGGCATGTGAAGTTTGGCTTTTCCACTGGCAAGTCTGTGAACATGTAGCAAGATATGCAGCTCACCAAATGGCTCCTGGACTCTTCCATGTTCTTATTGTTAATGTTCTGAAAACAGTGAAAAAAGCTTATCTTACCTTGTCATTTAGTGTCGCTGAAATTCAGGAGTGTACAGAGCTGTTGCAGAGGAAAAAAAAAATTTAGTTTTGCTAATAGCATGCTCTTACTACAGTATCTGAGCAACATGAGTGGGAAAAAGAGAGGTTGTGGTGGAAGGGGGAAAAGGCTTGGTGTTCAAGGTATACGGGGGGTAGGTGGTAATGTTAGTGAAAGCACTAGTGAACCAACACCGTCATGTCCTATCCAAAGACAACAGACAACTTCTGTTACTGGACGGGCTACACCACTCCCTTTCTTTGACAGCCGCACAGCGATACGCCTTGTTGATAAGGGCCAGAAAGAGCAGGTGCTCCAGTGGATGGCAAACGCTGCTTCAAGTGGCCTTTCCTCTTCATCCTCCACCTCGACATCACACACAGTGCAGTCCACACAGGTGGCACCCCAATTACCCTTGCTTCCCCCCATGTCACCATTGTCCAAGCGCCCTACTGAATGTAGCGAACCACAGATGGGTGAGTCTGTAGAACTGTTCACCCATTCTATACCATGGGCATCAGAAGTGTACTCCAAACAGTTAAGAAGAGGAGGAAAGCATCTGCACCGATGCCTACATTTTTTTTACCTTGTATTCGGGGCAGGACGGAGTAGGATCCGAGCAGGTTCCTAACCCTCGTCACCAGATGTTAACCATCGGGGAGAGAAGTGTTCCTGATGAGACTCAGATACCTGAGGCTCATGCGGACTGTACTGTGCTGTCAGGGCAACAAAAGGAGAAGGGTCACTCTGAGGGCGAGGAATGGGATAACATATTGGATGATGACGAGTTTGAAGATCCTACTTTGTGTGAACCCAGAGTAAAGCAGCCGAGTAGGTCATCTGAGGAGGTTACCTTCCACCCTACTGCGCAGACACGGAGTGATGCAAGCACAAGGAGCACTGCATCCTTAGCCACAACTGTGGCAGTGACCAGTAGCGGTGACTGGTCTGCAGCTCACAGGGGTGGCAAGGGTTGCCTAGCCTGGGCCTTTTTTGAGACCGCAAAGGATGAGTCAACTCACATTATCTGAAAATTTTGCGATAAAAAACTCAGTAGAGGGAAAAAGTGCAATAATTTGACTACTACATGCATGAACCTTCACATGCGCAATCAACATGCGTTACTATGGCAATCCCACAGCGGACTTCAACAACCATCAGCTGCCCCATCATCCGCATCCGCTGTTTCTTCCTCCTCCTTTGTTACCATGCCAAGTATTGGCACGCAGGTCTCCCACTGCTGAACCTCTTCTTCTCTACCTGCTCCAGTCAGGCTGAGTGAGAGCCTGTCAGCTGAAACGGAAGCAAACATGCATGCTGTGTTTGTTTCACCGAGCACACCACACGTTTCTCAATCCACCATAAAATGCCCCCCTGCACCTCACTCACAGTCCAGCAGTGTGTCCGTTTCACCATACTCCGCCCTCTCTCAGCACCGCAGCCAGCCCTCGGTGCCGCATTTGTGGTAACGTAAAAAATTGTTTCCTCCCACACATGACTAAGCTAAAGATGTGGAAATCCACCATCTCCAATCTATTGGCCACGGAAATGGTGGTGTCAGGCCCTAATTTTTTGATTTGTGAACACTCCTGTATGGCTGCTTTTTTTACTGAGGAGGTAACCGGAGAACCTGAAGGAAACCCCCACAAACACCGGGAGAACATACAAACTACTTCCTCCAGGAAGGCGGACAGACAACAGGCTAGGAGATAGTTCAGACAGGCCTGGGAATACAGCCCCCAGGTTGGCAGACAGGCAAGAACAGAACAGGACCTGGCACATTCAGAGTCAAGGAGCACACTGAATGTTAGAGTTGCTCAGGCACCAGCTTCCAGGTGGAGCTGGTTTAAATATCCAGTGACAGACAGCAATAGGCTGAGGATGCATTAGGGGTGTGCCCACAGCAGCTACAAGAAACAGGAAGTAACCAGGCCGCCGCCCTAAGCAGTCAGAACAGAGACAAACAGACAGCATGAATAGAAGCCAGGCTAGCAGACTGGACTGAAGATCAAGTTTGCGATCTTGCATAGTGAGAGATGGTGCACCATGCAAGCCCACCACCAGGTATGTTACAGTACCCCCCCCTTACGCCCCCCTCTTCTTCAAGCCTGCAAGAGTGTTCCGCAGAGAATTGGGAGGCCAATCCTTCTCTTCAAGAGGATTACCTCTTCTGTCCACTAGAGGAAACGAAACTGGTCTCATCATCTTGGTAACTAGGATGCTTCCTCCAATCAAGCCATCCTCAGCAATGGATGAAGTGGGTGAAGTACCAGGTACAGGGTGTAAGAAAGTCTCTGTCCATTTGTTATCAGGTAGCACCCCGGAGGGTTCAGGAGACAACTGGAGGTCCTCCGCCTGGTTGGAGGGGTGCAGAGACTCGAGGGTAACCACTGCTTCGGAGTCCACTTGGTCAAACTCACTGGATGAAGCGGGCGAGGTATCAGGTACAGGGTGTAGGAAAGTCTCTCTCCATTTGTTATCAGGTAGCACCCCGGAGGATTCAAGAGGCAACTGGAGGTCCTCCGCCTGGTTGGAGGGGTGCAGAGACTTGGGGGTATCCACTGCCTCGATGGACGCAAGGCCAGATTTATTAAAGATGGAGGGTCCATGCTTTGGGACCATCCTCAAACTGGTTTCAGAGATGACATGTCTGTGAGGCGGGACGGTACCTGAAGCCAGATCATTGGTACAACCGTCGAGACTGTGTGGGGACATTGCCTCCACTTCTCTTCCTTCAGAGACTTCAGCGCACAGCGAGTCAGCGACTAGCAGATCTGGTGAAGAAGAAGAAGACATTTCTGACTGTTCTGAAGATATGGGGACTGGACACCCCTTGTACCTTAACAGACCCCCAAGATACACCATGCAAGGTCTCCAGACCTGAGCGGGCACTAGATCTCTCGGCTCTGGACGACTTGTGGGTAAACCAGTCAGCACCTGAAAGGAAAGCTTCTTCAAGTGTAATGCTCCAATCTGGAGCTTAATTTGTACAGACATCTTTTGACTGTTTCTGAGTAGGGCCCGTCCTTCTGCAGACAATGCCCAAACCGGCTTCTGGAGTTTTCAGACGGGAATCAGACACGGACTCTTCAAGGCTTTAAGCCCGAAACTTCCGATTAATCCGAGGCTTTTACTTGCCACGGAAACAGTCATGGTCATCTGTGGAGAGGAAACACTAACGCCCAGGGCAGCCTCTCCTACAGGTCTAATGTCTTGGGATTCTCCAACCTTCACTGGACAAAGACCGTCAGGGGGTCCCAAAGAACCGCAGCGGGACTGCAATCCGATTTCGTGACTGAGTTCCGGCCTCTGCTTTGCCTGCCGAACATGGTCAACTTTCATGGATTCCGTGCGGGCAGCTGCTTCTACAGGCTAGGGAACAGGAGGTCTTTGGGAGGACAGAACCTGACGTGATGGCTTGCCTCTACGCCTAGCATGTCTGGACTAGTGTTGACCCACCCCTGTAGTGTTCGAGTTCGGTTCGGTTCATCGAACACCCGTGTGTTCGCCGAACTGTTCGTCGAAATGTTCGTCGAACACCTTCGAACACCATTAAAACCAATGGCAGGCAAACAAAAACACATAGAAACACATAGAAAACACCTTCAAAGGTGTCCAAAAGCTGACAAACTGCTCAGAAGACACAACTAACACATGGAAAAGTGACAAGTACATATAGTCATGCGAAAAGAAAAGAGGTGGAGGAGTAAAAGGAGGGGGAGACACAGATATAGGCATGTCATGCCCTTCTAAAATCCAAAAAGTGAGAAGCCAACACGGCCAGTCCGCTCCTGCCCGTGTCACCTCCGTGTCGCCGGGTTTGTGCCAGAGCCGCGGTGAACCCTGACGGCCAGCCCCCCTCTCCCAATACTGGTGCCTGTCCGCTGGTGGGTCGAGCGAGCCCCCCTGTGGTGGAGGCAGCTCTAAGCTTTTTAATTTAAATTGTCTCTCTAATTTGAATGAATACACTTTAAATCCATTTACAAGGATCTATTGGAGGGCAAGTCTCATGCCAGCAGCCGCGCAATTCCAGCTCCAGTAGCGTCCACTAAAGCTGCTGCAGTTAAAAAGCTTTCATAAGGATCGAGCTCGGCTGTCCACCGCAAGGCATCCTACTGCCAGTCCCAGCCCCTATGCCTTGGGGTGCCTCCTGATGCTCTTCACTGAGTATCCCGTGGTCCCAAAGCATTTCCTTTGAAAAAATTAAGTGTCCAAACTACAGTTGGTGTAGCTTGCTTAACAGCCGGGATAATCCGCTGACTAGCAGACACTGCTACTAGGCACAAAGTATTTCCTGGGCTAGATGCAGTTAAAAATTTGTAATTAGATACTCTCGTTGGATGCTGAGAAAGCATTCCATAGAGTCTCCTGGCACGCCATATATGATTCTCTTAAAAAGCTTGGGGTAGGGGTCTAGGGGACCCTTTTATAGCCAAAATCACGGCCCTGTATCGCAATACGTCACCTAGGCTGAAGATAAATGGAACTGTAGCACCCTGAGGGCTCGGTTGCTTCAGAGGTATTGCACCTCACCCAGAGGTGTGATATCTCACTCTCAGGTGTAGCGTCGGCGTCCCTGCCTCCTGCTAGGCAGGGACGCTGTTCCCCTCACATCTCTGCTCCGTGCCCGGCGGCATCCTCCCGCTCTGCTTGCAGCGCCCGCTCTTCCCCGGTCACTGTGCTTAGGGCTCGCGCGCGCTCCCCCTCTCTTAAAGGGGCCGCGCGCGTCGCCCTAAGGAGTCCCCGGCCAATGGCCGGAGAATCCCTCCATATATAAGGCACCTCCTCCAAAATGGAGGTGCCCGAGCAATGTTGTTGCACTGTTCACTACTCTGCTTCAGCCCTCAGGTCCCGTTGCCAGTTACCTGCCAGTTACCTGCAAGTTACCTGCCAGTTTGCTGCCTGATTCCTGCCTGTCATCCGCTTTCCTGCTTGCTAGCCTGAGGTCCGACGGTCTGCCTTCCGACACCTGTCAGTCTGTCTATGGACCAGCTTGCCTGCTCACCTGGTAGCGCTCACCTGCTACCTGCCTGATAGCCTACCTAGAGGCTCCGCCATCACGTGCTGTGACCACCTGCCAGTCCAGAGATTCTTGACCGCTCACCTGGGAGCGCTCACCTGCTACCTGCCTGATAGCCTACCTGGAGGCTCCGCCGTCACGTGCTGTGACCACCTGCCAGTCCAGAGACTCTTGCCTGCTCACCTGGGAGCGCTCACCTGCTACCTGCCTGTTAGCCTACCTAGAGGCTCCGCCGTCACGTGCTGTGACCACCTGCCAGTCCAGAGACTCTTGCCTGCTCACCTGGGAGCGCTCATCTGCTACCTGCCTGTTAGCCTACCTAGAGGCTCCGCCGTCATGTGCTGTGACCCCCTGCCAGTCCAGGGACTCTTGCCCGCTCACCTGGGAGCGCTCATCTGCTACTTGCCTGTTAGCCTACCTGGAGGCTCCGCCGTCACATGCTGTGACCACCTGCTTATCCTGAGACTCTCGCCTGCTCACCTGGGAGCACTCATCTGCCATCTGCCTGCTAGCCTACCTGGAGGCTCAGCCGTCACAGGTCGTACCTGCCTGTTTACCCAGAGACTGCCCCGGTCACTTGCCGTGACCTCCTGCCCGTTTACCCAGAGACTGTCCCGGTCACTTGCTGTGACCTCCTGACCGTTTACCCAGAGACTGTCCCGGTCACTTGCTGTGACCTCCTGCCCGTTTACCCAGAGACTGTCCCGGTCACTTGCCGTGACCTCCTGCCCGTTTACCCAGAGACTGTCCCGGTCACTTGCTGTGACCTCCTGCCCGTTTACCCAGAGACTGTCCCGGTCACTTGCTGTGACCTCCTGCCCGTTTACCCAGAGACTGTCCCGGTCACTTGCTGTGACCTCCTGCCCGTTTGCCCAGAGACTGTCCCGGTCACCTGCTGTGACCGCCTGCCTGTCTTCCCTGGTCGCCACCCGCTCCCTTACAAGGACTGCCCCCTTGTATAAGTTGCTCAGAGGTTCCGCCTCCCAGACCCGTTACATCAGGTAAGGATGGAGTGTGGATCAGGACCCGACACCTGCATGCATTACACCACATTGCCGTGGGGCAGGGCGACCAATATGCCCCTGAGATGGGCACGACAGTCCCTGTCCCTGGCTGGAGTGGGGGGAGGGAACACTGAGGAAGGGGAACCCTGTAGTGCAGGAGCAGGGAGGAAGCAGTTCCTGGGTGCATTGAGAAGGGAGTATAAAAGGTGGGCACCATCTTAGTTCAGTGCAGAGAAGTCTGAGCAGAAGTGACAGGGAGCAGGGGCTCTGCATGAGCTCTGCTCCGGAGGCGGGCCTAGTAACAGAGGCCCAGGCCTGGAAGAGGGAGAAGGAAGGAAGAGGAGCGGAGAAGGCTCCAGGAATGAGGAACGAAGGGATCCCAGGGGTGCGGACGGGCGAGTCGCCACCGCACGCCCGAATCCACCTGCGTGGAGGGGTCAGGCCAAAGGGGGAGACCGGTCCCCGAAACTAATGGAGGCAGGAAACGACCCTCAGCTAGAAACCGGAGGCTGTGACATTTTATGTGGCGCAGCCCCTCGCTACACCCGCTAGGAAGGCACCACATAGGGTCAGGGAAACTGGCGCCAAGTTTACCAAGAGGAGGCCCGCGGCAGCCGGACAGAAAGGTTGGTAAGAAAGGCCAGACAAAGGACACACAAAGGGGGTCCTGTGAAGCGCTCCAAAGTTATCTGGGAGTTGTCTGAGCCCCTTACCTGGTGAGCACAGTACGACGTGGGCAGCCGTTACCTGCAGACGTGGTCTGGATATTAAGAACTGTGAGTAAAGGCCCTGGACTGCATCACTGACTCCGTGTCGTTACTGCTGCTGCCCTGCACCATCACCCCCATCCTCCGCATACACTGCCCTGAGGCTATACTCCTCCCGTGGGGAGTTATGCTACGCTCTGCTGCACCCACAACACCAGCCTCAGCGGTCTGCCCTGCAGCGGCGGTTCACATAAATAGTTCCGCCACTGGTTTGACCGCCCTAAGCCACGGAACCGGGTCGCTGCCACGGAGACTACAACCACCAGCATCCACCAAAAAGGGTCCGGCTCCGGGTGTCCCAAGGCCCAGGGGGTGCATCAGAACATTTTCATCACCTTTCACAATCACCAATGGGACAAGGCAGGGATGTCCTCTGTCCCCTCTCTTATACATCCTAGTGACGGAGCACCTGCTCTCATCAATTCGCCATAACCCCAATATTAGGTGGATTGAGGTGGGAGGCACCGAGTACAAGTGCTCTCTATTTGCTGATGATGTCCTAGTATATATCACTCAATCACATATATCCATCCATGCTGTTATGACTGAAATAGATCACTTTGTTACATGGTCAAATTTTAAAATCAATGCAGCGAAGTCTGAGGCCCTCGATGTCTCCCTCCCCAAATCCATACAGGATTCCATCCAGTCCAACTTTCCCTTTGCCTGGTCCTCACAGGGTATCAAATACTTAGGAATTCCTATTCATAGAGACCTCTCCCATCTATGTTATCTTAATTTTGGGCCCTTTATTGAACAACTCCATACAGACCACGGTTGGCAAGTTAGAACTGTAAGATTCACTACGTGCACCACTGGTGTTTTGTGGAAAAGCACATGTACACTGTGTTCCAAATTATTATGCAAAAAGTGTTTAGGAGTGATAAGGGAAGAATTTGTTTGTTTGTCAGTTAAACTCATTGATGGTGATGTGTGTCAGGGCTCTTTATATCACTGTAAGCAATTGCAGACACCTGTGCTAATTAGTTTGGCAGGTGTGTCCAATGAAAGGCAAGACTACTTAAGAAGGCTGTCCCACATTATTAAGCAGCCTACATTTTCTGCCAAAATGGGAAAGAAAAAGGATGTGTCGGCTGCTGAGAAGCAACAAATTGTGGAGTGTTTAGGTCAAGGCATGACTACAATCAACATTGTGCGATGATCAGGATGAAGTGTTTTGGCAATCAAGAAGTATGTAGCTGATTCACAGTACACACGTGTGCGTGCTGATAAGGGCAAATTGAGGACTCTTTCCTACAGGTAATTACGTCAGGTTAAAAGAGCAGCGGCAAAAAAGCCTTGTCATAGCAGCAGACAAGTTTTTGAAGCTGCTGGTGCCTCCAACGTCCCCCGAACAACAAAATGCAGGGTCATTCAGAGGTTTGCAGCTGTGCATACGCCATCCTGTCGACCTCCTCTATCCACTTCACACAAGCAGAAACGGCTCCAGTGGGCCAAACATTACATGAAGACTGATTTCAAAACTGTTTTGTTCACGGATGAGTGCCGTGCAACGCTCGATAGTCCAGATGGATGGAGTGGAGGATGGCTGGTTGATGGACACCCCACGCAAACACGGCTACAGCGCCAACAAGGAGGAGGTGGAGTAATATTTTTGGCTGGAATCATGGGGAGAGAGATTGTCGGCCCCTTTACGATCCCTGAAGGGGTAAAATGAACTCCATAATGTATGTGGAGTTTCTCAAACAGCACTTCCTGCAATGGTTCAAGAAGAAGAACCGTGTATTCCACAGCAAGATCATTTTTATGCATGATAATGCACCATCTCATGCTGCACATAAAACATCTGCATCTCTAGCTGATATGGGCATAAAAGGGGACAAACTTATGGTGTGACCCCCATGCTCCCCTGACCTCTACCCCATTCAGAACCTCTGGAGCATCATCAAAAGGAGTGTCTATGATGGCGGGAGGCAGTTCACATCTAAGCAACAGCTCTGGGAGGGTATTCTGTCCTCATGCAAAACAATTGAAGCAGAAACCATCCAAAACCTGACAAATTCAATGGACGAGAGAGTTCAGAAGCTCCTTTCGAACAAGGGGTCCTATGTGAAAATGTAACATCACCTAGAATAAAGTTTTGAGTTGAAAACTGTTTGATTTCAGTTTCTAATAACCTGCTAATGCTTATAATTTCAAAAATGACCATTTTTTGGTCTTTATTAAAATGAAAAGGTTGATCGAAAAGTTTGGGGGATCTAAGAGTGTGGCAACCCAGTAGTCAGGATTACTTCGAATTCTGACAATATGAGGGTCATGTTGCAGGTAGTGCAGCAAGAAGGCACTTATGTGTCTTGCGCATCTCGGAGCCCCAAAATAATTTTCTGGGCTAGATGCAGCTAAAAATTATTATTAATTTTAAATCTGGTGGAGCTTAGTATAGATGGCCTAATAGAATCAGTGCTGCACACTGCTACAAAGCCCAAATTATTTTCCAGCCAAGGTACAGATAAACATGATTAGTAATTTTAAATCTGGTGGAGCTTAGTATAGATGGCCTAATAGAATCAGTACTGCACACTGCTACAAAGCCCAAATTATTTTCCAGCCAAGATACAGATAAACATGATTAGTAATTTTAAATCTGGTGGAGCTTATTATAGATGGCCTAATAGAATCAGTGCTGCACACTGCTACAAAGCCCAAATTATTTTCCAGCCAAGATACAGATAAACATGATTAGTAATTTGAAAGCTTAAAACGGTTGGTGAGGTGATTTTAACCAATCATCAAGCTTTTACTCTCCCCAGGATGACACAGGGGTAGAAAAGTCGTTTCGGATCCATGATTTGTTCATCTTTATGAACGTGAGTCTGTCTACATTATCAGTGGAGAGCCGCGTGCGCTTATCTGTCAGCACACCACCAGCAGCGCTGAACACACGTTCAGACAGAACGCTGGCTGCGGGGCATGACAAGATCTCCAAGGCGTAAGTGGCTAGCTCCGGCCATTTATCCAGATTGGAAGCCCAAAAAGAGCAAGGGTCCAGTGACACAGTCATGGCTTCAATGTTTACTTGGAGATACTCCTGTACCATCGTCTCTAGGCGTTGACTATGTGTCAGACTTCTTGTCTCCTGTGGCCTTGCAAAGGATGGGCTAAAAAAGTGGTGAAATGATTCCGCAAAATTGATGTTACCAGCAGATACTGTGGTTCTGTTACGGTTTGAGTGCTGAACACTCGACGGTCCCACGGTTGGCAATTTGGAACTGTGAGATTCACTACGTGCACCACTGGTGTTTTGTGGAAAAGCACATGTAAGATTCTGCAACAGTCTCTGCTGATACTCCTTTATGCGTGCATCCCTTTCTATGGCAGGAATAATTTCTGCAAATTTACTTTTGTACCGGGGATCTAACAGTGTGGCAACCCAGTAGTCAGGATTATTTCTAATTCTCACAATTCGAGGGTCATGTTGCAGGTAGTGCAGCAAGAAGGCACTCATGTGTGTTGTGCATCCAGAAGCACCAAGTCCCTGTTGTGTTGGTGGCGAGGTAACAATCATGCTTCCTTCCTCTGTCCTATCCCCCCAACCTCGCACAACAGAAATGTGATCAAGGTCTCCCTCATCTGATGAGTCTTCCATCAGTTCATCCTCCACTTCTTCCTGGGCTCCTGCACCTTCCTCACTAATTTGGCTGCTACCATGCGCCCTGGTAAAACCATCTCCCCCACCCTCACATGCCTGCCGCCTTGGTGCTGCCGACCGTCTGGACCTTGCAGATGTTAGCCCTTCCGCATACAACTCCTCCTCCTCTACTTCCTCCACCTCCTCTTGTGCCACCACCTGACTCCGAATTCTGTTTAACATGTGCTCCAGCATGTAAATCACCGGAATAGTCATGCTGATAATGGCATCGTGAGCACTAAACATCTTCGTCGCCATTTAAAAACGGTGCAGAACGGTGCATAGGTCCCTGATCTGAGACCACTCCTCCAGCGTGATTTGCCCCACCTCTGGATCTCGTTGGCCCAGGCTATACGTCAGAACGTATTGCACCAGGGCTTGTCGGTGCTGCCACAGTCGCTGCAACATGTGCAGAGTTGAATTCCACCGGGTAGGCTCATCGCATTTTAGCCGGTGAAGTGGCAGGCCCAACGACTTCTGTAGAGATGTAAGTCGCTGAGCTGCGGGATGCGAATGGCGGAAGTGAGCACACAGCGACCGTGCCCTCTGCAGAAGGCCATCTAGTCCTGGATAGTGGGCTAAAAATTGCTGGACAACCAGGTTCAACACGTGAGCCATACAAGGCACGTGTGTGACATTGCCCCGGCGAAGGGCCGCACCCAGGTTTGCAGCATTGTCGCACACGGCCTTCCCTGGTTTCAGGTCCAGTGGAGACAACCATTCATGAAATTGGTTCTCCAGAGCTGACCACAACTCCTCAGCTGTGTGACTCACATTTCCCAGACATTTCAAAGTAAAAACCGCCTGATGACGTTGAGCCCTACTGCCAGCATAGTAAGGAGGTGTGCAGAATCCCTTCTGCGCAGTTAGAAAGCTTGTGGCATGACCAGACAGGCTTTGGGTGCAGGTGGAGGACCGAGAGGAGGTTGAGGAGGCAGAAGCAGTGGAGGAACTTTGAGATAAAGAGGATTGACGCACAACTCGTGGGGACAGCAAGACTTGGACAGCAGCCCCTTGTCCTGCTGTCACCATAGTTACCCAGTGCCCAGTCAGCGACATGTAACGCCCCTGTCCATGCCTACTCGTCCAAGTGTCTGTGGTGAAATGCACCTGTCGCACACAGAGTTTCTCAAGGAAGCGGTGATGTTGTGTGTGACATGCTGGTGGAGCGCAGGCACACCTTTCTTTGAGAAGTAGTGCCGACTGGGCATCTGGTACTGGGGCACTGCGGCGGACATAAGGTCTCGAAAATCCTCTGTGTTCACCAGGCGGAAAGGCAGCATTTCTGTAGCCAAGAGCTTGCAGATGGTGAAATTCAACCTCTTAGCTTTCTCATGGCTAGGAGGAAATGGTCTTTTACTTGTCCACATCTGAAGGACCGAGGGCTGGCTATTGTGCTTAGACGGGGTTGATAAGGGTGTCCCCGGCAAACTGCTGGTCTGTGAGGAAGATGCAGGCGGACATGTTAGGTTGCCTTGATCCAAAGGTTGTGCTATCGATGTCGGACAGCGCTCAACACCAGCTGGTGTTACCACCTCCAAAGAAAATGATGACCTGCCAATCACGCTGGCTGTTGCGGGTAAAGAAGCGGCAGGTCTGCGCCCCAAAACAGGTGTGACTGCTGTCCCCCCAGTCTCAGAGGATGAAGAGGCCGCGGATGCACAAGATATGGCAGACGGTGGTTGGCCCGGCCGGCTAGGCCGCATTGTAGCACAGTGAACTTCCCACTGCAACTTATGCTTCATGTCCATGTGCCGGTTCATGCATGAAGTACTCAAACTATGTATTTTTTGGCCTCTACTTAGTTTTTGCTGACAAATGTTACAGATAACACGAGTTGGGTCATCTTTATCGATCTGAAAAAATGCCCAGGCTATGCAAGGCTTAGCACCCATGCGACCTGAAGAGCCACCACGACTTGTGGTGAGAGGCAGAGTTGTGTTTGAGGATGCAGTTGTTGACGTGCTTCCAGTACTACGTCTCTGTCCAGGAAGGCGCAAACCTGACCTCGTCGTCACTAGCATCCTCCTCCACCTCCTCTGCTGACCTCATCTCTTGGCTGACTGTGGGTTGACAGTAAGTGGGATCTCCAACCTCATCATCATCACCCTGTGCGTTATCACACCCGTCGTCCTCAGAGCCAACCTGTTCCTGCCCTGACAAAAAACTAAAGTTGTCGCTCCAATCAGGTATTTGAGTCTCATCATCGTCTTCCTCATTGTCTCCACCAACAGGAGTTACAGTTTGGGAATTAGGGTCTACATTATGGTCAGAACCTTCTGCGTCTGGTCCTGGATCCGACTCATAAAGATTCTGGGCATCAGTGCAGATCATTTCCTCGTCTGGATTCACAGAAGCGCTGGAGTCGACCTCTGATTCCCAGGCTATAGTATGAGTAAACAACTCTGCAGACTCAACCATCTGTTCTACCTCATACTCAGACGGGCAGCTGGAGATTTGGGAGGTGTGAGGAAGCAAGTGCGATTGGGGTGACACCTTTGAGGACTGGAGTATTTGTGATGTTGAAGTTGATGTGGAGGAGAGCCCACTTAAAGGAGCGCTTGATATCCGTTGAAGCACCTGCTGTTTTTGTGCCTCATCTGGAATTTGTAGCGATTGGCGTGGCCGTAAGAAAGGGATCTTATCACATTGTCCGCTAAAAGAAGTAGACATTTTAGTTTGGCTGGAAGATGGTCTTTCTTCTGCAGATGTTACTGTTGCTTTAACACCTACCCCACGGACACAACCTTTTTTCCCCTTCCCAACACGCCTATTCCCCTTTCCACCAGCAGCAGGCCTTTTTCCACTCATTTTGGTGGTTAACTAATTCACAAATCTGGAGTTGTTTGCACAAAAAAACAATGGATGGGAACCGAGCAGAGCTGAGTGGCCAAACTGTGGTATTAGGCCAAAACTATTGGCTGGGTTAGATGCAGAAAAACATTATATTCAATTTGCCCCCTGATGGAGGTCAGTATAGATGGACTAATAGAACAAGTCCCACACACAGCTAGAAGCCCAAATATTTTTTCAGAGGTAGATGCAGAAAAAAAATATATTCAGTTTGCAACCTGATGGAGGTCAGTATAGATGGACTAATAGAGAAAGTCCCACACACTGCTAGAAGGCCAAATATTTTTTCAGAGCTAGATGCAGACAAAAAAATATTTTTAATTTGAAACCTGATGGAGGTCAGTATAGATGGACTAATAGAACAAGTCCCACACACTGCTAGAAGCCCAAATATTTTTTCAGAGCTAGATGCAGATAAAAATTATTTTTAATTTGCAACCTGATGGAGGTCAGTATAGATGGACTAATAGACCAAGTCCCACACACTGCTAGAAGCCCAAATATTTTTTCAGAGCTAGATGCAGAAAAAATTATATTGAATTTGCAACCTGATGGAGGTCAGTATAGATGGACTAATAGAACAAGTCCCACACACTGCTAGAAGGTCAAATATTTTTTCAGAGCTAGATGCAGAAAAAAATTATATTGAATTTGCAACCTGATGGAGGTCAGTATAGATGGACTAATAGAACAAGTCCCACACACTGCTAGAAGCCCAAATATTTTTTCAGAGCTAGATGCAGAAAAAAATTATATTGAATTTGCAACCTGATGGAGGTCAGTATAGATGGACTAATAGAACAAGTCCCACACACTGCTAGAAGCCCAAATATTTTTTCAGAGCTAGATGCAGAAAAAAATTATATTCAATTTGCAACCTGATGGAGGTCAGTATAGATGGACTAATAGAACAAGTCCCACACACTGCTAGAAGCCGAAATATTTTTTCAGAGCTAGATGCAGATAAAAATTATTTTTAATTTGCAACCTGATGGAGGTCAGTATAGATGGACTAATAGAGAAAGTCCCACACACTGCTAGAAGGCCAAATATTTTTTCAGAGCTAGATGCAGATAAAAATTATTTTTAATTTGCAACCTGATGGAGGTCAGTATAGATGGACTAATAGAGAAAGTCCCACACACTGCTAGAAGGCCAAATATTTTTCAGAGCTAGATGCAGAAAAAAATTATATTCAGTTTGCAACCTGATGGAGGTCAGTATAGATGGACTAATAGAACAAGTCCCACACACAGCTAGAAGCCCAAATATTTTTTCAGGGGTAGATGCAGAAAAAAATTATATTCAATTTGCAACCTGATGGAGGTCAGTATAGATGGACTAATAGAATGATGCTATGCCCAAAAGATTTTACTTCACTAGGTGCAGTAAAAAAATTGGTATTCTATACACAGGTGGTATATCTTGCAACACAGATAGGCTACTCCACTGACTAACACACTCTGCAATAGGCCAAAAAGGATTAGCTTTGCTAGATTCAGCCAAATGCTGTGAAAAAAACTTGCACAGCACTGGCACAGACCTGCCTGGCAAAAACTGATAGGAACTGATGTAACCTAGTCCTGAAAAGGACTGCAATTACAATTAGTCTTTACTCCCACAACCTATCTATTTAAGAGCACAGACCTGCCTGATAAAAGTCGTAGGAAATGCTGTAACCTAGTCCTTAAAAGGACTGCAATCACAACTTTTCCCTACTCCCAAGCTATCTGTAGATTTGTGCGAAAATTGGCTTGAAATTAACAAGGTATAGCGCACACAGCAACAGCGGTGCCGTCTAACACGCAGCTGCAGCAGTGAGAAAATGGTGGCGACGGGGAAAATGGCTTGGTCTTATAGGGCAAGGACATGTGACATACACTGCCAATGACACATGCCCTTGCTTGTGTGAAAAAAAGCACTTCGCTCCGTGTGTGCGCTGCTGATAGGCTGACAGATTGCACCTCCCCACTCTAAATGCGGGAAAGAGAAAAAAAAATGGAGATCTTCATTATTCCTGCAGAGATCCATCCCCTGCCCCTCCCCCCGCCCCGCTGTACACTCAAACTGCGTATTAACATTAATTTCCATCATTACTGAGAAAAAATCCAGTTATGATTTTGGTGCACGAACAGTTATCGAACATAACCTCGAACAGCCGAATTTTTCTCAAATCGTTCGTGTTCGCCAAACGGCTCGAACACTGCCCAAAACAGCTCGAATTTGAGATTGGCGAACAGTTCGAGTCGAACAACGCTCATCTCTAGTCTGGACTGCCTCTTGAGGTTGGGAAGAGAAGTATTCTGTGGAGCGTAGTCATTCTGTGTGGATTCTGGATGGGTAGCAGTCTCTTCAGGCTGGGGAACTGGTGAGTTACCCACACACATTACCCATCGGGGCTGCTCCGGGATATTGGGAAGGGAAGCTTTAGCAGAGGCTTCAGGATTGGGGTCATCGAAGACCATTAGAAAGGCCACCAGGAAGGCCTGCAGGTCAAGGATTATAGGATCCCATGCTTCCCATAGGGGGGTGATCCATTTCAAGGCATCACCCACTAGGTAGGATATCATAAATGCCACTTTAGCCCAATCGGTAGGAAAATAGAGAGGGTAGAACTTGAAATGCAGCATGCATTGCTCCACAAATGCATGGCTTTGTTTAGGATCCCCATAGTACCGTGGCGGATCCGCAGGAACAAGTGCTGATAGATCCATTTGGGCTGGTGCATAAATCGCCTGGGCCATAGCTAGAGAATTTTTTTTTTTTTTTTTTTAATGCACGTATTCGCTGGACACGGATTCAAAGTGTCTCTGAGAGCGAAGGGCCGTGGGGTTCAGCGGGAACCATGGCCTGAGCAAACTGTTATGCACACGCCCGGGCTGACTGGCGTGTGCGTGATTTAGTGATTCCATTGTGCCATGAACCGGAGAGTGCCTGGAGGGGCGTAACTAAGTATCTACCCGATCCGACCAAGGTCGCATGACGGCTAACGAAGCCGTGCACCAGGGAGGAACCGAGCAGAGGGACCAGGTGCTACTCCAGGCCAGACCCCGGACACGGCTGTTGACCCACACTGGGGAATACAGGAACAGGCAGGTTAGGCTGGCAGACAGACAGGTGGGTATTGGCAGGCACGGCTGGAGTGTAGAAAGGAGGATACTGGCAGGCACGGCTGGTATGCAGACAGGAGGTTACTGACAAGTACGGCTAGCTTGCAGATGGGGAGGTACTAGCAGGTTGGAGCACAGGCTGGATAGGGTCCAGTACAGACTGTGATTCAGGAACAGAACCGCAGATGCGGTAGACAAGCAGACCAGAGAGGTACCGCCGGAGCGGTGAGCAAGGCAGAGCAGGCAGGAACCGCCAGAGCGGTGAGCAAGGCAGAGCAGGCTGGAACCGCCGGAGCGGTGAGCAAGGCAGAGCAGGCAGGAACCGCCAGAGCGGTGAACAAGGCAGAGCAGGCAGGAACCGCCGGAGCGGTGAGCAAGGCAGAGCAGGCAGGAACCGCTGGAGCGGTGAGCAAGGCAGAGCAGGCAGGAACTGCCGGAGCGGTGAGCAAGGTAGAGCAGGCAGGAACCGCCGGAGTGGTGAGCAAGGGAAAGCAGGCAGGAACCGCCGGAGCGGTGAGCAAGGCAGAGCAGGCAGGAACCGCCAGAGCGGTGAGCAAGGCAGAGCGGGCAGAAACCGCCAGAGCGGTGAACAAGGCAGAGCGGGCAGGAACCGCTGGAGCGGTGAACAAGGCAGAGCAGAGAAAAACCGCCGGAGCGGTGAGCAAAGGCAGAGCAGAGGGGACAGGGCTCTGTTCACACGGAACAGACTGGAAGGGAAAGGCAGAACCAGATACACACAAGATACTTGCAATGAAGTAGCGAGTGGACTCTAAACTCACAAACGGAAGTACAGCGACAACGAGTAGGAGTTAGGTGCAGGTTCAGACTCTGCAGAAAAAGGGAAGGTACGGACATAGAGAAAAACAGGTAACAGACTAGGAGAGTGTTCAGACAGGAACTGAGTGTTCAGACAGGAACTGACACTGCAGCGAGATACAGGAGCGGGTCTGGGTATGCGGCCCCCAGAAGGCGGGACGAACAGGCTAGGAGCGTGTTCAGACTGGCCTGGAAATACAGCCTCCAGGAAGGCGGACAGACAACAGTCTAGGAGATAGTTCAGACAGGCCTGGGAAAACAGCCCCCAGGTTGGCAGACAGGCAAGAACAGAACAGGACCTGGCACATTCAGAGTCAAGGAGCACACTGAATGTTAAAGTTGCTCAGGCACCAGCTTCCAGGTGGAGCTGGTTTAAATATCCAGTGACAGACAGCAATAGGCTGAGGACGCATTAGGGGTGTGCCCACAGCAGCTACAAGAAACAGGAAGTAACCGGGCCGCCGCCCTAAGCAGTCAGAACAGAGACAAACAGACAGCATGAATAGAAGCCAGGCTAGCAGACTGGACTGAAGATCAAGTTTGCGATCTTGCATAGTGAGAGATGGTGCACAATGCAAGCCCACCACCAGGTATGTTACATATACTAACTCTAAACAAACAAATCTCTCCCTTACTCAGCAGCAGCTCTCCCCACTCTGCCTGATTCCGGGGCAGACTGTGACAAGCATAGAGGCGCTAGGTCTTATATAGACCTTATGACGCTGTGCGGCCAGCCAATCACTGTAATGCCCACAACCAACATGACTACAGCATTACAGTGCGTGGCAAGCAATCCCTGCATGTTCATTGGCTCTCTAAAGAGCGCCAAACATGCAGGGCGGGGACCCAAGTACCTGCCGAGCAACCCGGAAATAATCGCCGAGCTTGTCGAGCAGTGAGATGCTCTCGCGAGTACCGAGCAGTGGCGAGCACGTTCACTCATCACTAATCATATGTGCATTTCTTAAAGGGAATCTGTCAGAAGGTTTTTGCTATGTAATATGAGGACAGCATGACATAGGCGTTAAAACACTGAATTCAGCAATGTCTTACTTAGCAAGCTATGTGCTGTTGTTTATTTACAATGAAGGTTTTATAACCCGGACCTTTTCACTGCTGGAATATAGAAGCACCTGAGCACTGGTTTGACTCTGCCCTTTCCTGTGATAAGCAGCTCACTCTCTATAGACAATGTACATACAGAGCCTTGTGTGGGCAAGGTTAGCTTTCTGAGCTGTTCTACATGCTACATTTAAGAACTCTGATTGTGTCACAACTGCTGCACCCAATAAATTAAGTGATACATTGTTGGAAACAGGGTCTCTTTTCTTACATTATGCTGCTCTCAGATGAGGTAGCAAAAACCTGGTGATGGATTCCCTGTAATAGCAGAAAAGATCTGTCAGCTCTGTGCCATACTCAGGTTTTCTCTGACCTCGGACCAGATAAGCACTTCAACTTTATGAACCTCTTGAGTATCAAATTCAGAGGCCAAAAAAGAATCCAATCTAGGTTAAAACCCAAGATTGCAGAAAAACCAATTTATTTATGGTATTTATGGACTCTTGATACTTATTAGTGGTAAACTTACCTACAGACAGATATTCCACCCAGTCAGTCTGATGATCAGAGACATAACATCGAAGATATTGCTCGATTGTCTGGATGGCACATTCAGTCTGACCAGTGGTCTCTGTGGTCAGCAGATGAAAAGGACAATTTAATATTGGTTGTATTACAGTATGCCCTTCAGAATTTGGAAAGATGCTGAGTTCCTCTATTGGAAACAATATTTTCCATAACACCATGTGGAAACATAATGTGTTTAACAAACAATGCACATAGGGGTGTGGAGTTAGATGATCCAGACAAAGGAACAAGATTATACTGTTTCTCTTGTAGATGGGCACTATCTCTTAACCCCTTTCCAACCTTGTCAGTAAAAGTACATAGCTGCACCCTGGGCCTATAGGGCCAGCTATGTACTATTACGCGTGATACGATCGCGTCCGCACACAAGCGGTGCGGGGCGATCGCCGCCGGGTGTCAGCTGATTGTCACAGCTGACACCCGGTGCTATGTGCCAGGAGCGGTCCTGCACCGCTCCTAGCACATTAACCCCTGCAATGCTGCGATCAAAGTCAATCGTAGCATTGCGGGGGCAAGGGGAGGTAAGCGCCACTACTCACCTCCTCTGCCGGTGTCCCGTCCTGTCTGCGGCGCCTCCCGGATGTTGTCATCGTGACCTGATTTCATCATGACAACATCTGGGTCACCAGACAGCAGGAAGTTACTTTGGTCATGCGCAGTGCATGACCAAAGTAACTTCTCCCTCTCTGCAGCGCTAACAGGCTGCATAGCATAGGGAGCTGCTGCTCTCTATGCTATAAAGCCGATCAGGCTGCAAAAAGTGAAAGTCCCATAGTGGCACAATGTGTAAAAGTAAAAAAAAGTGCCAGAAAGTGAAAGAAAAAAAAATGTAAAAAATATAAAAAAAAAAATAAAAATATATTGTACCCATAATATTTATTTATTATGAAAAAAAAATAAACCAATAAAAGTACACATATTTGTTATTGCCGCGCCCAAAACGACTTGACATATAAAACTGTCCCACTAGTTAACCCCTTTAGTGAACACGGTAAAAAAAAATATATATAAAACTAAGCAAAAGACGATGCTTTATCATCATACCGCCAAACAAAAAATGGAATAAAACGCAATCAAAAAGACGAATGCAAATAAAAATGAAAAAGTCATCTTGTCCTGCAAAAAATAAGCCGCCTTACAGCTCCATCGGTCAAAAAATAAAAAAGTTATTGCTCTCAGAATAAAGTGATACAAAAAAATTATTTTTTCTATAAAATAGTTTTTATTGTGTAAAAGCGCAAAAACATTAAAAAATATATAAATGTGGTACCGCTGTAAACGTATATATACACTATCTGTTTTTCATATATCAGCAGTAGACTCATAACAGGGACAGAAGGGACAGCCACTGAGGAGCGAGGGCGCCATTCTCGGGATCTAGGGTGCCAACCTCCACTGGCATGCAGGACCAGCTTTAGGTACGGACTAGGGACACATTGAGATCAGAGTGGTTTTACTTTATCTTTCGACAAGGGAAACAGGTATCCATTTAGTTACACACCTGTTTTTTTTTTCGTTGGTGAATTTTAATGATAGTCAAGAAAAAATAAATGTTTTAAAGGGAATTTATGTTCACAAATTATAAACCTCGCCCTTTTTTCTATCGTATTTTTGACGACTATTGTGTAAAAGCACCAAAACATAAAAAAAGATATAAATGTGGTACCGCTGTAAACGTACTGACCCGAAGCATAAAGCTGCCTTATCAATTTTACCACACGCGTAACAGCAAAAAAAAAATAATAGTAATCACACAATTCCAGAATTGCTGGTTTTTGTTTAATCTGAATCAGAATGGAAAGCGATCAAGAAATGTCACGTGGCCGAAAATGGTACCAATAAAAATGTTAACTTGTCCCGCAAAAAACAAGCCATCACATGACTTTGTTGGCCGAAATATGGAAAAATTATAGCTCTCAAAATATGGCGATGCAAAAACTAGTCTTTGCAAAAAAAAGCGTCTTTTAATGTGTGACAGCTGTCAATCATAAAAAAAGATATGAATCTGGTATTGCTGTAATCGCACTGAACCGAAGAATAAAGTCCTCTAATCACTTATACTGCACAAGGAATGGTGCAAAAAATAAACTCAAGGGTTAGGGTTGGGCTAGGGTTAGGGTTAGGGTTATGCTAGGGTTAGGGTTAGGGCTGGGGTTGTATTAGAATTGGGGTTAGGGTTGTGTTGGAGTTGGGGGTTAGGGTTGTGTTGGAGTTGGGGTTTGGATTTTTACAAAAGTAAAGAAAAAAAAATGACTACAATATGGCGATTAGTTTTGAGCGCAAGTGCTCGCTACTTGAGTTTGCATCGAGTGCTCGGGTATGCACCGAGAATCGCGGGTGCTCAAGTCTCCGCCCCATATGTTTTGCAGCTGTTATACAGCCAAAAAAATCTCACGGGATTGTCTGCCATGCACGAAAGATCCCCGCATGTTTTTTTTTGGGTGTCTAATAACCGTGAAACATGCGGGGCGGAGACTCGAGCATATCACTTGAGCACACGAGATACAGGGTGCATACTCGAGCACCCGATGCAAACTCAAGTAGCGAGCACTTGCGCTCAAGACTAATGACAACTTATTCAATATGATGACCTAATGTTATCAAATTCTGTGTCGTACCTCTGGGTTCAAAATGTTCACTATACCCCTTGATAAAATCCTTGAGCGGTCTAGTTTCCAAAATGGGGTCAGTTGTGTGGGGTTTCTACTGTTTAGGCACATCAGGGGCTCTCCAAACGCAGCATGGTATCCGCTAATTATTCAAGCAAATTTTACATTCAAAAAGTCAAATGGCGCTCCTTCCCTTCCAAACTCTGCCGGGCGCCCAAACAGTGGTTTTCCCCCACATATGGGGTATCGGCTTACTTAGGAGTAATTGCACAACAAATTTTGGGGTCCATTTTTTTATGATAACCTTCCGAAAATAAAAAAATTGGGGTCTAAAGTAAAATTTTTGTGAAAAAAAATAAATGTTGATTTTTTCTTCCACATTCCAAAAATTCCTGTGAAGCACCTGAAGGGTTAATAGACTTCTTGAATATGGTTTTGAGCACCTTAAGGGGTGCAGTTTTTAGAATGGTGTCACTTTTGGGTTTTTTCTGTCATAAAGGTCCTTCAAAGTCACTTCAAATGTGGTGTGGTCCCTAAAAAAATGGTTTTGTAAATGTTGTTGTAAAAATGAGAAAATTGCTGGTCAACTTTTAACCCTTATAGCTACCTAAAAAAAAAAATTGGTTCCAAAATTGTGCGGATGTTAACCGGTTCCCGACCGCCCACTGTAGATAAACGTCGGCGCTTGCCGGGCTCTGTGCAGTGCCGACGTTTAAAAACGGTGGGTGGTCTCGCAGTGCTCAGGACCCCCAGGGTCCTGCAAGCACTGCGATTCCGGTGCAGAGCGTTAGCTCTGACAGGGTACATCATCGGGACCTGATTAGATCAGGTCCCAGTGATGTTAACCCTTTGCTGTCTTCTATATGCTGTGATCTATAGTGATCACGGCATATAGGAGACAGCAGGAAGAGAGGGGGTCGTCTTACTTACCTCCGAAGACCTCCGTTTCGTTTGAGGACCTGGGGTTGCTATGGCAGCTGGAGGTCACATGACCGCCTCCAGCTCTGCCATATATGGTGTCCTTCCTGTCTGACTTCAGCCTGTATGTAGCTGAAGTCAGACAGGAGACTCTGACTGAAACAGTCAGTGAAGATCTCATATAATGTAATATATGTGTATTACATTACATGAGATCAGTGATCAGAAAAATAAAAATTAATGTCCCATACAGGGACTAAGTAAAAATGTAAAAAAAAGTAAAAAAAAAGTTTTTAAACTATTAAAAAAAAAAATCACAAAATAAATAAAAATAAATAAATAAAATATTAAACCAATAAATCCGTAAATTATTACAAAACCAAAAAAAGTACACATATTTGGTATCGCCGCGTCCGAAACAACCCGAGCTATAAAACTGTCACACTAATTAACTCCTTCTGTGCACACCGTAATAAAAATAAATAAAAAACGAAGCAAAAAAATATGCTTTTTCATCATATCGCCAAACAAAAAGTGGAAAAAAATGCGATCAAAAAGCAGAATAGAAATAAAAATGGTACCACTGAAAACGTCATCTTGTTCCGCAAAAAAAAGCCGCCATACAGCTCCATCAGCCAAAAAATAAAAAAGTTATAGCGCTCAGAATAAAGCAATGTAAAAAAAATATTTTTTTTTCTATAAAATTGTTTTATTGTGTAAAAGCGCCAAAACATAAAAAAAATACAGTAAGTGTAGTATCGCTGTAAACGTACTGACCCGAAGAATAACGCTGCCTGATCACTTTTACCACACGCAGAACGGCATAAAAAAAAACTCAAAAAACAATTCCTGAAGTGTTTGTTTTTGTTAACTTTACCTCCCAAAAAACGGAATAGAAAGCGATCAAAAAATGTCACGTGCCCAAAAATGGTTCCAATAAAAATTTCAACTCGTCCCGCAAAAAACAAGCCATCACATGACTCTATCGGCCGAAATATGGAAAAATTATAGCTCTCAAAATATGGTGATGCAAAAACTAGATTTTGCAAAAAAAGCGTATTTTAGTGTGTGACAGCTGTCAGTCATAAAAACCCGATATAAATCTGGTATCTCTGTAATCGCACCGACCCGAAGAATAAAGTAATCTAATCAGTTATATCACACTAGGAACGGCATAAAAAATAAATAAAACAAATATTATTCACCTGCTACTGATTTGTTTATTATGTCTCCCAAAGATCCCAGTAAGGCTCTGCTCACATTTATCCTGTGCTCTGCGCTGAGCACTTACACCAGAGTTTCCGTGTAAATCTCTGAAATACGTGATTCAGCCAGAACCCATGATGGAAGATTCCCTGTAATGAGGCAGATATAGGCCACTGTGGATGCCGTCTAGCCTGGGATCCCACGGTGTCATTTGTTTTAGGCGTGCATAAAAGTGCGGTTGGCCACAGTTTTGTGCACTTCTGAAAAAAAGGACACCACTAAACAGAGGCCAGACGGAGTCCAGAGTAACTCTGCTGCCTCATTACAGTGAATGGATCCTGCAGGGGTTTCATCTGAATTACATCACTTGGAAAATTAGATGGAAACCCCGATGTAAGTGCTCAGCCTAGAGCGCCGGATAAATGTTACGTAAAATGTTCCCAATAAAAGCTTCAACTCAGTCCTCAAAAAAAGCTAGTCCCCACTCAGGTCCATCATCTGTTAAAAATATAAGGGACTTCCAAGTTACTGGTAGCAGAAAGGCTCTGGAAAAGCAAAATGGTCCTTGCCCCCCAAAAGAAATTCAGAAAATTTTGTGCTCCCAAATCCAAATGCCTATTCTACAATAATTTGTTCTCCAATTGTCAAATAGCGCTCCTTCCCCCTCAAATCTCACCGTATGGCTAAGTGGTACGATACAGCCACATATGGGGTATTGACACTTTTAGAAGAAATTGTGTGACACATTTCGGCACCATTTTTACCCATTGCCCTGTGTGAAAATGTAAAATCTGAGGGTAAAACATTTTTTTGTGGTAAAAATATAATTATGCTTTTTTCACTGCCCAATGGTATAAATTTAAAAATTAAAAAATGCTCACTACTTTCCTAGATGAATTCCTTGAGAGGTGTAGTTTACAAAATGGGGTCACTTGTGGGGGTTTCTGCTGTTTTGGCATGTCAGCGACTCTTCAAATGTGACATGGTGTCTGCTGTCTATCCCAGCCAACATAGCGCTTCTTTCTCTTCCGAACCCTGCCGTACACCAAAGCAGAGGTTTTCCCCCACATATGGGGTATCGGCGTACTCAGGAGAAATTGTACAACAAATTTCATGGTGCAATTTATCCTGTTACTCTTATGATAATGCAAAATTAGGGAATGAAAAACATTTTTTATGGGAAAAATGTGAAAATTTTATTTTTACGGCTCAATATTATAAACTTCTGTGAAGCAGCTGGGGGTGCAAGGTGCTCACCACACATCTAGATAAGTTCCCTAAGGGGTATAGTTTCCAAAATGGTGGCACTTGTGGGGGGTTTCCACTGTTTAGGCACATTAGGGGCTCCCCAAATGTGACACGGCGTCCGCTAATTATTCAAACAAATTTTACATTCAAAAAGTCAAATGGCGCTCCTTCCCTTTCAAACCCTGCCATGTGCCCAAACAGTAATTTGCCTCCACATATGGGGTATCGGCGTGTTCAGGAGAAATTACACAACAAATTTCATGGTGCAATTTTTCCTGTTACCCTTATGATAATACAAAATTAGGGAATGAAAAACATTTTTTGAGGGAAAAATGTGAAAATTTTATTTTTACGGCTCAATATTATAAACTTCTGTGAAGCAGCTGGGGGTGCAAGGTGCTCACCACACATCTAGATAAGTTCCCTAAGCGGTCTAGTTTCCAAAATGGTGGCACTTGTGGGGGGTTTCCGCTGTTTAGGCACATTAGGGGCTCCCCAAATGTGACATGGCGTCCGCTAATTATTCAAACAAATTTTACATTCAAAAAGTCAAATGGCGCTCCTTCCCTTTCAAACCCTGCCATGTGCCCAAACAGTAATTTGCCTCCACATATGGGGTATCGGCGTGTTCAGGAGAAATTGCATAACAAATTTCATGGTGCAATTTATCCTGTTACCCTTATGATAATACAAAATTAGGGAATGAAAAACATTTTTTGAGGGAAAAATGTGAAAATTTTATTTTTACGGCTCAATATTATAAACTTCTGTGAAGCAGCTGGGGGTGCAAGGTGCTCACCACACATCTAGATAAGTTCCCTAAGGGGTCTAGTTTCCAAAATGGTGGCACTTGTGGGGGGTTTCCACTGTTTAGGCACATTAGGGGCTCCCCAAATGTGACATGGCGTCCGCTAATTATTCAAACAAATTTTACATTCAAAAAGTCAAATGGCGCTCCTTCCCTTTCAAACCCTGCCATGTGCCCAAACAGTAATTTGCCTCCACATATGGGGTATCAGCGTGTTCAGGAGAAATTGCATAACAAATTTCATGGTGCAATTTATCCTATTACCCTTATGATAATGCAAAATTAAGGGATGAAAAACGGTTTTGTGGGAAAAATGTGAAAATTTTATTTTTACAGCTCAATATTATAAACTTCTGTGAAGCACCTTGGGGTTCAAGGTGCTCACCACACATCTAGATAAGTTTCCTAAGGGGTCTAGTTTCCAAAATGGTGTCACTTGTGGGGGGTTTCCACTGTTTAGGCACATCAGGAGCTCTCCAAACGCAACATGGCGTCCGCTAATTATTCAGACAAATTTTACATTCAAAAAGTCTAATGGCGCTCCTTCCCTTCCGAACCCTGCCGTGCGCCCAAACAGTGGTTTTCCCTCACATATGGGGTATCAGCACGCTCAAGAGAAATTGCACAAAAAAATTTGGGGTCCATTTTTTCATGTTACCCCTGTGAAAATAAAAAAATTGGGTCTAAAGTAACATTTTTGTGAAAAAAGTTAAATGTTAATTTTTTTCTTCCACATTCCAAAAATTCCTGTGAATCACCTGAAGGGTTAATAAAGTTCTTGAATGTGGTTTTGAGCACCTTGAGGGGTGCAGTTTTTAGAATGGTGTCACTTTTGGGTATTTTCTGTCATAAAGACCCCTCAAAGTGACTTCAAATGTGATGTGGTCCCTAAAAAAATGGTTTTGTAAATTTTGTTGGAAAAATGAGAAATCGCTGGTCAACTTTTAACCCTTATAGCTCCCTAACAAAAAAAAATTTGGGTTCCAAAATTGTCCTGATGTAAAGTAGACATGTGGGAAATGTTATTTATTAACTATTTTGTGTGACATATCTCTCTGATTTACGGGCATGAAAATTCAAAGTTTGAAAATTGCAAAATTTTCAAAATTTTCGCCAAATTTCCGATTTTTTCACACTATCATGAAGTACAATATGTCACGAAAAAACAATCTCAGAATCAGGGGAATACGTTGAAGCGTTCCAGGGTAATTACTTCATAATCTGGCAGTGGTCAGAATTGAAAAAATTGGCCCGGTCACGAAGGCAAAAACAGGCTCTGGCGCGAAGTGGTTAAGTAAAGTAGACATGTGGGAAATGTTATCTATTAACTATTTTTTGTGACATATCTCTCTGATTTAAGGGCATGAAAATTCAAAGTTTGAAAATTGAAAAATTTTACAAATTTTCGCCAAATTTCCGTTTGTTTTTACAAATAAATGCAAGTGATATCGAAGAAATTTACCATTATCATAAAGTACAATATGTAACGAAAAAAGAGTCTCAGAATCAGTGGGATCCGTTGAAGCGTTCCAGATTAATTACCTCATAAAGTGACTGGTCAGAAATGTAAAAATTGGCCTGGTCATTAATGTTTAAACCACCTTGGGGAGTAAAGGGGTTAAAGGGAATGTGTCAATCCCCTGGGCGATATCAGACCTCTACTATGGCCATACAGGGTATAGAAAAGTAAATCTATACTTACCTGTATGGCCCAAAGTAGAGGTCTGATTGCCGAGAAATCTAGTTTCATGAAGTCTGTTTTCCAGAGGCTTGGCGTCCGGGGGACGCCAAGCAAACCCCTCTTATCTGCTTACTATTCCCCTAAATCGCCGCCTCTGTGCTAAATTACCATATCCCCCCCTCCCCTGCACGTCACAGGGCTCTGTGACAGGCCCTGCTCTGCCTTCCCTCCGGCGCATGCGCAAAGCGCCGCTCCCATGGAGCGCGCTTTGTTTCTCTCCGGCCCCGTTTGACCATGTACTGCGCCACAGCCTTGTATTGCGCAAGCAATGGTGAGTCACTGAGACTTCCGCTCTGCTGGCAGTACGCAGCCAAATGGGGCCGGAGGGAAACAAAGCATGCTCCATGGGAGCGGCGCTTTGCACATGCACGGGGGGGGAGGCACAGCAGGGCACATCACAGGACCTGTCACAGGGCCCTGTGACGTGCAGGGGAGGAGGGGAATATGGTAATTTAGCACAGAGGTTTAGGTTAATAGTAAGCAGATAGGAGCAGTTTGCTTGGTGTCCCCCGGACGCAAAGCCTCTGGAAAACAGACTTTATAAAACCAGATTTCTCTGCAATCAGACCTCTACTATGGGCAATACATGTAAGTATAGATTTGCTTTTCTATCACCTGTATGCCCATAATAGAGGTCTGATATTGCCCAGGGGGTTGACACATTCCCACTTCAAGAACACTTCAGTTCTTGTGTGGTGTAACAGCATTGTATGACCTACTATAGCCAGCAATGGTGGTGCTATTTTAACAAGTAGACATATCAAATATCCAAACTCAGAAAAAATGAAGACTTACCAATAGTCCAATTAAACACAATTGGGAGCAGCATAATGCATCTAAGACAGGTAGTGGCCATTTCGTATTACTTGAACCCCTTAGTGATGGAGCCAATTTTGACCTTAATGACCAAATTTTACAATTCTGACCAGTGTCACTTTATGTGGTAGTAACTCTGGAATGCTTTTATGGATCTCACTGATTCTGAGACTGTTTTCTCATGATTAGGCATGAGCGAACATTTCAATGTTCAGTTCGGAAAAGTTCGCTGAACAAATTGATATTCGCCGAATGTTCGTCGAACATTTCTGAATCCCATAGGAGTCAATGGGGGGGGGGCAAAAAAATGCATATACAACACCTAGAAACTAAACCAAAAGCTGCCAAAACACAAATTAGGTGTAGACACCAGGGAAGTGCCATCAATTGACCCAGAGTACAAGTACTATAATTATTATTACTGTGACAGCGACATTTATTCAGTTGAGCTTCACATGTCAAAAGGGGTCACCGACTTGTACAACAGGAGAGAGGACCCTGCCTGCGAGGGCGCACTGTCATGGACATGGTTTATGGAACCACTGTTCCACGGATCCCAGAGAGCCTGGAGGGGCGTGACTAAGCAAGCACCAGACTGTTCACTAGAGCCTCTGATGAGAGTTTAGACTTGTCTCCCGATGAACGCCAAGTGCCACTCTTGGACAGACCAACGGACGTGCAGCAGCTGGACCCATTAGGACAGACTAGATGGTGCAGAAGGCAGAGTCTGCATCAGTAGTGCAGCAGGCAGAGTCTGCATCAGTAGTGCAGCAGGCAGAGTCTGCATCAGTAGTGCAGCAGGCAGAGTCTGCATCAGGCAGAGTCTGCATCAGGAGTGCAGGAGGCAGAGTCTGCATCAGGAGACCCAATCAGGATTCCCCACATTTAAAAAAAATTAGTGGCAGATGCCAGCAAAGTGGCATCAATTTCACTACTGTACAAATAGTGTAAATAAGACCCATACTTCTTCCAGTACAGCTAACCCAGGAGATGGAGACCTAACCAGGAGTGTCCACATTGCCCTAAATGAGAGGCTAACACCACCGAAGTAGCATCAAGGTCATCAGACTACAAGTAGTTTAACGGAGACCCATACCTGTCCCACTACAGCCAACCCATGAGATGCAGACTCAATCGGAAGTGTTTACATTTAAAAAAAACAGTGCCTAAGACCACCATTTCCGTGGCCAACAAATTGGAGATGGTGCAGTTCAACCTCTTTGTTTCATCCTACACATGACAAAACTATCTTTTACATGACCACAACAGTGGGATTGAGGGCTGGCTGCTGTGCTGAGAGAGGGCATAGTACGGTGAAACGGACAAACCAATTGACCGTGAGTGAGGTCCAGGCGGAGATGTTACGGTGGTTTGAGAAATGTGTGGTGTGCTCAGAGAAACAAACACAGCAGGCATGTCCGCTTCACTTACAGCTGACGGGCTGTCACTCAGCTAACTGCTGCAGGTATACAGCTGGTTCTGTCGGACACCTGCGTGACACAACTTGGCATGGTAACAGAGGAGGAGGAAGAAGCAGCAGAGGTGTTTGATGGGGTGGCTGATGGTTGTTTATTGAAAATCAATTTAGAGTTTATCATGTTTGTGTAATAATAATATCTGCAACAAATGCTCAATTTCACTACAGTATAACTATAGAAATGTATGGAGACCAAAACCTCTTCTAGTAGAGTCAACACACTGGATGGAGACCCATTCAAGATTCTCCACATTTCCAAAAATTAGCGACAGACGCCAGCAAAGTGTAATCAATTTCACTACAGTAGAAATAGTGTAAATGAGACCCACACTTCTTCCAGTACAGCGAACGCAAGAGATGGAGACTTAACCAGGAGTGTTCACATTGCCGTAAATGAGGGCCTAACAAACACCACCGAAGTGGCATCAATTTCACTAGAGTATAAGTTTTGCAAAGTAGGCCAAAACCAGTTCCTCTACAGCCAACCCAATAGATGGAGACTAGTGATGTGCGAGCATGCTCGCTACTGCTCAGTGCTCGCCCGAGCATCTCACTGCATGAGATGCTCGGCACTCACCGAGTATTTCCGGGGTTGCTCGGCGGGAGCTTGGGTCTGCATGTTTGACACTCTTTAGAGTGCCAATCAACATGCAGGGATTGTCTGCCACACACTGTAATGCTGTAGCCATGTTGGTTGTGGCATTACAGTGATTGGCTGGCCGCACAGCGTCATCAGGTCTATATCAGATCTGGCGCCGCCATACTCATCACAGTCTACTCCACAATCAGGCAGTGTAGGGAGAGGTGCTGCTGAGCTAGGGAGAGATTTGATTATTTTATTAGTTAGTGTAGGTATTCTACAAGATTCTCTACATATCCATCTCAACTAACAGTCCTTCTGAGGACTAATCCAGCTGCAGAGATATCAGTGCCAGGCAGGCAGGCAGGGTATAAAGCAGACTGCAGTGCACATAGCAAGAGGGTCCATTCCAGTTCTGTCTGCTGGTGCTTTTACAGATATTTGTAGAAATAGCCACAGGTATCAGGGGCCACGAATAATTTTTTTTTTATCTTAACCCTGATTATTTGCTTAAAAAGCAATAAAGAGAACACAGTTTTTCTGCTCCATTTGCTTGTTGACACTGAAGAATATAGCCAGGTCCTTTCCATATAACAGCTCTAAAAATACAACTATTTCAAACTGTGGTTTGTCCGTCACAAAGATCACATATAAATTCCCTCCAAATTAAGCCATTTGTAGTGAGCGTGGAAGATATTGTCCTCCATTTAAAATGGGCAAGGCACGTGGCAAGGGACGGGGAACTGGAAGTGATGATGATGGTGATGGTGCATGCAAAGAACGAGGCCGTGGGCAAGCAGAAATTTTGCCACAACAAACACCCATATCTTCTCGCTCGACCTTCCTGTCCCAATTAATAGGGGACCACAGAACACCACTATTGAACACAGATCAGTGAGAAAAGGTTATTGGTTGGATAGCAGATAATGCTTCCAGTCACTTTGCCACCACCAACTCCACCACCCTGTCTTCCAAACGGTCAAGTCTCAGTAGCCGTGAGTCTGAAAAGCATATTCCTCACCCTGAACCTCCTTCCTCCCACCATGCCGAGTGCTCAAAGACAACTGATCCCACACTTGGACACTCCGAAGAGCTGCTCACTTTTCCATTTATAGATTCGGGCCTCTCGCCAGGTCCACTTGAAGCGGGGCAAGAGGAGATCGCATGTAGCGATGCCCAAATATTTGAGCAACCACGGTCATACAAAGGCGACGGTGGGAAAGTGTCACAAGAGGTGTACGATGATGAGACACAATTGCCAGAAAGTCAGGAGGAGGACCAAGGTGTGGAAGTGGAAGACGAGGTGGTGGGTGATATAGTAACTGACCCAACCTGGCAGAAGGACATGCAGAGCGAGGACAGCAGCACACAGAGGGAGGGAGGCAGAGCACCCCAACAGGCAGGAAGAAACAGTGTGGTGGCCACAGACAGAAGGTGGGCAACCGTTCCCCGTAGCACCAACATGACGGAAGTTGCCAGTACAACTGTTAGGTCTTCCTGAGTCTGGTTCTTTTTTAAAGACTCTGCCGATAACCCCAAAAAAGCCATTTACACCAACTGCCAGGCCAGCATCAGCAGTGGTAGCAAAACTACCAGCATGACCTAGACTAGCATGATCAGGCACATGGCAGCAAAGCACCCAATTTTGTGGGCGGAACCCCAGGGTCCAGGAACAGTGTCTGTGGGTGACACCACTGTTTCTTCCGCTGTTGTGCGTTCACGCCAATCCCCTGTCCATAGTGCCTGCGAAGATGCCTCCTGCCCTGCACTTGTCGTTGCACACCATCAGCAAGCACATCCTTGTTCCAGCGCAGCGTTCAGTTGTCCATACCCCAGTCCTTGGAATGCACACGCAAATATGCAGCCAACGCCGAACAGGCCACACTACTAAATTCCCACATTTCGCGACTGCTTGTGTTCGAAATGTTGCCTTTTAGGCTCGTGGACACGATAGCTTTCTGCAACCTGATGGCGGCCATCCCTCGGTACTCGATCCCCATCCGCCACTATTTCCCTGGGTGTGACGTCCCCGCATTACACAAGTACGTGTCCCACAACATTAGCTGTGCCCTCAACAATGCAGTTACTACCACCTAACAACGGACATGTGGACAAATGCTTGTGCGCAGGGATGGGACATCTCGCTGACGGCACACTGGGTTAATATAGTGGAAGCGGGACTCGGTCGGACCTTGGGACAGAACACATCCTCCTGACGCTAAGGATTACGGGCCCTAGGTCAATCAGGATTGCCCCCACAGTCTACTGCTCCTGCACCTCATCCTCCTCAGCCTCCTCCTCCTCATCAGCCTCCATCTCCGAAATTACCACATCAGTCACAAGCTGGAAGCACTGCAGCACTGCCTCAGTCAAACAGCAACAGGCTGTGCTGAAGCTAATATGCTTAGGTGACAAACCGCACAATGCTGAAGAGTTGTGGACAGCTCTGAAAGAGCAGGCAGATCTGTGGCTGACACCACTGAACCTACAGCCAGTCATGGTCATGTGTGACAATGGCCGGAACCTGGTGGCAGCTCTGAGGCAAGGCGAGCTCACACATGTACCATTCCCGGCCCATGTGCTTAACCTTGTGGTTCAGCGGTTTCTCAAAACCTACTCGGAGTTGTCGGATCTGTTTGTCAAAGTATGCCGCCTGTGTGCCCATTTTAGAAAGTCAGCAACAGCTTCTGCCGCTCTTGTCATGCTTCAGCAGCTTTTGCAGCTTCCGGCTCACCGACTGGTGTGTGATGTCCCCATGAGTTGGAACTCTACACTGCAGATGTTGGGAAGGATTTGTGATCAGAAGAGGGCAGTTGTTGACTACCAGCATCAACAAGGCCGTCTTTATTCAGGTCAGACTCCACACATAAGACCTAAGGAGTGGACATGGATGTCAGACATATGTACCATCCTCCAAATCTTTGAGGACTCCACCAAGATGGTGAGCAGTGATGACACCATAATTATTGTCACCATCCCACTTCTCTGTCTTCTGAAACGCTCTCTGCTCACAATCAAAGAGGATGCATTGCAGGCAGAGCACAATGAGATGGAGCAAGGAACCATACAGGGTGATTATACACAGCCCAGCCTCATCTCATCCCACAGTGGATTGGGTGACAATGAGGAAGAGGAAGAACAGGAGCTAGTTTCATGCGCTATAGACGGTACTACCTGCACAACTGTCATACCTTCTGTTCAGCGTGGATGGCCTGAGGACAGGGAGGAGGAGGAGGTGGAGGAGGAGAGCATGGCTGGCCAGTCGTCCTCTTCGTGAGGACACCGAAGTCTTGCCTGTTAGCAGTCTGGCATGCATGGCGGAGTTTACAGGCGAGAGAGACACAACTCCAATCCAGCAGAAGCAAGGGAACACTGTTAAAGTTCTGAGAGAGTATTCTCAGCCCCTCTCATCACACAGGCCCTGAGGCGCGGGGTACTCTCACAAGGAGTGCAAAGTTTGGGAATATGCTGAGGGAGTACCTTGCCGACTGTACCAACGTCCTCCGTGATTCCTCTGTGCCTTATAATTATTGGGCATCCAAGCTGGACACGAGGAATGAACTGGCTCTCTGCGTCTTGGAGGTCCTGGCCTGCCCTGCCGCTAGCGTTTTATCAGAGCGGGTTTTTAGTGCCGCTGGTGGAATTATAACTGATAAGCGCATCCGCCTATCAACTGAAAATGCTGACAGGCTGACTCTTATAAAAATGAACTGGATTGGGCCAGACTTCTCAACAGCACCGAATGTTAGCAGCGTAACAAACTCAAATCCAGTGTCTTTTTTGGAAGGTGTATTCTCATGCACCTTTTCACACCCACACATGGGTATATGCTTCCTGATTTTGGTTATTTGCTGTTGTCCTCCTCCTTCTCCTCATCCTCCACCATAATAACACCAGGGTGACCGTGGTCCGTGATGCAACACCCACATAATTTTTTTAAAGGCTGTTTATGATGCCCGTAAAAAATATTTTTTATACAGTATGTTCATGTATACCCCCCAGGGGTAAATGTTTCTCAGCCCATATACTTGTAATGCCCATGCAGGAGTGTAGGAGACCCACTCTTTTCTAATGGGAACATTTTTTCATGAGGCCCTCTACGTCTCTTTCAAGGGGCATTGGAGTGCCTCCCAATTTTGGCAGCCCTTGCATTCACTGCATAGGCCAACACTATGGGAGACCCACTTCCTAATAATGGGAACATTGTTTTCAGGAAGCCCTCCTCTAAGTCTCTTCAAAGGGGTATTAGGATGCATCCAAATTTTCAAAGAGGTATTGGGTGCGTCCAAATTTTGGGCAGCCCTGCCACTCACCGCATACGCAATAACAGTATAGGAGACACACTTGTTAATAATGGGAACAACAAAGCTTAGCTGGCTGATGGCTCTCTAAGAATAGCGAGGGCCGACTGCTGACCCTTTAAGAATAGTAAAGGCTGCCTGATGGCCCTATAAAAATAGGCTGTGACTTTCAGAGTCCCTCCTTCACAAATGAATAAATGAATCAGGACGTGTCTGATGATGTGTCACACACCACATGGCCAGATAAGGTTGTAAAATGTTAAAATGACATTTCCCTGTGAATGCATTGGTCATGGTTGAAAGCAATGCAAAAGTACAAAACCGCATCAAAAACGCTACGTGTGAATAGTCTATGGTGTGGAGGAGTATTTTTGTTTTTGGTTATTTATTTTGCTTTATATACAAGTCATTACCCTGGAAAGGATGTTCCTTAATATATTTCCCAGGAAAATCCATTTTGGTTTTGTTTTTGTATGTTTTATTGTGAGTCCGTAAAAGTGGACAGCAGTGACCTGGGAGTCAGAAATGCATCCAGGGGTCTTCCCCATGCTGTTCCCATGTCATTTGAGCACTGTTCCCATCGATTTGGCCAATTTTTAGGCCCTCTGCAGACCGCCAGGGGGAGCCGCCTGAAAAATGCTTGAGTTTCTTATAGACTTACATTGGGCTTGTTACTCGGGTTGAGCACCCGAGTATTCCAATTTGCTCGACCCAAGCATCAAGCACCTGAGCATTTTAGTGCTCGCCCATCACTAATGGACACCCAATCATGATTCTCCACATTTCAAAAAATTAGTGGCAGACACTAGCAAGGTCTAATCAATTTCACTACAGTAGAAATAGTGTAAATAAGACCCACACCTTTTCCAGTACAGCCAACCCAGGAGACCTAACCAGGAGTGTTCACATTGCCCTAAATGAGGGCCTAACACCACCGAAGTGGCATCAATGTCATCATACAATAAGTAGTTTAACGCTGACCCAAACCTGTCCCACTACTATTGGATGGAGACACAATCAGAATTCTTCACATTTCCCAAAATTAGGGCCTAAAACCTGCAGCAGCAGCAGCAAGAGCAGGCACAGAAGCCATATCACAGACTGCAATTTCAAGAGATCAATGCAGCAACTCAAAACGACAACATCGCCTACTCTGTACAGTCTTCAATTGGGGTGCAAAAGTCCTTGGAGAGCCATGACTTGTTCATCTTGATGAAAGTTAGACGGTCTACACTTTCAGGAGACAGTCGGGTGCGCTTATCTGTCAAGACATTACCAGCAGCGCTGAAGACACGTTTAGAGAGAACGCTGGCTGCCGGACATGATAAAACCTCCAAGGCATGAGAGGCGAGCTCAGGCAATTCATCCATTTTTGAAGACCAAAATGTAAAAGGGTCCAAACCCTCCCTGATGATATTGATATTGAACTCTAGATACTCCTGCACCATCCTCTCCAGTCATTCACCACGTGTCACACTTGTACTCTGTTGTGCTGGTGCACGAGCTGATGTGAAAAATGTGTGAAAGGACTCCCAAAAATTGCTTCTGCCACTTACTCTGCTGCTGCTAATGTTTTGGCGTTGACGAACTGACATGCCAGAGGTTGAAAGACTACAGCTGCGATGCACACTGTGTGCCTTAGTGTTATCTTGGGGAAAACCTCTATTAAGGTTGCTTAAAAGCTTGTTTCGATACTCCAACATACAGTGGGGAAAAAAAAAGTATTTAGTCAGCCACCAATTGTGCAAGTTCTCTCACTTAATTTGAAGAAAATTTCTTTCCAAATCAGACAATGTGATTTTAGGACTTGTTTTCTCATTTTGTCTCTCATAGTTGAGGTCTACCTATGATGTCAATTACAGGCCTCGCTCATCTTTTTAAGTGAGAGAGCTTGCACAATTGGTGGCTGACTAAATACTTTTTTTCCCCACTGTAAGCAGGTCCCTTTCCAGGGTGGGAAGCATCTGCCAAAATTGACTCTTATAACATGGATCTAACAGAGTGGCAACCCAGTAGTCAGCATTATTTTGAATCCTAACTATATGGGGATCATGTTGCAGATAGTGCATCAAGAAGGCACTCTTATGTCGGGCTCTTCCAGGAGGTCCAAAGCCAGGCTGTATTGTGGGCTGCATAACACTGATGCTTGTTTCCTCCGTACCCTCCTGCCAACCATGTTCAAACGAGAGGGGATGATTATCCTCTTCATCCTCTGACAGCTGCTCGCCCATCACCTCTTCCTCCTCCATTAGTTCCTCGGCTCTTGCACCTTCACTAACAGTTCGCCTGGTATCATCAAACCCAGTTGATCACTCTAATCCACCGTCAATTGGCATCTACCTGTGTGACGACAGTCTGGAAATTTGAGACATTGGTATCCCTTCCGCATCCTCCTCTTCTTCTGGGGCCACCACCTTTATTCAAAGTTTGTTCCAGCATGTATATGACCGGAATAGTGATGCTGATGATGGCATTGTCAGCGCTAACCAGTTTAGTAGCCATTTCAAAACCATGCAGAAGGGTGCAGAGGTCCTTAATCTGTTCCCACTCCGCAAACCTGATATGCCCCAAGTCCGTACTGCGTTTCCCCAACCTATACGTCATCACATACTGCGTCAGAGCTCGTTGCTGCTGGCACAGTCGCTGCAACATGTGCAGAGTGGAATTCCACTGGGTCGGCACATCGCAGATCAACCTGTTAACTGGCACGGACAAAGACCTCTGTATCGATGCAAGTCGATGACATGAGGGGTGCGAATGGCGGAAGTGAACACACAGCTTCCGTACTTAGTGAAGCAGCTCATCCAGGCCAAGATTGTGGTGGAGAAAATCGCTGTACCACTAGGTTGAGGACGTGAGCCATGCAAGGGACGTGCGAGCTTGCCTCGCCCTAGGGCCGCTAACAGGTTCTCACCGTTATAGCACACGGCCTTCCCTGGCTCTAGGTTCAGCGGAGACATCCATTGCTCAAACTGAGCCTGGACAGCTGCCCACAACTCTTCACCTGTATGACTGTGATCTCCAAGGCATATTAATTTGAAGAGTGCCTGATTATGGTGAGCCCTGACTGCGCAGGACTTAGCTTTGTCATGCGTAGGATGAAACAATCTTTTACGTGACCACAACTGCGGGACCGAGGGTGGCTAAGGTGCTGAGAGAAGGTGAAGTATGGTGAACCGGTAAAACTGGTGGAGCGTGAGTGAGGTGCAGATGTTACGGTGGATTGAGAAACATGTGTGGCGCCCCTGAGGGTTCAGTCGCCACAGAGATACTGCACCTCACCCCGAGGTGTGGTGTCTCCCTTCTCTCAGGTAAGGAGGGAGTGCTGCACGGAACCCCAACCACCTACATCCAACACAACACTGCTCCAGGCCAGCAGGAGGGGCAAGACGCAATGTAGTTTCCTGCTGAGCCCTGGCCCTGGCTGGAGTAGGGGGGAACCCAAAGGTAGGGGGAACCAATAGTGGGTGTGGGTGGAGGAAACAGATACACGGAGCACATATACAGTAAGTATATAATAGGAAGCCATATTAGGTCTAGAGGAGTTCAGTTCAGCACAGAGTGCAGTTCTAGTGAGGGCTGTTCGGACGAACAGTCCGAGAGCACAGGCTCAGTCAGAGCTCTGCTCCACACGTTAGGGCCCAGGATAGAGGCCCCGGAGGGGAGCAGGGAGCAGGCTCCATTCTACTTAAAGGATCCCAGGGGGTACGGTGCGTGCAGGACGGCACCCGTACGTCCCGCTCCAGCCAGGTGATCAGGAGGGATCGGTTGCTACACTCAAAACCCCAGGGGGTCAGGTTGGTCCCGGATCCGACGTACAGGAAGGACTTCAGCATACCTGAGCGGGAATGAGAGTGAGCAGCGTAGGACCACGGTGAGAAGGACCGAGTGTGAAAAAGGTCAAGATAGGTACATATGAAAGTGGGGTTCCGCCAGGCATTCCTAAATTTGCTGAGAAAGGACTGAACCCCAGCATGCCGAGGGAGGCCTTCACCTGTGAAGTGCATCTGTGAATTGCCTAAGAACTGTAAGTAAAACCTTGGACGACTGCATCGAACAGCCTCTGTCTGTTTCTTCACCGGCATCACTGATCCTCACCGCACTACAACGCCCAGCACACCATTCCACCATCTTTCTATCTACACTGCCCTGAGGCCCGCTCCACCTGTGGGGAGCTGTACCATCTTTAGTTGCCTTGTCACCTGCCTCAGAGGACTGCTGCAGCGCTGGTGACTTTCACCAGACACCACAGGTGGCGTCACGAATTTCTCCGAACTTTATTAATAATCGCTACCCCTTTTGTGCACTGTCCGCCCTGGGCCAGCCACCATGATACATATATACTGTTCCCAAACAGTAAGGCCCCCAGGGGCGCGACACATGCGGTGTGCTCGGTGAAACAAACACAGAAGGCATGTCCACTTCAGTTACAGCTGACGGGCTGTCACTCAGCCTGACTAAAGCGGATAAAGAACCGGAGTTTCTGTGATGGGAGACCTGAAAATACTTGGCATGGTAACAGAGGAGGAGGAAGAAGCAGCGGATGCGTTTGATAGGGCAGCTGATGGTTGTTGAGGTGCGCTGGCCCGCATTTAAGCGCGGTAAGATTCCCAGCGTAAATAATGTTATTTGAGTATGTGAACGTTCATGCATGTAGTAGTCAAATTATTGCAGTTTTCCCTCTACTGAGTTTTTTATCGCAAAGTTTGCAGGTAACGTGAGTTGGCTCATCCTTTGCAGTGACAAAAAAGGCCCAAGCTAGGCAACCCTTGCTGCCCCTGCAGGCTGCAGACCGATGACCGCTGCTGGCCACAGGATGCAGTGCTCCTCGTGCTTGCATCACTCCATATCTGCCCCATAGGGCAAAATGTAACCTCCTCATCTTCCTCGTCCACCTCCTCAGATGAGCTACTTGGCTGCGTGACTCTGGGTTCACACCAAGTAGGATCTTCAACCTCGTCATCATCCAATGTGTTATCCCATTCCTCGCCCTCAGAGTGACCCCTCTCATCTTGTTGCCCTGACAGCACAGTACAGTCCGCATGAGCCTCAGGTATCTGAGACTCATCGGGATCACCTCCCTGCGGCTGCCAAAGGAAGGGAGTGCAGTAGGCCGTCCACTAACATAACTTGTCAGTTGTCTTTGGATAGGACCTGTTTGTGTTGGTTCACTAGTGCTTTCACTAACATTACCACGTACCCCATGTACACCAAGCCTATTCCACCCTTCCACCATGCCCTCTCTTTTTCCCACTCATGTTGGTCGGATGGTCAGATACAGTGGTTGGAGCACGCAATTAACTAAAGAAAAATATGTTTTTTTCCTGTGCAATAGCTCAGCACACACCTGAATTTCAGCGACAATAAATGACAAGGTAAGATATGGCCTGCCATATAACATTACTTACAGACAAAAGAAATTTGTTAGTGTGCATGAGGCTGATAAAACCTATGAGATATTCTCCAAACAATTTCAAACTGAGATATCCCCTGATGTATTACTTTAGGAACAGAAGAAATTTTTTTTTTTTATGTGGATGAGGCCAGTATGACATAGAATATATGCTCCAAAATATTTCAAACTCAGATCTAGCCAGTAGTGTTGAGTGATACCTTCCGATATCGGGAAATATCGGATCGGATTGGATCGGACCGATACCGAAAAAGTATCGGATATCGCCGATTCCGATACCGGAAACCAATGCAAGTCAATGGGACAGAAATATCGGAATGAAAATAAACCCTTTCTTTCCTAGTAGGTTAATTCTACATGAAGGAAAACAACTAAGAATAATGTAGAATGTATTGGGGGAGGTGGGGGAGACAATAAAGGCATAGAGGTTTAGCCCAATCAAATGGAATAGCAGGAATTAATATTTTTTTTAAGACGTTCTGAGTTACGGAAATATTGACTATGTTAAGTATTTTTATATTTTGTCAGATATTTATGTTTCACTACTTCCATGCTCTACACCTTCTTTTTTACTTCTCCCACACTTTCTCCTTCATCATCCTCAACATCTTTTTCATCCACTTCTTCTTCACCTTCTTCTTCTTCACCTTCTTCGTATTATTCTTTTTTTTTACATTCTTCATATTCTACTTCTTCATCTTCTTCATATTCTTCTTCTTCATCATATTCTTATTTGTGACAGGCATTCCTGTAGTTGTTATCTATAAAAGGTTGGACATTACACCTTTCGTTCTGCCCGTCACAAAAGATTTACAACAGGATTTGTCCGCGTTCAGTTTGGCTTGCAGTAGCAGGTCTTTTCCAGAGGCACCACGAGGAGGAACGGACTCACCCCCATACACTGCTTAGTCATCTTCTGCTTATAATTTAGATATTATCTTTTGCTCTGATTTTTAGTCTTATGCTTAATGTTCTTCCGCTTTTTGTTCTGCAGCTTCTTGTATTTCTGCTTCTTGGTTTTCTGTCTCTTGTTCTTCTGTATCTTGGTGCTTGTCTTCTCTTCTTTGTCCTATTGGTCAACTTCTTCAGGGTCATCTTTTTGGTCTTCTTCGGCGTGGTCTTCAGGGTCGTCGTCTTCGGGGGTCGTCATCTTCGGGGTCCTCGTCTTCTTCGGGTTGGTCTTTTGGGTCCTCGTCTTCGGGGTCCTCGTCTTCTTCGGGGTGGTCTTCAGGGTCCTCGTCTTCAGGGTCGTCGTCTTCGGGGTCCTCGTCTTCTTTGGGTTGGTCTTCAGGGTCCTTGTCTTCAGGGTCCTCGTCAGGGAGATCCAGAGTGATTACCAAGAACCAATTCAAAAAGCTTGAACTTGGAAATGTAGCAGAAGGTACAAGACGGCTGAGGAACTACCGAGGACCAGCTGACGGTACTGGAACCCGGATGGGTAGCAGAAGGTACAAGAGCCAATGGAACTACCGAGGACCAGCTGACGGTACTGGAACTTGGTTACTAAGCAGGAGGTACCTGTGCCAGAAAGCACTACCTAGGACCAGCAGACGTTGGTGGAACTTGGATACCGAGAAGGAGGCACCTAAGCCAAAGGCACTGCCGAGAACCAGCTGACGGTACTGGAACTCGGATGGGTAGCAGAAGGTACCCATGTAAAAAAAAGTTTCAAGGCCGCGAGCCGGCCGCAGTTACCAAAACCCACAGTCCTACAGGGGGTGCTTGTCCTATTGGCACTATGGAACCAGCCTTCATTGCCAGATCCCGCAGCCCACATAGGAGTCACCTAAACAGCAGGCACCATAGAGTCGGCTAACCCGACCGCAACACGACAGGACAACGCATTGGAGGCAAAGTGACGTTGACACTACCCGGAAACAGTTGGCGTGCTGGAACCAGGCTGGGCAGGAGGGAGTACCCGTGCCAAAGACACTGCCGAGAACCAGCTGACGGTACTGGAACCCGGATGGGTAGTAGAAGGTACAAGATCAAATGGAACTACCGAGGACCAGCTGACGGTACTGGAACCCGGATGGGTAGCAGAAGGTACAAGAGCCAATGGAACTGCCGAGGAGCATCTGACGGTACTGGAACTCGGTTACTAAGCAGGAGGTACCTGTGCCAGAAAGCACTACCAAGGACCAGCAGACATTGGTAGGACTTGGATACCGAGAAGGAGGCACCTAATCCAAAGGCACTGCCGAGAACCAGCTGACGGTACTGGAACCCGGATGGGTAGCAGAAGGTACCCATGTAAAAAAAAGTTTCAAGGCCGTGATCCGGCCGCAGTTACCAAAACCCACAGTCCTACAGGGGGTGCTTGTCCTATTGGCACTATGGAACCAGCCTTCATTGCCAGATCCCGCAGCCCACATAGGAGTCACCTAAACTGCAGGCACCATAGAGTCGGCTAACCCGACCGCAACACGACAGGACAACGCATTGGAGGCAAAGTGACGTTGACACTACCCGGAAACAGCTGGCGTGCTGGAACCAGGCTGGGCAGGAGGGAGTACCCGTGCCAAAGACACTGCCGAGAACCAGCTGACGGTACTGGAACCCGGATGGGTAGTAGAAGGTACAAGAGCAAATGGAACTACCGAGGACCAGCTGACGGTACTGGAACCCGGATGGGTAGCAGAAGGTACAAGAGCCAATGGAACTGCCGAAGACCAGCTGACGGTACTGGAACTCGGTTACTAAGCAGGAGGTACCTGTGCCAGAAAGCACTACCAAGGACCAGCAGACGTTGGTGGAACTTGGATACCGAGAATGAGGCACCTAATCCAAAGGCACTGCCGAGAACCAGCTGACGGTACTGGAACCCGGATGGGTAGCAGAAGGTACCCATATAAAAAAAAGTTTCAAGGCCATGAGCCGGCCGCAGTTACCAAAACCCACAGTCCTACAGGGGGTGCTTGTCCTATTGGCACTTTGGAACCAGCCTTCATTGCCAGATCCCGCAGCCCACATAGGAGTCACCTAAACTGCAGGCACCATAGAGTCGGCTAACCCGACCGCAACACGACAGGACAACGCATTGGAGGCAAAGTGACGTTGACACTACCCGGAAACAGCTGGCGTGCTGGAACCAGGCTGGGCAGGAGGGAGTACCCGTGCCAAAGACACTGCCGAGAACCAGCTGACGGTACCGGAACCTGGATGGGTAGTACAAGGTACAAGAGCAAATGGAACTACCGAGGACCAGCTGACGGTACTGGAACCCGGATGGGTAGCAGAAGGTACAAGAGCCAATGGAACTGCCGAAGACCAGCTGACGGTACTGGAACTCCGTTACTAAGCAGGAGGTACCTGTGCCAGAAAGCACTACCAAGGACCAGCAGACGTTGGTGGAACTTGGATACCGAGAAGGAGGCACCTAATCCAAAGGCACTGCCGAGAACCAGCTGACGGTACTGGAACCCGGATGGGTAGCAGAAGGTGCCCATGTAAAAAAAAGTTTCAAGGCCGCGAGCCGGCCGCAGTTACCAAAACCCAGAGTCCTACAGCGGGTGCTTGTCCTATTGGCACTATGGAACCAGCCTTCATTGCCAGATCCCGCAGCCCTCATAGGAGTCACCTAAACTGCAGGCACCATAGAGTCGGCTAACCCAACCGCAACACGACAGGACAACGCATTGGAGGCAAAGTGACGTTGACACTACCCGGAAACAGCTGGCGTGCTGGAACCAGGCTGGGCAGGAGGGAGTACCCGTGCCAAAGACACTGCTAGGAAACAGCTGGCGGTGCTGGAACCCAGGGTAAATACTAAAAACAGAGTGGAGCCAGAGACGTAATTGGAGCAACTTTAAAATCTGTAGTAGTGTGAATGTGGACAGAGCAGGAGAATTTGCCGAACACACAGCTGGGGAACAGCTGACGTTTCTGAACCCCAATAACACTGGAGCAAGCGTTGACTGTGCAGACGGCACTTCTGAGCAGCAACTAGCGGTATTGGAGCCCAGGGTAAATACTAAAAACAGAGGAGCCAGAGGTGTAATTGGAGCAAGTTTTAAATCAGTAGTACAGTGAATGTGGACAAAGCAGGAGAATTTGCCGGACACACAGCTGGGGAACAGCTGACGTTACTGAACCCCAATAACACTGGAGCAAGCGTTGACTGTGCAGACGGCACTTCAGAGCAGCAACTAGCGGTATTGGAGCCCAGGGTAAATACTAAAAACAGAGGAGCCAGAGGTGTAATTGGAGCAAGTTTTAAATCAGTAGTACAGTGGATGTGGACAAAGCAGGAGAATTTGCCGGACACACAGCTGGGGAACAGCTGACGTTTAGTGTTGAGCCACCCCCGTAGTGTTCGAGTTCGGTTCGGTTCGTCGAACACCCGTGTGTTCGCCGAACTGTTCGTCGAACTGTTCGTCGAACACCTTCGAACACAGTTAAAACCAATGGCAGGCAAACAAAAACACATAGAAACACATAGAAAACACCTTCAAAGGTGTCCAAAAGCTGACAAACTGCTCAGAAGACATAACTAACACATGGAAAAGTGACAAGTACATATAGTCATGCGAAAATAAAAGAGGTGGAGGAGTAAAAGGAGGGGGAGACACAGATATAGGCATGTCATGCCCTTCTAAAATCCAAAAAGTGAGAAGCCGACACGGCCAGTCCGCTCCTGCCCGTGCCACCTCCGTGTCGCCGGGTTTGTGCCAGAGCCGCGGTGAACCCTGATGGCCAGCCCCCCTCTCCCAATACTGGTGCCTGTCCGCTGGTGGGTCGAGCGAGCCCCCCTGTGGTGGAGGCAGCTCTAAGCTTTTTAATTTAAATTGTCTCTCTAATTTGAATGAATACACTTTAAATCCATTTACAAGGATCTATTGGAGGGCAAGTCTCATGCCAGCAGCCGCGTAATTCCAGCTCCAGTAGCGTCCACTAAAGCTGCTGCAGTTAAAAAGCTTTTATAAGGATCGAGCTCGGCTGTCCACCGCAAGGCATCCTACTGCCAGTCCCAGCCCCTATGCCTTGGGGTGCCTCCTGATGCTCTACACTGAGTATCCCATGGTCCCGAAGCATTTCCTTTGAAAAAATTAAGTGTCTAAACTACAGGTAGTGTAGCTTCCTTAACAGCCGGGATAATCCGCTGACTAGCAGACACTGCTACTAGGCACAAAGTATTTCCTGGGCTAGATGCAGTTAAAAATTTGTAATTAGATACTCTCGTTGGATGCTGAGAAAGCATTCCATAGAGTCTCCTGGCACGCCATATATGATTCTCTTAAAAAGCTTGGGGTAGGGGTCTAGGGGACCCTTTTATAGCCAAAATCACGGCCCTGTATCACAATACGTCACCTAGGCTGAAGATAAATGGAACTGTAGCACCCTGAGGGCTCGGTTGCTACAGAGGTATTGCACCTCACTCAGAGGTGTGATATCTCACTCTCAGGTAAGGATGGAGTGTGGATCAGGACCCGACACCTGCATGCATTACACCACATTGCCGTGGGGCAGGGCGACCAATATGCCTCTGAGATGGGCACGACAGTCCCTGTCCCTGGCTGGAGTGGGGGGAGGGAACACTGAGGAAGGGGAACCCTGTAGTGCAGGAGCAGGGAGGAAGCAGTTCCTGGGTGCATTGAGAAGGGAGTATAAAAGGTGGGCACCATCTTAGTTCAGTGCAGAGAAGTCTGAGCAGAAGTGGCAGGGAGCAGGGGCTCTGCATGAGCTCTGCTCCGGAGGCGGGCCTAGTAACAGAGGCCCAGGCCTGGAAGAGGGAGAAGGAAGGAAGAGGAGCGGAGAAGGCTCCAGGAACGAGGAATGAAGGGATCCCAGGGGTGCGGACGGGCGAGTCGCCACCGCACGCCCGAATCCACCTGCGCGGAGGGGTCAGGCCAAAGGGGGAGACCGGTCCCCGAAACTAGTGGAGGCAGGAAACGACCCTCAGCTAGAAACCGGAGGCTGTGACATTTTATGTGGCGCAGCCCCTCGCTACACCCGCTAGGAAGGCACCACATAGGGTCAGGGAAACTGGCGCCAAGTTTACCAAGAGGAGGCCCGAGGCAGCCGGACAGAAGGGTTGGTAAGCAAGGCCAGACAAAGGACACACAAAGGGGGTCCTGTGAAGCGCTCCAAAGTTATCTGGGAGTTGTCTGAGCCCCTCACCTGCACAGTACGACGTGGGCAGCCGTTACCTGCAGACGTGGTCTGGATAATAAGAACTGTGAGTAAAGGCCCTGGACTGCATCACTGACTCCGTGTCATTACTGCTGCTGCCCTGCACCATCACCCCCATCCTCCGCATACACTGCCCTGAGGCTATACTCCTCCCGTGGGGAGTTATGCTACGCTCTGCTGCACCCACAACACCAGCCTCAGCGGTCTGCCCTGCAGCGGCGGTTCACTCTGACCGCAATCCACGGGTGGCGTAGTCGGACATTTAAACATCAAAACCACATAAATAGTTCCGCCACTGGTTTGACCACCCTGAGCCACGGAACTGGGTCGCCGCCACGAAGACTACAACCACCAGCATCCACCAAAAAGGGTCCGGCTCCGGGTGTCCCAAGGCCCAGGGGGTGCATCAGAACATTTTCATCACCTTTCACAATCACCAATGGGACAAGGCAGGGATGTCCTCTGTCCCCTCTCTTATACATCCTAGTGACGGAGCACCTGCTCTCATCAATTCGCCATAACCCCAATATTAGGTGGATTGAGGTGGGAGGCACCGAGTACAAGTGCTCTCTTTTTGCTGATGATGTCCTAGTATATATCACTCAATCACATATATCCATCCATGCTGTTATGGCTGAAATAGCTCACTTTGTTACATGGTCAAATTTTAAAATCAATGCAGCGAAGTCTGAGGCCCTCGATGTCTCCCTCCCCAAATCCATATAGGATTCCATCCAGTCCAACTTTCCCTTTGCCTGGCCCTCACAGGGTATCAAATACTTAGGAATTCCTATTCATAGAGACCTCTCCCATCTATGTTATCTTAATTTTGGGCCCTTTATTGAACAACTCCATACAGACCACGGTTGGCAAGTTAGAACTGTAAGATTCACTACGTGAACCACTGGTGTTTTGTGGAAAAGCAAATGTACACTGCGTTCCAAATTATTATGCAAAAAGTGTTTAGGAGTGATAAGGGAAGAATTTGTTTGTTTGTCAGTTAAACTCATTGATGGTGATGTGTGTCAGGGCTCTTTATATCACTGTAAGCAATTGCAGACACCTGTGCTAATTAGTTTGGCAGGTGTGTCCAATGAAAGGCAAGACTACTTAAGAAGGCTGTCTCACATTATTAAGCAGCCTACATTTTCTGCCAAAATGGGAAAGAAAAAGGATGTGTCGGCTGCTGAGAAGCAACAAATTGTGGAGTGTTTAGGTCAAGGCATGACTACAATCAACATTATGCGACGATCAGGATGAAGTGTCTTGGCAATCAAGAAGTATGTAGCTGATTCACAGTACACACGTGTGCATGCTGATAAGGGCAAATTGAGGACTCTTTCCTACAGGCAATTACGTCAGGTTGAAAGAGCAGCGGCAAAAATGCCTTGTCATAGCAGCAGACAAGTTTTTGAAGCTGCTTGTGCCTCCAACGTCCCCCGAACAACAAGATGCAGGGTCCTTCAGAGGTTTGCAGCTGTGCATACGCCATCCTGTCGACCTCCTCTATCCACTTCACACAAGCAGAAATGGCTCCAGTGGGCCAAACATTACATGAAGACTGATTTCAAAACTGTTTTGTTCACGGATGAGTGCCGTGCAGCGCTCGATGGTCCAGATGGATGGAGTGGAGGATGGCTGGTTGATGGACACCCCACGCAAACACGGCTACAGCGCCAACAAGGAGGAGGTGGAGTAATGTTTTGGGCTGGAATCATGGGGAGAGAGATTGTCGGCCCCTTTAGGATCCCTGAAGGCGCTAAAGATGAACTCCATAATGTATGTGGATTTTCTCAAACAGCACTTCCTGCCATGGTTCAAGAAGAAGAACCGTGTATTTCACAGCAAGATCATTTTTCTGCATGATAATGCACCATCTCATGCTGCACATAAAACATCTGCATCTCTGGCTGATATGGGCATAAAAGGGGACAAACTTATGGTGTGACCCCCATGCTCCCCTGACCTCTACCCCATTCAGAACCTTTGGAGCATCATTAAAAGGAGTGTCTATGATGGCGGGAGGCAGTTCACATCTAAGCAACAGCTCTGGGAGGGTATTCTGTCCTCATGCAAAACAATTGAAGCAGAAACCATCCAAAACCTGACAAATTCAATGGACGAGAGAGTTCAGAAGCTCCTTTCGAACAAGGGGTCCTATGTGAAAATGTAACATCACCTAGAATAAAGTTTTGAGTTGAAAACTGTTTGATTTCAGTTTCTAACAACCTGCTAATGCTTATAATTTCAAAAATGACCATTTTTTTGGTCTTTATTAAAATGAAAAGGTTGATCGAAAAGTTTGGGGGATCTAAGAGTGTGGCAACCCAGTAGTCATGATTACTTCGAATTCTGACAATATGAGGGTCATGCTGCAGGTAGTGCAGCAAGAAGGCACTTATGTGTCTTGCGCATCTCGGAGCCCCAAAATTATTTTCCGGGCTAGATGCAGCTAAAAATTATTATTAATTTTAAATCTGGTGAAGCTTTAGTATAGATGGCCTAATAGGATCAGTGCTGCACACTGCTACAAAGCCCAAATTATTTTCCAGTCAAGATACAGATAAACATGATTAGTAATTTTAAATGTGGTGGAGCTTATTATAGATGGCCTAATAGAATCAGTGCTGCACACTGCTACAAAGCCCAAATTATTTTCCAGCCAAGATACAGATAAACATGATTAGTAATTTGAAAGCTTAAAACGGTTGGTAGGGTGATTTTAACCAATCATCAAGCTTTTACTCTCCCCAGGATGACACAGGGGTAGAAAAGTCGTTTCGGATCCATGATTTGTTCATCTTTATGAACGTGAGTCTGTCTACATTATCAGTGGAGAGCCGCGTGCGCTTATCTGTCAGCACACCACCAGCAGCGCTGAACACACGTTCAGACAGAACGCTGGCTGCGGGGCATGACAAGATCTCCAAGGCGTAAGTGGCTAGCTCCGGCCATTTATCCAGATTGGAAGCCCAAAAAGAGCAAGGGTCCAGTGACACAGTCGTGGCTTCAATGTTTACTTGGAGATACTCCTGTACCATCGTCTCTAGGCGTTGACTATGTGTCAGACTTCTTGTCTCCTGTGGCCTTGCAAAGGATGGGCTAAAAAAGTGGTGAAATGATTCCGCAAAATTGATGTTACCAGCAGATACTGTGGTTCTGTTACGGTTTGAGAGCTGAACACTTGACGGTCCCACGGTTGGCAAGTTGGAACTGTGAGATTCACTACGTGCACCACTGGTATTTTGTGGAAAAGCACATGTAAGATTCTGCAACAGTCTCTGCTGATACTCCTGCATGCGTGCATCCCTTTCTATGGCAGGAATAATTTCTGCAAATTTACTTTTGTACCGGGGATCTAACAGTGTGGCAACCCAGTAGTCAGGATTATTTCTAATTCTCACAATTCGAGGGTCATGTTGCAGGTAGTGCAGCAAGAAGGCACTCATGTGTGTTGTGCATCCAGGAGCACCAAGTCCCTGTTGTGTTGGTGGCGAGGTAACAATCATGCTTCCTTCCTCTGTCCTCTCCCCCCAACCTCGCACAACAGAAATGTGATCAAGGTCTCCCTCATCTGATGAGTCTTCCATCAGTTCGTCCTCCACTTCTTCCTGGGCTCCTGCACCTTCCTCACTAGTTTGGCTGCTACCATGCGCCCTGGTAAAACCATCTCCCCCACCCTCACATGCCTGCCGCCTTGGTGCTGCCGACCGTCTGGACCTTGCAGATGTTAGCCCTTCCGCATACAACTCCTCCTCCTCTACTTCCTCCACCTCCTCTTGTGCCACCACCTGACTCTGAATTCTGTTTAACATGTGCTCCAGCATGTAAATCACCGGAATAGTCATGCTGATAATGGCATCGTCAGCACTAAACATCTTCGTCGCCATTTCAAAACTGTGCAGAAGGGTGCATAGGTCCCTGATCTGAGACCACTCCTCCAGCGTGATTTGCCCCACCTCTGAATCTCGTTGGCCCAGGCTATATGTCAGAACGTATTGCACCAGGGCTTGTCGGTGCTGCCACAGTCGCTGCAACATGTGCAGAGTTGAATTCCACCGGGTAGGCACATCGCATTTTAGCCGGTGAAGTGGCAGGCCCAACGACTTCTGTAGAGATGTAAGTCGCTGAGCTGCGGGATGCGAACGGCGGAAGTGAGCACACAGCGACCGTGCCCTCTGCAGAAGGCCATCTAGTCTGGGATAGTGGGCTAAAAATTGCTGGACAACCAGGTTCAACACGTGAGCCATACAAGGCACGTGTGTGACATTGCCCCGGCGAAGGGCCGCACCCAGGTTTGCAGCATTGTCGCACACGGCCTTCCCTGGTTTCAGGTCCAGTGGAGACAACCATTCATGAAATTGGTTCTCCAGAGCTGACCACAACTCCTCAGCTGTGTGACTCACATTTCCCAGACATTTCAATGTAAAAACCGCCTGATGACGTTGAGCCCTACTGCCAGCATAGTAAGGAGGTGTGCAGGATCCCTTCTGCGCAGTTAGAAAGCTTGTGGCATGACCAGACAGGCTTTGGGTGCAGGTGGAAGACCGAGAGGAGGTTGAGGAGGCAGAAGCAGTGGAGGAACTTTGACATAAAGAGGATTGACGCACAACTCGTGGGGACGGCAAGACTTGGACAGCAGCCCCTTGTCCTGCTGTCACCATAGTTACCCAGTGCCCAGTCAGCGACATGTAACGCCCCTGTCCATGCCTACTTGTCCAAGTGTCTGTGGTGAAATGCACCCTGTCACACACAGAGTTTCTCAAAGAAGTGGTGATGTTGTGTGCGACATGCTGGTGGAGCGCAGGCACACCTTTCTTTGAGAAGTAGTGCCGACTGGGCATCTGGTACTGGGGCACTGCGACGGACATAAGGTCTCGAAAATCCTCTGTGTCCACCAGGCGGAAAGGCAGCATTTCTGTAGCCAAGAGCTTGCAGATGGTGAAATTCAACCTCTTAGCTTTCTCATGGCTAGGAGGAAATGGTCTTTTAATTGTCCACATCTGAGGGACCGAGGGCTGGCTATTGTGCTTTGACGGGGTTGATAAGGGTGTCCCCAGCAAACTGCCGGTCTGTGAGGAAGATGCAGGCGGACATGTTAGGTTGCCTTGATCCAAAGGTGGTGCTATCGATGTCGGACAGCGCTCAACACCAGCTGGTGTTACCACCTCCAAAGAAAATGATGACCTGCCAATCACGCTGGCTGTTGCGGGTAAAGAGGTGGCAGGTCTGCGCCCCAAAACAGGTGTGACTGCTGTCCCCCCAGTCACAGAGGATGAAGAGGCCGCGGATGCACAAGATATGGCAGACGGTGGTTGGCCCGGCCGGCTAGGCCGCATTGTAGCACACTGAGCTTCCCACTGCAACTTATGCTTCATGTCCATGTGCCGGTTAATGCATGAAGTACTCAAACTATGTATTTTTTGGCCTCTACTTAGCTTTTGCTGACAAATGTTACAGATAACACGAGTTGGGTCATCTTTATCGATCTGAAAAAATGCCCAGGCTATGCAAGGCTTAGCACCCATGCGACCTGAAGAGCCACCACGACTTGTGGTGAGAGGCAGAGTTGTGTTTGAGGATGCAGTTGTTGACGTGCTTCCAGTACTACGTCTCTGTCCAGTAAGGCGCAACCTGACCTCGTCGTCACTAGCATCTTCCTCCACCTCCTCTGCTGACCTCATCTCTTGGCTGACTGTGGGTTGACAGTAAGTGGGATCTCCAACCTCATCATCATCACCCTGTGCGTTATCACACCCGTCGTCCTCAGAGCCAACCTGTTCCTGCCCTGACAAAAAACTAAAGTTGTCGCTCCAATCAGGTATTTGAGTCTTATCATCGTCTTCCTCATTGTCTCCACCAACAGGAGTTACAGTTTGGGAATGAGGGTCTACATTATGGTCAGAACCTTCTGCGTCTGGTCCTGGATCCGACTCATAAAGATTCTGGGCATCAGTGCAGATCATTTCCTCGTCTGGATTCACAGAAGCGCTGGAGTCGACCTCTGATTCCCAGGCTATAGTATGAGTAAACAGCTCTGCAGACTCAACCATCTGTTCTACCTCATACTCAGACGGGCAGCTGGAGATTTGGGAGCTGTGAGGAAGCAAGTGCGATTGGGGTGACACCTTTGAGGACTGGAGTACTTGTGATGTTGAAGTTGATGTGGAGGAGAGCCCACTTAAAGGAGCACTTGATATCCGTTGAAGCACCTGCTGTTTTTGTGCCTCATCTGGAATTTGTAGCGATTGGCGTGCCCGTAAGAAAGGGATCTTATCACATTGTCCGCTAAAAGAAGTAGACATTTTAGTTTGGCTGGAAGATGGTCTTTCTTCTGCAGATGTTACTGTTGCTTTAACACCTACCCCACGGACACAACCTTTTTTCCCCGTCCCAACACACCTATTCCCCTTTCCACCAGCAGCAGGCCTTTTTCCACTCATTTTGGTGGTTAACTAATTCACAACTCTGGAGTTGTTTGCACAAAAAAACAATGGATGGGAACCGAGCAGAGCTGAGTGGCCAAACTGTGGCATTAGGCCAAAACTATTGGCTGGGTTAGATGCAGAAAAAAATTATATTCAATTTGCAACCTGATGGAGGTCTGTATAGATGGATTAATAGAACAAGTCCCACACACAGCTAGAAGCCCAATATTTTTTCAGAGGTAGATGCAGAAAAAAATATATTCAGTTTGCAACCTGATGGAGGTCAGTATAGATGGACTAATACAACAAGTCCCACACACAGCTAGAAGCCCAATATTTTTTCAGAGGTAGATGCAGAAAAAAATATATTCAGTTTGCAACCTGATGGAGGTCTGTATAGATGGATTAATAGAACAAGTCCCACACACAGCTAGAAGCCCAATATTTTTTCAGAGCTAGATTCAGAAAAAAATATATTCAGTTTGCAACCTGATGGAGGTCTGTATAGATGGATTAATAGAACAAGTCCCACACACAGCTAGAAGCCCAATATTTTTTCAGAGGTAGATGCAGAAAAAAATATATTCAGTTTGCAACCTGATGGAGGTCTGTATAGATGGATTAATAGAACAAGTCCCACACACAGCTAGAAGCCCAATATTTTTTCAGAGGTAGATGCAGAAAAAAATATATTCAGTTTGCAACCTGATGGAGGTCTGTATAGATGGATTAATAGAACAAGTCCCACACACAGCTAGAAGCCCAATATTTTTTCAGAGGTAGATGCAGAAAAAAATATATTCAGTTTGCAACCTGATGGAGGTCTGTATAGATGGATTAATAGAACAAGTCCCACACACAGCTAGAAGCCCAATATTTTTTCAGAGGTAGATGCAGAAAAAAATATATTCAGTTTGCAACCTGATGGAGGTCTGTATAGATGGATTAATAGAACAAGTCCCACACACAGCTAGAAGCCCAATATTTTTTCAGAGGTAGATGCAGAAAAAAATATATTCAGTTTGCAACCTGATGGAGGTCTGTATAGATGGATTAATAGAACAAGTCCCACACACAGCTAGAAGCCCAATATTTTTTCAGAGCTAGATTCAGAAAAAAATATATTCAGTTTGCAACCTGATGGAGGTCTGTATAGATGGATTAATAGAACAAGTCCCACACACAGCTAGAAGCCCAATATTTTTTCAGAGGTAGATGCAGAAAAAAATATATTCAGTTTGCAACCTGATGGACGTCTGTATAGATGGATTAATAGAACAAGTCCCACACACAGCTAGAAGCCCAATATTTTTTCAGAGGTAGATGCAGAAAAAAATATATTCAGTTTGCAACCTGATGGAGGTCTGTATAGATGGATTAATAGAACAAGTCCCACACACAGCTAGAAGCCCAATATTTTTTAAGAGCTAGATGCAGAAAAAAATTATATTCAATTTGCAACCTGATGGAGGTCAGTATAGATGGACTAATAGAATGATGCTATGCCCAAAAGATTTTACTTCACTAGGTGCAGTAAAAAAATTGGTATTCTATACACAGGTGGTATATCTTGCAACACAGATAGGCTACTCCACTGACTAACACACTCTGCAATAGGCCAAAAAGGATTAGCTTTGCTAGATTCAGCCAAATGCTGTGAAAAAAACTTGCACAGCACTGGCACAGACCTGCCTGGCAAAAACTGATAGGAACTGATGTAACCTAGTCCTGAAAAGGACTCCAATTACAATTAGTCTTTACTCCCACAATCTATCTATTTAAGAGCACAGACCTGCCTGATAAAAGTCGTAGGAAATGCTGTAACCTAGTCCTTAAAAGGACTGCAATCACAACTATTCCCTACTCCCAAGCTATCTGTAGATTTGTGCGAAAATTGGCTTGAAATTAACAAGGTATAGCGCACACAGCAACAGCGGTGCCGTCTAACACGCAGCTGCAGCAGTGAGAAAATGGTGGCGACGGGGAAAATGGCTTGGTCTTATAGGGCAAGGACATGTGACATACACTGCCAATGACACATGCCCTTGCTTGTGTGAAAAAAAGCACTTTGCTCCGTGTGTGCGCTGCTGATAGGCTGACAGATTGCACCTTCCCACTGTAAATGCGGGAAAGAGAAAAAAAAAATGGAGATCTTCATTGTTCCTGCAGAGATCCATCCCCTGCCCCTCCCCCCACCCCGCTGTACACTCAAACTGCGTATTAACATTAATTTTCATCATTACTGAGAAAAAATCCAGTTATGATTTTGGTGCACGAACAGTTATCGAACATGACCTCGAACAGCCGAATTTTTCTCAAATTGTTCGTGTTCGCCGAACGGCTCGAACACCGCCCAAAACAGCTCGAATTTGAGATTGGCGAACAGTTCGAGTAGAACAACGCTCATCTCTACTGACGTTACTGAACCCCAATAACACTGGAGCAAGCGTTGACTGTGCAGACGGCACTTCTGAGCAGCAACTAGCGATATTGGAGCCCAGGGTAAATACTAAAAACAGAGGAACCAGAGGTGTAATTGGAGCAACTTTAAAATCTGTAGTAGTGAGAATGTGGACAGAGCAGGAGAAATTGCCGTCCGCACAGCAGGGGAACAGCTGACGTTACTGAACCTTAATAACACGGCAGCAAGTGTTGACTTTGCAGACGGCACTTCCGAGCGCCAACTGGCGGTGTTGGAGCTCAGGGATAATACTGAAAACAGAGGAGCCAGAGGTGTAATTGGAGCAACTTTAAAATCTGTAGTAGTGAGAATGTGGACAGAGCAGGAGAAATTGCCGTCCGCACAGCAGGGGAACAGCTGACGTTACTGAACCCCAATAACATGGCAGCAAGTGTTGACTGTGCAGACGGCACTTCCGAGCGCCAACTGGCGGTGTTGGAGCTCAGGGATAATACTGAAAACAGAGGAGCCAGAGGAGTAATTGGAGCAACTTTAAAATCAGTTGTAGTGAGAATGTGGACAGAGCAGGAGAAATTGCCGTCCGCACAGCAGGGGAACAGCTGACGTTACTGAACCCCAATAACACGGCAGCAAGTGTTGACTGTGCAGACGGCACTTCCGAGCGCCAACTGACGGTGTTGGAGCTCAGGGATTACAGTTCAGGTGGTAGAAACATGAACACAACAGGAGACCTGGATACTGTTGCCAACCAATTATTTATTCTGGAAGAGGACTGGCAAATTCATGAGAGATCCAGGCCTTGTTCATTTTGAGAAAAGTAAGCCGGTCAACGTTATCGGAGGATAGTCGCATGCGACGGTCTGTTAGTACACCACCTGCTGCACTAAAGACGCGTTCAGATAATACACTAGCAGCAGGGCAAGCTAGCACCTCCAATGCATACTGACTAAGCTCTGGCCATGTATCCAGCTTACAGACCCAAAACTTGAAGGGAGAAGAGCCGTCTGGGAGTACACTAAGAGGGCAAGACATGTAGTCTGTCACCATCTGACGGAAACGTTGCCTCCTGCTGACTGGAGCCGTCTGTGATGATGTAGACATTTGTGGCGGCGGGGACACAAAACTTTGCCACATTTCGGCCATACTGGTCTTGCCTTGTGCTAAGGCGCTGCTTCTGCTCCCTCTTTGTGCAGAGCTTCCTCCACTGCCTCGACGCACTGAGCTGCTTTGTAAAGCACTAGCAGCACTGCTCTCGGTTGGAATGGAGAACATGATGGAATGCACCAGTGCGTCTTGGTACTCCCGCATTTTACGCTCCCGGTTCAATGGTGTTATGAGGCTTTGTAAGTTGTCCCAGTAGTGAGGATCTAGGAGGGTGGACACCCAATAATCAGCCGTGTTGAGAATGTGGGCGATGCGGCGGTCGTTTCTCAGGCACTGCAGCATGAAATCAACCATGTGCTGCAGACTGCCAACTGGCCAAGAAACGCTGTCCCCTGCTTGAGGCGTGATCTCTGCCTGCTCTTTATCACCCCACCCTCGCTCTAGATACTGACTACCAGAGCATTGTGTACCTCCTTCCTCTGGACAGATGTCTTCCTCATCCATTGACTCCTCCTCATCCTCCTCACAAAGTGTCCCCTGCCTAGGCCTTTGTGCGGAACCACGTTGCGCAGACTGTAGAGAAGCAGATGGCATTTGTGACTCCTCGTCCTACACCTCTTCCAAAACCTCATCCCTTAGTGCTTGCAGTGTTTTTTCAAGCAGGCAGATAAGGGGGATAGTCATGCTGACTAGCGCATCATCTGCACTCGTCATCCGCGTGGAATAATCGAAGGCACGCAAAATGTGGCAAATGTCCTTCATAGAGGCCCACTCAGTGGTGGTGAAGTGTGAACGGCGCGCACTGCGACTTGTTTGCGCCTGCTTCAGCTGGTACTCCATTACTGCTGCCTGCTGCTCACACAACCTCTCCAACATATGTAACGTTGAATTCCACATGGTGGGTAGGTCACATATGATGCGATGTTCCGGAAGACGTAATCGGCGCTGCAGAGCTGCAATGCGTGATCTTGCGTTGCTGGAACTCCGCAAGTGAGCTCACTCTATGCGGACCTTGTGAAGCAGTGCATCAAGATCCGGACAGTCCCTCAAAAAACTCTGCACGACCAAGTTGAGCACATGTGCCAGACATGGGATGTGAGTGAGGTTGCCTAGGATCAGAGCTGACACCAGATTTCGGCCATTGTCACACATTACCATGCCTGGCTGGAGATTCGCTGGCACAAACCACACGTCGCTCTGCTGCTTGATGGCATTCCAGAGCTCCTGCGCTGTGTGGCTTCGATTCCCCAAATAAATTAATTTTAATAAGGCCTGTTGATGTTTGGCCACGGCTGTGCTCATATCGGTCATCATAACAGGTAACCGTTCACGGGTCGATGTGGAGGTAGACCGTGACCGCTCCTGCAGCGCTGATTCAGAGGAACTGGAGTATGAGGAGCAGTCAATGTGTACAGACTGGATTCCTGCAATCCTTGGAGTTGGCAGAACACGTACAGCGCCACTCTCAAGATCTGTACCCGGCTCCACAACATTTACCCAATGGGCAGTGAGGGAAAGGTATCGTCCCGGTCCATGCTTACTGGTCCACGCATGGGTGGTCTGGTGGACCTTGCTACTGACGGCGTTTTGTAGCGCATGTTTAATTTTTCCCTCCGCATGATGTTGCAGGGCAGGGACGGCTTGCCTGCTGAAATAAAAGCGGCTGGGCACGTTGTATTGTGGGACTGCCAATGCCATAAAGTTACGGAATGTGTCAGTCTCCACCAGCCTGAATGATAGCATTTCAAGGGCCAGTAGTTTAGCAATGCCAGCATTCAGAGCCTGTGCTCGGGGGTGGTTTGCCGAGTATGGGCGCCTTTTCTCCCATGCCTGTGCTAACGATGGCTGTAGACTGGCCTGGGAGTGTGAGGATGACTGGGAAAGTGGTGCTGTGGGTGGAATTACACTGTGTCTCTGGACAACAGTGCCAGAGATTCTTCCATGGCGATCCTGTGAGGAAGCCGAACCAGCTGTGTGTGAGCTGGAGGAAGTGGCTACAACACGAGCTGAAGAGGTGGTAGGTGGCGCTGTAGGTTGGCCTAGGTCTTCAGTGTGTTTTTGTAACTCCACCACGTGCTTGGTCCGCACATGTTTCCACATATTTGTGGTATTGAGGTTGCTGACACTTTTCCCTCTTTTCACCTTCTGATTACACAGCTTGCATTTGACAAAGCAAATGTCATCTGCAACTGTGTCAAAAAAGGACCAGGCACTGCAAGTCTTGGGAGCGCCCGCTTTGGATTTTGGAAGAGCCATGCTCCTAATGGGTGCCGAAGTGGAGGCTACAGGCAACCAAGTCTGCCCCCTCCCTCTCCCTCCTTTTTGGGATGTTCGGGGAATCTCTTCCTCAGAGCTGCTCCCACCACCTTCCTGTCCCTCACGCCATGATGGGTCAAGGACCTCATCATCTACACCACCCTCTTCAAACAACTGCTTCTCCTGGGTAGTCTCGACAGCACAGTACGCACCAGAAAGTGGCACCTGAGTCTCATCATCAGATGCGTACTGAGGTGTGCTGCTGACCATAGGCACTGGCCCACCCGCCTCTTCAGATTCAGAGAGACAAAACGGTTGCGCATCACTGCATACTACCTCTTCTTCAAATTCTCGAATTCTGCTTGGCTGGCCCCCTCTTTCCAAGCCAAGAGATTCAGAGAACAGAAGTAGAGATGGCTCCTGTCCAGGGCTCTCTGACTGCCTGGGCAATTTGGCAGGTGGTGAAGAGACAGATGGGTGCTCTTCAGTGCTCAGGACCTGAGAGGATCTGGAACTAATTGAAGTCGATGCGTTAGCTGCCATCTCTCCGACAACGGCTTCAATTTGGTCCTCCCGCAGCAGTGGGGTACGGCTAGCTCCTACAAAGCTGCGCATAAAGGACTGTACCCTGGTAAAACTGGGGGATGCTGAGTCACTGGTGCCCGCAGCAGGCACAGAATCCCCACGTCCTCTCCCTGCAGACACAGAATCCTCACGTCCTCTCCCTGCAGAAACTCCACGCCCACGCCCACGACCACATGCCTTACTCCCTGCCTTCTTCATCTTGGTAGACTGATAAAGATAGGCAGAAAAGTACTAAGGGCTTATTGTGCTTATTCCTGAACAGCTGCTAACAGGTATAAGAAACACTAATTTTATAAAGTGTGGACTAGACTTTAATATGAGCTAATGTGGCCTACACAACTGTAAAGTGGAGTGTTTGGTGAACTTTATTTAGGTTTTTTTTGTCACAAAAAGACACTGGATGAGCCTAAAGATGTAATACCGATAGTATCACAAACTTTTTGTAGCTATTACAATGTAGGAAGGTAACCTACAATGCAATAGATGAGGCTACAAAATATAGGCTAATACTAATCTGGCTGGGGCTGCAGGGCCCAGTGCTGCAGAAAGGCTCCTCTAACTACTCCTATATAGTGTGTTTGGAACCAATTTAGCTGAATACGGATGGAACCACCACACTAATAGGAGATATCAGGAAAAATTATGAATTGGCAAAAAAGGACAATGTATAAGGCAGTGAGACACACTGAGTGCACTACAACAAGGCGTGGCTGAAGTACACACTACAGGGTGAGCTGCACTCACACACACAGACCTTGCAGAAAGCGGTGAACAGCACAGAGAACTGTGCACTAGCGCTGCAAGGCACAGCGATTTATAAAGTAGCTTGGGTAAAGCAGAATAGACCAAATAGGTAGCTAAAACTGTCCCTCAGAACAACAGCGTCCTATCCCTAACTGAATTCACAGCAGAGTGAGCTCAAAATGGCGGCGGCGGCTTTTATAGTGCATCATGACATCATTTCAGCAGCCAATCACAGCCATGCCATTAGTTAAGATGCCTACATGCCTAACAGGATGTGCCCACACTTCTTAGGATCCTCATTGGCTGAATAAAATGAAAATGGCTCATTGCATTATGGGAACTTCCGATTCCGGTATACGATATTGCAAAAGTATCGGAATTAAGTATCGGAATTCCGATACCGCGAATATCGGCCGATACCCGATATTTCCGTATCGGAATGCTCAACACTACTAGCCAGCTGTATCACTTTACTTGGAGCAAAAAATATTTTTGGGTTACTCTGCATAAGCTCTGCGTCCAGCTGACTTTGACCGCCACTGACGTAGTAGCTGGCTTATAGCACTGTATGACTCTTGGCACAGGAAAAAATATTTTTTGGATTGGGCGTAGCAAGAGAAAAAAAATTATTTTTTTTACTCTGAAACCACCTGAAGTTCAACTCCACTAAAATAGTATCTGACACTAAAAAAAACTTTAGTGCACACAGCTTTCAATATCACAATAACAGGAAAAAAAAAAAAACAGATTTTGTGCTCTGCAATAAGAAGCTCTGCAGACTGTGCAGAGCACAATTTCAACCCCACTAAATGAAAAGGTGCACTACGCTTGCTTGATCACATTAGCAAGCGCAAAAAAAGATTCAAGGTGTACTGAGACATGGAGCTCTATACCAGCGGTGCACAGCACTATTGTATGGCATGGACCTTCTGTTTCTGTCATGTCAGAATCTCAGTACTTGCACAAGAACACCAAAAATGTGCTGCACCAGCAATTGCAGAGGTACACAGGCCAGGAATTATCTACACTATCTGGCTACCACACAAGCGCCCATCTATCTAGCTAATATCTCTCATTACACAGGAGAACACTGAGCTGCGTCTGTCTCCAGCAGTGACATGGATATAATGGGGCTGAGGGAACATGGTCATTTTTTATATTGAGAGGACATGTGATTTCTACAGCCAATTCCAGAAGCCCTTATGTCTGGACAGTGTAGATCAGTCATGGCGAACCTTTTACGGACCGAGTGCCCAAACTACAATCCAAAACCCACTTATTTATCGCCAAGTGCCAACACGGCAAATGAACCTGAATACTGAGGTTTTAGTTTAGAAAAAACAACTCATACAGAGAGCAGACAAGGGTAGCATAGAGCAGCCACAGAAAGGAGCAGGGGTATGAGACTGCAGAAATAAAGAATGTGCTCTCCCCCATCTTGTTATATGCCCCCATCCATGTACAGTGCTGGCCAAAAGTATTGGCACCCCTGCAATTCTGTCAGATAATTCCTCACAATTTGGTTTCTCAAGTCCTCAGACAGTTCTTTGGTCTTCTTTCTTTTCTCCATGCTCAATGTGGTACACACAAGGACACAGGACAGAGGTTGAGTCAACTTTAATCCATGTTAACTGGCTGCAAGTGTGATTTTGTTATTGCCAACACCTGTTAGGTGCCACAGGTAAGTTACAGGTGCTGTTAATTACACGAATTAGAGAAGCATCACATGATTTTTCAAAGGGTGCCAATACTTTTGTCCACCCCCTTTCTTAGGTTTGGAGTGGAATTATATCCAAATTTGGCTTTAGGACAATTCTTTTTGTGTTTTTTTCATTGAAGACAAATTAAATGAAGAGAATAATACCAAAGAATTTGTGATTGCAATCATTTTCAGGAAGAAACTGAGTATTATCTGACAGAATTGCAGGGGTGCCAATACTTTTGGCCAGCAATGTATATATGCCGCCCTCCCCCTGTCCATGTATATATGCTGTCCCCCCCCATTCCATGTATATATTCTCTTTACCCCCCATTCCATGTATATATGCTCTTTCCCCCCATTCCATATATATATGCTCTTCCCCCCCATACCATGTATATATGATCTTTCCCCCCATTCCATGTATATATGCTCTTTCCCCCCATTTCATATTTATATATGCTGCCCCCCATGCTCTTTCCCCCCCATTCCATGTATATATGCTCTTTCCCCCCCCCCATTCCATGTATATATGCTGTTCTCTCCCCCATTCCATGTATATATGCTGCCCCCCATTCCATATATACTGCTCAACAAAAATAAAGGGAACACTTAAACAACAAAGTATAACTCCAAGTAAATCAAACTTCTGTGAAATCAAACTGTCCACTTAGGAAGCAACACTGATTGACAATCAATTTCTCATGCTGTTGTGCAAATGGAATAGAGAATAGATAGAAATTATTGGCAATTATCAAGACACCCTCAATAAAAGCAGTGGTTCTGCAGGTGGGGACCACAGACCACATCTCAGTACCAATGCTTTCTGGCTGATGTTTTGGTCACTTTTGAATGTTGGTTGTGCTTTCACACTTGTGGTAGCATGAGACGGACTCTACAACCCACAGAAGTTGCTCAGGTAGTGCAGCTCATCCAGGACTGCACATCAATGCGAGCTGTGGCAAGAAGGTTTGCTGTGTCTGTCAGCGTAGTGTCCAGAGGCTGGAGGCGCTACCAGGGGACAGGCCAGTACACCAGGAGACGTGAAGGGCAACAACCGGGCAGCAGGACCACTACCTCTGCCGTTGTGCAAGGAGGAACAGGAGGAGCACTGCCAGAACCCTGCAAAATGACCTCCAGCAGTCCACAAATGTGCATGTGTCTGCACACACGGATAGAAACTGACTACATGAGGGTGGTATGAGGGCCCGATGTCCACAGATGAGGGTTGTACTCACAGCCCAACACCGTCCAGGACGCTTGGCATTTGCCACAGAACACCAGGATTGACAAAACCGCCACTGGCGCCCTGTGCTCTTCACAGATGAGAGCAGGTTCACACTGAGCACATGTAACAAACGTGACAGAGTCTGGAGACGCCATGGAGAGCAGTCTGCTGCCTGCAACATCCTTCAGCATGACCAGTTTGGCAGTGGGTCAGTAATGGTGTGGGGTTGCATTTCTTTGGAGGGCCACACAGTCCTCCATGTGCTCGCCAGAGGTAGCAGGTGAGATCCTCAGACCCCTTGTGAGACCATATGCTGGTGCGGTTGGCCCTGGGTTCCTCCTAATGCAGGACAATGCCAGACCTCATGTGGCTGGAGTGTGTCAACAGTTCCTGCAAGATGAAGGCATTGAAGCTATGGACTTGCCCGCCCATTCCCCAGACCTGAACCCGATTGAGCACATCTGGGACATCATGTCTTGCTCCATCCACCAACGTCACGTTGCACCACAGACTGTCCAGGAGTTGTCGGATGCTTTAGTCCAGGTTTGGGAGGAGATCCCACAGGAGACCATCCGCAACCTCATCAGGAGCATGCCCGGGCGTTGTAGGGAGGTCATACAGGCACGTGGAGGCCACACACAATACTGAGCCTCATTTTAACTTGTTTTAAGGATATTACATCAAAGTTGGATCAGCCTGTAGTGTGTTTTTCCACTTTAATTTTGGGGGTGACTCCAAATCCAGGCCTCCATTGGTTAATAAATTTGATTTCCATTGATGATTTTTGTGTGATTTTGTTGTCAGCACATTCAACTTTGTACAGAACAAAGTATTCAATGAGAATATTTCATTCATTCAGATCTAGGATGTGTTATTTGAGTGTTCCCTTTATTTTTTTGAGCAGTGTATATATATGCTGTCCCCCATTCCATGTATATATGCTCTTCCCCCCTCCCGCCCCCCATTCCATGTACAGTATATATTGCTGTCGCCCACCCCCCGCCGCCCCTCATTCCATCCTGCTGGCACTGCTGTTCATATATAAAAAAAACAAAAAAAAAACATAAACACTCCTACTCACCTTCCTTCCTCTTCCGCACCGCATCCTCTCCTTTAGCCGGCAGCTGACTCCAGCGTCCTAGCGACGGGGCGCATGACGTCACTGCCTTGCGCCCAGTCGCTTGTACGCTGCTGGCCTCTGATTAGCTAGCAGCGTGTATTGCGGCGCATGGGCCTGGCATCTCGTGCCCTGCAATACACTGCAGCTAGATGTGTGTCAGAGAACGCACATCTAGCTGAAGTGGCGACTGGTGTCGGCGGGCTCCGAGCACTCACCTGCCGGGCCAGGTCCTGGTCCAGGAGCACTAGTGCTGCGGCGATGGCGCGCATGCCCTTAGGGAGGGCTCTGCGTGTCCACTCTGGCACGCGTGCCATAGGTTCACCACCACTGGTGTAGATGCTTACTGTGCTATGATTGGCTGGCCGCGCTTTCCTCAGTTAAAGTTACCGCCCTCAGGAAAAAAAAAAAAAAACAGTGCGCCGCTGATCTGACCTGTTCTAAGTAGTGTTGAGCCACCCCCGTAGTGTTCGGGTTCGGTTCGGTTTGTCGAACACCGGGATGTTCGTGGAACTGTTCGTCGAAAACCTTAGAACACCGTCGAACACCGTCGAACACCGTTAAAACCAATGGGAGGCAAACAAAAACACATAGAAACACATAGAAAACACCTTCAAAGGTGTTCAATAGCTGACAAACTGCTCAGAAGACACTCTCTTTAAAAAAGCCGGCCGGCAATTCAACAGCGGCATACACCGGTACCCGACAATTTAGACAAGAAGGAATAGAGCATCACACATAGATTAGATAGATAGAAACATGTCAGTCACATACAGTACAGACCAAAAGTTTGGACACACCTTCTCATTTAAAGATTTTTCTGTATTTTCATGACTATGAAAATTGTACATTCACACTAAAGGCTTCAAAACTATGAACTAACACATGAGGAATTGTATACTTTACAAAAAAAGTGGGAAACAACTGAAAATATGTCTTATATTCTAGGTTCTTCAAATTAGCCACCTTTTGCTTTGATGGCTGCTTTGCACACTCTTGGCATTCTCTTGTTGAGCGTGCCCTGTCAGGTTTAATAAGTGGGATTTCTTGCCTTATAAATGCGGTTGGGACCATCAGTTGTGTTGTGCAGAAGTCTGGTGGATACACAGCTGATAGTCCTACTGAATAGACTGTTAGAATTTGTATTATGGCAAGAAAAAAGCAGCTAAGTAAAGAAAAATGAGTGGCCATCATTACTTTAAGAAATGAACGTCAGTCAGTCCGAAAAATTGGGAAAACTTTGAAAGTGTCCCCAAGTGAAGTTGCAAAAACCATCAAGTGCTACAAAGAAACTGGCTCACATGAGGACCACCACAGGAAAGGAAGACCAAGAGTCACCTCTGCTTCTGAGGATAAGTTTATCCGAGTCACCGGCCTCAGAAATCGCAGATTAATAGCAGCGTGGAGGCGCATCCTACGGATGCGCCATTTCTGGGGCGGCTGACGGCTGGTGTTTCTAGCCTGGGAGGGGGCCAATATTCATGGCACCCTTCCTGGGCTATTAATATCAGCCCCAAACTGTCTGCCTAGCCTTTGCTAGCTATTAAAATAGGGGGGTACCCCACATCATTTTTTTTGGGGTCCCCCATTTTAATAGCTAGTAAAGGCTAGGTATTCAGCTGGGGGCTGATATTAGTAGCCCGGGAAGCTCCGTGGGTATTACCCCCTTCCAGGCTTCAAACATCTGCCCCAGCCGTCTGCTTAACCTCCGCTAGAGACTAAAATTACGGGGAACCCCACGCCAATTTTTTTTTTAATAAATCCTTTATTTTAACACTAAATTACAAGTGCAGTAATCAACACTATCACTGTACTTCTTATATATGTGACTGACATGTATCTATGTATCTAATCTCTGTGTGACGGTCTATTCTTTCTGTTATAAATTGCCGGCCGGCTTTTTTAAAGAGATGGTGCATGAAAACACTAATATTTTTTTTAATAAATCCTTTAACACTAAATGACAAGTACAGTAACCAACACTTTCACTGTACTTCTTATATATGTGACTGACATGTTTCTATCTATCTAATCTATATGTGATACTCTATTCTTTCTGTTCTAAATTGTCGGGTACCGGTGTATGCCGCTGCTGAATTGCCGGCTTTTCATGTTTCACTGTGAGCACTGTTCCCATCGATTTGGGCAACCACTGTAATGCCACAACCACCATGGCTGTGGCATTACAGTGAGTGGCAGACAATCCCTGCATGATTGGTGCTCTAAATAGCGCCAGACATGCAGGACACGCTTTTGGTGCACGAACAGTTATCGAACATAACCTCGAACAGCCAAATTTTTTGCAAATCGTTCGCGTTCGTCGAACGACTCGAACACCGCCCAAAACAGCTCGAATTTGAGATTGGCGAACAGTTCTAGTCGAACACCGCTCATCTCTAGTTCTAAGCTCTCCACAGCCTCCACACTCACCTGGCACATGTAACCGCTCATCATACACTTGCACTATGCTAACAAAACTGTTCAAAACGCTGTGGTTGCCCTGTATTTGCGGTTCCGTGCAAATTCGTCAAACTTTTCCGATTTTATGAAAATTTGTTCGCCTTTGCGATCACGAATCCGAATGTCCCATATTCGTGCCGAATTTGAAACTTTCGAGCATTCGCCAAACAAATTCGCTCAACACTACTCATGACACTTGTACTTCATCGTAGTGGTAAAATTTGTTCGATATGACTTGCGTTTATTTGTGAAAAAAATTGTAATTTGGCAAATTTCAAAATTTTCAAACTTTCAATTTTTATGCCCTTAAACCTTATGTCACACAAAATAGTTAATAAATAACATTTCCCATATATGTGCTTTATATCAGCGCAATTTTTGAAACATATTTTTCTTTTTAGAGTGGTATCCAATTTCCAAAATTTATTATGCAGAAAATAAAATCTTCAATCCAAACAGGGAGTTTGCCATGACTAAGACCATCTGTCGAAACATGTTGGCTTAAGCACTGTGTAACTCCCTGTTTGGATTGAAGATTTTATTTTCTGCATAATAAATTTTGGAAATTGGATACCACTCCGCTGGAAAACTTTTTCTTCTATGTTGATTACTGGTCACAGGACGGTGTCCGTGCGAGTGAGTATCTAACGGGACAGATTTATACTACTGGCTGGGGAGCTGCTTCACCACCTTTTACTATATATTTGTCTTTTGTTAGGAAGCTAGAAAGGTTAAAAGTTGACCAGCAATTTCTCATTTTCCCAACAAAATTTACCAAACCATTGTTTAGGGGCCACATCACATTTGAAGTGACTTTGAGGAACCTAAAGGACAGAAAATACCCCAAAGTGACATCCATTCTAAAAACTGCACCCCTTGAAGTGCTCAAATCCGCATTCAAGAAGTTTATTAACCCTTCAGGTGCTTCACAGGAACTGAAGCAATGTGAAAGAAAAAAAATTAACATTTAACTTTTTTTCACAAACATTTTACTTTAGACCCAATTTTTATATTTTCAGAAAGGTAACAGGAGAAAATGGACCACAAAATTTGTACGCCAATACCCCGTATGTGGGGGAAAAATACTGTTTGGGCGCACGGCAGGTCTTGGTAGGGAAGGAGCACCGTTTGACCCCATTTTGGAAACTACACCCTTCAAGGATTTTATACGTTAAGCATGTTGAATCCACAGGTACGACACGGAATTTGATAACATTAGTTTGTCATATTGAATGGTGCTCGGATATGCACGAAGTATCCCGGGTGCTCGAGTGACATGCTCGAGTCCCCGCCCCACATTTTTTGCGGTTGTTAGGCACAAAAAAAACATGCAGGGATTGCCCGTGTATGGCAGGCAATCCTGCGTGTATTTTTTTTAACTGTCTAACAGCCACGAAACATGTGGGGTGGGGACCCAAGCATGTCCCTCGAGGACCACGATACTCGGCGCATACTCGAGCACCCAATGCAAACTTGAGTAGCAAGCTCTTGTGCTCAACACTAGTCGGCATGTCATTTTTTTTTTTTTTTGACTTTTGAAAAAAAACTCCAATCCTAACTCTAACCATAACCACAACCCAATCCCAACCCTTACCGTAACAGAACCGCAACCCTAGCAGTAATGAATGTAAAAAATATATATATTTTATGATTTTTATTTAACTAAGGGGATTAGAAAGGGGGATTTAATTTACTAATTTTTGGCTTTTGATCACTGTGATAAGGGTCTAGCACAGTGATCAAAAGGAACCTAGAGGAAAGAGGAAAAATTCACTATTGTTGCCGGGTACCGGCCGGCAGATCTCGGTGGGCGCACTGCCCATGCACCCACCGTTTTTTTTTCAGGAAGATGACATGGAGGGCCGGGGAATGGAGTAGGAGGAACCAGGGAATGGAGGAGGTACCGGGGGAGTGTTCGGGGACATCATTTCTCTCTCCTCTGACATGTATATCATGTCAGAAGAGAGAGAAGTGATTTTAATAGCGGGCACAGTTTTGCTTTTTTTTGTGATTGCCATTATTCACTGAATTTTGGGAGAATTTTAATTCTTATTGTGGCTTTGCTTTTTGTGTAAAAAAATGGTATAAATGAAGACGCTAAATTGTCATGCAGAAAAACTTATATGGTTCTTTCGGCAAAAAAAAAGATACAGCTCTCAGAATTTGGCGATGCTAAAATAAATTAATTTTAGCACCATTTTGTTCTTAGTTTGAAAAAATAGCAAAGCAAAAACATGCAAATCTGTTATGGATATAATTATCCTGACCCGAAGAATAAATAGGATCTTATCACTTTTACAGCACGGTGAACCTACTAAAAAAATAAATCTAAAAATTATAACTGAATTGATGGTTTGGTTCATTCTGTGGCTCAAAAATATGAATAAGAAGAGATCAGAGAGGTGTTACATACACCAAAATGGTACTAAAAAACATCTTCATCACATCATGCAAAAAACAAGCCCTTAGACAGCTCTGTTCACCAATATTAAAAAATTACAGCTCTCAGAATATGACGACAAAAAACATCACAGAGAAAGGTAAGAAGAATCTTTTTTTATGTTTTGGAAAACAGGATGGACATCATACCAGTAAGGGGCTCAGGATGGGGGTCATTAAACCAAAATGAGGCCCAGGATGGGGGTCATTATACAAGGAAGGGGCCCAGGATGGAGGTCATTATACCAGAATGGGGTCCAGGATGGGGGGCATTATGCAAGAATATGGTCCAGGAAGAGAGAGACATTACACCAGGAAGGGACCCAGGATGGTGTTCATTATACCAGGAAGAGGCCCGGGATTGGGGTCATTATACTAGGAAGGGGACCAGAATGAGGATCATTATTCAAGGAAGGGGCTCAGGATAGCGGACATTATTATAGGATAGGGGACAGTATACGAGGAAGGAAACCATGATGGTGACATTACACCAGGATACAGGACATTGCTACAGGAAGGGGCCAAGATGGGAGACATTATTATAGTAAGGGGTCCTGGACAGGGGACATTATACCAGGAAGAGACCCAGGGGGGGCATTATACCAGCATGGGAGACATAATAACAGGAAGATGCTTAGGACTGGAGATATTATGACAGGAAGGGGCCTAGGATAAGAGCCTTTATTACAGGATGGAGGCCAGGACGGGGGACATTATTACAGAAAGAGGCCAGGTCAGGGGACATTATTACAGGAAGGGACCATGATGGGGACACTTACACGTATGTCTTTATAGGATCAAGAATGCAATAAAATTACATCTGGCCAACATGGAGGTGGGTGCTCAGGTCCAAATTTTGCACTAGGGCTTATCGGACTCTAGTTATGCCACTGCGAGTGATAGTAGCAAAACATTAAAAAATATATATAAATCTGGTACCGATCTAGTACCGATCCGAAGAATAAATCCGTGTTACCACTAATACAGCACAGTGAACCACACAAAAATAATAACTATTCTTATACTGCTGTCTATTTGTTCATTTTACCTCCCAAAAATTGGAATAAGGCTCAGTTCACCGTGACGTGGTGGGCTGCCTTTTGTATCTTTTCTAATCAAAATTATGTTAACTGAGTACCATATATTATTTTCATGCACTATTGCTGTTTATTAATTTACTGCAGGGCATTTGCTTATTATGTTCCTATCTTGGATTTTGTCAATTCACATTTATCCTGTGTGCTCTGCAGAGCACTTACCTCGGAGTTTCCGTATGAATTCCAAAACCATGATTCAGACAAAATCTCAGTCAGAACCATTCACTTATGAGGCAGATGGAGTATCTTTTCACTCTATCTGGTCTCTGGTCTGGCAGTGTCCCATCATTTTAGGCATCTTTTTAGTGCACAAGTTTGGATAACCACAGGAGTGTGCATGACTAAAAAAATGGATACCACTGGAATAGATGTGAGTGGTTCTGTTGGGGGTTTCATCTAATTTTTGTGGTATTCAAACAGAAACTCTGTGATAAGTGGTCCCACTTAAAAGCAATCAAAAATGTTATGTACCCAAATTTTTACCAATAAAAAACTCAACTTTTCGGGCACAAAACCAGACCCCACTCATGTGCGTCATCTGTCACTGGAAATATAGAGGTTATCATATTACTGTTAGAACAAAGGCTCTGTAAAAACGACATTGCTCACATCCCCTCAAATAAAATCCAGTGAAATCTGCGCTCCTAAATCCAAATGCCCCCTCCTTCTGAGCCCCACTGTGCCCAAACCGCAGTAAGCAGCCACATGTTTGCCATTATTATAGAGGGGAGAGCCCATGCAACAATTTACTCGGTGTATGACTCCAGAAATGTTATTTATTAACTATTTTGTACAGCATGATTAACTGATTTAAGGATATAAAAATTGAATGTTTGAATTGCTAATTTTTAAACATTTTCAGTAAAATTCTGATATTTTCCCAAATAAACACAAAATATATCGACATAAATTTACCACTAACATAAAGTATAATATGACAAGAAAAAGCAATCTCAGAATCACTGGAATGTGTTGAAGCATTCCAGTTATTACTTTATAATGTGACACTTGTCACATTTAAAAAATTGGGCTTGGTCATTAAGGTCAAAATTGGCTATGTCTCTAAGAAGTTAACATTGTGCGGTATAGTACACCAATTTAACTGAATTGAAAATATATATACAGTACAGACCAAAAGTTTGGACACACCTCATTTAAAGATTTTTCTGTATTTTCATGACTATGAAAGTGTGCAAAGCAGTCATCAAAGGAAATGTGGCTACTTTGAAGAACCTAGAATCTAAGACATATTTTCAGTTGTTTCACACTTTTTTTGTTAAGTATATAATTCAACATGTGTTAATTCATAGTTTTGATGCCTTCAGTGTGAATGTACAATTTTCATAGTCATGAAAATACAGAAAAATCTTTAAATGAGAAGGTGTGTCCAAACTTTTGGTCTGTACTGTATATTTATTAAATAAAAGATAAACTTTTTTTGCATGCATAAGTATATACCAAATATATATCTTAATATACAATAGTCAAAACGCTAGCCGGCATCACATCTGTTTAAAAGAATTGCTTTATTGTTCCAGTAGTATAAAAGGCACAAAAATAGTTGAACACAACAGCACAAAAATTAAAAAGGCAAAAGAGAAATATCCACTGTGCTCCCAGACAACATATTTCAGACTTGCATGGTCCTTTGTCAAGTCTATTCTTTTAAGAAGATGTGAGTGCCAGCTATCGTTTGGACTGTTGCTATTACTAGAGTATTTTGCCATGCACCTGGACAGGTGAGTTGATTACTCCTTTTTTGCATGTTCTAATTATACAATACCCAATAAGCAAATAATACAATATATTTATGAAAAAGTACTAAGAATAGGATGTCATGATTTAGACCCATTGGAACCAGGGTATTTAGATTAAAAATCTATCTGGACTCTACACAAGACATTTTTAAAAGCTAATCTCCGCCTCTCCATCCTACTGGAAGCTCTTCTAGTCCTATAAACATTGAAAGGGTTCTTCCCACATAGATTTTATTACATTGGCAAGTCAGAGCATAATTTACCCCCTTAGTGTCCCATGTAATGAAACTTTTTATTGGGAATATATCTATTCCTGTAGAATTTATAATTTCTTTTTAGGATTTTTGTTCTTTGGAACCATGTCTACAGCCAAAGTATCATCCAAACAGAATAAAACTTTCAGAGTGGATAGTGGGCTTTCTAATTTAGCCTGATCATATGCATTTACTCTATTTTGTACATTAATTAGAATCTGTCATCACTAGTGATGGGCGAACCCGAACACTAAAGTTCAGGTTCCATACTGAACACCTACTGTTCGGGCACGGACCCCGAACACAGACTTCCTCAGGAAGTCCGTGTTAATGTTCGGGTTCGGATGTTTCTCGCGCTGTCACTTGCGTGACAGCGCTGGAAACAGACTCTGATCGGCAGTAACCGCGGACAGAGCGCTGTGGCATCATGCTAACAGGTGTCAGCATGATGCCACAGCTGTGACAGTGACCCACGTTAAGCTTTTTACCGCGGGTTATAGGCGCCGGCTGGTGGTACTACTACCACTATCAGCTGGCGCCTACTGCCATAGGAAACAGCGAGCGCAGGTACCGCTGGACGGGAGCAGTAATCTCCAATCCGCCGGTGCCTGTGCTCTGCTGAAAGTGAAAAAAATGTTTTAAAATTAATAAAAAAAATTAAAATTAAAATAAAACACATTATACTCACCTACACCTTGTCCCTGATGTTCTCCGCCCCTGAAAAAAATAAAAAATAAAAATACACCATATACTCACCTTACAGCTAATCCCCGAAGCCCATGCTTACCTGTAATAAAGGTAAAATAATAAAGCAACATCATCCTCACCTGTCCGCCGCAGTCCAAATAGCGAGGGTCCCACGATGATCCCATTGTAAAATGTGACCGCTCTGTTCATTTGCGGGCAATACACTGACACTCAGTGTATTGCCGGCAAATGAGGTCAGCGCATGCGCTGTGAGTATTTTCCCAAGCTTGCGTCAATGAGTTGAACTAAGTTTAACTCATTGACCTGTCAGCATGATGCCACAGCACTCTGACCGCAGTAATGCTATTACTGCCGATCAGAGCCTGTGCTTCCTGCGCTGAAACCAGGTAAATTTGGCTCCCCCATTTACATGAATGGGGTTTTTGTTCAGATTCGGGGTTCTGGCAGTGTTCTGGTACCCGACCCTGAACTTTTAATAAACTATTCGGCGTTTGGCTCAATTATCCAAACCGGAACAGTCACGAGTTCGCCCGTCACTAGTCATCACGATTTTGCATTATAAAGTAAAGGCAAGGCCATAATGGCACTGTTATACACATGACATAGATAACTTTAGTGAAGAAATCCACATCCTGGTTGTTCCTTTAATCCACATTTTAAGTTTGGGTGTACTAATCTTTTGGTGCATAAGGGCGGGACTGTTCATAGGGACTTCAACTCCTGCCCATCCGCCTGCCACTGGTGTCTGTATCTGCCTCCTTTTTAAAAGTTTGCACCAGCACTATCCTCGCCACGGGCTTGCGCAGATTGGTTTCCCAGCTGTCTTCAGTAAAATGGTGCTGGTGGTGACACATGTGCAGATAGATAACAGCAGTCTTCAGTAAACTGGTGTTGCTGGTGGTGCAGATTTAGATCTCGGCTCTATGATGATCTGAGACCTAAATCTGTGCATACACTGTTTTACTGAAGACTGCCGGGATCAATTTGTGCATGCGCCAACACTGGCACTTTTTTACTAAATCAATCTGAACAAGCGCCGCTGCCTGCGGCAAGGACAGCGCCCACGCAAACTGTACAAAAGAAGGCAGATACAGACACCAGAGGCAGGTGAAGAAGCCGTGGCAGGAGCTGAAGACCATACCCACAGTCCCGACCCTATGCACCAATAGCTTATTTCACCCAAACTTCAAATGCCGATCTCTTCACTAAAGAAAAAACAGCTTGAGCTTGCTTTAAGTTGGTATACATGCAGCACATAAATGCATGTTTCACAATGGCCATGAATCAGAAAAATCTACAAGAAGCAAAATGAACGTAAACCCTGCTGTAAATAAATAAAAAGCAAAGGTATTTAAATAAAATGTTTTTTTTAGTAATACTGTTTTTGATCAAAAATAGTATAAAAGCTATCCCACCACGGCAATGTGAACCCGTTCGGGATAGTCCTATTCTGTCTAATCTTAAAATATATATAAAATATATATAAAAATATATATCTTCGCTAAAGGTATCTATTTAATCTGTATAATAGTGCCATTATGGCCATGCCTTTAGTTTAACCTAACATTGTGTATATATTTGTGTTTCTTCAGATACTTTGTTATACCGTAACTGATGAAAAGTCGTAAGAAGTCTCGAAAGCTTGCTGTAACATCATTTATTTTATTTTTGTTAGCCATTAAAAGGTATCATAACTGCAAGATTATTATTTTATTTTTCCCACTGAGTGCATTTTTTTTACTTTAACATGCACAATCAAGATGATAGGTTTTCTTTAAATAGTTGCGTAGGGGCTGTATTGATAATATCAATTTTATTTTTTCTATTTCTAACTATATACTACAATTTGAGCATAAAACAGATCATGAAAATAAGATGCTGTTTGAGTGAAGAAAAGTAAAGTTATCCTCATGTAAAAGACATGTACTGGTAGAAGACGTAGGAACCTGGTGACTCTCATAGTTATAGAGAAGGCATTATGGGAGAAGCCTATTTCATAATTTTATAGGACTTGACATATTACAAATACTTAAAGTCCACTTAGATATTTTAAATTATTGAAGTTAAAATGTTTCTCAAAAACATATAACTTAAACCTCAGTCATGTTTAAACCAGAATTGCATTTATTTAGTTTTGAGTTAAAGAAGTCAAACACAATTGACACTTCAACTAATAATGTTAAAAATTAAATAGACGAAATCTGTAATGCTAAGATGAAGAAAGATTGCTTTGTTATCTCGGTGTCAAAATTAATTAGGAAATATTATTTCAGCCCAACCACAGTTTTTCCATACGATGATAATATGTAACACAAAGCCTGGGATAAAACACATCTGGAGCAGAGAAATGCCTTATGTCAGACAATCTGATAATGCAGTATCGCTAACTTTGCCTCCAATTAGCAATGTTTTGATAAATGGCAAAATCTAGAAACACGTTAAGACCACACCTACGCTTAACAAAACACTCAATTCAGATGTATGAAGCATATAAATATAGAGTAAAACTTAAAATGAAGTCTGTGGGCACTTAAGGGCAAGCCAGACAGTGCTAATCCCCAATTAATTCACACTCATAGTTAAAAAAGGCTTCACCATCAGTGCTGATGAAAGGTTGACAACTATAATCACCATGTCAGCAGTCTAAGGGAAGTAATCTTGAAATATTGTTTGTTTTAATTGGACAGATGAGTAAAATTTCATGTTTATTGGAGAAAAAGGTTTGAGGAAAGGGTCACTTATGGGAACCTTTACGTATATGCTGTATGTATTTAAATACATCTATTTTTTTAATCTAACTGAAGTAATCCAAGTGCCTGGTTGTGGTCTTGCCTGGTTGTGGTCTCACAACTAATGATGAATGAACCCGAACTGTAAAGTTCAGGGTTTGTACCGGACACTTAACTCCAAACATGGACTTTTTTGCAGAAGTCCGTTTTACTGTTCAGGTTCGGTGTCAAATAAAGTTTGTTGAAAGGCTGCAGTGTGGGCACTTCCAGAGCCATCACAGCCATGCCAAGTGTTGGCATGGCTGTAATTGGCCGGCACAACATGTGACCCAGTCGGTATGGACATCGGATCATGGGTTGTGCCATCATTTTTTCCTCAGCCTGGTGCAGCGTGTCCTAACAGCCTGCTGCCGCATGCCGATGACAAGAGATGGGTGGTTTGCATGCTGTATAGTCAGAGACTGAAGCGAGGAATAAATGTTCTGAACCTGAGCACCAACTGCATGATGAGGCATCTGAATTCAAAACACGAGCTACAGTGGAGTACACACCTGAATAACGAGGGAAGATTTGAGGCTCCTCCTGCTCCCTCTTCTGCTGCAGTTTTGGCCGCTTCCACCTGCTGTTAATAAACAGGGCCACCTGGGTCATTGCAAAGAGAGCATTTAACAGCACCACCACCAGCAGCAGTGTCACCGAGCATCTCCACATCGTCCCATGGAAATGTTCAGTTTTCTATCCCCCAAACACTCGGGAGAAAACAAAAGTTCCCCCCTACCTACCCACGAGCCCTGGTATGGAATGACAGCATTTCAAAATTCCTGGCCTTTGAAATGCTGCCATTCCGGTTGGTGGAGACAGACCCTTTTAAAAAACTGATGCCGGTGGCTGTCCCACAGTACGTGCTTCCCAGCCGCCACTACTTTTCCAGGTAGGCCATCCCTGCCCTGCACACACATCAGTGGCAAGGTCCACACAATCACCAAAATGTGGACCAGTAAGCATGATATATCTCCCTAACTGCCCACTGGGTAAATGTAGTGGTGGCTGGGCCTTGGGCAGAAAGCATTCTGGCGCATGTCCTACCACCACTGAGGATTGCTGGACATTTCTCTATTCATGTTGCCTCCTTGTCCTACTCAGCTTCCTCCACCGCTTCTTCATCCGGTCAGCATAACACCTGCACTACTAATTTCAGCACAGTCAGAAGGAAATGACAGCAAGCTGTTCTGAAACTCATCTGTTTGGGGGAGATCCCACATTGCGCAGAAACTTTGGATGGGTAACAAACAATAGACCGATGACTGGTTGATGTCGCTGAACCTCTAGTCCGGCCTAGTGGTGTGCAATAACATGCGAAATCTCCTAACAGCTCTGGGCCTAGCCAGTTTGATGCTTATCCTTTGACTGGCACATGTGCTGAATATGGTGGTGCAGAGGTTCCTTAAAAATTACCCTGATATATCAGAGCTGATGCTGAAAGTGCGTGCCGTCTGTGCGCACTTTAGGCATTCTCAACCTGCTGCTTGCCTGTCTTTGCAGCAGCGTCACTTCTGCCATCCTGCTCACCGCCTCATATGTGACGTACTGACAAGGTGGAACTCCACCTTGTTTATGCTAGAGAGACTATGCAAGCAGCAGCAGGCAATAGTGGAGTTCAACTGCAGCACGCACTGGTGAGTCGCTCTTCCGAACAACACCACTTCACGACCAATGAGTGGGCCGCCATGCAGGATGTGTGTGCAGTGTTGCGCTGCTTTGAGTACTCCTCCAACATGGTCAGTACTGATGACACCATTTTCAGCGTTACTATCCCATTTCTATGCCTGCTTGAAAAAACGCTTCAGGCGATTATGGATGAGGTAATGCCACAAGATGAAGAGGAGGAGGAACAGGTAACATTCACACCATTTTCAGGCCAGTCTTCCACACATGGCTCGGAGTGTGGGTTCCTGTACCAACAGCGGCCAGGTACCCAACTGTCCAGCCAGGGGACAGTTTTGGAGGATGAGGAAGATGAGACGGAGGAGGAACCATCTTCACAACAGGGTGGCACTCAAAGCAGCTCACGGGCATCATTGAAGCATGGCTGGGGGGATACAGAGGACCCAGATGATACACCTTCCACCAAGGACAGCTTGTCATTGCCTCTGGGCAGCCTGGCACACATGAGCCAATACATGCTGCTGTGACTGCGCAACGACTGCCGAATTGCCCATATGGTTGCCAATGCTTATTACTGGGTGGCCACCCTGCTGGATCCCCACTACAAGGACAACATACCATTCAATATTTCCATCACTGGAGCAGGATTGGAAAATGCGGGTATACAAGCACACGCTTGTAGATGCACTACTGACGGTGTTCCCATCTGACAGCGGGGGCTCAGTGGAAGAACAAGGCAAAGAAGGAGGAGGAAGTCATCAAAGCAACTGTGGCCACCTCAGAAGGGAGGGTTAGACTGGCCAAAATGTGGAAAACATTTCTCAGCATATCAAAACATTCGGCACCACCATCTGATACGGTCCGTATTAACAAGAGGCAGCATTTGAACAACATGGTGGATTAGGACGTGTCCACACATCTCCACTTACAGAGTGATGGGTATGCCCCATTTAACTTCTGGGTTTCCAAATTGGACACATGGCCTGAGCTTACTCTTTATACATTGGAGGTGCTGGCCTGCCCTGCGGCAAGTGTACTGTTGGAACTTGTGTTTAGCACTGCAGGGAGTGTGATCACGGCAAACGTGGGCAAGCTCACATTGATTAAAATGAACCAGATGTGGATCATACAGAACTTGTCCGTACCTGACTAAAGAAATAAACTAGCCGCACCCAGCCTTTGTTATATTCCACCACAGTTTGTTCGTTCTATTTGCCATTCCTAATGTTTTGGGGCCTTCCCAAATTTAAAAAAATAAAAAACATCAATTAAAAAACAAACATTGTTGGCTACTTCCTCCACCACCTTTTCCATCTACACCACCAAGTCCATATCCACAACTTCCTTCTCCACTTGCACCTCCACCTCTTGGTTCAATATTGTTATTATGATTATTTTTTTTATACTATGTTATTTTAAATCATTTCCATAAAAAAAAATACAAAAAACACCCCCCAAAAGGCAAAAACAAAAAACACAAACACAATGTTGGCTACCTCCTCCTCCTTCTCTTTCATATGCAACACCACGTCTACTTCCACCTCCTCCTCCACTTAGACCTCCGCCTCCTGTTCAAGATTGTTATTTTTTATTTTTCTTTATTCTGTTATTTTAAGTCATTTCCCTAAAAAAATATACAAAAAAGCCCAAAAAAACAATGTTGGCTATTTCCGCTCCTTCCCCTACAATTCCATGTCCACCTTCACTTCCTCCTGTTGGACCTCTGCTTCCTGGTTCAAGATTGTTATTTTTTATTTTTTTTATTCTATGTTATTTTAAGTCATTTTCCTATCCATATTTGTTTGCAGGGTAATTCTCCTGCTATTACCCTTTTTTCAGCCTCCTAGTAGTGTTGAGCCACCCCCGTAGTGTTCGGGTTCGGTTCGGTTCGTCGAACACCGGGATGTTCGAGGAACTGTTCGTCGAACACCTTAGAACACCGTCGAACACCGTTAAAACCAATGGCAGGCAAACAAAAACACATAGAAACACATAGAAAACACCTGCAAAGGTGTCCAAAAGCTGACAAACTGCTCAGAAGACACTCTCTTTAAAAAAGCCGGCCGGCAAATTCAGCAGCGGCATACACCGGTACCCGACAATTTAGACAAGAAGGAATAGAGCATCACACATAGATTAGATAGATAGAAACATGTCAGTCACACATATAAGAAGCACAGTGACAGTGTTGGTTACTGCACTTGTCATTTAGTGTAAAGGATTTATTAAAAAAAATATTAGTGTTTTCATGCACCGTCTCTTTAAAAAAGCCGGCCGGCAATTCAGCATCTGTACCCGACAATTTAGAACAGAAAGAATAGAGCTTCACACATAGATTAGATAGATAGAAACATGTCAGTCACATATATAATAAGTACAGTGATAGTGTTGCTTACTGTACTTGTCATTTAGTGTAAAGGATTTATTTAAAAAAATAATAGTGTTTTCATGCACTGTCTCTTTAAAAAAGCCGGCCGGCAATTCAGCAGCGGTACCCGACAATTTAGAACAGAAAGATAGAGCATCACACATAGATTAGATAGATAGAAACATGTCAGTCACATATATATGAAGTACAGTGATAGTGTTGGTTACTGTACTTGTCATTTAGTATTAAAATAAAGGATTTATTATTAAAAAAATTGGCGTGGGGTTCCCCTTAATTTTAGGCTCTAGCGGAGGTTAAGCAGACGGCTGGGGCAGATGTTTGAAGCCTGGGAAGGGGGTAATACCCACGGAGCTTCCCAGGCTACTAATATCAGCCCCCAGCTGAATACATAGCCTTTACTAGCTATTAAAATGGGGGACCCCCCAAAAAAAATGACGTGGGGTCCCCCCTAATTTAATAGCTAGCAAAGGCTAGGCAGACAGCTGGGGGCTGATATTAATAGCCCAGGAAGGGAGCCATGAATATTGGCCCCCTCCCAGGCTAGAAACACCAGCCGTCAGCCGCCCCAGAAATGGCGCATTCATAAGATGCGCCAATTCTGGCACTTAGCCTCGCTCTTCCACGCTGCCCTGGTGCGGTGGCAGGGGGTAATAGGGTTGGGGTTGATGTCAGCTTATAATGCCAGCTGACATCAAGCCCAGGTTAGTAATGGAGAGGCGTCTATAAGACACCCCCATTACTAACCCCATAGTCAAAGTTAAAAAAAACACAAACACCCAGAATAAAGTCCTTTAATTGAAATAAAGACACAATCCTTTATTGTTCTAAATTAAACCATACTTACCATCACGCCCATTCCAGCTGAAGCCAACGATCTCCTGCAATAAAAGAAAAATAATAAAGCAACCTCATCCTTACCTTTCCATGGTTCCCACGACAGCTTCAGCTCTGCTACATCGAGATGACAGGCTGGACCGCAGCAGAACGCTGCCATCCAGCCTGTCATCCCGCAGACACTGAGAAGCGCAGGCTTGCTTGCGCTGCTCAGCGTCTCTCTGTGACGACATCCAGATGAGCCGAGTTCATGTCCAATGAACTCGGCTCACCTCATGCACGTCACTGACAGCGTGGGAAAATTCTCACGCTGAAGCGCTGATTGCAGGAGAATTTTCCCACGCTGTCAGTGACGTGCAGGAGGTGAGCTGAGTTCATTGGACATGAGCTCACCTCATGCACATCACTGACAGCGTGGGAGAATTCTCCTGCACTCAGCACTTCAGCGTGAGAATTTTCCCACGCTGTCAGTGACGTGCATGAGGTGAGCCGAGTTCATTGGACATGACCTCGGCTCATCTGGATGCCGTCACAGCGAGACAGTGAGGAGCGCAAGCATGCCTGCGCTTCTCAGTGTCTGCGGGATGACAGACTGGATGGCAGCGTTCTGCTGCTGTCCAGCCAGTCATCTCGATGTAGCAGAGCTGAAGCTGTCGTGGGAACCATGGAAAGGTAAGGATGAGGTTGGTTTATTATTTTTCTTTTATTGCAGGAGATCGTTGGCTTCAGCTGGAATGGGTGTGATGGTAAGTATGGTTTAATTTAGAACAATAAAGAATTGTGTCTTTATTTCAATTAAAGGACTTTATTCTGGGTGTTGTGTTTTTTTTAAATACTTTACTAGAAATTCATGGCGGTCATGTCTATTACTGGCGTGACCCCATGAATTTTGGGCTTGGGGCCAGCTGATAATACCAAGCTGGCCCTAACCCCTTTATTACCCAGTGAGCCACCGCACCAGGGCCCTGGATGAGTTGGGTACAGCGCCAGAAGATGGCGCTTCTATGAACGCGCCATTTTCCGGGGTGGCTGCGGACTGCAATTTGTAGCGGGGGGGGGCCCAGAAAGCTTGGGCCTCCCTGCGCTGCAGATTCCAGCCCCCAGCTGCCTAGTTGTACCTGGCTGGACACAAAAATAGGGCGAAGCCCCACGTATTTTTTTTTTAATTATTTCATGAAATTCATGAAATAATTAAGAAAAAAAGGCCTTCCCGATATTGTTGTGTCCGGCCAGGTACAAATAGGCAGCTGGTGGTTGGGGGCAGCCCGTTCCTGCCTGCTGTACCTGGCTGGACACAAATATAGTGCGAAGCCCCACTTCAATTTTTTTTAATTATTTCATGAAATTCATGAAATAATTAAGAAAAAAAGGGCTTCCCTATATTGTTGTGTCCGGCCAGGTACAAATAGGCAGCTGGTGGATGGGGGCAGCCCGTTCCTGCCTGCTGTACCTGGCTGGACACAAATATAGTGCGAAGCCCCATTTCAATTTTTTTAAATTATTTCAGGAAATTCATGAAATAATTTAAAAAAAATTGACGTGGGGCTTCGCACTATATTTGTGTCCAGCCAGGTACAGCAGGCAGGAACGGGCTGCCCCCAACCACCAGCTGCCTATTTGTACCTGGCCGGACACAACAATATAGGGAAGCCCTTGTTTCCTTAATTATTTCATGAAATAATTTAAAGAAAATTGACGTGGGGCTTCGCCCTGTTTTTGTGTCCAGCCAGGTACAACTAGGCAGCTGGGGGCTGGAATCCGCAGCGCAGGGAGGCCCAAGCTTTCTGGGCCACCCCCGCTGCAAATTGCAGTCCGCAGCCACCCCGGAAAATGGCGCGTTCATAGAAGCGCCATCTTCTGGCGCTGTACCCAACTCATCCAGGGCCCTGATGCGGTGGCTCACTGGGTAATAAAGGGGTTAGGGCCAGCTTGGCATTATCAGCTGGCCCTAAGCCCGAAATTCATGGGGTCACGCCAATATTAGACATGACCACCATGAATTTCTAGTAAAGTATTTAAAAAAAACACAACACCCAGAAAAAAGTCCTTTAATTGAAATAAACACACAATTCTTTATTGTTCTAAATTAAACCATACTTACCATCACGCCCATTCCAGCTGAAGCCAACGATCTCCTGAAATAAAAGAAAAATAATAAAGCAACATCATCCTTACCTTTCCATGGTTCCCATGACAGCTTCAGCTCTGCTACATCGAGATGACAGGCTGGACCGCAGCAGAACGCTGCCATCCAGCCTGTCATCCCGCAGACACTGAGAAGCGCAGGCTTGCTTGCGCTCCACAGTGTCTCTCTGTGAGGGCATCCAGATGAGCCGAGTTAATGTCCAATGAACTCGGCTCACCTCATGCACGTCACTGACAGCGTGGGAAAATTCTCCTGCACTCAGCGCTTCAGCGTGGGAGAATTCTCACACTGAAGCGCTGAGTGCAGGAGAATTCTCCCACGCTGTCAGTGACGTGCAGGAGGTGAGCTGAGTTCATTTTACATGAGCTCACCTTATGCACGTCACTGACAGCGTGGGAAAATTCTCCTGCACTCAGCGCTTCAGCTGAAGCTCTATTCTGTCTGTTATAAATTGTCGGGTACCGCTGCTGAATTGCCGGCCGGCTTTTTTAAAGAGACGGTGCATGAAAACACTATTATTTTTTTTGATAAATCCTTTACGCTAAATGACAAGTACAGTAAGCAGCACTTTCACTGTACTTCGTATATATGTGGCTGACATGTTTATATCTATCTAATCTATGTGTGAAGCTCTATTCTTTCGGTTCTAAATTGTCGGGTACAGGTGTATGCCGCTGCTGAATTGCCGGCTTTTCATGTTTCACTGTTGGCACTGTTCCCATCGATTTGGGCAATCACTGTAATGCCACAACCACCATGGCTGTGGCATTACAGTGAGTGGCAGACAATCCCTGCATGATTGGTGCTCTAAATAGCGCCAGACATGCAGGACACGCTTTTGGTGCACGAACAGTTATCGAACATAACCTCGAACAGCCGAATTTTTTGCAAATCGTTCGGGTTCGTCGAACAACTCGAACACCGCCCAAAACAGCTCGAATTAGAGATTGGCGAACAGTTGTAGTCGAACACCGCTCATCTCTACCTCCTAGTCCTTACTAAGACCAATTTACAGCACCAAAGTTCGGGTACCCATTGGCTTCTTCTAGCGTTCAGGATCAAGTTTGGGTCATGTTCTGGTGCACGAACCGAACTTTGGATTACAGTTAGACTGAACCCAATGAACCCAAACATCCACAGGTCCGCTCATCCCTACTCACAACCTTCATTTATGGCTATGTCACACTTACCAGTATCCATGCATTCTTTTATTCAATGGACAAAAAAAGACAAGGACAATAGCCATTGTGTTGCTCTCCTATGCTATCCAGTCAATGGCATATTTCCAAGTTGTCCTGTAACTATTACCAACCATTAAATCATATACTGACATTTAATAACCCTAGACATTTCTTACACTATCAGTGGAGCAGTCTAGTTTTAATTAAACACTACTTATCTTATACTGTGCATTAAACTTTGTGAGACAGTTTGAACAAGCTCACTAGAAGCTAAAACATAAAAATTCATAATTGATGTTTACCTCCCTGTAGCGGCAGGGGCAAGCTGGGCCAGTAGGATGGAAGAGGAGCATGGGTCCCTGGGCCGGTCCCAAGGAATAGTTCAGGTCAAGTGCATTAGCACCTACGGTTGCATCATAATTAGTGATGAGTGAGTACCGTAATAGTCGTAATCGCTAAATCCGTAACGAGTACTTTGTAATAATCGCGTATTCATTCCGAATAGCGAGTACAATGTAAGTGATGCGCCCCCTGGGCCGTGGGGTACCTGGTGCCGGGCCGGTACATGCTGGGGGATGTCACAATGGCGGTGACCCGGTCCGTGACCCAGGGCGGTCATTAAAAAGGGGTTATTTACAGGGGAATTATGTACAATGTTCATGACGCCACCTGTGGTATGCTGCTAAGGGATCCGCCGCTGCGGAGCAGGTCCTCTGGAGCTGATGTTACTGCAGCAGGGAAGGTGTGACTCTCCACAGGTAGAGTTTAGCTCCAGGGCAGTGTAGATGTAATAGGTTGTGCTGGGCGTTGTAGTGCAGGGTTGATGGTGCAGCGATAATCACAGAGACAATGAAGTGCAGTCCTCAGGGTCTTTACTCATGGTTGTTGCAGTCCAAGTTACAGGTACCACAGTAACTTCCCTCGTCGTGCTGCGCTTACTCAGGGAGGGGTTCAGTCCACCCTCAGATATCTCTGGAGTACTTAGCAGGACCCCCTTCTGTGTCCTCTCTCTGGCCGTCTCCCTGCACCTCATACCAAGTGTCCCAATCCGGTACCTGCGGGCCTTGTCGGGCGACGTCTGTTCCATCCCCTGGGTCCTCTATAGCTACCTTCTTGGTGAGACTGATATGGACTGTTGGCTGCAGGACTTGAAAGGACTTGAAATACTGCAGTCTCCAGTTTCTAGTTGAGTCCATCAACCAGCTATCCTCCACTCCATCCATCTGGACCATCGAGATCATTTCATGCATGATAATGCCCCGTCTCATGCTGCACATAACACAGCTGCATCTCTGGCTGCTATGGGCATAAAAGGGGACAAACTTATGGTGTGGCACCCATGCTCCCCTGACCTCAACCCCATTGAGAACCTCTGGAGCATCATCAAAAGGAGTGTCTATGATGGCGGGAGGCAGTTCACATCTAAGCAACAGCTCTGGGAGGGTATTCTGTCCTCATGCAAAACAATTAAAGCAGAAACCATCCAAAACCTGACAAATTCAATGGACGAGAGAGTTCAGAAGCTCCTTTCGAACAAGGGGTCCTATGTGCAAATGTAACATCACCTAGAATAAAGTTTTGAGTTGAAAACTGTTTGATTTCAGTTTATAATAACCTGCTAATGCTTATAATTTCAAAAATGACAATTTTTTTGTTCTTTATTAAAATGAAAAGTTTGAAAACTCTGCTGTGCATAATAATTTGGAACATGCATTTTGAGTGCAGTTTGAGGTTATTTTTTTTATAAATATACTGTTATCATAGGCAGTTTGTACAAAAACCTTTCATTTGTACTCTAATAGTTATTTGACTGGAAATTTACAATGACTGCAATTCATATAGGTAATTTGGGAAAATCTGAGAAAATATTATTTGCATAATAATTTGGAACACAGTGTATAAGGTAAAATAAATAACCAATAGCAAAAATACTCCTCCACACCTTCGGCTATGTTCACAAGTAGCATTTTTTATGCGTTTTTGCACTTTTGTATTGCTTTCAACTGTGACAAATGCATTCACCGGGAAATGTCATTTTAACATTTTACAACCTTATCTGGCCATGTGCTGTGTGACACATGCATACAGTGCTGAAAAGACATGGGAACAGCATGGGGAAGACCCCTGGAAGCATCTCTGACACCCAGGTCACTGCCTAAAAGTGTGCCCATCAGAAGTGATCCTTGCCGCATCAGAAGATGCAGACTTGCAACTATCGCAGTGCAAGTCCTTGTCCCAGGGCAGTGTTCAATTGTACCACCCCCATTCCTTGCAATGCAAGCGCAAGTATGCAGCCTGCCACCCACCCACCCCCAGGCTGCGATACCATACTGCTTGCTTGCTTGCACTTGAAATTGGGCCTTTTAGGCATGTGGAGGCGGAATCTGGCCACCACGTCATGGCTGCATTGGTGGCCTGGTATCCATACTCAGTCCCCAGCCGCCCGGCGGCCGGGTGTCCACGCTTGGTCCCCAGCCGCCTGGGGGCGGCCGGGTGTCCATACTCGGTCCCCAGCCACCCCGCGGCCGGGTGTCCATAAACCGTCCCCAGCCGCCCCTATTTGGAGGACAGCCTAACCACAAACACGTGGACAAGTGAATGTGGCCAGGGATGGTCCATCTGACTGATGCCTTCACACTGGGTTAATATTGTGGAAGCCAGGACACAGTTGGACACTGGGATGCAACACGTCCTCCAGACATAGAGGATTGCGGGTCCTGGGTCAATCAGGCTTCAACACAAAGTTCAGAAGGTAGACAGCAGCAGTGGTCAGCCTCCTACACAACGAGTAAATTATTCATGATCATGAGGCCATCCATCTCCTTAGCTTTCTGTTCCTTGAAATGCAAGTGCATGTATGTAGTAGTGGCTAGGCCTGAGGTGGTCAGCGTTCTGGCGCATATCCTACCTCTTTCGAGGATTTCTGGATGTTTTGCTGCTACTATTCCAGTTCTATGACTCCCGTTAAAACAAAGCTTCAGGTGATGAATGATGGATGAGGTGGTGGCAAAGGAGAAAGAGCAGGAGGAACAGGGACCATTCACATCAATATCAGGCCAGTCAACCACACATGTCTTGTAGGATATGTTTCTGTACCAAAAGGAGCGGTTCGGCTACACAGTTATAGGGCATACAGTGAGTGCAATGCCTACCAAAAATTTCGAGGCACTCCAATGCCCCTTGGAAGTGACATGGAGGTCAGAGGGCCTTAACTAAACCATTTTTTCCATTTATAGCAACTGGGTCTCCTGTACACTGTTGGCCTAAGCAGTGAATGGAAGGCTTTCCAAAAATTATGAGGAACTGCAATGCCCTTTGAAACAGACGTGGATTACAGCGTGCTAAAAACCTTCTACCCATTATTGGGGAGTGTGTCTCCCTTACTTTTCGCCTATGCATTGAAAAGCAAAAGCTGACTAAAATTAGGAGGAAATGCAATGCCCGTTGGAAGAGTCGAGGAGGTTAGAGGTAATTAAAAACAACATTTCAATGCCCCTTGGAAGAGCTGTGGAGTTCAGAGTGGTTTAACAAGACGGTTTTAATGCCCCTTGGAAGAGACGTGGGAGTCACAGTAGCTTAACAAGATGGTTTTAATGCCCCTTGGAAGAGACGTGGAGGTCACAGTAGCTTAACAAGACGGTTTTAATGCCCCTTGGAAAAGACGTGGAGGTCACAGTAGCTTAACAAGACGGTTTTAATGCCCCTTGGAAGAGACGTGGAGGTCACAGTAGCTTAACAAGAAGGTATTAATGCCCCTTGGAAGAGCTGTGGAGTTCAGAGTGGTTTAACAAGACGGTTTTAATGCCCCTTTGAAGAGTGGTGGAGGTCGCAGAGGAATAAAAAGACAATATCAATGCCCCTTGGAAGAGACGTGGAGGTCACAGTAGCTTAACGAGACGGTTTTAATGCCCCTTGGAAGAGCTGTGGAGTTCAGAGTGGTTTAACAAGTCTGTTTTAATGCCCCTTGGAAGAGACGTGGAGGTCACAGTAGCTTAACAAGACGGTATTAATGCCCCTTGGAAGAGTGGTGGTGGTCACAGTGGAATAAAAAGACAATATGAATGCCCCTTGGAAGAGACGTTGAGGTCACAGTAGCTTAACAAGACGGTTTTAATGCCGCTTGGAAGAGCTGTGGAGTTCAGAGTGGTTTAACAAGACTGTTTTAATGCCCCTTGGAAGAGACGTGGAGGTCACAGTAGCTTAACAAGACTGTTTTAATGCCCCTTGGAAGAGACGTGGAGGTCACAGTAGCTTAAGAAGACTGTTTTAATGCCCCTTGGAAGAGACGTGGAGGTCACAGTACCTTAACAAGATGGTTTTAATGCCCCTTGGAAGAGACCTGGAGGTCATAGTAGCTTAACAAGACGGTTTTAATGCCCCTTGGAAGAGCTGTGGAGTTCAGAGTGGTTTAACAAGACGGTTTTAATGACCCTTGGAAAAGTGGTGGAGGTCGCAGTGGAATAAAAAGACAATATCAATGCACCTTGGAAGAGACGTGGAGGTCACAGTAGCTTAACAAGACGGTTTTAATGCCCCTTGGAAGAGTGGTGGAGGTCGCATTGGAATAAAAAGACAATATCAATGCCCCTTGGAAGAGACGTGGAGGTCACAGTAGCTTAAAAAGACGGTTTTAATGCCCCTTGGAAGAGTGGTGGAGGTCGCAGTGGAATAAAAAGACAATATCAATGCCCCTTAGAAGAGACATTGACGTCACAGTAGCTTAACAAGATGGTTTTAATGCTGCTTGGAAGAGCTGTGGAGTTCTGAGTGGTTTAACAAGACCGTTTTAATGCCCCTTGGAAGAGACGTGGAGGTCACAGTAGCTTAACAAGACGGTTTTAATGCCTCTTGGAAGAGACGTGGAGGTCACAGTAGCTTAACAAGACGGTTTTAATGCCCCTTGGAAGAGACGTGGAGGTCACAGTAGCTTAACAAGACAGATTTAATGCCCCTTGGAAGAGACGTGGAGGTCACAGTAGCTTAACAAGACGGTTTTAATCCCCCTTGGAAGAGCTGTGGAGTTCAGAGTGGTTTAACAAGACGGTTTTAATGACCCTTGGAAAAGTGGTGGAGGTCGCAGTGGAATAAAAAGACAATATCAATGCACCTTGGAAGAGACGTGGAGGTCACAGTAGCTTAACAAGACGGTTTTAATGCCCCTTGGAAGAGCGGTGGAGGTCGCATTGGAATAAAAAGACAATATCAATGCCCCTTGGAAGAGACGTGGAGGTCACAGTAGCTTTACAAGATGGTTTTAATGCCCCTTGGAAGAGACGTGGAGGTCACAGTAGCTTAACAAGATGGTTTTAATGCCCCTTGGAAGAGACGTGGAGGTCACAGTAGCTTAACAAGATGATTTTAATGCCCCTTACAAGAGCCATGCAGTACAGCATATTAAAAGCATTATTCCCATTATTGGGGAGTGGGTCTCCCATAGTCTTTGCCTATGCCTTCCAAGCAAAAGCTGCCAAAAATTAGGACGGAGGAACTTGCAATGCTGGAAACACGGACCACGGTCACCCTGGTGGTATAGTGGTGGTGGAGGCTGAGAATAAGGAGAAGAGCAAAATGCAGCAGAAATGAGGAAGCGTATACCCATGTGTGGGTGTGAAGCGGTGCATGGGAATACACCACTCGAAATAACACAGTGGATTTGACTTTATGTTACTCTGCTGTCATTTGGTGGTGATGAGAAGTCTGGCCCAAACCAGCCCTTGTTCATTTTGATAAGGGTCAGCTTGTCAGCATTGTCAGTTGACAGGCGATTGCGCTTATCAGTTATAATTCCCCCAGCGGCACTAAAAACACGCTCCGATAACACGCTAGTGCCAGGGCAGGCCAGGACCTCCAAGGCGTACAGAGTGAGTTCATTCCAAGTGTCCAGCTTGGATACCCAATAATTAAAAGGCACAGAGGAATCACGGAGGATGCTGGCACGGTCGGCAAGGTACTCCCTCACCATCTTTTGAAACTTTCCACTCCTTGTGAGAGTACCCCACGCCTCAGGGCCTGTAAGGTGGCCGGGTCTCAGAAAACTGTCCCAGAATGTTGACAGTGTTCCCCTGCGTCTGCTGGATTGGAGTTGGCTCTCTCGCCTCTATGCCTTGGTTGGGCAACGAACTGTGACCTCTGCCGCTAGCGTGTTCAGATAGGAATTTTTTTAACAGTTCTGCAGCAATCTCCTTCTGGTACTGCCCCATTTTTGTAGACCTCTCCACCTCAGGAATAAGTGAGTGAAAGTTCTCCTTGTAGCGGGGGTCTAAAAGTGTCACCAACCAGTAATGACTGTCACCCAACATTTTGACAATGCGAGGGTCACGGTTAAGGCAGCGTAACATAAAGTCAGCCATGCGTGCCAGACTGGTAATGAGCAAGACTTTCGTGTCCTCACCAAGATGACGACCGACCAGGCTCTCCTCCTCCTCCCCCCTGTCCTCAGGCCACCCACGCTGAACCGACGGTATGACAGTTGTACAGGTACTACCGTCTACAGCGCATGATACCAGCTCCTGTTCCTCCTCCTCCCACTCCCCCTCCCTCTCCCCCTTCTCCTCCTCCTCCTCCTCTGCCCCCAGGCCACCCACGCTGAACTGACTGTATGACAGTTGTACAGGTACTACCGTCTACAGCGCATGATACCAGCACCTGTTCTTCCTCCTCCTCCTCCTCCTCTCCCTCATTGTCCCCCAATGCACGTTGGGATGAGATGAGGCTGGGCTGTGTGTAATCGCCCGCTACGGCTTCTTGGTCCATCTCATCATACTCTGGCTGCAATGCCTCCTCTTTAATTCTCTGCAGAGAGGGTTGCAAAAGACAGACAAGTGGGATGCTGACGCTAATGATGGCGTCATCGCCACTCACCATCTTGGTGGACTCCTCAAAGTTTGTCAGGATGGTACATATGTCAGACATCCAGGTCCACTCCTGAGGTCTTATGTGTGGAGTCTGAATACCGACGGCCTTGTTGCAGCTGGTACTCCACAACTGCTCTCTTCTGCTCACAAATCCTTTGCAACATGTGGAGGGTAGAGTTCCAACATGTGGGGACATCACACACCAGTCCGTGTGCCGGAAGCTGCAAACGCTGCTGCAACACAGCAAGGGCGGCGGAAGCTGTAGCCGACTTCTGAAAATGAGCTGACAGGCAGCGTACTTTGACGAGCAGATCTGGCAACTCGGGGTGCTATTTAAGAAACTGCTGAACCACAAGGTTAAGCACATGAGCCAGGCATGGTACGTGTGTGATCTCGCCTCACCTCAGAGCTGCCACCAGGTTACGGCCATTGTCACACACAACCATGCCTGGATGTAGGTTCAGCGGTCTCAGCCACAGATCTGCCTGCTCTTTCACAGCTGTCCACAACTCATAAGCAGTGTGAGGTTTATCACCTAAGCTTATGATTTTCAGCACAGCCTGTTGCCTCTTGGCTGAGGCAATACTGCAGTGCTTCCAGCTTGTAACTGATGTGGTGATATCTGAGATGGAGGCTGAACATGAGGAGGAGGAGGATGATGATGCGCAGGAGCTGTACACTGTGGGGGCAACTCTGGCTGACATAGGGCCCACAATCCTCAGTGTGGGGAGGATGTGTTCCGTCTGAAGGTCCGACTGGGTCCCGGCTTCCACTATGTTTACCCAGTGTGACGTCAGGGAGATGTACCGTCCCTGGCCACTAGCACTTGTCCACGTGTCCGTTGTCAGGTGGACTCTCCCAGTAACTGCGTTGTTGAGGGCACGGCAGATGTTTTGGGACACGTGCTTGTGTAGTGCGGGGATGGCACACTGGGCAAAATAGTGTCGGCTGGGGACCGAGTACCGAGGGACGGCCACCGCCATAAGGTTGCAGGAGAATTCCGTCTCCACAAGCCTAAAAGGCAGCATTTCCCACTCAAGCAGTCGTGAAATGTGTGAATTTAGGACTGTGGCCTGTGGGGCGTTGGCTGTGAATTTGCGCTTTCATTCAAAGGTCTAGGATATGGACAATTGAACGCTGCGGTGGGACGTGGACGTGGACGTTGATGCTGTTTCTTGAGAAACTGCCATAACAAGTGAAGACTGAGAGGAGGGGGCATCTCTGCATGCAGTATGGACAGGGGATTGCCTTGCACGCACAACAGGGGGTTCTCTTACACGCACAACAGCGGAAAAAGCAGTGGTGACCCCTGCTGACACTGGTCGTGGACCCTGGGGTTCGCCCCACAAAGTCGGGTGCTTTACTGACATGTGCCTAATCATGCTGGTGGTGGTCAGGCTGGTAGTTTTGTCACCCCTGCTGATGCTGGCATGGCAGGTGGTACAAATAGCCTTTTTGGGGTTATCAGCTGAGTCTTTAAAAAAATTCCAGACTCCGGAAGACCTACCGGTTGTACTGGCAACATACCTCATGTTGGTGTTACGGGGAACTGTTGCCCGCCTTCTGTGTGCGGCCACCACACTGCTTCTTCCTGCCTGTTGGGGTACTCTGCCTCCCTCCCCCTGTGTGCTGCTGGCCTCGCTCTGCGTGTCCTCCTGCCACGTTGGGTCAGTTGCTAGATCACCCACCACCTACTCCTTTTCCACTTGCGCACCACGATCCTCCTCCTCACTTCGTGGCAATTGTGTCTCGTCATCGTCCACCTCTTGTGACAAATTGCCAGCGTCGACTTCCTCTGGCCGTGGCTGTTTAAATATTTGTGCATCGCTACATGGGATCTCCTCTTCCGACACTTCAAGCGGAGCAGGCGAGGGGCACAAATATGGAAATGGACCAGTGAACAGCTCTTCAGAGTGTCCAAGTGTGGGATCAGTTGCTGTCTGTCAACACTCGGCATGGTGGGAGGAAGGAGCATCAGGGTGAGGAGGAGTATGTGGTTGAGACTCACGGCTACTAAAACTTGACCGTATGGAAGACAGACCGGAGGTGGTGGTGCCCAGGTAACTGGAAGTATTATCTGCTATTCAATTAATAACCTATTCACACTGATCAGTTCGCAATACTGGTGTTGTAGTGTGCTTCCCTAGTAATTCGGTCAAGGAGTGGGAGCGAGAAGATGTGGCTGTTGGTTGTGGCACATTTTCACCTTGACCACGGCCCCGTCCTCTGCACGCACCATCACCAGAACGTCCAGTTCCACGTCTCTTGCCACGCGCCTTGCCCATTGTAAATGAAATAAAATAGCTTATACCTTCTACCCATTATTGGGGAGTGTGTCTCCCTTAGTTTTCGCCTATGCATTGAAAAGCAAAAGCTGACTAAAATTAGGAGGAAATGCAATGCCCGTTGGAAGAGTCGAGGAGGTTAGAGGTAATTAAAAACAACATTTCAATGCCCATTGGAAGAGCTGTGGAGTTCAGAGTGGTTTAACAAGACGGTTTTAATGCCCCTTGGAAGAGACGTGGGAGTCACAGTAGTTTAACAAGACGGTTTTAATGCCCCTTGGAAGAGACGTGGAGGTCACAGTAGCTTAACAAGACGGTTTTAATGCCCCTTGGAAAAGACGTGGAGGTCACAGTAGCTTAACAAGACGGTTTTAATGCCCCTTGGAAGAGACGTGGAGGTCACAGTAGCTTAACAAGAAGGTATTAATGCCCCTTGGAAGAGCTGTGGAGTTCAGAGTGGTTTAACAAGATGGTTTTAATGCCCCTTTGAAGAGTGGTGGAGGTCGCAGAGGAATAAAAAGACAATATCAATGCCCCTTGGAAGAGACGTGGAGGTCACAGTAGCTTAACGAGACGGTTTTAATGCCCATTGGAAGAGCTGTGGAGTTCAGAGTGGTTTAACAAGTCTGTTTTAATGCCCCTTGGAAGAGACGTGGAGGTCACAGTAGCTTAACAAGACGGTATTAATGCCCCTTGGAAGAGTGGTGGTGGTCACAGTGGAATAAAAAGACAATATCAATGCCCCTTGGAAGAGACGTTGAGGTCACAGTAGCTTAACAAGACGGTTTTAATGCCGCTTGGAAGAGCTGTGGAGTTCAGAGTGGTTTAACAAGACTGTTTTAATGCCCCTTGGAAGAGACGTGGAGGTCACAGTAGCTTAACAAGACTGTTTTAATGCCCCTTGGAAGAGACGTGGAGGTCACAGTAGCTTAAGAAGACTGTTTTAATGCCCCTTGGAAGAGACGTGGAGGTCACAGTACCTTAACAAGACGGTTTTAATGCCCCTTGGAAGAGACCTGGAGGTCACAGTAGCTTAACAAGACGGTTTTAATGCCCCTTGGAAGAGCTGTGGAGTTCAGAGTGGTTTAACAAGACGGTTTTAATGACCCTTGGAAAAGTGGTGGAGGTCGCAGTGGAATAAAAAGACAATATCAATGCACCTTGGAAGAGACGTGGAGGTCACAGTAGCTTAACAAGACGGTTTTAATGCCCCTTGGAAGAGTGGTGGAGGTCGCATTGGAATAAAAAGACAATATCAATGCCCCTTGGAAGAGACGTGGAGGTCACAGTAGCTTAAAAAGACAGTTTTAATGCCCGTTGGTAGAGTGGTGGAGGTCGCAGTGGAATAAAAAGACAATATCAATGCACCTTGGAAGAGTGGTGGAGGTCACAGTAGCTTAACAAGACGGTTTTAATGCCCCTTGGAAGATCTGTGGAGTTCAGAGTGGTTTAACTAGACGGTTTTAATGACCCTTGGAAAAGTGGTGGAGGTCGCAGTGGAATAAAAAGACAATATCAATGCACCTTGGAAGAGACGTGGAGGTCACAGTAGCTTAACAAGACGGTTTTAATGCCCCTTGGAAGAGTGGTGGAGGTCGCATTGGAATAAAAAGACAATATCAATGCCCCTTGGAAGAGACGTGGAGGTCACAGTAGCTTAAAAAGACAGTTTTAATGCCCGTTGGTAGAGTGGTGGAGGTCGCAGTGGAATAAAAAGACAATATCAATGCACCTTGGAAGAGTGGTGGAGGTCACAGTAGCTTAACAAGACGGTTTTAATGCCCCTTGGAAGAGTGGTGGAGGTCGCAGTAGAATAAAAAGACAATATCAATGCCCCTTGCAAGAGACGTGGAGGTCACAGTAGCTTAACAAGACGGTTTTAATGCCCTTTGGAAGGGTGGTGGAGGTCGCAGAGGAATAAAAAGACAATATCAATGCCCCTTGGAAGAGACGTAGCGGTCACAGTAGCTTAACAAGACGGTTTTAATGCCCCTTGGAAGAGACGTGGAGGTCACAGTAGCTTAACAAGACGGGTTTAATGCCCCTTGGAAGAGTGGTGGAGGTCGCAGTGGAATAAAAAGACAATATCAATGCCCCTTAGAAGAGACATTGACGTCACAGTAGCTTAACAAGATGGTTTTAATGCTGCTTGGAAGAGCTGTGGAGTTCAGAGTGGTTTAACAAGACCGTTTTAATGCCCCTTGGAAGAGACGTGGAGGTCACAGTAGCTTAACAAGACGGTTTTAATGCCCCTTGGAAGAGACGTGGAGGTCACAGTAGCTTAACAAGACGGTTTTAATGCCCCTTGGAAGAGACGTGGAGGTCACAGTAGCTTAACAAGACAGATTTAATGCCCCTTGGAAGAGACGTGGAGGTCACAGTAGCTTAACAAGACGGTTTTAATCCCCCTTGGAAGAGCTGTGGAGTTCAGAGTGGTTTAACAAGACGGTTTTAATGACCCTTGGAAAAGTGGTGGAGGTCGCAGTGGAATAAAAAGACAATATCAATGCACCTTGGAAGAGACGTGGAGGTCACAGTAGCTTAACAAGACGGTTTTAATGCCCCTTGGAAGAGTGGTGGAGGTCGCATTGGAATAAAAAGACAATATCAATGCCCCTTGGAAGAGACGTGGAGGTCACAGTAGCTTTACAAGATGGTTTTAATGCCCCTTGGAAGAGACGTGGAGGTCACAGTAGCTTAACAAGATGGTTTTAATGCCCCTTGGAAGAGACGTGGAGGTCACAGTAGCTTAACAAGATGATTTTAATGCCCCTTACAAGAGCCATGCAGTACAGCATATTAAAAGCATTATTCCCATTATTGGGGAGTGGGTCTCCCATAGTCTTTGCCTATGCCTTCCAAGCAAAAGCTGCCAAAAATTAGGACGGAGGAACTTGCAATGCTGGAAACACGGACCACGGTCACCCTGGTGGTATAGTGGTGGTGGAGGCTGAGAATAAGGAGAAGAGCAAAATGCAGCAGAAATGAGGAAGCGTATACCCATGTGTGGGTGTGAAGCGGTGCATGGGAATACACCACTCGAAATAACACAGTGGATTTGACTTTATGTTACTCTGCTGTCATTTGGTGGTGATGAGAAGTCTGGCCCAAACCAGCCCTTGTTCATTTTGATAAGGGTCAGCTTGTCAGCATTGTCAGTTGACAGGCGATTGCGCTTATCAGTTATAATTCCCCCAGCGGCACTAAAAACACGCTCCGATAACACGCTAGTGCCAGGGCAGGCCAGGACCTCCAAGGCGTACAGAGTGAGTTCATTCCAAGTGTCCAGCTTGGATACCCAATAATTAAAAGGCACAGAGGAATCACGGAGGATGCTGGCACGGTCGGCAAGGTACTCCCTCACCATCTTTTGAAACTTTCCACTCCTTGTGAGAGTACCCCGCGCCTCAGGGCCTGTAAGGTGGCCGGGTCTCAGAAAACTGTCCCAGAATGTTGACAGTGTTCCCCTGCGTCTGCTGGATTGCAGTTGGCTCTCTCGCCTCTATGCCTTGGTTGGGCAACGAACTGTGACCTGTGCCGCTAGCGTGTTCAGATAGGAATTTTTTTAACAGTTCTGCAGCAATCTCCTTCTGGTACTGCCCCATTTTTGTAGACCTCTCCACCTCAGGAATAAGTGAGTGAAAGTTCTCCTTGTAGCGGGGGTCTAAAAGTGTCACCAACCAGTAATGACTGTCACCCAACATTTTGACAATGCGAGGGTCACGGTTAAGGCAGCGTAACATAAAGTCAGCCATGCGTGCCAGACTGGTAATGAGCAAGACTTTCGTGTCCTCACCAAGATGACGACCGACCAGGCTCTCCTCCTCCTCCCCCCTGTCCTCAGGCCACCCACGCTGAACCGACGGTATGACAGTTGTACAGGTACTACCGTCTACAGCGCATGATACCAGCTCCTGTTCCTCCTCCTCCCACTCCCCCTCCCTCTCCCCCTTCTCCTCCTCCTCTGCCCCCAGGCCACCCACGCTGAACTGACTGTATGACAGTTGTACAGGTACTACCGTCTACAGCGCATGATACCAGCACCTGTTCTTCCTCCTCCTCCTCCTCCTCTCCCTCATTGTCCCCCAATGCACGTTGGGATGAGATGAGGCTGGGCTGTGTGTAATCGCCCGCTACGGCTTCTTGGTCCATCTCATCATACTCTGGCTGCAATGCCTCCTCTTTAATTCTCTGCAGAGAGGGTTGCAAAAGACAGACAAGTGGGATGCTGACGCTAATGATGGCGTCATCGCCACTCACCATCTTGGTGGACTCCTCAAAGTTTGTCAGGATGGTACATATGTCAGACATCCAGGTCCACTCCTGAGGTCTTATGTGTGGAGTCTGAATACCGACGGCCTTGTTGCAGCTGGTACTCCACAACTGCTCTCTTCTGCTCACAAATCCTTTGCAACATGTGGAGGGTAGAGTTCCAACATGTGGGGACATCACACACCAGTCCGTGTGCCGGAAGCTGCAAACGCTGCTGCAACACAGCAAGGGCGGCGGAAGCTGTAGCCGACTTCTGAAAATGAGCTGACAGGCAGCGTACTTTGACGAGCAGATCTGGCAACTCGGGGTGCTATTTAAGAAACTGCTGAACCACAAGGTTAAGCACATGAGCCAGGCATGGTACGTGTGTGATCTCGCCTCACCTCAGAGCTGCCACCAGGTTACGGCCATTGTCACACACAACCATGCCTGGATGTAGGTTCAGCGGTCTCAGCCACAGATCTGCCTGCTCTTTCACAGCTGTCCACAACTCATAAGCAGTGTGAGGTTTATCACCTAAGCTTATGATTTTCAGCACAGCCTGTTGCCTCTTGGCTGAGGCAATACTGCAGTGCTTCCAGCTTGTAACTGATGTGGTGATATCTGAGATGGAGGCTGAACATGAGGAGGAGGAGGATGATGATGCGCAGGAGCTGTACACTGTGGGGGCAACTCTGGCTGACATAGGGCCCACAATCCTCAGTGTGGGGAGGATGTGTTCCGTCTGAAGGTCCGACTGGGTCCCGGCTTCCACTATGTTTACCCAGTGTGACGTCAGGGAGATGTACCGTCCCTGGCCACTAGCACTTGTCCACGTGTCCGTTGTCAGGTGGACTCTCCCAGTAACTGCGTTGTTGAGGGCACGGCAGATGTTTTGGGACACGTGCTTGTGTAGTGCGGGGATGGCACACTGGGCAAAATAGTGTCGGCTGGGGACCGAGTACCGAGGGACGGCCACCGCCATAAGGTTGCAGGAGAATTCCGTCTCCACAAGCCTAAAAGGCAGCATTTCCCACTCAAGCAGTCGTGAAATGTGTGAATTTAGGACTGTGGCCTGTGGGGCGTTGGCTGTGAATTTGCGCTTTCATTCAAAGGTCTAGGATATGGACAATTGAACGCTGCGGTGGGACGTGGACGTGGACGTTGATGCTGTTTCTTGAGAAACTGCCATAACAAGTGAAGACTGAGAGGAGGGGGCATCTCTGCATGCAGTATGGACAGGGGATTGCCTTGCACGCACAACAGGGGGTTCTCTTACACGCACAACAGCGGAAAAAGCAGTGGTGACCCCTGCTGACACTGGTCGTGGACCCTGGGGTTCGCCCCACAAAGTCGGGTGCTTTACTGACATGTGCCTAATCATGCTGGTGGTGGTCAGGCTGGTAGTTTTGTCACCCCTGCTGATGCTGGCATGGCAGGTGGTACAAATAGCCTTTTTGGGGTTATCAGCTGAGTCTTTAAAAAAATTCCAGACTCCGGAAGACCTACCGGTTGTACTGGCAACATACCTCATGTTGGTGTTACGGGGAACTGTTGCCCGCCTTCTGTGTGCGGCCACCACACTGCTTCTTCCTGCCTGTTGGGGTACTCTGCCTCCCTCCCCCTGTGTGCTGCTGGCCTCGCTCTGCGTGTCCTCCTGCCACGTTGGGTCAGTTGCTAGATCACCCACCACCTACTCCTTTTCCACTTGCGCACCACGATCCTCCTCCTCACTTCGTGGCAATTGTGTCTCGTCATCGTCCACCTCTTGTGACAAATTGCCAGCGTCGACTTCCTCTGGCCGTGGCTGTTTAAATATTTGTGCATCGCTACATGGGATCTCCTCTTCCGACACTTCAAGCGGAGCAGGCGAGGGGCACAAATATGGAAATGGACCAGTGAACAGCTCTTCAGAGTGTCCAAGTGTGGGATCAGTTGCTGTCTGTCAACACTCGGCATGGTGGGAGGAAGGAGCATCAGGGTGAGGAGGAGTATGTGGTTGAGACTCACGGCTACTAAAACTTGACCGTATGGAAGACAGACCGGAGGTGGTGGTGCCCAGGTAACTGGAAGTATTATCTGCTATTCAATTAATAACCTATTCACACTGATCAGTTCGCAATACTGGTGTTGTAGTGTGCTTCCCTAGTAATTCGGTCAAGGAGTGGGAGCGAGAAGATGTGGCTGTTGGTTGTGGCACATTTTCACCTTGGCCACGGCCCCGTCCTCTGCACGCACCATCACCAGAACGTCCAGTTCCACGTCTCTTGCCACGCGCCTTGCCCATTGTAAATGAAATAAAATAGCTTACACTCGCAATATATAAATACTATCAATGGCAAAAGGGTAATAAAAAGGAGATTAGAACCATGGAAGAGGAAAACCACAGTTGTATTTCTCTGGCCTACACCAGAATCTTTTAAACAGATATATTTGTGTCTGAACACTGAGCGAGACACTCAATTTTTTTTTTTTATGTTAAAAAGGCAAAAAGGTGGATAATACAGAGATTTGAACTGTGAAACTGTAAAACCAAAGTTCTAGTTATCTGGACTACACCAGAATCTTTTAAACAGATATATTTGTGTCTGAACAGTCAGCGAGACACTATTACTGTTTTTTTTTACGGAAAAAAGGCCAAAAGCTGGATAATACTGAGATTTGAACCGTGGAACTGCAAAACCAAAGTTCTAGTTATCTGGCCGACACCAGAATCTTTTAAACAGATATATTTGTGTCTGAACAGTCAGGGATACACTATTACTGTTTTTTTTTACAGAAAAAAGGCCAAAAGCTGGATAATACTGAGTTTTGAACTGTGGAACTGCAAAACCAAAGTTCTAGTTATCTGGCTGTATTGCTAATAAAAATATGGATATCTTATAGCCTACATATTGTAACATATTGTTTATATGCTTTGATAAAGTGTGGTCATTAGACCAAGTGTGGAATATATTGCAATATACTGCAGTGTAATATCATTGATATACTCTGATACTGATAAAGTAGTTCTTTCACATGAACTGTCCTTGATGCATGCTATCCACAAAGTGTTTGCTAGGTGTCAGTGCAGTAAGACAATGTTAATTGTTCTATGGTCTATGAAGTTATGTGTTTCAAAGATTCATTATCCTGATTTGTACACAAGTGACTAGTGTTATATTTGCTTTGACAAATAGTGTTATTGTAACCAAAATACTGATTCAGATAATGTATGTACACTTACCATTATGTTCCATAATAAATACACAGATCTATTGTCTAATACAATGTTTATAGGTAAACTTCTCGAGATTATAGAACCTGGCCAATTCTGTATTATCGACGACTCATACTTATAAACATTAACCAGTTTTATGCTTCCATTGTCTAAGCCTTATAAAAGTCACTGGAATCATGATACAGAGAGAAGCCATAAGTTATACCTGCACTGATGTGTAGTGTTGTATGTACCTGCCCATGCAGTGTTGTGAAGACTTCCAGGGGTCTCTCTGTCTTGGTGAAATTGCTTCTCTGATGTTCCAGACGGATGATGTTTAAAAGCTCCTTGGTGACGAAGTGAGTATATATATATATATATATATATATATATATATATATATGTACTTAACCTTTGTATTATAACATATACAAAAGTGTACGCAATATCATCATATCATACTATTCCTTTAATTATGTATTTTACCTTTTAAATCAACTATTATAAATAAAATTGCGTTATATCGCAAAGGGTTGCCTTCTTTAAAGCCGTATCCGAATCTTATTGCTAAAAACTTGGCATAACACTGGCCTACACCAGAATCTTTTAAACAGATATATTGGTGTCTGAACAGTCACAGACACACTCAATTTTTTTTTTTTTGGGGTGGGGGAAATACCAAAAGCATAATAAGACGCGTATTTGTACAGTCTGACTGAGGAAAAAGAAAAATACAGGATTTAGATGATAAAAAAAAAGGATTTTTCCTAGCCCCTGAGACCAGGGGATAAGTCTAGCAATTTGACCAGCAGGAGCACACAGGACTGTAATGCACTGTTTGTTGTTATAACCACTGCATCTCCTATACAGCCTGCCTGCCTGACTGATATCTGGGATGGATATTAGTCCTGAGAAGGACTGTTTGTTTGATTTGGCAGGCTTTAGAGACCCTACACTACCTATTTCGCACTATATATCTCTCCCTAACTCAGCAGCACTCTCCCTACACTGTCTGATCCCGGGCGACTGTGTCCAAGATGGCGGCGCCTGGTTTTAAATACTCGAGGTGACACTGTGCGGCCAGCCAATCACTGTAATGCCCACAAACAACATGGCTGTGGCATTACAGTGACTGGCTGGCAATCCCTGCATGTTCATTGGCTCTGTAAAGAGCGCCAACATGCAGGGTGGAGACCCGAGCTCCCGCCCTAGTAACCCGGAAATGCTCGGTGGTCGCCGAACATCCTGAGTAGCGAGATGCTCGGGCGAGTACCGAGCAGTGTCGAGCATGCTCGCTCAACACTAGTAGTGATGTTAAAAGCAGTAGCATGAATCTGCATTTTTGGTGAATTTAGGTTGGCTTGCTGTCATCTGGAGGGATTACAAACTGTGGAGACATCCAGTCCTTGTTGAATTTAATCAGAGTAAGTCTGTCTGTATTGTCCGTGGAGAGGCGTGTGCGCCTACTAGTGATGATTGCCCCAGCGGAACTGAAATCATGCTTAGACACCACACTAGCAGCCGGGCAGGCCAGAACCTCCAAGGCATATAAGGAGAGGTCGGACCAAGTGTTCAGCTTAGACACACAATAATTAAAGGGAACAGAAGCGTCAGAAAGGACGCACGTATGGTCACTTAAGTAGCCCTTGACCATGTTCTGCAACTTATCCCTCCTTGGCATTGTTACAGGCACAGATAGCCCTTGCTGTTGTGCTGGTTTATTGAAAATTGCCCAATTTGTGCACATTTTCCCCCCACCTCTGTTGGAGTTGGTGTTCGTGTCTCTCCCCATTATCCCTTGGTGTTGAAAAGAGCCGATAACTCTGCCACCAGCATTGTCTGAGGGTGATGTTGTCAGCAACTGATCTTGAACGATTCCATTGTAAAACTCTTTGTTGACTCCAAAAGGAGAGAAGGAAATTTATCCTTGTATCGTGGATCGAGAAAGGTGGCCAACCAGTTTAGGTTGTTTGATAAAATGTATATCACGCGAGGGTCTTGCTACAGTCACTTACATATGAACTGTGCCATGTGGGCCAAGCTGCAAAAAGGCAAATGTTGTGTGTCCCCAACAGTAGAAAAAGTACCCATCCTCTCCTCACACTGACTCACCTCCTCCACCTCCTCGTCCTACTCTCCAGCCCATCCAGCCTGGACAGACATGAAGCATGGGTTGGGTATCCTCTTTGTAGCATTACAAGTCCCCTCGGTAGCACAGAAAAACAAGACTCTCCCTCCTCATCCTCCTCATCTTCCTCCTCATCACCCATTGTTGCCTCAGAATATTGGCTGGGCTGGGTAGTAACACCCATTGGGAAATCTGGCTCCATACCAGCATGCTGGGCACTCAGAGCTTCCTCTTTGAGATTATGCAGTGCTTGTTTCAAGAGACACAGCAGCGGGATGGTTACGCTGATAATAGCCTGATCACTGCTCACGAGGTTGGTGCAGTACTCAAAGTTCTCAAGAACCTCACAAATGTCAGCGATCCACACCCACTCAACAGTTGTTATGTCTGGTGGCTGACTCTCAGTCTGACTGGCATGCTGAAGCTGGTATTCAGCTGCTGCCCTGTGCTGCCAACATATGATAGGTGGAGTTCCACTGCATGGGTAAATCGCAAATGAGTTGGTGACTTGGCAAATTCAAGCACTTTTGCAGTGCTGTAAGAGCAGCAAAAGCGGTAGAGGAATGGCGGAGATGGGCGCTAATACGGCACACCTTCTCAAGTAGGTACGGCAAGTCACGGTAAGTTTTCAGAAATTTCTGAAAAACTAGGTTTAGCACGTGAGTCATGCATGGTACGTGTACCAGCTTGCCGACCTTTAAAGCCGCCACCAGGTTATGCCCATTATCGCAGATGACCAGACCGGGTTGGAGGTGCAGCGGGGAGAGCCACTGATCGGTCTGTTGTTTTAAAGCTTGCCACAGCTCTGCTGCAGTGTGTGCTTTCTGACCTAAACATATCAGCTTCAGCAGAACGTGTTGCCGCTTTGCCCGTGCGCTGCTGCACAGGTCCCAGCTTGGCAGTGATGGGGAGGGTAATTCAGCAAAGGAAGAGGAGCAGGAGGAGGGGAGAAAGGAAGTGGAATATGAAGAGGCTTAAATCCTGACAGAAGTTGGGCACGCTATTCTTGGCGTGAGTATGATGTGTGTTGTTCCCGTTTGTGCCTTTGTCCCACCCTCCACCAGGTTCACCCAGTGTGCCGTGACAGAAATGTATCATCCCTGTCCACAACAACTTGTCCATGTGTCTGTTGTTAAGTGGACCTTCCCGGTTATGGCGTTAGTGAGAGCACGGTTCAGATTGTTTAAAACGTGTTTGTGTAATGCAGGGACGGCACACCGGGCAAAATAGTGGCGGCTGGGAACACTGTATCGTGGGGTAGCCACAGCCAAGAGATCATGGAAAGACTGTGTTCCCACAAGCCTAAGCGGCAACATCTCCACAGCTAGCAATTTGGCAATCTGCAAGTTTAGTATTTGTGCCTGTGCGTGCGTGGCTGGGTATTTACGCTTTCTTTCCAAGCTCTCAGGCACGGACAATTGGATGCTTTGCTGAGACAAGGAAGTTGATGTGGTTGATGTTTGTTGTGTGTGAGCAACCGCAGCTTGTCGGCAGAAGGTATGAGCGCCTGCTTCCTTAAGAGCAGATTCTGAAGGACATAGCCCAGGCGACATGGTATTGGTTTGACCCGCAGACGCAGATTTGGTACCTTGGTGTTCGGTCCACCTACTGGGGTGCTTGGCTGCCATGTGGTTTTGCATACTGGTGGTTCTTAGGTTGCCTTTGCCCTGGCCTCTGCTCAACTTGATATGGCAGATGCTACAGACTACAATGTTTTTCTCTGAAGGACTTTCAGAAAAAAAATTACACACAGCAGCTGAATGCCCCCTAGCCCTGACTTGGCGCACAGCATGGGTGCTTTTGGGAACAGTTGACCCAGTTCTCATTCTGGGAAAACCACGACCCCTTGGTGCCTGTGTTGCTGCTACATATCCATCTTCCTCTGTGTTGCTGTCATGGCTATGCATGCCAACGGTCCAGGTTGTATCAGTGGACTCATCATCGACCATCTCGTCTTCCATCTCATCCTCCTTCCCAGTTGACATTGTAGGCTGACCTGATGGCAACTGTGTCTCTTCATCATCAGCCTCCACCTCTGGAGACAGTAAATGACGTTCTGCCACGTGGCTTTCTTCTGGCCGTAGGTCCTCAAATACCTGAGCATCAACTCACGCCACCTCCTTTTGTCCCTCTTCAATGCTGCACGGTGATAGACCAGAGCATAGTGGATGCATCAAGCTTTTTCTGACCTGACACAGACTGAGTGCCTTCTCACGCACCACTGACAACACCACATCCACGACCCTTAACAACAGGCTTTTTTGCCACTTTGGGTTTTGTTGACAGATTTTCAGATTTTGGTGGCACAAGCCAAGCTAACTGTCACAGCCAAAATAGTGGTTAAAATGGGCTGGTGCGTGCTTTGTAGCAGGCAGTAGGAAATGTTTGGACTACTGCTTTTTTGAGGGCACTCAATGATTTTTTAAGTGGACTAACATGGACAGAAGGCAGGCTGACACCCCAAAATAGTGGTTAGAATGGGCTGGTGCATGCTTTATAGCAGGCAGTAGGAAATGTTTGGACCACTGCTTTGTGCAGGGCACTCAATGATTTTTTAGGTGGACTAATATGGACATTTTAAGTGGACTAATATGGACAGAAGGCAGGCTGACACCTTAAAATAGTGGTTAAAATGGGCTGGTGCGTGCTTTGTAGCAGGCAGTAGGAAATGTTTGGACTACTACTTTGCGTAGGGCACCAAACGCCTTTTTAAGTGGACTAATGTGGACAGCAGAAGCCAGGCTCTGACCCCTAAAACAGCAGGGAAAATAGACCGGTCCTAAAATAAAAAGGCAGCAGACAATGCTAATAATGTGTGTGCTGGAAAAATATTGCTTTGCCTCTGACAAGAGCTGTTTTAAGATGGACACTGGAAGAACACTTTAACCTCTCCCTACCTTATACACAATCTCTCCCTCCCTGTACTCTGACTTTGTTGTGTGTCTTCAGCTCTGATCACACAGTCTTGATTGAAAATGAAGGGAAAATAATCTAACATCTTACACAAAAAAACCTTTTTCATAAAAGATAATCTTTAATAATCACAACATGACACATACAACATGAATAAAGTGCCCATAAAAAGTGACTTAGTGCAGGTAGTTGTATAGATATTGACCCTATGCGGTTTCTTCCCCCACACCCCTCCACCAGAGGTGATGAAAATAATTTTTGCCACTGGATATATAATACGTTAGTGTGAGGTTAAACAAAAAACACCATATATACAACAAATCACTTGTCTTAAAAACAGCAGGAGAACGTAGCTAGGGGGTACATACTCATATCTGATGTTGGTGGGCGATATTGATCCCATCCCCCAAACTACATCAATGAATAGATGACGCAACAAACATAACAAGGGTACAACCCGCAAGATAAGCCAAAACAATATCAACATGCCCTATTTTAAATGCAGTGTCCCTGTGGTTCTTAATGCTGATAGACCCACAGCTCTTGCTTTAGAGTGGTGGACAGATATTTCTGCCACATCTGCTGTTACATAATAATAGTGACATGACATATAGGAAAACAGAATAAAACTTATCTTGCAAACGTATTAGGTTGCCCCAAGTACTCCTCGACGCGTTTCCCCGTTGATAATTGGTTCATCAGGAGAAGATCCAGTCATCCTGCAGAGAGCTATATTACTCCATTACATCCCCTTCCATATAAAGGCTCACCACGCCATATCAAGATAGTGTCACTTCCCTAAGTCAGGGTCAAATCTTATTTCTAAGCCGGTATGGTCTCCTGTCTCTTAATCACACTGCGCCTGCGTTAGCCAGAACTCAGCCACTAGAGGTATCCTAGTATCTACTGTGCATGTTTGCTCCTCCTACCGGAGCCCTAAAGTTGTTACTTCCCATAGATTACAAGGCTGGAGCCGTCTCTGGGTCGATCTGCGCCTGCGCTGCCTGTGATCTCACCACTAAAGGTGTCGTAGCGCATACCGCGCATGTCTGCCCCTTCTGCCGGGGCCTGGAGTCTGCTACCCGCAGTTGTGCTCACGCCGCTATTGCGCATGCGTAGGAACGCTCCTCGGACATCACACAAGTCCAGCACTCAACACAATGTACAGCGCAGTCCTTCCCTATCACAGCTTTAGATATTCCTTACGGTCTAATCCTAGCGCTCGCTATGCCTGTGTTTCCTTTAATTTACTAGACAGAGGGGCCCTCTCCTCAGTAACCATAGGTCATCCCTCTAACTATGCCAGAGGTTACACACATATATATATACATATATATATATATATATATATATATAATATATATATATATGACATCCTCTACAGCGATGCATACAGTAAAGGAATTGCTATTGTCAGCATCCGGCATGTTCCCTTCTTGCTCATAGGTAGAGAAGCCTGATGACATAAGGATACCTTATTAATTTAAGGCTGCCATCCTTTTTATATTCCTGTCATAAATCCCAATGTCTACAGGTATATTTAATAAAGAGACAGCTTAAATGGAGTGTTTTCGCCTTATAATGCATGGATCGTTTTGTCCCTAAATCAAAGGGACAAAAGTGACATCAAGTTGGGGATAGTCCTATGTGTCCTATGTATATAGAAAATCTGATATCCAATTTGTGATATTTGATAAACATAAATTAATAACTAAACCAGTGCAGGCCGATATTTTATGAGTTAAAGAATCAGATAAAGCAGCAAAAATTCTGCTGCTCATTGAGTCCAATAGGTGCAAGAGTATCCAGTCTAAATATTCATTGGCACTCCTTCTGAAGGAGTAGCCTATTCCAATCTCCCCCCCGAGGATTTTTCCTTACCACTTCCACCACACAAAATGACAGGGATTTGGGATCATTAAGGTGATATTCCCTGGTATGTCGGGCTAGGGGTGTATCCCTCTTATGTCTTATGTCCCCCAGATGTTCCCCTATTCGTCTCCGCAACACTCTCTTGGTCTTACCAATGTAGCTGCGGGGACACGAACAGGTAGCCATATACACCACCCCCTCGGACTTGCAATTAGCAAAGTCTCTCATATAGAAAACTTTATTCCTCAAAGCCCCCGTAAAACTTTTACAGGATCTAATCCACGGACAGAACTTGCAATTGCCACATTTGTAGGTACCGCATATTTTCTGATCCAACCAAGTTCCTTGTTGGGTTGGCTGTTTATACATACTGTGGACAAGCCTCTCCCTAATTGAACGCCCCTTTCTATATGTGATTCTTGGATATGGGGGCCAGATCCAGATCCAGATCTGCCATTAGAATCCCCCAATGTCTTTTTATGATGTGATATACTTCATTTGATCTGTTGTCAAATGTGCCTATAATTCTCATTGACCCATTTCCATCCTCCCTATTCCTCGGGCTTAACAGAACATGTTTGTCCTGACTTCTTGAGTGTAGAAAGGCACTATCCAGTACCTTCTCTGGATAACCCCTCTCTTTGAGTCGGGCTCTTAGGTCCCAGGCCTGCATCACAAAGTCTTTGTTATCCGAGCAATTGCATCTTATGCGCAAAAATTGCCCCTTGGGAATACCCCTCCTGAGGGGGCCTGGGTGATGGCTTTCCCATCTGAGGAGACTGTTGGCAGTGGTTGGTTTCCTAAAGGTCTGAGTGGTAATGAATCCCTCCTGATTCCTGCTAATGGTTATATCCAGAAAAGTGATCTCATGTCTCTGGATCTCTGATGTAAATTTCATGCCTATCTCATTAACATTAAGGCATTTCATGAAACCATCAAATTCCTCCATGGATCCAGACCAGAATATCTGCACGTCATCAATAACCGTGTCCACAGGAGGATATACGGAAACCACCAGCTATCCTCCTGTAGCACAACAGTTTCCTCCCACCAGCCCAGGAAGAGGTTGGCATACGATGGGGCACAGGGGTTCCCCATCGCTGTCCCCCTGAGCTGGTGGTAGGTCCTCCCATTAAATGCAAAGTAATTGTGGGTGAGGATGAAAGACATGAGATCAAAGACAAATTCGTTGTGGGTTCTCATCTGAGTGGATCTTGCATTCAGGAAGTGTTGCACCCCTTTTATTCCTGCCCAATGGGGGATGTTACTGTAGAGCATCTCAATGTCTATAGATGCCAGAAGAACACTGTCATCAATATTGATACCCTCAAGTTTTTTCAAGAGGTCAGAAGTATCCTTTATATGTGAGGAGAGAGAGGTTACAAATGGACTTGAGATCTTATCTATATACAGTACAGACCAAAAGTTTGGACACACCTTCTCATTTAAAGATTTTTCTATATTTTCATAACTATGAAAATTGTACATTTACAATGAAGGCATCAAAACTATGAATTAACACATGTGGAATTATATACTTAACAAAAAAATATGAAACAACTGAAAATATGTCTTATATTCTAGGTTCTTCAAAGTAGCCACCTTTTGCTTTGATGACTGCTTTGCACACTCTTGGCATTCTCTTGATGAGCTTCAAGAGGTGGTCACCGGAAATGGTTTTCACTTCACAGGTGTGCCCTGTCAGGTTTAATAAGTGGGATTTCTTGCCTTATAAATGGGGTTGGGACCATCAGTTGTGTTCTGCAGAAGTCTGGTGGATAAACAGCTGATAGTCCTACTGAATAGACTGTTAGAATTTGTATTATGGCAAGAAAAAAGCAGCTAAGTAAAGAAAAACGAGTGGCCATCATTACTTTAAGAAATTAAGTTCAGTCAGTCCGAAAAATTGGGCAAACTTTGAAAGTGTCCCCAAGTGCAGTTGCAAAAACCATAAAGCGCTACAAAGAAACTGGCTCACATGAGGACCGCCCCAGGAAAGGAAGACCAAGAGTCACCTCTGATTCTGAGGATAAGTTCATCCGAGTCACCAGTCTCAGAAATCGCGGGTTAACAGCAGCTCAGATTAGAGACCAGGTCAATGCCACACAGAGTTCTAGCAGCAGACATATCTCTTCAACAACTGTTAAGAGGAGACTTTGTGCAGCAGGCCTTCATGGTAAAATAGCTGTTGGAAACCACTGCTAAGGACAGGCAACAAGCAGAAGAGACTTGTTTGGGCTAAAGAACACAAAGAATAGACATTAGACCAGTGGAAATCTGTGCTTTGGTCTGATGAGTCCAAATTTGAGATCTTTGGTTCCAACCACTATGTCTTTGTGCAACGCAGAAAAGGTGAACGGACTCTACATGCCTGGTTCCCACCGTGAAGCATGGAGGAGGAGGTGTGATGGTGTGGGGGTGCTTTGCTGGTGACACTGTTTTTGTTAAGTATATAATTCCACATGTGTTAATTCATAGTTTTGATGCCTTCAGTGTGAATTTACAATTTTCATAGTCATGAAAATACAGAAAAATCATTAAATGAGAAGGTGTGTCCAAACTTTTGGTCTGTACTGTAGATCCCTAGATTTTGTCCAATAGACCCCACCCCTGATACTATGGGTCGACCCTTGAGGGGGGTCAACCCCTTGTGTATCTTCGGTAGGGCATAAAAGGTAGAGACCACAGGGTGGTTTGGCAACAGAAATTCGAAATCATCTTTTGATATCATCCTATTTTCAAGATTCTCTATCAATAGGGATTTAAGAGTGTCTAGATATCGTGTAGTTGGATCGAATTCCAATATCTCGTAAGTATCTATATCCTTTAAAATAGATTGGCACATAGATAAATAAAGGGGGTGGTCAAGAATGACCAAGGTCCCCCTTTGTCGGACTGCTTTATAATTAAGTGCTCATTCATCTCCAATCTATTTAGAGTTTCCAGCTCGGAACCCGTTAGGTTGGCTTTATAGTCCATGGATTGGGGGACTTTTAATTTAGAGAATTCCTCCTGTACCACTATCAAAAAAATGTCATGTGTCATCTATTCATTGATGTAGTTTGGGGGATGGGATCAGTAAGACCCACCAACATCAGATATGAGTATGTACCCCCTAGCTACGTTCTCCTGCTGTTTTTAAGACAAGTGATTTGTTGCATATAAGGTGTTTTTTGTTTAACCTCACACTAACACATTATATATCCTGTGGCAAAAAATTATTTTCATCGCCTCTGGTGGGGGGGGGTGGGGGGGAAGTGACCGCATAGGGTCAATATCTATGCAACTACCTGCACTAAGTCACTTTTTTATAGGCACTTTATTCATGTTGTATGTGTCATGTTGTGATTATTAAAGATTATCTTTTATGAAAAAGGTTTTTTGTGTAAGATGTCTATAGCTCTGAAAAGAGCTATTTTTTGGTGGTATTATGGAGCTAGTGAGCGGCTCCTTTAAACACAGAACTAGTATACACTGCAGGTAGCCCTTAAAAGGGCTTTTGTTTTATCAAGAGGCCTAAACACTCTCCCTAGCAGCTCAGCGATCTCTCCCTAGGCTATTACAATGCAGGCTTCGGATGCAATGTGCACAAAATGGCGGCGGCAGGGCTTAAATACACCCTATGATGCTGGGCGGCCAGCCAATCACAGTAATGCCACAACTAAGATGTCTGCGGCATTACTGGCGCCAAAACTGTAGGGAGGGACATCCGAATATAGTGAGGCGAGTACACAAATACTCGCAAAATAAAGAGTAACCCGAAAACCGTACTATCCGTGCAAATAGCGAATAGTAATCAATACACTCTTTCATCACTAATCATAATCTGTAACACCCCACAAGTGATTTAAAGCAAGGTACAGCACAGCTACAGAAGTTGTCTCCAGGTGTCCCTACTAGCATAGCAGTTGTTGAGGCTGCTGAGTGATTTAGCTGCTCTGTACCTTTAAATTCGCCACATTAGAATCCCTAAGGCATGCCCACGAAGTAGCACTTTGTACGTGACATACTATACCTTTTTATAATCTGCCAGAGAGGAGCACTTGTTCTGCTCAGGAGACATAGACCAAGGCTCTCCAGACCTGCCTTTTCATTTGTCCATGAGTAAAGCTGGCTGTAATACAAGAGCCTTGTTAGAGGACAGATCCATCAGAGTACTGTTGTTGAGCACTGCTGTGAGTGGGCATCTGCTCATGTAACACGGGCAGGAGCGTTCTGGCCTCTTTGGGATGGGGAGTTATAATAAGGGTTATTGATTTTGGTGAAATGCATTTTGTGCTATATAAACTTGGGTTGGGGCGAGTTGTGATTATAATCTCAGCAACGGTGGCAGCACTTTAGCGGCATCATGGCGTGGGGGTATTATACTGTGTTGGGGGCACTGTAGGAGTGTTATACTTTGCTACTGAGATAATCATACTGTGCATGTGTGTGGGGGGACTGTGATGTGAAATGCGGTGGAGAGGATTCACTGTAGTGATAAAATATTCTGTGTGGGGGGAGGGAATTGGGACATTTTTAGAGCATCATATTTTATAATGGGGTATCATGGGTTATAACACCAAGGGGCTTCAATAGGGGTATACTGACTTTGTGCCACAATATGTGTCCCTTAGGAGATATGACCTTAGCTACTTGCTTAATATTTTTTGGGAGAAGAGGGAGGTGGAAATTAGATCTTTTGCTATAGGGCTCCGTGAATTCTACATATGCCCCTGGGACACAGGACATACACATTAATTGGGGGTGATGTGAGAGGACACAGGAGAGGTACGTATAATGCATTGAGGGTGGGACAGAGGACAAAGGACTTCTATTTATAATGAATTTCGGGGGAGAATCACAGTGGCTAATATATGTTTATTGGACAGTGTAAAAGTCAGTAATTATAATTAATGGGGGGAACACTGCTGACTTATCAATCTGAATTTTGAATGATGTGTGGCTAATTGTATATTAATGATTTGGTACATATTTGTATTCAAGTGGGCAGTGTAGGGGATTTTTTATTCAGTAGGCAAATGTATATATTAGAGATGAGTGGATGGATCTGTGGAGGATTGAGTTTGAGTTGAATTTCCAGAAATCGTGGATTCATGAGAATTCGAATACTTTAAGATGTGATAGACGTTTCTAAAAAAAACCTTTTAATATCTTTAACATAGGCATATAGTCTTCTGCATAATGCCATGCAGCTATGACTTGTAGTGGATTATCATATCTTGTACAGTGGTGGCAAGTACCTGGGCCATCACAGATCAGCAGTTCCCAGAGTCACTGGGTAAGTCTCTTCTGTCATGTAGAATTTTAATGATTATCATGGTCCTCTCTCTGATATAGAGTGGAATTTCTTATGGTTAGCAGTGTCATCTCTTTTCTGTAAAGTGTTAGCTCTTATACTAAGTAGGGTCCCCTCTCTCTCTTGTAGAGTGTAAGCTTTTATGGTCAGCGGGCTTTTCTTTCTTTATCTCTCTCCTCTCCCCCATGTGTATTTTCAAATCAGTTACAAGCTTTTCATTTGAAATTCATGTAAATTTATTGATTTTTTTCTAGAAAATTTGAATTTCAAAACATCGGCTCACTTCTAGTATTAATAGAATTTATGTGACCTTTTGATTTTTTTGCACTGATTAGTGCGGCAAGACGAGTCATGGCTGGTTGATGTTGGCATGAAGGTCTGACCAAATGAGGAAGAGATAGCAGGAAGCAACTTTAACCAGATGAGACTTCTCCAGTAAGTTGATGGATGTAAATAAAATATTTATTTTGTATCTATACTCTATGACTTGCAGAGGTATAATGGGAGAAATACTCTTGTTTGTAAAGCAACCTTACTTTTTATGTACAGTGAAGGAAATAATTATTTGATCCCTTGCTGTTTTTGGAAGTTTGCCCACTGACAAAGACATGAACAGTCTATAATTTTAAGGGTAGGTTAATTTTAACACTGAGAGATAGAATATCCCAAAAAAATCAAGAAGATCACATTGTATAAATTAGATAAATTTATTTGCATTTTGCAGTGAGAAATAAGTATTTGAACCCCTACAAACCATTATGAATTCTGGCTCCTACAGATCAGTTAGACGCTCCTAATCAACTCTTTACCTGCATTAAAGACAGCTGTCTTACATAGTCACCTGTATAAAAGACTCCTGTCCACAGACTCAATTAATCAGTCAGACTCTAGCCTCTACATCATGGGTAAAACCGTAGCACTTTCTAAGGATGTCAGGGACAAGGTCATAGTTCTGCACAAAGCTGGAATGGGCTACAAAACCATAAGTAAGACGCTGGGTGAGAAGGAGACAGCTATTGGTGCAATAGTAAGAAAATGGAAGAAATACAAAATGATTGTCAATCGACATCGATCTGGGGCACCATGCAAAATCTTACCTCATGGGGTATCCTTGATCATGACGAAGGTGAGAGATCAGCCTAAAACTACACGGGGGGAACTTGTTAATGATCTCAAGGCTGCTGGGACCACAGTCACCAAGAAAACCATTGGTAACACATTACGCCTTAAAGGTTTAAAATCCTGCAGTGCCTGCAAGGTCCCCCTGCTCAAGAAGGTACATGTGCATGCCCATCTGAAATTTGCCAATGAACACCTGGATGATTCTGTAAGTTATTGGGAGAAGCTGCTGTGGTCAGATGAGACAAAAATTGAGCTCTTGGCATTAACGTAACTCGCCGGAGGAAGAGAAATGCTGCCTATGACCCAAAGAACACCATCCCCACTGTCAAGCTTGGAGGTGGAAACATTATGTTTTGGGGGTGTTTCTCTGCTAAGGGCACAGGACTACTTCACCGCATTAATGGGAGAATGGATGGAGCCATGTACAGTAAAATCCTGAGTGACAACCTACTTCCCTCCGCCAGGACATTAAAAATGGGTCACGGCTGGGTCTTCCAGTAAGACAATGACCAAAACATACAGCCAAGGCAACAAAGGAGTGGCTCAAAAAGAAGCACATTAAGATCATGGAGTGGCATAGCCAGTCTCCATTCCTTAATCCCATAGAAAACTTATGGAGGGAGTTGAAGCTCCAAGTTGCCAAGCGACAGCCTCAAAATCTTAATGATTTAGAGATGATCTGCAAAGAGGAGTGGACCAAAATTCCTCCTGACATGTGCGCAACCCTCATCATCCGCTACAAAAAGCATCTGACTGCTGTGCTCTCCAACAAGGTTTTTGCCACCAAGTATTAAGTGTTGTTTGTCAGAGGGATCAAATACTTATTTCTCATTGCAAAATGCAAATAAATGTATCTAATTTATACAATGTGATTTTCTTGATTTTTTTTTGGATACAGCAAGGGATCAAATAATTATTTCCTTCACTGTATAGCACCATATCTAAGCATATAATGTATTCTCTTGTTATGTAAAACGCCATCCTTTACATTACATAGCTTCCTCCTTTATTATGTATAGAGATGTTCTGTTATTAAATAGTGTCCTCTGTTGTTATCTATAGTGCTGACCCTAAGTAAATGGCATTTTCTCATGTAATGAATAACGCCGTTTTCCATATTACATAGTGTCCTCCGTTATGTAAAGTGCCATCCTTGATTGTATAGTGCCCTCTTATAATATGTCCTTTTTTATTATACTGTATATAAAATTAAATGACTGCTGATGAAATATCTGATCAGACCAGTCCCATATACAGTATATGGATATAAACAAGTATACACACTCCTATTAAAATGATAGATATTTGTTGTGTAAAATATCATACCAAGACAAATTATTTGAGAACTTTTTTCACCTTTAATGTCCATTGAGAAACAAGCTGAAATTATTTTGTGGAATAAAATAAAAATAACAAAACTAAAAAGTTTATCTGTTCTAGTAGGATTTTTCAGCTTTTTCCTCAGTTGCAATTTACACCAAAAGCCATTGTTCATAAACAATTTACAACACAGCAAAGGGATCTCATTGTTGAAACTTATCAGTCAAGAGAAGGGTACAAAAAAATTCCAAAGTATTAGATATACCATGGAACACTGTGAACATGGTAATCAAGAAAGGACTGAAATTTGACACAACAACGACATTATCTACAACTGGACATCCTTCTAAAATTGATGAAAAGAAATGATGAAAATTGGTCCAAGAGGCTTACCGCCAGAATAAAGAAGCTTCAGGAATTTCTGGCAAGTGCTTGTTGTGAACTGCATGTGACAACAGTCTCCAGTATTCTTTAAATGCCTAGCCTGTGGGGTAGGATAGAAGATGGAAATTTTTTCTTTCAAAGAAAATATCCAAATATCAGTCAATTTAGCAAAAAAGCCTACATGTTTCTGCTGAGAAGCTGAAGATGAAGAGGAATTTCAAATTTCAGCATGACAATGATACTAAGCATAACTCTAAATCAACAAAAGAATGGCCTCACCAGAAGAAGATTAAAGATTTGGAATGGCCGTTCTAGAGCCCACACATGAATCCAATTGAAACTCTGTGAGTTGACCTGAAGAGGGCTGTACAAAGGAAAAGTGGATAAAGATTGTCAATTATAAATGTACCATGCTAATAGACTCCTACCCAGAAAGGCTGAATGCTTTCATAACTTTAAAGGATGCTTCAACCAAGTAATAGTTAAAGAGTGTACACGTCTACCAAGGGCATGGAATGATAGTAACATCTTCTCTTTCAATAAAGAGCAAGCAGTACATCTGTGAATTCATGATACCATCAATGAAATGTAGCTACCCAACATCAGCAGCACTCCACATAAATACAACATCATGTTTCACTGTAGGCACCTTGAATTTTTCTTTGGACTCCTCACCTTTGCAACGCCATACAGTTTTCAAGTCATCAGTTCTAAAAATATTTATCTTGGTCTCATCAGTCCAGGCTATAATGCCCCAGTAGTCTTCACATTTTTCAGCACAGGCAAATTTTAGGAGGGCTTTTTTTGTATGGGTTTTAGGAGAGAATTGTGGATGATACCCATTTATTCCATTCCTCTGATCGATTTTCTTCAACCCTTCTGATTAGAAGTCACTCCTGTTTAGATGTTAACTACAGTGGTCGCCCTAGACATCTCTGCAAGATGGTTGCAGTTCTACCTTTGTTTTTCTTTTTTGATTTTTATATCACTTTTGCTACAGTATTCTGACTAATATGTAAACCTTTGCTGATCTTCTTTTAGTCTTCACCTTTATTTTGTAAAGAAACTATTTTCTTTCTCAGGTCTTGTAACATTTCTTTTACATATGATGCCATTGCTGACAGCATGAAATAGGAAGGGGTTTTCTTTGTTAATTTACGCACTCTTATAGTCAACTGTCTGCTGGACACCTGTTTAATTAATAATTAGACTTACTTGTGGTTGAATTCTTGTTAATTAGAATTTTTTAGTCTAAACTTTAGCTTTGCTCTTAAGACTTTCATTTGGGTATATTCAGCTTTGCAATATGGTATTGAATTAATGTGCTAGGAAAACTGCTTGTTTGGGTGTGCAAAATAACAAATCTTGTTTGCCCAAATTTGTTTGAGCATTTTGTAATATGGTATTCTATAGAAAATGTTGCTTGTGAAAGGAAACTAAAGATTTCTTGACAATTCTGTAGCTTTGTCATCATAAAAGCAGAGGGGCCCAGACACACTTCTAGCACAGGGGCCCCAAGCTGTCAGTGTCAGTGTCTGCACCATGGGCTCCCTGTGTGATTGTACTACAGCTGTGTGCTGTATATGTGATGTGGTAAATCGACTTGCTCAGCTCTCACAGAGGCAGACACAGGAAACACGTCTTGGGTTATCTTTCGGCTGGTTTATTGATACAGGGCATAAACCACAGCAGGTTCCACAAAATAAACATGGCCTCCCCGGGATAATGGAAAACAAAAAGATAAGGTATAGTACAGTTCATAGGTGAGCTAGGTTTTGCCCGCGCCAGGTAGCACATTAAGGTTTCACCAGAAAGTCCTTCAGTGGAGATCTCTCTCTTCCACACACACAGTCTGGAGACTTCCTTCCCCAGACCACACAAGAGAGAAAAATAACAGTAGCTGAGTATTTAACTTCTCCAGCCACACCCTTGAGGTGGAGATATGGTGAGTAGGCATCCCACCTGTCTCAGACCTACTCACAAAGAACCAGACCCAAAATGGCTGGTTTACCTGTTCAGCACCTAATATGCTGAAAAAACTTCTAGGTTCAGTTCACTGAATCTAGAAGCTGCAGTGAAAAATATCTCCCCTCACATACATCAACAGCGACTCTGTCACAGTGATTATAGTACAAGAGGGGGCTCCATATATGTATATACTACAGAAAGTGTCTTGCACTTGAGTGCTACATTAGACCCAAGCCTAAGATTGCGCCAAGACACACATTGGCCAGTGTACTGTGCTTTCGCTGTTGCACTAAATTTTGCCAACCAGCACTTGTGTAGCGGTCTACTGATGTGACTTCTGCAGCCACTCACTGGCCTTTGTTTTCCCTTGCCGCTCATCAAAGCGTCACCAAAAAAATCTTTTAGGAGAGGAATGGTGCTTTTATGATTATTTGTCTTTTGTTGGGCATTTTTTACTGTCTTTATACTAATATTTGTGAATCCTGGAGAAAACTATTTTACCAATTCAAAATTTGGTAACTTTCCATTTTTGTACTTTTTGTTTTTTAATCCCATAAAGTTTTGACATTTGAGGGCTTGTTTTCTACTGGAGATATGTTAAGATATGTTACAAAATTGCTTATTTTCATGTGTACTGTTGATTTATGAAATTAAAATTAAAATAATGGTTACACTATAAAGTCAGATGTAAATATTGTAACTTTTTAAAAAGTCGCAAAAAAAATTGCAAACTCATTTTGTAATGTACATCCAAGCAAAACTGACTTAAAAATTGCTATGACTAAGTGCGTAGTGTACACCTGAACCATGTAAGGTTTTATCCTCAAGATGGATCCTCTTGTTTTTAAATGAATTTCTAATAAAAAGATGAATTTTATAGATGGAAGTGCCAGAAAATCCTTTTTTCTTCTTCGGTCCTGACTTAAAAATTCCTCTTACTTTGAATGTCCCCTCAATGGAGTTTTTTTTTTTTTACTTAATTGTATCAGCATGTTTGGTTTCTTATTCCTAATTAACCATGTCAGTGTGAAAAAATAGTTTTCCTCTTTCTATTTGTTAGGTCGCTCAAGCTACCACCTGTCGACTTGTAAAATGGTTAGATACCTGTCAACAGCACCAATGGAGTGGTAACTTGGGGCTGTCACTAAACAGACCTTGGGGAGGTATAGTCAAAGAAGAGAAGAGCCACCTGTCTGGGCACAAGGAAGAAGGAATGACAGCATATTGACTCCTGAATGAAAGATGCCAATAAATAATGTATCCTTTGGGATTGCCCTTTATGAACAAAGCATCTGTTAGCTGATGAGTAATGTCAACAGGATGTAGTAAATACCCATTTACAAAAAACATTACAGAACATGTTCAGTGAGGTCTTGTCATCTTCAGAACAATTTATTTCAAAACACCCAGAGTTTCATAATCTGTAATATTAAATCTAGCATTTACTGAGGATGATAAATTGTTATTAGGAAATTCTGGTGGTTGTCATTTTTCCACATATTAACATGTTAGTAATTAAGTGTAGGAGATATGTTGCAAGCTTCAATGGTTCTTGCTAAAGAATCAACCAAATACAATGATATGTCATAGCTTTAAATAACATTTTGTACAAAACCAGTAACATATATAAACATGGATTGTTATTAAAGACCCATTCTTTATATCTGCATGTTTTTATTCAACTAAAAATCAAAGTTATTGTGTGACTGTCATTGTCTAGGAGAAAAGGGCAAAATTAATTAGTAACATCTTTCAGAGGAAATTTTGAGTAACTCTTCCTTCTGAGGATAAATTTATTTCCATTGTACTTTTCTTAATTCAACTACGAAATCTTTGTGCTATATTATATCTACCATTAAAATATATTGATCAGGGGCGGATATACTGCCAGTGCAACCGCCCTGCACCAGGGCCTAGAGGTGGTGGGACCTCCTGGCAGGGTGGCTAATAATGAGGGAAATCTGGCCTGTGCCTTGTAGTCCAAGGCTCTGGGGAGTCCATGGCCAGATTGCACTCATCATAAGTGGCGTGCCGGGCAGGGAGCGAACATGCGGCAATGGAGCCACAGGAATCCATCCTAAACTTCTTGCCCGACACCTTCTCTGTGACACTGGCATGCATGGCTTGATGACATCAGCACACCATGCACATCTGTGTCATTTAGAAAGTTCCCTGCGAAGAAGATAGAGGCGGGGGAACGTATGGATAGGTGAGTGTTATTTTTTTTTTATATACTAGGGAGAGGACAGTAAGTGGGATTGGGGAATGAGGGATTGGGATGGGAGTAAGGGGAGCAAGAGGGACTTCAAGGACTTTTAATGGACAGGGGAAGGGGGTAGAGGACATTAGATATGGATTTAAAATGAATTGGGTGGTGAGGGAGGATGCTAAGTCCCTGATAGCATCCTCCCACCGGTCCCCAATTCTTTATGATGCAATCAGGGACTTAAAATTTATTGGGGGGTGGGAGAGGAGTGGATAAGGGAGATAGGACACTTTGTATTGAATTGTAAGGTGGGAGAAGATGCTATCAGGGACTTGTAATGAATTGGGAAGTGTCGGAGGATGCTAAATACCTGATAGTATCCTCCCCCACCCAAAATCCATTAGAAGTCCCTGATAGCATCTAATCCCACTCCCAAATTAATTTTGACGCTATCAGGAATTTATGATGAATTGTGGGGGAAGGACACAGGACAGGGACTAAGACTATGTTCACACATTCAGGATTTGCAGCAGAAAAGTCTGCTGGAAATCCTGATGCATTGTAAGGAAGAACGCTGTGGAAAATATGTGTTTTTGCCTGTCAACACAGGCAATCCCTTCATGTGTCACAGCTGTCTAATAGCCATGACACATGCCGCAAATACGGTAAGCACCCGAGCATGCTCACCAAAAGGACTAACAATTCATGCTCGCTCATCATCATTGACTACTGTTGGAACAGCATCTTATCAGTAGAACAGTCCATCTGCCACCTCCATTAGAAAAGAAGCTTTACCATGTTCCATCAGCAGCTCAGCAGTCATTGTATTATATATCTAACAAGAGAGGACACTATGAAATAATGAGAGGGCACTATAAACTGTTCTCCAGCTTTCTGTGTGTTTGTCCCATTGCACAAGCGCAGGTAATGTGTAATGCGCTTGCACATTGTGAATAGGGTCTCTGCGCGTGCCCAGCTCCCCCGTGCGTGTGCCGTGACATGCGGCTCCCCCGCGTGTGCGCAGTAAAGCTGTGGAGTTCACAGGGTCACTGACTGACTGTGCGCATGCGCAGGAGCCGCAAATCAGGGGCCGTTAAAAGGTAAAAAAAATGTAAAATATATACTTATACTCACCTTACCGGTAACCTCTCCTGATCCTCCACTCCTCACCATTACCCATGCGGTCCTTGTTGCATCTTTTAATCACTGTCATGAGGGTTGAAATTCCCAGGCCTCCTCATGTTAGGCTGTGGCTTCTGACTCTTATAAGGTTTGGAATGGTTCTTTGCATTGGTGCGCAAGGTGTCAGCGCACGTTATGACATCATGACATTGTGACCTTATGTGCAGTTGCACAGAACTATCCCAAGTCTCATTGGAGCCAAAATTTTTGGCCTAGTGCAAGGAAGCTTCAGGGGATTCAACCCTTGTGGTGGTGATAAGAATATGCGATGAGGACCAGACGTGTGACGATGAGGAGTGAAGAGGCCGGAGAGGTGAGTGGTCAGGTGTATAAGTATTTTTTTCATATTTTCATTCATACTTTTTTACTTTTTACATGTTATGCTCTGAGGACTAAAGCGACATCAGAGCATAATAAGGGACATTAAATTTGCAAAGAATTATTTCTGCAAATCGAATTTCCTGGTAAATGTAAATGAACAGGCAAATTAGATTTTTGCCTTGTACATTTAACTCCTAAATAACTCTCACTTTTGAGCATATAGGAGCAAAGTTTGGAGCATGTAAAAAAATACTTTTCTTTCTGACGCAAATAGTTTAGAAATATGTCTAATCTAAAATGCATCTTTTTTTTACACAGTTTGTACAAAAAAATAGGTGCAGCAGTTTCTTTCATAAATGTGCTGTCATGCTAGGTATGGGAAGAACCCAGCATACAATGATGGGAAAAGAGGGGAAGCCCTGCAACTAGGGAAGGGAGAGTGGAGACCCCTAAGCAAATCTAAAGACACCCTGACTACCCTATTGTCACTAAATAGGTTCCGCACCTATCACCGAGCATGATACCTTAGCCCTGGCTGAACCTTAAGCTAGGCCCTTGGCAGGGAGGGGTGAGCTCTAGTCAGCCCCACTGCAACTAAAGACAAACAAGGGAAACAGTCAAGCGGATACACTTAGCTTTGAGAAGACACCAGGGAGATCACAACTACAATCCACAAAGGAACTCCAAGGAGAATCTAGCCGACTGCTAGAACTCTAGACCTGAACAAAGGAATTTACTCTGTCACCAGCAACTCTCTGAAGAAACTGAGTGTATTTATGGATCCTGCAAGGGTGTGTTAATTAACAGCAGAATGTGGAGATCCGCTGGGTCCTAAAGGTCTAATCCTCAAGCAAGGTGAGGCTCACCGCTGGGTCCTAGAGAGAGAAGGATGATGAAAGGATCAATAAGGTGTTTGCAAGGCCAAGCATAGTGACCTTCTACAGCCAGATCCAGTATGACTGTCTGTTAAACCTGACACACCCGTGACATGTGCTCCATTGTGTTTGGGCCAAGGATTGAAAAATTAAAAGAATGTGTACTGACCTACAAGACCAGCACCACTGGCTACTGTGTCTCCCACCAGTCTTCTGGCATAAACAATATCACGTGATAGCTGCAGCCAGCCCGTATACTATTTGGGAAACACTTGCAATTAAGTTATTTTTGCTCTACTGCCGACCTACTGAATAATAAGGTATAGATTCTTGTTTTTGCACCTGGTGGTCCAAGTTAATAGAAGTGTCAATGCCCTTTTCCCTGCTGATCTAGAGCAGTGCTTCTCAAACTGTCGAGTAGACCTCATAATTCAGTCACCATCTTTTAATTTTCCTTTCATAGTTTAGCTGGTTCTATTGTCTATAGACAGCACTGTGGCTCAGTGGTTAGAACTGTTGCTTTGCAGTGCTGACGTTCTGGGCTCAAATCCCACCAATGGCAACATCTCCAAGGAGTTTGTATGTTCTCCCCTTGTTTGGGTGGGTTTCTTCCTGGTACTCCCAGGTTCCTCCCACACTCCAAAGACATACTGATAGGGAATTAAGATTGTGAGCCCCAATGGGGACAGTGATGATAATGTCTGTAAAGCGCTGTGGAATATGATAGCACTATATAAACAAAGCATAATAAATTGTTTTACAGGAAACAACATAAATGCTATTAAATCATTTGAATTCAGTAAAATTAGTCATTGTTTCATAGGAATTATCATTCCTCAATACTTATCACACTTTATTAGTCTTGATCATTACATACCACTATTACAACTATGGGTGTGTGATCGAAAAAATAAAATTAAAAAGAGCAAATTCTACAGAATGGAATGTAATAACAATTGTATTTCCATTATAATATTTGCCTGCTAAGCCAGTGATGTCATATTGTGATAACACGTCATTGTGTTATGCTAAAACACATACAGATCACTTAAAGAGGTTGTCAATTGCTGGACAACCCCTTTATAACTGCTAAAGTGGCCCAGATAAAATTAAAAAAGCACACATTCATCTCTTGGACCTGCATTGTTCCACCAATGTTGTTGTCTCTCTTGGTGATCACATGACATTGTTATTTCATTTTTTACCTTAATTTTCCCCTACTTTTATGCAGTTCTGCCAGAAATGATTTCAGGAAAATAAGCAATAGTATCCATATAATGTTTCAATGTAGAAAATGCTGTGCTAGCACTTTAAGTTTTAGTGGTTGAATGATGTTCAGCGGTTCTTGAAAGTTTGTGATACCTTCAAAATTTTTCATATTTTTCTATAAATTTGACATAAAAAAATCAGATTTTCACTAAAATTCCTAAGTCATAAAAATAGAGAGAGAGAACCTAATCAAACAAATAAGTTAAAATTTTTAGACTTTGCATGTTTTATTGAGGAAAATGATCCAATATCCCATATATGCAAATGGGAAAAATACATGAACCTTTAGCATAAAGACAGCTGTGTTCTCACAATTGCACTAAAGGAAGGGTCTCCACTGGATACAAATAGCAGAAAAACAAGAAAATCTTCCAGCAGTATCTAAAGATATAAAAATGAAATTTATTGATCACATTGAATACTGTAGTAACAGGTCACCAAATGAGATCCAAAAGACATAGGAAAAACAGACCAACTAGTTTCAGCTTAACGCCTTAATCATGGTCACCATATCACTATGATTAAGGTGTTAAGCTGAAACTAGTTGGTCTGTTTTTCCTATGTCTTTTGGATCTCATTTGGTGACCTGTTACTGACGCGCCCTCGGCAGCCAGGCCTCTGGCTGCTTGCAGGGGATACCACGGTGGCTGGCCTGGTCCGTAGCCCAGGGCGGTCACTCAAAAGGGGAAAATGAACATATGGGGGAATTTGGGAAAGTTCATGACGCCACCTGTGGATTCTGGTAAGAGGTTACCAGCGCTGCCACAGTCCACTGAGGCTGATGTTAGGGGCAGCTATGATGGGATGGCTCCCCACAGGTGGAGCAGGCCTTACGGCAGTGTAGAGGTGTAGAAAGATGGTGGAAGCAGGAGAGAGACGGCAGGACGGTCCCAGAGGAAGTACAGGCACACACACAAGGGCAAACTTCAATACCTTTACTGGTGGTGATGCAGGTACGGTCCAGGGCACTCAGGGCGAAGGGTACATTTCTGGACTCTCCCCAGTGAGCGGGTGTAAGGCCTCCTGATCTGTGTCTTTTACTCTCTAAGCTTCGGGCCTGCCTGGAGCTAGGCCTGGCTTGCTTACTGCTTCCTTCTTGTACCTACTGACCTGGCGGTTGGGTTTTCTCCTGGTTCCCACTATTCCTGGTCGCTGGAGCCTTAGTGGTAGCTAACCCTGTTGCTGTGGTCAGCGGTTGGTTAACCTGGGACTTGTAGTTCTCCAGGGATTCCGGTTGTTCCTACTGGTCATAAAGATTCCTGTAGGCGCGGACCCGGTGTCCGGTATATGGTTCGGGGTGAGCCTGTTATGCTCCTCTGCCCCATATGCGTTTCTCCTTCTTCTCCTCAGTCTGCAGGCACTCTCATGCAGACTCCCTGAGCAGACTCTGAGTTCTGTTGTTGTTTGTGCCTGACAGGAACTCTCACTTGCCTTCTAGCCCGCTCCAGGCTCTCACTGGCCAGACTAGCCCGCAGCTTGGGCCTAGCCTGGCCTTCATCCACACAGACTTCAGCTTGTCTGGAGCTGCAGCATGGTGTCACACTGTCTGCTTCCCACTGACTGACTGAGCTGCCTAGCTCCACCTTTCCTTTATATATCCCTAACGGGCTCCCTCTGCTGGTCTAAGGTGGAAGGTGGAGGTGTATGAATATAGTGAGGGCCTCTTGTGGAGAAGTCCGTCCATGCACCCTTCTGGGTTCTGTGGCACCAATGCGCAGCAGGGGCGCCACATTCCCCCCTAGTAAAACTCAGTACTCCTGGACTGAAGCAATTTTCAAAAACAGGTTAACAATAACATTTCTTCCCTTTATGGGAGGCACATTTCTTGAACGCTGCAAAAACATAATCAATAATACACATATATACAATAGTTAAAGTTTCTGAGCAAATGTCAGCGAGTTCCCTAACAGGGTGTCCATTTCACTGCATAGGTAGCTTTAGAGGCACTCCAGGGAGTGCAATTATGTACAAGGAAACAGTTTGTGGGCTGCACACGCTCATTAGCAGCAACACAACTTTACGTTCTGCAATGACCAGTTTTGATGAGATCCCTCCTCGGGTGTGTCCCTCTCATCCGGGTAAGCTGGCTTGTTGGGGACCTGCTCCAAACCCCCAACGAAGGTCCTGGGCGGGCTGCAGGACTGGTGTAGGACCACTGGTTTGGCCACGCCAAGCAGGTTTTAGTGGTGGTGGTCTTGTGAAAACCACCAGGGGGCACCTCAGGAGGTGCAAACTGCGTACAATGGTGGGACCGCTCATAGTTCACGGACTCCAAGTTCAGGTTACATGAGAGCTACTGGGAAACTAGTAGCTCAAGGGCGCCCCCTCCTGGGCTGTGCCTGGTTATGGGAGGTGGGTGACCCATCCTGGTCATCCTCCCGTTCAGTCAGGGTGTCCTGTTCCAACAGTTCCCTCTCGCTCTGAACATTTTAGAGCAGGCTGAAGAGCCATGGGCACCATCCATGCCACAGCTCCTGCTGGTGCGGCGACTGCTTCTGCCTGAGCAGCAGCGGACGAAGTTACACCTGCGGGGGCGTTGTCGAGGGCCGCGGTGTTCTGCTGGGCTTCGGACATTGTTGTGCCCCCCTAGTGAACCGTGGCCTACCTTCTTTACTTTTCTTCCGGTAGGCCGCAGCTCCGCAGGCGACGGTCTCCTTCCAGTACCTTGCGTCGCTCGCGTCTGACGTCAGGGCGCTCACTGGACTCCTTCCAGGATCTTGCGCTTCCTGGTTCGTCTTTGCGGCATAGGGCGTGTCCTGGGCTTCGCGCGCTTCAGCAGGCACGCCTCTCAGTTTTTCCGCGGTTACGCCCTTCTTCCCGCGCGGCAACACAGCAATGGCGGCGATCTTCCCCACAGTTAAACACACAGTTCTTATTAAAGGCGCACAGTACCCGGTGGCAACGGGCACGGAATCCTGTTCGTGACGCCAGAAGATGACGCTCCTCCAGGGCCGTGAGGTACTCGGCAGCCGGGCCTTGTGGCTGCTTGCAAGGGATATCACGGTGGCTGGCCCGGTCCGTGGCCCAGGGCGGTCACTCAAAAGGGGAAAATGAACATATGGGGGAATTTGGGAAAGTTCGTGACGCCACCTGTGGATTCTGGTAAGAGGTTACCAGTGCTGCGACAGTCCGCTGAGGCTGATGATAGGGGCAGCTATGATGGGACGGCTCCCCACAGGTGGAACAGGCCTCAGGGCAGTGTAGAGGTGTAGAAAGATGGTGGAAGCAGGAGAGAGACGGCAGGACGGTCCCAGAGGAAGTACAGGCACACACACAAGGGCAAACTTCAATACCTTTACTGGTGGTGATGCAGGTACGGTCCAGGGCACTCAGGGCAAAGGGTACATTTCTGGACTCTCCCCAGTGAGCGCGTGTAAGGCCTCCTGATCTGTGTCTTTTACTCTCTAAGCTTCGGGCCTGCCTGGAGCTAGGCCTGGCTTGCTTACTGCTTCCTTCTTGTACCTACTGACCTGGCGGTAGGGTTTTCTCCTGGTTCCCACTATTCCTGGTCGCTGGAGCCTTAGTGGTACCTAACCCTGTTGCTGTGGTCAGCGGTTGATTAACCTGGGACTTGTAGTTCTCCAGGGATTTCGGTTGTTCCTACTGGTCCTAAAGATCCCTGTAGGCGCGGACCCGGTGTCCGGTATATGGTTCAGGGTGAGCCTGTTATGCTCCTCTGACTGACTGAGCTGCCTAGCTCCACCTTCCCTTTATATATCCCTAATGGGCTCCCTCTGCTGGTCTGAGGTGGAAGGTGGAGGTGTATGAATGTAGTGAGGGCCTCTTGTGGAGAAGTCCGTCCATGCACCCTTCTGGGTTCTGTGGCACCAATGCGCAGCAGGGGTGCCACATTACTACTGGTTTTAATGTGATCAATAAATTTCACTTTTTATATCTTTGGCTGCCGCTGGAGGATTTTCTTGTTTTTCTGCTATTTGTCTCCACGTCCGAGACTGGGATGGCTCTGTGTGCTGCCTAACAGATGAAGACTGCTAATTAACGTTTGGTGAGCTGACTATTCCTTTACCCCATATTCCCCTCTGTTTTTGTATTGGTCTCTACTGGATTCCTCTAATATATTAATTGTCTGGCTTTTTTGTAATTAGTAACAGTTAGGAATCACATTAAGTACCTATGGTATCAAAGGCGGAAGAAAGAACAGTGAGCTACTGGTTACAGATATTTCTCTATATGCCAGTAGTAATGTGGCTGATGTGCTTTATCTGGACTATGCAAAGGCATTTGATACTGTACCACATAACAGCCTTATACGGAAGCTCCAGAAGCAAGGACTGGGGGAACTATATGTCGATGGGTAAGGAATTGACTAAATGATAGGAAACAAAGAGTCGTCATAAATTGTACGTTCTCTAAATGGGATATGGTCAGCAGTGGGGTGCCACAGGGATCTGTGTTAGGACTGATTCTTTTTAACCTCTTTATTAATGACTTAGTAGATGGGATTGAGAGTAAAGTGTCAGTTTTTGCTGACGAAACCAAGCTATGTAGGATATTAAAATCTGATCTTGACATTACGATATTGCAGAATGATCTGAATAAGATGATTGAATGGGCAAACACTTGGCAGATGAGGTTTAATGTAGATAAATGTAGAGTAATGCACCTAGGATGGAGTAATCCTTTTGCTACATATACATTAAATGGGAGTATACTCGGTACTACAGAACAGGACAAGGACTTGAGTATTCTGGTTACAAGTAAGCTAAGCAGCAGTACTCAATGTCAAGCAGCAGCCGCAAAAGCAAACAAGATTTTAGGATGTATAAAAAGAGAAATAAAATCTGGCAATCCCAACAAATTGTTACCCCTTTATAAATCACTGGTGAGGCCACATCTAGTTTTGGACTCCACATTTTAAAAAGGATATTCAGAAGTTAGAGTCAGATCAAAAGCAAGCAACTACATTATTACAAGGGATGGAAGACCTCTAATATGATGAGAGGTTGAAAAATGACATCTCAGAGGGGATCTCATTTACATGTATAAATATATGTGTGGTCAGTGCAAAGGACTGGCACGTGACTTATTCCTTTCAAAGACCATACTAAGGACCAGGGGGCACTTGTTACGGGTGGACGAAAGGCGATTCTGGCACCTAAACAGGATGGGGTTCTTTACAGTCAGAGCAGTCAGACTGTGGACCACAAAAGGTAGTGATGGCAGAAACTATGAATAAAGAGAAAATTTCAGCTCACCCCTGAGATGTAATCCCAGTCTGGCATGGAGCACGGCGTCCTCGCTGCTGCACAGCGCCTGGGTCAATGAGGAAGTGAAGATAGATCCAACTCAACACACCGGGCAATTAATTAAAACTCAACAATCTTTATTGGCAAATCCTTTTAAAAACTTGTAGAAAAGACAAAAAATGGACATCTCAGATGACAAAACATTAGTGTTGAGCGAGCAGTAAAATGCTCCTGACTGAGACAATGTTGATATGATTGGTCAGATCCGGATTCCTGGGTATTTAAAGAGCACTTCCCCTCTATTTATCAACGCCCCTTGGAAGAAGCATCAGGCGAAGCGGCGTCGTCGGGGTTTATGCACGTGCAGATCCATCAGTAAGCAAGTGAGTTTAACTATTTACCACTAATTTCTTTCCACATGCTTGATATATCCTTAGTATCCTGTCTATGATGATGTGTTTACTCAATTTTTGAGGGAGTCTAACTGTTGAGATAGGTTACATATAGACACAGAGTCTTTCACCCTTGTGACCCTAAGCTATTCCAGTGTTCTGGACACTATTTACGAATTTTCTTAAAGGGATACACATTGATGTCTGGCTAAAAAATCTATTATAGTGAGAGTTCATTCACACTGATTACTATGATCCCCACTAGGTTTGTATCTTTCACATCTTTATAATCGGGATACAAGAAGGACATACACAAAGATGTATATATAAAAGTAAATCTACATGTCCAATGCACTAGCATTTTCTTCAAATACAAGGGACATATTAATATTTGGTTTGGTTATACCAATGCCTTACTAGATATTTGGCTATTTCAAAGAAGCATTTATATATTTCCCAGAATCCTAAGGGAGTAGGTGCCTTTGCTTTCTATCTAGTGAGAGTTGACATTATTCGCTGTTATAAATTAGATCTGCTGGTTAATTTATGATGGATCTGTCTTGTTGACAGTTTTTATTAATTCCCTGTTTTTGACATTGCTGATTTTAATATATTTTCAATAAAAAGAATGTTTTTAAAATAACAAACTCTCTTCTTTTTTGTTGTGCCGATTTTTCTGGGCCCAACATAGTGTTGAAATATTACTCCTCCGAGGATTGCTGGATGTTTTCCTGCTACTATCCCAGTTCTATGACTCCCGTTAAAACAAAGCTTCAGGTGATGAATGATGGATGAGGTGGTGGCAAAGGAGAAAGAGCAGGAGGAACAGGGACCATTCACATCAATATCAGGCCAGTCAACCACACATGTCTTGTAGGATATGTTTCTGAACCAAAAGGAGCGGTTCGGCTACACAGTTATAGGGCATACAGTGAGTGCAATGCCTACCAAAAATGTCGAGGCACTCCAATGCCCCTTGGAAGTGACATGGAGGTCAGAGGGCCTTAACTAAACCGTTTTTTCCATTTATAGCAACTGGGTCTCCTGTACACTGTTGGCCTAAGCAGTGAATGGAAAGCTTTCCATAAATTATGAGGAACTGCAATGCCCCATGAAACAGACGTGGATTACAGAGTGCTAAAAACCTTCTACCCATTATTGGGGAGTGGGTCTCCCTTAGTTTTCGCCTATGCATTGAAAAGCAAAAGCTGACTAAAATTAGGAGGAAATGCAATGCCCGTTGGAAGAGTCGTGGAGGTTAGAGGTAAATAAAAACAACATTTCAATGCCCCTTGGAAGAGCTGTGGGGTTCAGAGTGGTTTAACAAGACGGTTTTAATGCCCCTTGGAATAGACGTGGGAGTCACAGTAGCTTAACAAGACGGTTTTATTGCCCCTTGGAAGAGACGTGGAGTTCAAAGTGGTTTAACAAGACAGTTTTAATGCCCCTTGGAAGAGACGTGGAGGTCCCAGTAGAATAAAAAGACAATATCAATGCCCCTTTGAAGAGTGGTGGAGGTCCCAGTGGAATAAAAAGACAATATCAATGCCCCTTGGAAGAGTGGTGGAGGTTACAGTGGAATAAAAAGACAATATCAATGCCCCTTGGAAGAGTGGTGGAGGTCGCAGTGCAATAAAAAGACAATATCAATGCCCCTTGGAAGAGTGGTGAAGGTCCCAGTGGAATAAAAAGACAATATCAATGACCCTTGGAAGAGACGTGGAGGTCACACTAGCTTAACAAGACGATTTTAATGCCCCTTGGAAGAGACGTGGAGTTCAGAGTGGTTTAACAAGATGGTTTTAATGCCCCTTGGAAGAGACATGGAGGTGACAGTAGCTTAACAAGACGGTTTTAATGCCCCTTGGAAGAGACGTGGAGTTCAGAGTGATTTAACAAGACGATTTTAATGCCGCTTGGAAGAGACGTGGAAGTCACAGTAGCTTAATAAGACGGTTTTAATGCCCCTTGGAAGAGACGTGGAGGTCACAGTGGAATAAAAAGACAATATCAATGATCCTTGGAAGAGATGTGGAGGTCACAGTAGCTTAACAAAACTATTTTAATGCCGCTTACAAGAGCCATGCAGTACAGCATATTAAAAGCATTATTCCCATTATTGGGGAGTGGGTCTACCATAGTCTTTGCCTATGCCTTCCAAGCAAAAGCTCCCAAAAATTAGGACGGAGGAACTTTCAATGCCCTTACAAAAGCCATGCAGTACAGCATATTAAAAACATTATTCCCATTATTGGGGAATGGGTCTCCCATAGTCTTTGCCTATGCCTTCCAAACAAAAGCTGCCAAAAATTAGGACGGAGGAACTTGCAATGCCCCTTACAAGAGCCATGCAGTACAGCATATTAAAAACATTATCCCATTATTGGGGAGTGGGTCTCCCATAGTCTTTTCCTATGCCTTCCAAGCAAAAGCTGCCAAAAATTAGGACGGAGGAACTTGCAATGCTGGCAACAAGGACCACGGTCACCCTGGTGGTATAGTGATGGTGGAGGTTGAGGATAGGGCGAAGAGCAAAAAACAGCCGAAATGAGGAAGCGTATACCCATGTGTGGGTGTGAAGCGGTGCATGAGAATACCCCTCCCGAAATAACAGTCGATTTGACTTTATGTTACTCTGCTGTCATTTGGTGGTGATGAGAAGTCTGGCCCATTTCAGCCCTTGTTCATTTTGATAAGGGTCAGCTTGTCAGCATTGTCAGTTGACAGGTGAGTGCGCTTATCAGTTATAATTCCCCCAGCGGCACTAAAAACACACTCCGATAACACGCTAGCGGCAGGGCAGGCCAGGACCTCCAAGGCATACAGAGCGAGTTCATTCCAAGTGTCCAGCTTGGATACCCAATAATTAAAAGGCACAGAGGAAACATGGAGGACGCTGGCATGGTCGGCAAGGTACTCCCTCACCATCTTTTGAAACTTTCCACTCCTTGTGAAAGTACCCCGCGCCTCAGGGCCTGTCAGCTGGGCGGGTCTCAGAAAACTGTCCCAGAACGTTAATAGTGTTCCCCTGCCACTGCTGGATTGGAGTTGCATCTCTCTCGCCTGTACGCCTTGGTTGGGCAACGAACTGTGACCTGTGCCGCTAGCGTGTTTAGATGGGAATTTTTTTAACAGTTCTGCAGCAAGGGCCTTCTGGTACTGCCCCATTTTTGTAGACCTCTCCACCTCAGGAATAAGAGAGTGAAAGTCCTCCTTGTAGCGGGGGTCTAAAAGTGTCACCAACCAGTAATGACTGTCACCCAACATTTTGACAACGCGAGGGTCACGGTTAAGGCAGCGTAACATAAAGTCAGCCATGCGTGCCAGACTGGTAACGGGCAAGACTTCTGTGTCCTCACCAAGATGACGACTGACCATGCTCTCCTCCTCCTCCCCCTCCCCCCTGTCCTCAGGCCACCCACGCTGAACCGACGGTATGACAGTTTTACAGGTACTACCGTCTACAGCGCATGATACCAGCTCCTGTTCTTGCTCCTCCTCCTCTCCCTCATTGTCCCCCAATGCACGTTGGGATGACATGAGGCTGGGCTGTGTGTAATCGCCCGCTATGGCTTCTTGGTCCATCTCATCATACTCTGGCTACAATGCCTCCTCTTTAATTCTCTGCAGAGAGCGTTCTAAAAGACAGACAAGTGGGATGCTGATGCTAATGATGGCGTCATCGCCACTCACCATCTTGGTGGACTCCTCAAAGTTTGTCAGGATGGTACATATGTCAGACATCCAGGTCCACTCCTGAGGTCTTATGTGTGGAGTCTGACCTGAATATCGACAGCTTTGTTGCATCTGGTACTCCACAACTGCTCTCTTCTGCTCATAAATCCTTTGCAACATGTGGAGGGTAGAGTTCCAACGTGTGGGGACATCACACACCAGTCGGTGTGCCGGAAGCTGCAAACGCTGCTGCAACACAGCAAGGGCGGCGGAAGCTGTAGCCGACTTCCTAAAATGAGCTGACAGGCGGCGTACTTTGACGAGCAGATCTGGCAACTCTGGGAACGATTTAAGAAACCGCTGATCCACAAGGTTAAGCACATGAGCCAGGCATGGTAGATGTGTGATCTCGCCTCGCCTCAGAGCCACCACCAGGTTACGGCCATTGTCACACACGACCATGCCTGGATGTAGGTTCAGCAGTCTCAGCCACAGATCTGCCTGCTCTTTCACAGCTGTCCACAACTCACAAGCAGTGTGAGGTTTATCACCTAAGCTTATGAGGCGGAACATGAGGAGGAGGAAGAGGATGATGAGCAGGAGCTGTACACTGTGGGGGCAACTCTGACTGACGTAGGGCCCGCAATCCTCGGTGTGGGGAGGATGTGTTCGGTCCCAAGGTCCGACTGGGTCCCGGCTTCCACTATGTTTACCCAGTGTGCCGTCAGGGAGATGTACAGTCCCTGGCCACAAGCACTTGTCCACATGTCCGTTGTCAGGTGGACTCTCCCAGTAGCTGCGTTGTTGAGGGCACGGCAGATGTTTAGGGACACGTGCTTGTGTAGTGCGGGGATGGCACACCGGGCAAAATAGTGTCGACTGGGGACCGAGTACCGAGGGACGGCCACCACCATAAGGTTGCGGAAGGATTCCGTCTCCACCAGCCTAAAAGGCAGCATTTCCAACGCAAGCAGTCGTGAAATGTGCTAATTTAGGACTGTGGCCTATGGGGCATTGGCTGCAAATTTGTGCTTTCGCTCAAAGGTCTGGGATATGGACAATTGAACGCTGCGGTGGGACATGGACGTGGACGTTGATGCTGTTTCTTGAGAAACTGCCATAACAAGTGAAGACTGAGAGGAGGGGGCATCTTTGCATGCAGTATGGACAGGGGATTGCCTTGCACGCACAACAGGGGGTTCTCTTACACGCACAACAGCGGAAGAAGCAGGGGTGACACCCGCTGACACTGGTCGTGGACCCTGGGGTTAGCCCCACAAAGTCAGGCTAGTAGTTTTGTCACCCCAGCTGATGCTGGCCTGGCAGGTGGTGCAAATGGCCTTTTTGGGGTTATCAGCAGAGTCTTTAAAAAATTTCCAGACTCTGGAAGACCTACCGGTTGTACTGGCAACGTCCCTCGTGTTGGTGTTACGGGGAACGGTTGCCCGCCTTCTGTCTGTGGCCACCACACTGCTTCTTCCTGCCTGTTGGGGTACTCTGCCTCCCTCCCCCTGTGTGCTGCTGGCCTCACTCTGCGTGTCCTCCTGCCACGTTGGGTCAGTTACTAGATCATCCACCACCTCCTCCTCTTCCACTTCCGCACCACGGTCCTCCTCCTCACTTTGTGGCAATTGTGTCTTGTCATCATCCACCTCTTGTGACAAATTGCCAGCGTCGCCTTCCTGTAGCCGTGGCTGTTCAAATATTTGGCCATCGCTACATGGGATCTCCTCTTTCACCACTTCAAGCGGAGCAGGCAAGGGGCCCAAATATGGAAATGGACCAGTGAACAGCTCTTCAGAGTGTCAAACTGTGGCATGGTGGGAGGAAGGAGCATCAGGGTGAGGGGGAGTATGCGGTCGAGACTCTCATGGCTACTAACACTTGACCGTGTGGAAGGCAGACCGGAGGTGGTGGTGCCCAGGTGACTGGAAGTATTATCTGCTATCCAATTAATAACCTGTTCACACTGATCAGTTGGCAATAGTGGTGTTGTTGTGTTCTTCCCTAGTAATTCAGTCAAGAACTGGGAGTGAGAAGATGTGGCTGTTGGTTGTGGCACATTTTCACCTTGGCCACGGCCCCGTCCTCTGCACGCACCATCTAAAGAACGTCCAGTTCCATGTCCCTTGCCACGCGCCTTGCCCATTGTAAATGAAGTAAAATAGTTTACACTCGCACTATCAATGGCAAAAGGGTAATAAAAAGGAGATTAGAATCGTGGAAGAGGAAAACCACAGTTCTAGTTCTCTGGCCTACACCAGAATCTTTTAAACAGATATACTTGTGTCTGAACAGTCAGCGAGACACTCAAACTGTTTTTTTTTTATGGAAAAAAGGCAAAAAAGTGGATAATACAGAGATTTGAACCGTGGAACTGCAAAACCACAGTTCTAGTTAACTGGCCAAAACCAGACTCTTTTAAACAGATATATTTGTGTCTGAACACTCACAGACACACTCAATTTTTTTTTTTTGGGGGGGGGGGATACCAAAAGGTTAATAAGACGGGTATTTGTACAGTCTGACTGAGGGGGGAAAAAAAAGAGGATTTAGATGAAAAAAAAAGGATTTTTCCTGGCCCCTGAGACCTGGGGCTAAGTATAGCAATTTGAGCAGCAGCAGCACACAGGGCTGTAATGCAGTGTTTGTTGGTATAACCACTGCGTCTCCTATGCAGCCTGCCTGCCTGCCTGATATCTGGGAAGGATATTAGTCCTCAGAAGGACTATCTGTTTGATTTTGCAGGCTTTAGAGACCCTACACTACCTATTTTGCAGTATAAATCTCTCCCTAGCTCAGCAGGACTCTCCCTACACTGTCTGATCCGGAGCGACTGTGTCCAAGATGGCGGCGCCTGGTTTCATATACTTGAGGTGACGCTGTGCGGCCAGCCAATCACTGTAATGCCCACATCCAACATGGCTGCGGCATTACAGTGACTGGCTGGCAATCCCTGCATGTTCATTGGCTCTGTAAAAAGCATCAAACGTGCAGGGCGGAGACCCGAGCATGCTCGCTCAACACTACAAAGCATATATTATGGGGCGGTGTGTATAAAATATGGCATAACATAATATGGCATATTTTATACACACCTCCCCATAATATATGCTTTGTCATCTGAGATGTCCATTTTTTGTCTTTTCTACAAGTTTTTAAAGGATTTGCCAATAAAGATTGTTGAATTTTAGTTAATTGCCCGGTGTGTTGAGCTGGATCCATCTTCCCTTCCTCATGGCAGAGACTATAACAGCTTTCAAAAAAGGGCTGGAAGATTTCCTCGATTCTCATAATTTTGTGGGTTACAGTTAAAATAGACAAAATGTTACACCTATAGTAGTACATTTAATACGGTAATAGTAATTACATAACTAGTATCATAATTAGGTTTGATTCAGGGGTCAAGTAGGAATTTTTCCCCGTGATGCAAATTGGCTGAATGTGTCCTTGGGTTTTTGCCTTCTTCTGGCACAACAGATTTAGGCATAGGGATTTTATTAATAACATTATTAGAATCATAAGTGTAATACAAAAAATAAAACTAATTAAAAAAATTATAAACTGGTTCATTTGTAATAGTAATAGTGCAGTAATAACAAAAATGGTAATAATACATTTGTGAGGCCAAGTCCCAGTAAGTTAGTGTAGTGTTAGTGTAGGGAGTACAATTGGGGGAGAAAGGTTGAACTCGATGGACCTAGGTCTTTATTCAACCTATGTTACTATGTTACAGTAGTACATTATAGAATTTTTTAAAAAGAGCTAAAATGTAAAAAGAGATTTTTCCCATAAAGTTACTATTAAAAATAAGGGTGCAAAACAATACATTGCAATAAACCCAATTTTGTAATACACTTTTTTAAGCAGCATTCCGAACTAGTATATGGACGTATTTGATATCATACAATCTGTACAATACAGTTAACTAATAGTGTGAATAAATATGTTGTATTTTTTTTACTGCATTTATAAATAAATTAAAGTTACTATAATTATAATGATTACATATACTGTATGTATGGGGAGATGATGTGTAAAAGAATAACAGCTTGCCTTGTACAAATCTAGGTTATTTGTAGCAATATTCACCCAAAATTTTTTTTAAAAAGTTACTGTTATTATGATGTGGAAATGTGAAAGCAAAAGAAATGCTTCTGACCGTCTGAACAGTACAGCACCAAAAATTTTATCAGAACAAAAAAAAAAAATACTTTGCTGAATAAAGCTGCTTCTTTCCGTTTTAGAATATGTTTACATATCACATCTATTTGTTCTTTAGTGAAATTACAGAAAAACATACTTATTCCATTTTATGCAATTTATCACTTAAATGTGTAAGGCTCTAGCCACATGTATTTGTAATTGTGTGCATAATATTTATAAATGTGAGTAATGTTTATATACAGTACAGACCAAAAGTTTGGACACACCTCATTTAAAGATTTTTCTGCATTTTCATGACTATGAAAATTGTACATTCACACTGAAGGCATCAAAACTATGAATTAACACATGTGGAATTATATACTTAACAAAAAAGTGTGAAACAACTGAAAATATGTCTTATATTCTAGGTTCTTCAAAGTAACCACCTTTTGCTTTGATGACTGCTTTGCACACTCTTGGCATTCTCTTGATGAGCTTCAAGAGGTAGTCACCGGAAACGGTCTTCCAACATTCTAGAAGGAGTTCCCAGAGATGCTTAGCACTTGTTGGCCCTTTGGCCTTCACTCTGCGGTACAGCTCACCCCAAAACATCTCGATTGGGTTCAGGTCTGGTGATTGTGGAGGCCAGGTCATTTGGCATAGCACCCCATCACTCTTCTGCTTGGTCAAATAGCCCTTACACAGCCTGGAGGTGTGTTTGGGGTCATTATCCTGTTGAAAAATAAATGATGGTCCAACTAAACGCAAACCGGATGGAATAGCATGACGCTGCAAGATACTGTGGTAGCCATGCTGGTTCAGTATGCCATCAATTTTGAATAAATCCCCAACAGTATCACCAGCAAAGCACCCCCACACCATCACACCTCCTCCTCCATGCTTCACGGTGGGAGCCAGGCACGTAGAGTCCATCCGTTCACCTTTTCTGCGTCGCAAAAAGACACGGTGGTTGGAACCAAAGATCTCAAATTTGGACTCATCAGACCAAAGCACAGATTTCCACTGGTCTAATGTCCATTCCTTGTGTTCTTTAGCCCAAACAAGTCTCTTCTGCTTGTTGCCTGTCCTTAGCAGTGGTTTCCTAGCAGCTATTTTACCATGAAGGCCTGCTGCACAAAGTCTCCTCTTAACAGTTGTTGAAGAGATGTGTCTGCTGCTAGAACTCTGTGTGGCATTGACCTGGTCTCTAATCTGAGCTGCTGTTAACCTGCAATTTCTGAGGCTGGTGACTCGGATAAACTTATCCTCAGAATCAGAGGTGACTCTTGGTCTTCCTTTCCTGGGGCGGTCCTCATGTGAGCCAGTTTCTTTGTAGCGCTTGATGGTTTTTGCAACTGCACTTGGGGACACTTTCAAAGTTTTCCCAATTTTTCGAACTGACTGACCTTCATTTCTTAAAGTAATGATGGCCACTCGTTTTTCTTTACTTAGCTGCTTTTTTCTTGCCATAATACATATTCTAACAGTCTATTCAGTAGGACTATCAGCTGTGTATCCACCAGACTTCTGCAGAACACAACTGATGGTCTCAACCCCATTTATAGGGCAAGAACTCCCACTTATTAAACCTGACAGGGGTCACCTGTGAAGTGAAAACCATTTCCGGTGACTACCTCTTGAAGCTCATCAAGAGAATGCCAAGAGTGTGCAAAGCAGTCATCAAAGCAAAAGGTGGCTACTTTGAAGAACCTAGAATATAAGACATATTTTCAGTTGTTTCATACTTGTTTGTTAAGTATATAATTCCACATGTGTTAATTCATAGATTTGATGCCTTCAGTGTGAATGTACAATTTTCATAGTCATGAAAATACAGAAAAATCTTTAAATGAGAAAGTGTGTCCAAACTTTTGGTCTGTACTGTACGTGTGTGTGCATAATGTGTATGTACTGTATATAAATATATATGGTATATATACTGTATATGTGCTTATGTGTAATGTTTATTCATACTTGTGCATATTTATTTAATATATTCTTGTATATCTGTGTTTATTAATATACAGTCTATATGAGTGTAATGTGTAAATTAACATGTAATGTACAGTATATTTGTATTTTATATATGTGTGTGTGATGTGTATATGTTTGTGTTTAATGTGCATAAGCATATTTCATTTAATCATATGTGTATATGCACACATAATGTATTTTTTTACTTTATACGTGTGTTTTAAATGTGTGTACATTTGTCTAGAGTGTATATGTCCTGCACTGAGGCCCTTTGCTAAAAGTGTCATGGATTTATATTGTGTGACCAACTTAGATGCTTTAAATGCTGCGTCTATTGTAAAAAAAAGAATTAAAAAGTTAAAAATAAAAAAAACCTGTATACTCACCTCTCTGGTGTACTGGCAGGGCCTGTGCGGTGACATCATTTAGTCAGCTGATGGTCACGCAACTATCACCTGACCGCTGACGTCAGCGGTCGCGTGACCATCAGCTGATTAAATGACGTCACCGCAGGTCCTGCCAGTACACCGTGGGACGCCGAGGAGAGAGGATCGCCGCCGCCGGGAGGAGACCGGAGAGGTGAGTATACAGGCTTTTTTTATTTTGAACTTTTTTATTTCTTTTTTTCACCACGTGGTAGCCGGGATGAAGAGGAGTTGTAGTCTCCTCTTCACCCTGGGTACCACACGCACCGCGATTACGCTGCAAATTCGCGGCCATTGAATTTAATTGAAACGTAGCAAATCCACATATACCTGCGGGTTTGCTGTGTTTCAATGTTCCTCAATGGGCGCAAATTTGCGGCGTAATCGCAATAGAAATGGTCATGCTGTGTTTTGCAATGCAATGCGAATTTGTCGCGCTAATTAGCTCATCATGTGCACAGCACATCCGAATTCACATTGCTTTGCATGGCAGACGGTTTTACACGCGTTTTCACGGTGTTTTCACGGCCATAAAAATGCCGCAAAAACTCTACAAGAACGCTACGTGGACATATAGCCTAAAGAGGAGACAGTGTGAAAAGGGGGCATAGTGTGGAGAGAGGGCAACCTGGGGAAGTACAGTGAGTGGAGAGGTGGCAGCATGGAGGGTATAGTGAAAAAGAGTCAATGTGAAGATGGGAACAACTTGAAGAGAAACAGTAGAAAGGGAACAGCGAAAAATGGAGATGTTGTGGTGGTTAAAGTTCATAAGAGTGGACATTGTGTAGGTTATATTTCAAAAGCAGACAGCAGTGGAGAGTGTGTGAGTGTGTGTAAGTAGTTCAGAAGGGCATACAGTGTAGCAGTTGTAGCTTGTATTGGAAGACAATGTGACCGTTATAGTTCATAAAGGCAAAAAGTGTGAAAACAATATTTTATAGGAGAGGACAGTGTGGATGTCCTGTACCATAAGAGGGACACTGTGGGGATCATATTTTGTATAAATATTGCAGTGAAGAGCAATTATTTTTTCATCTGCACAAGAAGAGTGTGGGCAGAAATGTTTATTTAGGGACATTATAATGACACTGTTATTTTTAAGGGTACCATGTCAGGATACCCTGCAGAAGAGCAGAGAAGAGGGAGGGAAGTCTGCAGAGACAAGCTATGGAATTGAAAAGTTATCATGACATCTGGACAAGATGGAGAAGAAAAGAAAGAGAACAACTTCAGGGAAGACATCACTAGTGTGATACCTGTATGATAGAGATGAGTGAATCGATCCGCGGAGGATCGAGTTTGAGTCAAATGTCCTGAAATTCACGGTTTCATGCAAATTCAAACACTTTGAGATCCAATTTGCGGTCCGCAAAAAAGAAAACTTGCCCGACAACATTTTCCACATTGCTGAAGCATCAGAGAATAGGCTGTTTTAATGCATAGCTGCCCAGGCTTCCCCATAATGCCATGCATCTATTACATTATCATACCTTGTACAATGGTCAGTACCTGGGCTACTACAAATGGTCAGTACCTGGGCCATTTCAGATCAGCAGTTCCCAGTGAATCACAGTTTTGTACAGAAAAGTCATTTTCCATCTCCAGAGTCACTGGGTTAGTCTCTCCTTCCTTTAGAATGTAAGCTGTCATGGTCAGCAGGATCCTCTCTCTATCTCTCTTCTGTGGAGCGTAACCACTTAGGATCAGTGGTGGGGAGAAACTACAGGCTTTCCAGTATTAAGATTCTCACAAATTTATTCATCGTAAATCAATTTTTTTGAGAAAATTTGATGAAGCTATCAAACTCAAATTTCAAAAGGTCCACTCATCTCTACTGCATGTAAATGTCTATTTGTGATACTGACTGTATCTAACAAGTACTGTGGTTCCTGTATGGTCTGAAATCTGATGATGCCTGGTAACTAGTGTTGAGCATTCCGATACTGAAATATCGGGTATCGGCCGATATTCGCGGTATCGGAATTCCGATACTTAATTCCGATACTTTTGCAATATCGTATACCGGAATCGGAAGTTCCCATAATGCAATGAGACATTTTCATTTTATTCAGCCAATGAGGATCCTAAGAAGTGTGGGCACATCCTGTTAGGCATGTAGGCATCTTAACTAATGGCATGGCTGTGATTGGCTGCTGAAATGATGTCATGATGCACTATAAAAGCCACCGCCGCCATTTTGAGCTCACTCTGCTGTGAATTCAGTTAGGGATAGGACGCTGTTGTTCTGAGGGACAGTTTTAGCTACCTATTTGCTCTATACTGCTTTACCCAAGCTACTTTCTAAATCACTGTGCCTTGCAGTGCTAGTGCACAGTTCCGTGTGCTGTTCACCGCTGTCTGCAAGGTCTGTGTGTGTGAGTGCAGCTCACCCTGTAGTGTGTGCTTCAGCCAAGTCTGGTTGTAGTGCACTCAGTGTGTGTCACTGCCTCATACATTGTCCTTTTTTGCCAATTCATAATTTTTCCTGATATCTCCTATTAGTGTGGTGGTTCCATCCGTATTCAGCTAAATTGGTTCCAAACACACTATATAGGAGTAGAAAGAGAAATTTTTTTGGTCTTGCAGTGCTAGTGCACAGTGCTCTGCATCTGTACTGTTCACCGCTGTCTGCAAGGTCTGGTGTGTGAGTGCAGCTCACCCTGTAGTGTGTGCTTCAACCCCGTCTGGTTGTAGTGCACTCAGTGTGTGTCACTGCCTCATACATTGTCCTTTATTGCCAATTCATAATTTTTCCTGATATCTCCTATTAGTGTGGTGGTTCCATCCGTATTCAGCTAAATTGATTCCAAACACACTATATAGGAGTAGATAGAGGAGCCTTTCTGCAGCATTGGGCCCTGCAGCCCCAGCCAGATTAGTATTAGCCTATTTTTTGCAGCCTCATCTATTGCATTGTAGGTTACCTTCCTACATTGTAATAGCTACAAAAAGTTTGTGATACTATCGTTAGTACATCTTTAGGCACATCCAGTGTCTTTTTGTGACAAAAAAAAACCTAAATAAAGTTCACCAAACACTCCACTTTACAGTTGTGTAGGCCACATTAGCTCATATTAAAGTCTAGTCCACACTTTATAAAATTAGTGTTTCTTATACCTGTTAGCAGCTGTTCAGGAATAAGCACACTAAGCCCTTAGTACTTTTCTGCCTATCTTTATCAGTCTACCAAGATGAAGAAGGCAGAGAGTAAGGCATGTGGTCGTGGGCGTGGGCGTGGGCGTGGGCGTGGAGTTTCTGCAGGGAGAGGACGTGAGGATTCTGTGCCTGCAGGGAGAGGACGTGGGGATTCTGTGCCTGCTGCGGGCACCAGTGACTCAGCATCCCCCAGTTTTACCAGGGAACAGTCCTTTATGCGCAGCTTTGTAGGAGCTAGCCGTACCCCACTGCTGCGCGAGGACCAAATTGAAGCCGTTGTCGGAGGGATGGCAGCTAACTCATCGACTTCAATTAGTTCCAGATCCTCTCAGGTCCTGAGCCCTGAAGAGCACCCATCTGTCTCTTCACCTGCCAAATTGCCCAGGCAGTCAGAGAGCCCTGGACAGGAGCCATCTCTACTTCTGTTCTCTGAATCTCTTGGCTTGGAAAGAGGGGGCCAGCCAAGCAGAATTCGAGAATTTGAAGAAGAGGTAGTATGCAGTGATGCGCAACCGTTTTGTCTCTCTGAATCTGAAGAGGCGGGTGGGCCAGTGCCTATGGTCAGCAGCACACCTCAGTACGCATCTGATGATGAGACTCAGGTGCCACTTTCTGGTGCGTACTGTGCTGTCGAGACTACCCAGGAGAAGCAGTTGTTTGAAAAGGGTGGTGTAGATGATGAGGTCCTTGACCCATCATGGCGTGAGGGACAGGAAGGTGGTGGGAGCAGCTCTGAGGAAGAGATTCCCCGAACGGCCCAAAAAGGAGGGAGAGGGAGGGGGCAGACTTGGTTGCCTGTAGCCTCCACTTCGGCACCCATTAGGAGCATGGCTCTTCCAAAATCCAAAGCGGGCGCTCCCAAGACTTGCAGTGCCTTGTCCTTTTATGACACAGTTGCAGATGACATTTGCTTTGTCAAATGCAAGCTGTGTAATCAGAAGGTGAAAAGAGGGAAAAGTGTCAGCAACCTCAATACCACAAATATGTGGAAACATGTGCGGACCAAGCACGTGGTGGAGTTACACAAACACACTGAAGACCTAGGCCAACCTACAGTGCCACCTACCACCTCTTCAGCTCGTGTTGTAGCCTCTTCCTCCAGCTCACACACAGCTGGTTCGGCTTCCTCACAGGATCGCCATGGAAGAATCTCTGGCACTGTTGTACAGAGACACAGTGTAATTCCACCCACAGCACCACTTTCCCAGTCATCCTCACACTCCCAGGCCAGTCTACAGCCATCGTTAGCACAGGCATGGGAGAAAAGGCGCCCATACTCGGCAAACCACCCCCGAGCACAGGCTCTGAATGCTGGCATTGCTAAACTACTGGCCCTTGAAATGCTATCATTCAGGCTGGTGGAGACTGACACATTCCGTAACTTTATGGCATTGGCAGTCCCACAATACAACGTGCCCAGCCGCTTTTATTTCAGCAGGCAAGCCGTCCCTGCCCTGCAACATCATGTGGAGGGAAAAATTAAACATGCGCTACAAAACGCCGTCAGTAGCAAGGTCCACCTGACCACTGATGCGTGGACCAGTAAGCATGGACAGGGACGATACCTTTCCCTCACTGCCCATTGGGTAAATGTTGTGGAGCCGGGTACAGATCTTGAGAGTGGCGCTGAACGTGTTCTGCCAACTCCAAGGATTGCAGGAATCCAGTCTGTACACATTGACTCCTCCTCATACTCCAGTTCCTCTGAATCAGCGCTGCAGGAGCCGTCACGGTCTACCTCCACATCGACCCGTGAACGGTTACCTGTTATGATGACCGATATGAGCACAGCCGTGGCCAAACGTCAACAGGCCGTATTAAAATTAATTTCTTTGGGGAATCGAAGCCACACAGCGCAGGAGCTCTGGAATGCCATCAAGCAGCAGAGTGACGTGTGGTTTGTGCCAGCGAATCTCCAGCCGGGCATGGTAGTGTGTGACAATGGCCGAAATCTGGTGGAAGCTCTGGGCCTAGGCAACCTCACTCACATCCCATGTCTGGCACATGTGCTCAACTTGGTCGTGCAGAGTTTTTTGAGGGACTATCCGGATCTTGATGCACTGCTTCACAAGGTCCGCATAGAGTGCGCTCACTTGCGGCGTTCCAGCAATGCAAGATCACGCATTGCAGCTCTGCAGCGCCGATTATGTCTTCCGGAACATCGCATCATATGTGACCTACCCACCAGGTGGAATTCAACGTTACATATGTTGCAGAGGTTGTGTGAGCAGCAGGCAGCAGTAATGGAGTACCAGCTGCAGCAGGCGCAAACAAGTCGCAGTGCGCGCCGTTCACACTTCACCACCACTGAGTGGGCCTCTATGAAGGACATTTGCCACGTTTTGCGTGCCTTCGATTATTCCACGCGGATGGCGAGTGCAGATGATGCACTAGTCAGCATGACTATCCCCCTTATCTGCCTGCTTGAAAAAACACTGCAAGCACTAAGGGACGAGGTTTTGGAAGAGGTGGAGGATGAGGAGTCACAAATGCCATCTGCTTCTCTACAGTCTGCGCAACGTGGTTCCTCACAAAGGCCTAGGCAGGGGACACTTTGTGAGGAGGATGAGGAGGAGTCAATGGATGAGGAAGACATCTGTCCAGAGGAGGGAGGTACACAATGCTCTAGTAGTCAGTATCTAGAGCGAGGGTGGGGTGATGCAGAGCAGGCAGAGATCACGCCTCAAGCAGGGGACAGCGTTTCTTGGCCAGTTGACAGTCTGCAGCACATGGTTGATTTCATGCTGCAGTGCCTGAGAAACGACCGCCGCATTGCCCACATTCTCAACACGGCTGATTATTGGGTGTCCACCCTCCTAGATCCTCGCTACCGGGACAACTTACAAAGCCTCATAACACCGTTGAACCGGGAGCGTAAAATGCGGGAGTACCAAGACGCACTGGTGCATTCCATCATGTTCTCCATTCCAACCGAGAGCAGTGCTGCTAGTGCTTTACAAAGCAGCTCAGTGCGTCGAGGCAGTGGAGGAAGCTCTGCACAAAGAGGGAGCAGAAGCAGCGCCTCAGCACAAGGCAAGACCAGTATGGCCGAAATGTGGCAAAGTTTTGTGTCCCCGCCACCACAAATGTCTACACCATCACAGACGGCTCCAGTCAGCAGGAGGCAACGTTTCCGTCAGATGGTGACAGACTACATGTCTTGCCCTCTTAGTGTACTCCCAGACGGCTCTTCTCCCTTCAAGTTTTGGGTCTGTAAGCTGGATACATGGCCAGAGCTTAGTCAGTATGCACTGGAGGTGCTAGCTTGCCCTGCTGCTAGTGTATTATCGGAACGCGTCTTTAGTGCCGCAGGTGGTGTACTAACAGACCGTCGCATGCGACTATCCTCCGATAACGTTGACCGGCTTACTTTTCTCAAAATGAACAAGGCCTGAATCTCTCATGAATTTGTCAGTCCTCTTCCAGAATAAATAATTGGTTGGCAACAGTATCCAGGTCTCCTGTTCTGTTCATGTTTCTACCACCTGAACTGTAATCCCTGAGCTCCAACACCGCCAGTTGGCGCTCGGAAGTGCCGTCTGCACAGTCAACACTTGCTACCATGTTTTTGGGGTTCAGTAACGTCAGCTGTTCCCCTGCTGTGCGGACGGCAATTTCTCCTGCTCTGTCCACATTCTCACTACTACAGATTTTAAAGTTGCTCCAATTACACCTCTGGCTCCTCTGTTTTCATTCTTATCCCTGGGCTCCAGCACCGCCAGTTGGCGCTCGGAAGTGCTGTCTGCACAGTCAACACTTGCTGCCGTGTTATTGGGGTTCGGTAACGTCAGCTGTTCCCCTGCTGTACGGACGGCAATTTCTCCTGCTTTGTCCACATCCACTGTACTACACATTTTAAAGTTGCTCCAATTACACCTCTGGCTCCTCTGTTTTCATTCTTATCCCTGGGCTCCAGCACCGCCAGTTGGCGCTCGGAAGTGCCGTCTGCACAGTCAACACTTGCTGCGGTGTTATTGGGGTTCGGTAACGTCAGCTGTTCCCCTGCTGTGTTCACGGCAATTTCTCCTGCTCTGTCCATATTCACTGTGCTACTTATTTAAAACTTGCTCCAATTACACCTCTGGCTCCTCCGTTTTTAGTATTTACCCTGGGCTCCAATACCGCTAGTTGCTGCTCAGAAGTGCCGTCTGCACAGTCAACACTTGCTGCCGTGTTATTGGGGTTCGGTAACGTCAGCTGTTCCCCTGCTGTACGGACGGCAATTTCTCCTGCTTTGTCCACATCCACTGTACTACACATTTTAAAGTTGCTCCAATTACACCTCTGGCTCCTCTGTTTTCATTCTTATCCCTGGGCTCCAGCACCGCCAGTTGGCGCTCGGAAGTGCCGTCTGCACAGTCAACACTTGCTGCCGTGTTATTGGGGTTCAGTAACGTCAGCTGTTCCCCTGCTGTGCGGACGGCAATTTCTCCTGCTCTGTCCACATCCACTGTACTACTGATTTAAAACCTCCTCCAAATACACCTCTGGCTCCTCTGTTTTTAGTATTATCCCTGAGCTCCAACACCGCCAGTTGGCGCTCGGAAGTGCCGTCTGCACAGTCAACACTTGCTACCATGTTATTGGGGTTCAGTAACGTCAGCTGTTCCCCTGCTGTGTTCACGGCAATTTCTCCTGCTCTGTCCATATTCACTGTGCTACTTATTTAAAACTTGCTCCAATTACACCTCTGGCTCCTCCGTTTTTAGTATTTACCCTGGGCTCCAATACCGCTAGTTGCTGCTCAGAAGTGCCGTCTGCACAGTCAACACTTGCTGCCGTGTTATTGGGGTTCGGTAACGTCAGCTGTTCCCCTGCTGTGTTCACGGCAATTTCTCCTGCTCTGTCCATATTCACTGTGCTACTTATTTAAAACTTGCTCCAATTACACCTCTGGCTCCTACGTTTTTAGTATTTACCCTGGGATCCAATACCGCTAGTTGCTGCTCAGAAGTGCCGTCTGCACAGTCAACACTTGCTGCCGTGTTATTGGGGTTCGGTAACGTCAGCTGTTCCCCTGCTGTGTTCACGGCAATTTCTCCTGCTCTGTCCATATTCACTGTGCTACTTATTTAAAACTTGCTCCAATTACACCTCTGGCTCCTCCGTTTTTAGTATTTACCCTGGGCTCCAATACCGCTAGTTGCTGCTCAGAAGTGCCGTCTGCACAGTCAACACTTGCTGCCGTGTTATTGGGGTTCGGTAACGTCAGCTGTTCCCCTGCTGTACGGACGGCAATTTCTCCTGCTTTGTCCACATCCACTGTACTACACATTTTAAAGTTGCTCCAATTACACCTCTGGCTCCTCTGTTTTCATTCTTATCCCTGGGCTCCAGCACCGCCAGTTGGCGCTCGGAAGTGCCGTCTGCACAGTCAACACTTGCTGCCGTGTTATTGGGGTTCGGTAACGTCAGCTGTTCCCCTGCTGTGTTCACGGCAATTTCTCCTGCTCTGTCCATATTCACTGTGCTACTTATTTAAAACTTGCTCCAATTACACCTCTGGCTCCTCCGTTTTTAGTATTTACCCTGGGCTCCAATACCGCTAGTTGCTGCTCAGAAGTGCCGTCTGCACAGTCAACACTTGCTGCCGTGTTATTGGGGTTCGGTAACGTCAGCTGTTCCCCTGCTGTGTTCACGGCAATTTCTCCTGCTCTGTCCATATTCACTGTGCTACTTATTTAAAACTTGCTCCAATTACACCTCTGGCTCCTACGTTTTTAGTATTTACCCTGGGATCCAATACCGCTAGTTGCTGCTCAGAAGTGCCGTCTGCACAGTCAACACTTGCTGCCGTGTTATTGGGGTTCGGTAACGTCAGCTGTTCCCCTGCTGTGTTCACGGCAATTTCTCCTGCTCTGTCCATATTCACTGTGCTACTTATTTAAAACTTGCTCCAATTACACCTCTGGCTCCTCCGTTTTTAGTATTTACCCTGGGCTCCAATACCGCTAGTTGCTGCTCAGAAGTGCCGTCTGCACAGTCAACACTTGCTGCCGTGTTATTGGGGTTCGGTAACGTCAGCTGTTCCCCTGCTGTACGGACGGCAATTTCTCCTGCTTTGTCCACATCCACTGTACTACACATTTTAAAGTTGCTCCAATTACACCTCTGGCTCCTCTGTTTTCATTCTTATCCCTGGGCTCCAGCACCGCCAGTTGGCGCTCGGAAGTGCCGTCTGCACAGTCAACACTTGCTGCCGTGTTATTGGGGTTCAGTAACGTCAGCTGTTCCCCCACTGTACTACACATTTTAAAGTTGCTCCAATTACACCTCTGGCTCCTCTGTTTTCATTCTTATCCCTGGGCTCCAGCACCGCCAGTTGGCGCTCGGAAGTGCCGTCTGCACAGTCAACACTTGCTGCGGTGTTATTGGGGTTCGGTAACGTCAGCTGTTCCCCTGCTGTGTTCACGGCAATTTCTCCTGCTCTGTCCATATTCACTGTGCTACTTATTTAAAACTTGCTCCAATTACACCTCTGGCTCCTCCGTTTTTAGTATTTACCCTGGGCTCCAATACCGCTAGTTGCTGCTCAGAAGTGCCGTCTGCACAGTCAACGCTTGCTCCAGTGTTATTGGGGTTCAGTAACGTCAGCTGATCCCCAGCTGTGTGTCCGGCAAATTCTCCTGCTTTGTCCACATCCACTGTACTATGGATTTAAAACCTCCTCCAAATACACCTCTGGCTCCTCTGTTTTTAGTATTTACCCTGGGCTCCAGCACCGCCAGCTGGTTCTCGGCAGTTCCATTGGCTCTTGTACCTTCTGCTACCCATCCGGGTTCCAGTACCGTCAGCTGGTCCTCGGTAGTTCCATTTGCTCTTGTATCTTCTGCTACCCATCCGGGTTCCAGTACCGTCAGCTGGTTCTCGGCAGTGTCTTTGGCACGGGTACTCCCTCCTGCCCAGCCTGGTTCCAGCACGCCAGCTGTTTCCGGGTAGTGTCAACGTCACTTTGCCTCCAATGCGTTGTCCTGTCGTGTTGCGGTCGGGTTAGCCGACTCTATGGTGCCTGCAGTTTAGGTGACTCCTATGTGGGCTGCGGGATCTGGCAATGAAGGCTGGTTCCATAGTGCCAATAGGACAAGCACCCCCTGTAGGACTGTGGGTTTTGGTAACTGCGGCCGGCTCGCGGCCTTGAACTTTTTTTTACATGGGTACCTTCTGCTACCCATCCGGGTTCCAGTACCGTCAGCTGGTTCTCGGCAGTGCCTTTGGATTAGGTGCCTCCTTCTCGGTATCCAAGTTCCATCAACGTCTGCTGGTCCTTGGTAGTACTTTCTGGCACAGGTACCTCCTGCTTAGTAACCGAGTTCCAGTAACATCAGCTGGTCCTCGGTAGTTCCATTGGCTCTTGTACCTTCTGCTACCCATCCGGGTTCCAGTACCGTCAGCTGGTCCTCGGTAGTTCCATTTGCTCTTGTATCTTCTGCTACCTATCCGGGTTCCAGTACCGTCAGCTGGTTCTCGGCAGTGTCTTTGGCACGGGTACTCCCTCCTGCCCAGCCTGGTTCCAGCACGCCAGCTGTTTCCGGGTAGTGTCAACGTCACTTTGCCTCCAATGCGTTGTCCTGTCGTGTTGCGGTCGGGTTAGCCGACTCTATGGTGCCTGCAGTTTAGGTGACTCCTATGTGGGCTGCGGGATCTGGCAATGAAGGCTGGTTCCATAGTGCCAATAGGACAAGCACCCCCTGTAGGACTGTGGGTTTTGGTAACTGCGGCCGGCTCGCGGCCTTGAACTTTTTTTTACATGGGTACCTTCTGCTACCCATCCGGGTTCCAGTACCGTCAGCTGGTTCTCGGCAGTGCCTTTGGATTAGGTGCCTCCTTCTCGGTATCCAAGTTCCACCAACGTCTGCTGGTCCTTGGTAGTGCTTTCTGGCACAGGTACCTCCTGCTTAGTAACCGAGTTCCAGTAACATCAGCTGGTCCTCGGTAGTTCCATTGGCTCTTGTACCTTCTGCTACCCATCCGGGTTCCAGTACCGTCAGCTGGTCCACGGTAGTTCCATTTGCTCTTGTATCTTCTGCTACCCATCCGGGTTCCAGTACCGTCAGCTGGTTCTCGGCAGTGTCTTTGGCACGGGTACTCCCTCCTGCCCAGCCTGGTTCCAGCACGCCAGCTGTTTCCGGGTAGTGTCAACGTCACTTTGCCTCCAATGCGTTGTCCTGTCGTGTTGCGGTCGGGTTAGCCGACTCTATGGTGCCTGCAGTTTAGGTGACTCCTATGTGGGCTGCGGGATCTGGCAATGAAGGCTGGTTCCATAGTGCCAATAGGACAAGCACCCCCTGTAGGACTGTGGGTTTTGGTAACTGCGGCCGGCTCGCGGCCTTGAACTTTTTTTTACATGGGTACCTTCTGCTACCCATCCGGGTTCCAGTACCGTCAGCTGGTTCTCGGCAGTGCCTTTGGATTAGGTGCCTCCTTCTCGGTATCCAAGTTCCACCAACGTCTGCTGGTCCTTGGTAGTGCTTTCTGGCACAGGTACCTCCTGCTTAGTAACCGAGTTCCAGTAACATCAGCTGGTCCTCGGTAGTTCCATTGGCTCTTGTACCTTCTGCTACCCATCCGGGTTCCAGTACCGTCAGCTGGTCCTCGGTAGTTCCATTTGCTCTTGTATCTTCTGCTACCCATCCGGGTTCCAGTACCGTCAGCTGGTTCTCGGCAGTGTCTTTGGCACGGGTACTCCCTCCTGCCCAGCCTGGTTCCAGCACGCCAGCTGTTTCCGGGTAGTGTCAACGTCACTTTGCCTCCAATGCGTTGTCCTGTCGTGTTGCGGTCGGGTTAGCCGACTCTATGGTGCCTGCAGTTTAGGTGACTCCTATGTGGGCTGCGGGATCTGGCAATGAAGGCTGGTTCCATAGTGCCAATAGGACAAGCACCCCCTGTAGGACTGTGGGTTTTGGTAACTGCGGCCGGCTCGCGGCCTTGAACTTTTTTTTACATGGGTACCTTCAGAAAGGGAATACCCATGGGTATTCCCTCACATGGGTATTCCCTCACAATCTTTCTGTGAGGGAATACCCATGGGTATTCCCTCACAGAAAGATTGTGAGGGAATATTTAGCTAACATAAATGAGTTCAAGTCTCCAGGTCCAGATGAATTACACCCCAGAGTACTGAAGGAGATTGTAGAAGAAATTTTAGAACCACTCTCCATAATCTTTGAAAATTCTTGGAGAACAGGAGAAGTCCCAGAAGACTGGAGAAGAGCAAATGTTGTTCCTATCTTCAAAAAGGGGAAGAAGGTGGACCCAGGGAACTATAGGCCGGTGAGTCTGACTTCTATACCAGGAAAGATCTTTGAACAAATTATTAAACAACATGTATGTAAGTACATGGATAAGAATGAAGTGATTAACCAGAGTCAGCATGGGTTTGTAACTAACAAGTCATGTCAGACTAACTTAATTTCCTTCTATGACAGAATCACTGACTGGGTGGATCAGGGAAATGCTGTAGATATAGTATATCTTGACTTCAGCAAAGCATTTGACAAAGTATCTCACATCATCCTTATTGAAAAAATGACCAAGTATGCAATGGACCAGGCAACTGTTAGGTGGATTCATAACTAGAGATGAGCGTTGTTCTACTCGAACTGTTCGCCAATCTCAAATTCGAGCTGTTTTGGGCGGTGTTCGAGCCGGTCGGCGAACACGAACAATTTGAGAAAAATTCGGCTGTTCGAGGTTATGTTCGATAACTGTTCGTGCACCAAAATCATAACTGGATTTTTTCTCAGTAATGATGAAAATTAATGTTAATACGCAGTTTGAGTGTACAGCGGGGCGGGGGGAGGGGCAGGGGATGGATCTCTGCAGGAACAATGAAGATCTCCATTTTTTTTTCTCTTTCCCGCATTTGCAGTGGGGAGGTGCAATCTGTCAGCCTATCAGCAGCGCACACACGGAGCGAAGTGCTTTTTTTCACACAAGCAAGGGCATGTGTGATTGGCAGTGTATGTCACATGTCCTTGCCCTATAAGACCAAGCCATTTTCCCCGTCGCCACCATTTTCTCACTGCTGCAGCTGCGTGTTAGACGGCACCGCTGTTGCTGTGTGCGCTATACCTTGTTAATTTCAAGCCAATTTTCGCACAAATATACAGATAGCTTGGGAGTAGGGAATAGTTGTGATTGCAGTCCTTTTAAGGACTAGGTTACAGCATTTCCTACGACTTTTATCAGGCAGGTCTGTGCTCTTAAATAGATAGATTGTGGGAGTAAAGACTAATTGTAATTGGAGTCCTTTTCAGGACTAGGTTACATCAGTTCCTATCAGTTTTTGCCAGGCAGGTCTGTGCCAGTGCTGTGCAAGTTTTTTTCACAGCATTTGGCTGAATCTAGCAAAGCTAATCCTTTTTGGCCTATTGCAGAGTGTGTTAGTCAGTGGAGTAGCCTATCTGTGTTGCAAGATATACCACCTGTGTATAGAATACCAATTTTTTTACTGCACCTAGTGAAGTAAAATCTTTTGGGCATAGCATCATTCTATTAGTCCATCTATACTGACCTCCATCAGGTTGCAAACTGAATATAATTTTTTTCTGCATCTAGCTCTGAAAAAATATTTGGGCTTCTAGCAGTGTGTGGGACTTGGTCTATTAGTCCATCTATACTGACCTCCATCAGGTTGCAAATTAAAAATAATTTTTTTCTTCATTTAGCTCTGAAAAAATAGTTGGGCTTCTAGCAGTGTGTGGGACTTGTTCTATTAGTCCTTCTATACTGACCTCCAGCAGGTTGCAAATTGAATATAATTTTTTTCTGCATCTAGCTCTGAAAAAATATTTGGGCTTCTAGCGGTGTGTGGGACTTGGTCTATTAGTCCATCTATACTGACCTCCATCAGGTTGCAAATTAAAAATAATTTTTTTCTGCATCTAGCTCTGAAAAAATATTTGGGCTTCTAGCAGTGTGTAGGACTTGGTCTATTAGTCCATCTATACTGACCTCCATCAGGTTGCAAATTAAAAATAATTTTTTTCTTCATTTATCTCTGAAAAAATATTTGGGCTTCTAGCAGTGTGTGGGACTTGGTCTATTAGTCCATCTATACTGACCTCCATCAGGTTGCAAATTGAATAAAAAAATTTTCTGCATCTAGCTCTGAAAAAATATTTGGGCTTCTAGCGGTGTGTGGGACTTGGTCTATTAGTCCATCTATACTGACCTCCATCAGGTTGCAAATTAAAAATAATTTTTTTCTGCATCTAGCTCTGAAAAAATATTTGGGCTTCTAGCAGTGTGTGGGACTTGGTCTATTAGTCCATCTATACTGACCTCCATCAGGTTGCAAATTAAAAATAATTTTTTTCTTCATTTAGCTCTGAAAAATATTTGGGCTTCTAGCAGTGTGTGGGACTTGTTCTATTAGTCCTTCTATACTGACGTCCAGCAGGTTGCAAATTGAATATAATTTTTTTCTGCATCTAGCTCTGAAAAAATATTTGGGCTTCTAGCGGTGTGTGGGACTTGGTCTATTAGTCCATCTATACTGACCTCCATCAGGTTGCAAATTAAAAATAATTTTTTTCTGCTTCTAGCTCTGAAAAAATATTTGGGCTTCTAGCAGTGTGTGGGACTTGGTCTATTAGTCCATCTATACTGACCTCCATCAGGTTGCAAATTAAAAATAATTTTTTTCTGCATCTAGCTCTGAAAAAATATTTGGGCTTCTAGCAGTGTGTGGGACTTGGTCTATTAGTCCATCTATACTGACCTCCATCAGGTTGCAAATTGAATCAAAAAATTTTCTGCATCTAGCTCTGAAAAAATATTTGGGCTTCTAGCGGTGTGTGGGACTTGGTCTATTAGTCCATCTATACTGACCTCCATCAGGTTGCAAATTAAAAAAAATTTTTTTCTGCATCTAGCTCTGAAAAAATATTTGGGCTTCTAGCAGTGTGTGGGACTTGGTCTATTAGTCCATCTATACTGACCTCCATCAGGTTGCAAATTGAATAAAAAAATTTTCTGCATCTAGCTCTGAAAAAATATTTGGGCTTCTAGCGGTGTGTGGGACTTGGTCTATTAGTCCATCTATACTGACCTCCATCAGGTTGCAAATTAAAAATAAATTTTTCTGCATCTAGCTCTGAAAAAATATTTGGGCTTCTAGCAGTGTGTGGGACTTGGTCTATTAGTCCATCTATACTGACCTCCATCAGGTTGCAAATTAAAAATAATTTTTTTCTTCATTTAGCTCTGAAAAAATATTTGGGCTTCTAGCAGTGTGTGGGACTTGTTCTATTAGTCCTTCTATACTGACGTCCAGCAGGTTGCAAATTGAATATAATTTTTTTCTGCATCTAGCTCTGAAAAAATATTTGGGCTTCTAGCGGTGTGTGGGACTTGGTCTATTAGTCCATCTATACTGACCTCCATCAGGTTGCAAATTAAAAATAATTTTTTTCTGCATCTAGCTCTGAAAAAATATTTGGGCTTCTAGCAGTGTGTGGGACTTGGTCTATTAGTCCATCTATACTGACCTCCATCAGGTTGCAAATTAAAAATAATTTTTTTCTGCATCTAGCTCTGAAAAAAATATTTGGGCTTCTAGCAGTGTGTGGGACTTGGTCTATTAGTCCATCTATACTGACCTCCATCAGGTTGCAAATTGAATCAAAAAATTTTCTGCATCTAGCTCTGAAAAAATATTTGGGCTTCTAGTGGTGTGTGGGACATGGTCTATTAGTCCATCTATACTGACCTCCATCAGGTTGCAAATTAAAAATAATTTTTTTCTGCATCTAGCTCTGAAAAAATATTTGGGCTTCTAGCAGTGTGTGGGACTTGGTCTATTAGTCCATCTATACTGACCTCCATCAGGTTGCAAATTAAAAATAATTTTTTTCTTCATTTAGCTCTGAAAAAATATTTGGGCTTCTAGCAGTGTGTGGGACTTGTTCTATTAGTCCTTCTATACTGACGTCCAGCAGGTTGCAAATTGAATATAATTTTTTTCTGCATCTAGCTCTGAAAAAATATTTGGGCTTCTAGCGGTGTGTGGGACTTGGTCTATTAGTCCATCTATACTGACCTCCATCAGGTTGCAAATTAAAAATAATTTTTTTCTGCATCTAGCTCTGAAAAAATATTTGGGCTTCTAGCAGTGTGTGGGACTTGGTCTATTAGTCCATCTATACTGACCTCCATCAGGTTGCAAATTAAAAATTATTTTTTTCTGCATCTAGCTCTGAAAAAATATTTGGGCTTCTAGCAGTGTGTGGGACTTGGTCTATTAGTCCATCTATACTGACCTCCATCAGGTTGCAAATTAAAAATAATTTTTTTCTTCATTTAGCTCTGAAAAAATATTTGGGCTTCTAGCAGTGTGTGGGACTTGTTCTATTAGTCCTTCTATACTGACCTCCAGCAGGTTGCAAATTGAATATAATTTTTTTCTGCATCTAGCTCTGAAAAAATATTTGGGCTTCTAGCGGTGTGTGGGACTTGGTCTATTAGTCCATCTATACTGACCTCCATCAGGTTGCAAATTAAAAATAATTTTTTTCTGCATCTAGCTCTGAAAAAATATTTGGGCTTCTAGCGGTGTGTGGGACTTGGTCTATTAGTCCATCTATACTGACCTCCATCAGGTTGCAAATTAAAAATAATTTTTTTCTGCATCTAGCTCTGAAAAAATATTTGGGCTTCTAGCAGTGTGTGGGACTTGGTCTATTAGTCCATCTATACTGACCTCCATCAGGTTGCAAATTAAAAATTATTTTTTTCTGCATCTAGCTCTGAAAAAATATTTGGGCTTCTAGCAGTGTGTGGGACTTGGTCTATTAGTCCATCTATACTGACCTCCATCAGGTTGCAAATTAAAAATAATTTTTTTCTTCATTTAGCTCTGAAAAAATATTTGGGCTTCTAGCAGTGTGTGGGACTTGTTCTATTAGTCCTTCTATACTGACCTCCAGCAGGTTGCAAATTGAATATAATTTTTTTCTGCATCTAGCTCTGAAAAAATATTTGGGCTTCTAGCGGTGTGTGGGACTTGGTCTATTAGTCCATCTATACTGACCTCCATCAGGTTGCAAATTAAAAATAATTTTTTTCTGCATCTAGCTCTGAAAAAATATTTGGGCTTCTAGCGGTGTGTGGGACTTGGTCTATTAGTCCATCTATACTGACCTCCATCAGGTTGCAAATTAAAAATAATTTTTTTCTGCATCTAGCTCTGAAAAAATATTTGGGCTTCTAGCAGTGTGTGGGACTTGGTCTATTAGTCCATCTATACTGACCTCCATCAGGTTGCAAATTGAATAAAAAAAATTTCTGCATCTAGCTCTGAAAAAATATTTGGGCTTCTAGCGGTGTGTGGGACTTGGTCTATTAGTCCAGGGTTCCCCAACTCCAGTCCTCAAGGCCCACCAACAGGTCATGTTTTCAGGATTTCCTTAGTATTACACAGGTGATAATTGCATCACCTGCACAGGCAATAATTCCATCACCTGTGCAATACTAAGGAAATCCTGAAAACATGACCTGTTGGTGGGCCTTGAGGACTGGAGTTGGGGAACCCTGTATTAGTCCATCTATACTGACCTCCATCAGGTTGCAAATTAAAAATAATTTTTTTCTGCATCTAACCCAGCCAATAGTTTTGGCCTAATACCACAGTTTGGCCACTCAGCTCTGCTCGGTTACCATCCATTGTTTTTTTGTGCAAACAACTCCAGAGTTGTGAATTAGTTAACCACCAAAATGAGTGGAAAAAGGCCTGCTGCTGGTGGAAAGGGGAATAGGCGTGTTGGGAAGGGGAAAAAAGGTTGTGTCCGTGGGGTAGGTGCAGAAGAAAGACCATCTTCCAGCCAAACTAAAATGTCTACTTCTTTTAGCGGACAAAGTGATAAGATCCCTTTCTTACGGCCACGCCAATCGCTACAAATTCCAGATGAGGCACAAAAACAGCAGGTGCTTCAACGGATATCAAGTGCTCCTTTAAGTGGGCTCTCCTCCACATCAACTTCAACATCACAAATACTCCAGTCCTCAAAGGTGTCACCCAAATCGCACTTGCTTCCTCACAGCTCCCAAATCTCCAGCTGCCCGTCTGAGTATGAGGTAGAACAGATGGTTGAGTCTGCAGAGCTGTTTACTCATACTATAGCCTGGGAATCAGAGGTCGACTCCAGCGCTTCTGTGAATCCAGACGAGGAAATGATCTGCACTGATGCCCAGAATCTTTATGAGTCGGATCCAGGACCAGACGCAGAAGGTTCTGACCATAATGTAGACCCTCATTCCCAAACTGTAACTCCTGTTGGTGGAGACAATGAGGAAGACGATGATAAGACTCAAATACCTGATTGGAGCGACAACTTTAGTTTTTTGTCAGGGCAGGAACAGGTTGGCTCTGAGGACGACGGGTGTGATAACGCACAGGGTGATGATGATGAGGTCGGAGATCCCACTTACTGTCAACCCACAGTCAGCCAAGAGATGAGGTCAGCAGAGGAGGTGGAGGAAGATGCTAGTGACGACGAGGTCAGGTTGCGCCTTCCTGGACAGAGACGTAGTACTGGAAGCACGTCAACAACTGCATCCTCAAACACAACTCTGCCTCTCACCACAAGTCGTGGTGGCTCTTCAGGTCGCATGGGTGCTAAGCCTTGCATAGCCTGGGCATTTTTTCAGATCGATAAAGATGACCCAACTCGTGTTATCTGTAACATTTGTCAGCAAAAGCTAAGTAGAGGCCAAAAAATACATAGTTTGAGTACTTCATGCATGAACCGGCACATGGACATGAAGCATAAGTTGCAGTGGGAAGCTCAGTGTGCTACAATGCGGTCTAGCCGGCCGGGCCAACCACCGTCTGCCATATCTTGTGCATCCGCGGCCTCTTCATCCTCTGTGACTGGGGGGACAGCAGTCACACCTGTTTTGGGGCGCAGACCTGCCACCTCTTTACCCGCAACAGCCAGCGTGATTGGCAGGTCATCATTTTCTTTGGAGGTGGTAACACCAGCTGGTCTTGAGCGCTGTCCGACATCGATAGCACCACCTTTGGATCAAGGCAACCTAACATGTCCGCCTGCATCTTCCTCACAGACCGGCAGTTTGCCGGGGACACCCTTATCAACCCCGTCTAAGCACAATAGCCAGCCCTCGGTCCCTCAGATGTGGACAAGTAAAAGACCATTTCCTCCTAGCCATGAGAAAGCTAAGAGGTTGAATTTCACCATCTGCAAGCTCTTGGCTACAGAAATGCTGCCTTTCCGCCTGGTGGACACAGAGGATTTTCGAGACCTTATGTCCGTCGCAGTGCCCCAGTACCAGATGCCCAGTCGGCACTACTTCTCAAAGAAAGGTGTGCCTGCGCTCCACCAGCATGTCGCACACAACATCACCGCTTCTTTGAGAAACTCTGTGTGTGACAGGGTGCATTTCACCACAGACACTTGGACGAGTAGGCATGGACAGGGGCGTTACATGTCGCTGACTGGGTAACTATGGTGACAGCAGGACAAGGGGCTGCTGTCCAAGTCTTGCCGTCCCCACGAGTTGTGCGTCAATCCTCTTTATGTCATTTTTCCTCCACTGCTTCTGCCTCCTCAACCTCCTCTCGGTCTTCCACCTGCACCCAAAGCCTGTCTGGTCATGCCACAAGCTTTCTAACTGCGCAGAAGGGATCCTGCACACCTCCTTACTATGCTGGCAGTAGGGCTCAACGTCATCAGGCGGTTTTTACATTGAAATGTCTGGGAAATGTGAGTCACACAGCTGAGGAGTTGTGGTCAGCTCTGGAGAACCAATTTCATGAATGGTTGTCTCCACTGGACCTGAAACCAGGGAAGGCCGTGTGCGACAATGCTGCAAACCTGGGTGCGGCCCTTCGCCGGGGCAATGTCACACACGTGCCTTGTATGGCTCACGTGTTGAACCTGGTTGTCCAGCAATTTTTAGCCCACTATCCCAGACTAGATGGCCTTCTGCAGAGGGCACGGTCGCTGTGTGCTCACTTCCGCCGTTCGCATCCCGCAGCTCAGCGACTTACATCTCTACAGAAGTCGTTGGGCCTGCCACTTCACCGGCTAAAATGCGATGTGCCTACCCGGTGGAATTCAACTCTGCACATGTTGCAGCGACTGTGGCAGCACCGACAAGCCCTGGTGCAATACGTTCTGACGTATAGCCTGGGCCAACGAGATTCAGAGGTGGGGCAAATCACGCTGGAGGAGTGGTCTCAGATCAGGGACCTATGCACCCTTCTGCACAGTTTTGAAATGGCGACGAAGATGTTTAGTGCTGACGATGCCATTATCAGCATGACTATTCCGGTGATAAACATGCTGGAGCACATGTTAAACAGAATTCGGAGTCAGGTGGTGGCACAAGAGGAGGTGGAGGAAGTAGAGGAGGAGGAGTTGTATGCGGAAGGGCTAACATCTGCAAGGTCCAGACGGTCGGCAGCACCAGGGCGGCAGGCATGTGAGGGTGGGGGAGATGATTTTACCAGGGCGCATGGTAGCAGCCAAACTAGTGAGGAAGGTGCAGGAGCCCAGGAAGAAGTGGAGGACGAACTGATGGAAGACTCATCAGATGAGGGAGACCTTGATCACATTTCTGTTGTGCGAGGTTGGGGGGAGAGGACAGAGGAAGGAAGCATGATTGTTACCTCGCCACCAACACAACAGGGACTTGGTGCTCCTGGATGCGCAACACACATGAGTGCCTTCTTGCTGCACTACCTGCAACATGACCCTCGAATTGTGAGAATTAGAAATAATCCTGACTACTGGGTTGCCACACTGTTAGATCCCCGGTACAAAAGTAAATTTGCAGAAATTATTCCTGCCATAGAAAGGGATGCACGCATGCAGGAGTATCAGCAGAGACTGTTGCAGAATCTTACATGTGCTTTTCCACAAAATACCAGTGGTGCACGTAGTGAATCTCACAGTTCCAACTTGCCAACCGTGGGACCGTCAAGTGTTCAGCACTCAAACCGTAACAGAACCACAGTATCTGCTGGTAACATCAATTTTGCGGAATCATTTCACCACTTTTTTAGCCCATCCTTTGCAAGGCCACAGGAGACAAGAAGTCTGACACATAGTCAACGCCTAGAGACGATGGTACAGGAGTATCTCCAAGTAAACATTGAAGCCACGACTGTGTCACTGGACCCTTGCTCTTTTTGGGCTTCCAATCTGGATAAATGGCCGGAGCTAGCCACTTACGCCTTGGAGATCTTGTCATGCCCCGCAGCCAGCGTTCTGTCTGAACGTGTGTTCAGCGCTGCTGGTGGTGTGCTGACAGATAAGCGCACGCGGCTCTCCACTGATAATGTAGACAGACTCACGTTCATAAAGATGAACAAATCATGGATCCGAAACGACTTTTCTACCCCTGTGTCATCCTGGGGAGAGTAAAAGCTTGATGATTGGTTAAAATCACCCTACCAACCGTTTTAAGCTTTCAAATTACTAATCATGTTTATCTGTATCTTGACTGGAAAATAATTTGGGCTTTGTAGCAGTGTGCAGCACTGATCCTATTAGGCCATCTATAATAAGCTTCACCAGATTTAAAATTAAAAATAATTTTTAGCTGCATCTAGCCCGGAAAATAATTTTGGGGCTCCGAGATGCGCAAGACACATAAGTGCCTTCTTGCTGCACTACCTGCAGCATGACCCTCATATTGTCAGAATTCGAAGTAATCATGACTACTGGGTTGCCACACTCTTAGATCCCCCAAACTTTTCGATCAACCTTTTCATTTTAATAAAGACCAAAAAAATGGTCATTTTTGAAATTATAAGCATTAGCAGGTTGTTAGAAACTGAAATCAAACAGTTTTCAACTCAAAACTTTATTCTAGGTGATGTTACATTTTCACATAGGACCCCTTGTTCGAAAGGAGCTTCTGAACTCTCTCGTCCATTGAATTTGTCAGGTTTTGGATGGTTTCTGCTTCAATTGTTTTGCATGAGGACAGAATACCCTCCCAGAGCTGTTGCTTAGATGTGAACTGCCTCCCGCCATCATAGACACTCCTTTTAATGATGCTCCAAAGGTTCTGAATGGGGTAGAGGTCAGGGGAGCATGGGGGTCACACCATAAGTTTGTCCCCTTTTATGCCCATATCAGCCAGAGATGCAGATGTTTTATGTGCAGCATGAGATGGTGCATTATCATGCAGAAAAATGATCTTGCTGTGAAATACACGGTTCTTCTTCTTGAACCATGGCAGGAAGTGCTGTTTGAGAAAATCCACATACATTATGGAGTTCATCTTTAGCGCCTTCAGGGATCCTAAAGGGGCCGACAATCTCTCTCCCCATGATTCCAGCCCAAAACATTACTCCACCTCCTCCTTGTTGGCGCTGTAGCCGTGTTTGCGTGGGGTGTCCATCAACCAGCCATCCTCCACTCCATTCATCTGGACCATCGAGCGCTGCACGGCACTCATCCGTGAACAAAACAGTTTTGAAATCAGTCTTCATGTAATGTTTGGCCCACTGGAGCCGTTTCTGCTTGTGTGAAGTTGATAGAGGAGGTCGACAGGATGGCGTATGCACAGCTGCAAACCTCTGAAGGACCCTGCATCTTGTTGTTCGGGGGACGTTGGAGGCACAAGCAGCTTCAAAAACTTGTCTGCTGCTATGACAAGGCTTTTTTGCCGCTGCTCTTTCAACCTGACGTAATTGCCTGTAGGAAAGAGTCCTCAATTTGCCCTTATCAGCACGCACACGTGTGTACTGTGAATCAGCTACATACTTCTTGATTGCCAAGACACTTCATCCTGATCATCGCACAATGTTGATTGTAGTCATGCCTTGACCTAAACACTCCACAATTTGTTGCTTCTCAGCAGCCGACACATCCTTTTTCTTTCCCATTTTGGCAGAAAATGTAGGCTGCTTAATAATGTGAGAGAGCCTTCTTAAGTAGTCTTGCCTTTCATTGGACACACCTGCCAAACTAATTAGCACAGGTGTCTGCAATTGCTTACAGTGATATAAAGAGCCCTGACACACATCACCATCAATGAGTTTAACTGACAAACAAACAAATTCTTCCCTTATCACTCCTAAACACTTTTTGCATAATAATTTGGAACGCGGTGTACATGTGCTTTTCCACAAAACACCAGTGGTTCACGTAGTGAATCTTACAGTTCTAACTTGCCAACCGTGGTCTGTATGGAATTGTTCAATAAAGGGCCCAAAATTAAGATAACATAGATGGGAGAGGTCTCTATGAATAGGAATTCCTAAGTATTTGATACCCTGTGAGGGCCAGGCAAAGGGAAAGTTGGACTGGATGGAATCCTATATGGATTTAGGGAGGGAGACATCGAGGGCCTCAGACTTCGCTGCATTGATTTTAAAATTTTACCATGTAACAAAGTGATCTATTTCAGCCATAACAGCAGGGATGGATATATGTGATTGAGTGATATATACTAGGACATCATCAGCAAATAGAGAGCACTTGTACTCGGTGCCTCCCACCTCAATCCACCTAATATTGGGGTTATGGCGAATTGATGAGAGCAGGTGCTCCGTCACTAGGATGTATAAGAGAGGGGACAGAGGACATCCCTGCCTTGTCCCATTGGTGATTGTGAAAGGTGATGAAAATGTTCTGACGCACCCCCTGGGCCTTGGGACACCCGGAGCCGGACCCTTTTTGGTGGATGCTGGTGGTTGTAGTCTTCGTGGCGGCGATCCGGTTCCGTGGCTCAGGGCGGTCAAACCAGTGGCGGAACTATTTATGTGGTTTTGATGTTTAAATGTCCGACTACGCCACCCGTGGATTGCGGTCAGAGTGAACCGCCGCTACAGGGCAGACCGCTAAGGCTGGTGTTGTGGGTGCAGCAGAGCGTAGCATAACTCCCCACGGGAGGAGTATAGCCTCAGGGCAGTGTATGCGGAGGATGGGGGTGATGGTGCAGGGCAGCAGCAGTAACGACACGGAGTCAGTGATGCAGTTCAGGGCCTTTACTCACAGTTCTTATTATCCAGACCACGTCTGCAGGTAACAGCTGCCCACGTCGTACTGTGCTCACCAGGTGAGGGGCTCAGACAACTCCCAGATAACTTTGGAGCGCTTCACAGGACCCCCTTTGTGTGTCCCTTGTCTGGCCTTTCTTACCAACACTTCTGTCCGGCTGCCTCGGGCCTCCTCTTGGTAAACTTGGCGCCAGTTTCCCTGACCCTATGTGGTGCCTTCCTAGCGGGTGGAGCAAGGGGCTGCGCCACATAAAATGTCAGAGCCTCCGGTTTCTAGCTGAGGGTCGTTTCCTGCCTCCACTAGTTCGGGGACCGGTCTCCCCCTTTGGCCTGACCCCTCCACGCAGGTGGATTCGGGCGTGCGGTGGCGACTCGCCCGTCCGCACCCCTGGGATCCCTTCATTCCTCGTTCCTGGAGCCTTCTCCGCTCCTCTTCCTTCCTTCTCCCTCTTGCAGGCCTGGGCCTCTGTTACTAGGCCCACCTCCGGAGCAGAGCTCATGCAGAGCCCCTGCTCCCTGCCACTTCTGCTCAGACTTCTCTGCACTGAACTAAGATGGTGCCCACCTTTTATACTCCCTTCTCAATGCACCCAGGAACTGCTTCCTCCCTGCTCCTGCACTGCAGGGTTCCCCTTCCTCAGTGTTCCCTCCCCCCACTCCAGCCAGGGACAGGGACTGTCGTGCCCATCTCAGGGGCATATTGGTCGCCCTGCCCCACGGCAATGTGGTGTAATGCATGCAGGTGTCGGGTCCTGATCCACACTCCATCCTTATCTGAGAGTGAGATATCACACCTCTGGGTGAGGTGCAATACGTCTGTAGCAACCGAGCCCTCGGTGCTACAGTTCCATTTATCTTCAGCCTAGGTGACGTATTGTGATACAGGGCCGTGATTTTGGCTATAAAAGGGTCCTCTAGACCCCTACCCCAAGCTTTTTAAGAGAATCATATATGGCGTGCCAGGAGACTCTATGGAATGCTTTCTCAGTATCCAACGAGAGTATCTACTTACAAATTTTTAACTGCATCTAGCCCAGGAAATACTTTGTGCCTAGTAGCAGTGTCTGCTAGTCAGCGGATTATCCCGGCTGTTAAGCAAGCTACACCACCTGTAGTTTGGACACTTAATTTTTTCAAAGGAAATGCTTCGGGACCACGGGATACTTAGTGAAGAGCATCAGGAGGCACCCCAAGGCATAGGGGCTGGGACTGGCACTAGGATGCCTTGCGGTGGACAGCCGAGCTCGATCCTTATAAAAGCTTTTTAACTGCAGCAGCTTTAGTGGACGCTACTGGAGCTGGAATTACGCGGCTGCTGGCATGAGACTTGCCCTCCAATAGATCCTTGTAAATGGATTTAAAGTGTATTCATTCAAATTAGAGGGACAATTTAAATTAAAAAGCTTAGAGCTGCCTCCACCACAGGGGGGCTCTCTCGACCCACCAGCGGACAGGCACCAGTATTGGGAGAGGGGGGCTGGCCGTCAGGGTTCACCGCGGCTCTGGCACAAACCCGGCGACACGGAGGTGGCACGGGCAGGAGCGGACTGGCCGTCTCGGCTTCTCACTTTTTGGATTTTAGAAGGGCATGACATGCCTATATCTGTGTCTCCCCCTCCTTTTACTCCTCCACCTCTTTTCTTTTCGCATGACTATATGTACTTGTCACTTTTCCATGTGTTAGTTGTGTCTTCTGAGCAGTTTGTCAGCTTTTGGACACCTTTGAAGGTGTTTTCTATGTGTTTCTATGTGTTTTTGTTTGCCTGCCATTGGTTTTAACGGTGTTCGAAGGTGTTCGACGAACAGTTCGACGAACAGTTCGGCGAACACACGGGTGTTCGACGAACCGAACCGAACTCGAACACTACGGGGGTGGCTCAACACTATTCATAACTGGCTTAGTGATCGGACTCAAAGGGTGGTTGTAAATGGCTTCACATCCAGCTGGATGAATGTCTCAAGTGGGGTACCACAGGGCTCCGTCCTGGGACCTGTATTGTTCAACATCTTTATCAATGATTTAGATGAAGGAATTGAGGGTAAACTGATTAAATTTGCTGATGACACAAAGCTAGGAGGGATAGCTAATACTAGAGAAGAGAGAGCGAGGATTCAAAAAGACCTAAATAAACTGGAGCAGTGGGCAGCAACCAACAGAATGGTTTTTAACAGGGAAAAATGCAAAGTACTACATCTGGGCAATAAAAATGAAAAAAGCATATACAGAATGGGAGGAATAGAGCTAAGCAACAGTACATGTGAAAAAGACTTAGGTATACTAATAGATCATAGACTGAACATGAGTCAACAGTGTGATGCAGCAGCAAAAAAGGCAAATACAATTCTGGGATGTATTAACAGAAGCATACAGTCTAGATCACGTGAAGTCATTATCGGTCTTTACTCCTCTTTGGTCAGACCTCATCTGGAATACTGTGTACAGTTTTGGGCACCACATTTTAAAAAAGACATAGACAAACTGGAGCAAGTTCAGAGAAGAGCGACCAGAATGGTGACTGGTCTGCAAACCATGTCCTATGAGGAACGGTTGCAGGATTTGGGAATGTTTAGCTTGCAAAAAAGAAGACTGAGAGGAGACTTAATAGCTGTCTACAAATATGTCAAGGGCTGTCACATTGTAGAAGGATCATCTTTATTCTCATTTGCACAAGGAAAGACTAGAAGCAATGGGATGAAACTAAATGGGAGGAGACACAGATTAGATATTAGAAAAAACTTTTTGACAGTTAGGGTGATTAATGAGTGGAACAGGCTGCCACGAGAGGTGGTGAGTTCCCCTTCAATGGACGTCTTCAAACAGAGGCTGGACAGACATCTGTCTGAGATGATCTAGTGAATCCTGCTTTGAGCAGGGGGTTGGACCAGATGACCCAGGAGGTCCCTTCCAACTCTACCATTCTATGATTCTATGATTCTATGCTACCCATCCGGGTTCCAGTACCGTCAGCTGGTTCTCGGCAGTGCCTTTGGATTAGGTGCCTCCTTCTCGGTATCCAAGTTCCACCAACGTCTGCTGGTCCTTGGTAGTGCTTTCTGGCAAAGGTACCTCCTGCTTAGTAACCGAGTTCCAGTAACATCAGCTGGTCCTCGGTAGTTCCATTGGCTCTTGTACCTTCTGCTACCCATCCGGTTCCAGTACCGTGAGCTGGTCCTCGGTAGTTCCATTTGCTCTTGTATCTTCTGCTACCCATCCGGGTTCCAGTACCGTCAGCTGGTTCTCGGCAGTGTCTTTGGCACGGGTACTCCCTCCTGCCCAGCCTGGTTCCAGCACGCCAGCTGTTTCCGGGTAGTGTCAACGTCACTTTGCCTCCAATGCGTTGTCCTGTCGTGTTGCGGTCGGGTTAGCCGACTCTATGGTGCCTGCAGTTTAGGTGACTCCTATGTGGGCTGCGGGATCTGGCAATGAAGGCTGGTTCCATAGTGCCAATAGGACAAGCACCCCCTGTAGGACTGTGGGTTTTGGTAACTGCGGCCGGCTCGCGGCCTTGAACTTTTTTTTACATGGGTACCTTCTGCTACCCATCCGGGTTCCAGTACCGTCAGCTGGTTCTCGGCAGTGCCTTTGGATTAGGTGCCTCCTTCTCGGTATCCAAGTTCCACCAACGTCTGCTGGTCCTTGGTAGTGCTTTCTGGCACAGGTACCTCCTGCTTAGTAACCGAGTTCCAGTAACATCAGCTGGTCCTCGGTAGTTCCATTGGCTCTTGTACCTTCTGCTACCCATCCGGGTTCCAGTACCGTCAGCTGGTCCTCGGTAGTTCCATTTGCTCTTGTATCTTCTGCTACCCATCCGGGTTCCAGTACCGTCAGCTGGTTCTCGGCAGTGTCTTTGGCACGGGTACTCCCTCCTGCCCAGCCTGGTTCCAGCACGCCAGCTGTTTCCGGGTAGTGTCAACGTCACTTTGCCTCCAATGCGTTGTCCTGTCGTGTTGCGGTCGGGTTAGCCGACTCTATGGTGCCTGCAGTTTAGGTGACTCCTATGTGGGCTGCGGGATCTGGCAATGAAGGCTGGTTCCATAGTGCCAATAGGACAAGCACCCCCTGTAGGACTGTGGGTTTTGGTAACTGCGGCCGGCTCGCGGCCTTGAACTTTTTTTTACATGGGTACCTTCTGCTACCCATCCGGGTTCCAGTACCGTCAGCTGGTTCTCGGCAGTGCCTTTGGATTAGGTGCCTCATTCTCGGTATCCAAGTTCCACCAACGTCTGCTGGTCCTTGGTAGTGCTTTCTGGCACAGGTACCTCCTGCTTAGTAACCGAGTTCCAGTAACATCAGCTGGTCCTCGGTAGTTCCATTGGCTCTTGTACCTTCTGCTACCCATCCGGGTTCCAGTACCGTGAGCTGGTCCTCGGTAGTTCCATTTGCTCTTGTATCTTCTGCTACCCATCCGGGTTCCAGTACCGTCAGCTGGTTCTCGGCAGTGTCTTTGGCACGGGTACTCCCTCCTGCCCAGCCTGGTTCCAGCACGCCAGCTGTTTCCGGGTAGTGTCAACGTCACTTTGCCTCCAATGCGTTGTCCTGTCGTGTTGCGGTCGGGTTAGCCGACTCTATGGTGCCTGCAGTTTAGGTGACTCCTATGTGGGCTGCGGGATCTGGCAATGAAGGCTGGTTCCATAGTGCCAATAGGACAAGCACCCCCTGTAGGACTGTGGGTTTTGGTAACTGCGGCCGGCTCGCGGCCTTGAACTTTTTTTTACATGGGTACCTTCTGCTACCCATCCGGGTTCCAGTACCGTCAGCTGGTTCTCGGCAGTGCCTTTGGATTAGGTGCCTCCTTCTCGGTATCCAAGTTCCACCAACGTCTGCTGGTCCTTGGTAGTGCTTTCTGGCACAGGTACCTCCTGCTTAGTAACCGAGTTCCAGTAACATCAGCTGGTCCTCGGTAGTTCCATTGGCTCTTGTACCTTCTGCTACCCATCCGGGTTCCAGTACCGTCAGTTGGTCCTCGGTAGTTCCATTTGCTCTTGTATCTTCTGCTACCCATCCGGGTTCCAGTACCGTCAGCTGGTTCTCGGCAGTGTCTTTGGCACGGGTACTCCCTCCTGCCCAGCCTGGTTCCAGCACGCCAGCTGTTTCCGGGTAGTGTCAACGTCACTTTGCCTCCAATGCGTTGTCCTGTCGTGTTGCGGTCGGGTTAGCCGACTCTATGGTGCCTGCAGTTTAGGTGACTCCTATGTGGGCTGCGGGATCTGGCAATGAAGGCTGGTTCCATAGTGCCAATAGGACAAGCACCCCCTGTAGGACTGTGGGTTTTGGTAACTGCGGCCGGCTCGCGGCCTTGAACTTTTTTTTACATGGGTACCTTCTGCTACCCATCCGGGTTCCAGTACCGTCAGCTGGTTCTCGGCAGTGCCTTTGGATTAGGTGCCTCCTTCTCGGTATCCAAGTTCCACCAACGTCTGCTGGTCCTTGGTAGTGCTTTCTGGCACAGGTACCTCCTGCTTAGTAACCGAGTTCCAGTAACATCAGCTGGTCCTCGGTAGTTCCATTGGCTCTTGTACCTTCTGCTACCCATCCGGGTTCCAGTACCGTCAGCTGGTCCTCGGTAGTTCCATTTGCTCTTGTATCTTCTGCTACCCATCCGGGTTCCAGTACCGTCAGCTGGTTCTCGGCAGTGTCTTTGGCACGGGTACTCCCTCCTGCCCAGCCTGGTTCCAGCACGCCAGCTGTTTCCGGGTAGTGTCAACGTCACTTTGCCTCCAATGCGTTGTCCTGTCGTGTTGCGGTCGGGTTAGCCGACTCTATGGTGCCTGCAGTTTAGGTGACTCCTATGTGGGCTGCGGGATCTGGCAATGAAGGCTGGTTCCATAGTGCCAATAGGACAAGCACCCCCTGTAGGACTGTGGGTTTTGGTAACTGCGGCCGGCTCGCGGCCTTGAACTTTTTTTTACATGGGTACCTTCTGCTACCCATCCGGGTTCCAGTACCGTCAGCTGGTTCTCGGCAGTGCCTTTGGATTAGGTGCCTCATTCTCGGTATCCAAGTTCCACCAACGTCTGCTGGTCCTTGGTAGTGCTTTCTGGCACAGGTACCTCCTGCTTAGTAACCGAGTTCCAGTAACATCAGCTGGTCCTCGGTAGTTCCATTGGCTCTTGTACCTTCTGCTACCCATCCGGGTTCCAGTACCGTGAGCTGGTCCTCGGTAGTTCCATTTGCTCTTGTATCTTCTGCTACCCATCCGGGTTCCAGTACCGTCAGCTGGTTCTCGGCAGTGTCTTTGGCACGGGTACTCCCTCCTGCCTAGCCTGGTTCCAGCACGCCAGCTGTTTCCGGGTAGTGTCAACGTCACTTTGCCTCCAATGCGTTGTCCTGTCGTGTTGCGGTCGGGTTAGCCGACTCTATGGTGCCTGCAGTTTAGGTGACTCCTATGTGGGCTGCGGGATCTGGCAATGAAGGCTGGTTCCATAGTGCCAATAGGACAAGCACCCCCTGTAGGACTGTGGGTTTTGGTAACTGCGGCCGGCTCGCGGCCTTGAACTTTTTTTTACATGGGTACCTTCTGCTACCCATCCGGGTTCCAGTACCGTCAGCTGGTTCTCGGCAGTGCCTTTGGATTAGGTGCCTCCTTCTCGGTATCCAAGTTCCACCAACGTCTGCTGGTCCTTGGTAGTGCTTTCTGGCACAGGTACCTCCTGCTTAGTAACCGAGTTCCAGTAACATCAGCTGGTCCTCGGTAGTTCCATTGGCTCTTGTACCTTCTGCTACCCATCCGGGTTCCAGTACCGTCAGTTGGTCCTCGGTAGTTCCATTTGCTCTTGTATCTTCTGCTACCCATCCGGGTTCCAGTACCGTCAGCTGGTTCTCGGCAGTGTCTTTGGCACGGGTACTCCCTCCTGCCCAGCCTGGTTCCAGCACGCCAGCTGTTTCCGGGTAGTGTCAACGTCACTTTGCCTCCAATGCGTTGTCCTGTCGTGTTGCGGTCGGGTTAGCCGACTCTATGGTGCCTGCAGTTTAGGTGACTCCTATGTGGGCTGCGGGATCTGGCAATGAAGGCTGGTTCCATAGTGCCAATAGGACAAGCACCCCCTGTAGGACTGTGGGTTTTGGTAACTGCGGCCGGCTCGCGGCCTTGAACTTTTTTTTACATGGGTACCTTCTGCTACCCATCCGGGTTCCAGTACCGTCAGCTGGTTCTCGGCAGTGCCTTTGGATTAGGTGCCTCCTTCTCGGTATCCAAGTTCCACCAACGTCTGCTGGTCCTTGGTAGTGCTTTCTGGCACAGGTACCTCCTGCTTAGTAACCGAGTTCCAGTAACATCAGCTGGTCCTCGGTAGTTCCATTGGCTCTTGTACCTTCTGCTACCCATCCGGGTTCCAGTACCGTCAGCTGGTCCTCGGTAGTTCCATTTGCTCTTGTATCTTCTGCTACCCATCCGGGTTCCAGTACCGTCAGCTGGTTCTCGGCAGTGTCTTTGGCACGGGTACTCCCTCCTGCCCAGCCTGGTTCCAGCACGCCAGCTGTTTCCGGGTAGTGTCAACGTCACTTTGCCTCCAATGCGTTGTCCTGTCGTGTTGCGGTCGGGTTAGCCGACTCTATGGTGCCTGCAGTTTAGGTGACTCCTATGTGGGCTGCGGGATCTGGCAATGAAGGCTGGTTCCATAGTGCCAATAGGACAAGCACCCCCTGTAGGACTGTGGGTTTTGGTAACTGCGGCCGGCTCGCGGCCTTGAACTTTTTTTTACATGGGTACCTTCAGAAAGGGAATACCCATGGGTATTCCCTCACATGGGTATTCCCTCACAATCTTTCTGTGAGGGAATACCCATGGGTATTCCCTCACAGAAAGATTGTGAGGGAATATTTAGCTAACATAAATGAGTTCAAGTCTCCAGGTCCAGATGAATTACACCCCAGAGTACTGAAGGAGATTGTAGAAGAAATTTTAGAACCACTCTCCATAATCTTTGAAAATTCTTGGAGAACAGGAGAAGTCCCAGAAGACTGGAGAAGAGCAAATGTTGTTCCTATCTTCAAAAAGGGGAAGAAGGTGGACCCAGGGAACTATAGGCCAGTGAGTCTGACTTCTATACCAGGAAAGATCTTTGAACAAATTATTAAACAACATGTATGTAAGTACATGGATAAGAATGAAGTGATTAACCAGAGTCAGCATGGGTTTGTAACTAACAAGTCATGTCAGACTAACTTAATTTCCTTCTATGACAGAATCACTGACTGGGTGGATCAGGGAAATGCTGTAGATATAGTATATCTTGACTTCAGCAAAGCATTTGACAAAGTATCTCACATCATCCTTATTGAAAAAATGACCAAGTATGCAATGGACCAGGCAACTGTTAGGTGGATTCATAACTAGAGATGAGCGTTGTTCTACTCGAACTGTTCGCCAATCTCAAATTCGAGCTGTTTTGGGCGGTGTTCGAGCCGGTCGGCGAACACGAACAATTTGAGAAAAATTCGGCTGTTCGAGGTTATGTTCGATAACTGTTCGTGCACCAAAATCATAACTGGATTTTTTCTCAGTAATGATGAAAATTAATGTTAATACGCAGTTTGAGTGTACAGCGGGGCGGGGGGAGGGGCAGGGGATGGATCTCTGCAGGAACAATGAAGATCTCCATTTTTTTTTCTCTTTCCCGCATTTGCAGTGGGGAGGTGCAATCTGTCAGCCTATCAGCAGCGCACACACGGAGCGAAGTGCTTTTTTTCACACAAGCAAGGGCATGTGTGATTGGCAGTGTATGTCACATGTCCTTGCCCTATAAGACCAATCCATTTTCCCCGTCGCCACCATTTTCTCACTGCTGCAGCTGCGTGTTAGACGGCACCGCTGTTGCTGTGTGCGCTATACCTTGTTAATTTCAAGCCAATTTTCGCACAAATATACAGATAGCTTGGGAGTAGGGAATAGTTGTGATTGCAGTCCTTTTAAGGACTAGGTTACAGCATTTCCTACGACTTTTATCAGGCAGGTCTGTGCTCTTAAATAGATAGATTGTGGGAGTAAAGACTAATTGTAATTGGAGTCCTTTTCAGGACTAGGTTACATCAGTTCCTATCAGTTTTTGCCAGGCAGGTCTGTGCCAGTGCTGTGCAAGTTTTTTTCACAGCATTTGGCTGAATCTAGCAAAGCTAATCCTTTTTGGCCTATTGCAGAGTGTGTTAGTCAGTGGAGTAGCCTATCTGTGTTGCAAGATATACCACCTGTGTATAGAATACCAATTTTTTTACTGCACCTAGTGAAGTAAAATCTTTTGGGCATAGCATCATTCTATTAGTCCATCTATACTGACCTCCATCAGGTTGCAAACTGAATATAATTTTTTTCTGCATCTAGCTCTGAAAAAATATTTGGGCTTCTAGCAGTGTGTGGGACTTGGTCTATTAGTCCATCTATACTGACCTCCATCAGGTTGCAAATTAAAAATAATTTTTTTCTTCATTTAGCTCTGAAAAAATATTTGGGCTTCTAGCAGTGTGTGGGACTTGTTCTATTAGTCCTTCTATACTGACCTCCAGCAGGTTGCAAATTGAATATAATTTTTTTCTGCATCTAGCTCTGAAAAAATATTTGGGCTTCTAGCGGTGTGTGGGACTTGGTCTATTAGTCCATCTATACTGACCTCCATCAGGTTGCAAATTAAAAATAATTTTTTTCTGCATCTAGCTCTGAAAAAATATTTGGGCTTCTAGCAGTGTGTGGGACTTGGTCTATTAGTCCATCTATACTGACCTCCATCAGGTTGCAAATTAAAAATAATTTTTTTCTTCATTTAGCTCTGAAAAAATATTTGGGCTTCTAGCAGTGTGTGGGACTTGTTCTATTAGTCCTTCTATACTGACGTCCAGCAGGTTGCAAATTGAATATAATTTTTTTCTGCATCTAGCTCTGAAAAAATATTTGGGCTTCTAGCGGTGTGTGGGACTTGGTCTATTAGTCCATCTATACTGACCTCCATCAGGTTGCAAATTAAAAATAATTTTTTTCTGCATCTAGCTCTGAAAAAATATTTGGGCTTCTAGCAGTGTGTGGGACTTGGTCTATTAGTCCATCTATACTAACCTCCATCAGGTTGCAAATTAAAAATAATTTTTTTCTGCATCTAGCTCTGAAAAAATATTTGGGCTTCTAGCAGTGTGTGGGACTTGGTCTATTAGTCCATCTATACTGACCTCCATCAGGTTGCAAATTGAATCAAAAAATTTTCTGCATCTAGCTCTGAAAAAATATTTGGGCTTCTAGCGGTGTGTGGGACTTGGTCTATTAGTCCATCTATACTGACCTCCATCAGGTTGCAAATTAAAAATATTTTTTTTCTGCATCTAGCTCTGAAAAAATATTTGGGCTTCTAGCAGTGTGTGGGACTTGGTCTATTAGTCCATCTATACTGACCTCCATCAGGTTGCTGTTAGAACCTTGCTGTTAGGTTTTTTTTTCCTTTGCTGGTCACATGACCTTGTTGGCCTATTTAATCCTGCTCCGCCCTTCTGGCTTTGCTGGACTTCATTGTATATCTACTTTCTAGCTAGCTTGTGCTCTGTATCTAACTCTGTTAGTTTGCTTGGTCTTCGGACCTCTATGTTCTATCTATTTTGTTTGTTCGTCTGTCTGCTACTATTTCTGTTAGGAGGTGTCCCATATTCCTCCCAGTCCTTAGTACTTGTAGGGATTCCCTCCCCAAATCTATAGGTCTCCGTACAGACTAGATTAGGACTTTAGCAGGTCTGATCGCAGGATCAGGTTCCCTGTTACATCGTAGGGATTCAGCTGAGTCTTATAGTAGGGACAGATCTCCTCTCTTTCCTTAGCTTTGGTAGCAGAACATAACAGTTGCAAATTAAAAATAATTTTTTTCTGCATCTAGCTCTGAAAAAATATTTGGGCTTCTAGCAGTGTGTGGGACTTGGTCTATTAGTCCATCTATACTGACCTCCATCAGGTTGCAAATTGAATAAAAAAAATTTCTGCATCTAGCTCTGAAAAAATATTTGGGCTTCTAGCGATGTGTGGGACTTGGTCTATTAGTCCATCTATACTGACCTCCATCAGGTTGCAAATTAAAAATAATTTTTTTCTGCATCTAGCTCTGAAAAAATATTTGGGCTTCTAGCAGTGTGTGGGACTTGGTCTATTAGTCCATCTATACTGACCTCCATCAGGTTGCAAATTAAAAATAATTTTTTTCTTCATTTAGCTCTGAAAAAATATTTGGGCTTCTAGCAGTGTGTGGGACTTGTTCTATTAGTCCTTCTATACTGACGTCCAGCAGGTTGCAAATTGAATATAATTTTTTTCTGCATCTAGCTCTGAAAAAATATTTGGGCTTCTAGCGGTGTGTGGGACTTGGTCTATTAGTCCATCTATACTGACCTCCATCAGGTTGCAAATTAAAAATAATTTTTTTCTGCATCTAGCTCTGAAAAAATATTTGGGCTTCTAGCAGTGTGTGGGACTTGGTCTATTAGTCCATCTATACTGACCTCCATCAGGTTGCAAATTAAAAATAATTTTTTTCTGCATCTAGCTCTGAAAAAATATTTGGGCTTCTAGCAGTGTGTGGGACTTGGTCTATTAGTCCATCTATACTGACCTCCATCAGGTTGCAAATTAAAAATAATTTTTTTCTTCATTTAGCTCTGAAAAAATATTTGGGCTTCTAGCAGTGTGTGGGACTTGTTCTATTAGTCCTTCTATACTGACCTCCAGCAGGTTGCAAATTGAATATAATTTTTTTCTGCATCTAGCTCTGAAAAAATATTTGGGCTTCTAGAGGTGTGTGGGACTTGGTCTATTAGTCCATCTATACTGACCTCCATCAGGTTGCAGATTAAAAATAATTTTTTTCTGCATCTAGCTCTGAAAAAATATTTGGGCTTCTAGCGGTGTGTGGGACTTGGTCTATTAGTCCATCTATACTGACCTCCATCAGGTTGCAAATTAAAAATAATTTTTTTCTGCATCTAGCTCTGAAAAAATATTTGGGCTTCTAGCAGTGTGTGGGACTTGGTCTATTAGTCCATCTATACTGACCTCCATCAGGTTGCAAATTGAATAAAAAAATTTTCTGCATCTAGCTCTGAAAAAATATTTGGGCTTCTAGCGGTGTGTGGGACTTGGTCTATTAGTCCATCTATACTGACCTCCATCAGGTTGCAAATTAAAAATATTTTTTTTCTGCATCTAACCCAGCCAATAGTTTTGGCCTAATACCACAGTTTGGCCACTCAGCTCTGCTCGGTTACCATCCATTGTTTTTTTGTGCAAACAACTCCAGAGTTGTGAATTAGTTAACCACCAAAATGAGTGGAAAAAGGCCTGCTGCTGGTGGAAAGGGGAATAGGCGTGTTGGGAAGGGGAAAAAAGGTTGTGTCCGTGGGGTAGGTGCAGAAGAAAGACCATCTTCCAGCCAAACTAAAATGTCTACTTCTTTTAGCGGACAATGTGATAAGATCCCTTTCTTACGGCCACGCCAATCGCTACAAATTCCAGATGAGGCACAAAAACAGCAGGTGCTTCAACGGATATCAAGTGCTCCTTTAAGTGGGCTCTCCTCCACATCAACTTCAACATCACAAATACTCCAGTCCTCAAAGGTGTCACCCAAATCGCACTTGCTTCCTCACAGCTCCCAAATCTCCAGCTGCCCGTCTGAGTATGAGGTAGAACAGATGGTTGAGTCTGCAGAGCTGTTTACTCATACTATAGCCTGGGAATCAGAGGTCGACTCCAGCGCTTCTGTGAATCCAGACGAGGAAATGATCTGCACTGATGCCCAGAATCTTTATGAGTCGGATCCAGGACCAGACGCAGAAGGTTCTGACCATAATGTAGACCCTCATTCCCAAACTGTAACTCCTGTTGGTGGAGACAATGAGGAAGACGATGATAAGACTCAAATACCTGATTGGAGCGACAACTTTAGTTTTTTGTCAGGGCAGGAACAGGTTGGCTCTGAGGACGACGGGTGTGATAACGCACAGGGTGATGATGATGAGGTCGGAGATCCCACTTACTGTCAACCCACAGTCAGCCAAGAGATGAGGTCAGCAGAGGAGGTGGAGGAAGATGCTAGTGACGACGAGGTCAGGTTGCGCCTTCCTGGACAGAGACGTAGTACTGGAAGCACGTCAACAACTGCATCCTCAAACACAACTCTGCCTCTCACCACAAGTCGTGGTGGCTCTTCAGGTCGCATGGGTGCTAAGCCTTGCATAGCCTGGGCATTTTTTCAGATCGATAAAGATGACCCAACTCGTGTTATCTGTAACATTTGTCAGCAAAAGCTAAGTAGAGGCCAAAAAATACATAGTTTGAGTACTTCATGCATGAACCGGCACATGGACATGAAGCATAAGTTGCAGTGGGAAGCTCAGTGTGCTACAATGCGGTCTAGCCGGCCGGGCCAACCACCGTCTGCCATATCTTGTGCATCCGCGGCCTCTTCATCCTCTGTGACTGGGGGGACAGCAGTCACACCTGTTTTGGGGCGCAGACCTGCCACCTCTTTACCCGCAACAGCCAGCGTGATTGGCAGGTCATCATTTTCTTTGGAGGTGGTAACACCAGCTGGTCTTGAGCGCTGTCCGACATTGATAGCACCACCTTTGGATCAAGGCAACCTAACATGTCCGCCTGCATCTTCCTCACAGACCGGCAGTTTGCCGGGGACACCCTTATCAACCCCGTCTAAGCACAATAGCCAGCCCTCGGTCCCTCAGATGTGGACAAGTAAAAGACCATTTCCTCCTAGCCATGAGAAAGCTAAGAGGTTGAATTTCACCATCTGCAAGCTCTTGGCTACAGAAATGCTGCCTTTCCGCCTGGTGGACACAGAGGATTTTCGAGACCTTATGTCCGTCGCAGTGCCCCAGTACCAGATGCCCAGTCGGCACTACTTCTCAAAGAAAGGTGTGCCTGCGCTCCACCAGCATGTCGCACACAACATCACCGCTTCTTTGAGAAACTCTGTGTGTGACAGGGTGCATTTCACCACAGACACTTGGACGAGTAGGCATGGACAGGGGCGTTACATGTCGCTGACTGGGCACTGGGTAACTATGGTGACAGCAGGACAAGGGGCTGCTGTCCAAGTCTTGCCGTCCCCACGAGTTGTGCGTCAATCCTCTTTATGTCATTTTTCCTCCACTGCTTCTGCCTCCTCAACCTCCTCTCGGTCTTCCACCTGCACCCAAAGCCTGTCTGGTCATGCCACAAGCTTTCTAACTGCGCAGAAGGGATCCTGCACACCTCCTTACTATGCTGGCAGTAGGGCTCAACGTCATCAGGCGGTTTTTACATTGAAATGTCTGGGAAATGTGAGTCACACAGCTGAGGAGTTGTGGTCAGCTCTGGAGAACCAATTTCATGAATGGTTGTCTCCACTGGACCTGAAACCAGGGAAGGCCGTGTGCGACAATGCTGCAAACCTGGGTGCGGCCCTTCGCCGGGGCAATGTCACACACGTGCCTTGTATGGCTCATGTGTTGAACCTGGTTGTCCAGCAATTTTTAGCCTACTATCCCAGACTAGATGGCCTTCTGCAGAGGGCACGGTCGCTGTGTGCTCACTTCCGCCGTTCGCATCCCGCAGCTCAGCGACTTACATCTCTACAGAAGTCGTTGGGCCTGCCACTTCACCGGCTAAAATGCGATGTGCCTACCCGGTGGAATTCAACTCTGCACATGTTGCAGCGACTGTGGCAGCACCGACAAGCCCTGGTGCAATACGTTCTGACGTATAGCCTGGGCCAACGAGATTCAGAGGTGGGGCAAATCACGCTGGAGGAGTGGTCTCAGATCAGGGACCTATGCACCCTTCTGCACAGTTTTGAAATGGCGACGAAGATGTTTAGTGCTGACGATGCCATTATCAGCATGACTATTCCGGTGATTTACATGCTGGAGCACATGTTAAACAGAATTCGGAGTCAGGTGGTGGCACAAGAGGAGGTGGAGGAAGTAGAGGAGGAGGAGTTGTATGCGGAAGGGCTAACATCTGCAAGGTCCAGACGGTCGGCAGCACCAGGGCGGCAGGCATGTGAGGGTGGGGGAGATGATTTTACCAGGGCGCATGGTAGCAGCCAAACTAGTGAGGAAGGTGCAGGAGCCCAGGAAGAAGTGGAGGACGAACTGATGGAAGACTCATCAGATGAGGGAGACCTTGATCACATTTCTGTTGTGCGAGGTTGGGGGGAGAGGACAGAGGAAGGAAGCATGATTGTTACCTCGCCACCAACACAACAGGGACTTGGTGCTCCTGGATGCGCAACACACATGAGTGCCTTCTTGCTGCACTACCTGCAACATGACCCTCGAATTGTGAGAATTAGAAATAATCCTGACTACTGGGTTGCCACACTGTTAGATCCCCGGTACAAAAGTAAATTTGCAGAAATTATTCCTGCCATAGAAAGGGATGCACGCATGCAGGAGTATCAGCAGAGACTGTTGCAGAATCTTACATGTGCTTTTCCACAAAATACCAGTGGTGCACGTAGTGAATCTCACAGTTCCAACTTGCCAACCGTGGGACCGTCAAGTGTTCAGCACTCAAACCGTAACAGAACCACAGTATCTGCTGGTAACATCAATTTTGCGGAATCATTTCACCACTTTTTTAGCCCATCCTTTGCAAGGCCACAGGAGACAAGAAGTCTGACACATAGTCAACGCCTAGAGACGATGGTACAGGAGTATCTCCAAGTAAACATTGAAGCCACGACTGTGTCACTGGACCCTTGCTCTTTTTGGGCTTCCAATCTGGATAAATGGCCGGAGCTAGCCACTTACGCCTTGGAGATCTTGTCATGCCCCGCAGCCAGCGTTCTGTCTGAACGTGTGTTCAGCGCTGCTGGTGGTGTGCTGACAGATAAGCGCACGCGGCTCTCCACTGATAATGTAGACAGACTCACGTTCATAAAGATGAACAAATCATGGATCCGAAACGACTTTTCTACCCCTGTGTCATCCTGGGGAGAGTAAAAGCTTGATGATTGGTTAAAATCACCCTACCAACCGTTTTAAGCTTTCAAATTACTAATCATGTTTATCTGTATCTTGACTGGAAAATAATTTGGGCTTTGTAGCAGTGTGCAGCACTGATCCTATTAGGCCATCTATAATAAGCTCCACCAGATTTAAAATTAAAAATAATTTTTAGCTGCATCTAGCCCGGAAAATAATTTTGGGGCTCCGAGATGCGCAAGACACATAAGTGCCTTCTTGCTGCACTACCTGCAGCATGACCCTCATATTGTCAGAATTCGAAGTAATCATGACTACTGGGTTGCCACACTCTTAGATCCCCCAAACTTTTCGATCAACCTTTTCATTTTAATAAAGACCAAAAAAATGGTCATTTTTGAAATTATAAGCATTAGCAGGTTGTTAGAAACTGAAATCAAACAGTTTTCAACTCAAAACTTTATTCTAGGTGATGTTACATTTTCACATAGGACCCCTTGTTCGAAAGGAGCTTCTGAACTCTCTCGTCCATTGAATTTGTCAGGTTTTGGATGGTTTCTGCTTCAATTGTTTTGCATGAGGACAGAATACCCTCCCAGAGCTGTTGCTTAGATGTGAACTGCCTCCCGCCATCATAGACACTCCTTTTAATGATGCTCCAAAGGTTCTGAATGGGGTAGAGGTCAGGGGAGCATGGGGGTCACACCATAAGTTTGTCCCCTTTTATGCCCATATCAGCCAGAGATGCAGATGTTTTATGTGCAGCATGAGATGGTGCATTATCATGCAGAAAAATGATCTTGCTGTGAAATACACGGTTCTTCTTCTTGAACCATGGCAGGAAGTGCTGTTTGAGAAAATCCACATACATTATGGAGTTCATCTTTAGCGCCTTCAGGGATCCTAAAGGGGCCGACAATCTCTCTCCCCATGATTCCAGCCCAAAACATTACTCCACCTCCTCCTTGTTGGCGCTGTAGCCGTGTTTGCGTGGGGTGTCCATCAACCAGCCATCCTCCACTCCATTCATCTGGACCATCGAGCGCTGCACGGCACTCATCCGTGAACAAAACAGTTTTGAAATCAGTCTTCATGTAATGTTTGGCCCACTGGAGCCGTTTCTGCTTGTGTGAAGTGGATAGAGGAGGTCGACAGGATGGCGTATGCACAGCTGCAAACCTCTGAAGGACCCTGCATCTTGTTGTTCGGGGGACGTTGGAGGCACAAGCAGCTTCAAAAACTTGTCTGCTGCTATGACAAGGCTTTTTTGCCGCTGCTCTTTCAACCTGACGTAATTGCCTGTAGGAAAGAGTCCTCAATTTACCCTTATCAGCACGCACACGTGTGTACTGTGAATCAGCTACATACTTCTTGATTGCCAAGACACTTCATCCTGATCATCGCACAATGTTGATTGTAGTCATGCCTTGACCTAAACACTCCACAATTTGTTGCTTCTCAGCAGCCGACACATCCTTTTTCTTTCCCATTTTGGCAGAAAATGTAGGCTGCTTAATAATGTGAGAGAGCCTTCTTAAGTAGTCTTGCCTTTCATTGGACACACCTGCCAAACTAATTAGCACAGGTGTCTGCAATTGCTTACAGTGATATAAAGAGCCCTGACACACATCACCATCAATGAGTTTAACTGACAAACAAACAAATTCTTCCCTTATCACTCCTAAACACTTTTTGCATAATAATTTGGAACGCGGTGTACATGTGCTTTTCCACAAAACACCAGTGGTTCACGTAGTGAATCTTACAGTTCTAACTTGCCAACCGTGGTCTGTATGGAATTGTTCAATAAAGGGCCCAAAATTAAGATAACATAGATGGGAGAGGTCTCTATGAATAGGAATTCCTAAGTATTTGATACCCTGTGAGGGCCAGGCAAAGGGAAAGTTGGACTGGATGGAATCCTATATGGATTTAGGGAGGGAGACATCGAGGGCCTCAGACTTCGCTGCATTGATTTTAAAATTTTACCATGTAACAAAGTGATCTATTTCAGCCATAACAGCAGGGATGGATATATGTGATTGAGTGATATATACTAGGACATCATCAGCAAATAGAGAGCACTTGTACTCGGTGCCTCCCACCTCAATCCACCTAATATTGGGGTTATGGCGAATTGATGAGAGCAGGTGCTCCGTCACTAGGATGTATAAGAGAGGGGACAGAGGACATCCCTGCCTTGTCCCATTGGTGATTGTGAAAGGTGATGAAAATGTTCTGACGCACCCCCTGGGCCTTGGGACACCCGGAGCCGGACCCTTTTTGGTGGATGCTGGTGGTTGTAGTCTTCGTGGCGGCGATCCGGTTCCGTGGCTCAGGGCGGTCAAACCAGTGGCGGAACTATTTATGTGGTTTTGATGTTTAAATGTCCGACTACGCCACCCGTGGATTGCGGTCAGAGTGAACCGCCGCTACAGGGCAGACCGCTAAGGCTGGTGTTGTGGGTGCAGCAGAGCGTAGCATAACTCCCCACGGGAGGAGTATAGCCTCAGGGCAGTGTATGCGGAGGATGGGGGTGTTGATGCAGGGCAGCAGCAGTAACGACACGAGTCAGTGATGCAGTTCAGGGCCTTTACTCACAGTTCTTATTATCCAGACCACGTCTGCAGGTAACGGCTGCCCACGTCGTACTGTGCTCACCAGGTGAGGGGCTCAGACAACTCCCAGATAACTTTGGAGCGCTTCACAGGACCCCCTTTGTGTGTCCTTTGTCTGGCCTTTCTTACCAACACTTCTGTCCGGCTGCCTCGGGCCTCCTCTTGGTAAACTTGGCGCCAGTTTCCCTGACCCTATGTGGTGCCTTCCTAGCGGGTGGAGCAAGGGGCTGCGCCACATAAAATGTCAGAGCCTCCGGTTTCTAGCTGAGGGTCGTTTCCTGCCTCCACTAGTTCGGGGACCGGTCTCCCCCTTTGGCCTGACCCCTCCACGCAGGTGGATTCGGGCGTGCGGTGGCGACTCGCCCGTCCGCACCCCTGGGATCCCTTCATTCCTCGTTCCTGGAGCCTTCTCCGCTCCTCTTCCTTCCTTCTCCCTCTTGCAGGCCTGGGCCTCTGTTACTAGGCCCGCCTCCGGAGCAGAGCTCATGCAGAGCCCCTGCTCCCTGCCACTTCTGCTCAGACTTCTCTGCACTGAACTAAGATGGTGCCCACCTTTTATACTCCCTTCTCAATGCACCCAGGAACTGCTTCCTCCCTGCTCCTGCACTGCAGGGTTCCCCTTCCTCAGTGTTCCCTTCCCCCACTCCAGCCAGGGACAGGGACTGTCGTGCCCATCTCAGGGGCATATTGGTCGCCCTGCCCCACGGCAATGTGGTGTAATGCATGCAGGTGTCGGGTCCTGATCCACACTCCATCCTTATCTGAGAGTGAGATATCACACCTCTGGGTGAGGTGCAATACGTCTGTAGCAACCGAGCCCTCGGTGCTACAGTTCCATTTATCTTCAGCCTAGGTGACGTATAGTGATACAGGGCCGTGATTTTGGCTATAAAAGGGTCCCCTAGACCCCTACCCCAAGCTTTTTAAGAGAATCATATATGGCGTGCCAGGAGACTCTATGGAATGCTTTCTCAGCATCCAACGAGAGTATCTACTTACAAATTTTTAACTGCATCTAGCCCAGGAAATACTTTGTGCCTAGTAGCAGTGTCTGCTAGTCAGCGGATTATCCCGGCTGTTAAGCAAGCTACACCACCTGTAGTTTGGACACTTAATTTTTTCAAAGGAAATGCTTCGGGACCACGGGATACTTAGTGAAGAGCATCAGGAGGCACCCCAAGGCATAGGGGCTGGGACTGGCACTAGGATGCCTTGCGGTGGACAGCCGAGCTCGATCCTTATAAAAGCTTTTTAACTGCAGCAGCTTTAGTGGACGCTACTGGAGCTGGAATTACGCGGCTGCTGGCATGAGACTTGCCCTCCAATAGATCCTTGTAAATGGATTTAAAGTGTATTCATTCAAATTAGAGGGACAATTTAAATTAAAAAGCTTAGAGCTGCCTCCACCACAGGGGGGCTCTCTCGACCCACCAGCGGACAGGCACCAGTATTGGGAGAGGGGGGCTGGCCGTCAGGGTTCACCGCGGCTCTGGCACAAACCCGGCGACACGGAGGTGGCACGGGCAGGAGCGGACTGGCCGTCTCGGCTTCTCACTTTTTGGATTTTAGAAGGGCATGACATGCCTATATCTGTGTCTCCCCCTCCTTTTACTCCTCCACCTCTTTTCTTTTCGCATGACTATATGTACTTGTCACTTTTCCATGTGTTAGTTGTGTCTTCTGAGCAGTTTGTCAGCTTTTGGACACCTTTGAAGGTGTTTTCTATGTGTTTCTATGTGTTTTTGTTTGCCTGCCATTGGTTTTAACGGTGTTCGAAGGTGTTCGACGAACAGTTCGACGAACAGTTCGGCGAACACACGGGTGTTCGACGAACCGAACCGAACTCGAACACTACGGGGGTGGCTCAACACTATTCATAACTGGCTTAGTGATCGGACTCAAAGGGTGGTTGTAAATGGCTTCACATCCAGCTGGATGAATGTCTCAAGTGGGGTACCACAGGGCTCCGTCCTGGGACCTGTATTGTTCAACATCTTTATCAATGATTTAGATGAAGGAATTGAGGGTAAACTGATTAAATTTGCTGATGACACAAAGCTAGGAGGGATAGCTAATACTAGAGAAGAGAGAGCGAGGATTCAAAAAGACCTAAATAAACTGGAGCAGTGGGCAGCAACCAACAGAATGGTTTTTAACAGGGAAAAATGCAAAGTACTACATCTGGGCAATAAAAATGAAAAAAGCATATACAGAATGGGAGGAATAGAGCTAAGCAACAGTACATGTGAAAAAGACTTAGGTATACTAATAGATCATAGACTGAACATGAGTCAACAGTGTGATGCAGCAGCAAAAAAGGCAAATACAATTCTGGGATGTATTAACAGAAGCATACAGTCTAGATCACGTGAAGTCATTATCGGTCTTTACTCCTCTTTGGTCAGACCTCATCTGGAATACTGTGTACAGTTTTGGGCACCACATTTTAAAAAAGACATAGACAAACTGGAGCAAGTTCAGAGAAGAGCGACCAGAATGGTGATTGGTCTGCAAACCATGTCCTATGAGGAACGGTTGCAGGATTTGGGAATGTTTAGCTTGCAAAAAAGAAGACTGAGAGGAGACTTAATAGCTGTCTACAAATATGTCAAGGGCTGTCACATTGTAGAAGGATCATCTTTATTCTCATTTGCACAAGGAAAGACTAGAAGCAATGGGATGAAACTAAATGGGAGGAGACACAGATTAGATATTAGAAAAAACTTTTTGACAGTTAGGGTGATTAATGAGTGGAACAGGCTGCCACGAGAGGTGGTGAGTTCCCCTTCAATGGACGTCTTCAAACAGAGGCTGGACAGACATCTGTCTGAGATGATCTAGTGAATCCTGCTTTGAGCAGGGGGTTGGACCAGGTGACCCAGGAGGTCCCTTCCAACTCTACCATTCTATGATTCTATGATTCTATGCTACCCATCCGGGTTCCAGTACCGTCAGCTGGTTCTCGGCAGTGCCTTTGGATTAGGTGCCTCCTTCTCGGTATCCAAGTTCCACCAACGTCTGCTGGTCCTTGGTAGTGCTTTCTGGCACAGGTACCTCCTGCTTAGTAACCGAGTTCCAGTAACATCAGCTGGTCCTCGGTAGTTCCATTGGCTCTTGTACCTTCTGCTACCCATCCGGGTTCCAGTACCGTGAGCTGGTCCTCGGTAGTTCCATTTGCTCTTGTATCTTCTGCTACCCATCCGGGTTCCAGTACCGTCAGCTGGTTCTCGGCAGTGTCTTTGGCACGGGTACTCCCTCCTGCCCAGCCTGGTTCCAGCACGCCAGCTGTTTCCGGGTAGTGTCAACGTCACTTTGCCTCCAATGCGTTGTCCTGTCGTGTTGCGGTCGGGTTAGCCGACTCTATGGTGCCTGCAGTTTAGGTGACTCCTATGTGGGCTGCGGGATCTGGCAATGAAGGCTGGTTCCATAGTGCCAATAGGACAAGCACCCCCTGTAGGACTGTGGGTTTTGGTAACTGCGGCCGGCTCGCGGCCTTGAACTTTTTTTACATGGGTACCTTCTGCTACCCATCCGGGTTCCAGTACCGTCAGCTGGTTCTCGGCAGTGCCTTTGGATTAGGTGCCTCCTTCTCGGTATACAAGTTCCACCAACGTCTGCTGGTCCTTGGTAGTGCTTTCTGGCACAGGTACCTCCTGCTTAGTAACCGAGTTCCAGTAACATCAGCTGGTCCTCGGTAGTTCCATTGGCTCTTGTACCTTCTGCTACCCATCCGGGTTCCAGTACCGTCAGCTGGTCCTCGGTAGTTCCATTTGCTCTTGTATCTTCTGCTACCCATCCGGGTTCCAGTACCGTCAGCTGGTTCTCGGCAGTGTCTTTGGCACGGGTACTCCCTCCTGCCCAGTCTGGTTCCAGCACGCCAGCTGTTTCCGGGTAGTGTCAACGTCACTTTGCCTCCAATGCGTTGTCCTGTCGTGTTGCGGTCGGGTTAGCCGACTCTATGGTGCCTGCAGTTTAGGTGACTCCTATGTGGGCTGCGGGATCTGGCAATGAAGGCTGGTTCCATAGTGCCAATAGGACAAGCACCCCCTGTAGGACTGTGGGTTTTGGTAACTGCGGCCGGCTCGCGGCCTTGAACTTTTTTTTACATGGGTACCTTCTGCTACCCATCCGGGTTCCAGTACCGTCAGCTGGTTCTCGGCAGTGCCTTTGGATTAGGTGCCTCCTTCTCGGTATCCAAGTTCCACCAACGTCTGCTGGTCCTTGGTAGTGCTTTCTGGCACAGGTACCTCCTGCTTAGTAACCGAGTTCCAGTAACATCAGCTGGTCCTCGGTAGTTCCATTGGCTCTTGTACCTTCTGCTACCCATCCGGGTTCCAGTACCGTCAGCTGGTCCTCGGTAGTTCCATTTGCTCTTGTATCTTCTGCTACCCATCCGGGTTCCAGTACCGTCAGCTGGTTCTCGGCAGTGTCTTTGGCACGGGTACTCCCTCTTGCCCAGCCTGGTTCCAGCACGCCAGCTGTTTCCGGGTAGTGTCAACGTCACTTTGCCTCCAATGCGTTGTCCTGTCGTGTTGCGGTCGGGTTAGCCGACTCTATGGTGCCTGCAGTTTAGGTGACTCCTATGTGGGCTGCGGGATCTGGCAATGAAGGCTGGTTCCATAGTGCCAATAGGACAAGCACCCCCTGTAGGACTGTGGGTTTTGGTAACTGCGGCCGGCTCGCGGCCTTGAACTTTTTTTTACATGGGTACCTTCTGCTACCCATCCGGGTTCCAGTACCGTCAGCTGGTTCTCGGCAGTGCCTTTGGATTAGGTGCCTCCTTCTCGGTATCCAAGTTCCACCAACGTCTGCTGGTCCTTGGTAGTGCTTTCTGGCACAGGTACCTCCTGCTTAGTAACCGAGTTCCAGTAACATCAGCTGGTCCTCGGTAGTTCCATTGGCTCTTGTACCTTCTGCTACCCATCTGGGTTCCAGTACCGTCAGCTGGTCCTCGGTAGTTCCATTTGCTCTTGTATCTTCTGCTACCCATCCGGGTTCCAGTACCGTCAGCTGGTTCTCGGCAGTGTCTTTGGCACGGGTACTCCCTCCTGCCCAGCCTGGTTCCAGCACGCCAGCTGTTTCCGGGTAGTGTCAACGTCACTTTGCCTCCAATGCGTTGTCCTGTGGTGTTGCGGTCGAGTTAGCCGACTCTATGGTGCCTGCAGTTTAGGTGACTCCTATGTGGGCTGCGGGATCTGGCAATGAAGGCTGGTTCCATAGTGCCAATAGGACAAGCACCCCCTGTAGGACTGTGGGTTTTGGTAACTGCGGCCGGCTCGCGGCCTTGAACTTTTTTTTACATGGGTACCTTCTGCTACCCATCCGGGTTCCAGTACCGTCAGCTGGTTCTCGGCAGTGCCTTTGGATTAGGTGCCTCCTTCTCGGTATCCAAGTTCCACCAACGTCTGCTGGTCCTTGGTAGTGCTTTCTGGCACAGGTACCTCCTGCTTAGTAACCGAGTTCCAGTAACATCAGCTGGTCCTCGGTAGTTCCATTGGCTCTTGTACCTTCTGCTACCCATCCGGGTTCCAGTACCGTCAGCTGGTTCTCGGCAGTGTCTTTGGCACGGGTACTCCCTCCTGCCCAGCCTGGTTCCAGCACGCCAGCTGTTTCCGGGTAGTGTCAACGTCACTTTGCCTCCAATGCGTTGTCCTGTCGTGTTGCGGTCGGGTTAGCCGACTCTATGGTGCCTGCAGTTTAGGTGACTCCTATGTGGGCTGCGGGATCTGGCAATGAAGGCTGGTTCCATAGTGCCAATAGGACAAGCACCCCCTGTAGGACTGTGGGTTTTGGTAACTGCGGCCGGCTCGCGGCCTTGAACTTTTTTTTACATGGGTACCTTCTGCTACCCATCCGGGTTCCAGTACCGTCAGCTGGTTCTCGGCAGTGCCTTTGGATTAGGTGCCTCCTTCTCGGTATCCAAGTTCCACCAACGTCTGCTGGTCCTTGGTAGTGCTTTCTGGCACAGGTACCTCCTGCTTAGTAACCGAGTTCCAGTAACATCAGCTGGTCCTCGGTAGTTCCATTGGCTCTTGTACCTTCTGCTACCCATCCGGGTTCCAGTACCGTCAGCTGGTCCTCGGTAGTTCCTCAGCTTTCTTGTACCTTCTGCTACATTTCCAAGTTCAAGCTTTTTGAAATGGTTCTTGGTAATCACTCTGGATCTCCCTGACGAGGACCCTGAAGACGAGGACCCTGAAGACCAACCCTAAGAAGACGAGGACCCCGAAGACAATGACCCTGAAGACGAGGACCCTGAAGACCACCCCGAAGAAGACGAGGACCCTGAAGACCACCCAGAAGAAGACGATGACCCTGAAGACCACCCCGAAGAAGACGAGGACCCCGAAGACGAGGACCCAGAAGACCAACCCGAAGAAGACGAGGACCCCGAAGACGAGGACCCCCGAAGACGACGACCCTGAAGACCACCCCGAAGAAGACCAAGAAGATGACCCTGAAGAAGTTGACCAAGAAGACAAAGAAGAGAAGACAAGCACCAAGATACAGAAGAACAAGAGACGAAAACCAAGAAGCAGAAATACAAGAAGCTGCAGAACAAAAAGCGGAAGAACATTAAGCATAAGACTAAAAATCAGAGCAAAAGATAATATCTAAATTATAAGCAGAAGATGACTAAGCAGTGTATGGGGGTGAGTCCGTTCCTCCTCGTGGTGCCCCTGGAAAAGACCTGCTGCTGCAGGCCAAACTGAACGCGGACAAATCCTGTTGTAAATCTTTTGTGACGGGCAGAACGAAAGGTGTAATATCCAACCTTTTATAGATAACAACTACAGGAATGCCTGTCACAAATAAGAATATGATGAAGAAGAAGAATATGAAGAAGATGAAGAAGTAGAATATGAAGAATGTAAAAAAAAGAATAATACGAAGAAGGTGAAGAAGAAGAAGGTGAAGAAGAAGTGGATGAAAAAGATGCTGAGGATGATGAAGGAGAAAGTGTGGGAGAAGTAAAAAAGAAGGTGAAGAGCATGGAAGTAGTGAAACATAAATATCTGACAAAATATAAAAATACTTAACATAGTTAATATTTCCGTAACTCAGAACATAATAAAAAAATAGTAATTCCTGCTATTCCATTTGACTGGGCTAAACCTCTATGCCTTTATTGTCTCCCCCACCTCCCCCAATACATTCTACATTATTCTTAGTTGTTTTCCTTCATGTAGAAATAACCTACAAGGAAAGAAAGGGTTTATTTTAATTCCGATATTTATGTCCCATTGACTTGCATTGGTTTCCGGTATCGGAATCGGCGATATCCGATACTTTTTCGGTATCGGTCCGATCCAATCCGATCCGATATTTCCCGATATCGGAAGGTATCGCTCAACACTACTGGTAACATGATTAGCTCATCATGTGCACAGCACACCCGAATTCACATTGCTTTGCATGGCAGACGGTTTTACACGCGTTTTCACGGTGTTTTCACGGCCATAAAAATGCCGCAAAAACTCTACAAGAACGCTACGTGGACATATAGCCTAAAGAGGAGACAGTGTGAAAAGGGGGCATAGTGTGGAGAGAGGGCAACCTGGGGAAGTACAGTGAGTGGAGAGGTGGCAGCATGGAGGGTATAGTGAAAAAGAGTCAATGTGAAGATGGGAACAACTTGAAGAGAAACAGTAGAAAGGGAACAGCGAAAAATGGAGATGTTGTGGTGGTTAAAGTTCATAAGAGTGGACATTGTGTAGGTTATATTTCAAAAGCAGACAGCAGTGGAGAGTGTGTGAGTGTGTGTAAGTAGTTCAGAAGGGCATACAGTGTAGCAGTTGTAGCTTGTATTGGAAGACAATGTGACCGTTATAGTTCATAAAGGCAAAAAGTGTGAAAACAATATTTTATAGGAGAGGACAGTGTGGATGTCCTGTACCATAAGAGGGACACTGTGGGGATCATATTTTGTATAAATATTGCAGTGAAGAGCAATTATTTTTTCATCTGCACAAGAAGAGTGTGGGCAGAAATGTTTATTTAGGGACATTATAATGACACTGTTATTTTTAAGGGTACCATGTCAGGATACCCTGCAGAAGAGCAGAGAAGAGGGAGGGAAGTCTGCAGAGACAAGCTATGGAATTGAAAAGTTATCATGACATCTGGACAAGATGGAGAAGAAAAGAAAGAGAACAACTTCAGGGAAGACATCACTAGTGTGATACCTGTATGATAGAGATGAGTGAATCGATCCGCGGAGGATCGAGTTTGAGTCAAATGTCCTGAAATTCACGGTTTCATGCAAATTCAAACACTTTGAGATCCAATTTGCGGTCCGCAAAAAAGAAAACTTGCCCGACAACATTTTCCACATTGCTGAAGCATCAGAGAATAGGCTGTTTTAATGCATAGCTGCCCAGGCTTCCCCATAATGCCATGCATCTATTACATTATCATACCTTGTACAATGGTCAGTACCTGGGCTACTACAAATGGTCAGTACCTGGGCCATTTCAGATCAGCAGTTCCCAGTGAATCACAGTTTTGTACAGAAAAGTCATTTTCCATCTCCAGAGTCACTGGGTTAGTCTCTCCTTCCTTTAGAATGTAAGCTGTCATGGTCAGCAGGATCCTCTCTCTATCTCTCTTCTGTGGAGCGTAACCACTTAGGATCAGTGGTGGGGAGAAACTACAGGCTTTCCAGTATTAAGATTCTCACAAATTTATTCATCGTAAATCAATTTTTTTGAGAAAATTTGATGAAGCTATCAAACTCAAATTTCAAAAGGTCCACTCATCTCTACTGCATGTAAATGTCTATTTGTGATACTGACTGTATCTAACAAGTACTGTGGTTCCTGTATGGTCTGAAATCTGATGATGCCTGGTAACATGAACTCCCAGCTTCTCCTTAACCCCTTTACAACCCAAGGTGGTTTGTACGTTAATGACCAGGCCAATTTTTACAATTCTGACCACTGTCACTTTATGAGATAATTACTCTGGAATACTTCAATGGATCCCCCTGATTCTGAGACTGTTTTATCATGACATATTATACTTCATGATTGTGGTAAAATTTCTTTGATATCACTTGCATTCATTTGTGCAAAAAGTGGAAATTTGGCAAAAATGTAGAAAATTTTGCAATTTTCAAAATTTTAATTTTTATGCCCTTAAATCAGAGAGATATGTCACACAAAATAGTTAATAAATAACATTTTCCACATGTCTACTTTACATCAGCACAATTTTGGAACAAAATTTTTTTTTTATTAGGGAGCTATAAGCATTAAAAGTTGACCAGCGATTTCTAATTTTTCCAACAAAATTTCCAAAACCATTTTTTAGGGACCACATCACATTTTAAGTCACTTTGAGGGGTCTTTATGACAGAAAATACCCAAAAGTGACAACATTCTAAAAACTGCACCCCCCAAGGTGCTCAAAACCACATTCAATAACTTTATTAACCTTTCAGATGCTTCACAGGAATTTTTGGAATGTGGAAGAAAAAAATTAACATTTAACTTTTTTCGCAAAAATTTTACTTTAGATCCAATTTTTTTTATTTTCGCAGAAGTAACAGGAAAAATGGACCCTTAAATTTCTTGAGCAATTTCCCCTGAGCACGTAGATACCCCATATGTGGGGATAAAACACTATTTGGGCGCACGGCAGGGTTCGGAAGGGAAGGAGCGCCATTTGACTTTTTGATTGTAAAATTTTCTTGAATAATTAGCGGACACCATGTTGCGTTTGGAGAGCCCCCGATGTGCCTAAACAGTGGAAACCCCCACAAGTGACACCATTTTGGAAAATAGACCCCTCAGGGAACTTATCTAGATGTGTGGTGAGAACCTTGAACCTCCAGGTGCTTCACAGAAGTTTATAACACTGAGCCGTAAAAATAAAATTTTCACATTTTTCCCACAAAAATGTTTTTCAGCCCCCAATTTTGCATTTTCATAAAGGTAACATGAGAAATTGCACCATGCAATATGTTGTGCAATTTTTCCTGAGTAAGCAGATATCCCATATGTGGGGGGAAATCACTGTTTGGGCGCAAGGCAGGGTTCGGAAGGGAAGGAGCGCCATTTGACTTTTTGATTGTAAAATTAGCTTGAATAATTAGCTGATGCCATGTTGCGTTTGGAGAGCCTCTGATGTGCCTAAACAGTGGAAACCACCCACAATTGACACTATTTTGGAAACTAGACCCCTCAGAAAACTTGTCTAGAAGTGTGGTGAGCACCCTGAACCCTCAAGTGCTTTACAGAAGTTTACAAAATGGAGCCGTGAAAATAAAAAAATAAACTTTTTCCACAAAAATGATGTTTTAGCCCCAATTTTTTTATTTTCACAAGGGTAAGAGGAGAAAATGGACCCCAAAAACTTTTGTGCAATTTCTTCTGAGTACGCCAATATCCCATATGTGAGAAAAATACAGTGTTTGGGTGCACGACAGAGTTCAGAAGGGAAGGAGCACTGTATGACTTTTTCAACGCAAATTTGGCTGGAATCGAGAGCGGACGCCATGTCGCGTTTGGAGAGCCCCTGATGTGCCTAAATAGTGGAAACCCCCCACAAGTGACCCCATTTTGGAAACTACACCCCTCAAGGATTTTATCAAGTGGTATAGTGAACATTTTGAACCCAGAGGTACGACACAGATTTTGATAACATTAGGTCATCATATTGAATAAGTTGTCATTAGTCTTGAGCGCAAGTGCTCGCTATTTGAGTTTGCATCAGGTACTCAGATATGCACCATGTATCGCGGGTGCTCGAGTGACATGCTCGAGTCCCTGTCTACATGTTTCACGGTTATTAGACACCCAAAAAAACATGCGGGGATTGCTCGTGCATGGCAGGCAATCCCCGTGAGTTTTTTTTTGGCCGCGAAGCATATAGGGCAGAGACTCAAGCATGTCACTTGAGCACCCGTGATACTCAGTGCATACCCGAGCACCCAATGCAAACTCAAGTAGCAAGCACTTGCGCTCAACACTAGTCACCATATTGTCATCTTTTTTTTTACGTTCGAAAAAAATCCCATCCCTAACCCTAGCCCAACCCCAACCCCAACCCTAACCCTAGCCCAACCCTAACCCCAACCCTAACCCCAGCCCTAGCCCTAACCCTAGCCCAACCCTAACCCCAACCCTAACCCTAGCCCAACCCCAACCCTAGCACAACCCTAACCCTAGAGTTTATCTTTTACACCATTCCTCGTGCAGTATAAGTGATTAGACGACTTTATTCTTCGGGTCCGTGCAATTACAACGATACCAGATTCATATTGGGTTTTTATGATTCACAGCTATCACACACTAAAAGACGTATTTTTTTGTAAAATCTAGTTTTTGCACCGCCATATTTTGAGAGCTATAATTTTTCCTTATTTTGGCCGATAGTCATGTGATGGCTTTTTTTTTTACGTTTTTTGATCGCTTTCTATTCCGATTTTTGAGAGGTTGAATAAACAAAAACCAACAATTCAGGAATTATTATTTTTTAAAAAAAATTTTATGCTGTTCCGCGTGTGGTAAAATTGATAAGGTAGCTTTAGTCTTCGGGTCAGTACGTTTACAGCGGTACCACATTTATATAGTTTTTCTTTGTTTTGGCGCTTTTACACAATAAAAGCTATTTTATAGAAAAAATTTTTTTTTTGCATCGCTTTATTCTGAGAGCTATAACTGTTTTATTTTTCTGCTGATGGAGCTGTATGGCAGCTTGTTTTTTGCGGGACAAGATGACATTTTTAGCGGTACCATTTTTATTTATATCCGTCTTTTTTATCGTGTGTTATTCCATTTTTTGGGGGGCGGTATGATCATAAAGCATTGTTTTTTGCTTCGTTTTTTATTTATTTTTTTACCGTGTTTACTAAAGGGGTTAACTAGTGTGACAGTTTTATAGGTCAGGTCGTTCCGGACGCGGCGATACCAAATATGTGTACTTTTATTGTTTTGTTGTTTTTTTTTCATAATATTTATTGATGGGTATATTATATTTTGGTGGATTATTTTTTTTTTTCTAAATATTTTTACAATTTTTTTTTTTTTCATTTTTAAACACTTTTTTTACTTTTATTCTTTGTCTCACTATGGGACTTTCACTTTTTTTTATTCTGACCGCCTGTATAGCACCATCCTTGTGCTATACAGGCAGTCAGCTCTGCAGATGCAGAAGATACTTTGGTCATGCACTGCGCATGACCAAAATATCTTCCTGCTGTCTGGTGACCCGGATGTTGTCATGATGACATAGGGTCGTCATGGCAACATCCTGGACCTGCAGCAGACATCGCTGGACGCCGGTAGGAGAGGTGAGTATCCCAATGATCTCCCCTTGCCACCGCAATGCTGCGATCGAATATGATCGCAGCATTGCAGGAGTTAATGTGCTGGGAGTGGTGCGGGACTGCTCCCTGCACATAGCACCGGGTGTTAGCTGTGACAATCAGCTGACACCCGGTAGCGATTGCGCCCGCACCACTTGTGTGCGGGTGCGATCGCCAAGACGTACTAATACGTATCAGGCTCTTAAGTCCCAGAGCATAGATACGTATTAGCACGTCTTGGGCTTTAAAGGGGTTAAAGAGGTTTTTCACCACCAATTTAACCCCCTTTTATTTGTCCTAACACTTCCTAACTAACACTTTTCAAATACAGTTTTATTACCTGCCCTACTTCTGTAAGCTCATCTCTCTGTGGATCATATATCTTTCTTTTGTGATTCTGGCTCTGTTGCTTCCGGTCTGGGGACCAGAATTGGATGAGCAGAGCATGGCACGTCACTGGTTGTGGCGGGGTTACGACTTGGTGAGCGACAAAAGTCTGAGCAGGCATATCCAGATCAGACTTCTCTTTCCTCTTTGCTTGTTGTTTTGAATATGAATAAGAACCATGATGTTTTAAATGTGTCATCCTTTCTATAATTTTTATGCCCCTTTTCTTATTCCCCTTAAATATGTTTTTAATCGTTTTTCATTAAATGTGAAGTTTTAATATTCTACATTTTTTCTATTGCTCCTGTGCCTCATTCATCTTCCAGATGGGATTTCTTCCTTCAATGAAAGATCCCAGGCCTATGCTACACTTCAGGAGAGCTGATAAGTATTTTTTCCTTTTTCATATGGTGATGCTGGTTCTGGTAATGTTTTTAAGTAATGATTATGGTTCTGGTCCTTTATTCAGGTACTGATGATTGTTCTGATAATGTAATAATGTACTGATGATTGTTCTGGTAATGTATTCATGTATTTATGGTGGTTCTGGTGCCGTACTTATGTACTGATAGCAGTTTTGGTGTTGTGTCATGAACTAATGGTGGTTCTGGTGATGTATGCATGTACTGATGGTAGTTATGGTGCTGCATTCATGAACTAATGATGAATCTGCTAATGTATTTATTTACTGATGATGGTTCTGGCGATGTATTCATGTACTGATGGTGGTTTTGGTGATGTATTTATGTATTGACTATAGTGCTATAGTCATATAGTGAAAAAATAAAAACATATTGGCTCACCAAGTGCAGAAAAGGCTTTGATTAGGGTGCAGTGCACAGAAGCTCCAGACCAACTTCTGGGTAGAAAATGCAGCAGAAACAAAAAAATCCAGCATCCGCACAAAAAATAAGTAAGTATATTTAAAATATGACTTTAATCATGACCATTAAAAAAGAGGGGGCGATAAAATCACAAGGAAAACATACAGGGGTAGTGGATGACAGAGGTCTATGCGTTTCGAGCTTTAAGTGCTCTTAGTTCTGCCTCTATAGTCATGTAGTAACTGTGGTTTTGGTGTACATTCATGTGCTGACTACGGTTTTGTATTCATATACTCAGTTAGTAATGGTTCTGGTATTGTATTCCTTTGAAGCAGACTGGTATTTGTTCTGTATACTGTGGTAGTGCACTATATAGTATAATATATCAGATGATCACAGGTTTAAGTCCCTTAAGGGCTCTAAGTAAAAATGAATGAATACTGTTAAAGCAATATCTAAAAAACAATGATGTAATTGCGCTTATTCACTGCAGGCTTAAGTTGCACTGTGGGAAGGAGTGCCATTTCAATTCTCATCTCAGACAGAAAGAAAGCTAGAATTGGACTATGTGCACACTACAAAAAAAATATTTGTCAACAACTGACCAATCATCAAGCTTAGAGAAATGTTAAAGTAAATTTTGTTTACAATAGATTAAAAGTGAGGTTATAAGTAATTTAAAGGGGTATTCTTATCTCCAAGATCCTATCCCAATATGTAGTAGGTGTAATAATAATAATAGTTACTACCACAAGCAACTAGCTAGCTAACTGTCACTATATCAGTGGTCGTAATCATGGATACCTAAGGTCCTGCTCATGAGGAAAGAGACATAGTGAATCAGAAAAACTATACTACTTTTCTAATTGGAGGTATTTGCTAATATTATTATTATTATTACTATTATTATTACACCTACTACATATTGGGATAGGATCTTGGAGATGGGAATACCCTTTTAAGTATAAGCAGTATAACCAGCAGTTGTATTACTTACTTGCAACAAATTCTGTGTAGAAGATAACTTGGGTCACCTTGAAACAGGATCTTTATTGATCATTCACTAATAATTGAAATTTAGTTAATATATTTTTGCATTCTTTGAATTTTCAAGATTTTACAATGCGTTTATTCTGGTGAAAAGTATTAATACCATTTTGATTCATCTTGAATGGTGCCTTCTACTATGCTAAAGACACACTCTGACAGATAACAGATTGAGAAAAATCCCTACAGACTTGTTGGCTCTTCATATAGTTAATGCTTTTATTGAGCGTATTGAGAAGTCTGAAATTAAATCCAGAAGGTCTCCACAATAAGTTGTTACATTCTCAAGCCAGGCTACATTAATGACAAAGGGTTATTGATGTGACGCTGATGGAAATTTAAGTAATGTTAGTTGTACATCAATATCATGTGCTAAGAGTTTGCTACAGTCAATAATAAATAATGAAGAGGAAGTAAGTCAAATATTATTCACACAGTTGTGAATTATTGGATGTGCATTAAATACTATATCACTATTTAAATGTACAGATGCTCACCGGATATATTAAGATGTCCTTTAGTATAATTATTGATTAATTAATACTGTGTGCACTTGGCAACAAAGAAAAGCTTCTGTCTCTCTTTGGGGATCTCTTTAAAAAGAGGTGATCCGGCAGTGGAAATAATTAACTTGTGCAGTATATGTGCTTTAAAACAGGTCGTCTGCCTCTAAAGTAGAAGTTAGCATTTTAAAGCATTCAGTAATGAGCTCTTTAAAAGTCTTCTCACTTCTTAACTGAGACCACAATAACATTTTAGTAACGAGGTTGATGTTTAATGGGACCGTTGCTTGACAATGTTTTTTTTTTCTAGATAGCAATATCAGGCAAAACAACAGTAATATTCTAATATAAAATGTTAATATTTAGATATATAAAATGCACTTAAATTACCAATAATATTTTCAGGACTAGTGTAGTGAAGGCCTAAATAATTTCTTACAGATTATGTTGCTTATCCTGGGTTTACCTATACTGCTATTTTACATTTTGACCATGTAAAGAGATCATAAGACCAGAAAATCTTCAGTTGAAATGATCCAGAGAACTCATCATTAGTGTTGAGCGAGCACTAAAATGCTCGGGTGCTCGAACCTCGGGCCGAGCTCACCGTGATACTCGGGTGCTCGACCCGAGCAACGAGCCCAATGTTAGTCTATGGGAGACCTGAGCATTTTTGCGGCGGCACCCCCGGCAGTCTGTAGAAAGCCTAAAAAGTGCCCAAAACGATAGTGACAGTGCTCAAATGACATGGGGACAGCATGGGGATCGCCCCAGGAAGCATTTCTGACCCCAAGGTCACTGCTGTCAAAAACGTGGTCAAAGGTATCAAGCCACTTTTACGGGCTCACAATAAAACGCTCAAAAACTAAACTGAAACTGTTTTCCTGTGAAATATGTTAAGTAACATGCTTTCCAGGGAAAAGACTTGTGTATAAGGTAAAATAAATAACCAAAAACAAAAATCTTCCTCCACACCTTGGGCTATGTTCACAAGTAGCATTTTTTATGCATTTTTGCACTTTCGTATTGCTTTCAACTGTGACAAATGCATTCAGCGGGAAATGTCATTTTAACATTTTGCAACCTTATCTGGCCATGTGCTGTGTGACACATGCATACAGTGCTGAAATGACATGGCAACAGCATGGGGAAGACCCCTGGAAGCATCTTTGACACCCAGGCCACTGCCTAAAAGTATGCCCATCAGAAGTGATCCTTGCCGCATCAGAAGATGCAGACTTGCAACTATCCCCGTGCAAGTCCTTGTCCCAGGGCAGTGTTCAATTGTACCTCCCCCATTCCTTGCAATGCAAGCGCAAATATGCAGCCAACCACCCACCCACCCGCAGGCTGCAATACTATACTGCTAGCTTGCACTTGAAATGGGGCCTTTTAGTTTGGAGGAGGCCGAAGCTGGCTTCGGCAGCGAGTTCTCCATACTCAGTCCCCAGCCGTCACTATTTGTCCTGGTAACCTTCCCCACACTTTTCTTAGCCTGGCCTGCTTTAGGGCAGCATTGGACGAGTCCACCAGACAAATAGACTCCTCCGGTGGGCCCTGGCTTCTCCATCAGGGGAGTTGAGAGTGCCAAGGTGAGAAGCATGATGATGATGATAGAAGTTAGCATCTGCTTTGTTTTCTTGGAATGCAAGCGTAAGTGTGCAGCCTGCCACCCACCCACCCCCAGGCTGCAATACCATACTGCTAGCTTACTTGCACTTGAAATGAGGCCTTTCAGGCTTGTGGAGGCAGACGCCGGCCACCATGTCATGGCTGTGTCGGGGGCCTGGTATCCATACTCAGTGCCCAGCCGCCCTGCGACCGGGTGTCCACACTTGGTCTCCAGCCGCCAGGGGGTGGCCGGGTGTCCATACTCGGTCCCCAGCCGCCCCTATTTGTCCTGGTGTGCCTTATACACAAGCGCGCATACCAAAACATTACCTGTGCCCTCCCCAGTGCATTTAGTGGGAAGGACAGCCTATTCCGCTGTAGTGTGTGCATGCCAACCCCCTGTTCATGGCATATGCGAAGATGCCTCACACCCTGCACCTGTCATTGCAGACTTGCAACTATCCCCGTTCAAGTCCTTGTCCTAGGGCAGTGTTCAATTGTACCTCCCCCATTCCTTGCAATGCAAGCGCAAGTATGCAGCCTGCCACCCACCCACCCCCAGGCTGCAATACCATACTGCTTGCTTGCTTGCACTTGAAATTGGGATTTTAGGCATGTGGAGGCGAAATCTTGCCACCACGTCATGGCTGCGTCCGAGGCCTGGTATCCATACTCAGTCCCCAGCCGCCTGGTGGCCGGGTGTCCACGCTTGGTCCCCAGCCACCTGGGGCGGCCGGGTGTCCATAAACAGTCCCCAGCCGCCGCTATTTGTCCAGGTGCGCCTTATATACAAGCGCGCATACCAAAACATTACCTGTGCCCTCCCCAGTTCATTTAGTGGGATGGACAGCCTAACCACAAACACGTGAACAAGTGAATGTGGCCAGGGATGGTCCATCTCACTGACGCCTTCACACTGGGTTAATACTGTGGAAGCCGGCATAGTTGGACACTGGGATGCAACACGTCCTCCAGACATAGAGGATTGCGGGTCCTGGGTCAATCAGGCTTCAACACAAAGTTCAGAAGGTAGACAGCAGCAGTGGTTGGCCCCCTATACAACGAGTAAATTATTCATGATCATGAGGTCATCCATCTCCTTAGCTTTCTGTTCCTTGGAATGCAAGCGCATGTATGTAGTAGCGGCTAGGCCTGAGGTGGTCAGCGTTTTGGCGCATATCCTTCCTCCTCCGAGGATTGCTGGTAGTTTTCCTGCTACTATCCCAGTTCTATGATGACTCCCGTTAAAACAAAGCTTCAAGTGATGAATGATGGATGAGGTGGTGGCAAAGGAGAAAGAGCAGGAGGAACAGGGACCATTCACATCAATATTAGGCCAGACAACCACACATGTCTTGTAGGATATGTTTCTGTACCAAAAGGAGTGGTTCAGCTACACAGTTATAGGGCATACAGTGAGTGCAATGCCTACCAAAAATTTCGAGGCACTCCAATGCCCCTTGGAAGTGACATGGAGGTCAGAGGGCCTTAACTAAACCATTTTTTCCATTTATAGCAACTGGGTCTCCTGTACACTGTTGGCCTAAGCAGTAGTGTTGAGCCACCCCCATAGTGTTCGGGTCGAACACCGGGATGTTCGTGGAACTGTACGTAGAACACCTTAGAACACTGTCGAACACCGTCGAACATCATTAAAACCAATGGCAGGCAACTAAAAACATATAGAAAACACCTCCAAAGGTGTCCAAAAGCTGACAAACTGCTCAGAAGACACTCTCTTTAAAAAAGCCGGCCGGCAATTCAGCATCGGTACCCAACAATTTAGACCAGAAAGAATAGAGCATCACACATAGATTAGATAGATAGAAACATGTCAGTCACATATATAATAAGTAAAGTGATAGTGTTGATTACTGTACTTGTCATTTAGTGTTAAAATAAAGGATTTATTAAAAAAAAATTGGCGTGGGGTTCCCCGTAATTTTAGTCTCTAGCGGAGGTTAAGCAGATGGCTGGGGCAGATGTTTGAAGCCTGGAAAGGGGGTAATACCCACGGAGCTTCCCAGGCTACTAATATCAGCCTCCAGCTGAATACCTAGCCTTTACTAGCTATTAAAATGGGGGACCCCCCCAAAAAAATGACGTGGGGTCCCCCCTATTTTAATAGCTTGCAAAGGCTAGGCAGACAGCTGGGGGCTGATATTAATAGCCCAGGAAGGGTGCCATGAATATTGACCCCCTCCCAGGCAAGAAACACCATAGGATGCGCCAATTCTGGCACTTAGCCTCACTCTTCCAACTGCCCTGTAGCGGTGACAGTGGGGTAATAGGGCTGGGGTTGATGTCAGCTTATAATGCCAGCTGACATCAAGCCCAGGTTAGTAATGGAGAGGCGTCTATAAGACACCCCCATTACTAACCCCATAGTCAAAGTTAAAAAAAAACACAAACACCCAGAATAAAGTCCTTTAATTGAAATAAAGACACAATTCTTTAATGTTCTAAATTAAACCATACTTACCATCACGCCCATTCCAGCTGAAGCCAATGTCATTTTCACCTTGGCCACGGCCCAGTCCTCTGCACGCACCATCACAAAAGGCAAAAGGGTACTATAAAGGGGATTAGAACCGTGGAAGAGGTAAACCACAGTTCTATTTCTCTGGCCTACACCAGAATCTTTTAAACAGATACATTTGTGCCTGAACAGTGAGCGAGACACTCAAAATGTTTTTTTTATGTAAAAAAGGCAAAAAGGTGGATTACACCCAGATTTGAACGGTGGAAGAGGAAAACCACAGTTCTATTTCTCTGGCCTACACCAGAATCTTTTAAACAGATATATTTGTGTTTGAACAGTCAGCGAGATACTCAAACTGTTTTTTTTATGTAAAAAAGGCAAAAAGGTGGATTACACCCAGATTTGAATCGTGGAAGAGGAAAACCACAGTTCTATTTCTCTGGCCTACACCAGAATCTTTTAAACAGTTATATTTGTGTCTGAACAGTCAGCGAGACACTCAAACTGTTTTTTTTTTATGTAAAAAAGGCAAAAAGGTGGATTACACCCAGATTTGAACTGTGGAAGAGGAAAACCACAGTTCTATTTCTGTGGCCTACACCAGAATCTTTTAAACAGATATATTTGTGTCTGAACAGTCAGCGAGACACTCAAGCTTTGTTTTTTCATGGAAAAAAGGCAAAAAGGTGGATTACACCCAGATTTGAACCGTGGAAGAGGAAAACCACAGTTCTAATTTCCTGGTGTATTCCAGACTTTTTTAAATAGATATATTTGTGTCTGAACAGTCGGCGAGATACTCAAACTGTTTTTTTTTATGGAAAAAAGGCAAAAAAGTGGATAATACAGAGATTTGAACCGTGGAATTGCAAAACCACAGTTTTAGTTATCTGGCCGAAACCAGACTCTTTTAAACAGATATATTTGTGTCTGAACACTCACAGACACACTCAATTTTTTTTTTTTTGGGGGGGGGGGGATACCAAAAGGTTAATAAGACTGATATTTGTACAGCCTGACTGAGGGAAAAAAAAAGAGGATTTAGATGGAAAAAGGAATTTTTCCTGCCCCCTGAGACCTGGGGCTAAGTATAGCAATTTGAGCAGCAGCAGCACACAGGACTGCAATGCAGTGTTTGTTGGTATAACCACTGCGTCTCCTATACAGCCTGCCTGCCTGCCTGCCTGATATTTGGGATGGATATTAGTCCTCTGAAGGACTGTTTGTTTGATTTTGCAGGCTTTAGAGACCCTACACTACCTATTTAGCAGTATAAATCACTACCTAGCTCAGCAGCACTCACCCTTCACTTTCTGATCCGGTGCGACTGTGTCCAAGATGGCGGCGCCCGGTTTTAAATACTCGAGGTGATGCTGTGCGGCCAGCCAATCACTGTAATGCTCACAACCAACATCGCTGCGGCATTATAGTGACTGGCTGGCAATCCCTGCATGTTCATTGGCTCTGTAAAGAGCGCCAAACATGCAGGGCGGAGACCCGAGCTCCAGCCCGAGTAACCCGAAAATGCTCTGTGCTCGCCGAACATCCCGAGTAGTGAGATGCTCAGGCGAGTACCGTGCAGTGTCGAGCAAGCTCGCTCAACACTACTCATCATCAATCTAAATAAGGCTATTTTTTATTATATCCTACATGATCACAGATCATATCATAAATAAGTTGTAATTTTTGGGATTCAATGTTTAAAAATTTAAAAATTATAATTAGAGTTATTTTCTTTGGCAAAATCAGGGAAAAGTAATGTGTCAGACCACTGGCCCAATATACGATCTTTTGTTACTTTATTATTGATAACACCATTCTCATTTGTTCTTGGTGGCAAAAAATCTTATATTTCATTAAAATAAATGTTAGATTGGTTATACCACAGCCCTTTCATTTACTGTACTAAATAAGTATTTTCTTAATAAATAATATCTGTGTTATAAAGTGAAACAACATTTTAAGAAATTCTATGGATAGAATTGTCATAAGTCTGCTTTCTGACATGAATAGTCGTGAACAATGCATTCTATAGAAAAAAACAGAAAAAATAAAAATAAGTTTTATTCAAAGTATCATCCCCTATAATTGTTACACATAATGAATGATCTGTAATATATTTTTAAAAATAGTTTATTTTGGTTGTGTTTAAAAGGTGTCTTTGAACACTTAATAACCGTTAAAATAGGATTTGGGTAGTTTTACTATAGAGCAGCAATAAGCGCCCCACCGCTCCTTGAAACACTCTCCAATTTACTTATTTTTAATTTGTAAAGAATATTTAATATTATTAATATTAGTTTATATTTTCCTGTTTCAAAATAAACTTGCCAGACTACAGACAACGTTCAGTATTATTCACTGTTTTAGGTAAGTCTAATCTCTAAATATTTAAGCAGCAGCCTACACCACTCCCATTTGTCTTTTACCGCCTATTTAAATTTTTGCCTGAAATTCACTTACTGTACTTTGATTTATAATAGTAATTTGCAAGTGTTGATGAGCAATATTAGAGTGATTTGCAGCAACTAGGGATGAGCGAATCCCTTTGTATTCAACTTTGACCGCACTCGGCCTCTGTCCAGCCTGCACTGGAAATGAATGCAGTGGAGGGCGAGTATGCGCAGTAGCGCGCACCCGAGCTCCATTCACTGTCCCGGCTTCCGTCACAGACAATAACGTTTGCTGAAAGGCTGAGTGCAGGGCAGCCAACCAACAAACTTTGTGGCTGTAGTCCTCTCTCAGTCATTAGCATAGGTTGCTAAAGGCAAAGGAGAAGGTGCACAACCGAATACACAGGGATTCACTCATCCCTAGCAGCAACGTATGAAATCTTAATGAAATGTGGTTTTATGTTTGCTATTTAGGCCTCCCACAAGTTTAGTCACTGTTGTCAATAAAAATGGCATCTTCAAATTACAGTGATAGAGGAATGTGGTTAATTGGAGGGACAGCATTCAGTATTACCAGTACTAAGCTGCCGTTGAATTGGCAGGTGTTGGGCAGGTTTTATTTCCTGTACTGTACAGAATCACAACCAACATGTACCAGCGCTACCGTCACAGCCAACAAAGTACTTCGGTTTTTGGTAAAAGTGAGAATCCCGACAAGGCAACAATATCACTTGATCATTAAGGTGAAGAGTCTGATCAATGGAAGAGTCTCAAGAAGATTGAAAAAAGGCGGACCAAAACACAAGAATCCAAGGAGAAGGAATTTGTCAATAAACGTAATGATTTGTTTGATGTCGCTCATGCTGATGCCATGAAACTTATGAAACTTATAAAACTTCAGAAAGACCGTGACTTCTTGCTGGGTCAAAGAGAAAAAGGTCATCGTGGAAGCATGGGACCATTAGACAGAAAGGTGGCCAAGGTCGAGGAAAGAAGATTTATGAGAGAATTACAGGCAGAGAAACGAATAAAAAAAGGAAACTGAGCGAGTTCAGCAGTTGACAGCATTGTGACAGCATCATGACAAAAAGTGGAAAATCCAGTAACCTCAAAATTCAATAAAACATCACATTTATTTGTAGATTAAAAAATTGTGTATTATTTTTGAGTCAATAATTAATTTTTCATTTTGTGTACTATTTACTTTTTCCTGTTTTTCCTGTTTTTTTTTGTTTTGTTTTTCCTCCTTACCCCTCTCCCTCCCCCTCCATTTCTTTTTTATTCTCCTGTGCACACATAGGGTTAACAATTAAGCTACTTTCTGTTTTATATATTTAAATATCTCCTGCATGTTAGTTGTCATGATTAAGAGCTAGTGTAGCTCAAAACGCGTTGTCCGTTGTGCTAACATGTTTTTTAACTTTTTACTTTTTCATGTTTTAATCTACAAAGAAATGTGATTTTTAATGAATTTTGCAGTTTATTTGCTCAGGATGCTAGCCTGAAACCTCAATGCACCGCATCCTCATTCCAAACATTTCTCAACCCAGTGAGCTGATGATTGCTTCATTGTGTTAGTCTACAGCGCATCGGCTGAACTTTGCAGCAGTAGCAGCAGTTGCAGCGACAACAGCACTTCCGACAATGACAGTGATGAGGGGGAAGGGCATTTTAGTCCAATAAACGTAAGACCTGTCAACATTGTGACTCCGGAAGTTGATGCAGCTCTAGACAGAACTAATACCAGTAATAGAAAAGCAAGCTACCTGCTTGCTGCTGCTAGTCAGTCTCTTGGCCATGATCCAGACAGTCTCACGTTGAATAGGGAATGTATCAGACAGGCTCATAGCCGGCATTGAGAGATTGCAGAAAATGCTATCAAAGCTTCCTTCGATATCAATAGTCCACTGACTGTACACTGGGGTGGGAAAAGGTTTGCAAGCCAGACTCGCATTCAAACTGCTGAGCAACTGGCAGTACTAGTGTCAGGAAGAGAAACTAAGATGTTGTAAGTCCCAGAGATACCTAGCAGCACAGGAGCAGCACAAGCTAAGGCTGTATTTGAGGTTAGGCAGGATTGGCAGCTCTTGGATAAAGCAAAGTTTATGTCATTCGACATGACCAGTAGTAACACTGGTTAAAAGGCTGGTGCGTGCGTCCTCTTGCTGAAACTGCAGAATGAACTATTGAGTTTGCTGTGTAGGCACCACATGCACAAGCTAATTATTGCAAGCGTGTTTGATAAATTGTGGCCAGCATCAACAGGTCGAAATATAAAGTTGTTCGAGAGATTTTCAGCTGCCTGAAATCAACTGGATAAAACCAAGTTTTCGGCTGGGATGAAAGATGACATAGTTTCAATTGAGCTGAATTGAGCTAGGTCCACTTAAAGAGTGTCTAGTTGAATTTTGCACAGACCAATTTGCACAATGCCATCCAAGAGATGATTACAAGAATTAAAGTGAGTTAACCAACCTGGCTGTTAAGGGTACCACAAACTCCTACAGTCCTACATCTAAATCTGCATATGCTAAAAACACTTGTGCCTTTGGCACACTTGTCTGTTTTAGTCACATATGCTATATATTTAGCTTTTAATGTATATGGCAAAAATCCATTTTACTGTCTTCCATATGTTATACTTTTTTTTTGTTTGTTTTAAACGTTCCCAGACTTTTATCTCCAATAATACATGTCCTAATGTTCTTTGTTACATTGTAGTACAGTTACATTTTATGAACTTTTAAGATATATATTTTTTAAAAGCATTCATGTTACTCATATGAACACCAATGTTTTAAGCAATTTGTATAGTATAGGGGGAAGGGACTGATAGTAACCCGTTTCAGCTAGATTATTTACAGATGACTAAAACTGTATGCAAAAGTAATGCTGGCATTTCAAAAGGAAGTTGAGGAAGGTTAACTGTGATATAACACAAAGTTATTCTTGATGACCTGCAAAAAATGAGCAGGAATGTCTGACACTGTCTGTTCACAGCAGCAACTTGAACTGTTTTCATGAACTCATCAATCAATGTGCCCTTCGATGACATATTTACTACATGTTAAAAATGATAACACTGTGATATCACGTAGATATAACTTGATAAACTATGAGTTTCCAACAAAGAAAATATTCATGTAATTTTAGAGAAAAGAAGTTCTGATATATACAGTAAACCTGAAATATTTTCATACCATCCTGCTAACTACTCAAAACTGGGAACACATTGCATATCTGATTTGTATACAGTGTGTCCCCATTCTTCTCAGTTTGGTAATAAGAATCATTAATACTGAAGGTACCTTCTTTCTATAAGTTATCTTCTAGTTTTTGGTTTTTTTTTGCTCTAAGTAAGCAACAGTATCCTAGATGTTTATGCAGTCAAAGCTGCAAAAAATGTACTAATCTTTTACACTACTGACCATGTATATGGATATACTCTCTGCTACCCTTACATTTTTCTATTGCCCTTGGTGATGTCATAGTTTGTTGTGTCCACTCCTTACTAGTGATGAGCGAGCACTAAAATGTTCGGGTGCTCGAAGCTCGGGTCGAGCACATTGGAATATTCGGGTGCTTGACCTGAGCAACGAGCCCAATGTAAGTCTATGGGAAACTCGAGCATTTTTCTGGTGTTCCCCACTGGCGGTCTGCAGAAGGTCAAAAATTGCCCAAATCGATGGGAACGGTGCTCAATTAAACGTCAGGCAGGCAGAATATATAGGCAGACAGGCAGGCAGGGCATATAGGAGGGTGCATGAAAAACATAGCAGGGCACTTGGAACACACTAGTGCACTACAATTTTCATGCACCCGTCTCTTGAAAAAAGCCGGCCGGCAATTCATCAGCAGCATACACCGGTACCAGACAATTTAGAACAGAAAGAATAGAGCATCACACATAGATTAGATAGATAGAAACATGTCAGTCACATATATAATAAGTAGAGTGACAGTGTTGCTTACTGTACTTGTCATTTAGTGTTAAAATAAAGGATTTATTAAAAAAAAAATTGGCGTGGGCTTTAGTCTCTAGCGGAGGTTAAGCAGACAGCTGGGGCAGATGTTTGAAGCCTGGGAAGGGGGTAATACCCACGGAGCTTCCCAGGCTACTATTATCAGCCCCCAGCTGAATACCTAGCCTTTACTAGCTATTAAAATGGGGGACCCAAAAAAAATGGTGTGGGGTCCCCCCTATTTTAATAGCTAGCAAAGGTTAGGCAGACAGCTGGGGGCTGATATTAATATCCCAGGAAGGGTGCCATGAATATTGGCCCCTTCCCAGGCTAGAAACACCAGCCGTCAGCCGCCCCAGAAATGGCGCATCCGTAGGATATGCCAATTCTGGCACTTAGCCTCGCTCTTCCCACTGCCCTATAGTGGTGGCAGTGGGGTAATAGGGATGGGGTTGATGTCAGCTTATAATGCCAGCTGACACCAAGCCCAGGTTAGTAATGGAGAGGCGTCTACAAGACACCCCCATTACTAACCCCATAGTAAAAGTTAAAAAAAAACACAAACACCCAGTATAAAGTCCTTTAATTGAAATAAACACACAATTCTTTAATGTTCTAAATTAAAACATACTTACCACCATGCCCATTCCAGCTGAAGCCAATGCCTTCTGCAATAAAAGTAAAATATAAACCAACCTCATCCTTATCTTTCCATGGTTCCCAGGACAGCTTCAGCTCTGCTACATTCACATGACAGGCTGGATTGCAGCCGAAAGCGTCAATCCAGCTTGCCATGCCGTAGACACTGAGAAACGCAGGCATGCATGCGCTCCTCAGTGTCTGGCTGTGACGGCATCCAGATGAGCCGAGTTCATGTTCAATGAACTCAGCTCACCTCATGCACGTCACTGACAGTGTGGGAAAATTCTCCTGCACTTGCGGTGAGCGTGAGAGAATTCTCCTGCGCTCCGTGGGTATTAGCCCCTTCCCAGGCTTCAAACATCTGCCCCAGTCGTCTGCTTAACCTCCACTAGAGACTAAAATTACGGGGATCCCCACGCCAATTTTTTTTAAATAAATCCTTTATTTTAACACTAAATGACTAGTACAGTAACCAACACTGTCACTCTACTTATTATATATGTGACTGACATGTTTCTATCTATCTAATCTATGTGTGATGCTCTATTCTTTCTGTTCTAAATTGTCAGGTACCGATGTTGCCGCTGAAGAATTGCCGGCCGGCTTTTTTAAAGAGACGGGTGCGTGAAAACACTATTATTTTTTTTTTAATAAATCCTTTATTTTAACACTAAATAACAAGTACAGTAACCAACACTGTCACTGTACTTATTATATATGTGACTGACATGTTTCTATCTATCTAATCTATGTGTGATGCTCTATTCTTTCTGTTCTAAATTGTGTGGGGTACCGGTGTATGCCGCTGATGAATTGCCGGCTTTTCATGTTTCACTGTAAGCACTGTTCCCATCGATTTGGGACCCGAGCTCCCGCCCGAGCATCTAGAAAGTACTCGGCAAGCTCCGAGCATCTCGAGTAGTGAGATGCTCGGGCGAGTACCGAGCAGTGGCGAGCATGCTCGCTCATCACTACTCCTTACCATCAAACTATTATTTTTATCTTGTAATTGGATGTTAATGTTTATCTATTGGTATACAGTATGTACAGTATATACATTTTTTATCTTTTTGAAATCTGTAATAAAATTTGTTTTTATCTTTAACATTCCCTAGTTGGTGATATTTAAGTGACGTCAATTTCTGGGGGTTATTACTTCATTGTATTGTAGAATATATATTAGCAGGGAGTTCCCCATTCCCTGGAGGGAGTATGGTTTCTATATACCTCCAAAGTTTTGGGGTTATGCAAAAAAAATTACTAATGTAACTAATAAATAATCAGTCCACTATAGTTTGACAAAAGGCATGTCGAAAATGTACTAAGTAATTCTTAGTGCCAAAAACCTAACATATCTATGGCCAAGTTTAGTAACAGCAGATTAATATGCTCTTTTTCAACAAGTTGTAAAGTTTAACTAAGGGTGGACATACTATTGGTGCTACCTGTAGAGCCTCACAGGAGTCCATTAGGTATGGGGGCCCATATCAACCTCCAAAGCAGATGGAATTCCTCCTTGAGAAAGGAAATGTGCATTGGAGGGTGACGTGGTGGATGAGTAGTGCATTTCGATATACAGCTTTGTACTAGTCCTTTAATAACTCATATTGATGAGACCCTTTATTTATGAAATTCCTATACTTTTAGGCTATTTATTCTTGGTATTTCATTACTCACTAGGAATTGAACGCTATATTATTTATTCTATTATTAATTAAAGGAGTTATTCCTCGAACAAAGTACACAATAATCAATATATCTTAGAATAAAAGTAAATTCCACAATTGGATGTGTTAAAAAAAAATATTCTTTCTGACGCTAGTCACTACTCACAAGCAAATCATTCAGAACTCATCCTAGAAAATTCACCAAAATGGGGATGAAAACCATAATTGACAAAAAAAGGTGAGGTTCCAGTGGACTGATTGACTCAAATGTAAAAGGTGAACTCAGCAAAAGGCAAAAATGAGTATAGATTAGCGAACCTTTCAAGGTACGTTTCAGTTCCGATCAACAAATTTTCCGATGTTCGCTGAACAGTTTGGCACACAGTTTGTCGAACATATCCTAACCCCATTGAATTCAATGGGAGGCAAAACCAAACGCCCAAAAACTGGCAAAACAGATCAAATTAGGGTCAGACACCAGGAAAAGTGGCATCAATTGACCCACAGTTTAAATTTTATAATGGCACAGCAGCAGTCAGCCATGGGCCATTCATGAGGTATCAGGGTCTGGGCCAGCATTTACTGCTTTGAATTTAAGTTCAAATTAAGATGAGGTGGGTGAGGGATCGGTGTAGGCCTGCTGTGCTGGGAGCCCTGATACCACATGCAACAGCTCAAGCAGTTAGTTTTTCTGCTCAGCCACACTCAGGTGGCACAAATATCAGTTTTGTAGACTACTATTGGTACAAAAATTTAAGGATAGTAACACATACTGAAGGTAAATGTCGACCTGCCTGTCTGGAAGTCCTTCTGCTACAAGCAACTCATATGAAGGAGACCCAACTTGGAGCTTCCACATTTTAAAAAAATATTGCCACACACCACTAAAGTGGCATCGATTTCACCAGAGTAGAAATTCTATAATGGGGCACTTACACCCCTTCCATTACAGGAAACACACCAGATAGAGACCCAACCAGGAGTCTCCACATTTCAAAAAATTATTGATAACATCAGCAGCAGTAGCAGCAACAGGCACAGAAGCCATGACAAAGATGTCACAGACTGCAATAACGCAAGATAAATACAGCACACTAAAAATTACACCATCGTCTAGTTTGCACAGTCTACGATTGGGGTGCAAAAGTGCTTGGAGATATATGACTTGTTCATTTTGATGAAAGGTAGGCGGTCTACACTTTCAGGGAACAGCCGGATGCACTTATCCGTCAGTACATCACCAGCAGCACTGAAGACACGTTCTGAGAGAATGCTGGCTGCCGGTCATGACAAAACCTCCAAGGCATGACTGGCGAGCTCAGGCCACTCTTCCACTTTTGACCAAAATGCAAAAAAGTCCAAACTCTTCCTGATGGCATTGATATTGAGCTCGAGATACTCCTGCACCATCCTCTCCAGTCATTCACTACTGGAGATGAGCGAATATTTGCTTGTTTTTGGTTTTTCTCTGTCTAGTGGCCTTGTGTGAACATGCATTTACATTTTTCATGCACATCAATTTACATTTCAGTTCAGACTCCCAGGTTTTTTCTTTGCAGTTTAGTGTGCTTTAGTGCATTTAAGGATGTGGCTGCCCTTTGTCTGAGCTGAAAGGTTCATTCTGCCTCTTAGGTCTATGCCTCTACTACAGGTTCAGTCTTTCTGCCCTTATCCATATGTATGTCACTTGACAAATGGTAAGGTTTTAATATTAGAGTTAGGACTGTTCCATAAGGGTTTCCATAAGGGTTACCATGACATGGTGGGATGGCTTTTACATTATTTTGATCAAAATTATGTTAACTAAATACCCTTTATTATTTATTATTATTTTTGCACTGTGCGATTTATCCATTTACTTCCAGTTATTTGGGTATTTTGCTTGTTTTTGCTTTTTCTCTGTCTAGTGGCCTTGTGTGAACATGTATTTACATTTTGCATGCACATCAATTTACGTTTCAGTTCAGACTCCCAGATTTTTTCTTTGCAGTTTAGTGTGCTTTAGTGCATTTAAGGGTGTGGCTGCCCTTTGTCTGAGCAGAAAGGTTCATTCTGCCTCTTAGGTCTATGTCTCTACTACGGGTTCAGTCTCTCTGCCCTTATCCATATGTATGTCTCTTGACAAATGGTAAGGTTTTAATATTAGAGTTAGGACTGTCCCATAAGGTTATTTGGGTATTTTGCTTGTTTTTGGTTTTTCTCTGTCTAGTGGCCTTGTGTAGACATGCATTTACATTTTGCATGCACATCAATTTACGTTTCAGTTCAGACTCCCAGGTTTTTTCTTTGGAGATGAGCGAATATGTTCAAAGAAACTTTCGCCAATTTCAAATTCGGCATGAAAGTTGCACATTCGGATTTGTGACCAGACACCCGAGCGTTTTAACTTAAAATTGGCAAAATTCGGTAAAAGTCCGGCAAATTATTGTGTTTCCACTACAGTATTTTCTGCACTTTGGCTAGGATAGTGGTGCTGTATGATGAGCGGGGGGGATGTGTTTGATGAGGGGAGGGAGTGGGGAGAGGTCAGAAGGGTGGAGTGCTGGTAATCTAATTTTTTTTTCCCTAACTTAATGTGTTTAAATTGCTGCAAGTCAATAAGGGCACAGGAACCATCCACAATGTCCAGAAGCAAGGGCTTGTGCTATTGGCTGCTGAAATCACATGTCCCTCTCTATGTAAAGAGCTGACATGTTGTTTTAGGACCATTTTGTCAGTATAACAGCTCAGAGAGGATGCCCCTGACTCTGCTCCTGGATACTGAGAGATTTTAGATAGTTAGGTAGGTGGTTGCTTCTAAGTTAGATAGTTTAGATAGATAGGGTCCTGTGTGGCTGGGAAATCGACCTTCCAGCAGATTTTTTTTTGTGCTATTGGTAAGGTCCAGACAAAGACAGCAGGGCACATTTCAGCATAGAACTCTGTTGTGCACTGCTTCTATTGTGCTCCAATCTAATTTTTTCTGCTACTAACGTGATACAGCACGCCACATCTCAGCTTGTAATTTTCTGGCGGTGAAATTCAGCTGTATGCATAGCTCGTTCAGAGTAAAAATATCTATTTTTTCTGCTACTAACATGATACAGGACGCCACATCTCAGCTTGTAATTTTCTGGCAGTGAAATTAAGCGGTATGCAGAGCTTGTTCACAGTATAAAAATCCAATTTCTTCTGTTAGTAACGTGATACAGCAGGCTAGATCTCAGTTTGAAATTTTTTGGAGCCTATATTCTATTGTATACAGGCCTCATCCACAGTAAAAAAAATTCTCCTGTTACTAAACTGATACAGCAGGTCAGATGTCAGTTTGAAATTGTTTGGAGCATATATTTTATTGTATACAGGTCTCATCCACAGTAAAATAAATTATTTCTTCTGCTAGTAACATGATACCATAGGCTACATCTCAGTTTGAAATAGTCTGGAGCATATATTCTATTGTATACAGGCCTCATCCACAGTAAAATACATTATTTCTTCTGTTAGTAACATGATACCATAGGCTACATCTCAGTTTTAAATAGTCTGGAGCATATATTCTATTGTATACAGGCCTCATCCATAGTAAAGTAAATTATTTCTTCTGTTAGTAACGTGATGCAGTAGGCCAGATCTCAGTTTGAAATAGTTTGGAGCATATATTCTATTGCATACAGGCCTCATCCACAGTAAAAAAAAATAATTTCTTCTGTTACTAAGGTGAGACAGCAGGCCAGATCTCAGTTTGAATTTTTTTGGAGCATATATTCTATTTAATACAGGCCTCATCCACAGTAAAAAAAACAAAACAATTTCTTCTGTTGGTAACGTGATACAGCAGGCCAGATCTCAGTTTGAAATTGTTTGGAGCATATATTCTATTGTATACAGGCCTCATCCACAGTAAAAAAATAATAATTTCTTCTGTTAGTAACGTGATACACTAGGTCAGATCTCAGTTTGAAATTGCTTGGAGCATATATTCTATTGTATACAGGCCTCATCCACAGTAAAAAAAAAAATTTCTTCTGTTACTAAGGTGAGACAACAGGCCACATCTCAGCTTTAATTTTTTTTGGTGCTGATATTGTTCTCCATACAGGAGTACACATGATAAAATCAAAATTGGTTTTCTTACTACCGTGCTTCCTAAAGCAGGCTACATTTCATCTTTTAATTCTTTGGTGCTGATATTGTTCTCCATACAGTGGTGCACATGATAAAATCAAAATTGGTTTTCTTAACATTGTGCTACCTAAAGCAGGATACATTTCATCTTTTACTTCTTTGGTGCTGATATTGTTCTCCATACAGGGGTACACAAGATAAAATCGTAATTGGTTTTCTTACTGCCGTGCTACCTACAGCAGGCTACATTTCATCTTTTAATTCTTTGGTGCTGATATTGTTCTCCATACAGGGGTACACATGATAAAATCAAAATTGGTTTTCTTACTACCGTGCTACCTAAAGCAGGCAATATTTCAGCTTTTAATACTTTGGTGCTGATATTGTTCTCCATACAGGGGTACACATGATAAAATCTAAATTGGTTTTATTACTACCGTACTTCCTAAAGCAGGCTATATTTCAGCTTTTAATTCTTTGGTGCTGATATTGTTCTCCATCCAGGGGTACACATGATAACATTTAAATTGTTTTTTTTACTACCATACTACCTAAAGTAGGCTACATTTTATCTTTTAATTGTTTGGTGCTGATATTCTGCTCCATACTCCATACAGGGGTTCATATGATAACATCTAAATCTTTTTCTGTTACTACCTTCCTTCAGAAACTAGGCCACATTTCATTTTTTAATTAATTTGTGCTACTATTGTGCTACAGCCAGGAGTCTACATTTAAGAATCTAAATTGGTTGCACTAATAGCATGGTCCTGAAGCCATGACACATTTCAGCATTGGACAGGGCTTGGAGCAGCATTTCTTACTTAGTTTGATCAGTAACTGGTGGATGAGTGACAGGCGTAGGCCTGGTGCTCTGAGAGCCCTGCCAAATTCAGGCAACACACATGAAGGAGACCCAACTTGAAGACCAAACAATTCCAATAATTATGGGCAAATACCACTAAAGTGGCATCAATTTCTATTTATTAATATTATTCACTTTTACAGCACCAATAATTTCACAGTGCTTTATAGACATTATCAATTTCCCGATAGTAGTATAATGGAGCTCTGACATCCCTTCCACTACTGGCTACCCATCATATGGAGAACCAACTTGGAGTCTCCACATTTCAAAACTTTTTTAGTAACATCAGCAGCACTAGCAACAACAGGCACAGAAGCCATTGCAAAGGTGTCACAGACTGCAAATATGCGAGATCAATGCAGCACACTAAAAAGTACACCATCGCTTAGTCTTCCCGGTCTACAACTGGGGTGCAAAAGTCATTGGAGATCCATGACTTGTTCATCTTGAAGAAAGTTAGGTGGTCTACACTTTCAGGGGATAGCCAGATGCGCTTATCAATGAACACACCAGCAGCACTGAAGACACGTCCTGAGAGAACGCTGGCTGCCGCCCATGACAAAACTTCTAAGGCATGACAGGCAAGCTCTGGGCACTCTTCAATTTTTCTAGTCCAAAATTCAAAAGGGTCCAAACCCCCCTGATGGGATTGTTATTGAGCTCGAGATACTCCAGCACCATCTTCTCCATTCGTTCACTTTGTGTCAGACTTGTACTCTGTTCTGCAGATGTATGGTCTGGTTTAAAAAAGGAGTGAAAAGACTCAAAGAATTTTTATTTTTTATTACATTTACTTTACTCATATAGCGCCATTAATTCCACAGCACTTTACAGACTTTAGTGGCACTGTACTCATTGGGGCTCACAATCTAAATTTCCTATCAGTATGTCTTTGGATTGTGGGAAGAAAAATGAGTACCCAGAGGAAACCCAAACAAACACGAGGAGAACATACAAACTCTTTGCAGATGTTGTCCTTGGTGGGGTTAGAACGCAGGACCCCAGCGCTGCAAGGATGGTAATGTTTTTGCATTGAATATTCAACATTTCCAGGGTTGGAAGTCTACAACTGTGATGCACACTGTGTGTCTCACTGCGGTCTTGGGGAAAACCACTCTCAAGATTGTTTTCAAGCGTGTTTTGAAACTCCAGCATGGGCACTTCCCTTTCCAGGGGAAGAAGCATCTGACAAAATTTAATCTTGTACTATGCATCAAACAGAGTGGCAACCCAGTAATCAGCACTATTTTTAATCCTTACAATACGGGCAACAATCATGTTGCAGATAGTGCTGCAATAAGCTGCAATCATGGGTCAGTCTCTTTTATGAGGTCCAAGGACATAGTTTGTTGGTGGCAGGATAATACTCAAGTTTGCTTCCTCTATCCCCTCCTGTCAACCACGGACAATAGTGAGGGGATCATTATCCTCTTCATCTCGCATCAATCAACTCTTTATCCTCATCCTTCTCCATTTGTTTTTTGGCTCCTGCACCTTCACAAACAGTTTGGTCTGGTACCATGAGCCCCCCTGATCATTGTAATCCACCCTCACATGGCAACCGCCTTTGCGACGACAGTCCAGAACTTAGAGATATTGTTATTTTTCTGCATCCTCCTCTGCTTCCTCTTCTTCCTCTTCTTCCCCTGGGATCACTGTTACACTGGCGTGTCCTTTAATAAAATAAAACTTAAAGGAAACGTCGGGGTCCACCGGACTGCAGAGGAGCTGCAGCAGATGAGTCCAGAGGAATGTTCAGCTAAGCACAGAGAAAGAAATGAACTAGTGTGTTAAGTGCACACACTAGTAGTAACTAAATAAGGTACAATGCTGGGAGTTAACAACACTCCAGAAACTAAACTAATAAACTTCTGCACTGCAAGCCACTGCTGTGCAGAGCAGCAAGGATTTGGCAGCATGAAACGCCCGAGCACTAGATGGCGGCATATCGAGCTGCAGATAGCTGCTGGCCAGGAAAGGCCTGGAACCTAAGGTCCTAAAGAGGGGGAGGATCTCTGCAGCACCCAACACATGGGTGTAAAAGCGGCAGTGTGATCACACATACAATGGCAGACCCTGGAATACTGGATCTGTAGCAAGGACGCCTCCGTGGCGTGGACACCAACCGGTGAACCGACACGGTAGAGCGTGCTGCTCACAGCATTCCCCTAGCCCTAATTGATGGCTAGGATGACTAGGGAGCTTTCAGCAAGAAAACCCTTGACAACGACTCTCACACACTGCATTTACTGCCAGAGACCTCACCCCAGGTTAGAAAGAGATAGACTAGGCACCGGGGCGGAGCCCACGGAGCCCTTAAATACACTAGAGACAGCCCCAGCCCCCCAGGACAACCAACCACGCTTTACCAGACAGCAGGGAGCGTGGCTTAGCGGCACATGACCACAAGGGGGTGTGGCTTAGTGGCACATGACCACAAGGGGCGTGGCTTAGCGACACATGACCACAAGGGGTGTGGCTTAGCGGCACATGAGCAGAAACGCAGAAACCACACTTAGAATCCCTAGAACGGAACCTAAATGCTGACAATTACTGACCAGCAGGAAAGGGCCTGGCTGGACACCACGAGAAAGCCCTTCTCCTGCGTATCAGCCAAAGAACCACCACCTCCTCTTGCAGACTATTCAAAGTGTGCTCCAGCATATAGATGACCGGAATAGTGATGCTGATGATGGCATCGTCAGCGCTAACCATCTTAGTAGCCATATCTAAAATGTGTAGAAGGGTGCAGAGGTCCTTCATCTGTATCCACTCCGCAAGTGTGATTTGCACCACGTCTGTACTGTGTTTGTCCAGGCTATACGACATGAGATACTGCATCACGGGTCATTACTGCTGCCACAGTCGCTGCAACATGTGCAAAGTTGAATTACACAATGTCAGCACATCGCATATCAACCGATTAACCGGTAGGCTGAAAGATCTCTGTAGCGACGCAAGTCAATGACCCACGGGTTGCAAATAGCATAAGTGAGCACACAGAGACCGTGGTTTCTGCAACAGGGCATCCAGCCGGGATAATGACGGAGAAATTGCTGTACTATCAGGTTGAGGATGTGAGCCATGCAAGGCACATGTGTGAGGTTGCCCTGGCGTAGGGCTACCACCAGTTTTGCACTGTTATCGCACAGCTTTTACTGGCTTCAGGTTCAGTGGAAACAGCCATTGCTCAAATTCGGCATAGATAAGTTGTCCACAAATATTGATCTGTATGACTGCAATCTCCAAGGCATATTAATTTAAACACTGGTTGATTGCGGTGAACCCTGGATACGCAGTACAGAAGTGGGGGGAAATCTCTCTGCAATCTCTCTGTGTTGGAACTCATGTCTCATTAAAGCAGAGGTTGAGGATGCAGGTTTGAGGCCCTAAAGGAGGTGGAGGAGGCAGAAGAACTGGAGGAAGTGTTAGCTACAGAAGTTTGTCCTGCAAGCCTTGGGGATGCCAAGACTTAGTGTCTAGTTTCACCTTGGTGTTTAGTGGTTTAGTTCTCCATCCCCTGGTGTGTAGTGGTTTAGTTCTTCAACCATAGCTATTTAGTGGTTAAGTTCTCCAACCCCTATTGTCTATTATTTTAGTTCTCCATGTTCTGGTGTGTATTTGTTTCATTCTCCAACCTTAGCGCCCTGCAAACCTTGGAGATTCCAAGACTTATGAAGCAGCCAATTTTCCGCCTGCCCCCACAGCTGCCAGAGTCATACAGTGCCCATTCAGCGAGATGTAATGCCCCTCGCCATGCTTGCTCATCCAGGTGTCAGTGGAGAGATAAACCCTGGCAGACATAGATTTTTTCAAGGAACGGATGATGTTGTCTGCAACATGCTGGTGTAGTGCAGTCATATCTTTCTTAGAGAAGTAATGGCAACTGGGCAACTGGTACTGGGGGACTGCGACGGCCATCAGCTTTCGGAAACCGTCTGTTTCCACCAGGAGGAAAGGCAGCATTTCCGGGGCCAACAGATTGGAGATGGGGAAGTTCAAGCTCTTTTCTTTGGCATGTGTAGGAGGAAACAATCATTTACGTGACCACAACTGTGGGATTGAGGGCTGGCTACTGGGCTGAGAGAGGGTGGAGGAGGGTGAACACGACAAGCTGCTGGACTGTGAGATAGGTGTAGGTGGAGATGTTATGGTGGATTGAGAAAGATGGGGTGTGCTCAGTGTCTGAGATCAGTCAAAAACAGCATGCATGTCTACTTCTGTAAGAGCTGACGGGCTCTCACTCACCCTGACTGTAGTGGGTAAACAAGTGGAGGTTCTGCGGCCGGAGACCTGTGTGAGAACTAGTGATGAGCGAGCATGCTCGCTACAGCTCGGTGCTCGCCCGAGCATCTCACTGCTTGAGATGCTCAGCGCTCGCCGAGTATTTCCGGGGTTTCTCGGTGGGAGCTCGGGTCTCCTCCCTGCATGTTTGGCACTCTTTACAGAGCCAATGAACATGCAGGGATTGTCTGCCACTCACTGTAATGCTGTAGCCATGTTGATTGTGGCACAGCGTCATCAGGTTTATATCAGACCTGGCGCCGCCATGCTCGTTGCAGTCACTCAGGAAGTCACTCAGACAGTGTAGGGAAAGGTGCTGCTGAGCTAGGGAGAGATTTGCTTGTTTCTAGTTAGGGTAGGTACCAAACTATATTAGAGAGAGTCACATATCCATCTCAACAAACAGTCCTTCTGAGGACTAATCCATCTGCATAGATATCAGGCAGGCAGTGTATATAGGCAGGCAGGATATATAGCAGACTGCAGTGCACATAGCACAAGAGGCTCCATTACAGTTTTGTCTGCTGCTGCTGTTAGATATTTCTAGAAAAAGGCCTAGGTCTCAAGGTCTCAGGGGCCAGGAATAATTTTTTGGGGGATTTTAATCGTCATTATTTGCTTAAAAAGCAAACCAGAGAACACCGTTGTTCTGCGCCATTTGCTTGTTGGCACTGCAGAATACAGCCAGGTCCTTTCCATATTACAGCGCTAAAAATCCAGCTATTGAAAACTGTGGTTTGTCCATCACACGAATCACATATAATTGCGCTGAAAATACTGGCATCCATTAAAAATTTGGTTCAGTATGTCAGTGAAGCAATTGACACCAGTCTGCTCTTCAAAATAGTTAACTACAGGCCAGGTATTTAAAACTGTTGTTTGTCCGTCACACGGATCACATATACGTTTTCAGAAAATACTGTCATTTCTGGCCTCCATTAAAAATTTGTTGCAGTGTGTCAGTGAAGCAATTGACAACAGTTTGCTGTTCAAAATAGTTACTTAGAGGTCAGGTATTTAAAACTGTGTTTTCTCCGTCACACGGATCACATATACGTTTTCAGAAAGTACTGCCATTTCTGGCCTCCATTAAATTTTTTTTTCAGTGTATCAACAAAGTTTTTGACACCGGTTTGCTGTTCAAAATAGTTACCTACAGGCCAGGCATTTAAAACTGTGGTTTCTCCGTCACATAAATTGCATATAACTTCGCTCCAAATTCAGCCATTTGTAGTGAGCGTTTAAGATATTGTCCTCCATTTAAAATGGGTAAGGCGCATGGCAAGGGACGGGGAACTGGACGTGATGGCGATGGTGATGGTGCATGCAGAGACTGAGGCCGAGGGCAAGCTGAAATTGTGCCACAACAAACACCCACATCTTCTCGCTCGACCTTCCTGTCCCAATTCCTAGGGGACTGCAGCACACCACTTTTGAACCCAGAGCAGTGTCAAAAGGTTGTTGGTTGTATAGCGGATAATGCTTCCAGTCACTTTGCCACCACTGCCACCACCACCCTGTCTTCCACACGGTCAAGTCTCAGTAGCCGTGAGTCTGGACTGCATATTACTCACCCTGACTCTCCTTCTTCCCACCATGCCGAGTGCCCAGAGACAACTGATCCTACACTTGGACACTTTGAAGAGCTGTTCACTTTTCCATTTATAGATTCGGGCCTCTCGCCTGGTCCACTTGAAGCGGGGCAAGAGGAGATCGCATGTAGCGATGCCCAAATATTTGAGCAGCCACAGTCACACGAAGGCGAAGGTGGGAAAGTGTCACAAGAGGTGGATGATGATGAGACACAATTGCCAGAAAGTGAGGAGGAGGACCAGTACCAGTGTGCGGAAGTGGAAGATGAGGTGGTGGATGATATAGTAACTGACCCAACCTGGCAAGAGGACATGCAGAGCGAGGACAGGAGCACACAGGGGGAGGGAGGCAGAGCACCCCAACAGGCAGGAAGTAGCAGTGTGGTGGCCACAGACAGAAGGCAGACAACCGTTCCCCGTAATACCAACACGAAAGAAGTTGCCAGTACAACTGTTAGGTCTTCCCGAGTCTGGTTGTTTTTTAAATTCTCTGCTGATAACCCCAAGAAGGCCATTTACACCACCTGCCAGGCCAGCATCAGCATGAGTAGCAAAACTAGTAGCGTGACCACCACCAGCTTGATCAGGCACATGGCAGCAAAGTACCCGACTTTGTGGGCCGAATCCCAGAGTCCTGGAACAGTGTCTGCGGATGGCACCACTGCTCCTTTCGCTGTTGTGCATGGAAGCCAATCCCCTGTCCATGGTGCATGCGAAGATGCCTCCTGCCCTGCACCTGTCATTGCACACTCTGATGTAGCAGCATCAGGAAGCACATCCACGTCCTGGTCCCAGCGCAGCTTTCAGTTGTCCATACCCCAGTCCTTGGAATGCAAGCGCAAATACGCAGCCAACGCCCCACAGGCCACACTACTAAATTCCCACATTTCGCGACTTTAACTCGAAATGTTGCCTTTCCTGGAGAAGGAAACAATCCACAACCTGATGGCGGCGGCCGTCCCTCGGTACTCGATCCCCAGTCACCACTATTTCTCCCGGTGTGCCGTCACCGTATTATACAAGCACGTGTTCCAGAACATTTGCCGTGTCCTCAACAACGCAGTTAACAGGATAGTCCACCTAACCACAGACACGTTGGTAAGTGCTTGTGGGCAGGGACGGTACATCTCGGTGATGGCACACTGGGTTAATATAGTGGAAGCCGGGACCCAGTTGGACCTTGGGGCGGAACACGTCCTCCTGACGCCAAGGATTGCGAGCCATAGGTCAATCAGGGTTGCCCCCACAGTCTACAGCTCCTGCACCTCATCCTCCTCTGCCTCCTCCTCCTCTTCAGCCTCCATCTCCAAAATGACCACATCAGTCACAAGCTGGAAGCACTGCAGCACTGCCTCGGCCAAACGTCAACAGGTTGTGCTGAAGCTAATATGCTTAGGTGACAAACCGCACAATGCTGAAGCGTTGTAGACAGCTCTGAAAGAGCAGGCACATCTGTGGCTCACACCGCTGAACCTACATCCAGGCATGGTCGTGTGTGACAACGGCCAGAACCTGGTGGCGGCTCTGAGGCAAGGCGAGCTCACACACATACCATGCCTGGCCCATGTGCTTAACCTCGTGGTTCAGCAGTTTTTCAAATCCTACCCGGAGTTGCCGAATCTGCTTGTTAAAGTACGCAGCCTGTGTTCCCATTTTAGAAAGTCACCTACAGCTTCTGCTGCCCTTGCCGTGTTTCAGCATCGTTTGCAGCTTCCGGCTCACAGACTGGTGTGTGATGTCCCCACGCATTGGAACTCTATACTGCAGATGTTGGGAAGAATTTGTGAGCAGAAAAGGGCAGTTGTTAAGTACCAGCATCAACAAGGCCGTCGGTATTCAGTTCTGATGCGACACATGAGACCTCAGGAGTGAACATGGATGTCAGACATATGTACCATCCTCCAAAACTTTGAGGACTCCACCAAGATGGTGAGCGGCGATGACCCCATAATTAGCGTCACCATCCCGCTTCTCTGTCTTCTGAAATGCTCTCTGCTCACAATCAGAGAGGATGTATTGCAGGCGGAGCACGATGAGATGGAGCAAGGAACCATACAGGGTGATTACACACAGCCCAGCCTCATCTCATCCCAACATGGATTGGGTGACAATGAGGAAGAGGAGAAGGAGGAGGAGGAAGAACAGGAGCTAGTTTCATGCGCTATAGACGGTACTACCTGCACAGCTGTCATATCGTCTGTTCAGCGTGGATGGCCTGAGAACAGAGAGGAGGAGGAGGAGAGCATGGTCACTCGTTCTCTTGGTGAGGACATGGAAGTCTTGCCTGTTAGCAGTCTGGCACGCATGGCTGCGTTTATGTTACGATGTCTTTCCCATGACCCTCGCGTTCTCAAAATTTTGGGTGACAGTCATTACTGATTGGTGACACTTTTAGACCCACGCTACAAGGAGAACTTTATATCTCTTATTCCTAAGACGGACAGGTCTACAAAAATAGGGCAGTACCAGAAGGCCCTTGTTGCGGAACTATTAAAAAAATTCCCATCTGAAAACGCTGGCGGCAGAGGTCATAGTTCATTGAACAAGCAAGGACTACAGGTGAGAGTGACACAACTCCAATCAAGCAGAGACAGGGGAACACTGTCAAAGTTCTGGGAGAATTTTCTCAGCCCCTCCCAACACACAAGCCCTGAGGCGCGGGGTACTCTCACAAGGAGTGAAAAGTTTGGGAAGATGATGAGGGCGAACCTTGCCGATTGTGCCAACGTCCTCCGTGATTCCTCTGTGCCTTATAATTATTGAGTATCCAAGCTGAATACATGGAATGAACTGGCTCTCTATGCCTTGAAGGTCCTGCTCTGCCCTGCCACCAGAGTTTTATCACAGTGGGTCTTTAGTGCCACTGGTGGAATTATAACTGATAAGCGCATCCACCTGTCAACTGAAAATGCTGACAGGCTGACTCTTATAAAAATGAACAAGGGCTGGATTGGGCCTGACTTCTCAACACCACCGAATGATAGCAGCGTAACATAAACTCAAATCCAGTGTCTTTTTTTAGAAGGTGTATTCCCATGCACCTCTTCACACCCACACATGGGTATATGCTTCCTGACTTTGGCTATTTGCTCTTATCCTCCTCCTTCTCCTCATCCTCATCCTCCACCACCATATCACCAGGGTAACCGTGGTCCGTGATGCAATACCCACATAATTTTTTTAAAGGGTGTTTATGATGTCCGTAAAAATAAATATTTTTAATACAGTATGTTCATGTATACCCCCCAGGGGTAAATGTTTGTCAGCCCATACAATTAGTGCATGGTCATTACAAGTATAGGAGACCCGCTCCTTTCTAATGGGAACATTTTATATGAGGCCCTCCTCCACGTCTCTTCCAGGAGGCATTGCAGTGCCTCCCAATTTTTGGCAGCCCTTGCATTCACTGCATAGGCAAACATAATGGGAGACCCACTTCCTAATAATGGGAACATTTTTTGTCAGGATTCCCTCCTCTACGTCTCTTCCAAGGGGCATTGGAGTGCCTCCAAATTTTTTGCAACCCTTGCATTCACTGCATAGGCAAACATAATGGGAGACCCACTTCCTAATAATGGGAACATTGTTTTCAGGAGGCCCTCTGACCTCCACGTCTCTTTCAAGGGGCATTGGAGTACCTCCAAATTTTTGGCAACCCTTTCATTCACTGCATAGGCAAACACAATGGGAGACCCACTTCCTAATAATGGGAACATTGTTTTCAGGAGGCCCTCTGACCTCCACGTCTCTTCCAAGGGGCATTGGAATGCCTCCAAATTTTGGGCAACCCTTGCATTCACTGCATAGGCAAACACAATGAGAGACCTACTTCCTAATAATGGGAACATTGTTTTCAGGAGGCCCTCCTCTACGTCTCTTCAAAGGGGTATTGGGGTGCATCCAAATTTTCAAAGTGGTATTGGGGTGTGTCCAAATTTTGGGCAGCCCTGCTACTCACTGCATACGCAATAACAGTAAAGGAGACCCACTCTTTAGTATTGGGAACAATAAAACATAGCCGGCTGATGGCGCTCTAAGAATAGTGAGGGCCGACTGCTGGCCCTTTAAGAATAGTACAGGCCACCTGATGGCCCTATAAAAATAGGCTTTGTGACTTTCAGAGTCCTTCCTTCATAAATGAAACACAATGTGTCTGATGATATCTCACACACCACATGGCCAGATAAGGTTGTAAAATGTTAAAATTACATTTCCTGGTGAATGCATTTGTCACGGTTGAAAGTAATGCAAAAGTGCAAAAACGCATCAAAAACGCTAAGTGTGAACAAAGCCCAAGGCGCGGAAGAGTATTTTTGGTTTTGGTTATTTATTTTGCTTCATATACAAGTCATTACCCTGGAAAGGATGTTCCTTAACATATTTCCCAGAAAAATCCATTTTGGTTTCGTTTTGGTATGTTTTATTGTGAGTTCGTAAAAGTGGCATAATACCTCTCACAACGTTGTTGACAGAAGTGACCTGGGAGTCAGAAATGCTTCCAGTGGTCTTCCCCATGCTGTTCCTATGTCATTTGAGCACTGTTCCCATCGATTTGGGCAATTTTTAGGCCCTCTGCAGACTGCCGGGGGGGAGCCGCCTGAAAAATGTTCGTGTTTCCCATAGACTTACATTGGGCTCGTTGCTTGGGTCGAGCACCTGAGTTTTCCAATGTGCTCGAACCGAGCATCGAGCACCCGAGCATTTTAGTGCTTGCCCATCACTAGACAGAACACTTGCCATGGTGACAGAGGAGCAAGAAGCAGAAGATACGGTTTATGGGACAGTTAGTGGTTTCCGAGGCCCGCTAGCCTGCATTTTAGCATAGTGAGATTCCCAGATTAACGCATGTTGATCAGGCATATGCCAGTTGAGGCATGAAGTAGTTAAATTGTTGAATTTTTTTACTCTACTCTGTCATTTTTAACAGAGTTGTCAGATAACGTGAGTTCTGTCATTTTTAAGGTCTCAAAAAACACCCAGGCTGGCAACCCTTGCCAACCCTGCTCTCTGTAGACCTTTGAATACTGCTGGCCACTACCAGAGTTGGGGCTAAGGATGCAATGCTTGTTGTGGTTGCATAACTCTGTGTCTGTGGGGGAAACCACAACATAACCTCCTCGTTTTCCTCCACCTCCACCTCCTCTGCTGAGCTACTCAGCTGCATGCCTCTGGGTTCACACCAAGTAAGACTTACAACCTCATTGTCATCCTCTCTGTTCTCCCATTCCTCGCCCTGAGAGGTACCCTCCTCCTCTTCCTTCCCTGACAGAACAGTACAGTCTGCGTGACCCTCATGTTTTGAGCCTCATCAAGATCACCCCCCGGGGTTATCGTCTGGTGACGAGGGTCAGGATTCTGCTCGGACCCTACTTCATCCAGCCCCAGACCCAACAGAAATTTTTTTTGGGCATTGCTGCATATCCTTTCATGCTTTCCTCCTCTTGAGTCTGTGAATCTTTGAAGAAGACCTCTGATGCCCATGGCATAGAATGTGTGAACAGCTCTGTAGACTCAGCCATCTGTGGTTCCCTACAGTCAGTTGGGTGGTCGGAGAGTTGTGACGTGGGGGGTATTGCAGTGCCACCTCTGAGAACTGTACTGTGTGCATGTTGAGGTGGAGGAAAAGGAGGAGAGGCTACTTGATGCAGTGCTTGCAATCCACTGCAGCACATGCTCTTTCTGTCCCTCATCTACAAGGCATACCACTGTGTGGCTGCCAAAGAAAGGGAGTGGTGTAACCCATCCAGTAACAGAAGTTGTCAGTTGTCTTTGAATAGGACGATACGGTGTTTGTTCAGTAGCGGTTTCACTTACATTACCACCTACCCCACGTACACCTCGAACACCAAGTCATTTTCCCTTTTCCACCACGACCTCACTTTTTCCCACTCATGTTGCATGTACCCTTTCCCTCTTTTAACTAGTTATTTCACAGCCCTAGGCCCAGACCTGTCAGCCACCTGTCACTAAATTACCAATCAGTATTTATTTGCTTTGTTGGCTGGAGCACGGTATTGGCAATAAAAATTTAGATTTTGAAATGTGGACTCCAGGCTGAAACAAAACTAGTAGCACAAAATATTTCTATGCAGGAGCGTGGCCTGTTTTCTGTAGCACACTAGTAGCACAAAGAATTCATATTTTGAAATGTGGACTCCTGCATGGATCATAATATTAGCACAAAAGAATTAAAGGCTGAAATGTGGCCTTGTTTCTGTAGCACACTAATAGCAGAAAAAAATAGATTTTCTAATGTGGACCCCTGGATAGAGCAGAATATCAGCACAAAAGAATTAAAAGCTGAAATGTGGCCTGGTTTCTGTAGCACACTAATAGCAGAAAGAATTTAGATTTTCAAATGAGAACTCCTGCCTGGCCAAAAAAATTACCAGCACAAAATATTTCTATGCACAAATGTGGTCGTTCTTCAGCGCCATGATAGTTGCAGAAAAAAGTTTGATTTTCTAATGTGGATCCCTAGATGGAGCAGAATATCAACACAAAAGAATTAAAAGCTGAAATGTGGCCTGCTTTCTGTAGCATGGTAGTAGCAGATAACATTTAGATTTTCTAATGTGGACCCCTTGATGGAGCAGAATATGAGCACAAAAGAGTTAAAAGCTGAAATGTGGCCTGGGGTCTGTAGCATTTTAGTAGCAGAAATAAATTAGATTTTCTAATGTGGACCTCTGGATGGAGCAGAATATTAGCACAAAAGAATTAAAAACTGAAATGTGGCCATGTTTCTGTAGCACACTAGTAGCAGAAAGAATTTAGATTTTCAAATGAGAACTCCTGCCTGACCAAAAAAATTACCAGCACCAAATATTTCTATGCACAAAGGTGGCCTTGATTCAGCATCACGCTAGTAGCAAAAATATTTTAGATTTTCAAATGAGGACTCCTGCATGGAGCGCAATATTAGCAGCACAAAAGTGTTATATGCTGAAATGTGGCCTGGTGTCTCTGGACAGCGCTATTTGCAAAAAGGATTGATCTGCTGAACATCAAACATTTGCCCCCTGCTCATCGTACAGCACCACTATCCTAGCCAAAGTCCTAAAAAAACATTAATGGAAACGTGATCATGTACCGCACTTTGGATGAATTTTGCAGATTTTGAGTAAAAATGCTCGGGAGTCCGAACATGAATCCGAATGTGCAATGTTCTTGTCGACTTTGAGATTGGCGAACATTTTCTGGACAAGTTTGCTTATGTCTAAAAATGAGGATCAGTCCTCTTGCTGATCTGCAATGAAACACCTTAAAATTTATTAAGATTGATTTGTCCTTTCTGTCTGACCGTTAGTTTCAGGGTAGTAAGCAGAGTAAAATGCCAAAACAATGCCCAATTTCCTACAAAATGCTCCCCAGAAATGGAGAAAAATTGCACTTCCCTATCAGATACAATGTTCAGAGAGATTCCATGCAATTTCACCACAAGATTAAAAATCATCCTGGAAAGAGTTTAAGCATTCGATAACCCAGATAACGGAACAAAATGAGCCTGTTTACTGAATCAATCAAATACCACCCAAATAACAGACTGGACTCTAGACAAAGGCAAATCCATGATGAAATCCATGGACAAATGAGTCCATGATCTTTCTGGAATTGACAATGAAGCCAATTTCCTGGCCGATTGGTCATGACAAACTCTAGCGCGTGTGCAAATTTCCTAAATGGATACAAAATCTTTAATATGATTAAGCATGGATGGCCACCAAAAGAGTCTAGCAATAATAATTCAGACCCTGTAGTGGCAGAAGGAGCCAACAACTGGACTTTACGGATTTACTCTTCCAACTCTGAGGAAACCATACAAACCACAATACCCTGAGGAAGAATGAAGGATGGAAGTTCTGGAGGAGTAACCGAATCAAAGCTGGGTGATAAGTCATCAGCCCTCACATTCTTTTGGACCCCGGTCTGAACGTGAGAGAAAAATTTAATCTACAAAAAAATAAGGACCATCTAGCCTGTCTTGGGGTTAAACATTTAGCTGATTCAATAGAAGCTAAAATTTATGATCCATCACCACAGTGATCTGATGAATTGCTCCCTCCAAAAAAGGTTTACATGTTTCAAAAGCTAATTTGACAGCGAGCAGCTTGCGATTCCCAACATCATAATTTTTCTTAGCAGATGAAAATTTTCAGGAGAAAAATGCATATTGCCGCAAGTTGATCAGAGTTTTGGAATCTTGAGGTAATACAGCCCCACCCCTAATCTTTGAAGTATCCACCTCCACAATGAACGGTTTCTGGAGATCGAGTTGGATTAAAACTGGGGCGGACATGAAACAGTCAAATCAAGGATTTCAAATAGACCCTCAAACATTAAAAATGCTGTTTTCCACTCATCATTCTTCCGGATGCATATCAAATTATAAGCCCCTCTAAGATTAAGTTTAGAAATTTTGTTTTATTCATTGAAATCAAGGAAAGGACGGAGACCCCCATCTTTTTAACAAAGAAAAATCCAGCAGCTACAGACGAGGAGGAAAGATGGATATATGACCGTTCCGTATACTTTAGCTTACATATTCTTTCATGGCGGTGCGTTCAGGGCCTGATAAATTATACAGGCGAATTTAAGGTAATTTGGCATTTGGGATAAGATTAATAGCACACTCATAATGACAATAGCGAGTGTTACGGATCCGGGTGGTGGAACCTCTGTGCTTCGGTGCAAGGAGGGACCAGAGGGGTGTGACTAAGTACTTACTCGGCCTGACCAAGGTCGCACGGCGGCTCAATCGACTCCGTGAACCAGGGAGGGACCGAGCAGGGGGACCAGGTGCCACTCTGGGACCGACATTGTGTGAGAGCAGGTAACTCCTACGGGTCAGATGGCAGGACCTGACCGGTACAGCAGATAAGCACGGCAGGGAGGCTGACGGGTGGTCCGGGTAGATAAGCAGGCTGGTTCGGCAGATAGCCAGATGGGTGCTCCGGGTAGGCGAGCTGGCGGGCACGACAGGTAACTGGCAGGTGCTCCAGGTAAGCAGGCTGGCGGGCACAGCAGGAAACTGGCAGGTGCTTCCAGGTAAGCAGGCTGGCGGGCATGGCAGGTAACTGGCAGGTGCTTCCAGATAAGCAGGCTGGCTGGCAGAACTGTAGACAGACTGGCAGGCTGGACTGTAGACAGACTGGCGAGCAGGACTGACAGGCAGCGGGACCTGAGGGCTAAAGCAAGTGTTAGCACACAGAACCACAACCTTGCACAGGCACCTCCATTTTGGAGGATGTGCCCTATATAGGAGAAGTCCTCTGGCCATTGGCCGGGGACTCTTTAGGATGGCACGCGCAGCCCCTTTAAGAGGGAGGGAGCACGCTCGCCCTAAGCACAGTGCCCGGGAAGCTGCACACGGTGCCCGCTACAGCAGCAGGGGAGCAGGAGGACACCGGACCTGGACCGCGGTGGTGAGGGGAACGGTGTCTCTGCCTGCAAGAAATTTTTTAAGAAAATGAGGGGCATGAATGTTCTCCCTGGGTTCCCAAGACCTCTCCTCAGGGCCAAACCCCTTCCAATACACAAGAAAGAAAGTCTTTCCTCTTACCCTCTTGATGGGCAAAATGTTTTCTACATCAAAGACGTCCTCAGCAGAGACTGGAGCTGGAGCGGTACCTGGATCGTCAGAGAAGGAATTAAGGACAACAGGTTTGAGGAGGGATACATGAAAGGAGTTGGGAATCCGTAAGGTGACCTAGAGTTTCAGCTTGTAAGCCACGGGATTGATTTGGTTCAGAACCTCGAACGGACCGATGAACCGCAAACCCAACTTATAGGAAGGTATCTTGAGACGAACGTATTTGGAGGAAAGCCAGACCTTGTCTCCCGGACGGAATTGAGGCGGATCCAGGCATCTCTTATCAGCATGTTTGTTCATCCGCTCGGAGAACTGAAGAAGCACAGATTTACACTGTGTTCCAAATTATTATGCAAATAACATTTTCTCAGATTTTCCCAAATTACCTATATGAATTGCAGTCATTGTAATTTTCCAGTCAAATAACTATTAGAGTACAATTGAAAGGTTTTTGTGCAAACTGCCTATGATAACAGTATATTTTTTAAAAAATAAAAAACTCAAACTGCACTCAAAATGCATGTTCCAAATTATTATGCACAGCAGAGTTTTCAACCTTTTCATTTTAATAAAGAACAAAAAAATGGTCATTTTTGAAATTATAAGCATTAGCAGGTTATTACAAACTGAAATCAAACAGTTTTCAACTCAAAACTTTATGCTAGGTGATGTTACATTTGCACATAGGACCCCTTGTTCGAAAGGAGCTTCTGAACTCTCTAGTCCATTTAATTTGTCAGGTTTTGGATGGTTTCTGTTTCCAATTGTTTTGCATGAGGACAGAATACCCTCCCAGAGCTGTTGCTTAGATGTGAACTGCCTCCCACCATCATAGACACTCCTTTTGATGATGCTCCAGAGGTTCTCAATGGGGTTGAGGTCAGGGGAGCATGGGTGCCACACCATAAATTTGTCCCCTTTTATGCCCATAGCAGCCAGAGATGCAGATGTGTTATGTGCAGCATGAGACATGGCAGGAAACTGGCAGGTGCTTCCAGGTAAGCAGGCTGGCGAGCAGAACTATAGACAGGCTGGCGGGCTGGACTGTAGACAGACTGGCGAGCAGGACTGACAGGCAGCGGGACCTGAGGGCTGAAGCAAGTGTTAGCACACAGAACAACAACCTTGCACAGGCACCTCCATTTTGGAGGAGGTGCCTTATATAGGAGAAGTCCTCCGGTCAGCAGGGGAGCGGGAGGATGCCAGACCTGGACCGCGGCGGTGAGGGGAACGGCGTCTCTGCCCAGCAGGAGGCAGAGACGCCGATGCTACAGTGAGGTAATATCTCTGCCTTTTTTTCTGAGAACAAATCTCCGAAGTCTTTCAGATATCCCGGTATACCCTCCAGATTAGCATAGAACATTTGTACAGAACTAAGACATTTCTTATGACAATTGTAGCTCCACTTAACAATATCCTTCCAAACCCAATCAATAACAGGATTGTGACTACAGCCATGGAATCTCCAATTCCAACCAAGCAGGTAAATTGTCCAAAACATAACAAAAGATGGACTCAGAGGGAAGTGTAAATTCTACCGTTACCAGCTGGAAAAGGTTCTGAAGTAATGGTGTCCTGTTGATGGCAACAGTTTTAATGGATCCTTCCAACCTAACTGTCTCTAATCCAAATCTCAGAACCAGTCCTGAATCGTGGAAGTTGGCTGCAGACCTACAAACAATGAAAGCTAAAGCTGGTTTTGGAAAAGTAGTTCCATATTTAGCAGTACTTTATCTGAGGAGTAAAAAGGTACCTGAAAGTCTGGGGACCCCTTCTCAGTAGGACATAATTATTCCCACCCACTGAGACTCATTTCCTGATGATCGGGGTCGCAAAGTAAAAAATAGCCTACAGCTCTTCCTGAACACTCAAAACAGTTTTTTTCTCCCCTGAAAATTTATCAGGAAAGGCCATTATTGGTTTGGGAGAAACCAACAGTACATCAGAAGATACAGGCATCAAGGCTACTGCCATCAGCAGTGGGCTCTGTGAAGCACCCATCAAGCTAGAAAACTGACCCTGCAACTGCAGTGTTTCTAGTTTCTGGTGATCCTAAACCAGATCCTGAACCACCTCGGTCAAATTCGTCCCCTGATCGTAGTGTATGTGATGCGCCCAAGGGATGGGGACGACTCAGTACCCGGGCCTTTGCCTGGTTTGGGGATGTCGCGGTGGTCAGCTCCCGGGCCTGTACCCTGGGGTCATTCTTGAAAAAGGGGATTGGAACTTGGATAGAAATAGAAATAAAGTAAATAGTTTGTGACACCACCTGTGGTACCTGGTAAGGATTACCAGCACTGCTGCAGACCTCCGGGGGGTGATGGTATGGCAGCTGGGATGTTTCTGCTCCCCACAGGCTGAGCAGGCCCCCAGAGCAGTGTGGAGTTTGGTGGGTGGTGATGCTGGGACCTGTAGTGCAGGCGGAATGGCGCAGCAGGAGTAACTGACAGAGACAGGGGATTCGCTTCAATACCTTTACTGGTGCGGATGTCAGGTATGGTCCAGGATACTCAGTAGGATGGGTGCACTTCAGGACTTCTCCTCAGTGAGCGGGTATAAGGCCTCCTGGTCCGTGTCTGCCTCTCTGTACGCTCCTGGCCAGCCTGCAACTGGGCCTAGCTTATGTGTTGTGCTGTTCCTTCACCTGTCGCTTGGTAGTAGGACCTTCTGCTGGCCACCACTATCCCTGGTAATGCTGGGGCCTTCGTGGTTCCTGATCCTGTTAAGGGTTTAGCTTCAGGTCGACCAGGGACTTGTAGTCCTCCTGGAATGCCGGTGGTCCCTACTGGGTATAAAGGACCCTGTAGGCGCGGACCCGGTGTCCGGTTTGTATATTCGGGGGAGCCTATGATGCTCCTCTGCCCCCTTCAACTCCTCTCTCCTCTCCTCCTTGCCGTCGGCCACACTCGGGGCCCTCAGAACTCAGCAGCAGACATGCTGCGTCTTCGCTGCTCTCAGCGTCAGCACGCTCTCCTCAGACTGAACTTCTCTCACTAAACTGAACTGCCTGGCTCCACCCTCCATATATATATCCCTAACGGGCTCCCTCTGGTGGTATGAGGTGGAAGGGTGGAGGTGTTTGTTTGTAATGAGGGCCTCTTGTGGAGAAGTCCATCCATGCATCCTGGGTCCAGTGGTACCTGTGAACAGTAGGGTGCCACATTCCCCCCTAGTACAATTCAGTACTCCTGGACTGAAGAATTTTTAAAATAGGTTAACAACAATAACAACAATAATAATAGAGTTACAGTATGTCCCATAACCAGGTGTCCATTTCACCGATGAAAGTGTAACAACAGGAGAAACATGAGGGACCCACCTGAAAACCCTCAACGTAGGCCCTGGGCGTGGCTACAGGGCATAAGTGATCCAGGTGCTGGACCACTTCTTCGGCCACGCCAAAAGGCTTTTTGTTCTGTGGTCATTTAAGGGGGCACTTTCATAAGTGCAAACTATATACAAGATACAAGAACAGTTTTTGGCTGCTCACAGTCCTCAGCCTACAAGTCTTTGTACCCTGATGGGTAACTAAATGCACACATATTATTGACAGTTTACATAGCAAACAATAGGCAATACCCAACTGGGTAACTATTTACATGGTAGACACTTCATGCTTATTCCCTAAACCAGGCAGGGATTTGTCCTTGTGTGCTGCGTGTGGACCTTCGTAGCACTGGGGTGTCACTAGTGTCTGTGCATACCCTTTCTGTTAATCTAGCAGGTGTACGTGCTGGTAGATTATAGAACTGCCTTAATCTCTCTATGGGACTGGCAAGCACACTGTCCACTGGGCCTTCAGGCTCTGTTTCAACGGGTGATCCTTCTCTTACTGGGGACTCTTCCTGTTCCTGAGTAGGTTCTTCTAGGGCGCTCACAGGTTCTTCTTGTGGCTGATAGAAGTTTATTACGGGTATAATAACTGCTCCATCAAGTTGAGGCCAGTCCGCAGGGAAATCTCCTAGAACTGTGTGAAGCACGTCTTCCTTGGGTTCTTCCGGTGCTATAGGAGGTACTTCTTCTTCCGTTGTCTTCAGTAGACCTGGGCACACTTTCAGATGGTCTCTTGAGACTGATGCAGTTGTTTTACCTCCATCTTTGCTAATCAGGCAGGTTTTACTGTTGGCAAATTTGGAGTTCAGCACTGTGTAGGGCTCTCTTTCCCACTGGTCATCGAGCTTGTGACTTCTTCTCTTCCGCTTTAGCACTATCTCTCCAGGTGCCAAGGGTTCTGCTGGTGCATGTTTATTGTACTGTTCTTCCTGTCTTTCCCTTCTTCTGTTCAGACTGTCTTTGACACAGGCCTGTACTCTCCTGTACTGCTCTTGCCGATTTGTATCCCAGTCTTCAGTGGACATATCAGCTTCCGGTTCTACCACTCCGAGTTCCAGGTCCATGGGCAATTTCCCAGGTCTTGCTCTCATGAGGTACGCTGGTGTACAATTTGTAGAACTCACAGGTATGTGATTGTACAGATCTACCAGGTCAGGTAGCTTGTCTGGCCACTGATTTCTTTCTTCCAAGGGTTAGGTTTTCAGCAGGTCTATGATGATGTTGTTCATTTTCTCACACAAACCATTGGTCTGAGGGTGGTACGGCGTAGTCCTGATCTTTTTGCACCCATACAGGTGGCAGAATTCTTTAACCCTTAAACGCATACCTGGGGCCTCGCAGGCCTGCTAGGTTACTTGTTTTCTATTTTCCGCAAGATTACTTTAGTTAGAATTTTGAAACTCTAGGTATTCCTCAGGTATATAGTTGTTAGCAATTTCCCGTTGTTCATATATTTTTATGTTATAGGCATTTCGGTAAAACAACTCTTTTTTGGGACTACCCCATATTCACATACCTGGGGCCTTTTAGGCCTGTACTTGGTTTACATGTGATCCTCAGTCTTTTTGTCTGTACTGTTACTTAGAAGGAAAACATATCGCTTGAGGAAGAAAAAAACATGGAAAAATATAACAAAAGAGGAACTATATGGTTATATTGCCCTTACTCTTCTGGCAGGGTGTACAAAATCATACGATGTTCCAATCAGAGAATTATTTCTGAACCCTTTTTCAGATCCACACTAAAAAGCTATAATGTCAGTCAATAGATTTGAGAATATTCGGAGATGCCTTCTTTTTGATGATAAGAGAACTCGTCCTGTGAGGTTGGAAACAGATAAATTAGCCCCTATTAGCTACATCTGGAATCTTTTCATCAAAAACTGTACAAAGCTTTACCATTCTAATGACAATGTGACAGTGGATGAGCAACTTCTTGCCTTTAGGGGACGTTGCAAATTCATTCAGTATATGCCCAGTAAACCTGCCAAGTATGGCATAAAAATTTTCTGGATGTGTGATTCTACAATCTATTATGGCATGAATGGTCTGATTTACTGTGGCAAAGAGGCTGATGCTCCAGTCCAGAAAGAAATATGTTCTGACATAGTAAAAAAAACTCGCAGTACCAATTCTGGAAAAAATATAACAATGGACAACTACTTTACTAATCTGGAACTGGGCAAATTTTTGCTTCAGAAAAAACTCATACTTGTTGGTACTATGAGGCCAAACCGCTGCAAAATTCCTCCAATCATGAAGCACAATCCCAAGCGACCACTTTATGAGAGTGTCTTTGTTTTCTGCAATAAAGTGACAATGGTATCTTATAAAGCAAAGAAAGAAAAATCCGTGATATTACTAAGTACAATGCATCATGATGGAAGTATTGACACTGATGACAGGAAACAGAAACCTGAAATCATACTGCATTATAATAAAACAAAAGGAGGTGTGGACAAGATGGATGAAATGATTGGAGAGTATTCGTGCAAGAGGCAGACAAAACGTTGGCCTGTAGTCATTTTTTATAATATCCTTGATGTGTCAGCCCTCAATAGCTATATTGTTTATAGTGAAACTCATCCAGAATTCCATGCCAACAGGAAGGACAAGAAACGTCTATTCTTGACGGAACTTTGCTATGAACTTTTGATGCCTACCATGATGGAGCGAAGCAACACGAAATGCTTGCCAAGGCAAATTACGGAAGCTATGATCTGATGTGGTATACATTTTTAGTAACATCCAGAGCCAAGAGAAAAAAAAAGAAAGCGCTGTTATATTTGTCCATCAAAGAAGGAAAGGAAATCTGAGCGTTTCAGTACTACTTGTGGACAAAATGTCTGCAAGGAACATGCTTCCGAAAAAATAATATGTGAAAATTGTTGGGGTAATCAGTAAAGTTGAAAAGGAAAGTTTTTGAAAAGAAATATTCATGCACCATGTTTACTACAACTTTTATATAAAAAACTTTTAGACAAAAAAATCGTTATATATATATAAAGAATTATATAGAATGCATATAATGGGCGTTTTAAGCCGGTGTAATTACTTTTTTTTGTTTTATGCACATAATTATAATGTTTTGAAATATTCACATCTCAAATAAACTTTGAAAAGTATTTCTATTTGAGTTACTCCATGTTATTTGCCCACAGGCCTAAAAGGCCCCAGGTATGTGAAAGTGTAGATTTCTATGGTTGCGTGTTCTAGGGTTAAACAGCTCAGCTTCAAAGGCAGGGCCTTGATCCGTCAGTCCGGGTATCCATGGGGCCTGCAGAAGTATGCTTGGAATGTTCTTGCTGCAGTCTCTGCTGTCAGGTCCTTGACAGGGGCTACCACCAGGAACCGGGAATAGTGATCCACCATGGTCAGGGCATAGGAATAGCCTGACCTGTTGGGTGACAGCTTGACGTGATCCAGAGTGACAATCTCCAGGGGCTGGGTTGTTTTGATGGACTGCAAGGGTGCTTTCTGGCTGCCGTAGTCTTTTCTTCTGAGGCTACAGGGCCCACAATTCCGGCACCACCTCTCTATGGAGCTCCGCATTCCAACCCAGTAGAACCGGTCCTTCAGCAGGGTTTCCAGCTTCTTCCAGCCAAAGTGACCTGCTTGATCGTGGTAGGCTTCCAACACCATCTGGATATCTGTCCTGGGTACAACAATCTGCCACACCATTTCATGGGTCTTGGGGTTGACAATATCTTCTGCACAGCTTCTCTCTGTAGATGAACAGCCGGCTTCTTTCATTCCACAGTTGCTTGACTTGTGGAGGAGCATCCTTCTCCAGGTGAGAACCTTCCTGGGTGATCAGTCTTTTGATGAGGCTGACAACCGGGTCACTGTCTTGAGTCTCCTTCCAACTGTGGTGGGGTAGAGGATTCAGCGTCCTTCCCTGACGTCTTCTGGTGACGTGTTGCTCATGGACAACTCCGCTTTGGTGGAAAGCAGGTAATTCAACTTCCTCTAAATCATCCACTTCATCCTCGGTGTCTGACTGGTGAGGCATCCTTGACAGGGCATCAGCATTGGTGTTCTTGTGACCTGCCCGGTACTTGATGGTGAACTGATAATTTGACAGTCTGGCCACCCAATGCTGTTCCATGGCTCCTAACCTGGCTGTCTCCAGGTGTGTCAAGGGATTGTTGTCAGTAAAAGCTGTAAACTTAGTTGAGGCTACATAATGCTTGAACCTTTCAGTGATAGCCCAGACCAAGGCCAGGAACTCCAGCTTGAAGGAGCTGCAGTTTTCCGGGTTCCTCTCAGTAGAGCGAAGCTTCCTACTGGCATACGCAATTACCTTTTCTCTTCCTTTTTGCTTCTGGGACAACACGGCTCCCAGTCCCTCATTGATGGCGTCGGTGTACAGCAGGAAAGGCTGGCTGTAGTCAAGGTAACACGAAAAAGAATATACGCTACTCCTTGAAAGTGCCAGGATTTCTTCACCAGTCAGGATTTCCTTCATTACTGCAAAGGATTCAGCCTGTTCTTTGCCCCACTGGAATGGGGGACTCTTTCCTCTTTTGGACTGTCCTACCAGGAGGTCTTGTAGAGGTGCTACCTTTTTGGTATAGTCCTTTATGAACCTCCTGTAGTAACCGACCAGTCCCAGGAATTGCCGTACCTCTTTGATGCTTCTCGGTTCAGGCAACTTCTGGATGGCAGTGACCTTCTCTGGGTCTGGTGCTACTCCCTCTGAGCTTACTACGTGTCCCATGTACTGAACCTTTTGCTTGAGCAAGTGGCATTTAGAAGGCTTTAGTTTCATCCCATACCGGGACAATGCTTCAAATACCTCTGCCAGGTGCTTCAGATGGTCCTCATACATCCTCGAGTACACGATAACGTCATCCAGGTACAGCAGCACTGTCTCGAAGTTCCGATGTCCCAAGCAACACTCCATCAGCCTCTGGAACATTCCGGGTGCATTGCAGAGTCCAAACAGCATACTGTTGAACTCGCACAGTGCCATCGGGGTGGTGAAGGCCATCTTCTTCCGGTCTTCCTCAGCAACAGAGACTTGCCAGTACCCGCTAGTGAGATCCAGTGTAGAGAAGTAATTGGCAGATTTTAGTGCAGCCAGGGATTCCTCTATACGGGGCAAAGGGTATGCATCTTTATGTGTTACGCGATTAATCTGTCTATAATCTACACACATCTTCATGCTACCGTCCTTTCTCCTGACCAGGACCAGGGGAGCTGCCCAAGGGCTACAGCTATCCCTTACTACCCCTGCCTTTTTCATGTCACGCAACATTTCCTTGGCTTTCTGATAATGTGCTGGTGGTATGGGTCGGTAACTCTCCTTAATGGGTGGATGGTTACCGGTGGGTATATGGTGTTGTACCCCTTTAACCCTTCCAAAGTCAAGTGGGTGTTTACTAAACACTTGTTCATATTCCTGAACCACTCTGTAAACACCGTGTTTCTGATGGACAGGATAGGCGTCAGTCCCAACATGGAGCTGTTGACACCAATCCTCCAGCTGAGTTTCGGAGTCATTGTCCTCCACTGTATCCGGTGGGGTCAAGGATTCCACTGTGTGTATGGCATCATCATTCACAGTATACAATCTAGCAACAGTGGCATATCGTGGCAATTTAACTTCTTCCTCCCCACAATTTAGGAGACGTACAGGTACCCTCCCTTGCGTACATCAACTACCCCTCTAGCTGTTAAGAGTGTAGGTCTGTGTTCTGAGCTAATGGGCTCCACTACCGCCTGGTAGTTCTGTCCCTTGAGACCTATTGCTGCCCTACACCAAATCAGCATCTCACTCATTGGGGGAATCACAATGGGTATCGGGTCTGTCACCCGTACATTACCAATCTCACCATCTGTTAGCTTTACCTGTTGCTGGTACAGGAGGGCTTGAATCTCTCTCTGGAGCACCTTCCTCTGCCCTGGTTTGGCAGTGTCAGCAATCTGTTGGAGCAAAAACAACACTTCTCCCAAACAGTTACCAACAATATTTGTACCAAGTATCATATACAAGTCTGTATCACCAGGGTTAGATTCTATGACAATTAGTCCTTGGTCCTTTAGTTCCACTCTCCCCACCTTCACTGTCGCGTCCTTAACCCCTACTAGGTTAAGAGGAAGGCTGTTAGAGGCATACACAGAGAGGTTCGGGGCTGGAGTTAATCTATGGACCAGTACCTTTTGTAGAGGACATCAGGTATGATGGTTACCTGTGAGCCGGTGTCCAGTAATGCAGGTGTTGCTATGCCGTCCAGCATGATGGACAGGAAAGGCCTTCCTCCTACGAACCGGTGGTACCAGCTTGATGGGCCTGGTTGATTTACTCCTGGGTGTCGGCCCTTGGCCCCAGGGTTTGCCCATTTAAAGGACAGTTCCGCATGGTGTGGCCTGCCTTGTGGCAGCGATAGCAGATGAAGTCTCCTGGAGGGCGACGTTGGTTGTTGGTCCTCCCACGGGGTGGCGTTGTCCTCCTATGGGGTGGTGTCGTCCTCCTTCTTCTCCTCGTCCAGGGGACATCCTCAGGACTGTCGGCGAGTAGGATCCTTTCTTCCGGCTTGTGCTCCGCCTGTAGCTGCAGGGTGCTCAGGACAGTGGCCAGGGTTTCATTCAGCTGACGCACTTCAGAGCGCAGGTTATCCAGCTCGCTAGGGGGCACTGTTTGCATCTTTGTTTCAGCCATCAATGAAGGAGCAGTGGGTGCTGCGGTCACTGGGGTGGCCCCACACTGGTAACGCTGGATAGCAGTCCCTGATGTTTCCAGGGGCTGTAGACCCTTAATAGCCATGTCCTTCAGGGTGTTAAAGGTGACATCTGGATGATCTAAGGCCCACCACCGTACGGTTCTGCTCTCCTCCTGGGACCTCAACCCCCGGATGAATTGTTCTGTCAGCATTTTATTATCATCTTGTATGCTGGCTGGACTAACCTGTTTCAGGGCCCGCAGGGCTTCCTGTAAGCGCCAGGCATAGTCCCGGATACTGTCCTTAGGTTTCTGGGTACAGTGGTAGAACCTCATCGGGAGATCTGTCTCAGTGCGGTTTTCAAAGACAGTTTGCAGTCTCTTAAAGATAATGGATACTAATTCCTGGTCTGCGGCTGGCCAGGTTTCAACTTCCCGCTCTGCGGCACCAGTCAATTGTCCCAGCACAACAGCAGCTCTCTGTTTACCAGTCATTGAGTACATATCCAGTACACCGCATATTTTCCTTTTGAATCCAGACAGGGTGTCTGGTTTGCCATCGTACTGGGGAAGCCATTTTGCTCCAGGGACATACGGCAGGGCCATGGGTATCAACGGAGTCACGACCCCTGCTGGTGGGGCGGCCGCTCCGGCCTGAGCGGCGCCGAGCGCAAATTGAGCATCGGGAGGATTATCCGGTGCTCTGGCAGCTTGCTGGTCGTCGGCCATGGTTGCGCCACCACAGTAAACCCGTAGCCTACCTTCTTTTTCTTTAATCGGGTAGGCCGCAGCTCCGCAGAGGACGGTCTCCTTCCAGGACCTGACACTTCCTGGTGCTGCGTCAGAGCGCGAGGCGGGGCTTGAGCTTCGCGCGCTTCCAGCAGTCATGCCTTTCCGATTCCGGCGGTTATGCCCCTCTTCTTCCCGCGCGGCGACTCGAAAATGGCGGACAATGGCGGGAAACAGCGGCAATTGGCGGGAAAACTTCACCATGGTATGCGACACAGTTCTTTAAGGCGCACAGTACCCGGTGGCAATGGGCCTGGTTTGGGGATGTTGCGGTGTTCGGCTCCCGGGCCCGTACCCTGGGGTCACTCTTGAAAAAGGGGATTGGAACTTGGATAGAAAAAAAAATAAAGTAAATAGTTTGTGACGCAACCTGTGGTACCTGGTAAGGATTACCAGCGCTGCTGCAAACCTCCGGGGGGTGATGGGATGGCAGCTGGGATGTTTCTGCTCCCCACAGGCGGAGTGGGCCCCCAGAGCAGTGTGGAGTTTGGTGGGTGATGATGCTGGGACATGTAGTGCAGGCGGAATGGCACAGCAGGAGTAACTGACAGAGACAGGGGATTCGCTTCAATACCTCTACTGGTGCGGATGACAGGTACGGTCCAGGGTACTCAGTAGGATGGGTGCACTTCAGGACTTCTCCCCAGTGAGCGGGTATAAGGCCTCCTGGTCCGTTTCTGCCTCTCTGTATGCTCCTGGCCAGCCTGCAACTGGGCCTAGCTTATGTGTCGTGCTGTTCCTTCACCTGTCGCTTGGTAGTAGGACCTTCTGCTGGCAACCACTATCCCTGGTAATGCTGGGGCCTTCGTGGTTCCTGATCCTGTTAAGGGTTTAGCTTCAGGTCAGCCAGGGACTTGTAGTCCTCCTGGAATGCCGGTGGTCCCTATTGGATATAAAGGACCCTTAGGCGCGGACCCGGTGTCCGGTTTGTATATTCGGGGTGAGTCCATGATGCTCCTCTGCCCCCTTCAACTCCTCTCTCCTCTCCTCCTTGCCATCGGCCACACTCGGAACTCAGCAGCAGACGTGCTGCGTCTTCGCTGCTCTCAGCGTCAGCACGCTCTCCTCAGACTGAACTTCTTTCACTAAACTGAACTGCCTGGCTCCACCCTCCATATATATATATATATCCCTAATGGGCTCCCTCTGGTGGTATGAGGTGGAAGGGAGGAGGTGTTTGTTGGTAATGAGGGCCTCTTGTGGAGAAGTCCATCCATGCACCCTGGGTCCTGTGGTACCTGTGAACAGCAGGGTGCCACATATGAATTGGATTCTTACTTGGTGCAAATACTAAGTTAAAGCCAGTTGTAATGTGACACTAGTCACTACTAGTGTTGAGCCACCCCCGTAGTGTTCGGGTTCGGTTCGGTTCGTCGAACACCGGGATGTTCGAGGAACTGTTCGTCGAACTGTTCGTCGAACACCTTAGAACACCGTCGAACACCGTTAAAACCAATGGCAGGCAAACAAAAACACATAGAAACACATAGAAAACACCTGCAAAGGTGTCCAAAAGCTGACAAACTGCTCAGAAGACAATCTCTTTAAAAAAGCCGGCCGGCAAATTCAGCAGCGGCATACACCGGTACCCGACAATTTAGACAAGAAGGAATAGAGCATCACACATAGATTAGATAGATAGAAACATGTCAGTCACACATATAAGAAGCACAGTGACAGTGTTGGTTACTGCACTTGTCATTTAGTGTAAAGGATTTATTAAAAAAAATAATAGTGTTTTCATGCACCGTCTCTTTAAAAAAGCCGGCCGGCAATTCAGCATCTGTACCCGACAATTTAGAACAGAAAGAATAGAGCTTCACACATAGATTAGATAGATAGAAACATGTCAGTCACATATATAATAAGTACAGTGATAGTGTTGCTTACTGTACTTGTCATTTAGTGTAAAGGATTTATTTAAAAAAATAATAGTGTTTTCATGCACTGTCTCTTTAAAAAAGCCGGCCGGCAATTCAGCAGCGGTACCCGACAATTTAGAACAGAAAGATAGAGCATCACACATAGATTAGATAGATAGAAACATGTCAGTCACATATATATGAAGTACAGTGATAGTGTTGGTTACTGTACTTGTCATTTAGTATTAAAATAAAGGATTTATTATTAAAAAAATTGGCGTGGGGTTCCCCTTAATTTTAGGCTCTAGCGGAGGTTAAGCAGACGGCTGGGGCAGATGTTTGAAGCCTGGGAAGGGGGTAATACCCACGGAGCTTCCCAGGCTACTAATATCAGCCCCCAGCTGAATACATAGCCTTTACTAGCTATTAAAATGGGGGACCCCCCAAAAAAAATGACGTGGGGTCCCCCCTAATTTAATAGCTAGCAAAGGCTAGGCAGACAGCTGGGGGCTGATATTAATAGCCCAGGAAGGGAGCCATGAATATTGGCCCCCTCCCAGGCTAGAAACACCAGCCGTCAGCCGCCCCAGAAATGGCGCATTCATAGGATGCGCCAATTCTGGCACTTAGCCTCGCTCTTCCACGCTGCCCTGGTGCGGTGGCAGGGGGTAATAGGGTTGGGGTTGATGTCAGCTTATAATGCCAGCTGACATCAAGCCCAGGTTAGTAATGGAGAGGCGTCTATAAGACACCCCCATTACTAACCCCATAGTCAAAGTTAAAAAAAACACAAACACCCAGAATAAAGTCCTTTAATTGAAATAAAGACACAATCCTTTATTGTTCTAAATTAAACCATACTTACCATCACGCCCATTCCAGCTGAAGCCAACGATCTCCTGCAATAAAAGAAAAATAATAAAGCAACCTCATCCTTACCTTTCCATGGTTCCCACGACAGCTTCAGCTCTGCTACATCGAGATGACAGGCTGGACCGCAGCAGAACGCTGCCATCCAGCCTGTCATCCCGCAGACACTGAGAAGCGCAGGCTTGCTTGCGCTGCTCAGCGTCTCTCTGTGACGACATCCAGATGAGCCGAGTTCATGTCCAATGAACTCGGCTCACCTCATGCACGTCACTGACAGCGTGGGAAAATTCTCACGCTGAAGCGCTGATTGCAGGAGAATTTTCCCACGCTGTCAGTGACGTGCAGGAGGTGAGCTGAGTTCATTGGACATGAGCTCACCTCATGCACATCACTGACAGCGTGGGAGAATTCTCCTGCACTCAGCACTTCAGCGTGAGAATTTTCCCACGCTGTCAGTGACGTGCATGAGGTGAGCCGAGTTCATTGGACATGACCTCGGCTCATCTGGATGCCGTCACAGCGAGACAGTGAGGAGCGCAAGCATGCCTGCGCTTCTCAGTGTCTGCGGGATGACAGACTGGATGGCAGCGTTCTGCTGCGGTCCAGCCAGTCATCTCGATGTAGCAGAGCTGAAGCTGTCGTGGGAACCATGGAAAGGTAAGGATGAGGTTGGTTTATTATTTTTCTTTTATTGCAGGAGATCGTTGGCTTCAGCTGGAATGGGTGTGATGGTAAGTATGGTTTAATTTAGAACAATAAAGAATTGTGTCTTTATTTCAATTAAAGGACTTTATTCTGGGTGTTGTGTTTTTTTTAAATACTTTACTAGAAATTCATGGCGGTCATGTCTAATACTGGCGTGACCCCATGAATTTTGGGCTTGGGGCCAGCTGATAATACCAAGCTGGCCCTAACCCCTTTATTACCCAGTGAGCCACCGCACCAGGGCCCTGGATGAGTTGGGTACAGCGCCAGAAGATGGCGCTTCTATGAACGCGCCATTTTCCGGGGTGGCTGCGGACTGCAATTTGTAGCGGGTGGGGGGCCAGAAAGCTTGGGCCTCCCTGCACTGCAGATTCCAGCCCCCAGCTGCCTAGTTGTACCTGGCTGGACACAAAAATAGGGCGAAGCCCCACGTACTTTTTTTTTAATTATTTCATGAAATTCATGAAATAATTAAGAAAAAAAGGCCTTCCCTATATTGTTGTGTCCGGCCAGGTACAAATAGGCAGCTGGTGGTTGGGGGCAGCCCGTTCCTGCCTGCTGTACCTGGCTGGACACAAATATAGTGCGAAGCCCCACTTAAATTTTTTTTAATTATTTCATGAAATTCATGAAATAATTAAGAAAAAAAGGGCTTCCCTATATTGTTGTGTCCGGCCAGGTACAAATAGGCAGCTGGTGGATGGGGGCAGCCCGTTCCTGCCTGCTGTACCTGGCTGGACACAAATATAGTGCGAAGCCCCACTTCAATTTTTTTAAATTATTTCAGGAAATTCATGAAATAATTAAAAAAAAATTGACGTGGGGCTTCGCACTATATTTGTGTCCAGTCAGGTGCAGCAGGCAGGAACGGGCTGCCCCCAACCACCAGCTGCCTATTTGTACCTGGCCGGACACAACAATATAGGGAAGCCCTTTTTTTCTTAATTATTTCATGAAATAATTTAAAGAAAATTGACGTGGGGCTTCGCCCTGTTTTTGTGTCCAGCCAGGTACAACTAGGCAGCTGGGGGCTGGAATCCGCAGCGCAGGGAGGCCCAAGCTTTCTGGGCCACCCCCGCTGCAAATTGCAGTCCGCAGCCACCCCGGAAAATGGCGCATTCATAGAAGCGCCATCTTCTGGCGCTGTACCCAACTCATCCAGGGCCCTGATGCGGTGGCTCACTGGGTAATAAAGGGGTTAGGGCCAGCTTGGCATTATCAGCTGGCCCTAAGCCCGAAATTCATGGGGTCACGCCAATATTAGACATGACCACCATGAATTTCTAGTAAAGTATTTAAAAAAAACACAACACCCAGAAAAAAGTCCTTTAATTGAAATAAACACACAATTCTTTATTGTTCTAAATTAAACCATACTTACCATCACGCCCATTCCAGCTGAAGCCAACGATCTCCTGAAATAAAAGAAAAATAATAAAGCAACATCATCCTTACCTTTCCATGTTTCCCATGACAGCTTCAGCTCTGCTACATCGAGATGACAGGCTGGACCGCAGCAGAACGCTGCCATCCAGCCTGTCATCCTGCAGACACTGAGAAGCGCAGGCTTGCTTGCGCTCCACAGTGTCTCTCTGTGAGGGCATCCAGATGAGCCGAGTTAATGTCCAATGAACTCGGCTCACCTCATGCACGTCACTGACAGCGTGGGAAAATTCTCCTGCACTCAGCGCTTCAGCGTGGGAGAATTCTCACACTGAAGCGCTGAGTGCTGGAGAATTCTCCCACGCTGTCAGTGACGTGCAGGAGGTGAGCTGAGTTCATTGGACATGAGCTCACCTTATGCACGTCACTGACAGCGTGGGAAAATTCTCCTGCACTCAGCGCTTCAGCGTGGGAGAATTCTCACGCTGAAGCGCTGAGTGCAGGAGAATTCTCCCACGCTGTCAGTGACGTGCAGGAGGTGAGCTGAGTTCATTGGACATGAGCTCACCTTATGCACGTCACTGACAGCGTGGGAGAATTCTCCTGCACTCACCGCTTCAGCGTGAGAATTTTCCCACGCTGTCAGTGACGTGCATGAGGTGAGCCGAGTTCATTGGACATGAACTCGGCTCATCTGGATGTCGTCACAGAGAGACGCTGAGCAGCGCAAAAAAGCCTGCGCTTCTCAGTGTCTGCGGGATGAGAGGCTGGATGGCAGCGTTCTGCTGCGGTCCAGCCTGTCATCTCGATGTAGCAGAGCTGAAGCTGTCGTGGGAACCATGGAAAGGTAAGGATGAGGTTGCTTTATTATTTTTCTTTTATTGCAGGAGATCGTTGGCTTCAGCTGGAATGGGCGTGACGGTAAGTATGGTTTAATTTAGAACAATAAAGGATTGTGTCTTTATTTCAATTAAAGGACTTTATTCTGGGTGTTTGTGTTTTTTTTAACTTTGACTATGGGGTTAGTAATGGGGGTGTCTTATAGACGCCTCTCCATTACTAACCTGGGCTTGATGTCAGCTGGCATTATAAGCTGACATCAACCCCAACCCTATTACCCCCTGCCACCGCACCAGGGCAGCGTGGAAGAGCGAGGCTAAGTGCCAGAATTGGCGCATCCTATGAATGCGCCATTTCTGGGGCGGCTGACGGCTGGTGTTTCTAGCCTGGGAGGGGGCCAATATTCATGGCTCCCTTCCTGGGCTATTAATATCAGCCCCCAGCTGTCTGCCTAGCCTTTGCTAGCTATTAAATTAGGGGGGACCCCACGTCATTTTTTTGGGGGGGTCCCCCATTTTAATAGCTAGTAAAGGCTATGTATTCAGCTGGGGGCTGATATTAGTAGCCTGGGAAGCTCCGTGGGTATTACCCCCTTCCCAGGCTTCAAACATCTGCCCCAGCCGTCTGCTTAACCTCCGCTAGAGCCTAAAATTAAGGGGAACCCCACGCCAATTTTTTTAATAATAAATCCTTTATTTTAATACTAAATGACAAGTACAGTAACCAACACTATCACTGTACTTCATATATATGTGACTGACATGTTTCTATCTATCTAATCTATGTGTGAAGCTCTATTCTGTCTGTTATAAATTGTCGGGTACCGCTGCTGAATTGCCGGCCGGCTTTTTTAAAGAGACGGTGCATGAAAACACTATTATTTTTTTTGATAAATCCTTTACGCTAAATGACAAGTACAGTAAGCAACACTGTCACTGTACTTCGTATATATGTGGCTGACATGTTTCTATCTATCTAATCTATGTGTGAAGCTCTATTCTGTCTGTTATAAATTGTCGGGTACCGCTGCTGAATTGCCGGCCGGCTTTTTTAAAGAGACAGTGCATGAAAACACTATTATTTTTTTTGATAAATCCTTTACGCTAAATGACAAGTACAGTAAGCAGCACTTTCACTGTACTTCGTATATATGTGGCTGACATGTTTATATCTATCTAATCTATGTGTGAAGCTCTATTCTTTCGGTTCTAAATTGTCGGGTACAGGTGTATGCCGCTGCTGAATTGCCGGCTTTTCGTGTTTCACTGTTGGCACTGTTCCCATCGATTTGGGCAATCACTGTAATGCCACAACCACCATGGCTGTGGCATTACAGTGAGTGGCAGACAATCCCTGCATGATTGGTGCTCTAAATAGCGCCAGACATGCAGGACACGCTTTTGGTGCACGAACAGTTATCGAACATAACCTCGAACAGCCGAATTTTTTGCAAATCGTTCGGGTTCGTCGAACAACTCGAACACCGCCCAAAACAGCTCGAATTTGAGATTGGCGAACAGTTCTAGTCGAACACCGCTCATCTCTAGTCACTACTCATGAACAAGCAGTGAGGCAGGGCAGTCAAGAGGTCTGGGGGGGTCAGATACCCAGAGAGTTCTTTATAAACAAGAGGGTAAAGCAAAAGGCGTAGTCAGGTCAAAGTCTGATGTCAGAATACAATGAAGGTAGCGGATCAAGACAAAGGAGCAAGAAGAATGGATGTTTAAAGGCAAGGTGCAAGGTTGGGAAACAAAGATCAAATACAGGAACACAGAGTACAGAGGAAGCACACACCACTTGAGCTAAGCTACTGTGGCGCCCCTGCTGGTTCAGTTACCACAGAGTTACTGCATCTCACCCAGAGGTGTGGTATCTCACTCTCAGGTAAGGATAGAGTGCTGCCCGGGACCCTAACACCTGGATCCAACACTACACTACTCCAGACCAGCAGGAAGGGCAAGATGCGTCGCTTTCCTGCTGAGCCCTGTCCCTGGCTGGAGTGGGGGGAACCAAAGTAGGGGGAACCGTGTAGTGGGTGTGGGTGGAGGAAGTAAATCAGGAGAGCACTTGTTGGGAATAGTATAAAGAGGGAAGCCATCTTGAAAGGACAGATCAGTCTGAGAAGATAAGTAGTGGGAGCAGGGCCTAGCCAGAGAGGCCCAAGACTGAAGAGAGAGAGAGGAGCAGGAGAAAGGCTCCAGGAACGTGAAAGGGATCTCAGGGGTATCGGCATTGCTGGAGGCCACCCGTACGCCCGAATCTGTCAGGCGGTGGAGGGATTGAGCCACAGAGGGGACCAACCCCGAACTAGTGAGAATTACAAAGTTCAACTAGAAACCGGAGGCTTCTGTACTTTCAGGATGCAGGTGCCACATCCGCACTCAAGTCACCAAAAAGGTAACCACATAGGATCCAGGGAACTCCATGTTGCCCAGAAAGATCCGAGGATACCGGCTTGGGACATTGTTTGGTGAGGCGCAGGGCAAGAAGGGTGAGGGCCAGCGCAGGAAGACGGCTGAGAAGGACATATAGAACGGGGTCCTGTCAGACACTCTTGAAACACCTGGGAGTTTGTTGAACCCCTGCCTGGTGAACGTCGCGTGACTTGGGAGGTCGTAATCCGGAAAGTGTAACCTGAGGAACTTATAAACTGTGAGTAAACCCAGAAGACTGCACCCAACTGTCTCTGCGAAATTATTGCTGCGCCATCACCCCCTGCACTACACTGCACCACAACTGCAACAGCAACATCTTTAACCTCTACACTGCCCTGGAGCTAAGCTCTACCTGTGAAGAGCTAAACCAACTGTGCTGCACTGACATCAGCTCCAGAGGACCTGCTCCGCAGCGGCGCCTCTCTCTAGCCGCATACCACAGGTGGCGTCACGAACTCTATACAAGAACTATAAGTCCCCTGTAATAATCCCCTTTTGATTGACCGCCCTGGGTCACGGACCGGGTCACCGCCACTGTGACATCTCCCCTAGCAACGACCGACACGGCACTGAGTACCCCACGGCCCAGGGGGCGCGTCACTTCAACTGGCAATAATTGGAGGCAGAGACCTGATAAATAGCCAGGTAATTACTCCAAACAGTAGACACATGGAGGAAGCCCTGGATTGGATGGCTGAACTGTCACTCAACAAACTGACAGCTCATAATGCCCCAGCCTCCGATTGCACAGCTGAGCTGTCCATCACCATACTTACAGCTCAGCATGCTTTGTCTGCCCGTGCAGAAACATGGTCTGAACATACCACAGCTCCTGGCCAGGGGAGGAAGCAAAAGAGAGTATACAGACAAGACAGCACTGGATCACAGCTGCTGGTTTCTGTAAGTTAAAACATTTCTTTGCCTGTTTAAAAACTTGTTTTACCTCACAGGAAGAATCACCTGTGATCCCATGCTGCAATGTCTATATACTCTTTTGCTTCCTCCCCTGCCTAGAAGCTTTGGTATATACAAACCATATTCTTGCATGGTCGGACACATCAATTACACAGGACATATCAGGGTCACATTTATAAGATTATCTTGTGACAGGAACATTTTTTTAATACATCCAATTGTAAAACTTATTTTATTATAAGATCTACTAATTTAAAAGTACTTTGTTCATGGACAACCCCTTTATGAACTGCATTTTATTGTGCACTGGTACACTGGTACTTTATTTGTTGCATTTTTTGTGTTATTGTGTTTGATATTCTTGCACTCTGCACCTTTTTGACTATTATATTCATAGATAGTGCTATGAAGAACCATGAACTTTTTGATAATTTACAAAGTCTATAGGATTTTTTATCTGATTAATTAATTTGTCTTGGTCACTCCCTTTTACACATTTACATCATAACTTTTGCACTGTACTCTACACCTTCATTTATTTTATCTTGTCTGTCTTGTCATACATGGTTTTAATTAATGTGTCTTGTCCACTTTGTTTTCAACATAGATTATATTTTAATATTTCATTATTGATTATGTGCAGGATTCTCGGACTGCAAAGGGACCATATGTTTCTCTTGCACTATGATATTTTTCTGTCTATTCCATCTTTATATCAAACTACTATAATTTGTGCAGGCAATGTTTTTTGCTTACCTTTGGTGGGATTCCTTTTATTGTCGATGACTCCATTAATTCAACGCTCTGTGTAGCTCTACTGAAAGATAGAAAACTACCTCACACTACTTTAGACTCTTTTCACATTGCGTTCTTGTCCACGTTCAGTGGTCCCACTGGGATTGACTGTGTCAGCACCTTAAAAGTCTATAGCCCCGTCAGCGCATTTGCTCAAATCCCATTTTGTGGGGGGTTCGGACGCAAGCTCCGACAGGACAAGTGAACATGGGCAAGGACGCAATGTGAAAGGAGCCTTAGAAATACCTGAAAATTCCCCTGAATAAATAGAACAATGTCTTAATGAAAATGTGACATCACTGGCCCCACTGTTGGATGCATGATTTATTGGATGACTTATTTCACTCAGAAAATTCACATGGAGTACTGGACTAAATCAATCTTTTAATGGTATTGTTTTTATAATACGTCAGTTTGGCTCAATGGCAAAAAGAGAGATTGTAAAAATACTAATTGATGCAAAATCATAAAAAATTGGTTCAAATGTTCTCAAGATTCCATAATAATTTAGATCTCTTAATTAAAGATGGTCAATATTAAAAAACAGTTTCATGCTCTTTAAACTTACTGCTAGCTATAGCTTTAATAGCCCATGTAACAGTAGTAGGCCTAGTGGCTACAAAACCACTCCAACTCCCACTGGGCATTTTATGTTTTTTTGTGTAACTGTACTTAATAAAGGAGTACTAATTTAGACTTTTTGACACTGTTAAAAAACGACAATTCCCAAACTAATTTACAAAAATGAAGGGAAAAAATATTATTATGATTAAATACTGTTTAGTGGAATGGAAATAATCTGTGTGCAGTTAACTTGTTTTCAATTAATTTAGACTGGAAAATTAGAAAATGAAAAAAAAGTTAAAAAACAAGCAAGCAAAAAATAAAAAAGTAAATGTGTCTGAAGCAAGCCGTCCTTAAAACCTATGTACAAAAATGGCATTAATGTTAGTCTCAATAACAACTACTTGGAAGAGTTGGAAAAAAAACTATAAGTGAGAAAAGAACTAGAGGTGGGCAGATTTATTCTAGTAGCATTGAATTCTACATGAATTTTCTCAAGAAAGAGGATTTTTGTAATTCTCTCTCCTTAAATTCAGCAAGATGGTGGAAGGCTCGCTGCCTGCTTGCTGAACCGTAGAGGGCCTGCAAAAGGTTAAAAAAAATAATATCCACTTCCCAGCCACCTTTGCTGCATGATCTCCCACGTACAGTTCTCGATGACTCTTCTTACCCACACCGCACGTTAAAACCCAGGAGCTCTTCACATTAGGCTGAGACTTCTGGCCGGCATTGTGATGTATGCTGTGACCTTATGACAGAAACTCTAGGCCAGCATTTCCGCCTTGACTAGGCCTGGGACGTTCCTGTGCATGCGCAGGGATGTCTTATGCATAGTTGCGTTTGAAAGTCCCAGTCTGATGTGAAGATGCCTGGGGTAAGACCAGGTGCAGAGGTCTGTACAAAGGACAGTGAGTGGTGGAGGTAAGCGGTGAGGTGAGTATAATCTGTTCTTCTTCCTACATTTTAGGTTTATTAAGCCCTAGGGTCTCTACAGACCCTAGAGAATAACAAGGGACAATCAATTCCAGAGAATAAATTTGCTGAGAATTAACTTTGCTAGTAAAATCTGATTGATTTGGAGAATATAAATCTCATCAGATCCACTCATCTTTTGCATAAAAGAGCATAAAAACATAAATTTTTCTAAGTTAACTTGAACACAATTTCTGAAGAACCAACAATGTAGATCATTTTCCAGGGATGCTTCTCCTCTCTTTGGCAGATTTATGAAAGTAGAGATTAAAATAAATATAAAAACAATAGAAATCTTAAATGAAAACCTGCTGTAGTCTACAATAAAATGGTCACTTGAGAGAAAATTAACTAAGAATCAGCCATTGTACTTAAAGAAAAACTGTTCATAGGTCAAAAGTCACCAGCTTTTGCTTTTATTTTATCCCTGCTCACAGGGCTATAATGAATTGCAGCATAAAGACACACTCCCAGGAAATCTGTGACCAACACCATCTGAGTTAGAATTATATGAAAAAGGCCCATAACTCTAATGTATTTTAAAAAAATAACTAGAACTGGATATCCAGTGAAGCAGGAATAAAATAAGAGCAATTACTCACCACTTTTGACCAAGTGACAGGCCCTCATTAAAAAAGTGGTTTAAAGCTAAAATTTAGCTTAATCCTAAATCTCTATTTATTTAACATCATAAGCCAATCTTTTTTCTAATATACATTAATTAAACATTCCCTATCCTTTATTCGCTAATATTCTTCTCAGTGCACAGTGATAATGAACTCTTTTGCTTGCTCTGATGAGAAGCGATGAGCGCTTTGTCACTGTGCACTGAGAAAAATAGTGCACAATGAAAAGATCCTACTGAGCATCCATCGTAATTGACAACCCATGCATTCTCAGTAGAGCAGGGATTCTCCCAGCCCCTGAAACAAATGTCACTGATGACCGTGTTAGGTGCCTGAATGAGGTAGTCGTGGGCAAGCTCTTGCCTCTGCTCGCTCTGGCATCCTATAGATAAAGTGCTTCCCCGTCCAGTGTGCTGCTGTGTATATGGTGCTTCCCTCTTACTTCTGGCCCACAGGTCTCCTCTGACTCCAGGAATTCCTCTTATGGAACAAGGGCAGCAATTAATCCAGGGGACACGGGATTCATGAAAGCAACCAAACTTTTACTTGGTGACTGGCAGTATTTACAGTATTTACAGGCAGGTGTAAAGGATAAGGCCCAATGGGTTGTCATCTTTCTCACAGGTACCAGACACAACTTCAGCCCTGATTCTCGGTCTAGGTAGAGCATCACTCCTGCTAACTTCTCTAGCACTAGGAAGTCTTCTCCACCACTAGCAGCATATTCAGATTCCATGAGACTCATGCGGAAGGGTTCTCTGGCAATCTGCTGCCCCAAAGTATTAGGCCCTAATTGTCCCTAGCAGCCCTTGACCTGAGCCTGCTGCTTGTCACCTCTCACTCCTTCTCACATCTGAACTCACTTCTTCCTGTTTCTGAAAACTATGCAGAGATTCCCAAAGTGCCCTTCCACTAGGGGTTGTCCTCACACTTAATTAACTCTCACACTGTCTCTATGCCTGCAGTGTTACCGGGCAAACTTCACCTTTCACTTACATTCTAGATAGTGACATCTTGGGACCATTAGTTAATACTGCAGCCACAAGGAAACATATCAGGAGCAAAACATTATTCACATTCTATTCCACAGCAGCATTGATGTCTTCAGGGGGAACACGGCAGCTGGTCCATCTCCTTACAACTGCATCCTCTGCCTTTTGATGAGGACTCATTGACTCTCACAGCATTCATGGAGAATCTCATATAAAGTGTCATCACCCAGGAAGTAGTAAAAGCAATAAAGCAGTTAGATAGTGAATTGTGGGAAGGATGGGGACTTTTTAATTAAAATATTTTAGAGAAAACATTAGATTATGACACTAAATAGATAGAGTTTTAGGACCCTTTTAAGGCACGTCTACTAAAATTAAATACATGTAATATATATATTGTATATATACTACATATAACCATATCTAAACATAAACTGTAGAATCCTGTGATTTCTATCTGCATAAATTTTGCAGAATGTTTACAAATTATAGCAGTAAAACTGAAATTTTCAAATGTATATTTTTTCTGACACATATATAACCTTAGGTAAATATGTATTAGCAAAAGTAACAGTCAAATGATTACTATAAAATTATCCACATCAACAAATAAAAGTTAAAAAGTCAATGTTTCGTATTTAAATAAACCCTAGGTTGGGGAGTGGATATCTCATTATAAGGTTTGGTAGGAAACTTTCTTTCAATGTTAACTAAGCCAAAATGCTTTATTTTCAACAACATAAACATTCTTGTGAATCTCATGTTTCTGAGAAACTGGTCTGTGTCTAATAGCTATAAAACATTTTAGGGAAGTCATAACTTATTTATTTGATGTTTTCTTTTTTCCATTTTTGTTTTTATTTTGAATTTATTTCACACATGCTTTTTTTATGGATACACGGTTATTGTTCTCAAAGCAAAACTTGTGTGACGATTGCCAGTTATTTATTACCTAAGGCAGATTCTTAATATACTTCTGTTTCAAATGAAAACTTGTACATACGGCAATGGCGCAAATGCACAACTAATTTATTCCAACTTTACCAAGAAATGTTTGTGTCTCTTTGACGAAACACAGTGTCTGTTTGCATGCAAATTGAATAAAACAGTGGTTGGGATTCTTTACAGATCAGTGCAGGTCAATGTGAATGTAAACATTGTGAAAAATACAGGGGGTGAAATAAGTATTGAACACAACACCAATTTTGCAAGTAAATATATTTCTAAAGGTACTATTGACATGAAATTCTCACCAGATGTCGAGTAACAACCCATCCAATCCACACAAAGGCAAATAAATCAAACCATAAATGTCAATAAATTAAGTGCGTAATAATTAGTGTTGAGCCACCCCCGTAGTGTTCGAGTTCGGTTCGGTTCGTCGAACACCCATATGTTCGCCGAACTGTTCGTCGAACTGTTCGTCGAACACCTTCGAACACCGTTAAAACCAATGGCAGGCAAACAAAAACACATAGAAACACATAGAAAACACCTTCAAAGGTGTCCAAAAGATGACAAACTGCTCAGAAGACACAACTAACACATGGAAAAGTGACAAGTACATATAGTCATGCGAAAAGAAAAGAGGTGGAGGAGTAAAAGGAGGGGGAGACACAGATATAGGCATGTCATGCCCTTCTAAAACCAAAAAAGTGCGAAGCCGACATGGCCAGTCCGTTCCTACCCGTGCGACCTCCGTGTCGCCGGGTTTGAGCCAGAGCTGCGGTGGACCCTGACGGCCAGCCCCCCTCTCTCAATACTGGTGCCTGTCCGCTGGTGGGTCGAGCCCCCCCGCAGTGGGGGGGAGTAACATCTACAGAAGAAAGACCATCTTCCAGCCAAACTAAGATGTCTACTTCTTTTCGTGGACAATGTGATACGATCCCTTTCTTACGGACACGCCCATTGCTACAAATTCCAGATGAGGCACAAAAACAGCAGGTGCTTCAACGGATATCAAGTGCTCCTTCAAGTGGGCTCTCCTCCACCTCAACTTCAACATCACAAATACTCCAGTCCTCAGAGGTGTCACCCAAATCGCACTTGCTTCCTCACAGCTCCCAAGTCTCCAGCTGCCCGTCTGAGTATGGAGTAACACAGATGGTTGAGTCTGCACAGCCGTTTACTCATACTATAGCCTGGGAAACGGAGGTCTGCTCCAGAGCTTCTGTTAATCCAGACGAGGAAATGATCTGCACTGATGCCCAGAATCTTTATGAGTCGGATCCAGGACCAGATGAAGAAGGTTCTGAGCATAATGTAGACACTCGTTCCCAAACTGTAACTCCTGTTGGTGGAGACAATGATGAAGACGATGATGAGACTCAAATACCTGATTGGAGCGACAACTTGACTTTTCGGTCAGGGCAGGAAGAGGTTGGCTCTGAGGAGACGGGTGTGAGAACACACAGGGTGATGATGACGAGGTTGGAGATCCCACTTACTGTCAACCCACAGTCAGCAGAGGAGGTGGAGGAGGATGTGACTAGTCCACGGGATGAGGATGACACGGTACCCGGGCCTTTGCCTGGCCTTTGGGATGTCGCAGTGGTCGACTCCCGGGCCCGTACCCTGGGGTCAGTCTTTAAAAGGGTGGATAATTGTTCATTTAATAAGAGTTCGTGACGCCACCTGCAGTATCTGGTGAGAAGTACCAGCGCTGCAGTAGTCCACAGAAGCCAGTGATAAGGCAGCTCGATAGTATAGCTCCCCACAGGTGGAGCTAGGCCTCAGAAAAGCATATGCAGGGGGAATGCAGGACAGGCGAGACCCAGCTGGGTCAGAGCAAGAACGGGAACGGACACGGTAGTCACTTCAGTACCTTTTACTGGTGGAAATTCAGGCACATCCCGGAGCACTGTAGGGTGAAGGATGCATATCAGGATCCTCCCCAATGAGCGGGTGTAGGGCCTCCTGTTTCTTGCCTCTGCGTAGTAAGTTTCTGACCTGCCTGAACCTAGGCCTAACTTTGTCTCTGTCCTGCACTGACTGACCTTGTGGTAGGGCCTTGTCTTGGAGTTCACGCTCCCAGTTTTCGGGGCCTAAGCATCTCGTGACTCTGTTACGTATCAGCACCTTAGCGATCCTGGGACTTGTAGTTCTCCAAGGATTCTGGTTATGCCTTACTGGGTCATAGAGATCCCGGTAAGCTCGGATCCGGTGTCCGGTAAATGCTTTGGGGTGAGCTGGTTAAGCTCCTCTGCCCCCTATGTACTAACTCTCCACTCACCTTTGGCCTACTCGGGCCCTCACTAGGCTATACACACAAACGGCAACTTGCCGCGCTTCACCGATCTTATGGCGCCGGCACACCTTAAGCTCTAACTGGGCTCCCTGAATCTAGCTAACAGGAGCCTCGTGCTCCACTGCTGAACTATTAACTGAGTTCTCTAGACTAGACTGAGCTCCACTGCAGACTGACCTCTCTTAGGCTTCTCTACTGCAGGAACTCTTCAGAGGAACTGAACTGCCTAGCTCCACCTTCCCTATTTATCTCCCTAACGGGCTCCCATGCTGGTCTGAGGTGGAAGGTGGAGATGTGTGAATGTTTATGGGGGCCTCTTGTGGAGGATTCCATCAATGCACTCTTCTAGGATCTGTGATACCAAGCGCAGCTGGGTGTCACAGATGCTACTGACGACGAGGTTAGGTTGCGCCATCCTGGACAGAGATGGAGTACTGGAAGCACGTCAACAACTGCATCCTCAACCACAACTCTGCCTCTCACCACAAGTCATAGTAGCTCTTCAGTTCACATGGGCTCTAAGCCTTGCATAGCCTGGGTATTTTTTCAGATCGATAAGGATGACCGAACTCGTGTTATCTGTAATATTTGTCACCAAAAGCTAAGTAGAGGCCAAAAAATCCATAGTTTGAGTACTTCATGCATGAACCGTCACATGGATATGAAGCATAAGTTGCAGTGGGAAGCCCACTGTGCTACAATGCGGCCTAGCGGGCCGTGCCAACCACCGTCTGCCCCATCCTGTGCATCCGCGGCCTCTTCATCCTCTGTGACTGGGGGGACAGCAGTCACACATGTTTTTGGACACAGACCTGCCACCTCTTTACCCGCGACAGCCAGTGTGATTGGCAGGTCATCATTTCATTTGGAAGTGGAAACACCAGCTGGTGTTGAGCGCTCTCCGACATCGAGAGCACCACCTTTGGATCAAGGCAACCTAACATGTCTGCCTGCATCTTCCTCACAGACCGGCAAGTTTGCAGGGGACACCCTACTCAACCCTGTCTAAGCGCAACAGCCAGTCCTCGGTCCCTCAGATGTGGACACGTAAAATACCATTGCCTCCTAGCCATGACAAAGCTAAGAGGTTGAATTTCACCATCTGCAAGCTCTTGGCTACAGAAATGCTGCCTTTCCGCCTGGTGGACACAGAGGATTTTCGAGACCTTATGTCCATCGCAGTGCCCCAGTACCAGATGCCCATTCGGCACTACTTCTCAAAGAAAGGTGTGCCTGTGCTTCACCAGCATGTCGCACACAACATCACCGCTTCTTTGGGAAACTCTGTGTGTGACAGGGTGCATTTCACCACAGACACTTGGGCGAGTAGGCATGGACAGGGGCGTTACATGTCGCTGACTGGGCACTGGCTAACTATGGTGACAGCAGGACAAGGGGCTGCTGTCCAAGTCTTGCCATCCCCACGAGTTGTACGTCAATCCTCTTTATCTAGAAGTTCCTCCACTGCTTCTGCCTCCTCAACCTCCTCTCGGTCCTCCACCTGCACCCAAAGCCTGTCTGGTAATGCCACCCGATTTCTAACTGCGCAGAAGGAATCCTGCACACCTCCTTACTATGCTGGCAGCAGGGCTCAACGGCATCAGGCGGTGTTTACTTTGAAATGTCTGGGAAATATGAGTCACACAGCTGAGAAGTTGTGGTCAGCTCTGGAGACCCAGTTTCATGAATGGTTGTCTCCACTGGACCAGCAACCAGGGAAGGCCGTGTGCGACAATGCTGCAAACCTGGGTGCGGCCCTTCGCCCGGGCTATGTCACACACGTGCCTTGTATGGCTCAAGTGTTGAACCTTGTTGTCCAGCAATATTTAGCCCACTATCCCGGACTAGATGGCCTTCTGCAGAGGGCACGGTAGCTGTGTGCTCACTTCCGCCATTCGCATCCCGCAGCTCAACGACTTACATCTCTACAGAAGTCGTTGGGCCTGCCCGTTCACTGGCTGAAATGCGATGTGCCGACACAGTGGAATTCAACTCTGCACATGTTGTAGACGCTGGGGGTTGTAGTCACTGTGGCAGCAACCCGGTCCGTGACCCAGGGCGGTCAATCCAAGGGTAATTTGTATATATGGGTTTTATAATGTCCGACTACGCCACCTGTGGAGTGCGGCCAAAGGGGCCGCCGCTGCGGATCAGTTCTCTGAAGCTGGTGGTTTTGCAGCAATGGTATTATTACTCCCCACAGGAAGAGTGTAGCTTCAGGGCAGTGTGGGTGGATGATGGTGGTTGTAGTGCAGGGAGTCAGTAATGAACACAGAGTCCGTGTGATGCAGTCCCAAGATTTTTACTCACAGTTGTTGCAGTCCAGATTACAGGTACCAGAGCAATCTCCCCCGTCGTGCTGTGCGTACTCAGTGAGGGGCTCAGTACACCCCCAGATAGCTCCGGAGTACTTAGCAGGACCCCCTTCTGTGTGTCCTTTCTCTGGCCTTCTCCCTGCACCTCACACTCAGTGACACTTCTATCCGGTATCCTCGGGCCTTGGCGGGCGACGTGTGTTCCGTCCCCTGGGTCCTATGTGGCTACCTTCTTAGTGAGACTGGTGTGGACTTTGGCCTGCAGTACATGAAATTCTGCAGCCTCCGGTTTCTAGTTGAGCCTTGCTGTTTCTCCGCTAGTTGAGGGACCTGTTCCCCTTATCTGGCCTGACCCCTCTACCTCCCGGTAGCAGCGGGCGTACGGGTGGCCTTCTGCACGGCCTGTACCCCTAGGGTCCCTTCGGTTCCTGGAGCCTTCCTGCTCCCACTCCTCTCTTCTCTCCTTCAGTCCTGGGCCTCCCAGGCTAGGCTTGCCTCCGGAGCAGAGCTCATGCAGAGCCTCTGCTCCTGTCACTTCTCCTCTGACTGGCTTGCTCTTTCTAAGATGGCTTCCTATTTATACTCTCCCTGTCATGTGCTCCCCTAAGCTGCTGTCTCCACCCACACCCACTACATAGGACCCTCCCACCAGCTAGGGACCTGGGACTGTGCTCTCCCTTAGGAGCAATCTCGCCCTTCCCCCACTGCGGGTATGTGTTGGATGCAGGTGTTAGGGTCCCGAGACATACTCCTTCCTTACCTGAGGGTGAGATACCACACCTCTGGGTGAGATGCAGTACCTCTGTGGCGACTGAACCCTCAGGGGCGCCACACACCCTTCTGCACAGTTTTGAAATGGCGACGAAGATGTTTAGTGCTGACGACGATGCCATTATCAGCATGACTATTCTGGTGATTTACATGCTGGAGCACACGTTAAACAGAATTCAGAGTCAGGTGGTGGGACAAGAGGAGGTGGAGGAAGTAGAGGAGGAGTCGTATGCAGAAGGGATAACATTTCCAAGGTCCAGACGGTCGGCAGCACCAAGGCGGCAGGCATGGGAGGGTGGGGGAGAGGGATTAACCAGGGCGCATGGTAGCAGCCAAACTGTTGAGGAAGGTGCAGGAGCCGAGGAAGAAGTGGAGGACGATCTGGCGATAGGCATGTAAGACTCATCAGATCAGGGAGACCTTGATCACATTTCTGTTGTGCGAGGTTGGGGGGAGAGGGCAGAGGAAGGAAGCATGATTCTTACCTCGCTACCAACACAACAAGGACTTGGTCCTCCTGGATGCGCAAGACACATGAGTGCCTTCTTGCTGCACTACCTGCAGCAGGACCCTCGGATTGTCAGAATTCGAAGTAATCCCGACTACTGGGTTGCCACACTCTTAGATCCCCGGTACAAAAGTAAATTTGCCGAAATAATTCCTGCCATAGATAGGGATTCACGCATGCAGGAGTATCAGCAGAGGCTGTTGCAGAATCTTACATGTGCTTTTCCACAAAACACCAGTGGTGCACGTAGTGAATCTCACAGTTCTAACTTGCCAACCGTGGGACTGTCGAGTCTTCATCACTCAAACCGTAACAGTAACATAGTATCTGCTGGTAACAGCAATTTTGTGGAATCGTTTCACCACTTTTTTAGACCATCCTTTGCAAGGCCACAGGAGACAAGAAGTCTGACACATAGTCAACGCCTAGAGAGGATGGTACAGGAGTATCTCCAAATGAACATCGAAGCTATGACTGTGTCACTGGACCCTTGCTCATTTTGGGCTTCCAATCTCGAAAAATGGCCGGAGCTCGCCACTCACGCCTTGGAGATCTTGTCATGCCCTGCAGCCAGCGTTCTCTCTGAACGTGTGTTCAGCGCTGCTGGTGGTGTGCTGACAGATAAGCGCACGCGGCTGTCCACTGAGAATGTAGACAGACTCACGTTCATAAAGATGAACAAATCATGGATCCGCAAGAACTTTTCTACCCCTGTGTCATCCTGGGGAGACTAAAAGCTTGAGGATTTGGTAATATCACCTCACCAACCGTTTTAAGCAACTCTGGGGCAATTGATGCCACTTAAGTGGTGTCTGTGCCATAATTTTTGGAAAAAATGGAGACTCTTTTTGGAGTCCCCTTGCTGTGTTTTACGTGACGTTGGCATCATCAATTCCAGGTGGGTTGGGTCGCCCCCCCCCCCCCTTTTAACTGTAAGAAACTACATACACTATGGCTTGGGGTAACACAGATGGTTGAGTCTGAAGAGCTGTTTACTCAGATGTCTGCTCCAAAGCTTCAGTGTCTGCTAGTCAGCGTAGAATTTTTAACTGCATCTAGTCTAGGCAATACTTTGGGCGTAGTAGCCCAGCTGCGAAGCAAGCTGCACCGCCTGTGTATCTAATAAGAATTTTTAAATGCATCTAGCCTAGGCAGACTGTGGGGACCCCCAACCAAACCAAGACGCTCAGCCCCCCTACCGCCCCCCTTTCCTTGACAATACAATAATGTAACTCTTACAACTGGATGGGTGAGGATCGGTCACAGCTTTATTAACTCTTTATACTCATTCCATTAGAAAGGCATTTTATTTCTAAAATAATTCAGTTTGTTGCAGCATGCCCTGGGTCTCCACACTGGCAAGTTGGCCAAAAATTATAACTCTCCAACATGTCCTTTCTATTTCCAGGCCACGGAGGATCCTGCGTACTCGTATGCAGGACTCTGACCCCCATCCATCACTCTTAACGCTTGTTCCACTCCGTCCTGGAGTCCTGGCAGGAATATGTCCAGTCCAATATCCATTAAGTGAACTCCGTCGGGCCGTATGAGGCCTGCTTTATCTCCTTCCAGTTGTCAGTGTTGTATCACTACACCGCCTCTGTCTCTTCTAAATTTTGCCATCCGAATATTTATTACCCGCCTTGTCCGTTCGATGGCCGTGATGTCTCGCGCACCTTGCCATACTGCTATCGGCACAATCTCTGACCATACTATAGTTAGTTTTGTGAAAAATTCTCTGAAGCGCTCAGTGTCTAGTTTCATTATTGCCATTAGTTATGCGTTCTTGTGATGACCTAGGTCCCCGGGCCTGTATAACTAAGATGACCGGACCTCTTGCCTCTCTACCTACCTTGATTACCTCCATTAGTACCTGTGGCCATAGCTGGCCTCTAATACCTCTCCAGTTGAAATATGTGTTATGAAACTCTAATTTCCTCCCGCCTGGGCGGACTTTCGCCCTTTTTTCTGTCCAATATATATACGAGTGGCCTATCACCCACACTGTTGGCTTAGCGTCACCTGTAAAAGAAACAAACCACGTTAGGATAACAAGTCCGGTCTTATGTATCTCGCCAAACATGTGGATTGCCATCTCGCTATCTTCCTATCCTCTGAACTTCCGTTTCTGACGGTCCTGCTCTTGCTGCTTCCGTGGCCGTGCCTATGCAGAATGAGTGTGTCCGGTAATCTTTGGGGTGGTTCCCTGCCGATGTTATGCATTTATTAAATATAGCTTGGAACTGGTATCTTGATAATGGCGTTCCATCAATGTGTGATAGGAAGAAATTACTTTGCAATCTGACAGTTATATATGTTTTTACTATTGTTACCCGACTCAGTGTACCGTTTGTGGGTTGTAGAAGTACCCAAGTGCCCCTGCCCGCTGGAACCGTTTTCAATTGGCGTATGCGTAGACGTATTGCATTATTGGCTATGACTACGTCCTGGTGTAATAAGCCTCCACTGGTGGTAATTTTGGATTGAGGGACTAATTCGCTTATGCATAGCGCCCCGAAGAAGGCGATCGCAAATGCAGTAGACAGTAGTGTTGCTTCAAATTGTGAGTGTCATGTTAATGGTGTTAGGGATATGATGTGAGAAATCAGTTTTAGTGACACGGGACGGGACGTCTACACTCCTGACTTGGCTGACCCCTTTTCCACCCTTTTATGGATTGTCTGATGATGAATCTCTATGTCACATCTCCCCAATTCAGTAGTTGGAAGTGAAATGCTACTCCGGTCAGACACCGCTGCGCTGACGCCCCTGATATGCCCCTCATCATTAGCTGGTGGAGAAATTCTATGGTGACTTGTAATCTGGCTTGTTCACATTGGTCAACCCGTCTGCCTGCTACTAGTCATGTCCACTCTTCCCATGCCTTACCGTATGCTTGCCACGTCGACGGGGCAACTGACGCTCTGATTAATGGCATCAACTATTCGCCACTAGATCCCATAGGGAGGGTGGGCAACTGTTGCCCGATGGGTGGGCGTTGGGGAGGAGCTCTGTGAAAATCTTCCAATTGAATTGTAATAAAGCGTTAGCAGCAGTTTAGACCCCTCAGCATCGTGGCTAGCGCGGACCCAAGCATTGTGTTCTAGGCACAGGAATGCTAGCCGGCATAGACGGGAGAGACGATGATGCCATCTTATTAATGCAGTGCGCTAGGCTGGTGTTTTTTGTTATGAAGCATATATTTTTTTAGCCAGGAGCGCGCCCCATATTTCTATTGCTACCACTATTGGGAAGAAAAAAAATTTTCCGGGCTAGATGCAGCTAAAAATTATTATGGTGGAGCTTGGTATAGATGGCCTAATACAATGAGTACCACACACTGCTACTATGCCCAAAATTATTTTCCAGGCAAGATGCAGCTAAAAATTATTAGTAATTTGAAAGCTGGTGGAGCTCAGTATAGATGGCCTAATAGAATGAGTACCACACACTGCTAATATGCCCAAAATTAGTTTACAGGCAAGATGCAGCTAAAAATTATTATTAATTTGCAACCTGGTGGAGGTTAGTATAGATGGACTAATAGAACAAGTCCCACACACTGCTACAAGCCGAAGCCCAAATATTTTTTCAGAGCTAGATGCAGATAAAAATTATTTTGAATTTGCAACCTGGTGGAGGTTAGTATAGATGGACTAATAGAACAAGTCCCACACACTGCTACAAGCCGAAGCCCAAATATTTTTTCAGAGCTAGATGCAGATAAAAATTATTTTGAATTTGCAACCTGGTGGAGGTTAGTATAGATGGACTAATAGAATGATGCTATGCCCAAAAGGTTTTACTTCACTAGGTGCAGTAAAAAAAATTGTATTCTGTACACAGGTGGTGTAGCTTGCAACACAGATAGGCTACTCCACTGATTAACACACACTGCAAGAGGCCAAAAAGGATTTGCTTTGCTAGATTTAGCCAAATGCTGTGAAAAAAACTTGCACAGCACTGGCACAGACCTGCCTGGCAAAAAGTGATAGGAACTGATGTAACCTAGCCCTCAAAAGGACTGCAATTACAATTAGTCTTTACTCCCAACCTATCTATTTAAGAGCACAGACCTGCCTGATAAAAGTGATAGGAACTGATGTAACCTAGCCCTGAAAAGGACTGCAATTACAATTAGTCTTTACTCCCAACCTATCTATTTAAGAGCACAGACCTGCCTGATAAAAGTCATAGGAAATGATGTAACCTAGTCCTTAAAAGGACTGCAATCACAACTATTCCCTACTCCCAAGCTATCTGTAGATTTGTGTGAAAATTGGCTTGAAATTAACAAAGTATAGCGCACACAGCAACAGCGGTGCCGTCTAACACGCAGCTGCAGCAGTGAGAAAATGGTGGCGACGGGGAAAATGGCTGAGTCTTATAGGGCAAGGACATGTGACATACACTGCCAATGACACATGCCCTTGCTTGTGTGAAAAAAAGCAGTTCGCTCCGTGTGTGCGTTGCTGATAGGCTGACAGATTGCACCTCCCCACTGTAAATGCGGGAAAGAGAAAAAAAAATGGAGATCTTCATTATTTCTGCAGAGATCCATCCCCTGCCCCTCCCCCCGCCGCACTGTACACTCAAACTGCGTATTAACATTAATTTTCAGCATTAATGAGAAAAAATCCAGTTATGATTTTGGTGCACGAACAGTTATCGAACATAACCTCGAACAGCAGAATTTTTTTCAAATTGTTCGTGTTCGCCGAACAGCTCGAACTCCGCCCAAAACAGCTCGAATTTGAGATTGGCGAACAGTTCGAGTCGAACACCGCTCATCTCTAGTAATAATGATAAATAACACAGGGAAAAAACATTAAACACATGAAGAAATAGAGGTGCAAAAAAGCCATTGAAAGTCATGACACCAGCTGAAATCTATCAGTAATTAGAAAACAATCCTGCCACTTATTGAAAAATAATACCAGCTGGTTCAGCTGATGGCCTATAAAAAGGTGCCACACAAGACACATCTGTAGCACCCTGAGGATTCGGCTGCTACAGGGGTATTGCACCTCAACCCAGAGGTGTGATATTCCACTCCCGGGTAAGGATGGAGTGTGGAACTGAGCTCGGTAGGCTGCATGCACTACATACATCCCATTTCCGAGGAACAGGCCGACGGTACTCCCACTTAGAAATGTGCAGGTACGACCGAGTCTGTTCCTGGCTGGAGTGGGAGGGGGGTGGTACATCCCAAGTAGTGTAGGGGCAGATAGGGGGAGCAGCCTGGGTAAAGATAGGAGCTCATTGGGTGCTGGTCACCTGAGCTCACACATAGAGGGTGTATATAAGGTGGGCACCATCAAAGAACAGGGTCAGTCAGCCACAGTCAGTCAGGCTGTGAGTCTTTGCAGAGAGAAGTCAGAGGAGGAAGAGGAGCAGAGAAGCCCCAGAGAGAGAGAGAGGAGAAAGAAAGAGAGACCCAGAGGGGGAAGCAGAAGAGAGGAACTCTGAGAACCCTAAGTCCATCAGCGGGTGAAGAGTTGGCATCAGGGTACCGGAACCCAAGCTGGTGGGGGCAAAAACACACCCCAGCCAGAGACCGGAGGCCGTGGGCAGCGTCTGCCACGGCCACCCACCACATCCACCACGAAGGCATACCACGTGGAGGGTCAGGGAACCCAAGGCCAAGGGTCTCCCAACAGAAGGCCCGAGGGAGCTGGACCTGGGTGGATCACTAGTGGGGACGGCCAGAGAAAGGACAGAAGGAGAGCTCAGGGTCACGCTCCGGACTCGCTTGGGGGTTGGCTGGATCCAGGACCTGGTGGATGCAGCACGGCTCGGGAGGTCACTTGAAGCTGGAGTGACCGGAACATCAGCAGTGAGTAAATACCCTAAACTGCATAACCCGACTCTGTCTTCCTTTAACACCTATGCTGCACCACCACAACCCCCATCCTCTGCACCTGACCCCCTGAGGCTATACCCCACCCGTTGGGGGTTATACCACCAAAAGCTGCACCAACACCATCAGCCTCAGTGGACCCTGCTGCAGCGGCGGCCATAGTGACCGCAATACGACGGGTGGCGTAGTCGACAATAAAGAACTTAATAACATCTGTAGGACTGCCACATACAACTGAGTTTGACACCCTGGGCACGGACCGGGTCACAGCCACTCGGAAGACTACAACTCCCATCTGATCCGGCTCCGGATATTCCCCCTAAAGAATATGGCCCAGGGGGCGCGTCAACTTTGGCGTAGTCGGCAGGATTACGTGCCCGCAACACCCGGGTACTGCGTGCCTGAAGAAAAGAATGAGTTTACCTCAAAAAGAAGTCTCCTGCCAGTTCCGGAGGGTCCCCGCCATCGGACCCCATCACCAGTCGATTCCAGCCGGTTGTCCGCCATTAACCGCGTTTTCCCGCCATCTGCAGAGTTTCCCGCCACTGGGAAGCGATTCCCGCCATTTCCAAAGGTTTCCCGCCTTGGAAGAGCGGACGCCATTATGGGCGTGCCAGAGGGTGGCAAGAGGCCACCTCCCATCGTGGGCCAGGACCGAAAATGGCGCCAAAGGTGGAAGCCGCCCCCACCAACAGAGACTGTGATGCTAGAGGTGTCTGTCAGTGACGCGCCCCTGGGCCTGTGTCGCGCTGCGTTGCGCACGCGGGAGCTTACCCGGAGCCGGATCTCTTGAGGGTTGTAGTCTCGTGGCGGTGACCCGGTCCGTGCCCAGGGAGTCAAACTGAGCGGCGATGTAACAGCGGTAGATGTAGGACGACTACGCCACCCGTTGAATGCAGCTATGGAGCTGCCGCTGCAGGACAGTCCGCTAAGGCCGGTGGATGGATGGTGCAGCGTAGATGGTATAACCCCCAACGGGAGGGGTATGGCCTCAGGGCAGCCGACGTGGATGATGGGGGTAGCAGGAACCACTCAGAGACGGTGCGGTGTAATTCAGGGTCTTTACTGGTAACAACGATAGACCCTCCCGGAGTACTTGCTAGTGAACGGGGCCTGGTCAGTCCTTGAGCAGATGGGATCTCCCCTGGCCAGGCGGAGTTGTAGGCCTCCCAAACTGACTGTACTCTTCTGGCTACCTTGCTAGAAGCGGATATAAGTAGCCCACGTCCCTGAGTGTACCGTGTGGTGCTCACCCGTATGGCCGGTGACTCGGGGCCTTCTAATGGCTTCCGCTCCACGATGGCGGTGCTGGTCCCACGCGTGTGACCGTGCCTTTGGGTTTCTGGGCCTGAGGACCTGAAATCCCCTGCCGGTCGGCTTCTGCTGCTGGGTAAGAGTTAGTCCCCACAGCCTCGGACGCCGGGTCCGGTAAGAAAGCTTCTCAGTCAGGGCGAGCTCTGCAGCTGCCAGCCCCTGACTCGTAGTAGTATTGCTTCTGCTGTTTCTTGTCTCTACTCTCCTTGACTCCAGGCTCAGGCCCCTGGACAGGGCCTGCCTGTGGAGCAGAGCCCATAGAGCAGCTCTGCTCCCTGTCTTCTCCTCTCAGAACTCCTTACCCTGCCTCAGCCCCAGGTTTATATAGGGGAAGTCCTTCCCCTCCCAAGACTGGGCAGGAGGTGTGGCATGCACAGGATCCCTGACCAAAGGACCTCCCACCTGCTCTCAGACGTAATATCTCTATCACTGTGGCAACCAGACCCCTGGGGTGTCACATCAGCGTGAGAGAACTCCCCCTGGAGCTGACAGTCACCAAGTGGCCCCGGGACCGCCCTCGAGGTGGGAGGAGACGAAAGGAGAGAACAAAGATGGGTGTCGCTTGGAGCAGTCTAGAGCGAGCGCACCCGGAGGCAAGAAGCCTGGAGAAGAGTATCGGAGGAGCTTACCCGGAGATGGCGAGAAAGCAGAGCAGCACCGGCCCGTTGGCCAGGAGCCTGCTAGAAACCGAGGAGGGAGAGCAGAGCAGCACCGGCCCGCTGGCCAGGAGCCTGCTGGAGACGACTGTAGGAGAGCAGAGCAGCACCGACCCGTTGGTCAGGAGCCTGCTGGAAACAACGACCCCACTACGCCTAGTGGAGGTCCTAGCACAGCTCCCCCGAGACCGGGAGTGTGCACAGACCGCTCTGGAGGGCCTCGCAAGGAGGATGGCCCGGGTGCAGCGAGAGACGTTGGCGGAGTGGAGCCGTGAGATGGCCCAGCAGACCGAGACCTGTCAGCGGAGCACGCCACCCGAGACGAGGAGACAGACCGCCTCTGAGGATGGCGCGGGAGGATTGAAGGCCGGAGACGGCGCCGAGAAGGGAGCCGAACGAGTGGAGGCAGGTAAAGGGGACGTCTATACCCCAGACCGGGAAACCGCGTACCTGCCCCAGCTCCCCGTCGCAGAGCCCGAAGTCTATCCTGCCGTGCCCGTCGCTGCAACGTCACCGCCGCAGACTAGGCCTCAAACGGGAGCCGCGACCCCTGTGACGTCACACGCCTCGACCCCGAGCGTGACCAAGCAGGAAGTACCACCAGCCTGGTCGCAAGGCCTAGTACCCCCGGGCGCCGCAATACCAACAGCGCCCCCTACCTCCGCGGAGCCCCCGGCCTGGTCGCAGGGCCAAGTAGCCCAGGGTGCCGCCGTCCTTACGGTGCCCTTTACCTTCCAGATACCCCAGGCCTGGCCGCAAGGCCCGGGCAACCCGGGCGCTAACACCACCGCGCCCATAAGACCAAGAGTGCCGCATCTGGGAGAGGACCTGTACGCCCAGCATACGTGCCCGGATGGGCAGCCATTTATATGGCCACCGGAGTTCCACCATCCCCGACTCCGGAGAGAGAGACCCCTGGATGAACCCCTGATCCCGGCTCCAAAGCCCGTAAAGAGGATCTCGCCCCCGCTAGCGGAAGCGCAGTTTGAGTGGGACCCCACCGGAGAAGATCTTATGGGATTCACTCAAGAGACTCGGGCAGCTGCAGCGGAGCGTGCTGAGTGCTGCCGCCAACAGCTCGAGGACTTCGAGAGGGAGCGGAGAGAGAGGCGGGTCCGGGAACAGCAAGCTCAAATAAAGAGCGCGGAGCAGAAGAGCCGGGCCAGGAGTGACCCCCGTGCAGCGCATAGTCCCCGCACCACCGGGACTGTGATAAAGTTTAACCTGCAGCATGGGTGGGGCTTCATCCGAGACCACCACACCCTAGGCGACGTCTTTGTGACCAGAAGAGACGTTGAGTCCCACCTGCCGGAGGGACACAGAGGTCGTGACCTTTACATCGGGGACGAGGTCACCTTCACCCGGCACAAGTGTGCCAAAGGTCCCTACGCCCTCCATGTGCATGGCCTGACGGAGGAAGAGCTGCGGTGTGAGGAGGAAGAACAAGAGGACCCGAACGGGTCTGAAACTAGAGCCAAAGGTAACCAAAAAGCAAGAGCAGGAGGACGCCGTCGCTAAGGACAGCGAAGCAGAAGCTGTATATAGTTGCCCGTCGGGGCACAGTAAATTGAAACCGTAAACTGAAACTGAGTACTGAAAACTGAAACTGTTGCTGTTGCTAATATAGTCCCCGTTGGGACCAGCAAGTGTGAACTGTTACCTGTAATTCCCTTAATCCCACTGACCGAGGACTGAGAGCGGTCATTCCTCCCCAATACCTGGCCGAGGACTGAGAGCGGCCATATTCCCTGTATATAGTTGCGCGTCCTAAAGCGCCCCCTACCGGTTTTATAGGAAAACCAGTTTTCCAGAGAGACTGTCGCACTTTACCCGGTCACACGTTGCACAGTGACCGGAGGAGGAGCCAGAGGCGACGAGAATGTTTTATATTGATATATATATATATAATGTTTTATATGTTTTATATGTTCATGCAAAAATTTGTATGTTTTGGTGTTATTTATGTCTTACAGCCCGAGGACGTGCTGTGATTTACCAGGGGGGAATGTAGCACCCTGAGGATTCGGCTGCTACAGGGGTATTGCACCTCAACCCAGAGGTGTGATATTCCACTCCCGGGTAAGGATGGAGTGTGGAACTGAGCTCGGTAGGCTGCATGCACTACATACATCCCATTTCCGAGGAACAGGCCGACGGTACTCCCACTTAGAAATGTGCAGGTACGACCGAGTCTGTTCCTGGCTGGAGTGGGAGGGGGGTGGTACATCCCAAGTAGTGTAGGGGCAGATAGGGGGAGCAGCCTGGGTAAAGATAGGAGCTCATTGGGTGCTGGTCACCTGAGCTCACACATAGAGGGTGTATATAAGGTGGGCACCATCAAAGAACAGGGTCAGTCAGCCACAGTCAGTCAGGCTGTGAGTCTTTGCAGAGAGAAGTCAGAGGAGGAAGAGGAGCAGAGAAGCCCCAGAGAGAGAGAGAGGAGAAAGAAAGAGAGACCCAGAGGGGGAAGCAGAAGAGAGGAACTCTGAGAACCCAAAGTCCATCAGCGGGTGAAGAGTTGGCATCAGGGTACCGGAACCCAAGCTGGTGGGGGCAAAAACACACCCCAGCCAGAGACCGGAGGCCGTGGGCAGCGTCTGCCACGGCCACCCACCACATCCACCACAAAGGCATACCACGTGGAGGGTCAGGGAACCCAAGGCCAAGGGTCTCCCAACAGAAGGCCCGAGGGAGCTGGACCTGGGTGGATCACTAGTGGGGACGGCCAGAGAAAGGACAGAAGGAGAGCTCAGGGTCACGCTCCGGACTCGCTTGGGGGTTGGCTGGATCCAGGACCTGGTGGATGCAGCACGGCTCGGGAGGTCACTTGAAGCTGGAGTGACCGGAACATCAGCAGTGAGTAAATACCCTAAACTGCATAACCCGACTCTGTCTTCCTTTAACACCTATGCTGCACCACCACAACCCCCATCCTCTGCACCTGACCCCCTGAGGCTATACCCCACCCGTTGGGGGTTATACCACCAAAAGCTGCACCAACACCATCAGCCTCAGCGGACCCCGCTGCAGCGGCGGCCATAGTGACCGCAATACGACGGGTGGCGTAGTCGACAATAAAGAACTTAATAACATCTGTAGGACTGCCACATACAACTGAGTTTGACACCCTGGGCACGGACCGGGTCACAGCCACTCGGAAGACTACAACTCCCATCTGATCCGGCTCCGGATATTCCCCCTAAAGAATATGGCCCAGGGGGCGCGTCACATCTCATGATGGGTAAAACCAGTGAACTGTCTCAAAACCTTCGCAATCTTATTGTTGCAAAATATACTGTTAGCATTGGTTAAAGAAGAATTTCTAAACTACTGAAGGCTCCAGTTAGCACTGTTGGTGCCATAATCCAGAAGTGGAAAGAACATCATTTTCAGCCATGACCTGGTACTCCCTGCAAGATTTCAGACAGAGGAGAAGGGATGAGAGAACCCGAACTGTAAAAGTCGGGGTTTGTACTGGACACCTAGCATCCAGTACCGAACCCCGAACACGGACTTTTAACAGGATGTTCGGTTTTCTTTTTGGGTTCAGATGCCTAATAAAGTTTGTTGTAGGGCTGCAGCGCAGCCAATCAACAAGCTTTTAGGCTGTGGGAGCTTCCAGAGCCATCACAACTAGGCCAAGTATTGGCATGGCTGTGATTGGCCAATGCACCAGGTGATCCGGTCTGTATAAATGCCATATCATTCGTGCCACCACCATTCTGTTCAGATTAGTGTAGGGATAGGACACAGCTGGAGTGAGGGACAGTGTTAGGTTGCACACTTTGCAAAAAAGCCACTGTATATATTCTGCACATGTCTGAGTACTGTGTCAAAACTCTGCTGTGTATACTCTGCACCCATATCTGTGGAGTACTGTGCTCTTATGTCACTGTGTGTACTCTGCACCCATATCTGTGGGAGTACTGTGCCTTTAAGCCTCTGTGTGTACTTTGCCACCCAACCTGTGGGAGTACTGTGCCTTTAAGCATCTGTGTGCACTCTGCACCCCCGCCTGTGGGAGTACTGTGCCTTTAAGCCTCTGTGTGTACTTTGCTATCCCGTCTATGGGAATACTGTTCCAAAAAGCCTTTGTGTACTCTGTAGCCGTGTCTGTACGAGCAGTGTAGAAAAAAAAAATTCTACTCTGTAGCCGTCTTTTTGTGAATAATGTATATAAAAAAAATTCTAGTGTACAGCCGTCTCTTTCCCAATTTGCGGGCCAAAAAAATATTTTATTCTACCGCTGGGTCTATCTGAGTAGTGTGTCTTAAAAAAATGTTCTACTCTGCAGCCGTGTTTTTATGAGTAGTGTTTCTAAAAATAATTTTTACTCTGCAGCCCTCTTTTTGTGAGTAGTGTATTTAAAAGATTGTTCTACTCTGCAGTTGTGTCAAAAAAAAATTCTAGTATGCCGTTGTCTCTTTCCCATTTGTGGGCTGAAAAAATACTTTTACTCTACTGCTAAATCTATCCGGGTAGTGTGTCTAAAAAATGTTTCTACTCTGCAGCTGTCTTTTTGTGAGTAGTGTCTAATAAAGATACTAGTATTCAGCCGTCTCTTTCCCATTTGTGGGCTAAAAAAAATATTTTATTCTACTGCTGGGTCTATCCGAGTAGTGTATCTAAATACATTTTCTACTCTGCAGTAGTGTTGATCGAGTATGTATCATTAACCCTTCACGGCAAGCATGCTCGGGTGCTCGCCGAGTATTTTGGCATGCTCGGCGTTTCTTTTATTCTCGTTGCACCTGCAAGTGTCATGGCTGTTAGACAGCTGTGACAAATGCAGAGATTGAGTGTCGAACAGGCAATCTCTGCATGTGTCACAGCTGTCTAACAGCTGTGACACTTGCAGGCGCGGCGACATTAAAAGAAATGCTGAGCACGCCAAAATACTCAGCGAGCACCCGAGCATGCTCGCCGGAAAGGGTTTATGACACATATTCGATCATCAATACTCTGCAGCTGTGTTTTTGTGAGTAGTGTGTCCAAAAAAAATTCTAGTATGCAGCTGTCGCTTTTCCATTTGTTAGCTGAAAATTTTTTTTTACTACCGCTCTGCCTATATGAGTAGTGTATCTAAAAAGACTTTTTCTACTATGCAGCCGTCTTTTGTGAGTAGTGTGTCTTAAAAATTTTAGTATACAGCTGTCTCTTCCCCATTTGTGGGCCGAAAAAATTATTATATTCTACCACTGTAGCAAGGGTAGGGTCCTCTCCCCTCTGTACCTGTCTGTCACTATTAGTTTGTTCCTTGTAATTTTTATTTGTGTTTTGTATGTAACCCCTCCTCATGTACAGCACCATGGAATCAATCAAAATTCTAGTGTACAGCCGTCTCTTTCCCAATTTGCGGGCCAAAAAAATATTTTATTCTACCGCTGGGTCTATCTGAGTAGTGTGTATTAAAAAATGTTCTACTCTGCAGCCGTGTTTTTATGAGTAGTGTTTCTAAAAATAATTTTTACTCTGCAGCCCTCTTTTTGTGAGTAGTGTATTTAAAAAATTGTTCTACTCTGCAGTTGTGTCAAAAAAAATTCTAGCATGCAGTTGTCTCTTTCCCATTTGTGGGCTGTAAAAATACTTTTACTCTACTGCTAAATCTATCCGGGTAGTGTGTCTAAAAAATGTTTCTACTCTGCAGCTGTCTTTTTGTGAGTAGTGTCTAATAAAGATACTAGTATTCAGCCGTCTCTTTCCCATTTGTGGGCTAAAAAAAATATTTTATTCTACTGCTGGGTCTATCCGAGTAGTGTATCTAAATACATTTTCTACTCTGCAATAGTGTTGATCGAGTATGTATCATTAACCCTTCACGGCAAGCATGCTCGGGTGCTCGCCGAGTATTTTGGCATGCTCGGCGTTTCTTTTATTCTCGTTGCACCTGCAAGTGTCATGGCTGTTAGACAACTGTGACAAATGCAGAGATTGAGTGTCGAACAGGCAATCTCTGCATGTGCCACAGCTGTCTAACAGCTGTGACACTTGCAGGCGCGGCGACATTAAAAGAAATGCTGAGCACGCCAAAATACTCAGCGAGCACCCGAGCATGCTCGCCGGAAAGGGTTAATGACACATATTCGATCATCAATACTTTGCAGCTGTGTTTTTGTGAGTAGTGTGTCCAAAAAAAATTCTACTATGCAGCTGTCGCTTTTCCATTTGTTAGCTGAAAATTTTTTTTTACTACCGCTGTGTCTATATGAGTAGTGTATCTAAAAATACTTTTTCTACTATGCAGCCGTCTTTTTGTGAGTAGTGTGTCTTAAAAATTTTAGTATACAGCTGTCTCTTCCCCATTTGTGGGCCGAAAAAATTATTATATTCTACCACTGTAGCAAGGGTAGGGTCCTCTCCCCTCTGTACCTGTCTGTCACTATTAGTTTGTTCCTTGTAATTTTTATTTGTGTTTTGTATGTAACCCCTCCTCATGTACAGCACCATGGAATCAATGGTGATCAAAACAATAAATAATAATAATAATCCTCTGCATGATGTTCCATCCAGTCCTCACCCCTATGCTCCTTGCTGGACTACACACAGCAGAAAGCTATAGCAGTTGGCACTTGTGTTTCATCATCATTAGAGATTTGCTGCAATGATCCGCTTACTGTTTGCACTACCCCTCCCACGTACTCATCCTCAAACAGAACAAGTGGTTAGGCATCAGTGCACTCAATCTCTTCCACCATGTGGATGGCCCAAGGAACCTCAGCCAGCAGAGTCATCAAAAAGCAGAAGTGACTGCTGCATGACTTGGGGCTCAGACTGCTTGACTGATTTACAAGGGAGTGAGGTGGAAGACAGCTGCCCATGGGTCCCGGGTGCAAACTTGGAACTTTCAGCAGGGGACCGGATGGAAGACAAAGCAAAGAAACTGGAGGCACTCTCAGCAAACCAATCTAAAACCACCTCTACTTGTTCTGGCCTCACCATTTGTCCAGTGCTACTCAAGCCTACGAAATTACAGAGAATGTCCTGCATGCACCAGAAGAAGATGTTTTATTTGGGCATACAGCAAGCACAGATCGACCACTGCCTCTCTCTCCCTGCAGCAGCTACACCACCATCAGCAACATGGCCATGTCCCCTATTTGATGCTCTCCTCATTGTTTCACCCAAAAAAGTGCAGAGTAATACACATCCTGTATACAGTGAGAGAGTGGTCAGCAGATTATTACACTGCCTGTTTTGAGAATACCCCCCAAAAAAATCAATAAAAAAACCCACAAAAACAGTGCTGACTACCTCCTCCTCCTTCTTTGCCTCTTCCACCTACATCGCCACCTCCACCTTCTCCTCTAACTCCTCCTCCACTTGGACCTCTGCCTACTTGTTCAAGATTAGATTTTTTTTTTTACTCTGTTATTTTAAGTCATTTCCCTATGCAAATTTGTTTGCAGGGCAATGGTCCTGATCTTATCCCGATTTAGCTTCCTGTTGCAGCCCCCTAGTCCTTAGTATGACCATTTTACAGCCATTTTAAAGCACTGAAGTTCGGAATCCCATTGACTTCTATTGGGGTCCACTCATCCCTACAGAGGAGTGAAAACAATTATCGGAAGAGTTGTCCAAGATCCAAGGACCACCTGTGGAATGCTACAGAAAGATCTGGAATCAGCAGGTAAAATTGTTTCAAAGAAAACTACAAGCAATGCACTCAACCTCCATGGCCTGTTGCATGCTCACCATGCAAGACTCCATTGCTGAAAAAAAAGTATGTTCAAACATGTTTAGAGTTTGCTCAAGAACATTTAGACAATCCTGTGAATTACTGGGAGAATATAGTCTGGTCAGATGAGACCAAAATTGAACTTTTTGTATGCCATAACACACACCATGTTTGAAGGCCAAAAGTCACCGCATATGACCCCAAATACACCATGTCAACAGTGAAGTTTGGAGGTGGGAACATCATGGTGTGAGGCTGTTTTTATCATATGGCATTGGCAAACTTCATATAATTGAATGAAGGATGAATGGACAAATCTGCTGCCACTTACCAGGATGATGAAGATGAAACGAGGGTGGACATTTCAGAAAGACAAGGATCCTAAACACACAGCCAAGAAAACTCTCAATTAGTTTCAGAAAAAGAAAATAAAGCTGCTAGAATAGCTAAGCCAGACACCTGGCCTGAATCCAATAGAAAATGTATGGAAGGAACTAAAGCTCAGAGTTCATAGAAGGAGCCCATGGAACCCTAAAAATTTGAAGAGTGTGTGGAAGAATGGGCCAACATCACACCTGAGCAATGCATGCAACTAGTTTCTCCAAACAGGAGGCGTCTTGAAGCAGTTATCACCAACAAAGGCTTTAGTACGAAGCAGTAAATCAATTTCTGTAAGAATGTTCAACACTTTTTCCCTGTGTCATTTCTCATTATTACACATAACTATTTATGGACATCTATGGTTTGATGTCTTTGCCTGTGTGGATTGAATGGGTTGTTAATGACATCTGGTGAAAATTGGTAATGTGTTCAATACTTATTTCAACTGCTGTATGTAGGCGGCAAAAATGAAAGCTGGCACGTTTAAGCAGGCTGCACTGCAAGAATGAAGAGCCTTGGGATTCCAAAGCAGTTTTTATTAATACCAACACTTTTCTATGCCGAACCGGCTCCTTTCTCAAGGTATAAAAAACGAGTGAGACGGTATTGCCCTATTGTGCGTGCACTTCTGTCCCTCTCGAGGGCTTCTCAAATGCTGTATGTACACATATTCAAAATAATAGCAGTGTGTTCAAAAACATGAGTTAAGCACAAAATCTTTATACTAGTTTTTATTTCCATGCAATAGGAACATTGCACCCTGTTTCGAGACATTAAGAGTAGTGATGAGCGAGCATACTCGCAAGCACTCGGTAATCGCCCGAGCATCTCAGTACTCGAGATGCTCGGCACTCGCCGAGTACTTGCGAGATGCTCGGGCGGATGCTCGTGTCCCCTCCCTGCATGTTTGGCGCTCTTTAGAGCAGGGATTGCCTGCCACTCACTGTAATGCCGAAGCCATGTTGGTTGTGGCATTACAGTGATTTGCTGGGCGCACAGCGTCATCAGGTCTATATCAGACCTGGTGCCGCCATGCTCGTCAGTCTAGCCCAGAATCAGGCATTGTAGGGAGAGGTGCTGATGAGCTAGGAAGAGATTTGGTTGTGTATTAGGTAGTGTAGGGAGAAAACAAGTACTTTACACATATCCAGCTCAACAAACAGTCGTTCTGAGGACTAATCCATCTGCAGAGATATCAGGCAGGCAGTGTATATAAGCAGGCAGGTAGTCAGTGTATATAGCAGACTGCAGTGCACAAGAGGCTCCATTCCAGTTCTGCCTTCTGCTGCAGTTAGACATTTCTAGACAAAGGCCCAGGTTTAAGGGGCCAGGAATAATTTTTTTTTGGATCTTAATCCTCATTATTTGCTTAAAAAGCAATCCAGAGAACACCGTTTTTCTGTGCCATTTATTGTTATGATCTGCAACAAGTACTAAGGAAAGAAAGGGGAAAGCTATCCCTACAGAAAGACTAAGCTGAATCCCTACGATGTAGCGGGCTGCCTGTTCCTTGCGAACAGACCCGCCTTAGTCCTCGGCTAGTCTGAACGAAGACCTATAGCATAAAGGAAGGGGTCCCTAAAAGAACTAAGGACTGGAACAAAAATGGGACACCTCCTGAACAGAGAAAGTTGTTGCAGAACACAAAAAGATAAACTGACAAAAAGGTACTAGAGGTCCCAGAAGGAACAAGCAAACTGACAGAGATAGGCACAGAAGCACCTGGCTAGCAAAAAGTCAAACAACACTGAAGTCCAGCACAGCAAAAAGGGCAGAGCTGGAATATATAGGCAGATGGTCACGTGACCGGAAAACACAAGATGGAAAAAACAAACAGGAGGGTTCTAACAGTACCCCCTCTTTTATGACGATCCTCCGGATCCTCCAGGCCCAGGCCTATCCGGAAACCTCCTGTGGAAAGCTCTAACAAGCCTAGGAGCAGAGACATCATCCGCCCTTACCCAGGAGTTATCTTCGGGACTGAAACCCTTCCAGGAGATGAGATACTGTAATCTCCCTCTATGCCATTTAGAATTAAAGATACGCGAAATTTCATATTCGCCGTCTTCCACCACAGGAGGAACTGTGACAGTGGCATCCCTATCTGATACATCAGCCTTTTTCAACAAGGAAACATGAAACACAGGATTAATCTTTCAGGAAGTAGGGACATCCAACCTAACCGCAGACGGGTTAACAACCTGAAGCACTTTAAATGGACTCACAAACTTTGGATCCAGTTTTTTAGAGGGAATCCTCAACCGCAAGTTCCTTGAGGACAACCAAACCATGTCACCCACAGTAAACAAAACCTCCTTACGTTTCCTGTTAAAATACTTCTTGGACTTCTTGTTAGCCTCTTGAAGGTTGCAACGTACAGTACAGACCAAAAGTTTGGACACACCTTCTCATTTAAAGATTTTTCTGTATTTTCATGACAATGAAAATTGTACATTCACACTGAAGGCATCAAAACTATGAGTTAACACACGTGGAATTATATACTTAACAAAAAAGTGTGAAACAACTGAAAATATATCTGATATTCTAGGTTCTTCAAAGTAGCCACCTTTTGCTTTGATGACTGCTTTGCACACTCTTGGCATTCTCTTGGTGAGCTTCAAGAGGTAGTCACCGGAAATGATTATCACTTCACAGGTGTGCCCTGTCAGGTTTAATAAGTGGGATTTCTTGCCTTATAAATGGGGTTGGGACCATCAGTTGTGTTGTGCAGAAGTCTGGTGGATACACAGCTGATAGTCCTACTGAATAGACTGTTAGAATTTGTATTATGGCAAGAAAAAAGAAGCTAAGTAAAGAAAAACGAGTGGCCATCATTACTTTAAGAAATGAAGGTCAGTCAGTCCGAAAAATTGGGATAACTTTGAAAGTGTCCCCAAGTGCAGTTGCAAAAACCATCAAGCGCTACAAAGAAACTGGCTCACATGAGGACCGCCCCAGGAAAGGAAGACCAAGAGTCACCTCTGCTTCTGAGGATAAGTTTATCCGAGTCACCAGCCTCAGAAATCGCAGGTTAACAGCAGCTCAGATTAGAGACCAGGTCAATGCCACACAGAGTTCTAGCAGCAGACACATCTCTTCAACAACTATTAAGAGGAGACTTTGTGCAGCATGCCTTCATGGTAAAATAGCTGCTAGGAAACCACTGCTAAGGACAGGCAACAAGCAGAAGAGACTTGTTTGGACTAAAGAACACAAGGAATGGACATTAGACCAGTGGAAATCTGTGCTTTGGTCTGATGAGTCCTAATTTGAGATCTTTGGTTCAAACAACCGTGTCTTTGTGCGACGCAGAAAAGGTGAACGGATGAACTCTACATGCCTGGTTCCCACCGTGAAGCATGGAGGAGGAGGTGTGATGGTGTGCGGGTGCTTTGCTGGTGACACTGTTGGGGATTTATTAAAAATTGAAGGCATACTGAACCAGCATGGCTACCACAGCATCTTGCAGCGGCATGCTATTCCATCCGGTTTGCGTTTATTTGGACCATCATTTATTTTTCAACAGGACAATGACCCCAAACACGCCTTTAGGCTGTGTAAGGGCTATTTGACCAAGAAGGAGAGTGATGGGGTGCTACGCCAGATGACCTGGCCTCCACAGTCACCAGACCTGAACCCAATCGAGATGGTTTGGGGTGAGCTGGACCGCAGAGTGAAGGCAAAAGGGCCAACAAGTGCTAAGCATCTCTGGGAACTCCTTCAAGATTGTTGGAAGACCATTTCCGGTGACTACCTCTTGAAGCTCATCAAGAGAATGCCAAGAGTGTGCAAAGCAGTCATCAAAGCAAAAGGTGGCTACTTTGAAGAACCTAGAATATAAGACATATTTTCAGTTGTTTCACACTTTTTTTGTTAAGTATATAATTCCACATGTGTTAATTCATAGTTTTGATGCCTTCAGTGTGAATGTACAATTTTCATAGTCATGAAAATACAGAAAAATCTTTAAATGAGAAGGTGTGTCTAAACTTTTGGTCTGTACTGTAGATATATGTAAATGGGGGTGCACCAGTGTCAATCGTAGGGCAAAAAATGACCGGGTGCAAAATACCTACATTGACAAGATAATCTGAAGTACAAAAAAAAAGAAGGAAGAGACAATGTAATATGGAAATGCACACCTATGAGTCAATAGTGTTAAATCAAAAAATTTCAAAATTTATTAATGTGCACTAACACAAACATGCTAAAACCAATTAAAAACAGAAACCATACAAAAAGACCATGTCCACAAGTAATCAATAACCCGAAGGTACAGATAATGACATAGATCAATTGCTAGGTACACTCTCCCATAAGAACATGTTACAAATAACCGCCATACATAAAATACTGCAGTTTGGTTGAACAAAATGGCAGGTATAGAGGATCATATAGGCAGAAACATGTAGGCATATACAACCCCTGGCAAAAATTATGGAATCACCGGTCTCGATCACCGTTTCATTCAGTTGTTTAATGTTGTTGAAAAAAAGCAGATCACAGACATGGCACAAAACTAAAGTCATTTCAAATGGCAACTTTAGGGCTTTAAGAAACACTAAAAGAAATCAAGATTAAAAATGTGGTACTTAGTAAGGGTAATTTTTTTCAGACCAAGCAGAGGGAAAAAATTATGGAATCACTCAATTCTGAGGAAAAAATTATGGAATCACCATGTAAATTTTCATTTCCAAAACTAACACCTGCATCAAATTAGATCTGCTCATTAGTCTGCATCTAAAAAGGAGTGATCACACCTTGGAGAGCTGTTGCACCAAGTGGACTGACATGAATCATGGCTCCAACACGAGAGATGTCAATTGAAACAAAGGAGAGGATTATCAAACTCTTAAAAGAAGGTAAATCATCACACAATGTTGCAAAATATTACTTTAGTTTTGTGCCATGTCTGTGATCTGCTTTTTTTCAACAACATTAAACAACTGAATGGACATCCTCCGAGCCCAGTGATTCCATAATTTTTGCCAGGGGTTGTAGTATAATAAAGATATAGAGCTCAAAACCAGGCGTCTCTAAAGAAAATATTTAACCTCAGTATAGCACCTTTATAATGGCTCATATAACACATATATAGCTATACAAATCCAGTATGCGGGCAAAGAACCTGAAATGCAGACTAGTGTAGCCACTCCAACCTGTCAAAGGCAGGGTTACTCATATAGACCCCCATGTGGTGGGATGAAGAGGAATGCATGTGGATGTAGCGGGGAAGATGGGAGAGGGACCATGGGAGTGAGCAAAGCCCACATGTATCGCCATCAATACGGCTTCACCAGGGCAGGTCCCGATGCTTGAAAGTCAATGCACATATATATACACAATGTGATTACCTGGTTCCACAATCTGATGATAGGGGCGCACTCTCCCCGGAGCAGGAAGAGGAAGTAAGTGAAAGAACAAGTCACATGAGAGGTATCACATGACTCCTACCCATAAGTCAAAGCGCTGTCAGCGCCTGCACAGACTAATGGAAAAACAAGTGTGGGCAAAAACGCCCACACGCAATATGGAGCGTCGGTGAACAAGGGACTGAATGCATATGTCAATGCGAGCATGGATTCTCCTGCAGGATGGTAAAGATTAAATGCAAACCAACAGATGTGAAAGTATGCATAATAAGTAAAGGAGGAAAAGGAAGGGGAAGAAAGAACGATCAGAGATAACTAATATATAGCCCAATAAGATATGGGATATTTAACCAAAATAGTCATCATTGAAGATCCATATATTGAAGGCGGGGAAAATAAAAAATAAAAAAAAGGGGGGAATATTGAATATGAAGAGAAAGATGTGCACGTCCAGGTGCACATGGACGCGAACATCAGAGAATGTGACATGCAACATGCACAGCGACTTTATAATGTAGATGTGCATGTTTAAATCCATGAGGACAAAAAGCCACCAATAAAACAAAATAGGACAAATATGTTTAGTAATGTATATATAGAGATGCTAAGATTTATTCAGGTCCATATATCATGGCTCATAATAAGTTGGGGGCGATATGTCCCCAAGAGAAAAGAGTACTAAAGAGGTACCGCATGAGCAATATAAAATAAAGCAAATGATAAATAAGTAGGATAGAGGGAATATATATTTTTTGATGTAATGAGATTGACTCCTTGTCAATTCTATGTAGCAACAGATCAAGATAGGAGAAGCTCTAGCGACATGATATGATCTTCCGGAAATGTCTTTACTAATAGAGTCCATTACCCAGTGCATACATGCAGTGCGAATTGATTAAGGACCCCAAAGATAATTCCTGCCTTGATAAGGCATTACTGTGATGTTGCAACAATTGTCCAGGAGTTTGATTCCCATTCTTTATAGAATAAGGTAGTCCCATCCAAAGAGAAATCCAAAGAAAAGAGCAAGAGGACAACAAAGATGAATGAGGAGGCAGATCCATAGTCCTGATCCAGGTTAACCCAGAAAACCAGTGTAGAGGAGTTCTTCGTTTAATCCCAACGGAGCAACCGAGCGTAGTGTAAATATCCACCTGGATTCCATGCGTGATAATAACTTGTGGTTACTACCACCTCTGTTGTTGTTGTGGATTTTCTGTAAGCCAAAGATAGATTCATTATGAGGTTTGCCACCATGTTTGGTCGAGAAGTGTGAGGCTATAGGGGTAAGTGTTTTCTCTTTCCTAAAATCCGAAGATGCTAAATGTATAGTAGATAGATGTTTCTGAGCCCGCCTCCTCAGTTCTTGGGATGTTTGGCCCACATATACTTTAGGACAGGAGCAAATAATTACATAGACAACATTTTTCATCTTGCAATTAATGTATGATATAAGTGGATGATGCTGATTGTCCAAAGGATTACAAGAAAAATTTATTGTGGGACGCATGTAGGGGCAGGTGTTGCAATCACCACAAGGAAAGGAACGCCTCAAGGAGAAACCACGGTTCAGCCTGACAGTAGGTCTAACAAAATGGCTGGACGTGAGCAAGTCACGAAGATTGGGGACCCTCCTGGCAGCCATCAGGGGTTTAGGACTAACAATAGAAGAAGTTTGTGTATCAGACCAATGTTGATTTAAAATATTCCTCACCTGAATCCAACCCGTACTGTGCCTGGTAATGAACCTGGGGGCAGTGTCCGATGGTCGATGACGTGGTGTCAAGAGGGCTTCCTGGTTTTGAATCTTGGCCCTCTGGAAAGCCCTCAATATGATCTTTTTGGGGTATCCCCTTTGCTTGAGCCTCTCCGTTAGCTCCCTCACCTGTTTTTAAAAGTCAGCATCTTGGGTACAATTCCGTCGGATACGCAGGAACTGACCCACAGGAATCCCTTTCCTAGTATGTGATGGGTGGAAGCTGTTATATCGGAGCAAGCTGTTGGTAGAGGTGGGTTTGTGAAAAAGATCAGTAATCAGTCTCTGATCCGAGATTGTAATCCTTAGGTCCAAAAACGTGGTGGTACTAGATGAAATAGAGTGGGTTAAGAAGATGTTATGGGTGTTATGGTTCAAGTCAAAGATGAATTGCGAGCAATATTCCTCTGTGCCCGCCAAACAAAAAAAACATTGTCTATGTACCTGTGCCAGTGGGATACCCATTATTAGAAGGCCATCATCTGAGACACCACCGTTTCCTCCCACCATCCTAAGAAGACATTCGCATATGTGGGCGCACACCGTGCGCCCATTGCCACACCTGAGATTTGATGGTAGTATTGTCTATCAAACAAAAAATTGTTATGACAGAGTATGAAATTTAGCAAATCAATAATAAGAGTTATGCATGCAATTTTGATCATCCATTCGATCAAGAAAGAAGGTGAGAGCTGTAACACCGTCCTTATGAGCAATATTGGAGTATAATGATTCTATATCGCAAGTAACGATTAATGATTTATCTAGAAGGTTGATGTCACGGCATATTTTGATAAAGTGGGAAGAGTCCCTGATATACGAGGGTAAGTAAATGACCAAAGGCTGAAAGAAGAAATCCACATAAGAACCAGCATGTTCACAGAGGCTCCCTATACTAGAAACGATGGGCCTTCCTGGTGGCCGCTCGATATCCTTATGCACCTTGGGCAAAAGGTAAAAGGTAGGTGTTACAGGATGTTCTACCTCAATACATTTCTTTTCATTTGGGGAGATGACCCTGAGGTCACAGGCTTGATTTACTAGCCACCAGAATCGTTTGAGAAATACCTGTGTTGGATCCGAGGGCAATCTCTGGTAGAACCGGGGGTTGCTGAGTTGTCTCGATGCCTCCTCCAGATAAAGGTGTATGGGACGGGCCAGATGATGACATTGCCCCCCTTGTCTGCCTCCTTGATGAGAAAACTATTGTTATTTTTAAGTCCAAGCAATGCCTTCCTCTCGGTTGGTGTAATGTTAGAGGGAAATGATGTACGTGCTGACATTTTCATGATATCCCTCCTAACGAGGTTAAAAAATTTTTTTTACAGCAGGTACTAAGGCAAAGGATGGACTAACCTCAGATTTAGCCTTTGGTGGAAACATCAGCCTACCTGTAGTTGATTCATTTTCATTAAGTAGGTCCATCAGATTTCTGAAGGTCTGGCGCTCGTCCTCCGGTAAGTTCAGGGTGATATCAGGTTTTCTGTGGATCACCTGAAGGATCAATTTTCTACAGAATAGATACAAGTCTTTAGTAAGTGAAAATTTGTGAAGCCCTTGTGTGGGTGAAAAGGTAAGTCCTCTTTACAATAATGAAATTTCACATGCAGACAAAGTATAGCGAGACAGGTTGATAACCTGTAGAGTTGGAGTATTTACCTGTTCGATGTTCTTATAGTGGGTGTCAATAATAGTATCATCCTGAATAAGGGAGGAGGAGCGTCGATCATTCAGTTGCGTTTAAAATTCCAATTCCGGTTGTACCGGAATGGAGATGTGTGACCCTTGTTTCTGGTTATTCGCACGGGTCACTGTCCTATGTTTGCCCCCACATCTAGTGCGGCGTCTGAGTCGCTTGAGGATAAAAAACCTTCACTTGATCTTGGGGGAGCCGACAGCGGCTCATTTTGTGAAGAGGTAGGCATAGATCTAGATCCCCTGGTCTGGCGTCTATTACCATGATGTCTCCATGTAAAGACTGCCTGCTTGTCAAAGTCAGTACGATCACAGAAAAACTTGCTTTGTTTTTTGTGGATCACCTCCTGTTCATATTTGTCAAGGATTTCTTTAAGCTTAGATTTAAAGGGGATAACTTGTTCACTGTTGAAACCCAAGAGTTTAGCTTCTAGCTCCTTGACAGATGTCTTAGTAGCTATAAATAGTGCTCTGTCATGTTCCAACAACATATTGATAATGATATTGGAACATTTTAAGAGTCCATTTTCCCATGTTTGTTTGAATGTAGGGGAAGGCTCCCATGACGGGAAGATAGAAACTCTCAGACCCTGTGGTACGATGTTAACCCTTAGGTACTCCTCTAAGCTATGGATATTCCAATGCAATCTAATCCCAGTCTTGTGAGCTCTAGTAAAATTGACCGATAGGTCCTCAAAGGCTTAACTAACAGCGGGAACCTCATTCACCATATTTGTGGTCTGGGCCCGCCAAGTCGCTTCTTGCGAGTCCCAATCCTTGAGATATCAGTTCAGTTGTCTCAGCGCACTCGGAATGATGGGAGGAAGAAGGATCAGGGTGAGGAAGATGCCTACTCCAAGTAAAAAAAATCTCCCGGATCCGCACATTCCTCAACCACAAATCTACAAAAACACTAGTGCACGCCCTCATCTCCTGCCTCAACGATTGCAGCCTCCGGCTCTGTGGTCTCCCTTCTAACACTCGTATTCCTCAAATCTATCCTAAACTCTGTTGCCCGACTAATCCACCTGTCCCTTCGCTATTCCCTGGCCTCTCCTCTCTGTCAATCCCTTCACTGGCTCCCCATTACTCAGAGACTCCACTTCAAAACCCTAATCTTGGAATTCAAAGCTATCCATAACCTGTCTCCTCCATACATTCCTCACAAGATCTCCTTCTCTACTCCCCTCTTATATCCTCTTCCCACAATCGCATACAAGATTTCTCCCGTGCATCTCTCCTTCTCTGGAACTCTCTACCCCACCATTTCTCACTTTAGCCTACTGTTGAAACCTTTAAAAGGAAGCTGAAGACCCACCTTTTGCGACATGCAACCTGTAGTAACCCTTGCTCCACCATACCGCTGCACGACCAGCTCTGTCATCACCTACTGTATCCTCACCCATGCCTTGTAGACTGAGCCCTCATGGGGCAGGGTCCTCTCCTTTCCTGTACCAGTCGCTGTCACATTTTTGTTCAAGATTATTGTAATTACTTTTGCGATGTATACCCCTTTTTCACATGTAAAGTGCCATGGAATAAATGGTGATAAATTAATAATAATAATGTGATCCTGGCTCACATCTACTGAGACTGGACCAAGTGCAACACAGGGTGGTGGTGGTGGCAAACTGACTGGAAACTTTATCTGCTATTTACCAACAACCTTTTCACACTGCTCTGGCTTCAATAGTGGTGTTCCATGGCCCCTTAGAAATTGGGACAGGAAGGTAGTTCTACATGATGTGGGTGTTTGTTGTGCTCCCTCAGCAGGCACGGTTTCATCTTGCCCACAGCCTCTGCATGCACTATCACCATCACCATAACGTCCACTTCCCAGTCCCTTGACACATACCTTGGCCATTTTAAATGGAGTTTAAGATTTGTCACGTTGCCAAAAATGTCTGTTTTATTACCGCAGTAATATAGGATCACGTCTGATGAGAGGACCACAGTTTTAGGCAGTGCCCTGGGAGTTAGAGATGCCTCCAGCCCCAGGGGTCTTCCCCATGCTGTTCCCATGTCACACACCACATGGCCAGATAAGATTGTAAAATGTTAAAATGAAATTTCCCGGTGAATGCATTTGTCACGGTTGAAAGCAATGCAAAAGTGCAAAACCGCATCAAAAACGCTACGTGTGAACATAGCCCAAGGTGTGGAGGAGCATTTTTGTTTTTGTATATTTATATTGCCTTATATACAAGTCATTACTCTGGAAAGGATGTTCCTTGACATATTTCCCAGGAAAATCCATTTTGATTTCATTTTTGTATGTTTTATTGTGAGTCCGTAAAAGTGGCGTAATACCTCTGAAAACATTGTTGACAGCAGTGACCTTGGAGTCAGAAGTGCTTCCAGGGGTATTCCCCAAGCTGTTCCCATGCCATCTGGGCACTGTTCCCATCAATTTGGGCAATTATTAGGCCCTCTGCGAACCGCCGGGGGGGCAGCCAGAAAAATGCTCGAGTTTCCCATAGACTTACATGACTTACTCGGACCGAGCACTCGAGCATTCCAATTTGCTCAACTCAAACAACGAGTACCCAAGCATTTTAGTGCTCGCTCATCACTAGTTACAACGTATTGTTAAGAAGCCGAATAGTGGCAAACCCTAATAACAATGTATATGGTAACACATTTCAGTTTGTGATGCATAGAAAGCACAAGATGCTTCATATTTATTAGCAGGCTGGCAGACCTTGCAATTAGCCACAATTCCTAAACGTAATTCTGGAAATATTTTGTTTAATATTACATTAATCAGTAGAGATGAGCAAACATTTCAATGTTCGGTTAGTAAACGTTAGAATATTTAAACATTCGCCAAATTTATTCTCCGAATGTTCGTCGAACATTCCGAACACCATAGGATTCATTGGGGGGACAAAAAAAACGCATATACAACACCTTCAAACGGGCCCAAAAGCTGCCAAAACACATAAAATTAGGGGTAGACACCAGGAAAGTGGCATCAATTGACCCAGAGTACAAGAATTATAATTATTATTACTCTTACAGCGACATTTATTCCATGGCGCTTTACATGTGAAAAGGGGTCACCGACTGGTACAAGAGGAGAGAGGACCCTGCCTGCGAGGGCGCACAAACAATCTACAAGGGATGGGTGAGGATACAGTAGGTCAGGGTACAGCTAGTCGTGCAGCGGTATGCTGGAGCGAGGCTTACCGCACATTGTACGCTTGTCACAAGAAGTGGGTCTTCAGCTTCCTTTTCAAGGTTTTCACGGTAGGCGACAGTCTGATGTGTTGGGCTACAAAATTACACAGTAGGGGAGATGCATAAGGGACAAATATTGTATGCGATTGTGGCAAGAAGAGATAAGTTGGAAGTAGAGAAGGAGATCTTGGAAGGATGGGAGATTGAGTGCAAGTAACTAGTACAGGGAGACTAGGTCACACATGTATGGAGGAGACAGGTTTTCGATGGCTTGGTATGCCAAAGTTAGGCTTTTCAACTGGAGTCTCTGGCAACAGGTAGCCAGCGCAGGGATAGACAGAGGGGAGAAGCCTGGGAATAGCGGGGTGACAAGTGGATTAATCAGCCAGCACAGTTTAGGATAGATTGGAGGGGCGCGAGAGTGGTAGAAGAGAGGCCACAGAGCAGGAGCTTGCAGTAGTAGGTGGGAGATGAAGAGGGAGTGCACTGGTGTTTTTGTAGATTGATGGTTGAGGAATGTGTGGATCCCAGAGATACTTTGGAGTTGGAGTCAGCAGCAAGTGGAAATGGCTTGGATCTGGCGTTTGAAGGACAGATCAGAATCAAGCTTGTGGGACTGGGGAGAGTTGGCAGCCATTCACTTTGATGGATTAGTCAGTTGGGGGGGATGAATGAGATGGTGGAAAGATGATGCATTTGGTTTTATCCATGTTAAGTTTTACAAATCTAGCAGAGAAGAAAGATGAAATAAAGGACACACATTGTGGGATTCTGGTTAGTAAGGAGATGATATCAGGTCCAGAGAGGTAGATCTGTGTGTTATCAGCATACAGGTGATACTAAAAGCCGTGAGATTGTGAGCTGTCCCAGGCCGAAGGTGTAGATGGAGAAGAACAGGGCTCCTAGAACTGAACCTTTGGGGACACTGACACATAGGGGGTAAGATGAGGAGGTGGTATGTGAGTGGGAGACACTGAATGTCCTGTCGGTTAGGTATGAAAACATCCAAAACAGGGTCAAGTCTGTGATGCCGAGAGATGAGAGGGAATAGTCTAGGTCTAGGAGGATGAGGACAGAGTAGTGTTGCTTGGATTTGGCAGTTAGTAGATCGTTGGTGACTTTAGTCAGGGCAGTGAGGAGGGACTGTGGGGACTTTAAGCAATAGCTTTGCCCTACGTTGTCAATCTTCTGCTTGAAGAATGAGGCTAAGTGTTCAGCTGATATGAGAGGAGAGGAGAGGGAGGGGGAGCTGATGGACAGAGGAGGGACTTGAAAGTACTGAATAGCTGTTTATGGTTATGAGACACGTATGATATGAGAGATGAGAAGTAGGTTTGTTTTGCTGCAGTGAGCAATTGTACAGCATTTTGAAAACTTCTGTTACTGGACTCCCAGTTATGTTCTCGCTCTGATATCTAGCAATAACAAACAGGTCATGCCAGAGAAACTTGCACCTACTGCCACTCAGTGTCTTCAGCAATCCTCACAAAGGAGCTGAATACGCTGAGTGGCAGATGTTGCAAGTTTCTCCAGCATGACCTGTTTGATATTGTTAGATATCAGACCGAGAACATAACTGGACTTTGCCAAGGTGCCATATTGCATCTTAAGTCTTATAGACCCTGCACTTGCAGCCTTACATTCTACAGGATGGTGGGGAAGGAGACAGTAGGTTGTGGAGTTGCATTAGGTCCGGTGGTGTTGAGGTGGCAGCGAGGAGATGACAGGCTGCAGGCTGACTTGAAGAGATGGGTTTTCAGGTTCCGTCTGAAGGATCTGAATGTGCTGGCTAATCGGACGTGTTGAGGCACAGAATTCCTGTGGATGGGGGATATTTGGTAGAAGTCTGGGAGGCGATTGGGTGAGGAACAAATAAGTGTGTAGGAGAGAAGGAGGTCTTGGGAGGACTGGAGATTATGTAAGGATAATATATCGGGAGATTAGTTCAGAGATGTACAGAGAAGAAAGGTTATGGATGGCTTTGTATATCAGTGTTAGTAGTTTGAAATGGATACGCTGGGCAATTGGGAGCCAGTGAAGGGATCTTATACAGTAGATTGCAATCTTATAGATTGCTGGAGCCAGTACACAGTAAAAAAGCAGCCATAGAGTGTCTTGGAACCTTCACACAGACTTTTCTTAGCCAGGGCTGCTTCTCAACAGGGTTGGACGGGCCCACCAGAGAACCGGAGATTTCTCAGGTGGGCCCTGGCTTCTCCTTCAGGAGAGTTTATAGCGCAAACCTTGCAGCTGCTATGGGGCTCTTGAGTGGGGGAGAAAGGTGGGCCCTCTGAATCAAATCCTTTAGTGGGCCCAATGTTCTTCAGTTTTACACTGCTTCTCAGTGACAGTTGTATTTCACCTCAGCCATATTCTTTAGCTCAGTGAAAGAACTGGCATAGAGGGAAACCGTATCTATTCCGGCTGTCATTTCTCTCAGGAAACTCCTCTAATGCAGCTTGTTCCATAAGCAATAACAGCCCATCAAACATCAGCTCACACTTCTCGGTGGTGCATCGACACACAAAGATCTTTCTTTGCGCCTTGAATTTCATGACTACAGAGTTTGGCAATGGCCTGATCTGCAATGCGTTTTGAGAAATAACTTGCATAAGCAAAGCCACGGTTTAGGCCACTAAAGGTCATCATTAAGCAAAACTCATACAGCTTTCACACACACTGAAAGAGGGGTATCAATACTTGAAAGACAGCCAAGACTTTCCTGTCCTCACCAAGAGGACAACTATTCATGTTCTCCTCCTCCTCCTACTCATTATCACCCAATCCGTTGAGATGAGATGAGGCTGGGCAGTGTGGTATCACCCTGTATATTTCCTTACTCCGCCTGCAATGCCTCCTCTTTAACTGTGACCAGCGAGCATTTCAGTAGACAGAGAATCGTGATGGTGATGCTAATTATGGCATCATCGCCGCTCACCATCTTGCTGGAGTCCTCAAAGTTTTGGAGGACGGCACAGATGTCAGACATCCATGCCCACTCATCAGCTCTTATGTGCAGAGGCTGACCTGAATTCTGACGGGCGTGTTTAAGCTGGTACTCAACAACTGCACCCTGCAGCTCACAAATCCTTCCCAACATCTGCAATGTTGATTTCCAACATGTGATGATATCACACAAGAGTCGGTGAGCTGGAAGCTGCGAATGCTGCTGAAGCACTGCCAGGGTAGCGGAAGCTGTAACTGACTTTCTGAAATGGAGACACATGCGTTTCACATACTTTCACAAGCAGCTCTGGCAGATCTGGGTAGGTTTTGAAAAACCACTGAACCACTAAGTTGAGTACATTTAGGGCTCTCTCATTACTAATGTGTACCCCTGTATGAAGAACAATATCAGCATCAAATAATTAAAAGATGAAATATAGCCTGCTTTATATACCACGGGACTAAGAAAACCAATTTCGATTATATCTTGTGTACCCCTGTGACAATAATATCTGCACCAAACAATTCATTTCACTAGAGTAGTATTAGTATAATGGCGATCGACAACTCTTCCACTACATCCAACCCAACAGATGGAGACCCAACCAGGAGTGTTTACAGTTCAAAAAAGTAGGGCCTGACACCACTATTTCCATGGCCAACAGATTGGAGATGGTGAAGTTTAACCTCTTAGCTTTGTTATGTGTAGGAGGAAACAATCTTTTACTTGACCACAACTACGGGACCAAGGGCTAGCTGCTGTGCTGAGAGAGGGCGGAGTACGGTGAACCAGACAAACTGCTGGACCGTGAGTGAGATTCAAGCGGAGATGTTACGATTAGTGATGAGCAAACATGCTCGCTACTGCTCGGTGCTCGCCCGAGCATCTCACTTCTCGATATGCTTCCGATCTCACTTCTCGATATGCTTGGCGCTCGCCGAGTATTTCCGGGGTTGCTCGGCGTGAGCTCGGGTCCCTTCCCTGCATGTTTGGCGCTCTTTAGAGGGGATTGTTTGCCACACAATGTAATGCTGCAGCCATGTTGGTTGTGGCATTACAGTGATTGGCTGGCCGGACAGCGTCATCAGGTCTATGTCAGACCTGGCGCTGCCATGCTCGTCACAGTCACTCCAGAATCAGGTAGTGTAGGGAGAGCTGCTGCTGAGCTAGGGAGAGATTTGCTTTTTTCTAGTTAGTGTAGGTATACCAGACTATATTAGAGACACATATCCATCTCAACTAACAGTCCTTCTGAGGACTAATCCAGCTGCAGAAATATCAGTGCTAGGCAGGCAGGCAGGGTATATAGCAGACTGCAGTGCACATAGCAAGAGGGTCCATTCCATTTCTGTCTGCTGGTCCTTTTAAAGATATTTGTAGAAATAGCCCCAGGTATCAGGGGCCAGAAATATTTATTTTTTATCTTAATCCTGATTTTTTGCTTAAAAGACAATCCAGATAACACCATTTTTCTGCGCCATTTGCTTGTTGGCACTGCAGAATACAGGCAGGTCCTTTCCATATTACAGTGCTAAAAATCCAGCTATTTAAAACTGGTTTGTCCGTCACACAGATCACATATAATTGCGCTGAAAATTCTGCCATTTCTGGTCTCCATTAAAATTTTGTTTCAGTGTGTCAGTGAAGTTATTGACACCAGTTTGCTGTTAAAAATAGTTACCTACAGGCCAGCTATTTAAAACTGTGGTTTGTCCATCACATGGATCACATATAAGTTTGCTCCAAATTCAGCCATTTGTAGTGAGCATGGAAGATATTGTCCTCCATTTAATATGGGCAAGGCATTTGGCAAGGGACGGGGAATTGGACTTGATGGTGATGGTGCATGCAGAGGATGAGGCCGTGGGCAAGCTGAAATTGTGCCACATCTTCTCGCTCGACCTTCCTGTCCTATTTAATAGGAGACCGCAGAACACCACTATTGAACACAGAGCAGTGTGAAAATGTTATTGGTTGGAAAGCAGATAATGCTTCCAGTCACTTACCCACCATCACCCTGTCTTCCACACAGTCAAGAATCAGTAGCCGTGAGTCTGGACCACATATTCCTCACCCTGATCCTCCTTCCTCCCACCATGCCGAGTGCCCAGAGACAACTGATCCCACACTTGTACACTCCGAAGAGCTGTTCACTTTTCCATTTATAGATTGAAGCCTCTCGCCTTGTCCACTTGAAGCAGGGCAAGAAGAGATCGCATGTAGCGATGCCAAAATATTTGAGCAGCCACGGTCATACGAAGGTGACGGTGGGAAAGTGTCACAAGACGTGGACGATGATGAGACACAATTGCCAGCAAGTCAGGAGAAGGACCAGGGAGCGGAAGTGGAGGACGAGGTGGTGGATGATACAGTAACTGACCAAATCTGGTAGGAGGACATGCAGAGCGAGGACAGCAGCACACAGGAGGAGGGAGGCACAGCACCCCAACAGGCAGGAAGAAGCAGTGTGGTGGAACGTAGCAACCACTCCCCGTAACACCAACACGACGGAAGTTGCAAGTACAACTGTTAGATTTTCCCGAGTCTGGTTGTTTTTTAAAGACTCTACCGATAACCCCAAAAAGGCCATTTTCACCACCTGCCAGGCCAGCATCAGCAGGGGTAGCAAAACTACCAGCCTGACCACCACCAGCATGATCAGGCTCTTGACAGCAAAGCACCCAACTTTGTGGGCCGAACCCCAGAGTCAAGGAGCAGTGTCTGCGGGTGACAACCGTACTTCTTCTGCTGTTGTGCATGCAAGCCAATCCCCAGTCCATAGTGCATGTGAAGATGCCTCCTGCCCTTGCACACTCTCAACTAGCACCATCATCAAGCACATCCTTGTCCCAGCGCAGCATTCAGTAGTCCATACCCCAGTTCTTGGAACGCAAGCGCAAATACGCAGCTAACACCCCACAGACCACACTACTAAATTCAAACATTTTGCGACTGCTTGCACTCGAAATGTTGCCTTTTAGGCTCGTGGAGACGGAAGCTTTCCGCAACCTGATGGCGGTGGCCGTCCCTCGGCACTCAGTCCCCAAGCTGGACACGTGGAATGAACTGGCTCTCTATGCCTTGGAAATCCTGGTCTGCCCTGTCACTAGCGTTTTATCAGAGCGGGTTTTTAGTGCCATTGGTAGAATTATAACTGATAAGCGCATCCGTCTGTCAACTGAAAATGTTGACAGGCTGACTCTTATAAAAATGAACAAGGGCTGGATTGGGCCAGACTTCTTAACACCACCGAATGATAGCAGCATAACATAAACTCAAATCCAGTGTCTTTTTTAGGGAGGTATATTCCCATGCACCTTTTCACACCCACACATGGGTATAAGCTTCTTGATTTTGGCTATTTGCTCTTGTCCTCCTCGTTCTCCTCATCCTCATCCTCCACCACCATATCACCTGGCTGACCGTGGTCCATGATGCGACACCCACATAATTGTTTAAAAGGGTGTTTATGATGCACGTAAAAAAAAAATTTATACAGTATGTTAATATTTCCCCCCAGGGGTAAATGTTTGTCAGCCCATACACTTAGTGCATGAGCATTACAAGTATAGGAGACCCGCTCCTTTCTAATGGGAACATTTTTTTAAGAGGCCCTCCTCCACGTTTTTTCCAAGGGGCATTGGAGTGCCTCCAAATTTTTTTTTCAGCCCTAGCATTTACTGCATAGGAGTCACTATGGGAGACCCATTTCCTAATAATGGGAAAATTTTTTCATGAGGCCCTCTACGTCTCATCCAAGGGGCAGTGGATTGCCTCACAATTTTTGGCAGCCATTGCATTCACTGCATAGGCCAACACTATGGGAGACCAACTTCCTAATAATATGAAGATTTTTTCATGAGGCCCTCTATGTATCTTCCAAGGAGCATTGGAGTGCCTCCCGATTTTTGGCAGCCCTTGCATTTACTACATAGGCCAACACTATGGGATACCCACTTCCTACTAATGGGAAAATTTCTTCATGAGGCCATCTACGTCTCTTCCAAGGGGCATTGGAGTGCCTCCAATTTTGGCAAACATTGCATTCACTGCATGGGCCAACACTATGGGAGAACCACTTCCTAATAATGGTAACATTTTATCATGGGGCCCTCTGCGTCTCTTCCAAGAGGCATTGGCGTGGCTCCTGATTTTTTTTTCAGCCCTTGCATTCACTGCATAGGCCAAAACTATGGGAGACCCACTTCCTAATAATGGGAACATTATTTTCAGGAGGCCCTCTGACTTCCACGTTTCTTCCAAGGGGCATTGGAGTGCCTCCCAATTTTCGCAACCCTTGCATTCACTGCATAGGCAAACACAAAGGGAGACCCACTTCTTAATAATGGGAACATTGTTTTCAGGAGGCCCTCTGACCTCCACGTCTCTTCCAAGGGGCATTGGAGTGCCTCCCAATTTTTGGCAGCCCTTGTATTCACTGCATAGGCCAACACAATAGGAGAACCACGTCTTAATAATGGGAACATTTTATCATGAAGCCCTCTACGTCTCTTCCAAGTTGCATTGGAGTACCTCCCAATTTTTGGCAACCCTTGCATTCACTGCATACGCCAACACTATGGGAGACCCACTTCCTGATATGGGGAACATTTTTTCATGAGGCCCTCTACGTCTCTTCCAAGGGGCATTGGAGTGCCTCACAATTTTGGCAGCCCTTGCATTCACTGCATAGGCCAGCAATATGGGAGACCCACTTCCTAATAATGGGAACATTTTTTCATGAGGCCCTCTACATCTCTTCCAAGGGGCATTGGAGTGCCTCCAATTTTTTGGAAACGATTGCATTCACTGCATAGGCAAACACAATGGGAGAACCACTTCCCAATAATGGGAACATTGTTTTCAGGAGGCCCTCTGAGCTCCACGTCTCTTCCAAGGGGCATTGGAGTGCCTCCAAATTTTTGGCAAACCTTGCATTCACTGCATAGTCAATCACAATGGGAGACCCACTTCCTAATAATGGGAACATTTTTTCATGAGGCCCTCTGACCTCCATGTCTCTTCCAAGGGGCATTGGAGTGCCTCCAAATTTTTGGCAAACCTTGCATTCACTGCATAGGCAAACACAATGGGAGACCCACTTCCTAATAATGGGAATATTTTTTCATGAGGCCCTCTACTTCTCTACCAAGGGGCATTGGAGTGCCTCCCAATATTTTTTTCAGCCCTTGCATTCACTGCATAGGCCAACGCTATGGGAGACACACTACCTAATAATGGGAAAAAAATTTCATGAGGCCCTCTACATCTCTTCCAAGGGGCATTGGAGTGCCTCCCAATTTTTGGAAGCCCTTGTATTCACTGCATAGGCCAACACAATGGGAGAACCACTTCCTAATAATGGGAACATTTTTTCATGAAGCCCCCTACGTCTCTTCCAAGTTGCATTTGAGTACCTCCCAATTTTTGGCAACCCTTGCATTCACTGCATACACCAACACTATGGGAGACCCACTTCCTAATATGGGAAACATTTTTTCATGAGGCCCTCAACGTCTCTTCCAAGGGGCATTGGAGTGCCTCCCAATTTTTTTTTTCAGCCCTTGCATTCACTGTGTGACGCCCAGCTGCGCTTGGTATCACAGATCCTGGAAGAGTGCATGGATGGATTCCTCCACAAGAGGCCCCCATAAACATTCACACATCTCCACCTTCCACCTCAGACCACCAGAGGGAGCCTGTTTAGGATATAAATAGGGAAGGTGGAGCTAGGCAGTTCAGTCTGGAGTCGACAGAGAGCCAAGTCTGTTGAGAGAGTTCCTGCAGTAGAGAAGCCTGAGAGAGGTCAGTCTGCAGTGAAGCACAGTCCAGACTCAGTTGTAGCTCAGTTAGAGCTTAAGGTGTGCCGCCGCCATAAGATCAGTGAAGCGCGGCAAGCTGCCGTTAGTGTGTATAGCCTAGTGAGGGCCCGAGTAGGCCGAAGGCGAGTGGAAAGTTAGTACACAGGGGGCAGAGGAGCTTAACCGGCTCTCCCCGAAGATGTTACCGGACACCGGGTCCGAGCTTACCAGGATCTCTATGACCCAGTAAGGCATAACCGGAATCCCTGGAGAACTACAAGTCCCAGGATCGCTAAAGTGCTGATACGTAACAGAGCCGGGAAACACATAGACCCCGTAAGCTGAGGTGCGTGTATTCCAAGAAAAGGCCCTACCACAAGGTCAGTCAGCGCAGGACAGAGACAAAGTTAGGCCTAGCTCCAGGCAGGTCGGAAACTTACTACGCAGAGGCAAGAAACAGGAGGCCCTACACCCCCCATTGGGGAGGATCCTGATATGCACCCTTCACCCTATAGTGCTCTGGGACGTGCCTGAATTTCCATCAGTAAATGGTACTGAAGTGACTATCGTGTCTGTCCCTGTTCTTGCTCTGACCCGGCTGGGTCTCTCCTGTCCTTCATTCCCCTTTCCGTACGCTGCCCTGAGGCCTAGCTCCTTCTGTGGGGAGCTATACCATCAAGCTGCCTTATCAGCGGCCTCAGTGGACTGCGCAGCGCTGGTGGTTCTCACCAGAAGCCACAGGTGGCGTCATGAACTTTTATAAAATAAACAAACTATCCCTTTTTAAAGAGTGACCCCAGGGTAAGGGCCTGGGAGCCGACCACCGCGACATCCCCAAAGGCCAGGCAAAGGCCCGGGTACCGAGTCATCCCCATCCCCTGGGCTGGTCATCCTTCCCTGGCGTCACGAACAGGATCGCGTGCCCGCTGCAATGACGGAGTGTTATGCCTGTTGCAACTGGGTACTATGCGCCTTTATTGAAGTGAACTGTATATTTGACTGTGGTGAAGATTGCCGCCATTGTGGGGCCACCGAACGAGAAGATGGGAGTAACCGCGGGAAACTGAGGGGCGTACCAGTAAAAGAGCACGAAGCCCTGGGCACGCCTCGACGTCAAAACCGGGAAGCGCCAGGTCCTGGAAGGAGCGTCGCTGAACGCTCTGACGTAGGACGCAAGCGACGCAAGGTCCTGAAGACGACTGTCACCTGCGGAGCTGCGGCCTACTGGAAGAGAACTAGAAGGTAGGCCACGGTTAGCTAGGGGGGCGCCAGAATGTCCGACGAACAGCACAATGCCGGAATACCGGCTAACGTCCCTGATGTTCAACCAGTGCCCGACGCTGGGCAGGCCGAGGCGGCCGCTCCACCAGCAGCGCCTGTAACCCCTGTCATTCCCATAACTCTACCGTACATTCCTGGAGCGAAGTGGCTCCCCCAGTACAATGGAAAACCAGATACCCTGTCAGGATTCAAACGGAAGATATGCGGTATCTTGGACATGTACTCTATGACAGGCAAGCAAAGAGCCGCTGTTGTAATAGGACAACTGACTGGTGCTGCGGAACGGGAAGTGGAAACATGGTCGGCCGCAGACCAGGAGTCAGTGTCCGCAATCTTTCAAAAGCTACAGACTGTCTTTGAGGATCTTACTGAGGCGGACCTTCGGATGAGGTTCTACAATTGTTCCCAACAGCCGGAGGACAATGTTTGAAACTACGCCTGGCGTCTACAAGGGGCCCTGCGGGCTCTGAAACAGGTTAGTCCGACCAGCATCGAAAATGAAAACAAAATGCTGAAGGAACAGTTTGTCCGGGGACTGAGGTCTCCAGAGGAGAGCAGGACTCTACGTTGGTGGTCCTTGGATCATCCAGATGCAACTTTTGACAATCTTAAGGACATGGCTATAAAAGGACTGCAGACCCTGGAAACAAATGCCATCCAATGTTCCTAGGGTGGGGCTACCCCAGTGCCTGCTACACCCACCTTTTCCCCAGTGGCTGCTGAAGCTAAGGTTCCAGCAACGTCCCCTAGAGAACTGGACAGTCTGCGCTCTGAAGTGCGCCAGTTGAGCAAAACCCTGACCACTGTGCTGAGTGCTCAGCAGCTGCGGACGGAGCCCGAGGAAGGAGGGAAAATTCTGTTAGCCGATAGCCCTGAGGATGTCCCCTGGATGCGAAGGAGGAGGAGGCCAACACCACCCTCTTCGAGGATCAGTGAGCAGCGCCGTCCACCGAAGGACCCTACCTGCTACCGCTGCTGCAAGACCAGACACACCGCCCAGAATTGTCCTTTAAACGAGAAAACCCTGGGGCCGAGGGCCGACACCCAGGAGTAAACTACCCAGGCCCATCAGACTGGTACAACAGGTTCGTCGGAGGAAGACCATTCCTGTCCATTGTGCTGAACGGGATCCTGACGCACGCTCTGCTGGACACAGGATCTCAGGTAACCATCATGCCTGTCGTCCTCTACAAGAGGTTCTGGTCCATGGACGACCTATGTCCGCCAGCTCCAAATCTTTCTGTTTATGCCTCAAACAGACTCCCCCTTAACCTAATCGGGGTTAAGAATGTGACTGTAAAGGTGGGGAGAGTGGAGCTGAAGGACCAGGGGCTAATTGTAGTAGAGACTAATCCAATCCTGATGACACCAATCCATATATGGTACTTGGCACTAACATTGTTGGTAACTGTTTGGGAGAAGTTGTGTTCTTGCTCCAACAGATAGCTGACACTGCCAGACCAAGACAAAGGAGGGCACTGCAGAAGGAGATCCGAGTCCTGATGTACCAACAGCAAGTAAGGTTAATAGACGGTGAAATCGGTAATGTGCGGGTGACGGACCCCATACCCATTGTCATCCCCCCAATGAGTGAAATGCTCATCTGGTGTAGAGCTGCTATAGGTCTTAGAGGACAGAGCTACCAGGTGGTAGTAGAACCCCTTTGCTCCGAGCACAGACCCACACTCTTAACCGCTAGGGGAGTGGTAGATGTACGCAATGGGAGGGTGCCCGTCCGTCTTCTCAACTGTGGGGAAGATGAGGTCAGATTGCCACGTTATGCCACTGTTGCCAAATTACATGCTGTAAATAACAACTGCATTCACAAGGCGGAGTCCTTAGCCTTACCAGATGAAGTGGAGGATAATGACCCTGCAACCCCGGTGGAGGATTGGTGTCAACAGCTCCATGTTGGGACAGACACCACTCCTGCCCATCAAAAACAGGGTGTACACTGGGTGGTTCAAGAATACGCGCAGGTGTTCAGTAAACATCCACTTGACTTCGGGAGGATTAAGGGAGTTCAACATCATATCCCCACAGACGACCATCCCCCAATCAAAGAACGTTACAGGCCTATACCACCAGCTCACTAACAGAAGGCAAAGGAAATGTTGCATGACATGAGGAAGGCGGGGGTAATAAGGGATAGTTGTAGTCCCTAGGCAGCTCCCCTAGTGCTAGTTAGGAAAAAGGACGGGAGCATGAGAATGTGTGTAGATTACCGACAAGTAAATCGAATTACACATAAAGATGCATACCCTTTACCACGCATAGAGGAGTCCCTAGCTGCCTTAAAGTCTGCAAATTACTTTTCCTCCCTTGACCTCACTAGTGGGTACTGGCAAGTAGCTGTGGCTGAGGAAGATCGGGAGAAGCTGGCCTTCACTGCCCCGATGGGACTCTGCGAGTTCAACAGTATGCCGCTTGGACTCTGCAATGCCCCTGGAACGTTTCAGAGATTGATGGAGTGCTGCTTGGGACACCGCAACTTCGAGACTGTGTTACTTTACCTGGACGACGTGATAGTGTATTCCAAAACGTACGAGGAACACTTCAAGCACCTGGCAGAGGTATTTGAGTCACTGTCCCGGTATGGGATGAAGTTGAAGCCCTCAAAGTGCCACCTGCTCAAGAGAAAGGTACAGTACCTGGGGCACATTGTCAGTCCGGAAGGGGTAGCACCAGACCCGGAGAAGGTCACAGCCATCCAGAAGTGGCCGGAGCCGAAGAACCTCAAGGAAGTGCGTCAGTTCTTGGGACTAGTAGGATACTACCGGAGGTTTGTAAAAGACTACACCAAGAAAGCAGCTCCTCTGCAAGACCTCCTGGTAGGGCAGTCCCCCAAATGCAGAAATCCCCCATTCCACTGGGGTAAGGAGCAAGCCGAGTCATTTCAGGAGATCCTGACAGGTGATGAGATCCTAGCCTACCCTGAATACAGCCAACCGTTCCTGCTGTATAAAGATGCCAGCAACGAAGAACTGGGAGCTGTCTTAAGTCAGAAGCAGAATGACCAAGAGAAAGTGATAGCATATGCAAGCAGGAAGCTCCGCCCGACCGAGAGGAACCCAGAGAACTATAGCAGCTTTAAGTTGGAGTTCCTGGCCCTGGTCTGGGCCATCACTGAAAGGTTCAAGCACTATCTAGCCTCCAGTAAGTTCACTGCCTTCACTGATAACAACCCCTTGACCCATCTTGAAACAGCTAAGCTCGGGGCACTGGAACAACGATGGATGGCTCAGCTGTCAAATTATCAATTCACAATTAAATACCGGGCAGGCCGCAAGAACGCCAACGCCGATGCCCTGTCCAGGATGCCTCACCAGTCAGACACAGAAGAAGAAGTGGATGACCTGGAAGAGATAGAGCTACCTGCCTTTCACCGGAATGGGATGATCCACGAGCAACGAGCCTCCAAGAGGCAGCGTGGAAAGACGTTAAACCCCCTGCCTCACCACAGCTGGAAAGAGACCCAAGACAGTGACCCGGTTGTCAGCCGCATCAAGGAGCTGATAACCCAAGAGGGTGCCTCCCTGGAAAAAGAAGCATCTCTGCAAGCAATGCAGCTGTGGAACGAGAGAAGCCGGCTGTTTATCTACCGTGAGAAGCTGTGCCGGAGGTACGTTGATCCAAAAACCCATGAGATGGTATGGCAGATAGTGGTCCCTAAGACAGACATCCAGATGGTATTAGAGGCTTACCACGATCAGGCAGGACACTTTGGCTGGAAAAAGCTAGAGACCCTGCTGAAGTGTCGATTCTACTGGGTAGGAATGTGCAGCTCCATTGAAAGAAGAAGAAAAGAAGAAGAAAAGACTACAGCAGCCAGAAGGCACCCCTGCAACCCCTGGAGATCGTGGCCCTAGACCTTGTCAAGCTGTCCTCCAGCAGGTCAGGGTACTCCTATGCTCTGACCATGGTGGATCACTACTCACGTTTCCTGGTGGTCGCCCCCGTCAAAGACCTGACGGCAGAAACAGCAGCAAAGACGTTCCAAGCGTATTTCTGTAGACCCCATGGTTACCCTGAGCAGGTGCTGACGGACCAAGGCCCGGCCTTTGAGGCTGAGTTGTTCAAGGAGTTCTGCCATTTGTATGGTTGTAAAAAGATAAGAACTACACCGTACCACCCACAAACCAACGGTCTCTGTGAAAAGATGAACAACATCATCATCGACCTGCTAAAGACCATACCACTTGAAGAGAGAAACCAGTGGCCAGACCTACTACCTGACCTAGTGGATCTGTACAATCATATACCAGTAAGTTCCACCAATTGCACTCCGGCATATCTCATGAGGGCAAGGCCAGGAAAGCTGCCCATGGACCTGGAGCTTGGTGTTGTTGAGCCTGAAGCTGATATGACCACTGAGGACTGGGACACGACCAGACAAGAGCAGTACAGGAGGGTACAAGCCTGTGTCGAGGACAGTCTCACTCGGGTGAGAGAAAAACAGGAGGCGCACTACAACAAAAATGCGCCTGCAGAACCCTTCACACCTGGTGAAACATTATTGAAAAGGAAAAGATGAAATCACAAACTTGATGACCAGTGGGAGAGAGAACCCTACACTGTGTTACCGTCAAGGTTTGATAACAAGAAGACCTGTATAATCAGTCGAGATGGAGGAAGAACGTCTGCAACAGTGTCCAGAGACCACCTAAAGTTGTGTCCCGACTTACTGAAACCCCAAGAAGAAGTGCCTCTCACTGTACCAGAAGAGCCTAAAGAAGCAGTGATCCACTGACTTAGGAGACTTCCTGGCAGATTGGCCTCAACTAGGAGGAGCAGTAGTTATCCCTGTAATCACCTTCTACCCACAGCAAGAAGAACCTATAAGTGCTGCAGAAGAGCCTGCTCAAGCAGAATCCCCGGAAGAAGGATCCCCGGTTGGAACAGAGCAAGAAGGCCCAGCCAATGGTATGCTTGCTAGTCCAGTAGCGAGGTCAATACAGTTAAGTAACCCCTCCACACCTAGTACTGACACATTGGGAAGTAGTGCACCTACTAGTACTTCACGCATCCCGGTACTACGCAGATCAACACGTAGCACGCGAGGTAAACCTCCTGTCAGATACACCCAGTAAAATAGTCAAATTTCTGAAAATGTAGATAGTTACCCCTCGGGTATTAAATTGTAATGTATTGTATTATGTACTTTCTTATATGTATGTCTTTATTAATTTGAGCCTTGCCTTGCAAATAGACAATTCAGGTGACATGGACACTTTACATTATTAATTCCTTTATTGCTTACCTAAGAACTTCGTGGCTGAGGACTATGTGCAGCCCAAAAACTGTTTTTTGTATATAATTGCACTCCTTGGAGTGCCCCCCCTTTAGGTGACCTCAGAAGGAAAAACCTGTCTGCAGTGGCTCTATTGGAGGTCCAACTCGGGATCTTCATGCCCTGCAGCCACCCCAGGGCCTACGTTGAGGGTTTGGGACAGGTCCCTCAAACCACCAAGTACTCTACCCTGTGAGATGGACATCCTGTCTGGGAACCACACCATAAGAGACTTGAATTCTGAGGACGCTTTGTATTCGTTTATATTGTTATGCAATGTTTAAGAAATGTGCCTCCCATAAAGGGAAGATTCTTAATGGTTATTGTTGTTTTAAAATGTACTTCAGCCCGGGAGTGCTGAGCTTTGCTAGGGGGGAATGTGACACCCAGCTGCGCTTGGTATCACAGATCCTGGATGAGTGCATGGATGGATTCCTCCACAAGAGGCCCCCATAAACATTCACACATCTCCACCTTCCACCTCAGACCACCAGAGGGAGCCTGTTAGGGATATAAATAGGGAAGGTGGAGCTAGGCAGTTCAGTCTGGAGTCGACAGAGAGCCAAGTCTGTTGAGAGAGTTCCTGCAGTAGAGAAGCCTGAGAGAGGTCAGTCTGCAGTGGAGCACAGTCCAGACTCATTTGTAGCTCAGTTAGAGCTTAAGGTGTGCCGGCGCCATAAGATCGGTGAAGCGCGGCAAGCTGCCGTTAGTGTGTATAGCCTAGTGAGGGCCCGAGTAGGCCGAAGGCGAATGGAAAGTTAGTTCATAGGGGGCAGAGGAGCTTAACCGGCTCACCCCGAAGCTGTTACCGGACAACGGGTCCGAGCTTACTGGGATCTCTATGACCCAGTAAGGCATAACCGGAATCCCTGGAGAACTACAAGTCCCAGGATCGCTAAAGTGCTGATGCGTAACAGAGCCGGGAAACACATAGACCCCGAAAGCTGAGGTGCGTGTATTCCAAGAAAAGGCCCTACCACAAGGTCAGCCAGCGCAGGACAAAGTTTGGCCTAGCTCCAGGCAGGTCGGAAACTTACTAGGCAGAGGCAAGAAACAGGAGGCCCTACACCAGCTCATTGGGGAGGATCCTGATATGCACCCTTCACCCTACAGTGCTCTGGGACGTGCCTGAATTTCCATCAGTAAAAGGTACTGAAGTGACTATCGTGTCTGTCCCTGTTCTTGCTCTGACCCGGCTGGGTCTCGCCTGTCCTGCATTCCCCTTTCCATACGCTGCCCTGAGGCCTAGCTCCACCTGTGGGGAGCTATACCATCAAGCTGCCTTATCATCGGCCTCAGTGGACTGCGCAGCGCTGGTGGTTCTCACCAGAAGCCACAGGTGGCGTCATGAACTTTTATAAAATAAACAAACTGTCCCTTTTTAAAGAATGACCCCAGGGTACGGGCCCGGGAGCCGACCACCGCTACATCCCCAAAGGCAAGGCAAAGGCCCGGGTACCAAGTTATCCCCATCTCCTGGGCTTGTCAACTGCATAGGCCAAAATTATGGAAGACCCACTTCCTAATAATGGGAACATTTTTTCATGAGGCCCTCTAGGTCTCTTCCAAGGGGCATTGGAGTGCCTCCCAATTTTTGGTAGCCCTTGCATTCACTGCATAGGCCAACACTATGGGAGACCCACTTCTTCATGAGGCCATCTACGTCTCTTCCAAGGGGCATTGGAGTGCCTCCCAATTTTGGACAAACCTTGCATTCACTGCATGGGCCAACACAATGGGAGACCCACTTCCTAATAATGGTAACATTTTATCATGGGGCTCTCTGACTTCCACGTCTCTTCCAAGAGGCATTGGCGTGGCTCCTGATTTTTTTTTCAGCCCTTGCATTCACTACATAGGCCAAAACTATGGGAGACCCACTTCCTAATAATGGGAACATTGTTTTCAGGAGGCCCTCTGACTTCCACGTCTCTTCTAAGGGGCATTGGAGTGGCTCCCAATTTTCGGCAAACCTTGCATTCACTGCATAGGCAAATAAAAAGGGATATCCACTTCTTAATAAAGGGAACATTGTTTTCAGGAGACTCTCTGACCTCCACGTCTCTTCCAAGGGGCATTGGAGTACCTCCCAATTTTTGGCAACCCTTGCATTCACTGCATACGCCAACACTATGGGAGAACCACTTCTTAATAATGGGAACATTTTTTCATGAAGCCCTCTACGTCTCTTCCAAGGGGCATTGGAGTGCCTCACAATTTTGGCAGCCCTTGCATTCACTGCATAGGCCAGCAATATGGGAGACACACTTCCTAATAATGGGAACATTTTTTCATGAGGCCCTCTACATCTCTTCCAAGGGGCATTGGAGTGCCTCCAAATTTTTGGCAACGATTGCATTCACTGCATAGGCAAACACAATGGGAGAACCACTTCCCAATAATGGGAACATTGTTTTCAGGAGGCCCTCTGACCTCCACGTCTCTTCCAAGGGGCATTGGAGTGCCTCCAAATTTTTGGCAAACCATGCATTCACTGCATAGTCAATCACAATGGGAGACCCACTTCCTAATAATGGGAACATTGTTTTTATGAGACCCTCTGACCTCCATGTCTCTTTCAAGGGGCATTGGAGTGACTCCAAATTTTTGGCAACGATTGCATTCACTGCATAGGCAAACAAAATGGGAGACTCACTTCCCAATAATGGGAACAATGTTTTCAGGAGGCCCTCTGACCTCCACGTCTCTTCCAAGGGGCATTAGAGTGCCTCCCAATTTTTGGCAAACCTTGCATTCACTGCATAGGCAAACACTATGGGAGACCCACTTCCTAATAATATGAAGATTTTTTCATGAGGCCCTTTATGTCTCTTCCAAGGGGCATTGGAGTGCCTCTCGATTTTTGGCAGCCCTTGCATTTACTGCATAGGCCAACACTATCGAATACCCACTTCCTAATAATGGGAACATTTCTTCATGAGGCCATCTACGTCTCTTCCAAGGGGCATTGGAGTGCCTCCCAATTTTTGACAAACCTTGCATTCACTGCATGGGCCAACACAATGGGAGACCCACTTCCTAATAATGGTAACATTTTATCATGGGGCTCTCTGACTTCCACGTCTCTTCCAAGAGGCATTGGCGTGGCTCCTGATTTTTTTTTCAGCCCTTGCATTCACTACATAGGCCAAAACTATGGGAGACCCACTTCCTAATAATGGGAACATTGTTTTCAGGAGGCCCTCTGACTTCCACGTCTCTTCCAAGGGGCATTGGAGTGGCTCCCAATTTTCGGCAAACCTTGCATTCACTGCATAGTCAATCACAAAGGGAGATCCACTTCTTAATAAAGGGAACATTGTTTTCAGGAGGCCCTCTGACCTCCACGTCTCTTCCAAGGGGCATTGGAGTGCCTCCAAATTTTTGGCAGCCCTTGCATTCACTGCATAGGCCAACACAATAGGAGAACCACTTCTTAATAATGGGAACATTTTTTCAGGAAGCCCTCTACGTCTCTTCCAAGTTGCATTGGAGTACCTCCCAATTTTTGGCAACTCTTGCATTCACTGCATACGCAAACACTATGGGAGACCCACTTCCTGATATGGGGAACATTTTTTCATGAGGCCTTCTACGTCTCTTCCAAGGGGCATTGGAGTGCCTCACAATTTTGGCAGCCATTGCATTCACTGCATAGGCAAACACAATGGGAGAACCACTTCCCAATAATGGGAACATTGTTTTCAGGAGGCCCTCTGACCTCCACGTCTCTTCCAAGGGGCATTGGAGTGCCTCCAAATTTTTGGCAAACCATGCATTCACTGCATAGTCAATCACAATGGGAGACCCACTTCCTAATAATGGGAACATTGTTTTCATGAGGCCCTCTGACCTCCATGTCTCTTTCAAGGGGCATTGGAGTGACTCCAAATTTTTGGCAACGATTGCATTCAATGCATAGGCAAACAAAATGGGAGACTCACTTACCAATAAAGGGAACAATGTTTTCAGGAGGCCCTCTGACCTCCACGTCTCTTCCAAGGGGCATTAGAGTGCCTCCAAATTTTTGGCAAACCTTGCATTCACTGCATAGGCAAACACAATGGGAGACCCACTTCCTGATAATGGGAATATTTTTTCATGAGGCCCTCTACTTCTCTACCAAGGGGCATTGGAGTGCCTCCCAATATTTTATTCAGCCCTTGCATTCACTGCATAGGCCAATGCAATGGGAGACACACTACCTAATAATGGGAACATTTTTTCATGAGGCCCTCTACATCTCTTCCAAGGGGCATTGAAGTGCCTCCCAATTTTTGGCAGCCCTTGCATTCACTGCATAGGCCAACGCAATGGGAGAGCCACTTCCTAATAATGGGAAAATTTTTTCATGAAGCCCTCAACGTCTCTTTCAAGGGGCATTGGAGTGCCTACCAATTTTTTTTTTCAGCCCTTGCATTCACTGCATAGGCCAACACTATGGGAGTCCCACTTCCTAAGAATGCGAACATTTTTTCATGAGGCCCTCTACGTCTCTTCCCAGGGGCATTGGAGTGCCTCCCAATTTTTGGTAGCCCTTGCATTCACTGCATAAGCCAACACAATGGGAGAGCCACTTCCTAACAATGGGAACATTTTTTCATGAGGCCCTCTACGTCTCTTCCAAGGGGCATTGGAGTGCCTCCTATTTTTTGGCAGCCCTTGCATTCACTGCATAGGCCAACACTATGGGAGACCCACTTCCTAATAATGGGAACATTTTTTCATTAGGCCCTCTACATCTCTTCCAAGGGTCATTGGAGTGCCTCCCAATTTTTTTTTCAGCCCTTGCATTCACTGCATAGGCCAACACTATGGGAGACCCACTTTCTAATAATAGGAACATTGTTTTCATGAGGCCTTTTGACCTCCACGTCTCTTACAAGGGGCATTGGAGTGCCTCCAAATTTTTGGCAACCCTTGCATTCGCTGCATAGGCAAACACAATGGGAGACCCACTTCCCAAAAATGGGAACATTGTTTGCAGGAGGCCTTTTGACCTGCACTTCTCTTCCAAGGGGCATTGGAGTCCCTCCAAGTTTTTGGCAACCCTTGCATTCACTGAATAGGAAAAAACAGTGGGGGATCCACTTACTAATAAAGGGAACATTTTTTTCATGAGGCCCTCTACGTCTCTTCCAAGGGGCATTGGAGTGCCTCCCAATTTTTTTTTTCAGCCCTTGCATTCACTGCATAGGCCAACACTATGGGAGACCCACTTCCTAATAATAGAAACATTGTTTTCATGAGGCCTTTTGCATTCGCTGCATAGGCGAACACAATGGGAGACCCACTTCCCAATAATGGGAACATTGTTTTCGGGTAGTCTTTTGACCTCCACGTCTCTTCCAAGGGGCATTGGAGTGCCTCAAAATTTTCGGCAACCCATGCATTCACTGAATAAGCAAAAACAATGGGAGAGCCACTTCCTAATAATGGGAACATTTTTTCATGAGGCCCTCTACGTTTCTTCCAAGGGTCATTGGAGTGCCTCCCAATTTTTCTTTTTCAGCCCTTGCATTCACTGCATAGGACAACACTATGGGAGACCCACTTCTTAATAATAGGAACATTGTTTTCATGAGGCCTTTTGACCTCCACGTCTCTTCCAAGGGGCATTGGAGTGCTTCCAACTTTTTGGCAACCCTTGCATTCGCTACATAGGCAAACACAATGGGAGACCCACTTCCCAACAATGGGAACATTAATTTCAGGATGCCTTTTGACCTCCACGTCTCTTCCAAGGGGCATTGGAGTGCCTCCAAATTTTTTGAAACCTTTGCATTCACTGAATAGGCAAAAACAATGTGGGAGCCACTTCCTAATAATGAAAACATTTTTTCATGAGGCCCTCAACGTCTCTTCCAAGGGGCATTGGAGTGCCTCCTTATTTTTTTTTAGCTCTTGTATTCACTGCATAGGCCAACACTATTGGAGACCCAATGCCTAAGAATGGGAACATTTTTTTCATGAGGCCCTCTACGTCTCTTCCAAGGGGCATTGGAGTGCCTCCCAAGTTTTGGCTGCCCTTGCATTCACTGCATAGGCCAAAACTATGGGTGACCCACTACCTAATAATGGGAACATTTTTTCATGAGGCCCTCTACATTTATTCCAAGTGGCATTGTAGTGCCTCCTATTTTTTGGCAGCCCTTGCATTCACTGCATAGGCCAACACTATGGGAGACCCACTTCCTAATAATAGGAACATTGTTTTCATGAGGCCTTTTGACCTCCACGTCTCTTCCAAGGGGCATTGGAGTGCCTCCAAATTTTTGGCAACCCTTGAATTCGCTACATAGGCAAACACAATGGGAGACCCACTTCCTAATAATGGGAACATTTTTTCATGAGGCCCTCCACATCTCTTCCAAGGGGCATGGGAGTGCCTCCCTTTTTTTTTTAGCCCTTGCATTCACTGCATAGGCCAACACTGTGGGAGACCCACTTCCTAATAATGGGAACATTTTTTCATGAGACCCTCAACGTCTCTTCCAAGGGACATTGGCATTGGAGTACCTCCCAATTTTATTTTTCAGTCCTTGCATTCACTGCATAGGCCAACACTTTGGGAGACCCACTTCCTAATAATAAGAACATTGTTTTCATGAGGCCTGTTGGCCTCCACGTCTCTTCCAAGGGGCATTGGAGTGCCTCCAAATTTTTGGCAACCCTTGCATTCGCTGCATAGGCAAACACAATGGGAGACCCACTTCCCAATAATGGGAACATTGTTTTCAGGTAGCCTTTTGACCTCCACATCTCTTCCAAGGGGCATTGGAGTGCCTCCAAATTTTTGGCAACCCTTGCATTCACTGAATAGGCAAAAACAATGGGAGAGCCACTTCTTAATAATGGGAACATTTTTTCATGAGGCCCTCTACGTCTCTTCCAAGGGTCATTGGAGTGCTTCCCAATTTTTTTTTTCAGCCCTTGTGACTCGCCCCCTGGGCGGTGGGGCACACGGATTCGGGCGATAGGGGAATGATGGGGGTAGTAGTGGCGGCCCGGTCCTGCGGCTCATGGTGGTCAGGCCAATGGTAGTCTGCTACGTGCTTCAGATAATGTCCGACTATGCCACCCGTGGATTGCGGTTATTAGGAACCGCCGCTGCAAGGCAGTCCGCTGGGGCTGATGATGAATGCAGCTGGGATGGTGTGACTCTCCACGGGAAGAGTGCTGCCCCAGGGCAGTGTAGTGGATGGTGGGAGTGATGGTGGTGAGAGTCCCAGTACCGGTAGTGCTGGAGGCGCGAAGGAGCACACAGACAACAAGTTACAGTCCAGGGTCTTTACTCACAGTTCATTTGTTCCGGGTCACTTCTGTCAGCAGTGACCGTCCGAGCCGTGCTGCGTCCACCAGGTGTGGGGCTCGGTCAACTCCCAGGCAGTTCAGGAGCATGGCACAGGACCCCCTTTAATCCTTTCTCTGGCTTGCCTCACCAGTGACCCACTTTTGTCCAGCTGCCGCGGACTTGTGCGGTTAAACGTGGGCCCCGTCCTCCGCTGTCCTATATGGTTCCTTCCTAGCAGGTTTGATGAGGTGTCGCACCAATAGATGATCACGACGACCGGTCTTTGGCTGAGGGTAGTTTCTCCTCCACCAACTTGGGATCCGGTACACTTAATCTGCCTGACCCTTCACCCTGGATTCTCGTGGGTTCTTAGGGTCCCTTCCACCTTCTTGTTCCTGAGCCCTTCTGTTTCTCTGTCTCTCCTTCTCTTTCTCTGTTCCTTTCTGTTCCTTTCTCGTGGAGCTGGGATGAGACTTAATCACAGCTCCCTTTCACTTCCTCTCTCTCTCTTTTCCTCGGCCTCTCTCTAGGCCCGCTCCTGAGTGGAGCTCCTACAGAGCTTCCACTCCCGGTCTTCTCCTCTGACTGAACGAACGAACGAACCTAGATCTAAGATGGTGCCCACCTTTTATACCTCCCTCTGACCAATGGGCTCCTACCTACGCTCAGGAACCAACCCCTATCTGCTCCTACATCACTGGGTATTCCTCCCCCCTCCCCACTCCAGTCAGGGACATAGTCGGTCGTGCCTGCACTTCTGTCTAGTGGGAGCACCGTTGAGCTGTCCCTCGGAAATGGGGTGTGTGTGCTGTATGCAGCTAACTGAGCCCTGGTCCATACTCCATCCTTACCTGGGAGTGGAATATCACACCTCTGGGCTGAGGTGCAATACCCCTGTAGCGGCTGAACCCTCGGGGCGCTACACTTGCATTCACTACATAGGCCAACACTATGGGAGACCCACTTCCTAATAATAAGAACATTGTTTTCATGAGGCCTTTTGACCTACACGTCTCTTCCAAGGGCCATTGGAGTGCCTCCAAAATATTGGCAACCCTTGCATTCGCTGCATAGGCAAACACAATGGGAGACCCACTTCCCAATAATGGGAACATTATTTTCAGGTAGCCTTTTGACCTCCACGTCTCTTCCAAGGGGCATTGGAGTGCCTCCAAATTTTTGGCAACCCTTGCATTCACTGAATAGGCAAAAACAATGGGAGAGCCACTTCTTAATATTGGGAACATTTTTTCATGAGGCCCTCAACGTCTCTTCCAAGGGTCATTGGAGTGCCTCCCAATTTTTTTTTTCAGCCCTTGCATTCACTGCATAGGCCAACACTATCGGAGACCCACTTCCTAATAATAGGAACATTGTTTTCATGAGGCCTTTTGACATCCACGTCTCTTCCAAGGGGCATTGGAGTGCCTCCCAATTTTTTTTTTCAGCCCTTGCATTCACTGCATAGGCCAACACTATGGGAGACCCACTTCCTAATAATAGGAACATTGTTTTCATGAGGCCTTTTGACCTCCACGTCTCTTCCAAGGGGCATTGGAGTGCCTCCAAAATTTTGGCACCCCTTGCATTCGCTGCATAGGTAAACACAATGGGAGACCCACTTCCCAATGATGGGAACATTGTTTTCAGGAGGCCTTTTGACCTCCACGTGTCTTCCAACGGGCATTGGACTGCCTCCAAAATTTTGGCAACTCTTTCATTCACTGAATAGGCAAAAACAATGTGGGAGCCACTTCCTAATAATGTGAACATTTTTTCATGAGGCCCACAACGTCTCTTCCAAGGGGCATTGGAGTGCATCCCTATTTTTTTTTAGCTCTTGCATTCACTGCATAGGCCAACACTATGGGAGACCCACTTCCTAAGAATGGGAACATTTTTTCATGAGGCCCTCTACGTCTCTTCCAAGGGGCATTGAAGTTCCTCCCAATTTTTGGTAACCCTTGATTTACTGCATAGGCCAACACAATGGGAGAGCCACTTCCTAATAATGGGAACATTTTTTCATGAGGCCCTCTACGTCTCTTCCAAGGGTCATTGGAGTGTCTCCCAATTTTTTTTCAGCCCTTGCATTCACTGCATAGGCCAACACTATGGGAGACCCACTTCCTAATAATAGGAACATTGTTTTCATGAGGCCTTTTGACCTCCACGTCTCTTCCAAGGGGCATTGGAGTGCCTCCAAAATTTTGGCAACCCTTGCATTCGCTGCATAGGCAAACACAATGGGAGACCCACTTCCCAATAATGGGAACATTGTTTTCAGGTAGCCTTTTGATCTCCACGTCTCATCCAAGGGGCATTGGAGTGCCTCCAAATTTTTGGCAACCCTTGCATTCACTGAATAGGCAAAAACAATGGGAGAGCCACTTCTTAATAATGGGAACATTTTTTCATGAGGCCAACTACGTCTCTTCCAAGGGTCATTGGAGTGCCTCCCAATAATTTTTTTCAGCCCTTGCATTCACTGCATAGGCCAACACTATGGGAGACCCACTTCCTAATAATAGGAACATTGTTTTCATGAGGCCTTTTGACCTCCACGTCTCTTCCAAGAGGCATTGGAGTGCCTCCAAAATTTTGGCAACCTTGCATTCGCTGCATAGGCAAACACAATGGGAGACCCACTTCCCAATAATGGGAACATTGTTTTCAGGAGGCCTTTTGACCTCCACGTCTCTTCCAAGGGGCATTGGAGTGCCTCCAAATTTTTGGCAACCCTTGCATTCACTGAATAGGCAAAAATAATGGGAGAGCCACTTCTTAATATTGGGAACATTTTTTCATGAGGCCCTCAACGTCTCTTCCAAGGGTCATTGGAGTGCCTCCCAATTTTTTTTTCAGCCCTTGCATTCACTGCATAGGCCAACACTATGGGAGACCCACTTCCTAATAATTGGAACATTGTTTTCATGAGGCCTTTTGACATCCACGTCTCTTCCAAGGGGCATTGGAGTGCCTCCAAAATTTTGGCACCCCTTGCATTCGCTGCGTAGGCAAACACAATGGGAGACTCATTTCCCAATAATGGGAACATTGTTTTCAGGAGACATTTTGACATCCACGTCTCTTCCAACAGGCATTGGACTGCCTCCAAAATTTTGGCAACCCTTTCTTTTACTGAATAGGCAAAAACAATGTGGGAGCCACTTCCTAATAATGGGAACATTTTTTCATGAGGCCCACAACGTCTCTTCCAAGGGGCATTGGAGTGCCTCCCAATTTTTTTTTAGCTCTTGCATTCACTGCATAGGCCAACACTATGGGAGACCCACTTCCTAATAATAGGAACATTGTTTTCATGAGGCCTTTTGACCTCCACGTCTCTTCCAAGGGGCATTGGAGTGCCTCCAAAATTTTGGCAACCCTTGCATTCGCTGCATAGGCAAACACAATGGTAGACCCACTTCCCAATAATGGGAACATTGTTTTCTGGTAGCCTTTTGACCTCCACATCTCTTCCAAGGGGCATTGGAGTGCCTCCAAATTTTTGGCAACCCTTGCATTCACTGAATAGGCAAAAACAATGGGAGAGCCACTTCTTAATAATGGGAACATTTTTTCATGAGGCCAACTACGTCTCTTCCAAGGATCATTGGAGTGCCTCCCAATTTTTTTTTCAGCCCTTGCATTCACTGCATAGGCCAGCACTGTGGGAGACCCACTTCCTAATAATAGGAACATTGTTTTCATGAGGCCTTTTGACCTCCACGTCTCTTCCAAGGGGCATTGGAGTGCCTCCAAAATTTTGGCACCCCTTGCATTCGCTGCGTAGGCAAACACAATGGGAGACTCACTTCCCAATAATGCGAACATTGTTTTCAGGAGGCTTTTTGACATCCAAGTCTCTTCCAACAGGCATTGGACTGCCTCCAAAATTTTGGCAACCCTTTCATTCACTGAATAGGCAAAAACAATGTGGGAGCCACTTCCTAATAATGGGAACATTTTTTCATGAGGCCCACAACGTCTCTTCCAAGGGGCATTGGAGTGCCTCCCTAATTTTTTTTAGCTCTTGCATTCACTGCATAGGCCAACACTATGGGAGACCCACTTCCTAAGAATGGGAACATTTTTTCATGAGGCCCTCTACGTCTCTTCCAAGGGTCATTGGAGTGCCTCCCAATTTTTTTTTCAGCCCTTGCATTCACTGCATAGGCCAACACTATGGGAGACAAACTTCCTAATAATAGGAACATTGTTTTCATGAGGCCTTTTGACCTCCACGTCTCTTCCAAGGGACATTGGAGTGCCTCCAAAATTTTGGCAACCCTTGCATTCGCTGCATAGGCAAACACAATGGGAGACCCACTTCCCAATAATGGGAACATTGTTTTCAGGTAGCATTTTGACCTCCACGTCTCTTCCAAGGGGCTTTGGAGTGCCTCCAAATTTTTGACAACCCTTGCATTCACTGAATAGGCAAAAACAATGGGAGAGCCACTTCTTAATAATGGGAACATTTTTTCATGAGGCCAACTATGTCACTTCCAAGCGTCATTGGAGTGCCTCCCAATTTTTTTTTTCAGCCCTTGCATTCACTGCATAGGCCAACACTATCGGAGACCCACTTCCTAATAATAGGAACATTGCTTTCATGAGGCCTTTTGACCTCCACGTCTCTTCCAAGGGGAATTGGAGTGCCTCCAAATTTTTGGCAACCCTTGCATTCGCTGCATAGGCAAACACAATGGGAGACCCACTTCCCAATAATGGGAACATTGTTTTCAGGAGGCCTTTTGACCTCCACGTCTCTTCCAAGGGGCATTGGAGTGCCTCCAAATTTTTGGCAACCCTTGCATTCACTGAATAGGCAAAAATAATGGGAGAGCCACTTCTTAATATTGGGAACATTTTTTCATGAGGCCCTCAACGTCTCTTCCAAGGGTCATTGGAGTGCCTCCCAATTTTTTTTTAAGCCCTTGCATTCACTGCATAGGCCAACACTATGGGAGACCCACTTCCTAATAATAGGAACATTGTTTTCATGAGGCCTTTTGACATCCACGTCTCTTCCAAGGGGCATTGGAGTGCCTCCCAATTTTTTTTTTCAGCCCTTGCATTCACTGCATAGGCCAATACCATGGGAGACCCACTTCCTAATAATAGGAACATTGTTTTCATGAGGCCTTTTGACCTCCACGTCTCTTCCAAGGGGCATTGGAGTGCCTCCAAAATTTTGGCACCCCTTGCATTCGCTGCATAGGTAAACACAATGGGAGACCCACTTCCCAATAATGGGAACATTGTTTTCAGGAGGCCTTTTGACCTCCACGTGTCTTCCAACGGGCATTGGACTGCCTCCAAAATTTTGGCAACCCTTTCATTCACTGAATAGGCAAAAACAATGTGGGAGCCACTTCCTAATAATGTGAACATTTTTTCATGAGGCCCACAACGTCTCTTCCAAGGGGCATTGGAGTGCATCCCTATTTTTTTTTAGCTCTTGCATTCACTGCATAGGCCAACACTATGGGAGACCCACTTCCTAAGAATGGGAACATTTTTTCATGAGGCCCTCTACGTCTCTTCCAAGGGGCATTGAAGTTCCTCCCAATTTTTGGTAACCCTTGATTTACTGCATAGGCCAACACAATGGGAGAGCCACTTCCTAATAATGGGAACATTTTTTCATGAGGCCCTCTACGTCTCTTCCAAGGGTCATTGGAGTGTCTCCCAATTTTTTTTCAGCCCTTGCATTCACTGCATAGGCCAACACTATGGGAGACCCACTTCCTAATAATAGGAACATTGTTTTCATGAGGCCTTTTGACCTCCACGTCTCTTCCAAGGGGCATTGGAGTGCCTCCAAAATTTTGGCAACCCTTGCATTCGCTGCATAGGCAAACACAATGGGAGACCCACTTCCCAATAATGGGAACATTGTTATCAGGTAGCCTTTTGATCTCCACGTCTCATCCAAGGGGCATTGGAGTGCCTCCAAATTTTTGGCAACCCTTGCATTCACTGAATAGGCAAAAACAATGGGAGAGCCACTTCTTAATAATGGGAACATTTTTTCATGAGGCCAACTACGTCTCTTCCAAGGGTCATTGGAGTGCCTCCCAATAATTTTTTTCAGCCCTTGCATTCACTGCATAGGCCAACACTATGGGAGACCCACTTCCTAATAATAGGAACATTGTTTTCATGAGGCCTTTTGACCTCCACGTCTCTTCCAAGAGGCATTGGAGTGCCTCCAAAATTTTGGCAACCTTGCATTCGCTGCATAGGCAAACACAATGGGAGACCCACTTCCCAATAATGGGAACATTGTTTTCAGGAGGCCTTTTGACCTCCACGTCTCTTCCAAGGGGCATTGGAGTGCCTCCAAATTTTTGGCAACCCTTGCATTCACTGAATAGGCAAAAATAATGGGAGAGCCACTTCTTAATATTGGGAACATTTTTTCATGAGGCCCTCAACGTCTCTTCCAAGGGTCATTGGAGTGCCTCCCAATTTTTTTTTCAGCCCTTGCATTCACTGCATAGGCCAACACTATGGGAGACCCACTTCCTAATAATTGGAACATTGTTTTCATGAGGCCTTTTGACATCCACGTCTCTTCCAAGGGGCATTGGAGTGCCTCCAAAATTTTGGCACCCCTTGCATTCGCTGCGTAGGCAAACACAATGGGAGACTCATTTCCCAATAATGGGAACATTGTTTTCAGGAGACATTTTGACATCCACGTCTCTTCCAACAGGCATTGGACTGCCTCCAAAATTTTGGCAACCCTTTCTTTTACTGAATAGGCAAAAACAATGTGGGAGCCACTTCCTAATAATGGGAACATTTTTTCATGAGGCCCACAACGTCTCTTCCAAGGGGCATTGGAGTGCCTCCCAATTTTTTTTTAGCTCTTGCATTCACTGCATAGGCCAACACTATGGGAGACCCACTTCCTAATAATAGGAACATTGTTTTCATGAGGCCTTTTGACCTCCACGTCTCTTCCAAGGGGCATTGGAGTGCCTCCAAAATTTTGGCAACCCTTGCATTCGCTGCATAGGCAAACACAATGGTAGACCCACTTCCCAATAATGGGAACATTGTTTTCTGGTAGCCTTTTGACCTCCACATCTCTTCCAAGGGGCATTGGAGTGCCTCCAAATTTTTGGCAACCCTTGCATTCACTGAATAGGCAAAAACAATGGGAGAGCCACTTTTTAATAATGGGAACATTTTTTCATGAGGCCAACTACGTCTCTTCCAAGGGTCATTGGAGTGCCTCCCAATTTTTTTTTTCAGCCCTTGCATTCACTGCATAGGCCAACACTATCGGAGACCCACTTCCTAATAATAGGAACATTGTTTTCATGAGGCCTTTTGACCTCCACGTCTCTTCCAAGAGGCATTGGAGTGCCTCCAAAATTTTGGCAACCCTTGCATTCGCTGCATAGGCAAACACAATGGGAGACCCACTTCCCAATAATGGGAACATTGTTTTTAGGAGGCCTTTTGACCTCCACGTCTCTTCCAAGGGGCATTGGAGTGCCTCCAAATTTTTGGCAACCCTTGCATTCACTGAATAGGCAAAGACAATGGGAGAGCCACTTCTTAATATTGGGAACATTTTTTCATGAGGCCCTCAACGTCTCTTCCAAGGATCATTGGAGTGCCTCCCAATTTTTTTTTCAGCCCTTGCATTCACTGCATAGGCCAGCACTGTGGGAGACCCACTTCCTAATAATAGGAACATTGTTTTCATGAGGCCTTTTGACCTCCACGTCTCTTCCAAGGGGCATTGGAGTGCCTCCAAAATTTTGGCACCCCTTGCATTCGCTGCGTAGGCAAACACAATGGGAGACTCACTTCCCAATAATGCGAACATTGTTTTCAGGAGGCTTTTTGACATCCACGTCTCTTCCAACAGGCATTGGACTGCCTCCAAAATTTTGGCAACCCTTTCATTCACTGAATAGGCAAAAACAATGTGGGAGCCACTTCCTAATAATGGGAACATTTTTTCATGAGGCCCACAACGTCTCTTCCAAGGGGCATTGGAGTGCCTCCCTAATTTTTTTTAGCTCTTGCATTCACTGCATAGGCCAACACTATGGGAGACCCACTTCCTAAGAATGGGAACATTTTTTCATGAGGCCCTCTACGTCTCTTCCAAGGGTCATTGGAGTGCCTCCCAATTTTTTTTTCAGCCCTTGCATTCACTGCATAGGCCAACACTATGGGAGACAAACTTCCTAATAATAGGAACATTGTTTTCATGAGGCCTTTTGACCTCCACGTCTCTTCCAAGGGACATTGGAGTGCCTCCAAAATTTTGGCAACCCTTGCATTCGCTGCATAGGCAAACACAATGGGAGACCCACTTCCCAATAATGGGAACATTGTTTTCAGGTAGCATTTTGACCTCCACGTCTCTTCCAAGGGGCTTTGGAGTGCCTCCAAATTTTTGACAACCCTTGCATTCACTGAATAGGCAAAAACAATGGGAGAGCCACTTCTTAATAATGGGAACATTTTTTCATGAGGCCAACTATGTCACTTCCAAGCGTCATTGGAGTGCCTCCCAATTTTTTTTTTCAGCCCTTGCATTCACTGCATAGGCCAACACTATCGGAGACCCACTTCCTAATAATAGGAACATTGCTTTCATGAGGCCTTTTGACCTCCACGTCTCTTCCAAGGGGAATTGGAGTGCCTCCAAATTTTTGGCAACCCTTGCATTCGCTGCATAGGCAAACACAATGGGAGACCCACTTCCCAATAATGGGAACATTGTTTTCAGGAGGCCTTTTGACCTCCACGTCTCTTCCAAGGGGCATTGGAGTGCCTCCAAATTTTTGGCAACCCTTGCATTCACTGAATAGGCAAAAATAATGGGAGAGCCACTTCTTAATATTGGGAACATTTTTTCATGAGGCCCTCAACGTCTCTTCCAAGGGTCATTGGAGTGCCTCCCAATTTTTTTTTAAGCCCTTGCATTCACTGCATAGGCCAACACTATGGGAGACCCACTTCCTAATAATAGGAACATTGTTTTCATGAGGCCTTTTGACATCCACGTCTCTTCCAAGGGGCATTGGAGTGCCTCCCAATTTTTTTTTTCAGCCCTTGCATTCACTGCATAGGCCAATACCATGGGAGACCCACTTCCTAATAATAGGAACATTGTTTTCATGAGGCCTTTTGACCTCCACGTCTCTTCCAAGGGGCATTGGAGTGCCTCCAAAATTTTGGCACCCCTTGCATTCGCTGCATAGGTAAACACAATGGGAGACCCACTTCCCAATAATGGGAACATTGTTTTCAGGAGGCCTTTTGACCTCCACGTGTCTTCCAACGGGCATTGGACTGCCTCCAAAATTTTGGCAACCATTTCATTCACTGAATAGGCAAAAACAATGTGGGAGCCACTTCCTAATAATGTGAACATTTTTTCATGAGGCCCACAACGTCTCTTCCAAGGGGCATTGGAGTGCATCCCTATTTTTTTTTAGCTCTTGCATTCACTGCATAGGCCAACACTATGGGAGACCCACTTCCTAAGAATGTGAACATTTTTTCATGAGGCCCTCTACGTCTCTTCCAAGGGGCATTGAAGTTCCTCCCAATTTTTGGTAACCCTTGATTTACTGCATAGGCCAACACAATGGGAGAGCCACTTCCTAATAATGGGAACATTTTTTCATGAGGCCCTCTACGTCTCTTCCAAGGGTCATTGGAGTGTCTCCCAATTTTTTTTCAGCCCTTGCATTCACTGCATAGGCCAACACTATGGGAGACCCACTTCCTAATAATAGGAACATTGTTTTCATGAGGCCTTTTGACCTCCACGTCTCTTCCAAGGGGCATTGGAGTGCCTCCAAAATTTTGGCAACCCTTGCATTCGCTGCATAGGCAAACACAATGGGAGACCCACTTCCCAATAATGGGAACATTGTTTTCAGGTAGCCTTTTGATCTCCACGTCTCATCCAAGGGGCATTGGAGTGCCTCCAAATTTTTGGCAACCCTTGCATTCACTGAATAGGCAAAAACAATGGGAGAGCCACTTCTTAATAATGGGAACATTTTTTCATGAGGCCAACTACGTCTCTTCCAAGGGTCATTGGAGTGCCTCCCAATAATTTTTTTCAGCCCTTGCATTCACTGCATAGGCCAACACTATCGGAGACCCACTTCCTAATAATAGGAACATTGTTTTCATAAGGCCTTTTGACCTCCACGTCTCTTCCAAGAGGCATTGGAGTGCCTCCAAAATTTTGGCAACCCTTGCATTCGCTGCATAGGCAAACACAATGGGAGACCCACTTCCCAATAATGGGAACATTGTTTTCATTAGGCCTTTTGACCTCCACGTCTCTTCCAAGGGGCATTGGAGTGCCTCCAAATTTTTGGCAACCCTTGCATTCACTGAATAGGCAAAGACAATGGGAGAGCCACTTCTTAATATTGGGAACATTTTTTCATGAGGCCCTCAACGTCTCTTCCAAGGATCATTGGAGTGCCTCCCAATTTTTTTTTCAGCCCTTGCATTCACTGCATAGGCCAGCACTGTGGGAGACCCACTTCCTAATAATAGGAACATTGTTTTCATGAGGCCTTTTGACCTCCACGTCTCTTCCAAGGGGCATTGGAGTGCCTCCAAAATTTTGGCACCCCTTGCATTCGCTGCGTAGGCAAACACAATGGGAGACTCACTTCCCAATGATGCGAACATTGTTTTCAGGAGGCTTTTTGACATCCACGTCTCTTCCAACAGGCATTGGACTGCCTCCAAAATTTTGGCAACCCTTTCATTCACTGAATAGGCAAAAACAATGTGGGAGCCACTTCCTAATAATGGGAACATTTTTTCATGAGGCCCACAACGTCTCTTCCAAGGGGCATTGGAGTGCCTCCCTAATTTTTTTTAGCTCTTGCATTCACTGCATAGGCCAACACTATGGAAGACCCACTTCCTAAGAATGGGAACATTTTTTCATGAGGCCCTCTACGTCTCTTCCAAGGGTCATTGGAGTGCCTCCCAATTTTTTTTTCAGCCCTTGCATTCACTGCATAGGCCAACACTATGGGAGACAAACTTCCTAATAATAGGAACATTGTTTTCATGAGGCCTTTTGACCTCCACGTCTCTTCCAAGGGACATTGGAGTGCCTCCAAAATTTTGGCAACCCTTGCATTCGCTGCATAGGCAAACACAATGGGAGACCCACTTCCCAATAATGGGAACATTGTTTTCAGGTAGCATTTTGACCTCCACGTCTCTTCCAAGGGGCTTTGGAGTGCCTCCAAATTTTTGACAACCCTTGCATTCACTGAATAGGCAAAAACAATGGGAGAGCCACTTCTTAATAATGGGAACATTTTTTCATGAGGCCAACTATGTCACTTCCAAGGGTCATTGGAGTGCCTCCCAATTTTTTTTTTCAGCCCTTGCATTCACTGCATAGGCCAACACTATCGGAGACCCACTTCCTAATAATAGGAACATTGCTTTCATGAGGCCTTTTGACCTCCACGTCTCTTCCAAGGGGCATTGGAGTGCCTCCAAGTTTTTGGCAACCCTTGCATTCGCTGCATAGGCAAACACAATGGGAGACCCACTTCCCAATAATGGGAACATTGTTTTCAGGAGGCCTTTTGACCTCCACGTCTCTTCCAAGGGGCATTGGAGTGCCTCCAAATTTTTGGCAACCCTTGCATTCACTGAATAGGCAAAAATAATGGGAGAGCCACTTCTTAATATTGGGAACATTTTTTCATGAGGCCCTCAACGTCTCTTCCAAGGGTCATTGGAGTGCCTCCCAATTTTTTTTTAAGCCCTTGCATTCACTGCATAGGCCAACACTATGGGAGACCCACTTCCTAATAATAGGAACATTGTTTTCATGAGGCCTTTTGACATCCACGTCTCTTCCAAGGGGCATTGGAGTGCCTCCCAATTTTTTTTTTCAGCCCTTGCATTCACTGCATAGGCCAATACCATGGGAGACCCACTTCCTAATAATAGGAACATTGTTTTCATGAGGCCTTTTGACCTCCACGTCTCTTCCAAGGGGCATTGGAGTGCCTCCAAAATTTTGGCACCCCTTGCATTCGCTGCATAGGTAAACACAATGGGAGACCCACTTCCCAATAATGGGAACATTGTTTTCAGGAGGCCTTTTGACCTCCACGTGTCTTCCAACGGGCATTGGACTGCCTCCAAAATTTTGGCAACCCTTTCATTCACTGAATAGGCAAAAACAATGTGGGAGCCACTTCCTAATAATGTGAACATTTTTTCATGAGGCCCACAACGTCTCTTCCAAGGGGCATTGGAGTGCATCCCTATTTTTTTTTAGCTCTTGCATTCACTGCATAGGCCAACACTATGGGAGACCCACTTCCTAAGAATGGGAACATTTTTTCATGAGGCCCTCTACGTCTCTTCCAAGGGGCATTGAAGTTCCTCCCAATTTTTGGTAACCCTTGATTTACTGCATAGGCCAACACAATGGGAGAGCCACTTCCTAATAATGGGAACATTTTTTCATGAGGCCCTCTACGTCTCTTCCAAGGGTCATTGGAGTGTCTCCCAATTTTTTTTCAGCCCTTGCATTCACTGCATAGGCCAACACTATGGGAGACCCACTTCCTAATAATAGGAACATTGTTTTCATGAGGCCTTTTGACCTCCACGTCTCTTCCAAGGGGCATTGGAGTGCCTCCAAAATTTTGGCAACCCTTGCATTCGCTGCATAGGCAAACAAAATGGGAGACCCACTTCCCAATAATGGGAACATTGTTTTCAGGTAGCCTTTTGATCTCCACGTCTCATCCAAGGGGCATTGGAGTGCCTCCAAATTTTTGGCAACCCTTGCATTCACTGAATAGGCAAAAACAATGGGAGAGCCACTTCTTAATAATGGGAACATTTTTTCATGAGGCCAACTACGTCTCTTCCAAGGGTCATTGGAGTGCCTCCCAATAATTTTTTTCAGCCCTTGCATTCACTGCATAGGCCAACACTATCGGAGACCCACTTCCTAATAATAGGAACATTGTTTTCATAAGGCCTTTTGACCTCCACGTCTCTTCCAAGAGGCATTGGAGTGCCTCCAAAATTTTGGCAACCCTTGCATTCGCTGCATAGGCAAACACAATGGGAGACCCACTTCCCAATAATGGGAACATTGTTTTCAGGAGGCCTTTTGACCTCCACGTCTCTTCCAAGGGGCATTGGAGTGCCTCCAAATTTTTGGCAACCCTTGCATTCACTGAATAGGCAAAAATAATGGGAGAGCCACTTCTTAATATTGGGAACATTTTTTCATGAGGCCCTCAACGTCTCTTCCAAGGGTCATTGGAGTGCCTCCCAATTTTATTTTCAGCCCTTGCATTCACTGCATAGGCCAACACTATGGGAGACCCACTTCCTAATAATTGGAACATTGTTTTCATGAGGCCTTTTGACATCCACGTCTCTTCCAAGGGGCATTGGAGTGCCTCCAAAATTTTGGCACCCCTTGCATTCGCTGCGTAGGCAAACACAATGGGAGACTCATTTCCCAATAATGGGAACATTGTTTTCAGGAGACATTTTGACATCCACGTCTCTTCCAACAGGCATTGGACTGCCTCCAAAATTTTGGCAACCCTTTCTTTTACTGAATAGGCAAAAACAATGTGGGAGCCACTTCCTAATAATGGGAACATTTTTTCATGAGGCCCACAACGTCTCTTCCAAGGGGCATTGGAGTGCCTCCCAATTTTTTTTTAGCTCTTGCATTCACTGCATAGGCCAACACTATGGGAGACCCACTTCCTAATAATAGGAACATTGTTTTCATGAGGCCTTTTGACCTCCACGTCTCTTCCAAGGGGCATTGGAGTGCCTCCAAAATGTTGGCAACCCTTGCATTCGCTGCATAGGCAAACACAATGGTAGACCCACTTCCCAATAATGGGAACATTGTTTTCTGGTAGCCTTTTGACCTCCACGTCTCTTCCAAGGGGCATTGGAGTGCCTCCCAATTTTTGGCAACCCTTGCATTCACTGAATAGGCAAAAACAATGGGAGAGCCACTTCTTAATAATGGGAACATTTTTTCATGAGGCCAACTACGTCTCTTCCAAGGGTCATTGGAGTGCCTCCCAATTTTTTTTTTCAGCCCTTGCATTCACTGCATAGGCCAACACTATCGGAGACCCACTTCCTAATAATAGGAACATTGTTTTCATGAGGCCTTTTGACCTCCACGTCTCTTCCAAGAGGCATTGGAGTGCCTCCAAAATTTTGGCAACCCTTGCATTCGCTGCATAGGCAAACACAATGGGAGACCCACTTCCCAATAATGAGAACATTGTTTTCAGGAGGCCTTTTAACCTCCACGTCTCTTCCAAGGGGCATTGGAGTGCCTCCAAATTTTTGGCAACCCTTGCATTCACTGAATAGGCAAAGACAATGGGAGAGCCACTTCTTAATATTGGGAACATTTTTTCATGAGGCCCTCAACGTCTCTTCCAAGGGTCATTGGAGTGCCTCCCAATTTTTTTTTCAGCCCTTGCATTCACTGCATAGGCCAGCACTATGGGAGACCCACTTCCTAATAATAGGAACATTGTTTTCATGAGGCCTTTTGACCTCCACGTCTCTTCCAAGGGGCATTGGAGTGCCTCCAAAATTTTGGCACCCCTTGCATTCGCTGCGTAGGCAAACACAATGGGAGACTCACTTCCCAATAATGCGAACATTGTTTTCAGGAGGCTTTTTGACATCCACGTCTCTTCCAACAGGCATTGGACTGCCTCCAAAATTTTGGCAACCCTTTCATTCACTGAATAGGCAAAAACAATGTGGGAGCCACTTCCTAATAATGGGAACATTTTTTCATGAGGCCCACAACATCTCTTCCAAGGGGCATTGGAGTGCCTCCCTAATTTTTTTTAGCTCTTGCATTCACTGCATAGGCCAACACTATGGGAGACCCACTTCCTAAGAATGGGAACATTTTTTCATGAGGCCCTCTACGTCTCTTCCAAGGGTCATTGGAGTGCCTCCTAATTTTTTTTTCAGCCCTTGCATTCACTGCATAGGCCAACACTATGGGAGACCCACTTCCTAATAATAGGAACATTGTTTTCATGAGGCCTTTTGACCTCCACGTCTCTTCCAAGGGACATTGGAGTGCCTCCAAAATTTTGGCAACCCTTGCATTCGCTGCATAGGCAAACACAATGGGAGACCCACTTCCCAATAATGGGAACATTGTTTTCAGGTAGCATTTTGACCTCCACGTCTCTTCCAAGGGGCTTTGGAGTGCCTCCAAATTTTTGACAACCCTTGCATTCACTGAATAGGCAAAAACAATGGGAGAGCCACTTCTTAATAATGGGAACATTTTTTCATGAGGCCAACTATGTCACTTCCAAGGGTCATTGGAGTGCCTCCCAATTTTTTTTTTCAGCCCTTGCATTCACTGCATAGGCCAACACTATCGGAGACCCACTTCCTAATAATAGGAACATTGTTTTCATGAGGCCTTTTGACCTCCACGTCTCTTCCAAGGGGCATTGGAGTGCCTCCAAATTTTTGGCAACCCTTGCATTCGCTGCATAGGCAAACACAATGGGAGACCCACTTCCCAATAATGGGAACATTGTTTTCAGGAGGCCTTTTGACCTCCACATCTCTTCCAAGGGGCATTGGAGTGCCTCCAAATTTTTGGCAACCCTTTCGTTCACTGAATAGACAAAAACAAAGGGGGAGCCACTTCCTAATAATGGGAACCTTTTTTTCATGAGACCATCCACATCTCTTCCAAGGGGCATTGGAGTGCCTCCCTATTTTTTTTTTAGCCCTTGCATTCACTGCATAGGCCAACACTATGGGAGACCCACTTCCTAATAATGGGAACATTTTTTCATGAGGCACTCTACGTCTCTTCCAAGGCTCATTGGAGTGCCTCCCAATTTTTTTTTTCAGCCCTTGCATTCACTGCATAGGCCAACACTATGGGAGACCCACTTCCTTATAATAGGAACATCGTTTTCATGAGACCTTTTGACCTCCACGTCTCTTCCAAGGGGCAGTGGAGTGCCTCCAAATTTTTGGCAACCCTTGCATTCACTGCATAGGCAAAAACAATGGGAGACCCACTTCCTAATAATGGGAACAATTTTTCATGAGGCTCTCTATGTCTCTTCCAAGGGGCATTGGAGTGCCTCCCAATTTTTGGCAGCCCTTGCATTCACTGCATAGGCCAACACTATGGGAGAACCACTTCCTAATAATGGGAACATTTTTTCATGAGGCCCTCTACGTCTCTTCCAATTTGTATTGGAGTGCCTACCAAATTTTGGCAACCCTTGCATTCACTGCATGCGCCAACATTATGGGCCACTTCCCAATAAGTTTAAAATTTTTTCATGAGGCCATCTACGTCTCATCAAGGGGGCATTGTAGTGCCTCCCAATTTTTGGCAGCCCTTGCATTCACTGCATAGGCCAGCAATATGGGAGACCCACTTCCTAATAATGGGAACATTTTTTCATGAGGCCCTCTACGTCTCTTCCAAGGGGCATTGGAGTGCCTCCCTAGTTTTGGCAACCCTTGCATTCACTGCATAGGCCAGCATTATGGGAGACCCACTTCCTAAGAATGGGAGCATTTTTTTCATAAGGCCCTCTACGTCTCTTCCAAGCGGCATTGGAGTGCCTCCCTAGTTTTGGCAACCCTTGCATTCACTGCATAGGCCAACACTATGGGAGACCCACTTCCTAATAATGTGAACATTGTTTTCAGGAGGCCCTCTAAGTCTCTTCCAAGTTGTATTTGATTGCCTCCCAATTTTTGGTAGCCTTTGCATTCACTGCATAGGCCAACACTATGGGAGACTGACTTCCTAATAATGGGACATTTTTTCATGAGGCCCTCTACGTCTCTTCCAACGGCATTGTAGTGCCTCCCATTTTTTGGCAGCCCTTGCATTCACTGCATAGGCCAACACTATGGGAGACCCACTCCATAATAATAGGAGCATTGTTTTCATGAGGCCCTCTGACCTCCATGTCTCTTCCAAAGGGGCATTGGAGTGCCTCCAAATTTTTGTCAACCCTTGTCTTCACTGCATAGGCAAACACAATGGGAAACCCACCTCCTAATAATGGGAACATTGTTTTCAGGAGGCCCTCTGACCTCCATGTCTCTTCCAAAGGGGCATTGGAGTGCCTCCAAATTTTTGTCAACCCTTGCCTTCACTGCATAGGCCAACACTATGGGAGACCCACGTCCTAATAATGGGAACATTTTTTCATGAGGCCCTCTGCGTCTTTTCCAAGAGGCATTGGCATGTCTCCCAATTTTTTTTTTCAGCCCTTGCATTCACTGCATAGGCCAATACTATGGGAGACCCACTTCCTATTAATGGGAACATTGTTTTAATGAGCCCCTCTGACTTCCACATCTCTTCCAAGGGGCATTGGAGTGCCTCCCAATTTTTGGCAACTGTTGCATTCACTGCATAGGCAAACACAATGGGAGACCCACTTCCTAATAATAGGAACATTCTTTTCAGGAGGCCCTCTAACCTCCACATCTCTTCCAAGGGGCATTGGAGTGCCTCCAAATTTTTGGCAACCCTTGCATTCATTGCATGGGCCAACACTATGGGAGACCCACTTCCTAATAATGGGAACATTTTTTCAAGAGGCCCTCAACGTCTCTTCCAAGGGGCATTGGAGTGCCTCCCAATTTCTTTTTCAGCCCTTGCATACACTGCATAGGCCAACACTATGGGAGACCCACTTCCTAAGAATTGGAAAAAAAATTTAAAAGGCCCTCTACGTCTCTTCCAAGGGGCATTGGACTGCCTCCCAATTTTTGGCAGCCCTTGCATTCACTGCATAGGCCAACACTATGGGAGAACCACTTCTTACTACTGGGAACATTTTTTCATGAGGCCCTCTATGTCTCTTCCAAGTTGCATTGGAGTGCCTCCCAAGTTTTGGAAACCCTTGCATTCACTGCATAGGCCAACACTATGAGAGTCCCACTTCCTAATAAGGGGAACATTTTTTCATGAGGCCCTCTATGTCTCTTCCAAGGGGCATTGGAGTGCCTCCCAATTTTTGGCAGCCCTTGCATTCACTGCATAGGCCAACACAATGTGAGACCCACTTCCTAATAATGAGAACATTGTTTTCATGAGTCCCTCTGACCTCCGCGTCTCTTCCAAGGGGCATTGGAGTGCCTCCCAATTTTTGGCAACCCTTGCATTCACTGCATAGGCAAACACAATGGGAGACCCACTTCTTAATAATGGGAACATTGATTTCAGGAGGCCTTCTGACCTCCACGTCTCTTCTAAGGGGCATTGGAGTGCCTCCAAATTTTTGACAACCCTTGCATTCACTGCATAGGCAAACAGTATAGGAAACCCACTTCCTAATATTAAGAACATTGTTTTCAGGGGGTCCCCCTCTAAGTCTCTTTAAAGGGGTATTGGGGTGCGTCCAAATTTTCAAAGGGGTATTGGGGTGCGTCCAAATTTTGGGCAGCCCTGCCACTCACTGCATGCGCAAAAACAGTATAGGAGACCCACTCTTTAGCAATGGGAACAACAAAGCATAGCCGGCTGATGGCTTTCTAAGAATAGTGAGGGCCGACAGCTGGCCTTCTAAGAATAGTAAAGGCCGCTTGATGGCCCTATAAAAATAGGCTTTGTGACTTTCAGAGTCCCTGCTTCATAAATGAAAGAGGATGTGGCTGATCATGTCTCACACACCACATGGCCAGATAAGATTGTAAAATGTTAAAATGACATTTCCCGGTGAATGCATTTGTCACGGTTGAAAGCAATGCAAAAGTGCAAAAACGCATCAAAAAAGCTATGTATGAACATAGCCCAAGGTGTGGAGGAGTAGTTTTGTTTTTGGTTATTTATTTTGCCTTATATACAAGTCATTACCATGGAAAGGATCTTCCTTGACATATTTCCCAGGAAAATCCATTTTGGTTTCATTTTTGTAAGTTTTATTGTGAGTCCATAAAAGTGGTGTAATACCTCTGACACCGTTGTTGACAGCAGTGACCTGGGAGTCAGAAATGCTTACAGGGGTCTTCCCCAAGCTGTTCCCATGTCATTTGAGCACTTTTCCCATCGATTTGGGCAATTTTTAGGCCCTCTGCAGACCGCGAGGAAGAGCCTGAAAAATGCTTGAGTTTCCCATAGACTTACATTGGGCTCGTTGCTCGGGTCAAGAACCCTAGCATTCTAATTTGCTCGACCCGAGCATTTTAGTGCTCACCCTTCACTAGTTACGATGGATTGATAAAGTTGCGGTGTGCTTGTTTTCTGAGATTGGTCAAAAACAGCAGGCATGTTCACTTCCGTTACAGCTGGCGGGCTCGTTCTCAGCCTGACTGGAGCGGGTAAAGAACCAGAGGTTCTGCGGTGGGAAACCTGCATGACAATACTGGAGATGGTAACAGAGGAGAAGGAAGAAGCAGCAGATGAGGCTGATGGGGCTGATGACTGTTGTGGTCCACATTTTATCGCACTGAGATTGCCAGAGTAACGCATGTTGATTGCGCATGTGAAGGTTCATGCATGTAGTAGTCAAATTATTGCCCTTTTTCCCTCTACTGAGTTTTTTCTTGCAAAGTTGCCAGATAACGTGAGTTCACTCATCCTTTACGATGTCAAAAAAGGCCCAGGCTAGATAACGCTTGCCGCCCCTGCGAGCTGCAGACCTGCGACTGGTGCTGGTCACTGCCACGGTTGTGGCTAAGGATGTAGTGCTCATCGTGGCTGCATCACCTCCTTGTCTTCCTCCACTTTCACCTCCTCAGATGAGCTACTCAGCTGTGTGCCCCTGGGTTCACACCAAGTGGGATCTACAACCTCATCATCATTAGAAAAAAGTTGCAGGGGACAAGCAGATAATATACATTTTTATTTATATATATTCTTCTTAATGTCCCAATTAATCCACATGGTACAAAAATGTATATCTGCTAACTGAATTGGTAGACCAATCGGAAAACAAACAGCAACCAATATATAAATATATCCGACAAGGGGTCAATGTATTAAATTAGAAAAGACCTTTATTGTGACAGTTTGGGTACATGGCGGCAAAGAAAATGAGCACACACACATACATATACATAGTGATACCATGTTATAATAAGAGAATATAAATGTTAATATTGTTAGATATCAGAGGCACCAGGGCTCAATAGCAGTAACTACAACTACAACTGTGCTAATGAATGCCAATGGTATAACCTAGGTCACACAGTAGAAGGATACAATCCTAAACAATTAGAGCCAATATAGGCGTCCCCAGGATAATGACCTTCAGTTTATGCACATATCAAGGGATATTTCTGTCCAGATTAGTTAGCTCCCAAATGACATCAATGGTAATTGGCAGATTATATTACATGTCTACCATATGTATGTTGTGTTCAAATCGTTCATACCTGGTATATAGTACATGCACGTGTTGCAATAGCTCTGGGCTCAATGGTCCTACTCCTAGTGTGGCTCTCACCCCGACGCACGTTTCGGTGCGTCATGAGGTTCCAACCCAGTAGTCAGCACTTTTTCAAATTATAAGTATATGGGGATCATGTTGCAGATAGTGCAGCAAGAATGAACTCGTATGTCGGGCTCTTCCATGAGGTTCAAGCCCATGATGTATTTGTGGCTGGGTAACTCTGATGCTTGTTTCTTCCATCCCCTCCCGCCAAACGCGAAAAACTGAGAGGGGATGATTATCCTCTTCATCTTCTCACTGTTGCTCGCCCATCACTTCTTCCTCTTCCACTTGTTCCTCGCCTTTTGCACCTTTACTAACAGTTTCCAACCCCCCTCGATCGCAGTGAACCACCTTCCCTTGGCACCCTGAGATGTCCCCTAGTGTATGACGTTAGTAACAGAAGAAAGTATTTTTTTTAGTGTGATTGAGGCCTGTATAACATAGGAGATATGCTACGAACAATTTCAAACTGAGATGTCCCCTACTGTATCACATTAGTAACAGAAGAAAGTATTTTCTTAGTGTGGATGAGGCCTGTATAACATAGGAGATATGCTAAGAACAATTTCAAACTGAGATGTCCCCTGCTGTATAACGTTAGGAACCAAACAAATTTTTTTTTTACTGTGGCTGAGGTCTGTATAACATGTGAGATATTCTCCAAACTATTTCAAACTGAGATGTCCCCTGCTGTATAACATTAGGAACCGAACAAAGTATTGTTTTACTGTGGAGGCCTGTATAACATGCGAGATATTCTCTAAACTATTTCAAACTGAGATGTCCCCTGCTGTATAATGTTAGGAACCGAACAAAGTATTTTTTTAGTGTGGATGAGGCCTGTATAACATGCGAGATATTCTCCAAAGTATTTCAAACTCAGATCTAGCCTGCTGTATAACGTTAGCAACAGCAAAAAATATATATTTTTACTCTGCATAAGCTCTGCATACAGCTGAATTTAACCACCACTAAAGGACTAGATGGCTTATAGCAGAGTGTAACACGTTTGTGACAGAAAATAATATTTTTTGGACTGTGTCTAGCAACAGAAAAAATATATTTTTTTACTCTGAAAACAGCTGAAGTTCACCGCCACTAATGTAGTAGGTGGCTTTTAGCAGAGTGTATCACATTTGCGACACAAAAAAATCTTTTGAGGACTCTGCCTGCCAACAGAAAAAATATATTTGTTTTACTGTGCATAAAGCGGAATTTCACCCACCAAAAATTACAAAGTGGGCTGCTATAGCTTGCACTATCACATTAGCAAATGGAAAAAAAAAAAGGTTTTTGTGCTCTGCACTGAGAAGCTCTGCAGAGTCTGAATACAGCTCAGTTTCATCCTCACAAAATCAAACGGTGGGCTACAAGGGCTTGCTTGGTTTATCACATTAGCATGTGCAAAAATAGATTTAAATGGGGTTTTCCCATGAACAAAAGTTCATTTTAAAAATTGTCTGTGTCTTATTGTGCACAAAATATACCACAGCTCCTTGGCGGGGGAGGAAGCAAAAGAGTATACAGATATTATAGCAGGGGATCGCAGAACATTCATTTTGTGAGGTAAAATATTCTTTAAAATCAGGCAGTGAAATGTTTTACCTCACAAAATGATCCTCTGCAATCCCCTGCTGTAATGTCTGTATAGTCTTTTGCTTCCTCCCCAGCCCAGGAGATGTGGTATGTTCCGTACACGGTCAGAAACAGCCAATTTTTAAGCTGAACTTGTATTTGTGGGAAAACCCCTTTAAGTCATACTGGTGCATGGAGCACAATACAAGCAGTGCACAACACACTTCTACGGCATGGGCCCTGCTGCTTCTGACAGAATCTCAGTAATTGCAAAAAAAATGTGCTGCAGCATCGATTTCACAGGTACACAGCACAGGACTTATCTACACTATCTGACTTCCAAACAAGCGCATATCTATCTAGCTAAAATCTCTCAGTACACAGGGGCACACTCAGCAGGAGCGGCTGGCAGTAGAGACATGCATAAAATGGTGCTGAGGGAACATGTCCACTCTTTTTCGAGGACATGTGATTTCAGCAGCCAATGGCAGAAGCCCTTGTTTCTGGACAGTGTGGATGCTTCCTGCGCTCTGATTGGCTAGCCACGCTTTCCTGACTTAAAGTTACAGGGAAAAAAAAAAGATTACAAGTGCGCCGCTGATCTGACCTGTTCTGAGCTTTCCCCAGCCTCTCCACTCATCTATCACGTCCCCCCGCTCTTCATAAACAGGCACTATGCTAGGCAAACTGCTCAAAATGCAGTAGTTGCCCCGCAATCACATTCCCACATTTATTCGCCGAACGTTACCAATTTTCCCGAATTTAAGAAATTTTGCTCGCCTTTCTGATCACGAATCCGAATGTGCCACATTCTGTTCGCATTTAACCCCTTAAGCCCCGAGGGTGGTTTGCATGTTAATGACCAGGCCAATTTTTACAATTCTGACCACTGTCACTTTATGAGGTAATTATTCTGGATCGCTTCAACGGATTCCCCTGATTCTGAGATTGTTTTTTCATGACATATTGTACTTCATGATTGTGGTAAAATTTGTGGTAAAATTTCTTCGATATCACTTGCGTTTATTTGTGAAAAAAACGGAAATTTGGCGAAAATTTTGAAAATTTTGCAATTTTCAAAATTTGAATATTTATGCCCTTAAATCAGAGAGATATGTCACACAAAATAATTAATAAATAACATTTACCACATGTCTACTTTACATCAGCACAATTTTGAAAAAAAAAACACTTTTTCATTTTTATGAATCAATTTGTGAAGCACCTGGGGATTCCAAGTGCTCACTATGCATCTAGATAGGTGCCTTGGGGGGTCTAGTTTCCAAAATGGGGTCACTTGTGGGGGAGCTCCAATGTTTGGGCACGCAGGGGCTCTCCAAACGCAACATGGCGCCCGCTAACAACTTGAGCCGATTTTCCATTCAATTTGTTAGCGGACACCATGTCGCGTTTGGAGAGCCCCTGATGTGCCTAAAGAGTGGAGCTCCCCCACAAGTGATCCCATTTTGGAAACTATACCCCTCAAGGATTTTATTAAGGTGTATAGTGAACATTTTGAACCCAGAGGTACGACACAGAATTTGTTTACATTAGGTCATCATATTGAATAAGTTGTCATTAGTCTTGAGCGCAAGTGCTCGCTATTTGAGTTAGCATCGGGTACTCAGGTATGCACCATGTACAGCGTGTGCTCGAGTGACATGCTTGAGTCCCTGCTCCGCATGTTTCACGGTAATTAGACACCCAAAAAAAAACATGCGGGGACCGCTCGTGCATGGCAGGCAATCCCCGTAAAGTTTTTTTGGTCGCGAAGCATATGGGGCAGAGACTCGAGCATGTCACTCAAATACCCACGATACTCAATGCATACCAGAGCACCCGATACAAACTCAATTAGCGAGCACTTGCGCTCAACACTAGTCGCCATATTGTCATCTTTTTTTCTTACTTTTGAAAAAAATCCCAACCCCATCACAACCCTAACCCCAACCCTAAACCCAACCCCAGCCCTAACCCTAGCACAACCCTAACTGTAGCACAACCCTAACCCTAGCACAACCCTAACCCTAGCACAACCCAAACCCTAGCACAACCCTAACCCCAAACCCAGCCCTAACCCCAGCCCAATCCTAACCCAAGAGTTTATTTTTGACGCCGTTCCTCGTGCGGTATAAGTGATTAGACGACTTTATTCTTCGGGTCGGTGTGATTACAGCAATACCAGAATCATATGGGGTTTTTATGACTGACAGCTGTCACACACTAAAAGACCCATTTTTTGTAAATCTAGTTTTTGCATCGCCATATTTTGAGAGCTATAATTTTTCCAGATTTTGGCAGACAGTCATGTGATGGCTCGTTTTTGGCGGGATGAGTTGACGTTGTTATTGGTGCCATTTTCAGGCACGTGACATTTTTTGATCGCTTTCTATTCTGATTTTTGGGAGGCAGAATAAACAAAAACCAACAATTCAGGAATTGTTTATTTGTTTTTTTTTTATTCTGTTCCGCGTGTGGTAAAATTGATAAGGTAGCTTTATTCTTCGGGTCAGTACGTTTACAGCAGTACCACATTTATATCGTTTTTCTATGTTTTGCACTTTTACATAATAAAAGCAATTTTATAGAAAAAATTATTTTTTAGCATAGCTTTATTCTGAGAGCTATAACTTTTTTACTTTTCGGCTGATGGAGCTGTATGGCAGCTTGTTTTTTGCGGGACGAGATGACATTTTCAGCGGTACCATTTTTATTTATATTTGTCTTTTTGATTGCGTGTTATTCCATTTTTTGTTTGGTGGTATGGTGATAAAGCATTGTTTTTTGCTTTTTTTTTTTATACCGTGTTCACTGAAGGGGTTAACTAGTGGAACAGTTTTATAGGTCAGGTTGTTCCGGACGCGTCAATACCAAATATATGTACTTTTATTGTTTTTTTTGTTTTTTTTTATAATAATATTTATTGATGGGTACATTATATTTTTATTTTTGGTGGATTATTTTTTTTATTTATTTTTTTTATATTTTTGCAATTTTTTTTTTTTTTTTCACTTTCTGAAAGTTTATATACTTTATTACTTTGTCCCACTCTGGGACTTTCACTTTTTTTTCTCTGATCGCCTGCATGGCACAAGAATGCAGCATCCTCCCTGTGCTATGCAGGCTGTCAGCGCTGGACAGGGAGAAGATTGTTTGGAGATGCACTGCGCATGTCCAAACAATCTCCCTGCTGTCTGGTGACCCGGATGTTGTCATGACGACATCGGGTCGTCATGGCAACACCCGGGAAGCCTTTGCAGACAGCGCTGGAAGCCGGAAGAGGAGGTGAGTATCGCCGATCACCTCCCCTTGCCCCCGCAATGCTGCGATCGACTTCGATCGACTTCGATCACAGCATCGCGGGGGTTAATGTGCTGGGAGCGGTGCAGGACCGCTCCCTGCACATAGTATCGGGTGTCAGCTGTGACAATCAGCTGACACCCGGCGGCGATCGTGCCCACACAGCCTGTGTGCGTGTGCGATCGCCATGACGTACTAATACGGGTCTGGCTCTTAAGTCCCAGGGCACAGACGCGTATTAGAACGTCAAATGTTGTTAAGGGGTTAAAGTGGTTTTCCCATGAACAAAAGTTCATTTTAATCAATAAATCTTAGAATTATAATAATTTCCAAAATTGTATGTGTTTAAATAAAATGTTCCCATGCTGAGATAATCTTATAAATGTGCCCCTGCTGTGTACTGTGTAATGGCTGTGTCTGACCGTGTAGGGAACATGGTCTGGTCATACCATATCTCCTGAGCAGGGAAGGAAGCAAAAGACAATACAGACATTACAGCACGGGATTTCAGCCAATTCTTTCTTTAAAGTAAAACATTGTATAAAAACAGGCAGGGAAATGTTTTACCTCACAGAAAGAATCAGCTGTGATCCCGTGCTGTAATGTCTGTATACTCTTTTGCTTCCCACCCTGCCCAGGAGCTGTGGTATGATCAGACCATGTCCCTGTACAGTCAGACACAGCCATTACACAGTACACAGCAGGGGCACATTTATAAGATTATCTCAGCATGGGAACATTTTATTTTATTTATTTTAAGTTGAAAGATCAGATTTCGAACAAATTCGCTCATCACTACTCAGAAGCTTTTGAGCTGCAGAGCTGGCATTTTTATCTGACCTACTATGACATTGGACAGGTGGTATATTTAGGGCTTCAGTCACACTATTTTTTTGGTCCATGTGCTATCCATGGAAAAAATGGACAGCGCTCAGACCAATTTTGTTCAATAGGGCAGTCCAGATGAGCGTTTTTTTTTCACTGACTGAATCTGCATGTGAAAAGAATGGCAGAAAGCAATAGTTTCAAACATAAATCTAGTTTCACCCATCCAAATCTATGGGTAAAAAAAATCAGATGCCATATGAAGTCACAGTACAGCATCCAATTTTTATGGATACATTGCAATTTGTAGAATAGGAAATTGTAAATGGTCCTGTAAATGATTAATAGCTGCTGCTGAAAAAAACGGATTGCACATGGATGACATGTGAGAAAAAAATCATCCTAATTTTCTGGATGAAACTCTGAATGCTTGTGTGAACCTGTCCTTAGTTGCCCTGAGTTGCATCCACTTGGCTAGTGTGCCACATTTTAATGCAGTGGGTGGTATTGATGATGTTACCTAGGATGAAATCTGATCAATGAACTTCATGCCAATTGAATGTCACATACTTCTGGCAGCAAAATCCAAAATGCATGTTCCTTCAGACCATTGTTTGACCACCAATATAGTAGTGTTCATGCCAGTCTTAATGAATGGCCCACTGGAGTATGATGCTTTAAATTACTTAAGAGGCATACACCGCTTAATGAATTTAGTGCATCTTCTCAGTGGCATGCATCTCTGTGAGCCTTACCACAAATGTTACTCCATTCAGAGACTAGAGCAGCATTTCTGGCATAAAGCAGTTGGTTTTGCTAAATTTACAAGCGGGGTAGCCATGCCACATCTTGCCCGAAGTCCTTTCCAGCAAACCCCCATTTTAGCAGAACTGCTTAACCCCTTTACCCCCCAGGTCAATTTTTACAATTCTGACCACTGTCACTTTATGAGGTAATTACTCTGGAATGCTTCAATGGATCCCCCTGATTCTGAGATTGTTTTTTCATGACATCTTGTTCTTCATGATAGTGGTGAAATTTCTTCATATGACTTGCGTTTATTTGTGAAAAAAACTGAAAATTTTGAAAATTTTGCAATTTTCAAACTTTGAATTTTCATGCCCTTAAATCAGAGAGATATGTCACACAAAATAGTTAATAAATAACATTTCCCACATGTCTACTTTACATCAGCACAATTTTGAAACCAAAATTTTTTTGTTAGGACGTTATAAGGGTTAAAATTTGACCAGCGATTTCTCATTTTTCCAAACAAAATTTACAAAACCATTTTTTTAGAGACCTCATCACATTTGAAGTGACTTTGAGGGGCCTTTATGACAGATAATACCCAAAAGACACACCATTCTAAAAACTGCACCCCTCAAGGTGCTCAAAACCACATTCAAGAACTTTATTAACCCTTCAGGTGCTTCACAGGAATTTTTGGAATGTGAAAGAAAAAAATGAACATTTAACTTTTTTCAAATGTTACTTTAGACCCCAATTTTTTTATTTTCGCAAGGGTAACAGGAAAAAATGGACCCAAAAGTTTGTTGTGCAATTTCTCCTGAGCACGCCGATACCCATTATGTGGGGGAAAACCTTTGTTTGGGTGCACGGCAGGTTTCGGAAGGAGCGCCATTTGACATTTTGAATGTAAAATTTGTTTGAATAATTAGCGGACGCCATGTTGCGTTTGGAGAGCCCCTGATGTGCCTAAACAGTGGAAACCCCCCACAAGTGACCCCATTTTGGAAACTAGACCCCTCAAGGATTTTATCAAGGGGTATAGCAAACATTTTGAACCCAGAGGTGCGACACAGAATTTGATAACATTAGGTCATCATATTGAATAAGTTGTCATTAGTCTTGAGCGCAAGTGCTCGCTACTTGAGTTTGCATCGGGTACTCAGGTATGCACCATGTATCGTGGGTGCTCGAGTGACATGCTCGAGTCCCCACCCCACATGTTTCATGGTTGTTAGACACCCAAAAAAAACATGCGGGGATCACTCGTGCATGGCAGGCAATCCATGCAACGTTTTATTGGCCACGAAGCATATGGGGCGGAGACTCGAGCATGTCACTTGAGCACCCGCGATACTTGGTTCATACCCGAGCACCCGATGTAAACTCAAGTTGCGAGCACATGCTCTCAACACTGGTCACCATATCGTCATCATTTTTTTTTCTTTACTTTTGAAAATATCCCAACCCTAGCTCAATCCTAACCCTAACCCTAGCACAATCCTAACCCTAGCACAACCCTAATCCTAACCCAAGCACAACCGTAACCCTAACCCTAGTACAACCCTAACACTAGCACAACCCTAACACAACACTAACCCTAGCACAACCCTAACCCTAGCATAACCCTAACCCTAACCCTGGCACAACCATAACCCTAACCCTAGCACAACCCTAACCCTATCACAACCCTAACCCTAGCACAACCCTAATCCTAACCCTAGCACAACCCTAACCCTACCACAACCCTAACCAGAGCACAATGCTAACCCTAACCCTAGAACAACCTTAACCCTAGCACAGCCCTAACCCTAGCACAACCCTAACCCTAGCACAACCCTAACCCTAACACAACCCTAACCCTAGAATTTATTTTTTGCGCCTTTCCTTGTGTGGTATAAGTGATTAGACGACTTTATTCTTCGGGTCGGTGCGATTACAGCGATGCCAGATTCATATCGGGTTTTTATGATTGACAGCTGTCACACACTAAAAGACGTTTTTTTTTGCAAAGACTACTTTATGCATCACCATTCGCCATATTTTGAGAGCTATAATTTTTCCATATTTCGGCCTAAAGAGTGATGTGACGGATTTTTTTTTGCGGGACGAGTTGACGTTTTCATTGGTATTATTTTTGGGCACGGACATTTCTTTGATTGCTTTCTATTCCAATTATTGGGAGGCAGAATAAACAAAAAACAACAATTCAGGAATTTTTTTTTTTTTTTTTTTTTATGCCGTTCTGCATGTGGTAAAATTGATAAGGCAGCATTATTCTTTGGGTCAGCACGTTTACAACGGTACCACATTTATATTTTTTTATGTTTTGGCGCTCTTACAAAATATAAACTATTTTATAGAAAAAATTATTTTTTTGTATCACTTTATTCTGAGAGCTATAACGTTTTTATTTTTTGGCTGATGGAGCTGCATGGCAGCTTGTTTCTTGTGGGACAAGATGACATTTTCAGCGGTACCATTATTTGCATTTGTCTTTTTGATCGCGTTTTATTCCATTTTTTGTTTGGCGGTATGATGATAAAGCATCGTGTTTTTTTTGCTTTGTTTTTTTTTGTTGTTTTTTTTACCGTGTTCACTAAAGGGGTTAACTAGTGGGACAGTTTTATAGGTCAGGTTGTTCCGTACGCGGCGATACTAAATATGTGTATTTTTATTGGTTTATTTTTTTTTCATTATAATATTTATTTATGGGTACAGTATATTTTTATTTTTTGTGGATTATTTTTTTCATTTTTTTTTTTATATTTTTACTTTTTTTTTTTACTTTCTGACACTTTTTTTATTTGTACACTATGTCCCTCTATGGGACTTTCACTTTTTTCAACTTGATCGCTTTTATAGCATAGAGATGCAGCAGCATCTCTATGTTATATACAGTCTGTCAGCGCTGCATGCGGAAGTTACTTTGGTTGCGCACTGTGCAGGACCAAAGTAACCTCTTGCCTCATGGTGATCCGGATGTCGTCATGACGACATCAGGTCACCATGACAACATCCAGGACCCGGCTCAGACAGTGCAGGATGCCGGAGAGGAGATAAGTATCGACGCTTACCTCCCCTTGCTCCCGAAATGCTGCAATCTACTTCGATCGCAGCATTTCGGGTATTAATGTGCCACTACCTGCACATAGCACCGTCTGTCCGCTGTAACATTAAGCTGACACCCTGTGGCGACCGTCCCGCACCACTTGTGTGTGAGCACGATCGTAGCGAGCGTAATGTTACGTAGCTGGTCCATAAGGACCAGGGCGCAGCTATGTACTATTACTGACCTCTTCGGAAAGGGCTTAAAACTGGTGTGTAAATGGCAAAAGCTGTGACATTTTTGCATAAGTCCATGTTGTGCAAAAATGTTATGACTTTTTTTAAAGCAATTTAAATGTTTTCTGGAATAAAAGCTTTGATGAATTGAAGCCAAAGTTCTTTTATTCAGACACATACTCGTATACAGAAAAAAGATATACGTTAACAAATAGATACAGAATTTAGGTTACCAGTGCAGTCTCTAGATTGGGTTAGACACAAACTTTAGGAAACACTACCCAGAAACATACAGTGGTGGCCAAAAGTATTGGCACCCCTGCAATTCTGTCAGATAATACTCAGTTTCTTCCTGAAAATGATTGCAATCACAAATTCTTTGGTATTATTATCTTCATTTAATTTGCTTGCAAGAAAAAAACACAAAAGAGAATGAAGCAAAAATCAAATCATTGATCATTTCACACAAAACTCCAAAAATGGGCCAGACAAAAGTATTGGCACCCTCAGCTTAATACTTGGTTGCACAACCTTTAGCCAAAATAACTGCGAACAACCGCTTCCGGTAACCATCAATGAGTTTCTTACAATGCTCTGATGGAATTGTAGACCATTCTTCTATGGCAAACTGCTCCAGGTCCCTGATATTTGAAGGGTGCCTTCTCCAAACTGCCATTTTGAGATCTCTCCACAGGTGTTCTATGGGATTCAGGTCTGGACTCATTGCTGGCCACCTTAGAAGTCTCCAGTGCTTTCTCTCAGACCATTTTATAGTGCTTTTGGAAGTGTGTTTTGGGTCATTGTCCTGCTGGAAGACCCATGATCTCTGAGGGAGACCCAGCTTTCTCACACTGGGCCCTACATTATGCTGCAAAATTTGTTGGTAGTCTTCAGACTTCATAATGCCATGCACACGGTCAAGCAGTCCAGTGCCAGAGGCAGCAAAGCAATCCCAAAACATCAGGGAACCTCTGCTATGTTTGACTGTAGGGACCGTGTTCTTTTCTTTGAATGCCTCTTTTTTTTCCTGTACACTCTATGTTGATGCTTTTTCCCAAAAAGCTCTATTTTTGTCTTATCTGACCAGAGAACATTCTTCCAAAATGTTTTAGGCTTTCTCAGGTATATTTTGGCAAACTCCAGCCTGGCTTTTTTATGTCTCGGGGTAAGAAGTGGGGTCTTCCTGGGTATCCTACCATACAGTCCCTTTTCATTCAGACGCCGATGGATAGTACGGGTTGACACTGTTGTACCCTCCGACTGCAGGGCAGCTTGAACTTGTTTGGATGTTAGTCGAGGTTCTTTATCCACCATCCGCACAATCTTGTGTTGAAATCTCTCGTCAATTTTTCTTTTCCGTCCACATCTAGGGAGGTTAGCCACAGTGCCATGGGCTTTAAACTTCTTGATGACACTGTGCACGGAAGACACAGGAACATTCAGGTCTTTGGAGATGGACTTGTAGCCTTGAGATTACTCATGCTTCCTCACAATTTGGTTTCTCAAGTCCTCAGACAGTTCTTTGGTCTTCTTTCTTTTCTCCGTGCTCAATGTGGTACACACAAGGACACAGGACAGAGGTTGAATCAACATTAATCCATGTTAACTGGCTGCAAGTGTGATTTAGTTATTGCCAACACCTGTTAGGTGCCACAGGTAAGTTACAGGTGCTGTTAATTACACAAATTAGAGAAGCATCACATGATTTTTCAAACAGTGCCAATACTTTTGTCCACCCCCTTTTTTAAGTTTGGTGTGGAATTATATCCAATTTGGCTTTAGGACAATTCTTTTTGTGTTTTTTCATTGAAGACAAATTAAATGAAGATAATAATACCAAAGAATTTGTGATTGCAATCATTTTCAGGAAGAAACTGAGTATTATCTGACAGAATTGCAGGGGTGCCAATACTTTTGCCCAACACTGTAGCTGATCTGAATTTGTCCAGATATTGTAAAAGTGAGTACATATAGGAATTAGAGATGAGCGGTGTTCGACTAGAACTGTTCGCCAATCTCAAATTCGAGCTGTTTTGGGCGGTGTTCGAGTTGCTCGACGAACCCGAACGATTTGCAAAAAATTCGGCTGTTCGAGGTTATGTTCGATAACTGTTCGTGCACCAAAAGCGTGTCCTGCATGTCTGGCGCTATTTAGAGCACCAATCATGCAGTGATTGTCTGCCACTCACTGTAATGCCACAGCCATGGTGGTTGTGGCATTACAGTGATTGCCCAAATCGATGGGAACAGTGCTCACAGTGAAACATGAAAAGCCGGCAATTCAGCAGCGGCATACACCGGTACCCGACAATTTAGAACCGAAAAAATAGAGCTTCACACATAGATTAGATAGATAGAAACATGTCAGTCACATATATATGAAGTACAGTGACAGTGTTGCTTAATGTACTTGTCATTTAGTGTAAAGGATTTATTAAAAAAAATAATAGTGTTTTCATGCACCGTCTCTTTAAAAAAGCCGGCCGGCAATTCAGCAGCGGTACCCGACAATTTAGAATAGAAGGAATAGAGAATCACACATAGATTAGATAGATAGAAACATGTCAGTCACATATATATGAAGTACAGTGACAGTGTTGATTACTGTACTTGTCATTTAGTGTTAAAATAAAGGATTTATTTTAAAAAAAATTGGCGTGGGGTTCCCCATAATTTTAGGCTCTAGCGGAGGTTAAGCAGACAGCTGGGGCAGATGTTTGAAGCCTGGGAAGGGGTAAAACCCACGGAGCTTCCCAGGCTACTAATATCCGCGCCCAGCTGAATACCTAGCCTTTACTAGCTATTAAAATGGGGGACCCCCCCAAAAAAATGACGTGGGGTCCCCCCTAATTTAATAGCTAGCAAAGGCTAGGCAGACAGCTGGGGGCTGACATTAATAGCCCAGAAAGGGTGCCATGAATATTGGCCCCCTCCCAGGCTAGAAACACCAGCCGTCAGCCGCCCCAGAAATGGTGCATCCATAGGATGCGCCAATTCTGGCACTTAGCCTCGCTCTTCCCACTGCCCTGTAGCGGTGGCAGTGGGGTAATAGGGGTGGAGTTGATGTCAGCTTATAATGCCAGCTGACATCAAGCCCAGGTTAGTAATGGAGAGGCGTCTAAGACACCCCCATTACTAACCCCATAGTCAAAGTTAAAAAAAAAACACAAACACCCAGAATAAAGTCCTTTAATTGAAATAAAGACACAATTCTTTATTGTTCTAAATTAAACCATACTTACCATCACGCCCATTCCAGTTGAAGCCAACAATCCCCTGCAATAAAAGAAAAATAATAAAGCAACATCATCCTTACCTTTCCATGGTTCCCACGACAGCTTCAGCTCTGCTACATCGAGATGACAGGCTGGACCGCAGCAGAACGCTGCCATCCAGCCTGTCATCCCGCAGACACTGAGAAACGCAGGCTTGCTTGCGCTCCTCAGCGTCTCTCTGTGACGGCATCCAGATGAGCCGAGTTCATGTCCAATGAACTCGGCTCACCTCATGCACGTCACTGACAGCGTGGGAAAATTCTCCTGCACTCAGCGCTTCAGCGTGAGAATTCTCCCACGCTGTCAGTGACGTGCATGAGGTTAGCTCATGTCCAATGAACTCAGCTCTCCTCATGCACGTCACTGACAGCGTGGGAAAATTCTCCTGCACTCAGCGCTTCAGCGTGAGAATTCTCCCACTCTGTCAGTGACGTGCATGAGGTGAGCTGAGTTCATTGGACATGAGCTCACCTCATGCACGTCAATGACAGCGTGGGAGATGACACGCTGAGTGCAGGAGAATTTTCCCACGCTGTCAGTGACGTGCATGAGGTGAGCGAGTTCATTGGACATGAACTCGGCTCATCTGGATGCCGTCACAGAGAGACACAGAGGAGCGCAAGCAAGCCGCGCTTCTCAGTGTCTGCGGGATGACAGGCTGGATGGCAGCTTTCTGCTGCGGCCCAGCCTGTCATCTCGATGTAGCAGAGCTGAAGCTGTCGTGGGAACCATGGAAAGGTAAGGATGATGTTGCTTTATTATTTTTCTTTTATTTCAGGAGATCGTTGGCTTCAGCTGGAATGGGCGTGATGGTAAGTATGGTTTAATTTAGACCAATAAAGAATTGTGTGTTTATTTCAATTAAAGGACTTTTTTCTGGGTGTTGTGGTTTTTTTAAATACTTTACTAGAAATTCATGGTGGTCATGTCTAATATTGGCGTGACTCCATGAATTTCGGGCTTAGGGCCAGCTGATAATGCCAAGCTTGCCCTAACCCCTTTATTACCCAGTGAGCCACCACACCAGGGCCCTGGATGAGTTGGGTACAGCGCCAGAAGATGGCGCTTCTATGAACGCGCCATTTTCCGGGGTGGCTGCGGACTGCAATTTGCAGCGGGGGTGGCCCAGAAAGCTTGGGCCTCCCTGCGCTGTGGATTCCAGCCCCCAGCTGCCTAGTTGTACCTGGCTGGACACAAAAACAGGGCGAAGCCCCACGTCAATTTTCTTTAAGTTATTTCATAAAATAATTAAGAAAAAAAGGGCTTCCCTATATTGTTGTGTCCGGCCAGGTACAAATAGGCAGCTGTTGGTTGGGGGCAGCCCGTTCCTGCCTGCTGTACCTGACTGGACCCAAATATAGTGAGAAGCTCCACGTCAATTTTTTTTTAATTATTTAATGAAATAATTTTAAAAAAAAAGAGCTTCCCTATATTGTTGTGTCCGGCCAGGTACAAATAGGCAGCTGGTGGTTGGGGGCAGCCCGTTCCTGCCTGCTGTACCTGGCTGGACACAAATATAGTGCGAAGACCCAAGTCAATTTTTTTTTAATTATTTCATGAAAGAATTAAAAAAAAAAGGGATTCCCTATATTGTTGTGTCCGGCCAGGTACAAAGAGGCAACTGGTGGTTGGGGGCAGCCCGTTCCTGCCTGCTGTACCTGACTGGACACAAATATAGTGCGAAGCCCCACGTCAATTTTTTTTTAATTATTTCATGAATTTCCTGAAATAATTGAAAAAAATTGAAGTGGGGCTTCGCACTATATTTGTGTCCAGCCAGGTACAGCAGGCAGGAACGGGCTGCCCCCAACCACCAGCTGCCTATTTGTACCTGGCCGGACACAACAATATAGGGAAGGCTTTTTTTTCTTAATTATTTCATGAATTTCATGAAATAATTTAAAAAAAAATACGTGGGGCTTCGCCCTATTTTTGTGTCCAGCCAGGTACAACTAGGCAGCTGGGGGCTGGAATCCGCAGCACAGGGAGACCCAAGCTTTCTGGGCCACCCCCGCTGCAAATTGCAGTCCGCAACCACCCCGGAAAATGGCGCGTTCATAGAAGCGCCATCTTCTGGCGCTGTATCCAACTCATCCAGGGCCCTGGTGCGGCGGCTCATTGGGTAATAAAGGGGTTAGGGCCAGCTTGGTATTATCAGCTGCCCCTAAGCCCGAAATTCATGGGGTCACGCCAATATTAGACATGACCGCCATGAATTTCTAGTAAAGTATTTAAAAAAAAACACAACACCCAGAATAAAGTTCTTTAATTGAAATAAAGACACAATTCTTTATTGTTCTAAATTAATCTATACTTACCATCACGCCCATTCCAGCTGAAGCCAACGATCTCCTGCAATAAAAGAAAAATAATAAAGCAACATCATCCTTACCTTTCCATGGTTCCCAGGACAGCTCCAGCTCTGCTACATCGAGATGACAGGCTGGACCTGCAGAATGCTGCCATCCAGCCTGTCATCCCGCAGACACTGAGAAGCGCAGGCATGCTTGCGCTCCTCAGTGTCTGGCTGTGACGGCATCCAGATGAGCCGAGGTCATGTCCAATGAACTCGGCTCACCTCATGCACGTCACTGACAGCGTGGGAAAGTTCTCCTGCACTCAGCGCTTCAGCGTGTGAATTCTCCCACGCTGTCAGTGACGTACATGAGGTGAGCTGAGATCATTGGACATGAGCTGACCTCATGCACGTCACTGACAGCGTGGGAAAATTCTCCTGCACTCAGCGCTACAGCGTGAGAATTCTCCCACGCTGTCAGTGACGTACATCAGGTGAGCTGAGATCATTGGACATGAACTCACCTCATGCACGTCACTGACAGCGTGGAAAAGTTCTCACGCTGAAGCGCTTAGTGCAGGAGAAATTTCCCACGCTGTCAGTGACGTGCATGAGGTGAGCCGAGTTCATTGGACATGACCTCGGCTCATCTGGATGCCGTCACAGCCAGACACTGAGGAGCGCAAGCATGCCTGCGCTTCTCAGTGTCTGCGGGATGACAGGCTGGATGGCAGCTTTCTGCTGCGGTCCAGCCTGTCATCTCGATGTAGCAAAGCTGAAGCTGTCGTGGGAACCATGGAAAGGTAAGGTTGATGTTGCTTTATTATTTTTCTTTTATTGCAGGAGATCGTTGGATTCAGCTGGAATGGGTTTGATGGTAAGTATGGTTTAATTTAGAACAATAAAGAATTGTGTGTTTATTTCAATTAGAGGACTTTATTCTGGGTGTTTGTGGGGTTTTTTTAACTTTGACTATGGGGTTAGTAATGGGGGTGTCTTATAGACGCCTCTCCATTGCTAACCTGGGCTTGATGTCAGCTGGCATTATAAGCTGACATCAACCCCAGCCCTATTACCCCACTGCCACCGCTACAGGGCAGTGGGAAGAGCGAGGCTAAGTGCCAGAATTGGTGCATCCTATGGATGCGCCATTTCTGGGGCGGCTGACGGTTGGTGTTTCTAGCCTGGGAGGGGGCCAATATTCATGGCACCCTTCCTGGGCTATTAATATCAGCCCCCAGCTGTCTGCCTAGCCTTTGCTAGCTATTAAAATAGGGGGGACCCCACGTCATTTTTTTGGGGGGGTCCCCCATTTTAATAGCTACTAAAGGCTAGGTATTCAGCGGGGGGCTGCTATTAGTAGCCTGGGAAGCTCCATGGGTATTACCCCCTTCCCAGGCTTCAAACATCTGCCCCAGCCGTCTGCTTAACCTCTGCTAGAGCCTAAAATTACGGGGAACCCCACGCCAATTTTTTTTTAAATAAATCCTTTATTTTAACACTAAATGACAAGTACAGTAACCAACACTATCACTGTACTTCTTATATATGTGACTGACATGTTTCTATCTATCTAATCTATGTGTGATGCTCTATCTTTCTGTTCTAAATTGTCGGGTACAGATGCTGAATTGCAGGCCGGCTTTTTTAAAGAGACGGTGCATGAAAACACTAATATTTTTTTTAATAAATCCTTTACACTAAATGACAAGTACAGTAAGCAACACTGTCACTGTACTTATTATATATGTGACTGACATGTTTCTATCTATCTAATCTATGTGTGAAGCTCTATTCTTTCTGTTCTAAATTGTCGGGTACCGCTGCTGAATTGCCGGCCGGCTTTTTTAAAGAGACGGTGCATGAAAACACTAATATTTTTTTTAATAAATCCTTTACACTAAATGACAAGTACAGTAACCAACACTGTCACAGTGTTTCTTATATGTGTGACTGACATGTTTCTATCTATCTAATCTATGTGTGATGCTCTATTCCTTCTTGTCTAAATTGTCGGGTACCGGTGTCTGCCGCTGCTGAATTGCCGACCGGCTTTTTTAAAGAGAGTGTCTTCTGAGCAGTTTGTCAGCTTTTGGACACCTTTGAAGGTGTTTTCTATGTGTTTCTATGTGTTTTTGTTTGCCTGCCATTGCTTTTAACGGTGTTCGACGGTGTTCTAAGGTCTTCGACGAACAGTTCCTCGAACATCCCGGTGTTCGACGAACCGAACCGAACCCAAACACTACGGGGGTGGCTCAACACTAATAGGCATGTCCATGAACAGCAAAGCAGAGAACATGACAGGACATGGGACAGATATGGGTGCTCAGTCCACGGCAGCCGGGCTTGTTCTCAGGATTCAAAAACACAGACTCAGATTCAGGCTATGTGCCCACGATGCAGAAATGCTCAGGATTTTTTCCTGAGCGTTTCTGCATCTCCCTGGCAGAAAAAAACGCATGTGGATTGTACATGCTTTTTCCTGCCAGGGACATGTGGAAGTGAAGCGTTCTTCACTTGCATTTCCGCATGCGGGTTGACAAGCGCTTTCCAAGTGATTTTAGCATCACTTGGAAAGTGCTTGTCAACTTGGTCACACTATATAAATCCATGCAAACGGCATTGATTTATATAGTGTGACCGAAAAGAATGGTTAAAAATAAAAAAATAAATATATACTTACCCTCCGTTGGCCCCTGGTGTCTTGATTCCCTCCGTTCTCCCTTGCCGGCAGCGGTAGACTGAAGGACCTGCCGACGTCAGCGTCACGTGACCCGTCACATGACTATGACATCAGCGCAGGTCCTTGAGTCCTAACTGCCGGCAAGTGAAGACAAGGAGAGCGGGGGCCGCCAGAAGGTAAATATAATCTTTATTTTTTATTTTATTCTTTTTTTCAAAGTTTATATGGTACTCGGGTCCAGAGGAGAGTCTCCTCTCCTCTAGACCTGGGTACCATCCGCACATTATAATGCGTGCATTCCGCAAGTCCTTATCTAGTGAAGCGGAATGCACGCGTTCTAATGCAAGTCAATGGCGGCGAAAACGCAGCACTTCCACAAAATAATTGGTACTGGTGCATTTTTTTCCGCAATGATAATCCGCAGCGGAAATTTCCGCAGCGTGTGCACAGCACATGCGGATTATCATTGGGGAACATGGCAGGCCTACTACCATGCGTTTTTTAAGCGTTTCTGCAGCGTTTTTGCCGCTGCGGAAACGCTTAAAAAGCGCATCGTGGGCACACAGCCTCAGGGTTTTAAAATCAGGGTTTGGGGTACAAGGTGCAAGCACAGAATCAAAAGTTAAGTTTATAACTGATGTGCTACTTACCATTTCATCAAACATAAAGAGTTTCATGATACTTAGTTTTTAGGATTTAGTTTTTAGTTGTTTCAGGATCCAAGCTGGTTCTAAAGTTTCAGGACACTGGATATGTGGTAGACAGCAAAGGTGAGTCTGAGGTAAGCAGCATTATCTCGGCAGGCTCATCCTCCGTATGCAAGGACTTTTCACACTGTTATGTTATGTTAAGATTGGCCTAAGAGGCGTGCAACTTGCAACTTGTACATTTAAAAAGGACATAACACTTGTCACTACTAGAGATGAGTGGATCTTTTAAATTCGCCGACTTCAGCTAATTTTCCTCCAAAATTCAATTTCTTGCAAATAAATTTGTGTGACTCTAAATACTGAAAAGTTGTAATTCTTTGGAAAATACACTTGGGGGAGAAGAGAGCGAGAGAACCCAGTTGACCAAAACAGCTTACACTCTACAGGAGAGAGACAGGACCCTGCTGACTATAAGAGCTTACACTTTACAGGAGAAAGAGAGAGGACTCCACTGACCATAAGAGATTACACTCTATATGAGAGAGACAGGACCCTACTGACCATAAGAATTTACATTCTACAGGAGAGAGACAGGACCCCGCTGACCATAAGAGCTTACACTATACAGGAGAGAGAGAGGACCTCACTGACCATAAGAGCTTACACTCTACAGAAGAGAGACAGGACCCCGCTGACCATAAGAGCTTATGTAGCGCCCCAAGGGTTCGGTTGCTACAGGGGTATTGCACCTCAACCAGAGGTGTGATATTCCACTCCCAGATAAGGATGGAGTGTGGACCAGGGCTCAGTTAGCTGCATAAACACACTCACCCCATTTCCGGGGGACAGCTCGACGGTGCTCCCATTTATGCAGGCACAACTGACCATGTCCCTGGCTGGAGTGGGGAGGGAGGAGGGAACCCAGTGATGTAGGAGCATAAGGGGACGGTTTCTGGAGCATAGTAAGGAGCTCATTGGGTGCAGGTCACCTGAGCTCAGACACAGAGAAGCAGATAAAAGGTGGGAGCCATCTTAGTCAAGGGAGAAGTCGAGTCAGTGGGTTCAGAAGGGGGAGAGAGCTGACAGGGAGCCGAGGCTCAGCCTGAGCTCAGCTCCACGAGGCAGGCCTAGAGAGAAGGCCGGGGCCAGAGAGGAAAAGAGAAGAAGGAGAAGGAAGGAAGGAGAAGAGACAGAGGAGTAGAAAGGCTCCAGAAACAAGAAGGCAGAAGGGATCCTAAGAGAGCAGAACGGACAGCAACCATTGCAAACCCGCGTTATATCGGGTGAAGGGTCAGGCTGTGGAAGGGTACCGGATTCCCAAGTTGGTGGAGGTAAATTATCCCTCAGCCAAGAACCGGAGGTCGTGATCATTTATTGGTGCAACCCCCCCCCCGCCAAACCTGCTAGGAAGGCACCATATAGGATAGCGGGAAGTGGAGGCCAACACTTACCCGACACGGTCCGCGGTAGCTGGACAGAAGTTTGGTCACTAGTGGGGCACGAGAGGCCAGAGAAAGGACAGAAGGGGATCCTGGGCCATACTCCTGAATTGCCTGGGGGTTGACCGAGCTCCTCACCTGGTGGACGCAGCACGGCTTGGGCAGTCATTGCTGACAGAAGTGACATGGATAACAACTGTGAGTAAAAACCCTGGACTGCACCATTGGACTCAGTGTGATTTTTGCTGTGCCTGCACCATCACCCCCAGCATCCACCTACACTGCCCTGAGGCTACACTCTTCCTGTGGGGAGTTATCCTATCCCTGTGCTGCACACCAACACCAGCCTCAGCGGTCTGCCTCACAGCGGCGGTTATCCCTGACTGCAATCCACGGGTGGCGTAGTCGGACATTCAAAACACTGATAAATAGACTGCCACAACTTTGGTCTGACCACCCTGAGCCACGGGATCGGGTTGCCACTACTACCCCCAGCATCTTACAGAAGCCCGGTTCCGCTTACCCTTACACTTACACTATACAGGAGAGAGAGAGAGAGAGGACCCCGCTGACCATAAGAGTATACACTATACAGGAGAGAGAGGACTCCGCTGACCATAAGAGCTTACACTATACAGGAGAGAGAGAGAGGACTCCGCTGACCATAAGATCTTACACTATACAGGAGAGAGACAGGACCCCGCTGACCATAAGAGTTTACACTATACAGGAGAGAGAGAGAGGATCCTGCTAACCATAAGAGCTTACACTATACAGGAGAGAGACAGGACCCCACTGACCATAAGAGCTTACACTATACAGGAGAGAGAGAACTCCGCTTACCATAAGAGCTTACACTATACAGGAGAGAGACAGGACCCCACTGACCATAAGAGCTTATACTATACAAGAGAGAGAGGACTCCGCTGACCATAAGAGCTTACACTATACAGGAGAGAGAGAGAGGACTCCGCTGACCATAGGAGCTTACACTATACAGGAGAGATACAGGACCCCACTGACCATAAGAGCTTACACTATACAGGAGAGAGAGAGAGGACCCCGCTGTGCATAAGAGCTTACACTATACAGGAGAGAGAGAGAGGACCCCACTGACCATAAGAGTTTACACTATACAGGAGAGAGAGGACCCCGCTGACCATAAGAGTTTACACTATACAGGGGAGAGAGAGAGGACCGCGCTGACCATAAGAGTTTGCACTATACAGGAGAGAGAGAGAGGACCCAGCTAACTATAAGAGCTTACACTATACAGGAGAGAGACAGGACCCAGCTGACCATAAGAGCTTACACTATACAGGAGAGAGAGAGAGGACTCCGCTGACCATAAGAGCTTACACTATACAGGAGAGAGAGAGAGGACTCCGCTAACCATAGGAGCTTACACTATACAGGAGAGAGAGAGGACCCCGCTGACCATAAGAGTTTACACTATACAGGAGAGAGAGAGAGGACCCCGCTGACCATAAGAGTTTACACTATACAGGGGAGAGAGAGAGGACCGCGCTGACCATAAGAGTTTGCACTATACAGGAGAGAGAGAGAGGACCCAGCTAACTATAAGAGCTTACACTATACAGGAGAGAGACAGGACCCAGCTGACCATAAGAGCTTACACTATACAGGAGAGAGAAAGAGGACTCCGCTGACCATAAGAGCTTACACTATACAGGAGAGAGAGAGAGGACTCCGCTGACCATAGGAGCTTACACTATACAGGAGAGAGAGAGGACCCCGCTGACCATAAGAGTTTACACTATACAGGAGAGAGAGGACCTCTCTGACCATAAGAGCTTACACAATACAGGAGAGAGAGAGGACCTGTTGACCAAAAGAGCTTACACAATACAGGAGAGACATGACCCCGCTGACCATAAGAGCTAGCACTATACAGGAGAGAGAGGACTGCACAGATCATATGAGCTTACACTCTACAGGAGAGAGACGACCCCGCTGATCATAAGAGCTTAAACTTTACAGGCGAGAGAGAACATTGCTGATCATAAGAGCTTATGTTCTACAGGTGAGAAAGAGAGAACCCTGCTGACCATAAAAGCTTAAACTCTATAGAAGAGAGAGACTGACCCAGTGACTCTGGAGATGGAAAAAGGAAAACGACTCTGCTATATAAACCGGGTTCCACTGGAAACCATTAATCGGTAATGGCCCAGGTACTGACCACCACTGTACACAAGGTTTGATAATCTGTAAGAGCTAATAGCTGCAGGGCTTTATGGGGAGGTTTTTTTTTTTAGAACAGAAAATCAAATCTCCAAATGTTTGAATTCGCATGAAACTGCTAATTTCAGGAAATTCAACGTGAACTTGATCCTCCTCGGATTGATCCACTCATCTCTAGTCACTACTAGAGTGGGGGTATCTTTAGCCCTGATTACCAGATGATTAAGATTTATCCATAAATGCATTGGTAATGTTTTTTAGGTAACGCTGGCATTATTTGTATATATGGCAATTTTATTTTTGAACTTTTTAGTATGGACATTGGCGGACTGTTGCATTGTATAAATTGCTGCTTTATGTTGCAATGTAGGTGAGCATCGTTAAAAGGTGCTGCACAAGACATTATCTCGGCTATGAGTACAGAAATGTTCATAAGACACACAGTTAATCCAGGTCAGGGAAAGGGTAAAGTATATTCCCCCCTAAATAGGTATATAGAATGAATAGTGGAGTACTCCCATACTGATTTGAAAACCGAGATAAAAAGAGAAAATTGGAGTAGCCAGAAACCACCAGACCAAGGAATAGAATAAAAAACGTGTTCCTTTTATTAATTACGTTTAAAAATTATATCACAAAGATATAACAAAAGGAGGTCCAAATAGGGAGGATATGCAGGTGGGAGGAAAAATCTGAATCCAAAGCTATACATATGTGGCAAAATGGAAATGCACCACATAGATCAAGTGCCAGTCAGAGCTTACGAAACAGCATGCAGAGTGCTATATATAAATAGCAGCTAAAAAATAACCAAGATCTAAAGAGCCATGTGCAATTCAATGGATATCACAGTGCTTACCCATAGCACGGGAGGATTTAGATAAGCCCACCACAGCAGCCCTGACGCGCGTTTCACGCTGTGCTTTCTCAAGGGGGTGTACATTATCTCAGCTATGGTTGATCTTGTAATCATTATGACTGTATCTAAATTTGTATGGTACATGTCCAACCAAACATAGTCTCTCATAACTGGCTGTTGATCTGGATTGACTAGGTTTTTCAAAGTTTGTCCAAATCAACTACTTAATGTGTCAAGTCTGATTTTGATTTCTTCTAATAGGACCCGGTTGACTGTTGGAGGTCTGCTCTCAATAAAGTCTACCCTGAAAACTGTTCATTGTTCTGTGCCTAAGGATATGTTCACAGTTTGACACTGAATGCTAATAACCTTCATATGAAAAGCTGTTGCAGATTTTCATGGGAAAGATGGCACATGATGATTGTATACAAACATAAATACACCAAGGACTGCCAATGATGTTCTTTAAACATGTCAAACTCAATATTGTTTGGTTCTTACAACTACATTGTACACTGAATGTTAGCAGATATCCATACAATGTGAACATAATATATTAATAACCAAAAGGGATCTTGCCTCTAATTGCAATTGTGTCCAGCCAGGCTAATATTTGCCCAAAATCTAGATATAACAGCTGACCTATTATCACCTTGTTATGTCATATATATAGGATAGAATTTAATCCAGAAATTGAATTGCTCTGGGATGAACAGCTGCTGATTATTAAAACTGTCATCACTTTTTTCATAAAATTGTGCCCTTAGACATCGAAGTAATCAGACTTATTAATCTTAGTTAACTTTGATGGTTCAAAGACGGAAATGCAGTAGATTGTTAGCCTCAACAAATCACTGTTATTATCCTATTTTTCTGCAATTGATTCTCCTATGCTTTTATGTTCCCTGAAGAAAGGTTTTGGTTAGACCAGATCTCCAAACAATAGCTGTTCCACATAAAACATCACACAACATATTGAAACCAGACCATCAGTTTGTTTTAATTAGCACCTTACAGTTTAAACTATTTTACAAGGACGCATCAAAGGTATTCACATTTCTATCACGCCACATTTAGGCCAATTTAGCATACAAGCGTAAGGGATTAAAATCAAGTCGCATGTGAAAAGGATTGAATGGACTTGTTATACCAACCATTATACAGTGGTCTAAATTTATCTAAAAAAAATCTTTTATCAATTTTACCCTTTCAAATTATATTTATTGTGACAAAATCTTTTACACATTAGTATAAAGTCCCTTCTCTAACTTGATGAAAGGATGCACATGCTCCTCAAAACCTATTATGTAGGATTATGTTGCATTTCTTCAACCTTTTTCCAAATTCTCTCAAGAAGACACTGCATTTAGAATATTTTGAAGGCTTTCTCTACTTTTTCGATAAAGCAGTTGTTGGAACAAGTACCACTTGGTTCACATTTCACATGTACAAACAACCAAACAGTTTTGGATTATCATTTTCTTCACCCTTTTATGCCCCATGATGGATATATCCATCATGAAGCATGTCAGGGACATTGAAGCAGGCTAAGAAGCAGAGCCTGCTCAACACAGGGCAGATGTAGGCTATAGTATATAGCCTACATCTGCCTCTAACAGCACCGATAACCACTGCTGTTAACCTCTTAAATGTTAAAGTAAATTGCTAAAAAGAGGCATTTAAGCAACACAATTCTGTCCTTGGCTTCTCTTCGACTTGATTGCAGGAAGCTGATAAATTGCTATTACAGTCGGGGCTGGCTGTACGCCCCTGTGCATGTCATCTGATCTTTTCTATGCATCCAGCCAGTATCTGAGCATCACAGTAGACAGTGATTTTTACTACATACAGCATTAATATGGTATTGTTGAATATAGTAAAAGTGATCATTACTCTGGCTCAGTGGTTAGCCCTGTTGCTTTGCAGTGCTAGGGTCCTGGGTACATATCCCACCAAGGACCTCTTATCTGATCTTCTCTATGCATCCAGCCTGTATCTGGGCATCACAGAAAACAGTGATTTTTACTACATAGGGCATTCATATGGTATTGCTCTATACAGTAAAAGCGATCAGCACGGTTGCTCAGTGGTTAGCCCTGTTGCTTTGCAGCGCTGGGGTCCTTGGTTCAAATCCTACCAAAGACAACGTCTGCAAGGAGTTTGTGTGTTCTCCCTCTGTTTACATGGGTTTCCTCTGGGTTCTCCGGTTTCCTCCCACACTCCAAAGACATACTGATAAGGATATTATATAGTGAGCCCCATTGGGGACAGCAATTATAATGTCTGTAAAGTGCTGTGGAATATGATGGTGCTATATAAGCAAAGCATAATAAATAAAGACAATTGCAAGTACAAGTCCCATGAGGGGAGTAATAAAAAAAGTAAAGAAAAGGTTTTTCAAAATATACAAAAATAATAAAAATTTGACTTATCACCCCCCATTATCACAATTAATAATAAAGAAATGTAAAAAATAAATAAAAACACACACATATTTCTTATCAACGTGTCATTTTTACTGCGGAATAAACACCGAGAGAACAAAACACAAAAAATAATTATGGAATTTTATCGCAATTTTACTTCACTTGGAATTTTTTTAACCATTTTTCCAGCACTCAATATGATAAAATTAATTGTGTCATTCAAAATACAACCAGTTCCACAAAAAACAAGACCTCATATAGCTTTGACAATCGGAAAATAAAAAAGTTACAGCTACTGGAAGAGGGGAAGGGAAAAATGAAAAATCCCTCGGTCCTTAAAGGGGTTTTCCCATTAACAAAAGTACATTTTAATCAATAGACCTTGGAATAATAATAATTTCCACAATTGGATGTGTTTAAATAAAATGCTGCAATGTCTGTATACTCTCTCTTAATTATGGTAGTAGGTCATAATAGAGTAATAGATCATATTAGGAAATTCTGTCTAAAGCTTTTGCATATATTCTTGGGGCTTCTAACACAAACAACATTTTTGTATCATGCAAACAAAAGGCAATTATCACAATATATATATTGTTGACCTTTTACCAATTTTCAATAGCACTTAAGAGCCAAAAGTGTGATAGAAAAATGTTAGAATTTTGAAAGAAAACTTTGTCATCCTATAAAGGTATAAAGTGAAATTAGCATTAATGAATTTCCTCAGACTAGGATTTGTAAAACATAATAAATTGATCCTAGGATGAGGAAATTTTGCAGTTATGTTACATAGCGCTTCCTTATTTCTTCCCCAGAGCAACATAAAAAAATAAGAGTTTGCACTTGAATAGATTTTATCTTTTTTTAAATTGCTATATACAGTAATTGAATATTTAACACAATTTTAATTTAATCTTTAAGAGTTTTTGTTTTTTAAATAAAACATTATTTTCAATACTCTCCATTCCAAATTTCTAATATGGTAAAAGTATCAGAGGTTTCGTTCCATAGTCTTTATAATTAAACTGTGTTTTAACAATACATGGACTTAAAAATGTAATTTTGTTAGGCAATTTTAATACTAGCAAAAAATTAACTTTTTCAAATATTTTACATTTCAGTTTTTCTGTTTCTACTAGAAGAGTTTTCTTGTTTTACAAATTAGCTTTTTATTTAGTTTGGATTCAACTTTACACATAAAATTATTTTTAATTACTTCATTTAAAACTAATAATTTAATTTATTCTATGTATGGCAAACAACAATTACACATATTTAAAATGAAATCTATCAATTTATGTGGTATAAACATAGTTACTAATTAGTGCGTCATTATTAATACTCTTACATTTTTTTTTTCAATACATAAGTATTTAGCTGTATGAAGGTTTTTTTGCAGTACGAGTTGCTGTAATGCAAAAAAAAATTGGCGGGGGGATTATTTGTTGGGTTTTATTTTATGGCTTAAACTGATAAAGGGAATCTGTCAGTAGGATTAACCCTCATATGCCATCTATATGGGAATGTTAGTCATAGGAAGCTGAATAAAATGATACCTTGATATCTGTGAACCGATGTCTTATTCCAGAGAAATCCACTTTTTTATTATACAGTCATGGCCGAAATTGTTCCATAAAATTTCTCCCAGATAAATATTTCAATTGCACATGTTTTGTTATACAGATGTTTATTTGCTTTGTGTGTATTGGAACAACACAAAAAACATAGAAAAAAAGGCAAATTGATCATAATTTTACACTAAACCCCAAAAATGGACCGGACAAAATTGTTGGCACTTTCCAAAAATGTGGGTAAACAACTTTGTTTCAAGGATGTGTTGCTCATTCAAACTCACCTGTGGCAAGTAACATATGTGTGCAATATAAAAATCACACCTCAAACCAGATACTGTAAAACTGAGAGAAGTTTACTCAATCTTCGCATTGTGTGTCTGTGTGTGCCACACTAAGCAATTTAGAACAGAAAGAAGAGAAGCGAACTGTCTGAGGACTTGAAAACTAAAATTGTTGAAAAATATCAACAATCTCAAGGTTACAAGTTCATCTCTAGAGAGCATGATGTTCCTTTGCCCACAATGTGCAATGAAAATAAACCCTTTCTTTCCTTGTAGGTAAATTCTACATGTAGCTAATCTCCTTGGACTAGGACAGAGGAGAAAAATTGATGAAAGGTTGCAACACAGGGCAGTCCAGATGGTGAATAAGCAGCCGCAATCAAGTTCCAAAGAAATTCAAACTGCCCTGCAGACTCAGGGTGCATCAGTGTCAGCGCAAACTATCCGTCAACATTTGAATGAAATAAAAAGCTAGACTGCAGTTTGCCGAAATGTACATAAGACAAAATCCTCCTGGGAAAGCATTTTGTGGACAGATGAGACCAATATAGAGCTTTTTAGTAAATCACATCATTCTACTGTTTACCAAAAACAGAATGAAATCTACAAAGAAAAGAACACAATACCTACAGTCAAACATGGTGGAGGTTCAAAGATGTTTAGCTGCCTCTGGCACTGGGTGCCTTGACTGTGTGCAAGGCATCATGAAATATGAAGATTACCAAAGGATTTGGGGTATTTTGTAGTGCCAGTGTCAGAAAGCTGGGTTTGCATCCTAGGTTATGGATCTTCCAGCAGGACAATTACCCCAAACATACTTCAAGAAGCTCCTAGAAATGGATGGAAACAAAGTAGTAGAGAGTTCTGAAGTGGCCAGCAATGAGTCCGGATCTAAATCCCATTGAACACTTGTGGAGAGATCTTAAAATTTCTGTTGGGAGAAGGCACGCTTAAAATATGAGAGACCTGAAGCAGTTTGCAAAAGAGGAGTGATCCAAAATTCCAGTTGAAAGTGTAGCTTGTTGATAGTTCTAGGAAGTGATTGATTGCAGATTATTTATTCCAAAGTGTGTGCAACCAAATATAAAGTTGAGGGTGCCAACAATTTTGTCCAAACCATTTTTGGGGTTTTGTGTGAAATTATGTCCAATTTGCTTTTTTTTCTCTGTTTTATTGTCTTGTTCCAAAACACACAAAGGAACTAAACAATAAACGTGTAATTGTAATAATTATCTGGAAAAAAACTTAGTTTTCTGGGACAACTTTAAGGGTGCCAAAACTTTTGGCTGTGACTGTATGTAAGTGAGTTGTTCCAGACTATGAGCCAGGCACGGATCTGCATGAGAATCTGCCTCATACTAACTGTGTAGCAGTCATGCCAGGTGTGGGAAAGACTTAGTGGAACACAGAAAGAAGAGGGAAAGGGAGCCCAGACTCTAGGGAAAGCGGGAAGTGGAGACTAGTGTTGAGCCACCCCCGTAGTGTTCGAGTTCGGTTCGGTTCGTCGAACACCCTTGTGTTCGCCGAACTGTTCGTCGAACTGTTCGTCGAACACCTTCGAACACCGTTAAAACCAATGGCAGGCAAACAAAAACACATAGAAACACATAGAAAACACCTTCAAAGGTGTCCAAAAGCTGACAAACTGCTCCGAAGACACAACTAGCACATGGAAAAGTGACAAGTACATATAGTCATGCGAAAAGAAAAGAGGTGGAGGAGTAAAAGGAGTGGGAGACACAGATATAGGCATGTCATGCCCTTCTAAAATCCAAAAAATGAGAAGCCGACATGGCCAGTCCGTTCCAGCCCGTGCCACCTCCGTGTCGCTGGGTTTGTGCCAGAGCCGCGGTGGACCCTGGCGGCCAGCCCCCCTCTCCCAATACTGGTGCCTGTCCGCTGGTGGGTCGAACGAGCCCCCCTGTGGTGTAGGCAGCTTTAAGCTTTTTAATTTAAATTGTCTCTCTAATTTGAATGAATACACTTTAAATCCTTTTACAAGGATCTATTGAAGGGCAAGTCTCATGCCAGCAGCCGTGTAATTCCAGCTCCAGTAGCGTCCACTAAAGCTGCTGCAGTTAAAAAGCTTTTATAAGGATCGAGCTCGGCTGTCCACCGCAAGGCGTCCTACCGCCAGTCCCAGCCCCTATGCCTTGGGGTGCCTCCTGATGCTCTTCACTGAGTATCCCGTGGTTCCGAAGCATTTCCTTTGAAAAAAATAAGTGTCCAAACTACAGGTGGTGTAGCTTGCTTAACAGCTGGGATAATCCACTGACTAGCAGACACTGCTACTAGGCACAAAGTATTTCCTGGGCTAAATGCAGTTAAAAATTTGTAATTAGATACTCTCGTTGGATGCTGAGAAAGCATTCCATAGAGTCTCCTGGCACGCCATATATTATTCTCTTAAAAAGCTTGGGGTAGGGGTCTAGGGGACCCTTTTATAGCCAAAATCACGGCCCTGTATCGCAATACGTCACCTAGGCTGAAGATAAATGGAACTGTAGCACCCCGAGGGCTCGGTTGCTACAGAGGTATTGCACCTCACCCAGAGGTGTGATATCTCACTCTCAGGTAAGGATGGAGTGTGGATCAGGACCCGACACCTGCATGCATTACACCACATTGCCGTGGGGCAGGGCGACCAATATGCCCCTGAGATGAGCACGACAGTCCTTTTCCCTGGCTGGAGTGGGGGGAGGGAACACTGAGGAAGGGGAACCCTGTAGTGCAGGAGCAGGGAGGAAGCAGTTCCTGGGTGCATTGAGAAGGGAGTATAAAAGGTGGGCACCATCTTAGTTCAGTGCAGAGAAGTCTGAGCAGAAGTGGCAGGGAGCAGGGGCTCTGCATGAGCTCTGCTCCGGAGGCGGGCCTAGTAACAGAGGCCCAGGCCTGGAAGAGGGAGAAGGAAGGAAGAGGAGCGGAGAAGGCTCCAGGAACGAGGAACGAAGGGATCCCAGGGGTGTGGACGGGCGAGTCGCCACCGCACGCCCGAATCCACCTGCGTGGAGGGGTCAGGCCAAAGGGGGAGACCGGTCCCCGAAACTAGTGGAGGCGGGAAATGACCCTCAGCTAGAAACCGGAGGCTGTGACATTTTATGTGGCACAGCCCCTCGCTACACCCGCTAGGAGGGCAGCACATAGGGTCAGGGAAACTGGCGCCAAGTTTACCAAGAGGAGGCCCGAGGCAGCCGGACAGGTTGGTAAGAAAGGCCAGACAAAGGACACACAAAGGGGGTCCTGTGAAGCGCTCCAAAGTTATCTGGGAGTTGTCTGAGCCCCTCACCTGGTGAGCACAGTACGACGTGGGCAGCTGTTACCTGCAGAAGTGGTCTGGATAATAAGAACTGTGAGTAAAGGCCCTGGACAACATCACTGACTCCGTGTCGTTACTGCTGCTGCCCTGCACCATCACCCCCATCCTCCGCATACACTGCCCTGAGGCTATACTCCTCCCGTGGGGAGTTATGCTATGCTCTGCTGCACCCACAACACCAGCCTCAGCGGTCTGCCCTGCAGCGGCGGTTCACTCTGACCGCAATCCACGGGTGGCGTAGTCGGACATTTAAACATCAAAACCACATAAATAGTTCCGACACTGCTTTGACCGCCCTGAGCCACGGAACCGGGTCGCCGCCACGGAGACTACAACCACCAGCATCCACCAAAAAGGGTCCGGCTCCGGATGTCCCAAGGCCCAGGGGGCGCGTCAGAACATTTTCATCACCTTTCATAATCACCAATGGGACAAGGCAGGGATGTCCTCTGTCCCCTCTCTTATACATCCTAGTGACAGAGCACCTGCTCTCATCAATTCGCCATAACCCCAATATTAGGTGGATTGAGGTGGGAGGCACCGAGTACAAGTGCTCTCTATTTGCTGATGATGTCCTATATATATATCACTCAATCACATATATCCATCCCTGCTGTTATGGCTGAAATAGATCACTTTGTTACATGGTCAAATTTTAAAATCAATACAGCGAAGTCTGAGGCCCTCGATGTCTCCCTCCCCAAATCCATACAGGATTCCATCCAGTCCAACTTTCCCTTTGCCTGGCCCTCACAGGGTATCAAATTCTTAGGAATTCCTATTCATAGAGACCTCTCCCGTCTATGTTATCTTAATTTTGGGCCCTTTATTGAATAACTCCATACAGACCACTGTTGGCAAGTTAGAACTGTAAGATTCACTACGTGAACCACTGGTGTTTTGTGGAAAAGCACATGTACACTGTGTTCCAAATTATTATGCAAAAAGTGTTTAGGAGTGATAAGGGGAGAATTTATTTGTTTGTCAGTTAAACTCATTGATGGTGATGTGTGTCAGGGCTCTTTATATCACTGTAAGCAATTGCAGACACCTGTGCTAATTAGTTTGTCAGGTGTGTCCAATGAACGGCAAGACTACTTAAGAAGGCTGTCCCACATTATTAAGCAGCCTACATTTTCTGCCAAAATGGGAAAGAAAAAGGATATGTCGGCTGCTGAGAAGCAACAAATTGTGGAGTGTTTAGGTCAAGGCATGACTACAATCAACATTGTGCGATGATCAGGATGAAGTGTCTTGGCAATCAAGAAGTATGTAGCTGATTCACAGTACACACATGTGCGTGCTGATAAGGGCAAATTGAGGACTCTTTTTACAGGTAATTACATCAGGTTAAGAGAACAGCGGCAAAAAAGCCTTGTCATAGCAGCAGACAAGTTTTTGAAGCTGCTGGTGCCTCCAACGTCCCCCGAACAACAAGATGCAGGGTCCTTCAGAGGTTTGAAGCTGTGCGTACGCCATCCTGTCGACCTCCTCTATCCACTGCACACAAACAGAAACGGCTCCAGTGGGCCAAACAATACATGAAGACTGACTTCAAAACTGTTTTGTTCACGGATGAGTGCCGTGCAACGCTCGATGGTCCAGATGGATGGAGTGGAGATGGCTGGTTGATGGACACCCCACGCAAACACGGCTACAGCGCCAACAAGGAGGAGGTAGAGTAATGTTTTGGGCTGGAATCATGAGGAGAGAGATTGTCAGCCCCTTTAGGATCCCTGAAGGGGTAAAGATGAACTCCATAATGTATGTGGAGTTTCTCAAACAGCACTTCCTGCCATGGTTCAAGAAGAAGAACCGTGTATTCCACAGCAACATCATTTTCATGCATGATAATGCACCGTCTCATGCTGCACATAACACATCTGCAACTCTGGCTTATATGGGCATAAAAGGGGACAAACTTATGGTGTGACCCCCATGCTCCCCTGACCTCTACCCCATTCAGAACCTCTGGAGCATCATCAAAAGGAGTGTCTATGATGGCGGGAGGCAGTTCACATCTATGCAACAGCTCTGGGAGGGTATTCTGTCCTCATATAAAACAATTGAAGCAGAAACCATCCAAAACCTGACAAATTTAATGGATGAGAGAGTTCAGAAGCTCCTTTCGAACAAGGGGTCCTATGTGCAAATGTAACATAACCTAGAATAAAGTTTTGAGTTGAAAACTGTTTGATTTCAGTTTCCAATAACCTGCTAATGCTTATAATTTTAAAAATTAACATTTTTTTGGTCTTTATTAAAATGAAAAGGTTGATCGAAGAGTGTGGGGGATCTAAGAGTGTGGCAACCCAGTAGTCAGGATTACTTCGAATTCTGACAATCTGAGGGTCATGTTGCAGGTAGTGCAGCAAGAAGGCACTTATGTGTCTTGCGCATCTCGGAGCCCCAAAATTATTTTCCGGGCTAGATGCAGCTAAAAATTATTATTAATTTTAAATCTGGTGGAGCTTAGTATAGATGGCCTAATAGAATCAGTACTGCACACTGCTACAAAGCCCAAATTATTTTCCAGCCAAGATACAGATAAAAATGATTAGTAATTTGAAAGCTTAAAACGGTTGGTGAGGTGATTTTAACCAATCATCAAGCTTTTACTCTCCCCAGGATGACACAGGGGTAGAAAAGTCGTTTCGGATCTATGATTTGTTCATGTTTATGAACGTGAGTCTGTCTACATTATCAGTGGAGAGCCGGGTGCGCTTATCTGTCAGCACACCACCAGCAGCGCTGAACACACGTTCAGACAGAACGCTGGCTGTGGGGCATGACAAGATCTCCAAGGCGTAAGTGGCGAGCTCCGGCCATTTATCCAGATTGGAAGCCCAAAAAGAGCAAGGGTCCAGTGACACAGTCATGGCCTCAATGTTTACTTGGAGATACTCCTGTACCATCGTCTCAAGGCGTTGACTATGTGTCAGACTTCTTGTCTCCTGTGGCCTTGCAAAGGATGGGCTAAAAAAGTGGTGAAATGATTCCGCAAAATTGATGTTACCAGCAGATACTGTGTTTCTGTTACGGTTTGAGTGCTGAACACTCGACGGTCCCACGGTTGGCAAGTTGGAACTGTGAGATTCACTACGTGCACCACTGGTGTTTTGTGGAAAAGCACATGTAAGATTCTGCAACAGTCTCTGCTGATACTCCTGCATGCGTGCATCCCTTTCTATGGCAGGAATAATTTGTGCAAATTTACTTTTGCACCAGGGATCTAACAGTGTGGCAACCCAGTAGTCAGGATTATTTCTAATTCTCACAATTCGAGGGTCATGTTGCAGGTAGTGCAGCAAGAAGGCACTCATGTGTCTTGCGCATCCAGGAGCACCAAGTCCCTGTTGTGTTGGTGGCGAGGTAACAATCATGCTTCCTTCCTCTGTCCTCTCCCCCCAACCTCGCACAACAGAAATGTGATCAAGGTCTCCCTCATCTGATGAGTCTTCCATCAGTTCGTCCTCCACTTCTTCCTGGGCTCCTGCACCTTCCTCACTAGTTTGGCTGCTACCATGCGCCCTGGTAAAACCATCTCCCCCACCCTCACATGCCTGCCGCCTTGGTGCTGCCGACCGTCTGGACCTTGCAGATGTTAGCCCTTTCGCATACAACTCCTCCTCCTCTACTTCCTCCACCTCCTCTTGTGCCACCACCTGACTCCGAATTCTGTTTAACATGTGCTCCAGCATGTAAATCACCGGAATAGTCATGCTGATAATGGCATCGTCAGCACTAAACATCTTCGTCGCCATTTCAAAACTGTGCAGAAGGGTGCATAGGTCCCTGATCTGAGACCACTCCTCCAGCGTGATTTGCCCCACCTTTGGATCTCGTTGGCCCAGGCTATACGTCAGAACGTATTGCACCAGGGCTTGTCGGTGCTGCCACAGTCGCTGCAACACGTGCAGAGTTGAATTCCACAGGGTAGGCACATCGCATTTTAGCAGGTGAAGTGGCAGGCCCAACGACTTCTGTAGAGATGTAAGTCGCTGAGCTGCGGGATGCGAACTGCGGAAGTGAGCACACAGCGACCGTGCCCTCTGCAGAAGGCCATCTAGTCCGGGATAGTGGGCTAAAAATTGCTGGACAACCAGGTTCAACACGTGAGCCATACAAGGCACGTGTGTGACATTGCCCCGGTGAAGGGCCGCTCCCAGGTTTGCAGCATTGTCGCACACGGCCTTCCCTGGTTTCAGGTCCAGTGGAGACAACCATTCATGAAATTGGTTCTCCAGAGCTGACCACAACTCCTCAGCTGTGTGACTCACATTTCCCAGACATTTCAAAGTAAAAACCGCCTGATGACGTTGAGCCCTACTGCCAGCATAGTAAGGAGGTGTGCAGGATCCCTTCTGCGCAGTTAGAAAGCTTGTGGCATGACCAGACAGGCTTTGGGTGCAGGTGGAGGACTGAGAGGAGGTTGAGGAGGCAGAAGCAGTGGAGGAACTTTGAGATAAAGAGGATTGACGCACAACTCGTGGGGACGGCAAGACTTGGACAGCAGCCCCTTGTCCTGCTGTCACCATAGTTACACAGTGCCCAGTCAGCGACATGTAACGCCCCTGTACATGCCTACTCGTCCAAGTGTCTGTGGTGAAATGCACCCAGTCACACACAGAGTTTCTCAAAGAAGCCTTGATGTTGTGTGCGACATGCTGGTGGAGCGCAGGCACATCTTTCTTTGAGAAGTAGTGCCAACTGGGCATCTGGTACTGGGGCACTGCGACGGACATAAGGTCTCGAAAATCCTCTGTGTCCACCAGGCGGAAAGTCAGCATTTCTGTAGCTAAGAGCTTGCAGATGGTGAAATTCAACCTCTTAGCTTTCTCATGGCTAGGAGGAAATGGTCTTTTACTTGTCCACGTCTGAGGGACCGAGGGCTTGCTGTTGTGCTTAGACGGGGTTGATAATGGTGTCCCCGGCAAACTGCCGGTCTGTGAGGAAGATGCAGACGGACATGTTAGGTTGCCTTGATCCAAAGGTGGTGCTATCGATGTCGGACAGCGCTCAACACCAGCTGGTGTTACCACCTCCAAAGAAAATGATGACCTGCCAATCACGCTGGCTGTTGCGGGTAAAGAGGTGGCAGGTCTGCGTCCCAAAACAGGTGTGACTGCTGTCCCCCCAGTCACAGAGGATGAAGAGGCCGCAGATGCACAAGATGGGGCAGACGGTGGCTAGGCCGCATTGTATCACAGTGAGCTTCCTACTGCAACTTATGCTTCATGTCCATGTGCCGGTTCATGCATGAAGTACTCAAACTATGTATTTTTTGGCCTCTACTTAGCTTTTGTTGACAAATGTTACAGATAACACAAGTTGGGTCATCTTTATCGATCTGAAAAAATGCCCAGGCTATGCAAGGCTTAGCACCCATGCGACCTGAAGAGCCACCACGACTTGTGGTCAGAGGCAGAGTTGTGTTTGAGGATGCAGTTGTTGACGAGCTTCCAGTACTACGTCTCTGTCCAGGAAGGCACAACCTGACCTCGTCGTCACTAGCATCCTCCTCCACCTTCTCTGCTGACCTCATCTCTTGGCTGACTGTGGGTTGACAGTAAGTGGGATCTCCAACCTCATCATCATCACCCTGTGTGTTATCACACCCGTCGTCCTCAGAGCCAACCTGTTCCTGCCCTGACAAAAAATTTAAGTTGTCGCTCCAATCAGGTATTTGAGTCTCATCATCGTCTTCCTCATTGTCTCCACCAACAGGAGTTACAGTTTGGGAATGAGGGTCTACATTATGTTCGGAACCTTCTGCGTCTGGTCCTGGATCCGACTCATAAAGATTCTGGGCATCAGTGCAGATCATTACCTCGTCTGGATTCACAGAAGCGCTGGAGCCGACCTCTGATTCCCAGGCTATAGTATGAGTAAACAGCTCTGCAGACTCAACCATCTGTTCTACCTCATACTCAGACGGGCAGCTGGAGATTTGGGAGCTGTGAGGAAGCAAGTGCGATTGGGGTGACACCTCTGAGGACTGGAGTATTTGTGATGTTGAAGTTGATGTGGAGAAGAGCCCACTTAAAGGAGCACTTGATATCCGATGAAGCACCTGCTGTATTTGTGCCTCATCTGGAATTTGTAGCGATTGGCGTGGCCGTAAGAAAGGGATCTTATCACATTGTTCGCTAAAAGAAGTAGACATTTTAGTTTGGCTGGAAGATGGTCTTTCTTCTGCAGATGTTACTGTTGCTTTAACACCTACCACACGGACACAACCTTTTTTCCCCTTCCCAACACGCCTATTCCCCTTTCCACCAGCAGCAGGCCTTTTTCCACTCATTTTGGTGGTTAACTAATTCACAACTCTGGAGTTGTTTGCACAAAAAAACAATGGATGGGAACCGAACAGAGCTGAGTGGCCAAATTGTGGTATTAGGCCAAAACTATTGTCTGGGTTAGATGCAGAAAAAAATTATATTCAATTTGCAACCTGATGGAGGTCAGTATAGATGGACTAATAGAACAAGTCCCACACACTGCTAGAAGGGCAAATATTTTTTCAGAGCTAGATGCAGATAAAAATTATTTTTAATTTGCAACCTGATGGAGGTCAGTATAGATGGACTAATAGAACAAGTCTCACACTCTGCTAGAAGGCGAAATATTTTTTCAGAGCTAGATGCAGATAAAAATTATTTTTAATTTGCAACCTGATGGAGGTCAGTATAGATGGACTATTAGAACAAGTCCCACACACTGCTAGAAGGCCAAATATTTTTTCAGAGCTAGATGCAGATAAAAATTATTTTTAATTTGGAACTTGATGGAGGTCAGTATAGATGGACTAATAGAACAAGTCCCACACACTGCTAGAAGGCCAAATATTTTTTCAGAGCTAGATGCAGAAAAAAATTATATTCAATTTGCAACCTGATGGAGGTTAGTATAGATGGACTAATAGAACAAGTCCCACACACTGCTAGAAGCCCAAATATTTTTTCAGAGCTAGATGCAGATAAAAATTATTTTTAATTTTCAACCTGATGGAGGTCAGTATAGATGGACTAATAGACCAAGTCCCACACACTGCTAGAAGCCCAAATATTTTTTCAGAGCTAGATGCAGATAAAAATTATTTTTAATTTTCAACCTGATGGAGGTCAGTATAGATGGACTAATAGACCAAGTCCTACACACTGCTAGAAGCCTAAATATTTTTTCAGAGCTAGATGCAGATAAAAATTATTTTTAATTTTCAACCTGACGGAGGTCAGTATAGATGGACTAATAGACCAAGTCCCACACACTGCTAGAAGGCCAAATATTTTTTCAGAGATAGATGCAGATAAAAATTATTTTTAATTTGCAACCTGATGGAGGTCAGTATAGATGGACTAATAGAACAAGTCCCACACACTGCTAGAAGGGCAAATATTTTTTCAGAGCTAGATGCAGACAAAAAAATATTTTTAATTTGCAACCTGATGGAGGCCAGTATAGATGGACTAATAGAACAAGTCCCACACACTGCTAGAAGGCCAAATATTTTTTCAGAGCTATGTGCAGATAAAAATTATTTTTAATTTGAAACCTGATGGAGGTCAGTATAGATGGACTAATAGAACAAGTCCCACACACTGCTAGAAGGGCAAATATTTTTTCAGAGCTAAATGCAGACAAAAAATTATTTTTAATTTGCTACCTGATGGAGGTCAGTATAGATGGACTAATAGAACAAGTCCCACACACTGCTAGAAGGCCAAATATTTTTTCAGAGCTAGATGCAGATAAAAATTATTTTTAATTTGCAACCTGATGGAGGTCAGTATAGATGGACTAATAGAACAAGTCCCACACACTGCTAGAAGGCCAAATATTTTTTCAGAGCTAGATGCAGATAAAAATTATTTTTAATTTGCAACCTGATGGAGGTCAGTATAGATGGACTAATAGAACAAGTCCCACACACTGCTAGAAGGCCAAATATTTTTTCAGAGCTAGATGCAGAAAAAAATTATATTCAATTTGCAACCTGATGGAGGTCAGTATAGATGGACTAATAGAACAAGTCCCACACACTGCTAGAAGCCCAAATAATTTTTCAGAGCTAGATGCAGATAAAAATTATTTTTAATTTTCAACCTGATGGAGGTCAGTATAGATGGACTAATAGACCAAGTCCCACACACTGCTAGAAGCCCAAATATTTTTTCAGAGCTAGATGCAGATAAAAAATATTTTTAATTTTCAACCTGATGGAGGTCAGTATAGCTGGACTAATAGAACAAGTCCCACACACTGCTACAAGCTGAACTATTTTTTCAGAGCTAGATGCAGAAAAAAATTAGATTGAATTTGCAACCTGGTGGAGGTTAGTATAGATGGACTAATAGAACAAGTCCCACACACTGCTACAAGCTGAACTATTTTTTCAGAGCTAGATGCAGAAAAAAATGAGATTGAATTTGCAACCTGGTGGAGGTTAGTATAGATGGACTAATAGAACAAGACCCACACACTGCTACAAGCTGAACTATTTTTTCAGAGCTAGATGCAGAAAAAAATTAGATTGAATTTGCAACCTGGTGGAGGTTAGTATAGATGGACTAATAGAACAAGTCCCACACACTGCTCCAAGCTGAACTATTTTTTCAGAGCTAGATGCAGAAAAAAATTAGATTGAATTTTCAACCTGGTGGAGGTTAGTATAGATGGACTAATAGAACAAGTCCCACACACTGCTAGAATCCGAAATATTTTTTCAGAGCTAGATGCAGAAAAAAATTATATTCAATTTGCAACCTGATGGAGGTTAGTATAGATGGACTAATAGAACAAGTCCCACACACTGCTAGAAGCCAAAATATTTTTTCAGAGCTAGATGCAGAAAAAAATTATATTGAATTTGCAACCTGATGGAGGATAGTATAGATGGACTAATAGAACAAGTCCCACACACTGCTACAAGCTGAACTATTTTTTCAGAGCTAGATGCAGAAAAAAATTAGATTGAATTTGCAACCTGATGGAGGTTAGTATAGATGGACTAATAGAACAAGTCCCACACACTGCTAGAAGCCGAAATATTTTTTCAGAGCTAGATGCAGAAAAAAATTAGATTGAATTTGCAACCTGATGGAGGTTAGTATAGATGGACTAATAGAATGATGCTATGCCCAAAAGGTTGTACTTCACTAGGTGCAGTAAAAAAAATTGTATTCTGTACACAGGTGGTGTAGCTTGCAACACAGATAGGCTACTCCACTGACTAACACACTCTGCAATAGGCCAAAAAGGATTTGCTTTGCTAGATTTAGCCAAATGCTGTGAAAAAAACTTGCACAGCACTGGCACAGACCTGCTTGGCAAAAAGTGATAAGAAATGATGTAACTTAGTCCTGAAAAGGACTGCAATTACATTTAGTCTTTACTCCCAACCTATCTATTTAAGAGCACAGACCTGCCTGATAAAAGTGATAGGAACTGATGTAACTTAGTACTGAAATGGACTGCAATTACAATTAGTCTTTACTCCCAACCTATCTATTTAAGAGCACAGACCTGCCTGATAAAAGTCGTAGGAAATGATGTAACCTAGTCCTTAAAAGGACTGCAATCACAACTATTCCCTACTCCCAAGCTATCTGTAGATTTGTGCGAAAATTGGCTTGAAATTAACAAAGTATAGCGCACACAGCAACAGCGGTGCCGTCTAACACGCAGCTGCAGCAGTGAGAAAATGGTGACGATGGGGAAAATGGCTGGGTCTTATAGGGCAAGGACATGTGACATACACTGCCAATGACACATGCCCTTGCTTGTGTGAAAAAAAGCAGTTCGCTCCGTGTGTGCGCTGCTGATAGGCTGACAGATTGCACCTCCCCACTGTAAATGCGGGAAAGAGAAAAAAAAATGGAGATCTTCATTATTTCTGCAGAGATCCATCCTCTGCCCCTCCCCCCGCCCCGCTGTACACTCAAACTGCGTATTAACATTAATTTTCAGCATTACTGAGAAAAAATCCAGTTATGATTTTGGTGCACGAACAGTAATCGAACATAACCTCGAACAGCCGAATTTTTTTCAAATCGTTCGGGTTCGCCGAACGGCTCGAACACCGCCCAAAACAGCTCGAATTTGAGATTGGCGAACAGTTCGAGTCGAACACCGCTCATCTCTACTAATTAGCCAGAGGGAGGTAGCCGCTAGGTCCTAGAGACAGCCTCTCATCTAAGAAGATGTCTTTAATGCCAAATGTAGAGATCTCCTGCAACAAACTGCAGGGCGACTGTTTGTCACCTCTGATACACCCGTGACAGTGGCGATGTGATATGTTATTTTGTAATTTTTTAAAATTTGTATTAATTTTTCTTTCATTTTTAGTTTCATTAGGGGCCTTGAACATGCAATAGGTCTATCTTTTATACACTGACGAGTAAAAGGATAACAAATAACAATGTTTTTAACTTTTGACTTTCAGGCGCAATATCTCACCATCCACTACGGCTTTGAACGTGAGACGACGATCATTTTATAGACAATCACCTTGGCTATCTCATACATAAATTTGACTTGCAACTATTTAGCTTATGATTAGTTATGCAGATTCTTGTCATGTCACTGCATTGGTACTGTTTTGATCCTAACTACTAGTGATGAGCGAGCACTAAAATGCTCGGGTACTCGTTGCTCGGGTCGAGCAAATTGGAATACTCGGGTGCTCGACCCGAGCAACGAGCCCAATGTAAGTCTATGGGAAACTCGAGCATTTTTCAGGTGGCTCACCCCGGCGGTCTGCATAGGGCCTAAAAATTGCCCAAATCGATGGGAACAGTGCTCAAATTACATGGGAACAGCATGGGAAAGACCCCTGGAAGCATTTCTGACTCCCAGGTCAATGCTGTTAACAACATTGTCAGAGTATTATGCCACTTTTACGGACTCACAATAAAACATACAAAAACGAAACCAAAATGGATTTTCCTGGGAAATATGTTAAGGAACATCCTTTCCAGGGTAATGACTTGTATAGAAGGCAAAATAAATAACCAAAACCAAAAATACTCCTCCACACCTTGGGCTATGTTCACACGTTGCGTTTTTGATGCGTTTTTGCACTTTTGCGTTGCTTTCAACCAAGACAAATGCATTCACCAGGAAATGTAATTTTAACATTTTACAACCTTATCTGGCCATGTGGTGTTTGACACATCATCAGACACATGCATACAGTGCTGAAAAGACATGGGAACAGCATGGGGAAGACCTCTGGAAGCATCTCTGACTTCCAGGTCACTGCCTAAAAGTGTGCCCATCATAAGTGATCCTTGGCACATGCGAAGATGCCTCCCGCCATGCACCTGTCATTGCAGACTTGCAACAATCACCGTCCACGTCCTTGTCCCACTGCAGCGTTCAGTTGTCCCTACCCCATTCCTTGGAATGCAAGCGCAAGTATGTAGGCATCCACCCACCCACCCACCACAGGCTGCAATACTATACTGCCAATTTTTTGACAGCTGCTTGCACTTGAAATGTGGCCTATTAAGCTCGTGGAGGTAGAAGCTCTTCAAAACCTCATGCCAGCGGCGGCCGGGTGTCCATACTCGGTCCCCAGCCGCCACTATATTTCCCAGTATCGCCTCCGCCTTCCACAAGCACGGGTCCCACAACATTACCCGTGCCCTCCCCAGTGCACTTACTCGGACCGACCGCCTAATCACAAACACGTGGACAGGTGAATGTGGCCAGGGACGGTATGGAGCCAGTCCACAACTTTTTTGTGCTGACAGTTGTATTGAAAGGACTGGCATAGAGGGAAACCCTATCTAGCCTGCATGTCATTTCTCACAGGAAGTCCTGTAATGCAGCTTGTTGCAGAAGCAATAGCAGCCCGTCCAACATCAACTCACCCTTGTCGGTGGTGCTTTGACACACACACATCTTTCTTTGCGCATTTAATTTCTAGAATACAGAGTTGGACAATGGCCTAATCTGTAATGCGGTTTGAGAAATAACATGCATAAGCATGGCCGATCAACATTAAAAAAGCAGCCATAGAGTGGGGAACCTTCACCCACACTTTTCTTAGCCAGGGCTGCTTTTCGGCAGGGTTGGAAGGGCCCACCAGAGAACCGGAGACTCCTCCGGCGGGCCCTGGCTTCTCCTTCAGGAGAGTTCATAGTGCCGAGGTGAGGCCATGATGATGATAGAGGCCACCATCTGCTTAGTTTTCTGTTACTTGGAATGCAAGTGCAAGTATGCAGCCAGCCACCCACCCACCCACAGGCTGCAACACTAAACTGTCAGATTTCTGGGCAGCTTTTTGCACTTGAAATATGGCCTTTTAGGCTCATGGAGGAGGAAGCTTTTCACAACCACATGCCTCATGCCTCGTGTCCATACTCGGTCCCCAGCCGTCACTACTTCTCCCGGTGTTGTCTCCGTCTTCTACAAGCGTGGGTCCCTGAACATTACTGCTGGTACTTTTCTAGGGGAATTTGCTTGCCTCCTACCAGCCTGGAATATTTCCAGCAAACTATGGTACAACGCCATGGTATTATCACTGCCCCCAGTACCAGTAGTGAAGCCATCCTCAATTTCCTTCTCAGGAATTTTATTTGGCAGACTGAGTGGCTGCCCAAATACATTTTCTCACAAAGGAGCTGAAGATAGAGTGGCAGTAGGTGCAAGTTTCTCCAGCCTGTTAGATAATAGAGGGTGAACAGCAGCACATTGGATCAGTGGTTAGCACTGAAGACTTGCAGCGCTGGGATCCTGGGTTCAAATCCCAGCAAGGACAACACCTGCAAGGACTTTGTATGTTCTCCCCTTGTTTGCGTGTGTTTCCTCCTCAGTAAAAAAGTAGCCATAGAGTGTCCGGGAACCTTTCCACACACTTTTCTTAGCCAGGACTGCTTCTCGGCAGGGTTGGACGGTCCCACCAGAGAATCCTCTGGTGTGCCTTGGCTTTTACCTCAGGAAAGTTCATGATAGCACTAACTTTGCAGCTGCTATGGGGCTCTTGAGCGGGGGAGAAAGGTTAGCCCTCAGAATCAAATCCTCTGGTGGGCACAATGTTTTTCAATCTGAAACAGCTTCTCAGTGGGAGTTGTATTTCACCACAGCCATATTCTTTAGCTCGGTGAAAGGACTGGCATAGAGGGAAACCGTATCTACCCCAGCTCTCATTTCTCTACCACCAGGTTCCGCCCATTGTCACACACGACCATGCCTGGCTGTATGTTCAGCGGTGAGAGCCACAGATCAGGCTGCTGTGTTACAGCTTTCAACAACTCTGCAGTGCTGGGCGGTTTGTCAATTAAGCATTAAGCATGTTATCTTCAGCACAGCCTATTGCAGCTTGGCAAAGGCAGTGCTGCAGTGCTGTCAGCTTGTGACTGATGTGGTCATTTCGGAGATGGAGGAGGAGATGCATGAGTTGAACAATGTGATTACATTGTTGTTAAATTGGTGACACTGTTTTTTATACTAAAGAAAGATCCTATTATTTTGTTTTTTTAACGTTTTTTTTTAAGACAAATGCATTCACCTGGAAATGTCATTTTAACATTTTACAACCTTAGCTGGCAATGTGGTGTGTGACACATCATCAGACACTTCCTGTTTTATTTATGATGGAGGGACTCTGAAAGTCATTAAGCCTATTTTTATAGGGATATCACACGACCCTTACTATTCTTAAAAGGAGAGCAGTCGGACCTAGCTATTGTTAGAGAGTCATCAGCCTGCTATGCTTTGTTGTTCCCATTATTAACAAGTGGGTCTCCTATACTGTTATTGCGTATTCAGTGACTGCAAGGGCTGCCAAAAATTTTGACGTAACACAATACCCCTTTGAAGAGACACAGAGGAGGGTCTCAGTAAGAAAAATGTTCCCATCATAAAGGAGCGGGTCTCCTATAAGTGGTAATGCCCATGCTGTGACTGCAAGGGCTGCCAAAATTTGGGAAAAACCCCACTAAGAATTTAAAGACACATAGAGCAGGGCCACAGTAACAAGGTACGACATGTTCCCATTAGAAAGGAGAGGGTCTGCTATACAGTTATAGGGTATGCAGTGAGCCCAACGGCTGACAATTTTAGGAAATACCCCACTAAGAATTTAAAGACACACAGAGCAGGGCCACAGTAACAAGGTACGACATGTTCCCATTAGAAAGGAGAGAGTCTGCTATACAGTTATAGGGTATGCAGTGAGCCCAACGGCTGACAATTTTAGGAAATACCCCACTAAGAATTTAAAGACACACAGAGTAGGGCCACAGTAACAAGGTACGACATGTTCCCATTAGAAAGGAGAGAGTCTGCTATACAGTTATAGGGTATGCAGTGAGTCCAACGGCTGACAATTTTCGGAAAAACCCCACTAAGAATTTAAAGACACATAGAGCAGGCCCACAGTAACAAGGTACGACATGTTCCCATTAGAAAGGAGAGAGTCTGCTATACAGTTATAGGGTATGCAGTGAGTCCAACGGCTGACAATTTTAGGAAAAACCCCACTAAGAATTTAAAGACACATAGAGCAGGCCCACAGTAACAAGGTACGACATGTTCCCATTAGAAAGGAGAGAGTCTGCTATACAGTTATAGGGTATGCAGTGAGTCCAACGGCTGACAATTTTAGGAAAAACCCCACTAAGAATTTAAAGATGCACAGAGCAGGGCCACAGTAACAAGGTACGACATGTTCCCATTAGAAAGGAGAGAGTCTGTTATACAGTTATAGGGTATGCAGTGAGTCCAACGGCTGACAATTTTAGGAAAAACCCCATTAAGAATTTAAAGACACATGGAGCAGGGCCACAGTAACAAGTGCGACATGTTCCCATTGGTGTTGAGCAAGCATGCTCGACACTCGTCGGTACTCGCCCGAGCATCTCACTACTCGGGATGTTCGGAGAGCACCGAGCATTTCCGGGTTACTCGGGCGGGAGCTCGGGTCTGCATGTTTGGCGCTCTTTACAGAGCCAATGAACATGCAAGGATTGCTAGCCAGTCACTGTAATGCCGCAGCCATGTTAGTTGTGGGCATTACAGTGACTGGCTGGCTACACAGCGTCACCTCGAATATTAAAAACCGAGCGCCGCCATCTTGGACACAGTCGCTCCGGATCACACAGTGTTGGGAGAGTGCTGCTGAGCTAGAGAGAGATTTATACTGCGAAATAGGTAGTGTAGGGTCTCTAAAGCCTGCAAAATCAAACAAACAGTCGTTCTTAGGACTAATATCCATCCCAGATATCAGGCAGGCAGGCAGGCAGGCTGTATAGGAGACACAGTGGTTATACCAACAAACACTGCATTACAGTCCTGTGTGCTGCTGCTCAAATTGCTAGACTTATCCCCAGGTCTCAGGGGCCAGGAAAAATCCTTTTTTTTCTCATCTAAATCCTCTTTTTTTTTTTTCCTCAGTCAGACTGTACAAATACCCGTCTTATTAACCTTTTGGTATTCCCCCCCCCCCCCAAAAAAAATAGAGTTTGTCTGTGAGTGTTCAGACACAAATATATTTGATTAAAAGAGTCTGGTTTCGGCCAGATAACTAGAACTCTGGTTTTGCAGTTCAACGGTTCAAATCTCTGTATTATCCAATTTTTTGACTATTTTCTATAAAAAAAAATACAGTTTGAGTGTCTCACTGACTGTTCAGACACAAATATATCTATTTAAAAAAGTCTGGTATACGCCAGGAAATTAGAACTGTGGTTTTCCTCTTCCATGGTTCAAATCTGGGTGTTATCCACCTTTTTGCCTTTTTTACATAAAAAAAACTGTTTCAGTGTCTCGCTGACTGTTCAGACACAAATATATCTGTTTAAAAGATTCTGGTGTAGGCCAGAGAAATAGAACTGTGGTTTTCCTCTTCCACGGTTCAAATCTGGGTGTAATCCACATTTTTGCATAAAAAAAACAGCTTGAGTGTCTCGCTGACTATTCAGATACAAATATATCTGTTTAAAAGATTCTGCTGTAGGCCAGAGAAATAGAACTGTGGTTTTCCTCTTCCACGGTTCAAATCTCTGTATTATCCACTTTTTTGCCTTTTTTCCATAAAAAAAAACAGTTGAGTGTCTCGCTGACTGTTTAGACACAAATATATCTATTTAAAAAAGTCTGGTATATGCCAGGAAATTAGAACTGTGGTTTTCCTATTCCATGGTTCAAATCTGAGTGTAATCCACCATTTTGCCTTTTAAAAAAAAAAAAAAACAGTTTCAGTGTCTCGCTGACTGTTCAGACACAAATATATCTGTTTAAAAGAGTCTGGTATATGCCAGGAAATTAGAACTGTGGTTTTCCTCTTCCACTGTTCAAATCTGGGTGTTGTCCACATTTTTGCCTTTTTTACATAAAAAAAAACAGTTTGAGTGTCTCGCTGACTGTTCAGACACAAATATATCTGTTTAAAAGATTCTGGTGTAGGCCAGAGAATTAGAACTGTGGTTTTCCTCTTCCACAGTTCAAATCTGGGTGTAATCCACCTTTTTGCCTTTTTTACATAAAAAAAAAAGTTTCAGTGTCGCGCTGACTGTTCAGACACAAATATATCTGTTTAAAAGATTCTGGTGTAGGCCAGAGAAATAGAACTGTGGTTTTCCTCTTCCACGGTTCAAATCTGGGTGTAATCCTCCTTTTTGCATAAAAAAAACAGTTTGAGTGTCTCGCTGACTGTTCAGATACAAATATATCTGTTTAAAAGATTCTGCTGTAGGCCAGAGAAATAGAACTGTGGTTTTCCTCTTCCACGGATCAAATCTCTGTATTATCCACTTTTTTGCCTTTTTTCCATAAAAAAAACAGTTGAGTGTCTCGCTGACTGTTCAGACACAAATATATCTATTTAAAAAAGTCTGGTATACGCCAGGAAATTAGAACTGTGATTTTCCTTTTCCATGGTTCAAATCTGGGTGTAATCCACCTTTTTGCCTTTTTAAAAAAAAAAAAAACAGTTTCAGTGTCTCGCTGACTGTTCAGACACAAATATATCTATTTAAAAGAGTCTGGTATATGCCAGGAAATTAGAACTGTGGTTTTCCTCTTCAACGGTTTAAATCTGGGTGTTATCCACCTTTTTGCCTTTTTTACATAAAAAAAAACAGTTTGAGTGTCTCGCTGACTGTTCAGACACAAATATATCTGTTTAAAAGATTCTGGTGTAAGCCAGAGAATTAGAACTGTGGTTTTCCTCTTCCACGGTTCAAATCTGGGTGTAATCCACCATTTTGCCTTTTTAAAATAAAAAAAACAGTTTCAGTGTCGCGCTGACTGTTCAGACACAAATATATCTGTTTAAAAGATTCTGGTGTAGGCCAGAGAAATAGAATTGTGGTTTTCCTCTTCCACGGTTCAAATCTGGGTATTATCCACCTTTTTGCCCTTTTCACATAAAAAAAACAGTTTGAGTGTCTCGCTGACTGTTCAGACACAAATATATCTGTTTAAAAGATTCTGGTGTTGGCCAGAGAAATAGAGCTGTGGTTTTCCTCTTCCACGGTTCAAATCTGGGTGTTATCCAACTTTTTGCTTTTTTTACATAAAAAAAAAACAGTTTCAGTGTCTCGCTGACTGTTCAGACAAAAATATATCTGTTTAAAAGATTCTGGTGTAGGCTAGAGAAATAGAACTGTGTTTTTTCTCTTCCACGGTTCAAATCTGGGTGTTAGCCATCTTTTTGCCTTTTTTACATTAAAAAAAGTTTGAGTGTCTCGCTGAATGTTCAGACACAAACATATCTGTTTAAAACAGTTTGGCTTTGGCCAGAGAACTAGAACTGTGGTTTTGCAGTTCCACGGTTCAAATCTCTGCATTATCCACTTTTTTGCATTTTTTCCATAAAAAAAACAGTTTGAGTGTCTCGCTGACTGTTCAGACACAAATATATTGATTTAAAAAAGACTGGTATATGCCAGGAAATTAGAAATGTGGTTTTCCTCTTCCATGGATCAAATCTGGGTGTAATCCACCTTTTTGCCTTTTTTACATAAAAACAGTTTGAGTGTCTCGCTGACTGTTCAAACACAAATATATCTGTTTAAAATATTCTGGTGAAGGCAAGAGAAATAGAACTGTGGTTTACTTCTTCCATGGTTCAAATCTCTGTATTATCCACTTTTTTGCCTTTTTTAGATAAAAACAAACAGATTGAGTGTCTCGCTGACTGTTCAGACACAAATATATCTATTTAAAAAAGTCTGGTATACGCCAGGAAATTAGAACTATGGTTTTCCTCTTCCATGGTTCAAATCTTGGTGTTATCCACCTTTTTGCCTTTTTTACATAAAAAAAAACTGTTTCAGTGTCTCGCTGACAGTTCAGACACAAATATATCTGTTTAAAAGATTCAGGTGTAGGCCAGAGAACTAGAACTGTGGTTTTCCTTTTCCACGGTTCAAATCTGGGTGTTATCCACCTTTTTGCCTTTTTTACATAAAAAAAACTGTTTCAGTGTCTCGCTGACTGTTCAGACACAAATATATATGTTTAGAAGATTCTGGTGTAGGCTAGAGAAATAGAACTGTGGTTTTCCTCTTCCACGGTTCAAGTCTGGGTGTAATCCACCTTTTTGCCTTTTTTACATTAAAAAAACAGTTTCAGTATCTCGCTGACTGTTCAGACACAAATATATCTGTTTAAAAGATTCTGGTGTAGGCCAGAGAACTAGTACTGTGGTTTTCCTCTTCCACGGTTCAAATCTGGGTGTAATCCACCTTTTTGCATGAAAAAAAACAGTTTGAGTGTCTCGCTGACTGTTCAGATACAAATATATCTGTTTAAAAGATTCTGCTGTAGGCCAGAGAAATAGAACTGTGGTTTTCCTCTTCCACGGTTCAAATCTCTGTATTATCCACTTTTTTGCCTTTTTTCCATAAAAAAAAACAGTTGAGTGTCTCGCTGACTGTTTACACACAAATATATCTATTTAAAAAAGTCTGGTATACGCCAGGAATTTAGAACTGTTGTTTTCCTCTTCCACGGTTCAAATCTGGGTGTTATCCACCTTTTTGCCTTTTTTACATAAAAAAAAACAGTTTGAGTGTCTCGCTGACTGTTCAGACACAAATATATCTGTTTAAAAGATTCTGGTGTAGGCCAGAGAATTAGAACTGTGGTTTTCTTCTTCCACGGTTCAAATCTGGGTGTAATCCACCTTTTTGCCTTTTTTACATTAAAAAAAACAGTTTCAGTGTCGCGCTGACTGTTCAGACACAAATATATCTGTTTAAAAAATTCTGGTGTAGGCCAGAGAAATAGAACTGTGGTTTTCCTCTTCCACGGTTCAAATCTGGGTGTAATCCACCTTTTTGCATAAAAAAAACAGTTTGAGTGTCTCGCTTACTGTTCAGATACAAATATATCTGTTTAAAAGATTCTGCTGTAGGCCAGAGAAATAGAACTGTGCTTTTCCTCTTCCACGGTTCAAATCTCTGTATTATCCACTTTTTTGCCTTTTTTCCATAAAAAAAACAGTTGAGTGTCTCGTTGACTGTTCAGACACAAATATATCTATTTAAAAAAGTCTGGTATACGCCAGGAAATTAGAACTGTGGTTTTCCTATTCCATGGTTCAAATCTGGGTGTAATCCACCTTTTTGCCTTTTAAAAAAAAAAAAAAACTGTTTCAATGTCTCGCTGACTGTTCAGACACAAATATATCTATTTAAAAGAGTCTGGTATATGCCAGGAAATTAGAACTGTGGTTTTCCTCTTCCACGGTTCAAATCTGGGTGTTATCCACCTTTTTGCCTTTTTTACATAAAAAAAAACAGTTTGAGTGTCTCGCTGACTGTTCAGACACAAATATATCTGTTTAAAAGATTCTGGTGTAGGCCAGAGAATTAGAACTGTGGTTTTCCTCTTCCACGGTTCAAATCTGGGTGTAATCCAACATTTTGCCTTTTTAAAATAAAAAAAACAGTTTCAGTGTCACGCTGACTGTTCAGACACAAATATATCTGTTTAAAAGATTCTGGTGTAGGCCAGAGAAATAGAACTGTGGTTTTCCTCTTCCACGGTTCAAATCTGGGCATTATCCACCTTTTTGCCTTTTTCACATAAAAAAAAACAGTTTCAGTGTCTCGCTGACTGTTCAGACACAAATATATCTGTTTAAAAGATTCTGGTGTAGGCCAGAGAAATAGAACTGTGGTTTTCCTCTTCCACGGTTCAAATCTGGGTGTTATCCACCTTTTTGCTTTTTTTACATAAAAAAAAAACAGTTTCAGTGTCTCGCTGACTGTTCAGACAAAAATATATCTGTTTAAAAGATTCTGGTGTAGGCTGCAGAAATACAACTGTGTTTTTTCTCTTCCACGGTTCAAATCTGAGTGTTAGACATCTTTTTGCCTTTTTTACATTAAAAAAAGTTTGAGTGTCTCGCTAAATGTTCAGACACAAATATATCTGTTTAAAAGAGTTTGGCTTCGGCCAGAGAACTAGAATTGTGGTTTTGCAGTTCCGCGGTTCAAATCTCTGCATTATCCACTTTTTTGCATTTTTTTCCATCAAAAAAAACAGTTTGAGTGTCTCGCTGACTGTTCAGACACAAATATATCGATTTAAAAAAGACTGGTATATGCCAGGAAATTAGAAATGTGGTTTTCCTCTTCCATGGATCAAATCTGGGTGTAATCCACCTTTTTGCCTTTTTTACATAAAAACAGTTTGAGTGTCTCGCTGACTGTTCAAACACAAATATATCTGTTTAAAATATTCTGGTGAAGGCAAGAGAAATAGAACTGTGGTTTACTTCTTCCATGGTTCAAATCTCTGTATTATCCACTTTTTTGCCTTTTTTACATAAAAAACAAACAGATTGAGTGTCTCGCTGACTGTTCAGACACAAATATATCTATTTAAAAAAGTCTGGTATACGCCAGGAAATTAGAACTATGGTTTTCCTCTTCCATGGTTCAAATCTTGGTGTTATCCACCTTTTTGCCTTTTTTACATAAAAAAAAACTGTTTCAGTGTCTCGCTGACAGTTCAGACACAAATATATCTGTTTAAAAGATTCAGGTGTAGGCCAGAGAACTAGAACTGTGGTTTTCCTTTTCCACGGTTCAAATCTGGGTGTTATCCACCTTTTTACCTTTTTTACATAAAAAAAACTGTTTCAGTGTCTCGCTGACTGTTCAGACATAAATATATATGTTTAAAAGATTCTGGTGTAGGCTAGAGAAATAGAAGTGTTTTTTTCCTCTTCCACGGTTCAAATCTGGGTGTAATCCACCTTTTTGCCTTTTTTTATTAAAAAAACAGTTTCAGTATCTCGCTGACTGTTCAGACACAAATATATCTGTTTAAAAGATTCTGGTGTAGGCCAGAGAACTAGTACTGTGGTTTTCCTCTTCCATGGTTCAAATCTGGGTGTAATCGACCATTTTGCCTTTTTTAAAAACAAAAAAACCGTTTCAGTGTCTCGCTGACTGTTCAGACACAAATATATCTATTTAAAAGAGTCTGGTATATGCCAGGAAATTAGAACTGTGGTTTTCCTCTTCCACGGTTCAAATCTGGGTGTTATCCACCTTTTTGCCTTTTTTACATAAAAAAAAACAGTTTGAGCGTCTCGCTGACTGTTCAGACACAAATATATCTGTTTAAAAGATTCTGGTGTAGGCCAGAGAATTAGAACTGTGGTTTTCTTCTTCCACGGTTCAAATCTGGGTGTAATCCACCTTTTTGCCTTTTTTACATTAAAAAAAACAGTTTCAGTGTCGCGCTGACTGTTCAGACACAAATATATCTGTTTAAAAGATTCTGGTGTAGGCCAGAGAAATAGAACTGTGGTTTTCCTCTTCCACGGTTCAAATCTGGGTGTAATCCACCTTTTCGCATAAAAAAAACAGTTTGAGTGTCTCGCTGACTGTTCAGATACAAATATATCTGTTTAAAAGATTCTGCTGTAGGCCAGAGAAATGGAACTGTGGTTTTCCTCTTCCACGGTTCAAATCTCTGTATTATCCACTTTTTTGCCTTTTTTCCATAAAAAAAACAGTTGAGTGTCTCGTTGACTGTTCAGACACAAATATATCTATTTAAAAAAGTCTGGTATACGCCAGGAAATTAGAACTGTGGTTTTCCTATTCCATGGTTCAAATCTGGGTGTAATCCACCTTTTTGCGTTTTTAAAAAAAAAAAAAACTGTTTCAGTGTCTCGCTGACTGTTCAGACACAAATATATCTATTTAAAAGAGTATGGTATATGCCAGGAAATTAGAACTGTGGTTTTCCTCTTCCACGGTTCAAATCTGGGTGTTATCCACCTTTTTGCCTTTTTTACATAAAAAAAAACAGTTTGAGTGTCTCGCTGACTGTTCAGACACAATTATATCTGTTTAAAAGATTCTGGTGTAGGCCAGAGAATTAGAACAGTGGTTTTCCTCTTCCACGGTTCAAATCTGGGTGTAATCCACCTTTTTGCCTTTTTACATAAAAAAAAACAGTTTCAGTGTCGCGCTGACTGTTCAGACACAAATATATCTGTTTAAAAGATTCTGGTGTAGGCCAGAGAACTAGAACTGTGGTTTTCCTCTTCCACGGTTCAAATCTGGGTATTATCCACCTTTTTGCCTTTTTCACATAAAAAAAAACAGTTTGAGTGTCTCGCTGACTGTTCAGACACAAATATATCTGTTTAAAAGATTCTGGTGTTGGCCAGAGAAATAGAGCTGTGGTTTTCCTCTTCCACGGTTCAAATCTGGGTGTTATCCACCTTTTTGCTTTTTTTACATAAAGAAAAAACAGTTTCAGTGTCTGCTGACTGTTCAGACAAAAATATATCTGTTTAAAAGATTCTGGTGTAGGCTAGAGAAATAGAACTGTGTTTTTTCTCTTCCACGGTTCAAATCTGGGTGTTAGCCACCTTTTTGCCTTTTTTACATTAAAAAAAGTTTGAGTGTCTCGCTGAATGTTCAGACACAAATATATCTGTTTAAAAGAGTTTGGCTTCAGCCAGAGAACTAGAACTGTGGTTTTGCAGTTCCACGGTTCAAATCTCTGCATTATCCACTTTTTTGCATTTTTTCCATAAAAAAAACAGTTTGAGTGTCTCGCTGACTGTGCAGACACAAATATATCGATTTAAAAAATACTGGTATATGCCAGGAAATTAGAAATGTGGTTTTCCTCTTCCACGGATCAAATCTGGGTGTAATCCACCTTTTTGCCTTTTTTACATAAAAAACAGTTTGAGTGTCTCGCTGACTGTTCAAACACAAATATATCTGTTTAAAATATTCTGGTGAAGGCAAGAGAAATAGAACTGTGGTTTACTTCTTCCATGGTTCAAATCTCTGTATTATCCACTTTTTTGCCTTTTTTACATAAAAAACAAACAGATTGAGTGTCTCGCTGACTGTTCAGACACAAATATATCTATTTAGAAAAGTCTGGTATACACCAGGAAATTAGAACTATGGTTTTACACTTCCATGGTTCAAATCTTGGTGTTATCTACCTTTTTGCCTTTTTTACATAAAAAAAAACTGTTTTAGTGTCTCGCTGACAGTTCAGACACAAATATATCTGTTTAAAAGATTCAGGTGTAGGCCAGAGAACTAGAACTGTGGTTCTCCTTTTCCACTGTTCAAATCTGGGTGTCATCCAACTTTTTGCCTTTTTTACATAAAAAAAAACAGTTTCAGTGTCTCGCTGACTGTTCAGACACAAACATATCTGTTTAAAAGATTCAGGTGTACGCCAGAAAACTAGAACTGTGGTTTTCCTCTTCCACGGTTCAAATCTGGGTGTATTCCACCTTTTTGCATAAAAAAAACAGTTTGAGTGTCTCGCTGACTGTTCAGACACAAGCATATCTGTTTAAAAGATTCTTGTGTAGGCCAGAGAACTAGAACGGTGGTTTTCCTCTTCCACGGTTCAAATCAGGGTGTTATCCACCTTTTTGCCTTTTTTACATTAAAAAAAGTTTCAGTGTCTCGCTGACTGTTCAGACAAAAATAGATCTGTTTAAAAGATTCTGGTGTAGGCCAGAGAAATAGAACTGAGTTTTTTCTCTTCCACGGTTCAAATCTGGGTGTAATCCACCTTTTTGCCTTTTTTACATTAAAAAAAAGTTTGAGTGTCTCGCTGAATGTTCAGACACAAATATATCTGTTTAAAAGAGTCTGGTTTCGGCCATAGAACTAGAACTGTGGTTTTGCAGTTCCACAGTTCAAATCTCTGCATTATTCACTTTTTTGCCTTTTTCCATAAAAAAAAACAGTTGAGTTTCTCGCTGACTGTTCAGACACAAATATATTGATTTAAAAAAGTCTGGTATATGCCAGGAAATTAGAACTGTGGTTTTCCTCTTCCACGGTTCAAATCTGGGTGTAATCCACCTTTTTGCCTTTTTTACATAAAAAAACAGTTTCAGTGTCTCGCTGACTGTTCAGACACAAATATATCTGTTTAAAAGATTCAGGTGTACGCCAGAGAACTAGAACTGTGGTTTTCCTCTTCCACGGTTCAAATCTGGGTGTATTCCACCTTTTTGCATAAAAAAAACAGTTTGAGTGTCTCGCTGACTGTTCAGACACAAGCATATCTGTTTAAAAGATTCTTGTGTAGGCCAGAGAACTAGAACGGTGGTTTTCCTCTTCCATGGTTCAAATCTGGTTGTAATCCACCTTTTTGCCTTTATTCCATAAAAAAAACAGTGTGAGTGTCTCGCTGACTGTTCAGACACAAATATATTGATTTAAGAAAGTCTGGTATATGCCAGGAAATTAGAACTGTGGTTTTCCTCTTCCACGGTTCAAATCTGGGTGTAATCCATCTTTTCGCCTTTTTTACATAAAAAAACAGTTTCAGTGTCTCGCTGACTGTTCAGACACAAATATATCTGTTTAAAAGATTCTGGTGTAAGCCAGAGAATTAGAACTGTGGTTTTCCTCTTCCACGGTTCATATCTGGGTGTTATCCACCATTTTGCCTTTTTTACATGAAAAAAACAGTTTCAGTGTCTCGCTGACTGTTCAGACACAAGTATATCTGTTTAAAATATTCTGGTGTAGGCCAGAGAACTAGAACTGTGGTTTTCCTCTTCCACAGATCAAATCTGTGTGTAATCCACCTTTTTGCATGAAAAAAACAGTTTGAGTGTCTCGCTGACTGTTCAAACACAAATATATCTGCTTAAAAGATTCCAATGTAGGCCAGAGAAATAGAACTGTGGTTTTCCTCTTCCACGGTTCAAATCTCTGTATTATCCACTTTTTTGCATTTTTTCCAAAAAAAAACAGTTTGAGTATCTCGCTGACTGTTCAGACACAAATATATCTATTTAAAAAAGTCTGGTATACGCCAGGAAATTAGAACTGTGGTTTTCCTCTTCCATGGTTGAAATCTGGGTGTTATCCACCTTTTTGCCTTTTCTACATAAAAAAAACAGTTTCAGTGTCTCGCTGACAGTTTAGACACAAATATATCTGTTTAAAAGATTCTGGTGTAGGCCAGAGAAATAGAACTGTGGTTTTCCTTTTCCACGTTGCAAATCTAGGTGTAATCCACCTTTTTGCCTTTTTTACATTAGAAAAACAGTTTCAGTGTCTCTCTGACTGTTCAGACACAAACATATCTGTTTAAAAGGTTCTGGTGTAGGCCAGAGAACTAGAACTGTGGTTTTCCTCTTCCACCGTTCAAATCTGGGTGTGATCCACCTTTTTTCATAAAAAAAACAGCTTGAGTGTCTTGCTGACTGTTCAGACACAAATATATCTGTTTAAAAGATTCTGGTGTAGGCCAGAGAACTAAAACTGTGGTTTTCCTCTTCCACCATTCAAATCTGGGTGTAATCCACCTTTTTGCCTTTTTTACATAAAAAAAAGCAGTTTGAGTGTCTCGCTGACTGTTCAGACACAAATATATCTGTTTAAAAGATTCTGGTGCAGGCCAGAGAAATAGAACTGTAATTTTCCTCTTCCACGGTTCAAATCTGGGTGTAAACCATCTTTTTGCCTTTTTTACATAAAAAATACAGTTTCAGTGTCTCGCTGACTGTTCAGACACAAGCATATCAGTTTAAAAGATTCTGGTGTATGCCGGAGAAATAGAACTGTGGTTTTCCTCTTCCACGGTTCAAATCTGGGTGTTATCCACCTTTTTGCCTTTTTTACATAAAAAACAGTTTCAGTGTCTCGCTGACTGTTCAGACACAAGTATATCTGTTTATAAGATTCTGGTGTAGGCCAGAGAAATAGAACTGTGGTTTTCCTCTACCACGGTTCAAATCAGGGTGTCATCCACCTTTTTGCCTTTTTTACATTAAAAAAAGTTTCAGTGTCTCGCTGACTGTTCAGACAAAAATAGATCTGTTTAAAAGATTCTGGTGTAGGCCTGAGAAATAGATCTGTGTTTTTTCTCTTCCACGGTTCAAATCTGGGTGTTAGCCACCTTTTTGCCTTTTTTACATTAAAAAAAGTTTGAGTGTCTCGCTGAATGTTCAGACACAAATATATCTGTTTAAAAGAGTTTGGCTTCGGCCAGAGAACTATAACTGTGGTTTTGCAGTTCCACGGTTCAAATCTCTGCATTATCCCCTTTTTTGCATTTTTTCCATAAAAAAAACAGTTTGAGTGTCTCGCTGACTGTTCAGACACAAATATATCTGTTTCAAATATTCTGTGGAAGGCAAGAGAAATAGAGCTGTGGTTTACTTCCTCCATGGTTCAAATCTCTGTATTATCCACTTTTTTGCCTTTTTTACATAAAAAACAAACAGATTGAGTGTATCGCTGACTCTTCAGACACAAATATATCTATTTAAAAAAGTCTGGTATACGCCAGGAAATTAGAACTATGGTTTTCCTCTTCCATGGTTCAAATCTTGGCGTTATCCACCTTTTTGCCTTTTTTACATTAAAAAAAACTGTTTCAGTGTCTCGCTGACAGTTCAGACACAAATATATCTGTTTAAAAGATTCAGGTGTAGTCCAGAGAACTAGAACTGTGGTTTTCCTTTTCCACGGTTCAAATCTGGGTGTAATCCACCTTTTTGCCTTTTTTACATAAAAAAAACAGTTTCAGTGTCTCGCTGACTGTTCAGACACAAACATATCTGTTTAAAAGATTCAGGTGTACGCCAGAGAACTAGAACTGTGGTTTTCCTCTTCCACGGTTAAAATCTGGGTGTAATCCACCTTTATGCATAAAAAAAACAGTTTGAGTGTCTCGCTGACTGTTCAGACACAAGCATATCTGTTTAAAAGATTCTGCTGTAGGCCAGAGAACTAGAACGGTTGTTTTCCTCTTCCACGGTTCAAATCTGGTTGTAATCCACCTTTTTGCCTTCATTCCATAAAAAAAACAGTTTGAGTGTTTCGGTGACTGTTGAGACACAAATATATTGATTTAAAGAAGTCTGGTATATGCCAGAAAATTAGAACTGTGGTTTTCCTCTTCCACGGTTGAAATCTGGGTGCAATCCACCATTTCGCCTTTTTTACATAAAAAAACAGTTTCAGTATCTCGCCGACTGTTCAGACACAAATATATCTGTTTAAAAGATTCTGGTGTAAGCCAGAGAATTAGAACTGTGGTTTTCCTCTTCCACGGTTCAAATCTGGGTGTTATCCACCTTTTTGCCTTTTTTACATAAAAAAAACAGTTTCAGTGTCTCGCTGACTGTTCCGACACAAGTATATCTGTTTAAAAGATTCTGGTGTAGGCCAGAGAAATAGAACTGTGGTTTTCCTCTTCCACGGTTCAAATCAGGGTGTCATCCACCTTTTTGCCTTTTTTACATTAAAAAAAGTTTCAGTGTCTCGCTGACTGTTCAGACACAAGCATATCAGTTTAAAAGATTCTGGTGTATGCCGGAGAAATAGAACTGTGGTTTTCCTCTTCCACGGTTCAAATCTGGGTGTTATCCACCTTTTTGCCTTTTTTACATAAAAAACAGTTTCAGTGTCTCGCTGAATGTTCAGACACAGGTATATCTGTTTATAAGATTCTGGTGTAGGCCAGAGAAATAGAACTGTGGTTTTCCTCTTCCACGGTTCAAATCAGGGTGTCATCCACCTTTTTGCCTTTTTTACATTAAAAAAAGTTTCAGTGTCTCGCTGACTGTTCAGACAAAAATAGATCTGTTTAAGAGATTCTGGTGTAGGCCAGAGAAATAGAACTGTGTTTTTTCTCTTCCACGGTTCAAATCTGGGTGTTATCCACCTTTTTGCCTTCTTTACATTAAAAAAAAGTTTGAGTGTCTCGCTGAATGTTCAGACACAGATATATCTGTTTAAAAGAGTCTGGTTTCGGCCATAGAACTAGAACTGTGGTTTTGCAGTTCCACAATTCAAATCTCTGCATTATCCACTTTTTTGCCTTTTTCCTTAAAAAAAAACATTTGAGTTTCTCGCTGACTGTTCAGACACAAATATATTGATTTAAAAAAGTCTGGTATATGCCAGGAATTAGAACTGTGGTTTTCCTCTTCCACGGTTCAAATCTGGGTGTAATCCACCTTTTCGCCTTTTTTACATAAAAAAACAGTTTCAGTGTCTCGCTGACTGTTCAGACACAAATATATCTGTTTAAAAGATTCTGGTGTATGCCAGAGAAATAGAACTGTGGTTTTCCTCTTCCACGGTTCAAATCTGGGTGTTATCCACCTTTTTGCCTTTTTTACATGAAAAAAACAGTTTCAGTGTCTCGCTGACTGTTCAGACACAAGTATATCTGTTTAAAAGATTCTGGTGTAGGCCAGAAAAAGAGAACTGTGGTTTTCCTCTTTCACGGTTCAAATCAGGGTGTCATCCACCTTTTTGCCTTTTTTACATTTAAAATAGTTTCAGTGTCTCGCTGACTGTTCAGACAAAAATAGATCTGTTTAAAAGATTCTGGTGTAGGCCAGAGAAATAGAACTGTGTTTTTTCTCTTCCACGGTTCCACAGTTCAAATCTCTGCATTATCCACTTTTTTTACTTTTTCCATAAAAAAAAACAGTTCAGTTTCTCGCTGACTGTTCAGACACAAATATATCTATTTAAAAAAGTCTGGTATATGCCAGGAAATTAGAACTGTGGTTTTCCTCTTCCATGGTTCAAATCTGGGTGTTATCCACCTTTTTGCCTTTTTTACTTAAAAAAACAGTTTCAGTGTCTTGCTGACTGTTGAGACACAAATATATCTGTTTAAAAGATTCTGGTGTAGGCCAGAGAAATACAACTGTGGTTTTCCTCTTCCACGGTTCAAATCTGGGTGTAATCCACCTTTTTGCATAAAAAAAAGAGTTTCAGTGTCTCGCTGACTGTTGAGACGCAAATATATCTGTTTAAAAGATTCTGGTGTAGGCCAGAGAACTAGAACTGTGGTTTTCCTCTTCCACAGATCAAATCTGGGTGTAATCCACGTTTTTGCATAAAAAAATAGTTTGAGTGTCTCGCTGACTATTCAAACAAAATATATATGCTTAAAAGATTCCAATGTAGGCCAGAGAAATAGAACTGTGCTTTTCCTCTTCCACGGTTCAAATCTCTGTATTATCCACTTTTTTGCATTTTTTCCAAAAAAAAACAGTTTGAGTATCTCGCTGACTGTTCAGACACAAATATATCTATTTAAAAAAGTCTGGTATATGTCAGGAAATTAGAACTGTGGTTTTCCTGTTCCATGGTTGAAATCTGGGTGTTATCCACCTTTTTGCCTTTTCTACATAAAAAAAACAGTTTCAGTGTCTCGCTGACAGTTTAGACACAAATATATCTGTTTAAAAGATTCTGGTGTAGGCTAGAGAAATAGAACTGTGGTTTTCCTTTTCCACGTTTCAAATCTAGGTGTAATCCACCTTTTTTCATAAAAAAAACAGTTTGAGTGTCTTGCTGACTGTTCAGACACAAATATATCTGTTTAAAAGATTCTGGTGTAAGCCAGAGAAATAGAACTGTAGTTTTCCTCTTCCACGGTTCAAATCTGGGTGTAAACCATCTTTTTGCCTTTTTTACATAAAAAAAACAGTTTCAGTGTCTCGCTGACTGTTCAGACACAAGCATATCTGTTTAAAAGATTCTGGTGTAGGCCAGAGAAATAGAACTGTGGTTTTCCTCTTCCACGGTTCAAATCTGGGTGTTATCCACCTTTTTGCCTTTTTTACATAAAAAAAACAGTTTCAGTGTCTCGCTGACTGTTCAGACACAAGTATATCTGTTTATAAGATTCTGGTGTAGGCCAGAGAAATAGAACTGTGGTTTTCCTCTTCCACGGTTCAAATCAGGGTGTCATCCACCTTTTTGCCTTTTTTACATTAAAAAAAGTTTCAGTGTCTCGCTGACTGTTCAGACACAAATATATCTGTTTAAAAGAGTCTTGTTTCGGCCAGAGAACTAGAACTGTGGTTTTGCAGTTCCATGGTTCAAATCTCTGCATTATCCACTTTTTTGTCTTTTTTCCATAAAAAAAAACTGTTTGAGTGTCTCACTGACTGTTCAGACACAAATATATCGATTTAAAAAAGTCTGGTATATGCCAGGAAGTTAGAACTGTGGTTTTCCTCTTCCACGGTTCAAATCTGGGTGTAATCCACCTTTTTGCCTTTTTTACATTAAAAAAAGTTTCAGTGTCTCTCTGACTGTTCAGACACAAACATATCTGTTTAAAAGATTCTGCTGTAGGCCAGAGAACTTGAACTGTGGTTTTCCTCTTCCACGGTTCAAATCAGAGTGTAATCCACCTTTTTGCCTTTTTAACATAAAAAAAAACAGTTTCATTCTCTCGCTGACTGCTCAGACACAAATATATCTGTTTAAACGATTCTGGTGTAGTCCAGAGAAATAGAACTGTGGATTTCCTCTTCCACGGTTCAAATCTGGGTGTAATCCACCTTTTTGCCTTTTGTACATGAAAAAAAAACAGTTTGAGTGTCTCTCTGACTGTTCAGACACAAATATATCTGCATAAAAGATTCTGGTGTAGGCCAGAGAAATAGAACTGTGGTTTCCTCTTCCACGGTTGTAATGTCCTTTTTATTACCCTTTTGCTATTGATAGTGCGAGTGTAAGCTATTTTTCTTCATTTACAATGTGCAAGGTGCGTGGCAAGGGACGTGGAACTGGACGTTCTGGTGATGGTGCTTGCAGAGGACGGGGCCTTGTCCAAGGTGAAAACGTGCCACAACCAACAGCCACATCTTCTTGCTTCCAGTTCTTGACCAAATTACTAGGGAAGCACACAACACCACTATTGCCAACTGATCAGTGAGGACAGGTTATTAATTGGATAGCAGATAATACTTCCAGTCACCTGGGCACCACCACCTCCGGTCTGTCTTCCACACGGTCAAGTCTTAATAGTCGTGAGTCTCGACCGCTTACTACTCCTCACCCTGATGCTCCTTCCTCCCACCATGCCGAGTGTCGTCAGACAGCAACTGATCCCACAGTTGGACACTCTGAAGAGCTGTTCACTGGTCTATTTCCATATTTAGGCCCCTCGCCTACTCCGCTTGAAGTGGTGGAAGAGGAGATCCCATGTAGCGATGACCAAATATTTGAACAGCCACGCCCACAGGAAGGCGACGCTGGCAATTTGTCACAAGAGGTGGACGATGACGAGACACAATTGCCACGAAGTGAGGAGGAGGACCGTGGTGCGGAAGTGGAAGAGGAGGAGGTGGTGGATGATCTAGTAACTGACCCAAGTGGCAGGAGGACACGCAAAGCGAGACCAGCAGCACACAGGGGTAGGGAGGCAGAGTACCCCAACAGGCAGGAAGAAGCAGTGTGGTGGCCGCAGACAGAAGGTGGGCAACCGTTCCCCATAACACCAACACGAGGGACGTTGCCAGTACAACCGGTAGGTCTTCCAGAGTCTGGAATTTTTTTAAAGACTCCGCTGATAACCCCAAAAAGGCCATTTGTACCACCTGCCAGGCCAGCATCAGCAGGGGTGACAAAACTACCAGCCTGACCACCACCAGCATGATCAGGCACATGACAGAAAAGCACCCGACTTTGTGGGGTGAACCCCAGGGTCCTTGACCAGTGTCAGCGGGTGTCATCACTGCTTCTTCCACTGTTGTGCGTGTAAGAGAACCCCCTATTGTGCATGCAAGGCAATCCCCTGTCCATACTGCATGCAAAGATGCCCCCTCCTCTCAGTCTTCACTTGTTATGGCAGTTTCTCAAGAAACAGCATCAACGTCCACGTCCACGTCCCACCGCAGCGTTCAATTGTCCATATCCCAGACCTTTGAACGAAAGCGCAAACTTGCAGCCAACGCCCCACAGGCCACAATCCTAAATTCGCACATTTCACGACTGCTTGCGTTGGAAATGCTGCCTTTTAGGCTGGTGGAGACGGAATCCTTCCGCAACCTTATGGCGGTGGCCGTCCCTCGGTACTCGGTCCGCAGCCGCCTCTATTTTGCCCGGTGTGCCATCCCCAGACTACACAAGCACATGTCCCAAAACATCTGCGGTGCCCTCAACAACGCACTTATTGGGAGAGTCCACCTGACAACGGACACGTGGACAAGTACTTGTGGTCAGGGACGGTACATCTCCCTGACGGCACACTGGGTTAACATAGTGGTAGCCGGGACCCAGTCGGACCTTGGGACGGAACACTTCCTCCCCACACCGAGGATTGCGGGCCCTATGTCAGTCAGAGTTGCCACCACAGTGTACAGCTCCTGCGCATCATACTCCTCCTCCTCCTCATGTTTAGCCTCCATCTCAGATATCACCACATCAGTTACAAGCTGGAAGCATTGCAGTACTGCCTCCGCCAAGCTGCAACAGGCTGTGCTGAAACTCATAAGCTTAGGTGAGAAACCTCACACTGCTTGTGAGTTGTGGACAGCTGTGAAAGAGCAGGCAGATCTGTGGCTGAGACCGCTGAACCTACATCCAGGCATGGTCGTGTGTGACAATGGCCGTAACCTGGTGGTGGCTCTGAGGTGAGGCGAGATAACACACTTACCATGCCTGGCTCATGTGCTTAACCTCATGGCTCAGCAGTTTCTTAAATCGTACCCCGAGTTGCCAGATCTGCTCGTCAAAGTACGCCGCCTGTCAGCTCATTTTCGGAAGTCGGCTACAGCTTCCGCCGCCCTTGCTGTGTTGCAGCAGCATTTGCCGCTTCCGGCACACCGACTGGTGTGTGATGTCCCCACACATTGAAACTCTACCCTCCACATGTTGCAAAGGATTTGTGAGCAGAAGAGAGCAGTTGTGGAGTACCAGCTGCAACAAGTCCGTCGATATTCAAGTCAGACTCCACACATAAGACCTCAGAAGTGGACCTGGATGTCTGACATATGTACCATCCTGACAAACTTTGAGGAATCCACCAAGATGGTGAGTGGCGATGACGCCATCATTAGCGTCAGCATCCCACTTGTCTGTCTTCTGCAACGCTCTCTGCAGAGAATTAAAGAGGAGGCATTGCAGCCAGAGTATGATGAGATGGATCAAGAAGCCATAGCGGGCGATTGCACACAGCCCAGCCTCATCTCATCCCAAAGTGCATTGGGGGACAATGAGGGAGAGGAGGAGGAGGAGGAAGAACAGGAGCTGGTATCATGCGCTGTAGACGGTAGTACCTGTACAATTGTCATACCGTCGGTTCAGCGTGGGTGGCCTGAGGACAGGGGAGAGGAGGAGGAGGAGAGAATGGTCTATCATCATCTTGGTGAGGACACGGAAGTCTTGCCCATTACCAGTCTGGCACGCATGGCTGACTTTATGTTACGCTGCCTTAACCGTGACCCTCGCGTTGTCAAAATGTTGGGTGACAGTCATTACTGGTTGGTGACACTTTTAGACCCCCGCTACAAGGAGAACTTTCACTCTCTTATTCCTGAGGTGGAGAGGTCTACAAAAATGGGGCAGTAAAAGAAGACCCTTGCTGAAGAACTGTTAAAAAAATTCCCATCTGAACACGCTAAGCGGCAGAGGTCACAGTTCGTTGCCCAACCAAAGCGTACAGGCGAGAGAGACGCAACTCCAATCCAGCAGAGGCAGGAAATCAATGTCAACATTCTGGGACAGTTTTCTGAGACCCGCCCAGCTTACAGGCCTTGAGGCGCGGGGTACTCTCACAAGGAGTGGAAAAGTTTAAAAGATGGTGAGGGAGTACCTTGCCAACCTTACCAGCATCCTCCGTGATTCCTCTGTGCCTTTTAATTATTGGGTATCCAAGCTGGACACTTGGAATGAACTCGCTCTGTATGCCTTGGAGGTCCTGGCCTGCCCTGCCGCTAGCGTGTTATCGTAACATGATATTAGTGCCGCTTGGAGAATTATAACTGATAAGCGCACTCGCCTGTCAATGCTGACAAGCTGACACTTATCAAAATGAACAAGGGCTGGATTAGGTCAGACTTCTCATCATCACCAAATGACAGCAGACTAACATAAACTCAAATCCACTGTGTTATTTCGGGAGGTGTATTCCCATGCACCACTTCACACCCACACATGGGTATACGCTTCCTCATTTCGGCTGTTTTTTGCTCTTCTCCTTATCCTCAGCCTCTACCACCACTATACCACCAGGGTGACCTTGGTCCATGTTGCCAGCATTGCAAGTTCCTCCATCCTAATTTTTGGCAGCTTTTGCTTGGAAGGCATAGGCAAAGAATATGGGAGATCAACTCCCCAATAATGGGAATAATGTTTTTAATATGCTGTAATGCATGGCTCTTGTAAGGGTCATTGCAAGTTCATCCATCCTAATTTTTGGCAGATTTTGCTTGGAAGGCATAGGCAAAGACTATGGGAGACCCACTCCCCAATAATGGGAATAATGTTTTTAATATGCTGTACTGCATGGCTCTTGTAAGGGGCATTGCAAGTTCCTCCATCCTAATTTTGGCAGCTTTTGCTTGGAAGGCATAGGCAAAGACTATGGGAGACCCACTCCTCAATAATGGGAATAATGTTTTTAATATGCTGCATTGCATGGCTCTTGTAAGGGGCATTAAAATCATCTTGTTAAGCCACTGTGACCTCAACGTCTCTTCCAAGGGTCATTGATATTGTCTTTTTATTCCACTGGGACCTCCACATCTCTTCCAAGGGGCATTGATATTGTCTTTTTATTCCACTGTGATCTCCACGTCTCTTCCAAGGGGCATTAAAACTGTCTTGTTAAGCTACTGTGACCTCCACGTCTCTTCCTAGGGGCATTAAAACCGTCTTGTTAAACCACACTGAACTCCACGTCTCTTCCAATGGGGCATTAAAATCGTCTTGTTAAGCTACTGTGACCTCCACGTCTCTTCCAAGGGTCATTGATATTGTCTTTTTATTCCACTGGGACCTCCACCACTTTTTCAAGGGGCATTGATATTGTCTTTTTATTCCACTGGGACCTCCACCACTCTTCCAAGGGGCATTGATATTGTCTTTTTATTCCACTGGGACCTCCACGTCTCTTCCAAGGGTCATTAAAACCTTCTTGTTAAACCACTCTGAACTCCACGTCTCTTCCAAGGGGCATTAAAACCGTCCTGTTAAACCACTCTGAACTCCACGTCTCTTCCAAGGGGCATTAAAATCGCATTGTTAAGCTACTGTGACCTCCACGACTCTTCCAAGGGTAATTGATATTGTCTATTTATTCCACTGGGACCTCCACCACTCTTCCAAGGGGCATTGATATTGTCTTTTTATTCCACTGGGACCTCCACCACTCTTCCAAGGGGCATTGATATTGTCTTTTTATTACACTGGGTCCACCACTTCTCTTCCAAGGTGCATTAAAACAGTCTTGTTAAACCACTCTGAACTCCACGTCTCTTCCAAGGGTTATTGATATTGTCTTTTTATTCCACTGGGACCTCCACCACTGTTCCAAGGGGCATTGATATTGTCTTTTTATTCCACTTGGACCACCACGTCTCTTCCAAGGTGCATTAAAACAGTCTTGTTAAAACACTCTGAACTCCACGTCTCTTCCAAGGGGCATTAAAATAGTCTTGTTAAGCTACTGTGACCTCCACGTCTTTTCCAAGGGGCATTAAAACTGTCTTGCTAAACCACTCTGAACTCCACGTCTCTTCCAAGCGGCATTAAAACCATGTTGTTAATCTACTGTGACCTCCACGTCTCTTCCAAGGGGCATTAAAACCATCTTGTTAAACCACTCTGAACTCCACGTCTCTTCCAAGGGGCATTAAAACCATCTTGTTAAACTACGCTGAACTCCACGTCTCTTCCATGGGGAATTAAAACCGTCTTGTTAAGCTACTGTGACCTCCACGTCTCTTCCAAGGGGCATTAAAACCGTCTTGTTAAACCACTCTGAACTCCACATCTCTTCCAAGGGGCATTAAAACCGTCTTGTTAAGCTACTGTGACCTCCATATCTCTTCCAAGGGGCACTAAAACCGTCTTGTTAAACCACTCTGAACTCCACGTCTCTTCCAAGGGGCATTAAAACCGTCTTTTTAAGCTACTGGGACCTCCACGTCTCTTCCAAGGGGCATTAAAACCATCTTGTTAAACCACTCTGAACTCCACTTCTCTTCCAAGGTGCATTAAAACAGTCTTGTTAAACCACTCTGAACTCCACGTCTCTTCCAAGGGGCATTAAAACCGTCTTGTTAAGCTACTGTGACCTCCACGTCTCTTCCAAGGGGCATTAAAACCGTCTTGTTAAACCACTCTGAACTCCTCGTCTCTTCCAAGGGGCATTAAAATCGTCTTTTTATTCCACTGGGACCTCCACGTCTCTTCCAAGGGGCATTAAAACCGTCTTGTTAAACTACTCTGAACTCCATGTCTCTTCCATGAGGAATTAAAACCGTCTTGTTAAGCTACTGTGACCTCCGCGTCTCTTCCAAGGGGCATTAAAACCATCTTGTTAAACCACTCTGAACTGCACAGCTCTTCCAAGGTCATTAAAATCGTATTGTTAAGCTACTGTGACCTCCACTTCTCTTCCAAGGGTCATTGAAATTGTCTTTTTATTCCACTGGGACCTCCACCACTCTTCCAAGGGACATTGATATTGTCTTTTTATTCAACTGGGACCTCCACCACTCTTCCAAGGTGCATTAAAACAGTCTTGTTAAAACACTCTGAACTCCACGTCTCTTCCAAGGGGCATTAAAATAGTCTTGTTAAGCTACTGTGACCTCCACGTCTTTTCGAAGGGCCATTAAAACTGTCTTGCTAAACTACTCTGAACTCCACGTCTCTTCCAAGCGGCATTAAAACCATGTTGTTAATCTACTGTGACCTCCACGTCTCTTCCAAGGGGCATTAAAACCGTCTTGTTAAACCACTCTGAACTCCACGTCTCTTCCAAGGGGCATTAAAATTGTCTTTTTATTCCACTGGGACCTCCACGTTTCTTCCAAGGGGCATTAAAACCATCTGGTTAAACTACGCTGAACTCCACGTCTCTTCCATGGGGAATTAAAACCGTCTTGTTAAGCTACTGTGACCTCCACGTCTCTTCCAAGGGGCATTAAAACCGTCTTGTTAAACCACTCTGAACTCCACATCTCTTCCAAGGGGCATTAAAACCGTCTTGTTAAGCTACTTTGACCTCCATGTCTCTTCCAAGGGGCATTAAAACCGTCTTGTTAAACCACTCTGAACTCCACGTCTCTTCCAAGGGGCATTAAAACCGTCTTCTTAAGCTACTGGGACCTCCACGTCTCTTCCAAGGGGCATTAAAACCGTCTTGTTAAACCACTCTGAACTCCACTTCTCTTCCAAGGTGCATTAAAACAGTCTTGTTAAACCACTCTGAACTCCACGTCTCTTCCAAGGGGCATTAAAACCGTCTTGTTAAGCTACTGTGACCTCCACGTCTCTTCCAAGGGGCATTAAAACCGTCTTGTTAAACCACTCTGAACTCCTCGTCTCTTCCAAGGGGCATTAAAATCGTCTTTTTATTCCACTGGGACCTCCACGTCTCTTCCAAGGGGCATTAAAACCGTCTTGTTAAACTACTCTGAACTCCATGTCTCTTCCATGAGGAATTAAAACCGTCTTGTTAAGCTACTGTGACCTCCGCGCCTCTTCCAAGGGGCATTAAAACCATCTTGTTAAACCACTCTGAACTGCATAGCTCTTCCAAGGTCATTAAAATCGTATTGTTAAGCTACTGTGACCTCCACTTCTCTTCCAAGGGTCATTGATATTGTCTTTTTATTCCACTGGGACCTCCACCACTCTTCCAAGGGACATTGATATTGTCTTTTTATTCAACTGGGACCTCCACCACTCTTCCAAGGTGTTAAAACTCTCCTGTTAGTTTTTTTTTAGTTTGCTGATCACATGACCATTTTTGCCTATTTAATCCGGCTCCGCCCTCCTGGCCTTGCTGGACTTCATTGTATTTACTACTCTTGAGCTAGCTTGGTGCTCTGTTACTGTTCTCTGTTAGTTGTGCTAGGTCTTCGGACCTCTATGTTCTATGTTGTGTGTTTGTCTTTTACTGCTACAATTTCTGCTAGGAGGTGTCCAACTTTATCCCAGTCCCTAGTTCTTGTAGGGATCCCTCCCTTGCATCTATAGGTCTTCGTACAGACTAGCCGAGGACTTTAGCGGGTCTGATCGCAGGATCAGGTTCCCCGTTACATCGTAGGGATCCAGTTTAGTTCTATTGTAGGGACAGATCTCCTGTCTTTCCTTAGTGCTTGTAGCAGATCATAACAGTAAGTCCAGCCCAAAAAAATTCTCTAAGGAAAGACCTCCAGTTTCCATCATGGTCTCGGTTCAAGATTTGGCTCAACGCTTGCAGGGACTCTCTCTGGAGGTGGCCGAGCTCCAACAACACGTGAGTAGCTGTTCTGGAGCACATTTGGTAGAGCCAAAGGTACGTCTGCCTGATCTATTTTTTGGTGAACAACAAGATTTTTTTTCTTTTAAAAATGCTTGTTTATTGTATTTTCGTTTAAGACCCGGATCCTCTGGTGATGAATCACAGCGCATAGGGTTCATAATGTCACTTTTGCGCAAGGATCCTCAGGGATGGGCTTTTTCTCTCCAACCTAGTGATCCGTGCTTTAGATCAGTGGATAGTTTTTTTTCTGCTTTGGGTTTGTTGTACGATGATCCTGATCGTGTCTCATCTGCTGAGTCTGAATTGAGACGTTTGAGGCAGGGATCAGGTAATGTGGAAAAGTATTGTTCTCACTTCCGTCGGTGGTCTGCCCCGATGGGGTGGAACGATTCAGCTTTAAAAAGTTTGTTTCTTGCGGGGCTAGGTGAAAGGGTTAAAGATTTGCTGATTGCTTATCCCACACCTGGAAACTTGCAGGAGGCTATGCAATTAGCTATACGGGTGGACAGGAGACTGCGTGCAAGGGTTAATGAGAGCAAATCCTCTGCTATGTCAGCTCCGAGTCTTGAGAGGGTCTGTGCTGACAAAAGAGAGCCGATGGAGATTGGGGCGATGACACCCCACTCTCAGGAAAAAGACCGCAGGCTTTCTGAAGGTTTGTGCTTCTATTGCGGAAATTCTGGTCATTTTATTAAGAACTGTGTGCTTCGTATGAACAAAGAAAAAAAAATGGTCAGTTATGCACGTATAGCCTGTTTAAATACAAAGGGAGTATTCCTATCTGCTACTACCGCTGCTCAGGAAGAATTAATTGAATTTCGAGTATTTGTGGATTGTGGTTCTACTCTGAATGTGATTGATGGGGGATTCTTGGAAAAACTTACATTAAAACCTAAACCTTTGTCATCCCCTATTGCTGTGGTTTCTGTTGATGGCTCTCCCTTGAAGAGTGTTACTCACAAGGTCTGTGAGTTTCTCCTCACTATTAATGGTGTTCATCAAGAGAATTTGGATTTGGTAGTATTGAATAATTTGCCTTCTCCAGTAATATTGGGGTTGCCCTGGTTAAAATTGCATAACCCTGTACTGGATTGGTCTACCAATGAAATTAAGTCCTGGAGCCCTAAATGTTATGACAAGTGTTGTAACGGACGTATTGCTGCGGTGGAAAAAGGGGAATTACCTGTACCTATTCAGGATTTTTGGAGAGTTTTTTCTGAGGAGGAGTCACAAATTTTGCCTCCCCATAGAGACTATGATTGTACCGTTGAATTTGTCCCTGGAGCGACTCTTCCTAAAAGTCGTTTATTTAATCTTACTATTCCTGAGAGAAAGGCTTTGGAGGAATACATACAGACAAGCTTGACCGCCGGTCACATTAGGCCTTCCAAGTCTCCTGTGGCTGTTGGTTTTTTTTTTGTTAAAAAAAAAGATGGCGGTTTATGTCCTTGTCTGGACTTTCGTGAGATTAATAAAATTACTGTACGCAATCCTTACCCACTGCCATTGATTCCTGATTTGTTTAACCAGTTAGTGGGGGCCAAGTGGTTCTTTAAAATTGATCTCCGGGGGGGCATACAATTTGTTGCGCATGAAGGAGGGTGATGAATGGAAGACTGCTTTTAACACTCCTGTGGGTCATTTTGAGAATCCGGTTATGCCTTTTGGTCTTACCAATGCTCCAGCATTTTTTCAGAATCTTATTAATGACATCCTTAGACCTTTGATCGGCAAAAATGTGGTTGTGTATTTGGATGACATTCTGATTTATTCGCCTGATCTGGAGTCTCATTGGCGGAGCGTACGTGAGGTTTTACAGCTATTAATGGACAATTCGCTTTTTGCTAAGCTAGAGAAATGTGAGTTCTATGTACAGAGAATTAGTTTTTTGGGTTACATTATCTCCAGTGAAGGTTTTGAGATGGACCCGGTTAAAGTTCAAGCTGTGCAGGAATGGCCTAGGCCTATTGGTTTGAAATCAATACAGAGGTTTTTGGGTTTCGCCAATTATTACAGAAAATTCATAAAAAAATTTCTATTATTGTCAAACCGCTGACCGATCTCACTAGGAAAGGTGCTAATGCGGTTCAGTGGACTTCTGAGGCCATTGAAGCTTTTGTGTTTCTAAAGGAGAGGTTCAGCTCTGCCCCCATCCTTATGCAGCCTGATGTGACTAAGCCGTTTTTGGTTGAGGTTGATGCTTCTTCTGTAGTGGTCGGTGCGGTGTTGTCTCAGGAAAGCAAGGATGGAGTACATCCCTGTGCCTTTTTTTCAAAAAAATTTTCTGAGACTGAACTTAAGTACGATATTGGTAATCGGGAATTGCTGGCTATTAAACTCGTATTTGAACACTGGCGTCATCTCTTGGAAGGTGCTGAATTTCCCATTCAGGTTTTCACTGATCATAAAAATCTGATCTATCTTGATGCTGCCAAGCGCTTGAATGCCCGTCAGGCTAGGTGGGCACTTTTTTTTTCGCGGTTTAATTTTTCCATTACTTACATCCCGGGTACCAAGAAGGTTAAAGCGGATGCTTTGTTTCGCAGGTTTTCTCCCATGGTCAGTGCTGAGGAGGAGGAGGAGAGCATTTTACAAGAAGGTGTTGTGATTGCTGCTTTGGACTCCATTTTGGAGGATGAGATTCTTAAAGCTCAGGAGAATGCCCCATCTAACACTCCCCATGGGAGGTTGTTTGTGCCTAGGACCTTTAGGAGAGATTTGTTTGTTGAGTGTCATGAGTCTTGGTTGGCAGGTCATCCAGGAATTTCTGAGACCAAGAGACTTGTGGGTCGCAGTTTTTGGTGGCCTGGATGGCAGAAGGAAGTCATTAAGTGGGTGCGTCAATGTACTGTGTGTGCTAGATCTAAGTCTTCGCATGCTCCTGCTGCGGGGTTGCTTTGCCCTCTGGAGGTTCCTAGTGCACCTTGGACACATCTGGCTATGGACTTTATTACTGACCTTCCCCCCTCTGAATGTTTCACGGTCATCTGGGTGGTCGTGGACCGTTTTAGCAAGATGTGTCACTTGGTTCCCTTCATCAAACTGCCTTGCGCTAAGACACTCGCTAAGGCCTTTGTCAAGGAAATTGTCAGACTACATGGCATTCCTACTGACATTGTTTCTGATAGGGGACCTCAGTTCGTGGCTCGTTTTTGGCGTGCCTTTTGTGACAGGTTGGGAGTTCATTTGTCTTTTTCATCCGGATATCATCCTGAGTCTAATGGCCAGACAGAAAGAAAGAACCAGGATGTTGAGCAGTTCTTGCGTTGCTTTGTGGCAGACAATCAAGAGGGGTGGTCTGAGTTTCTGCCACTTGCTGAATTTGCTCTTAACAACCATACATCCTCTTCTGCTGGGTTTTCGCCTTTTTTTTGTTGTACTGGGAGACATCCGTCTTTTGGGTCATTCTCCAAATTGGTATCGGCTGTGCCGGAGGAGGACAGTTTTTCCGGTGATTTGGAGAGAGTTTGGACGGATGTGCGTGATAATCTTCAGGAGGCTAACAAAAAATCTAAGAGGTACTTTGATAGGAAACGGCAAGAGGTTTCGTTTGCTATTGGTGACATGGATTGGTTGTCCTCTAAGAATCTGCGATTGAGGATTCCTTCGAAAAAATTGGGTCCCAAGTTTGTAGGGCCCTTTAAGGTGCTTCAGATAGTTAACCAATCTGCTGTTAGGTTGGAGGTTCCTACCTCCTGGAAGATTAATCCGGTGTTTCATGTTTCTCTGTTGAAAAAAGCTGATGTGTCGGTTGGTGACGCCTCTGCCACTGTTCCTCCGGTGGTGGAGGACGGGGAATATGAAATTTCCCGCATCCTAAATTCTAGACGGTATAGAGGGAGTTTGCAGTATCTCGTCGCTTGGAAGGGTTTCGGACCCGAGGATAACTCATGGGTGAGGGCGGATGATGTTTCTGCTTCCAGACTTGTCAGAGCGTTTCACAGAAGGTTTCCTGATAAGCCCGGTCCTAGGGGATCCGGAGGATCCTCTTAGAAGAGGGGGCACTGTTAGAACTCTCCTGTTAGGTTTTTTTTAGTTTGCTGGTCACATGACTATTTTTGCCTATTTAATCCGGCTCCGCCCTCCTGGCCTTACTGGACTTCATTGTATTTACTGCTCTTGAGCTAGCTTGGTGCTCTGTTACTGTTCTCTGTTAGTTGTGCTAGGTCTTCGAACCTCTATGTTCTTTGTTGTGTGTTTGTCTTTGACTGCTACAATTTCTGCTAGGAGGTGTCCAACTTTATCCCAGTCCCTAGTTCTTGTAGGGATCCCTCCCTTGCATCTATAGGTCTTCGTACAGACTAGCCGAGGACTTTAGCGGGTCTGATCACAGGATCAGGTTCCCCGTTACATCGTAGGGATCCAGTTTAGTTCTATTGTAGGGACAGATCTCCTGTCTTTCCTTAGTGCTTGTAGCAGATCATAACACAAGGGGCATTGATATTGTCTTTTTATTCCACTGGGACCTCCACGTCTCTTCCAACGGGCATTAAAACCATCTTGTTAAACCACTCTGAACTCCACGTCTCTTCCAAGGGGCATTAAAACCGTCTTGTTAAGCTACTGGGACCTCCACGTCTCTTCCAATGGACATTAAAACCGTCTTGTTAAACCACTTTGAACTCCACATCTCTTCCATGGGGCATTAAAACCATCTTGTTAAACCAATCTGAACTCCACGTCTCTTCCAAGGGGCATTAAAACCGTCTTTTTATTCCACTGGGACCTCCACGTCTCTTCCAAGGGGCATTAAAACCGTCTTGTTAAACCACTCTGAACTCCACGTCTCTTCCAAGGGGCATTAAAACCGTCTTGTTAAGCTACTGTGACCTCCGCGTCTCTTCCAAGGGGCATTAAAATGATCGTGTTAAACCACTCTGAACTCCTCAGCTCTTCCAAGGGGCATTGAAATGTTGTTTTTAATTACCTCCAACCTCCGCGACTCTTCCAATGGGCATTGCATTTCCTCCTAATTTTAGTCAGCTTTTGCTTTTCAATGCATAGGCGAACACTAAGGGAGTCCCACGCCCCAATAATGGGTAGAAGGTTTTTAGTACGCTGTAATCCATGTCTGTTTCAAGGGGCATTGCAGTTCCTCATAATTTTTGGAAAGCTTTCCATTCACTGCTTAGGCCAACAGTGTACAGGAGACCCAGTTGCTATAAATGGAAAAAACGGTTTAGTTAAGGCCCTCTGACCTCCATGTCACTTCCAAGGGGCATTGGCGTGCCTCGAAATTTTTGGTACGCATTGCACTCACTGTATGCCCTATAACTGTGTAGCCGAACCGCTCATTTTGGTACAGAAACATATCCTACAAGACATGTGTGGTTGACTGGCCTGATATTGATGTGAATGGTCCCTGTTCCTCCTGCTCTTTCTCCTTTGCCACCACCTCATCCATCATTCATCACCTGAAGCTTTGTTTTAACGGGAGTCATAGAACTGGGATAGTAGCAGGAAAGCATTCAGCAATCCTTGGAGGAGGAAGGATATGCGCCAAAACGCTGACCACCTCAGGCCTAGCCGCTACTACATACATGCGCTTGCATTCCAAGGAGCAGAAAACTAAGGCGATGGATGGCCTCATGATCATGAATAATTTACTCGTTGTGTAGGAGGCCGACCACTTCTGCTGTCTACATTCTGAAATTTGTGTTGAAGCCTGATTGACCCAGGACCCGCAATCCTCTATGTCTGGAGGACGTGTTGCTCCCAGTGTCCAACTGTGTCCCGGCTTCCACAATATTAACCCAGTGTGAAGGCTTCAGTGAGATGGACCATCCTTGGCCACATTCACTTGTCAATGTGTTTGTGGTTAGGCTGTCCTTCCCACTAAATGCACTGGGGAGGGCACAGGTAATGTTTTGGTATGCGCGCTTGTGTATAAGGTGCACCGGGACAAATAGGGGTGGCTGGGGACCGAGTATGGACACCCGGCCGCCCCCTGGTGGCTGGGGACCGAGGGTGGACACCCGGCCGCAGGGCGGCTGGGGACTGAGTATGGATACCAGGCCGCCGACACAGCCATGATATGGTGGCCGGCGTCTGCCTCCACAAGCCTAAAAGGCCTCATTTCAAGTGCAAGCAAGCTAGCAGTATGGTATTGCAGCCTGGGGGTGGGTGGATGGCAAGCTGCACACTTACGCTTGCATTCCAAGAAAACAAAGCAGATGCTAACTTCTATCATCATGCTCCTCACCTTGGCACTCTCAACTCCCCTGATGGTGAAGCCAGAGCCCACCGGAGGAGTCTGGTTGTCTGGTGGGCTCGTCCAATGCTGCCCTAAGGCAGGCCAGGCTAAGAAAAGTGTATGGGGAAGGTTCCTGGGACAAATAGTGGCGGCTGGGGAGTGAGTATGGAGACCTCGCCGCCGACGCAGCCATGAGGTAGTGGCCAGCTTCGGCCTCCTCCAAACTAAAAGGCCCCATTTCAAGTGCAAGCTAGCAGTATAGTATTGCAGCCTGCGGGTGGGTGGGTAGTTGGCTGCATATTTGCGCTTGCATTGCAAGGAATGGGGGAGGTACAATTGAACACTGACCTGGGACAAGGACTTGCACGGGGATAGTTGCAAGTCTGCATCTTCTGATGCGGCAAGGATCACTTCTGATGGGCACAGTTTTATGCAGTGACCTGGGTGTCAGAGATGCTTCCAGGGGTCTTCCCCATGCTGTTCCCATGTCTTTTCAGCACTGTATGCATGTGTCACACAGAACATGGCCAGATAAGATTGTAAAATGTTAAAATGACATTTCCAGGTGAATGCATTTGTCACAGTTGAAAGCAATACAAAAGTGCAAAAACGCATAAAAAATGCTACTTGTGAACAAAGCCCAAGGTGTGGAGGAGTATTTTTGTTTTTGGTTATTTATTTTACCTTATACACAAGTCTTTACCCTGGAAAGGATGTTCCTTAACATATTTCACAGGAAAACAGTTTCAGTTTCGTTTTTGAACGTTTTATTGTGAGCCCGTAAAAGTGGCTTAATACCTCCGACCACATTGTTAACAGCAGTGACCTGGGGGACAGAAATGCTTCCTGGGGCGATCCCCATAATGTCCCCATGTCATTTGAGCACTGTCACTATTGTTTTGGGCACTTTTTAGGCTTTCTACAGACTGCCGGGGGTGCCGCCGCAAAAATGCTCGGGTCTCCCATAGACTAACATTGGGCTCGTTGATCTCGGCCTGAGCTTCAAGCACCCGAGCATTTTAGTGCTCGCTCAACACTAGTTCCCATTAGAAAGGAGAGAGTCTGCTATACAGTTATAGGGTATGCAGTGAGTCCAACGGCTAACAATTTTAGGAAAAACCCCACTAAGAATTTAAAGACACATGGAGCAGGGCCACAGTAACAAGTACGACATGTTCCCATTAGAAAGGAGAGAGTCTGCTATACAGTTATAGGGTATGCAGTGAGTCCAACGGCTGACAATTTTTGGAAAAACCCCACTAAGAATTTAAAGACACACAGAGGAGGAGCACAGTAACAAAGTACGACATGTTCCCATTAGAAAGGAGAGGATCTGCTATACAGTTGTAGGGTATGCAGTGAGTCCAAACGCTGACAATTTTAGGAAAAACCCCAATAAGAATTCAAAGACACATGAAGCAGGGCCACAGTAACAAGTACGACAAGTTCCCATTAGAAAGTAGATAGTCTGCTATACAATTATAGGGTATGCAGTGAGTCCAACGGCTGACAATTTTAGGAAAAACCCCACTAAGAATTTAAAGACACATAGAGCAGGGACACAGTAACGACAAATTCCCATTGGAAAGGAGAGAGTCTCCCATAGTGTTGGCCTATGCAGTGAATGCAAGGGCTGCCAAAAATTTGGAGGCACTTCAATGCCCCTTGGAAGAGACGTGGAGGAGGGCCTTATAAAAAAATGTTCCCATTAGAAAGGAGCAGGCCTCCTATACTTGTAATGCCCATGCACTAAGTGTATGGGCTGACAAACATTTACCCCTGGGGGGTATACATGAACATACTGTATCAAAAAAAATTTTTTACGGGCATCATAAACACCCTTTTAAAAAACTAGGTGGGTGTTGCATCACGGACCACGGTCACCCTGGTGATATGGTGGTGGAGGATGAGGAGAAGGAGGAGGACAAGAGCAAAAAGCCAAAATCGGAAGCGTATACCCATGTGTGGGTGTGAAAAGGTGCATGGGAATACACCTCTCAAGAAAAGACACTGGATTGGAGTTTATGTTACGCTGCTATCATTTGGTAGTGTTGAGAAGTCTGGCCCAATCCAGCCCTTGTTCATTTTTATAAGAGTCAGCCTGTCAGCATTTTCAGTTGACAGGCGGATGCGCTTATCAGTTATAATTCCACCAGCGGCACTAAAAACCCGCTTTGATAAAACGCTGGCGGCAGGGCCGGCCAGGACCTCCAAGGCATAGAGAGCCTTGTTGATGCTGGTACTCAACAACTGCCCTCTTCTGCTCACAAATCCTTCCCAACATCTGCAGTGTAGAGTTCCAACGCGTGGGGACATCACACAGCAGTCTGTGAGCCGGAAGCTGCAAACGCTGCTGAAACACTGCAAGGGCGGCGGAAGCTGTATCTGACTTTCTAAAATGGGCACACAGGCGGCGTACTTTAACAAGCAGATCCGGCAGCTCCGGGTAGGATTTGAGAAACCGCTGAACCACGAGGTTAAGCACATGGGCCAGGCATGGTACGTGTGTGAGCTCGCCTTGCCTCAGAGCCGCCACCAGGTTCCGGCCAATGTCACACACGACCATGCCTGGCTGTAGGTTCAGCGATGTGAGCCACAGATCTGCCTGCTCTTTCAGAGCTGCAACAAAGAAAATGACGGCACTTCCACTACAAGAAATAGGTGTTAGGTCCTGACATCGAGAAACGCCTTATCGCGGCTGTCAGGTACACATGAATGGGCCAATTTATGCGCTAAGATTTCTCATTTATTTCTATATTCTACAGCAGTAATGCTATTCATATTTCATACTTCATATTTACATGCGCTAAAATTTCTAATTTATTTCTATTTTCTACAGCAGTAATGCTATTCATATTTCATACTTCATATTTACATACTCAGCGTTACAGAGTGCTACTTTGTTTATTTATTGTACATGGAGGTAGCTCCTCTTAGTAAGCACCTGTTCACACCTATTTCTTGTAGTGGAAGTGCCGTCAATTTCTTTGTTACTAGATTTAAGCTTTGACTGAGCACTCCAACCCCATGCCGCAGGTGGTTTTAATTGCATCAGGATCTTACTTTCCCACACATAAGCAGACGGATGTCCCTTAGAGAGGTATTCACATTGTTAGGTCCTGACATCGAGAAACGCCTTATCGCGGCTGTCAGGTACACATGAATTGGCCAATTTATGTGCTAAAATTTCTCATTTATTTCTATTTTCTACAGTAGTAATGCTATTCATATTTCATTCTTCATATTTACATAATCAGCGTTACAGAGTGCTACTTTGTTTATTCATTGTACATGGAGGTAGCTCCTCTTAGTAAGCACCTGTTCACACCTATTTCCTGTAGTGGAAGTGCCGTCATTTTCTTTGTTACTAGATTTAAGCTTTGACTGAGCACTCCAACCCCATGCCGCAGGTGGTTTTAATTGCATCAGGATCTTTCTTTCCCACACATAAGCAGACGGATGTCCCTTAGAAAGGTATTCACATTGTTAGGTCCTGACATCGAGAAGCGCCTTATCACGGCTGTCAGGTACACATGAATTGGCCAATTTATGCGCTAAGATTTCTCATTTATTTCTATATTCTACAGCAGTAATGCTATTCATATTTCATACTTCATATTTACATGCGCTAAAATTTCTCATTTATTTCTATTTTCTACAGCAGTAATGCTATTCATATTTCATACTTCATATTTACATACTCAGCGTTACAGAGTGCTACTTTGTTTGTTCTTTGTACATGGAGGTAGCTCCTCTTAGTAAGCACCTGTTCACACCTATTTCTTGTAGTGGAAGTGCTGTCATTTTCTTTGTTACTAGATTTAAGCTTTGACTGAGCACTCCACCCCCATGCCGCAGGTGGTTTTAATTGCATCAGGATCTTACTTTCCCACACATAAGCAGATGGATGTCCCTTAGAAAGGTATTCACATTGTTAGGTCCTGACATCGAGAAACGCCTTATCGCGGCTGTCAGGTACACATGAATTGGCCAATTTATGAGCTAATATTTCTCATTTATTTGTATATTCTACAGCAGTAATGCTATTCATATTTCATACTTCATATTTACATGTGCTAAAATTTCTAATTTATTTCTATTTTCTACAGCAGTAATGCTATTCATATTTCATACTTCATATTTACATACTCAGCATTACAGAGTGCTACTTTGTTTATTCATTGCTCTTTCAGAGCTATCCACAACTCTTCAGCATTGTGCGGTTCATCACCTAAGCATATTAGCTTCAGCACAGCCTGTTGTCGCTTGGCCGAGGCAGTGCTGCAGTGCTTCCAGCTTGTGACTGATGTGGTCAATTTGGAGATGGAGGCTGAAGAGGAGGAGGAGGAGGCTGAGGAGGATGAGGTGCAGGAACTGTAGACCATGGGGGCAACCCTGATTGACCTAGGGCCCGCAATTCTTGGCGTCGGGAGGATGTGTTCCGTCCCAAGGTCCGACTGGGTCCCGGCTTCCACTATGTTAACCCAGTGTGCCGTCAGCGAGATGTACCGTCCCTGCCCACAAGCACTTGTCCACGTGTCCGTGGTTAAGTGGACTTTACCGGTAACTGCGTTGTTGAGAGCACGGCAAATGTTTTGGGACACCTGCTTGTGTAATGCGGGGATGGCACACCGGGAGAAATAGTGGCGGCTGGGGACTGAGTACCGAGGGATGGCCGCCGCCATCAGGTTGCGGAATGCTTATGTCTCCACGAGCTTAAAAGGCAACATTTCGAGTGCAAGCAGTCGTGAAATGTGAGAATTTAATAGTGTGGCCTGTGGGGCATTGGCTGCATATTTGCGCTTGCGTTCCAAGGACTGGGGTATGGACAACTGAACGCTGCGCCGGGACAAGGACATGGACATGCTTCCTGATGCTACTACTTGAGAGTGTGCAACGACAGGTGCAGGGCAGGAGGCATCTTCGCATGCACCATGGACAGGGGATTGGCTTGCATCCACAACAGCGGAACAAGCAATGGTGCGACCCGCAGACAGTGTCGTTGGACCCTGGGGTTCGGCCCACAAAGTCGGGTGCTTTGCTGCCATGTGCCTGATCATGCTGGTGGTGGTCAGGCTGGTCGTTTTGCCACCCCTGCTGATGATGGCCTGGCAGGTGGTGCAAATGGCCTTTTTGGGGTTATTGGCAGAGTCTTTAAAAAACAACCAGACTCGGGAAGACCTAACAGTTGTGCTGGCAACTTCCTTCGTGTTGGTGTTACAGGGAGCGATTGCCTGCCTTCTGTATGTGGCCACCACACTGCTTGTTCCTGCCTGTTGGGGTGCTCTGCCTCCCTCCCCCGGTGTGCTGCTGTCCTCGCTCTGCATGTCCTCCTGCCAGGTTGGGTCAGTTACTATATCATCCACCACCTCGTCTTCCACTTCCGCACCCTGGTCTTCCTCCTGACTTTCTGGCAATTGTGTCTCATCATCATCCACTTCTTGTGACACTTTCCCACCGTCTCCTTCGTGTGACCATGGCTGCTCAAATATTTGGGCATCGCTACACGCGATCTCCTCTTGCCCCGCTTCAAGTGGACCGGGCGAGAGGCCCGAATCTATAAATGGAAAAGTGAACAGCTCTTCAGAGTGTCCAAGTGTGGGATCAGTTGTCTCTGGGTACTCGGCATGGTGGGAGGAAGGAGGATCATGGTGAGGAATATGCAGTTCAGACTCACGGCTACTGAGACTTGACCGTGTGGAAGATAGGGTGGTAGTGGTGGCTAAGTGACTGGAAGCATTATCCGCTATCCAACCAACAACCTTTTGACACTGCTCTGGGTTCAATAGTGGTGTGCTGCGGTCCCCTAGAAATTGTGATAAGAAGGTCACATGAGAAGATGTGGGTGTTTGTTGTGGCACAATTTCGGCTTGCCCACAACCTCGTCCTCGGCCTCTGCATGCACCATTACCATGGCGTCCAGTTCCCCGTCCCTTGCCACGTGCCTTGCCCATTTTAAATGGAGGACAGTATCTTCCATGCTCACTACAAATGACTGAGTTTGGAGCGAACTTATATGTGAGCCGTTTGACGGAGAAAACACAGTTTTAAATACCAGGCCTGTAGGTAAGTAGTTTGAACAGCAAACTGCTGTGAATTGCTTCACTGACACACTTAAAACATTTTTTAATGGAGGCCAGAAATGGCAGTATTTTTTGAAAATGTATATGTAATCCGTGTGATGGAGAAAACACCGTTTTAAATACCTGGCCTGTAGGTAACTATTTTGAACAGCAATCTGGTGTCAATTGCTTCACTGACACACTGAAATTTTTTTTTAATGGAGGCCAGAAATGGCAGTATTTTCTGAAAACATATATGTAATCCGTGTGACGGAGAAAACACAGTTTTAAATACCTGGCCTGTAGGTAACTGTTTTGAATAGAAAACCAGTGTCAAAAACTTTGCTGACACACTGAAAAATTTTTTAATGGAGGCCAGAAATGGCAGTATTTTCTGAAAATGTATATGTGATCCGTGTGACGAAGAAAACACAGTTTAAAATACCTGGCCTGTAGATAACTGTTTTGAACAGCAAACCAGCGTCAAAAACTTTGCTGACACGCTGAAATTTTTTTTTAATGGAGGCCAGAAATGGCAGTATTTTCTGAAAACGTATATGTGATTCGTGTGACGGAGAAAACACAGTTTTAAATAGATGGATTTTTAGCGCTGTAATATGGAAAGGACCTGGCTGTATTCTGCAGTGCCAACAAGCAAATGGCGCAGAAAAACGGTGTTCTCTGGATTGCTTTTTAAGCAAATTGTGAGGATTAAGATGCAAAAAAAAATTATTCCTGGCCCCTGAGACCTGGGCCTATTTCTAGAAATATAACAGCAGCAGAAGGCAGAACTGGAATGGAGCCTCTTGTCCTATGTATACTGCAGTTTGTTATATACCCTGCCTGCCTGCCTATATACACTGCCTGCCTGATATCTCTGCAGATGGATTAGTTAGTCCTCAAAAGGACTGTTTGTTAAGATGGATATGTGTAATGTACCGTTTTTCTCCCTACACTACCTAATACACGATTAAATCTCTCCCTGACACAGCAGCAGCTCTCCCTACACTGTCTGATCCAGAGTGACTGTGACGAGCATGGTGGCGCCAGGTCTTATATAGACCTGATGACGTTGTGCGGCCAGCCAATCACTGTAATGCCCACAACCAACATGGCTACGGCATTACAGTGCATGGCAGGCAATCCCTGCATGTTCATTGGCTCTCTAAAGAGCGCCAAACATGCAGGGAGGGGACCCGAGCTCCAGGCCGAGCAACCCGGAAATACTCGCTGAGCTTGTCGAGCACCATGATGCTCGGGCGAGTACAGAGTAGTGGCGAGTGCATTCGCCCATCACTACTAACTACCTAAATTTTAATTTTTATTATTTTGTTTGTATTTTGTAAATCCACCTTTGGCTTTCAGCACTACTTGAATCCTTCTGGGCATGCTCTCAATCAGATTCAAAAATTTTTTCCACCGTGCATCAAGAACACACTCATCAGGTCCATATTGTATTGAAGACTGGGTAACACTGATGCTTCTTTCAACTGTCCCCTCCCGCCAACCACAAACAACAGAGAAGGGATGATTGTGGTGTGCTGGGTGAAACAAAAACAGCAGGCATGTCTGTTATAGCTGACAGGCTGCCACTCAGCCTGACTGAAGCGGGTAAAGAACCGGAGGTGCTGCGGTCAGAGACCTGCGTGACAATACTTGGCACGGTAACAAAGGAGGAGGAAGAAGCAGCAGATGTGGTTGATGGGACAGCTGATGGTTGTTGAGATCCACTGGTCCGCATTTTATCGCAGTGAGATTCCCAGCGTAACACATGTTGATTGCACATGTAAAGGTTCATGCATGTTGTAGTCAATTGATTGCACTTTTTCCATCTACTGAGCTTTTTCAGTTTGCAGATAATGTGAGTTGTCTCATCCTTTGTGGTCTCAAAAAAGGCCCAGGCTAGGCAATCCTTGCCGCCCCTGCGAGCTGTAGACCCGTGACAGCTGCTGGCCAAAGCCACAGTTGTGGCTAAGGATGCAGTGCTCCTCGTGCTTGCATCACTCCGTGTCTGTGCCGTAGGGTGAAATGTAACCTCCTCGTCTTCCTCCTCCACCTCCTCAGATGAGCTACTCGGCTACATGACTCTGGGTTCACACCAAGTAGGATCTTCAACCTCATCATCATCCAATGTGTTATCCCATTCCTCACCCTGAGAGTGACCCTTCTTCTCTTATTGCCCTGACAGTACAGTACAGTCCGCGTGAGCCTCAGGTTTCTGAGTCATATCAGGATCACCTCACCTCCGCAGGTGGTTAACGTCTGGTGACGAGGGTCAGGAACCTGCTCGGACCCTACTTTGCCCTGCTCCGAATACAAGCGAAAAAAATTTGTGCATCGGTGCAGATGCTTTCCTCCTCTTGACTCTGTGAATGTTTGGAGTACACTTCAGATGCCCATGGTATAGAATGGGTGAACAGTTCTACAGACTCACCCATCTGTGGTTCCCTACAGTCAGTTGGGCATTTGGACAGTTGTGACGCAGAAGGAAGCAAGGGTAATTGAGGTGCCACCTCTGTGGACTGTGCTGTGTGTGATGTTGAGGTGGAGGAAGAAGAGGAGAGGCAGCTTGAAGCAGCACTTGCCATCCACTGGAGCACCTGGCCCTTATCAACAAGGCATATCTCTTTGCAGCTGCCAAAGAAAGGGAGTGGAGTAGCCTGTCCAGTAACAGAAGTTGTCAGTAGTGATGAGCGAACGTGCTCACCACTACTCAGTACTCGCCTGAGCATCACAGTGCTCGACAAGCTCGACACTCGGGTTCCCGCCCTGCATGCTTGGTGCTCTTTAGAGAGCCAATGAACATGCAGGGATTGCTTGCCACGCACTGTAATGCCGTAGTCAGTTTGGTTGTGGGCATTTCGGTGACTGGCTGGACGCACAGCGTCATCAGGTCTATATAAGATATGGTGCCACTATGCTCGTCACAGTCTACCCCGGAAACAGACAGAGTAGGGAGAGGTGCTGTTGAGTCAGGGAGAGATTTGCTTGTTTATAGTTAGTATAGGTATTCCACAATATATAAATATATATATCCATCTGAACTAACAGTCCTTCTGAGGACTAATCCATCTGCATATATTCAGTGGTGATAGCAGGAGTTAGGCAGGGAGGCAGGGTATGTGGCAGACTGCAGTGCATACAGGACAAGAGGGTCCATAGCACGTTCTGTCTGCTGTTGTTCTTACAAATATTTGTAGACATAGCCCCAGATATCAGGGACCAGGGCTAATTTTTTTTATCTTAATCCTCGTTATTTGCTTAAAAAGAAAGGCAGGCACTGTATGTGACAGACTGCAGTGCATGATACAGCACAAGATGGTCCATTGCATGTACAACTTCTGATTGATCCCACTGTGACAAATATTTGTAGACATAGCCCCAGGAATAAGGGGCCAGGGATATTTTTTTTCTTAATCCTGGTTATTTCCTTAACCCCTTAATAACATCTGACGTACTAATACGCGTCTGTGCCCTGGGACTTAAGAGCCAGACCCGTATTAGTACGTCATGGCGATCGCGCGCGCACACAGGCTGTGCGGGCGCGATCACCGCCGGGTGTCAGCTGATTGTTACAGCTGACACCCGGTACTATGTGCAGGGAGCGGTCCTGCACCGCTCCCAGCACATTAACCCCCGCGATGCTGCGATGGAAGTCGATCGAAGTCGATCGCGGCATTGCAGGGGCAAGGGGAGGTGATCGGCGATACTCACCTCCTCTTCCGGCTTCCAGCGCAGTCTGCAAAGGCTTCCCGGGTGTTGCCATGACGACCCGATGTCGTCATGACAACATCCGGGTCACCAGAGAGCAGGAAGATTGCTTGGGCATGCGCAGTGCATCTCCAAGCAATCTTCACACTGTGCACTTCTGACAGCCTTCATGGCATAGGGATGGTGCTTCATTCCTGTGCCATGCAGGCGATCAGAAAAAAAAAAGTGAAAGTCCCAGAGTGGGACAAAGTAATAAAGTGTATAAACTGTGTGAAAGTGGGAAAAAAAAAAAAAAATGTGCAAAAATATTATAAAAAAATAAAAAAAATAATACACCAAAAATAAAAATATAATGTACCCATCAATAAATATTATTATAAAAAAAAAAAAAAAAAAACAATAAAAGTACACATATTTAGTATTGCCGCGTCCGGAACAACCTGACCTATAAAACTGTCCCACTAGTTAACCCCTTCAGTGAACACGGTAAAAAAAAAAAAAAAAAACGAAGCAAAAAACAATGCTTTATCACCATACCGCCAAACAAAAAATGGAATAACACGCGATCAAAAAGACGCATATAAATAAAAATGATACCGCTGAAAACGTCATCTCGTCCCGCAAAAAACAAGCCACCATACAGCTCCATCAGCCGAAAAATAAAAATAAAAAAGTTATAGCTCTCAGAATAAAGCGATGCTAAAAAATATTTTTTTCTATAAAATAGCTTTTATTGTGTATAAGCGCCAAAACATAGAAAAATGATACAAATGTGGTACCGCGATCAAAAAATGTCACGTGCCTGAAAATGGCACCAATAACAACGTCAAGTCATCCCGCAAAAAACGAGCCGTCACATGACTGTCTGCCAAAATCTGGAAAAATTATAGCTCTCAAAATATGGCGATGCAAAAACTAGATTTTACAAAAAATGCGTCTTTTAGTGTGTGACAGCTGTCAGTCATAAAAACCCCATATGATTCTGGCATTGCTGTAATCACACCGACCCGAAGAATAAAGTCGTCTAATCAAATTGTCGGCTCAATTTGTTAGCGGATATCATGTTGCATTTGGAGAGTCCCTGTGTGCCCAAACATTGGAGCTCCCCCACAAGTGACCCCATTTTGGAAACTAGACCCCCCAAGGCACCTATCTAGATGCATAGTGAGCACTTGGAACCCCAGGTGTTTCACAAATTGATTCATAAAAATGAAAAAGTGTTTTTTTTTCACTTTTTCATTTTTACGAATCAATTTGTGAAGCACCTGGGGGTTCCAAGTGCTCACTATGCATCTAGAAAGGTGCCTTGGGGTGTCTAGTTTCTAAAATGGGGTCACTTGTGGGGGAGCTCCAAAGTTTGGGCACAGAGGGGCTCTCCAAACGCAATGTGGTGTCCGCTAACAATTTGAGCCGATTTTCCATTCAATTTGTTAGCGGATACCATGTTGCATTTAGAGAGTCCCTGTGTGCCCAAACATTGGAGCTCCCCCACAAGTGACCCCATTTTGGAAACTAGACCCCCCAAGGCACCTATCTAGATGCATAGTCAGCACTTGGAACCCCAGGTGTTTCACAAATTGATTCATAAAAATGAAAAAGTGTTTTTTTTTTCACTTTTTCATTTTTACGAATCAATTTGTGAAGCACCTGGGGGTTCCAAGTGCTCACTATGCATCTAGAAAGGTGCCTTGGGGGGTCTAGTTTCCAAAATGGGGTCACTTGTGGGGGAGCTCCAAAGTTTGGGCACAGAGGGGCTCTCCAAACGCAATGTGGTGTCCGCTAACAATTTGAGCCGATTTTCCATTCAATTTGTTAGCGGATACCATGTTGCATTTAGAGAGTCCCTACATATACAGAATGGGAGGAATAGAGCTAAGCAACAGTACATGTGAAAAAGACTTAGGTATACTAATAGATCATAGACTGAACATGAGTCAACAGTGTGATGCAGCAGCAAAAAAGGCAAATACAATTCTGGGATGTATTAACAGAAGCATACAGTCTAGATCACGTGAAGTCATTATCGGTCTTTACTCCTCTTTGGTCAGACCTCATCTGGAATACTGTGTACAGTTTTGGGCACCACATTTTAAAAAAGACATAGACAAACTGGAGCAAGTTCAGAGAAGAGCGACCAGAATGGTGACTGGTCTGCAAACCATGTCCTATGAGGAACGGTTGCAGGATTTGGGAATGTTTAGCTTGCAAAAAAGAAGACTGAGAGGAGACTTAATAGCTGTCTACAAATATGTCAAGGGCTGTCACATTGTAGAAGGATCATCTTTATTCTCATTTGCACAAGGAAAGACTAGAAGCAATGGGATGAAACTAAATGGGAGGAGACACAGATTAGATATTAGAAAAAACTTTTTGACAGGGTGATTAATGAGTGGAACAGGCTGCCACGAGAGGTGGTGAGTTCCCCTTCAATGGACGTCTTCAAACAGAGGCTGGACAGACATCTGTCTGAGATGATCTAGTGAATCCTGCTTTGAGCAGGGGGTTGGACCAGATGACCCAGGAGGTCCCTTCCAACTCTACCATTCTATGATTCTATGATTCTATGATTCCTCTGAAGGGAGTAGTACACACCGTTGTAGGAAATCTTCAGTTTTTTGGCAACTTCTCACATGGAATAGCCTTTATTTCTAAGAACAAGAATAGACAGTCGAGTTTCACGTGAAAGTTCTCTTTTTCTGGCCATTTTCAGAGTTTCATAGAACAAACAAATGTAATGCTCCAGATTCTCAACTAGCTCAAAGGAAGGTCAATTTTATAGCTTCTCAAATCACCAAACCGTTTTCAGCTGGGCTAACATACCTGTACAAGGGTTTTCTAGGGTTTTCTAAACATCCATTTGCCTTCTTATACAGTTAGCAAACACAATGTACCATTAAAACACTGGAGTGGTGGTTGTTGGAAATGGGCCTCTATACACCTATGTAGATATTGCAATAAAAGCAAGACGTTTGCAGCTAGAATAGTCATTTACCACATTAACAATGTATAGAGTGTATTTCTGATTCATTTAATATTAGCTTCTTTGAAAAAAATGTGCTTTTCTATTAAAAATAATGAAATTTCTAAATGACCCAAAACTTTTGAACAGTAGTGTATCTGTGACCAAGTCTCCCGGTACATACTTGCACACAACCTCCGATCCTCACAAGATATCCATCTCTACTCCCGTCTTATCTCCTTTTCCCACAATCGCATATAAGATTTTTCCTGTGCAAACCTTCTACTCTTGAACTCTGTACCCCAACATGTCAGACTCTTACCTACTGTTGAAACCTTTAAAAGGAACTGAAGACGCACCTCTTCCGTCAAGCCTACAACCTGCAGTAACCCTCGCTCCACCATACCGCTGCACGATCAGCTATACCCTCACCTACTGTATCTTCATCCATCCCTTATAGACTGTTTGTGTGTCCTCACGGGCAGGGTCCTCTCTCCTCTTGTACCAGTCAGTGACCTCTTTTCACATGTAAAGTGCAGTGGAATAAATGACGCTATAATAATAAATAATATTAATTATACTACTTGTACTCTGGGTCAATTGATGGCACTTTCCTGGTGACTGCTCCTAAATTGATGTGTTTTGGCAGCTTTTGGTCCATTTTGAAGGTGTTGTGCATGCGTTTGGTTTTGGCACTCATTGAATCCAATAGTGCTCGGCAATGTTCGGCGAATATTCGACAATTACATTGGTGAACATTGCAAAAACAGATTGTAATCCGAAACGAATATTGAAATATTCGCTCGTCTCTAATCAGAAACACCCTTAAAAAAATTATGTGGGTGTTGAATCACGGTAACCCTGGTTATATGATGGTGGATGATGAGGAGAAGGAGGAGGGCGACATAAAATATAACAACTCCTGAAGGGTATACCCATGTCTGGTTGTGAAGGGGGTGCATGGAAATAAACTCCCAAACAAATAACCACTGGATTTGAGTTTATATTTGATGCTATCATCTGGTGGTCTTGAGGAGTCTGGCCCAATCCAGCCCTTGTTCATTTTTATAAGAGTCAGCCTGTCAGCATTTTCAGTTGACAGGCAATCAGTTTTATCAGTTATAATGCCCCCGGCGGCACTAAAAATTATCTTTGACAAAACGCTAGCGGCCAGGACCTCCAAGGTGTAGAAAGACAGTTCATGCCCCATGTTCAGTTTGGATACCCAACAGTTGTAAGGCAAAGAGACAGAGAGGAATCATGGAGGACGCTGATATGGTCGCCAAGGTAGCCCTTCAGCATCTTCCAAAACTTTTCCCTCCTTGTCAGAGTACCCCGTGTATCAGGACCTGGGCGCTGGAAGGGTCTCCTGCCTCTACCGCATCTGGTTTGTGTGTTATACTCCTTGGTTGTCCAATGAACTGTCTGACTGTGACCTCTGCCGCCAGTGTTGTCAGATGGGAATTTTTCTTAGTTATAATATTCAACAAGAGCCTGAACTTAATGTTTCCAAAAATGAACTCCTTCAAGTTACTCCCTCTACTAACCTAACTATACCTGAATTTGCAATTTTCTTTAGGTGGTGCAACCTTAACTCCCACTCGGCACACCTGCTGTCTTACTGCCATATTTGAGACACAACTTTCCTTTATTCAATTTGGAAAATCACTCACTCGCTCATGTCACCTGCACCTTAAAAACATCTCCACAATTCGACCTTTTCTCACCTTTGATATTGCAAAAGCTTTTACTGTCGCTCTTATTCGCTACTGCAACTCTCTTCTAATCAGTCTCCCTCAAAACAAACTGTATCCTCTCCAATCCCTTCTGAATGTAGCAGCCAGGGTCATATTTCTATCAAGCTGCTTCACCGATGCCTCTACCCTGTGCCAGTTATTGCACTGATTAGGTTAAACAATCACTACAAAATACAATACAAACTCATCTCTCTCATCCACCAAGCTGTCCACAGTTCTGCACCGGCCTATATCTCATCCCTCATTTCTGTTTATCATCACCCATCCTGTGCCCTCCGTTCTGCAACTGATCTAAGACTAACATCCTCCTTAATCAGAACCTCGCACCTCTGTCTACAAGAATTTTCTTGTGCCATGCCAGTTTTCTGTAATTCCCAAAATGCATACAACGTGATTGTTCTGTCTACTCATGAGCAGCTAAGGGAATGTTCAGAGTTATTCTAGTTACGACCTGTAGAGGTCACCATTTGTCTGTTTATGTTGTTTAGAAGCTACACATCATCTAGTAATACTCTTATAGTCACAAGAGTCTGTCTCCTTTAAGAATAATGTGTGCAGAGGGACCGCCCCCCTCCTTCCTCAGGGAGAAAGAGTTCCTGTAATCAGTTTTCCCAGGCTTTCCGGGAAGCAGATGTGTGTCTGGCTCTTTACTTTTTACAACTTTCCTCTTGTCAGATGATTCCGGTAAGAGCAAATACAGTCAAATGTTTGGTGTGAAATTACTGTAAAGTGAAGTGTATTGTGTTCTGAGATACACCATTTAGTTAATGCCTCTTGCACTGTACTCAGGTTGATGCATTCTGTATAGAATAGAGCCTGTGGCAGTGATCTTTACCCCAGTTATTCCTGTTTACTGTAACCTGTATTATCACTATGTTAGTGCTAGTTTCTTTAATGTGCCCAGTACTGACTGTCATCATTCTGTATTGTGTTATAGTTTTTACCACTATCAAGTTCATACCATAACCATTAAATCAAGATTACAGAACGCTACAGTCTATTTAATTGAGTGTGGAGGAAGCCAGAACAGTGATGGTAATGGTAAAGGCTGTGGAACATGAAGTTGGCCTTGTTCGCCAGACTGCCAACAGCCAAGACTTCCCTGTTCTCACCAAGAGAATGACTGTCTATGTTCTCTTCCTCCTCCGCCTCCTCATTATCATCCAATTCGCGTTGAGATGAAATGAGGCTGGGCTGAGAAGCATCACCCTGTATAGTTCCTTGATCCGCCTGCAATGCCTCCTCTTTAATTGTGAGCAGCGACTGTTTTAGCAGACAGAGAAGCGGGATGGTGATGCTAATTATGGCATCATCGCCGCTCACCATCTTGGTGGAGTCCTCAAAGTTTTGGAGAACACAGATGTCAGCCATCCATGCCCACTCATCAGCTCTTATGTGCGGAGGTTGACCTGAATGCCACAGACGTGTACTCAAAAACTGCTCTCTAGTGCTCAAAATCATTCCAAACATCTGCAACATTGATTTCCAACATGTAGTCACATTGCACACCCGTCAGTGAGCTGGAAGCTGCAAATGCTGCTGAAGCCCTGCCAGTGTGGCAGAAGGAGTAGCTGACTTTCTGAAATGGGCACACACGCGGCGTACTTTCACAAGCCGCTCCGGAAGATCTGGGTCAATTTTGAGAAACCACAGAACCACTAAGTTGAGCACATGGGCCAGGCATGGTACATGTGCGAACTTGCCTAGCTTCAGAGCCGCCACCAGGTTCTCTGATACACCTCTCAACAACTCTGGAACGGTGTGTGGTTTGTCGCCTAAGCATACAGTCCTGCTTATTGTTATTGGCACACACAAATTTTAAGTAAATAATTTGGAATATGTCCAGAAAAAATAATAATAATAATAATAAATAATAAATCAAGTGATGGAGATGGAGGTTGAAGAGGATGGGGAGGTGGTGCAGGAGCTGTAGAATGTAGGGGCAACCCTTATTGATCCAGGGCCCCCAATCCTCTGCGTTGGGAGGACGTGTTCCGTCCCAGGGTCCCACTGGGTTCCGGCTTCCACAATATTAACCCAGTGTAATGTGTCAGTGAGATAAACTGTCCCTGGCCATATTCACTTGTTGTCCACGTGTTTGTGGTTAGACGGTCCTTCCCACTTAAGTGCACTGGAGAGGGCATGGGTAATGTTCTGGGAACCGCGCTTGTGGAAGGTGGAGACGATACCGGGAGAAATAGTGGTGGCTGGAGACCAAGTATGGACATCCGGCCACAGCCGCCATGAGGTTATGGAAAGCTTCTGCCTTTATCAGCCTAAAAGGCAACATTTCAAGGGCAAGCAGTCCAGAAATGTGGCAGTTTAGCAATGCGGCCTGTGGGTGGATGTTTGGCTGCATACTTGCACTTGCAATCCAAGTAACAAAAAGCTAAGGAGATGGATGGCCTCATCATGAATAATTTGTTCATTGTCTAGGATACCGAGCACAATATTAACCCAGAAATGTGAAAGTTTACTATTGCGGCCTTTGGGTGGATGAGTGGCTGGCTGCATACTTGCGCTTGCACTCCAAGAACTGTGGTAGGGACAACTGATGCTGCGAAGGGACAAGGACGTGGACAGTGATGGTTGAAAATCTGCAATGACAGGAGCAGGGCAGGAGGCATCTTCTCATGCGCCACGGACAGGGGATTGGTGTGCACGCACAACAGAGCAATAGGCAGTGGTGTCACCCGCAGACACTGTTTCTGGACCTTGGTGTTCAGCCCAGCTAGTCGGGTGCTTTGCGGTTATGTGCCTGAGCATGCTGGTGGTGGAATGGCTGGTAGTTTTGGTGCTCTTGCTGATGCTGGCCTGGCATATGTTGCAAATTGCCTTTCTGGGGTTATCTGAACAGTCTTTAAAAAAGAACCAGACTCGGGAAGACCTAACAGTTGTAGTGGCAACTTCCGTCTTGTTGGTGTTCGGGGGAGCAGTTGCCCAACTTGTGTCTGTGGCCACCACACTGCTTGTTCCTGCCTGCTGCAGTGCTATGCCTCCCTCATCCTGTGTGCTGCTTTCCTTGCTCTGCATGTCCCCTTGCCAGGTTGGGTCAGTGACTTAATTGTCCATCGCTTCGTTTTCCACTTCCGCACCCTGGTCCTCCCCCTGACTTTCTGTCCATTGTGTCTAATCATTATCCACCTCTTGCGACAATAATTGCACTTTCCCACCGTCACCTTCGGGTGACCATGGCTGCTCAAATCGTACCATGCGATTTTCTGTTGCCCTGCTTGAAGCTGGCCGGTTGAGAGGCCTGAATCTATCGATGGAAAAGTGAACAGCTCACTCGACTCTAATCTCTCCTCCAAACCACATATGCAAGCTCTTTCCACTTCCGAGCGAGAGGCCATAATCTATAAATGGAAAAATGAACAAAACAGCCCTTCGGAGTGTCCTAGTGTGGGATCAGTTGTCTCAGGGCACTCGGAATGGTGGGAGGAAGAAGGATCAGGGTGAGGAAGATGCCGACTCCAAGTAAAACAATCTCCCAGATCCGCACATTCCTCAACCTCGAATCTACAAAAACACTAGTGCACGCCCTCATCTCCCGCCTCAACAATTGCAGCCTCCTGCTCTGTAGTCGCCCTTCTAACACTCGCATTCCTCCAATCTATCCTAAACTCTGTTGCCCGACTAATCCACCTGTCCCATCGCTATTCCCTGGCCTCTCCTCTCTGTCAATCCCTTCACTGGCTCCCCATTGCCCAGAGACTCCAGTTCAAAACCCTAACCTTAGCATGCAAAGCCATCCACATACTGTACATCTGTGACCTAGTCTCCAAGTACTTACCTGCACGCAACCTCCGATCCTCACAAGATCTCCTTCTCTACTCCCCTCTTATCTCCTCTTCCGACAATTGCATACAAGATTTCTCCGGTGCATCCCCTCTTCTCTGGAACTCTCTGCCCCACCATTTCTGACTCTCGCTTACTATTGAAACCTTCAAAAAGCACCTGAAGATCCACCTCTTCCAACATGTGTACAACCTGCAGTAACCCACACTCCACCATAGCGCTGCACAACCAGCCCTATCCTCACCTACTGTATCCTCACCCATCCCTTGTAGACTGTGAGCCCTCGCGGGCAGGGTCTTCTCCTTTCCTCTCCTGTACCAGTCGCTGTCACATTTTTGTTCAAGATTATTGTAATTATTTTTGCGATGTATACCCCTTTTCACATGTAAAGCGCTATGGAATAAATGGCGATAAAGTAATAATAATAATGTGGTCCAGACTCACATCTACTGGGACTGGACCATGTGGAACACAGGGTGGTGGTGGTGGCAAACTGACTGGAAGCTTTATCTGCTATCCAACCAATAACCTTTTCACATTGCTCTGGCTTCAATAGTGGTGTTCCACGGCCCCCTAGAAATTGGGACAGGAAGGTAGTTCTACATGATGTGAGTGTTTGTTGTGCTTCCCCAACAGACACAGTTGCATCTTGCCCACGGCCTCTGCGTGCACTATCACCATCACCATAAAGTCCATTTCTCCATCCCTTGACACACACCTTGCCCATTTTAAATGGAGTTTAATATTTGTCACGTTGCCAAAAATGTCTGTATTATTACACCAGTAATATAGGATCACGTCTGATCAGATGATCACAGTTTTAGGCAGTGAACTGGGAGTCAGAGATGCTTTCAGGGGTCTTTCCCATGCTGTTTCATGTCTTTTCAGCACTATATGAATGTGTCGGATCATGTCTCACACACCACATGGCCAGATAAGGTATTAAAATGTTAAAATTACATTTCCCAGTGAATGCATTTTTCACTGTTAAAAGCAATGCAAAAGTGCAAAAACACATCAAAAATGCTACGTGAGAAACATAGCACAAGGTGTGTAGGAGCATTTTTGTTTTTGTATATTTATTTTGCCTTATAGACAAATAGACAAGTCATTACCCTGGAAAGGATGTTCCTTAACATTTTTCCCAGGAAATAGGGTATGCAGTGAGTCCAACGGCTGCCAAAATTTAGGAAAAACCCCAATACCAATTTAAAGACACATAGAGCTGGGCCACAGTAACGACATGTTCCCATTAGAAAGGAGCGGATCTGCTATATAGTTATAGGGTATGCAGTGAGTCCAGTGGCTGCCAAAATTTAGGAAAAACCCCAATACCAATTTAAAGAAACATAGAGCTGGGCCACAGTAACGACATGTTTCCAATAGAAAGGAGTGGGTCTGCTATACAGTTACAGGGTATGCCATGAGTCCAACGGCTGCCAAAATTTAGGAAAAACCTAAATACCAATATAAAGACACACAGCGTTGGGTAACTGTAACAACATATTCCCATTGGAAAGGAGCAGGTCTGCTATACAGTTACGCGGTATGCCGTGAGTCCAACAGCTGCCAACATTTAGGGAAAACCCCAATACCAATTTAAAGACACATAGAACTGGGCCACAGTAACAACATGTTCCCATTAGAAAGGAGCGGGTCTGCTATACAGTTATAAGGCATGCAGTGAGTCCAATGGCTGCTAAAATTTAGGAAATACCCCAATAATAATTTAAAGACAAATAGAGCTGGGCCACAGTAACGACATGTTCCCAATGGAAAGGAGTGGGACTCCCATACTGTTATTTCTTATGCAGTGACTGAAACAGCTGCCAATAATTTGGAGGCACTCCAATGCCCCTTGCAAGGTATGTAGAGATCGGAGGGCTTCATGAAAACAATGTTCCAATTATTAGGAAGTGGGTCTCCCATACTGTTTGCCAATGCAGTGAGTGCAACAGCTGCTAAAATTTGGAGGAACTCCAATGCCCTTGCAAGAGACGTAGTCAGAGAGCCTCCTGAAAACAATGTTCCCATTATTAGGAAGTGGGTCTTCCACACTGTTTGCCTATGCAGTGAATGCAACAGCTGCCAAAATTTTAGAGGAACTCCAATGTCTCTTGCACTAGAGGTAGAGGTCGGAGGGCCTCCTGAAAACAATGTTCCCATTATTAGTAAGTGGGTCTCCCATACTGTTTGCCTATGCAGTGAATGCAACAGCTTCCAAAAGTTTGAAGGAACTCCTATGTCCTGTAACATACCTGGCGGCGTCCTTGCATAGTGGTCCATCTCCCACTGTGCAAGAGCGCGCACTTGATCTCCAGTCCAGTTTGCTAGCCTGGCTTCCCTCCATGCTGTCTGTTTGCCTCTGTGTCTGCTGCTTAAGGGCGGCGCCCGATCACTTCCTGCTTTTTGTACCTGCTGCAGACACACCTCTTGTGCGTCCTCAGCCTATTGCTGTCTGCCATCTGGTATTTAACCCAGCTGCTCCAATGAATCCCTGCCTGAGCATTGTGTTGGCCTTTGGTCACTGATATGCCAGGTCCCGTTTATGTCTCCTGCCTTCGGTATCAGTTCCCGTGTCTGAACTGTGTCCTGTCTGTATTATCTTCTAGCCTGTTGTCTTCTGCCTATCCTGGAGGCTGTATTTCCATGCCTGTGTGAACCCGCTCCTGTATCTTGCTGCTGTGTCTGTTCTTGTCTGAATACTCTCCTAACCTGTTTTGTTTTTCTCTATGTCCGTACTTTCCCTTTTTCTGCAGAGTCTGAACTCGTACCTAACTCCTGCTCGTTGTCACTGTACTTCCGTTTGTGAGTTTGTGGTCCACTCGCTACTTCTCTGCAAGTACCCTGTGGGTATCTGGTTCTGCCTTTCCCTTCTAGTCTGTTCCGTGTGTACAGAGCCCTGTCTCCACCATGTCTGCGGTTTTCGCTTTGCTCAGCTCTGTCCACCGCGTCTGCGGTTTTCGCTTTGCTCAGCTCTTTCCACCGCGTCTGCGGTTTTCGCTTTGCTCAGCTCTGTCCACCGCGTCTGCGGTTTTCGCTTTGCTCAGCTCTGTCCACCGCGTCTGCGGTTTTCGCTTTGCTCAGTTCTGTCCACCACGTCTGCGGTTTTCGCTTTGCTCAGCTCTGTCCACCGCGTCTGCGGTTTTCGCTTTGCTCAGCTCTGTCCACCGCGTCTGCGGTTTTCGCTTTGCTCTGCTCTGTCCACCGCGTCTGCGGTTTTCGCTTTGCTCAGCTCTGTCCACCGCATCTGCGGTTTTCGCTTTGCTCAGCTCTGTCCACCGCGTCTGCGGTTTTCGCTTTGCTGAGCTCTGTCCACCGCATCTGCGGTTTTCGCTTTGCTCTGCCCTGTCCACCACGTCTGCGATTTCGAATTTGTCTCCCAGTCTGTACTGGACCCTACCCAGCCTGCGCTCTAGTTTGCCTGTTCCTGTATTCCCCAGTGTGGGTCAACAGCCGTGTCCGGAGTCTGACCTGGAGTAGACCCTGGTTCCTCTGCTCGGTTCCTCCCTGGTGCACTGGCGTCGTATGCCGTCGTGCGACCTTGGTCGGATCGGGCAGATACTTAGTTACGCCCCTCCAGGCACTCTCCGGTTCATTGCACAGTGGAATCACTACATAAACACGCACACGCCAGTCAGTCCGGGCGTGTGCATTTCATGTCCCTTGCAAGAGACATAGAGGATGAGGATGAGAAGAAGGAGGAGAACAAGAGCAAATAGACAAAATGAGGAAGCATATACCCATGTCTAGGTGTGAAGACAGAGGTGCATGAGAATAGAGTTAGACCTCCCAAAAAGAAAACACTGTATTTGAGTTTATGCTAAGCTGCTATCATTTGGTGGTATTGAGAATTCTGGCCCAATCCAGCCATTGTTAATTTTTATAAGAGTCAGCCTGTCAGCATTTTCAGTTGACAGGCTGATGCGCCTATAGGGTATAAATCCTCCTGCGGCACTAAAAACCTGCTGTGACAAAACGCTAGTGGCAGGGTAAGCCAGGACCAGCCAGGACCTCCAAGGCATGGAGAGACAGTTTATGCCACGTGTCCAGCTTGGATACCCAATAATTATAAGGCACAGAGGAATAACGGAGGATGTTGGTACAGTCGGCAAGGTACTCCCTCAGCATCTTCCGAAACTTTTCTCTCCTTGTGAGAGTACCCCGTGCCTCAGGGGGGGCTGAGAAAACTGTCCCAGAACTTTGACAGTGTTCCCCTGCCTCTGCTGGATTGCATTTGTGTCTCTCTCGCCTGTATTCCTTGGTTGTCCAACGAACTGCCAAACGCGTTTTCAGATGGGAATTTTTAATAATTCTACAACAAGGGCATTTTGGTACTGCCCCATTTTATTAGGCCTGTCCAGCAAGGGAATAAGAGACAGAAACTTTTCCTTGTAGCGTGGGTCTAGAAGTGTCACCAACCAGTAATGACTGTCACCCAAAATTTGGACAATGCGAGGGTCACGGGAAAGGCAGTGTAACATAAACTCAGCCATGTGTGCCATGTGAGGCAAGACTTCTGTGTCCTCACCTAGAGGACGACTGACCATGCTCTCCTCCTCCTCTTCCTCCTCCTACCTGTCCTCAGGCCATTCACGCTAAACAGATGGTATGACAGTTGTGCAGGTAGTACCACGTATAGTGCAGGAAACTAGCTCCTGTTCTTTCTCCTCTTCCTCATTGTCACCCAATCCACGTTGGGATGAGATGAGGCTGGGCTGTGGGGAATCACCCTGTATGGTTCCTTGCTCCATCTCATTGTGCTGCGCCTGCAATACATCCTCTTTGATTGTGAGCTGAGAGCGTTTTAGAAGACAGAGAAGCGGGATGGTGATGCTAATTATAGCGTCATCACTGCTCACCATCTTGGTGGTCTCCTCAAAGTTTTGGAGTATGGTACAGATGTCTGACATCCATGTCCACCCCTGAGGTCTTATGTGTGGAGTCTGACCTGAATACCAATGGCCGTGTTGATGCTCATTGTTAACAACTGCCCTCTTCTGCTCACACTCACAAATCCTTCCCAACATCTGCAATGTAGAGTTCCAACGCGTGGAGACATAGCACACCAGTTGGTCAGCAGGAAGCTGCAAACGCTGCTGAAGCACGGCAAGGGCGACCGAAGCTGTAGCTGACTTTCTAAAATGGGCACGCATGTGGTGTACTTTGACAAGCAGATGCGACAGATCTGGGTAGGTTTTGAAAAACCGCTGAACCACGAGGTTAAGCACATGGGCCAGGCATGGTACATGTGTGAGCTCACCTCGCTTCATAGCTGCCACCAGGTTCTGGCCATTGTCACACACGACCATACCTGGCTGTAGGTTCAGCAGTGTCAGCCACAGATCTGCCTGCTCTTTCAGAGCTGTCCACAACTCTTCAGCGGTGTGCAGTTTGTCACCTAAGCATATTAGCTTCAGCACAGCTCGTTGCCGCTTGGTCGAGGCAGTGCTGCAGTGCTTTCAGATTCTGACTGATGTGGTCATTTCAGAGAGGGAGGCTGAAGAGGAGGAGGAGGTGCAGGAGCTGTAGAATGTGGGGGCAATCCTGATTGACCCAGGGCCCGCAATCCTCGGCGTCGGGAGGATGTATTCCATCCCAAGGTCCGACTGGGTCATGGTTTCCACTATATTAACCCAGTGTGCCATCAGCGAGATGTAAGTCCCTGCCCACAAGCACTTGTCCACGTGTCCGTGATTAGGTGGACTTTCCCAGTAGCTGCGTTGTTGAGGGCACGGCTAATGTTGTGGGACACGTGCTCGTTTATTGCGGGGACAGCACACCGGGAGAAATAGTGCCGGCTGGGGACCGAGAAGCGAGGGAAGCTCACCGCCATCAGGTTGTGAAAAGCTTCCGTCTCCATGAGCCTAAAAGGCAACATTTTGAGCACAAGCACTCGCGAAATGTGTGAATTTAGTAGTGTGGCCGGTGGGGCGTTGGCTGGGTATTTGCACTTGCATTCCAAGGACTGGGGTAGGGACAACTCAACCCTGTGCTGGAACAAGGATTTGGATGTGCTTGCTGATTATGCTAGTTGAGAGTGTGCAATGGCACATGCAGGGCGGGAGGCATCTTCGCATTCGCCATGGACAGGGGATTGGCATGCATGCACAACAGTGGAAGAAGCAGTGGTGTCACTACTCTGCATGTCCCCCTGCCAGGTTGGGTCAGTTACTATATCATCCACCGCCTTGTCTTCTACTTCCGCACCCTGTTCCTCCTCCTGACTTTCTGGCAATTGTGTCTCATCATCATCATCATCCACCTCTTGCAACAGTAATTGCACTTTCCCACCATTGCCATCATGCTACACGCATTCTCCTCTTGACTCGCTTAAAGCCGGCCGGGCGAAAGACCCGAATCTACAAATGGAAAAGTGAACAGCTCTTCTGAGTGTCCAAGTGTGGGATCAGTTGTCTCTGGGCATTTGGCATGGTGGGAGGAAGGAGGATCAGGGTGAGGAATATGCGGTCCAGACTCACGGCTACTGAGACTTGAGACTTGACCGTGTGGAAGACAGAGTGGTAGTGGTGGTGGCAAAGTGACTGGAAGCATTATCTGCTATCCAACCAACAAACTTTTGACATTACCCTGGGTTCAATCGTGGTGTGCTGCGGTCCCCTAGCAATTGGAACAGGAAGGTTGGCGACAAGATGCGGGTAGTGATGAGCGAGTGTATTCGTTACTATTCGCTATTCGCACGGATAGTAGGGTATTCGGTTACTCGTTATTCTGCGAGTATTTGTGTACTCGCCTCCCATTAACTTACATTGTACTCGCTATTCGGAACGAATATGCGATTATTACAAAGTACTCGTTATGAGTATAGCAATTACGAATATTATGGTACTCGTTCATCACAAGATGTGGGTGTTTGTTGTGGCACAATTTCAGCTTGCCCACAGCCTCAGCCTCTGCATGCACCATCACCATCACGTCCACTTCCGCGTCCCTTGTCATGCACCTTGCCCATTTTAAATGGAGGGCAATATTTTCCACGTTCACTAGAAATGGCTGATTTTAGAACACAGTTATATGTGATACGTCTGACAGAGAACCACGGTTTTAAATAGCAGGCCTGTAATTTACTAATACTATTCTTCACAGAGACTTAGTGTAAATAGCTTGACTGACACACTACAACGAAATGGAAGGCAGAAATGGCTGATTTTGGAGCGATGTTATATGTGATGCGTCTGACAGAGAACCACAGTTTTAAATAGCAGGCCTGTAATTTACTAATACTATTCTTCACAGAGGCCTAGTGTGAATAGTTTGACCGACACAATGCAATGAAATGGAATGCAGAAATGGCTGATTTTGGAACACAGTCATATGTGTGATACGTCTAACAGAGAACCACGGCTTTAAATAGCAGGCCTGTAGTTTAGTAACACTATTCTTCTCAGAGACTTAGTGTGAATAGCTTGACCGACACACTGCAACAAAATGAAAATGTAAGCCAATATTTTCCAAGTTCAGTTCAAATTTCTGGATTTTTATCACTGTAATATGGAAAAGATCTGGCTGCATTCTGCAGTGCTAACAAGCAAATGGAGCAGAAAAAATGTGCACTCTGGATTGCTTTTTAAGCAAATAATCAGGATAAAGATGAAAAAAAAACATTGGCCCTGGCCCCTGATATATGGGGCTATGTCTACAAATATACTGTACACTGTGTTACAAATTATTATGCAAATAATATTTTCTCAGATTTTCCCAAATTACCTATATGAATTGCTGTCATTGTAATTTTCCAGTCAAATAACTATTAGAGTACAATTGAAAGGTTTTTGTACAAACTGCCTATGATAACAGTATATTTTTTTAAAAATAACAAACTCAAACTGCACTCAAAATGCATGTTCCAAATTATTATGCACAGCAGAGTTTTCAACCTTTTCATTTTAATAAAGAACAAAAAAATGGTCATTTTTGAAATTATAAGCATTAGCAGGTTATTACAAACTGAAATCAGTTTTCAACTCAAAACTTTATTCTAGGTGATGTTACATTTGCACATAGGACCCCTTGTTCGAAAGGAGCTTCTGAACTCTCTCGTCCATTGAATTTGTCAGGTTTTGGATGGTTTCTGCTTCAATTGTTTTGAATGAGGACAGAATACCCTCCCAGAGCTGTTGCTTAGATGTGAACTGCCTCCCGCCATCATAGACACTCCTTTTGATGATGCTCCAGAGGTTCTCAATGGGGTTGAAGTCAGGGGAGCATGGGTGCCACACCATAAGTTTGTCCCATTTTATGCCTATAGCAGCCAGAGATGCAGATGTGTTATGTGCAGCATGAAATGGGGCATTTATAATGTTCCCATTATAAAGGAGCAAAAAATTGTTACCATTATTAAGGAGTGGCTCTCCTATACCGGTAATGCCCATGCACTAAGTGCATGGGCTGAAAAACATTTACCTCTGTTGGGTATACAAGAACATACTGTATATCATACAGAATGTTAGAAATATAAACACCCTTAAAAAAATTATGTGGGTGTTGCATCACGGTCACCCTGGTAATATGGTGTTGGAGGATGAGGAGAAGGAGGAGGACAACAGACAATAGACAAAATCAGGAAGCGTATACCCATGTCTAGGTGTAAAGAGGTACATGGGAATAGACCTCCCAAAAAAAAGCCCCTGGATTTGAGTTCATGTTCCACTGCTATCATCCGGTGGTGTTGAGAAGTCTGACACAATCCAGCCCTTGTTCATTTTTATGAGTCAGCCTCTCAGCATTTTCAGTTGACAGGCAGATGTGCCTATCAGTTATAATGCCCCCGGCCGCACTAAAAACCCACTCTGACAAAACGCTAGTGGCAGGGCAGGCCAAGACTAGTGTTGAGCCACCCCCGCAGTGTTCGAGTTCGGATCGTCGAACACCCTTGTATTCGCCGAACTGTTCGTCGAACTGTTCGTCGAACACCTTCAAACACCGTTAAAACCAATGGCAGGCAAACAAAAACACATAGAAACACATAGAAAACACCTTCAAAGGTGTCCAAAAGCTGACAAACTGCTCAGAAGACATAACTAACACATGGAAAAGTGACAAGTACATATAGTCATGCGAAAAGAAAAGAGGTGGAGGAGTAAAAGGAGGGGGAGACACAGATATAGGCATGTCATGCCCTTCTAAAATCCAAAAAGTGAGAAGCCGACACGGCCAGTCCGTTCCTGCCCGTGCCACCTCCGTGTCGCTGGGTTTGTGCCAGAGCCGCGGTGGACCCTGATGGCCAGCCCCCCTCTCCCAATACTGGTGCCTGTCCGCTGGTGGGTCGAGCGAGCCCCCCTGTGGTGGAGGCAGGTCTAAGCTTTTTAATTTAAATTGTCTCTCTAATTTGAATGAATACACTTTAAATCCTTTTACAAGGATCTATTGGAGGGCAAGTCTCATGCCAGCAGCCGCGTAATTCCAGCTCCAGTAGCGTCCACTAAAGCTGCTGCAGTTAAAAAGCTTTTATAAGGATCGAGCTCGGCGGTCCACCGCAAGGTGTCCTACCGCCAGTCCCAGGCCCTGTGCCTTGGGGTGCCTCCTGATGCTCTTCACTGAGTATCCCCAGGTCCCGAAGCATTTCCTTTGAAAAATTAAGTGTCCAAACTACAGGTGGTGTAGCTTGCTTAACAGCTGGGATAATCCGCTGACTAGCAGACACTGCTACTAGGCACAAAGTATTTCCTGGGCTAGATGCAGTTAAAAATTTGTAATTAGATACTCTCGTTGAATGCTGAGAAAGCATTCCATAGAGTCTCCTGGCACGCCATATATTATTCTCTTAAAAAGCTTGGGGTAGGGGTCTAGGGACCCTTTTATAGCCAAAATCACAGCCCTGTATCGCAATACGTCACCTAGGCTGAAGATAAATGGAACTGTAGCACCCCGAGGGCTCGGTTGCTACAGAGGTATTGCACCTCACCCAGAGGTGTGATATCTCACTCTCAGGTAAGGATGGAGTGTGGATCAGGACCCCACATTGCCGTGGGGCAGGGCGACCAATATGCCCCTGAGATGGGCACGACAGTCCCTGTCCCTGGCTGGAGTGGGAGGAGGGAACACTGAGGAAGGGGAACCCTGTAGTGCAGGAGCAGGGAGGAAGCAGTTCCTGGGTGCATTGAGAAGGGAGTATAAAAGGTGGGCACCATCTTAGTTCAGTGCAGAGAAGTCTGAGCAGAAGTGACAGGGAGCAGGGGCTCTGCATGAGCTCTGCTCCGGAGGCGGGCCTAGTAACAGAGGCCCAGGCCTGGAAGAGGGAGAAGGAAGGAAGAGGAGCGGAGAAGGCTCCAGGAACGAGGAACGAAGGGATCCCAGGGGTGCGGACGGGCGAGTCGCCACCGCACACCCGAATCCACCTGCGTGGAGGGGTCAGGCCAAAGGGGGAGACCGGTCCCCGAAACTAGTGGAGGAGGGAAACGACCCTTCGCTAGAAACCGAAGGCTGTGACATTTTATGTGGTGCAGCCCCTCGCTCCACCCGCTAGGAAGGCACCACATAGGGTCAGGGAAACTGGCGCCAAGTTTACCAAGATGAGGCCCGAGGCAGCCGGACAGAAGCGTTGATAAGAAAGGCCAGACAAAAGACACACAAAGGGGGTCCTGTGAAGCGCTCCAAAGTTATCTGGGAGTTGTCTGAGACTCTCACCTGGTGAGCACAGTACGACGTGGGCAGCCGTTACCTGCAGACGTGGTCTGGATAATAAGAACTGTGAGTAAAGGCCCTGGACTGCATCACTGACTCCGTGTCATTACTGCTGCTGCCCTGCACCATCACCCCCATCCTCCGCATACACTGCCCTGAGGCTATTCTCCTCCCGTGGGGAGTTATACTATGCTCTGCTGCACCCACAACACCAGCCTCAGCGGTCTGCCCTGCAGCGGCGGTTCACTCTGACCGCAATCCACGGGTGGCATAGTCGGACATTTAAACATCAAAACCACATAAATAGTTCCGCCACTGGTTTGACCGCCCTGAGCCACGGAACCGTGTCGCTGCCACGGAGACTACAACCACCAGCATCCACCAAAAAGGGTCTGGCTCCGGGTGTCCCAAGGCCCAGGGGGCGCGTCAGAACATTTTCATCACCTTTCATAATCACCAATGGGACAAGGCAGGGATGTCCTCTGTCCCCTCTCTTATACATCCTAGTGACGGAGCACCTGCTCTCATCAATTCGCCATAACCCCAATATTAGGTGGATTGAGGTGGGAGGCACCGAGTACAAGTGCTCTCTATTTGCTGATGATGTCCTAGTATATATCACTCAATCACATATATCCATCCCTGCTGTTATGGCTGAAATAGATCACTTTGTTACATGGTCAAATTTTAAAATCAATGCAGCGAAGTCTGAGGCCCTCGTTGTCTCCCTCCCCAAATCCATACAGGATTCCATCCAGTCCAACTTTCCCTTTGCCTGGCCCTCACAGGGTATCAAATACTTAGGAATTCCTATTCATAGAGACGTCTCCCGTCTATGTTATCTTAATTTTGGGCCCTTTATTGAACAACTCATACAGACCACGGTTGGCAAGTTAGAACTGTAAGATTCACTACGTGAACCACTGGTGTTTTGTGGAAAAGCACATGTACACTGTGTTCCAAATTATTATGCAAAAAGTGCTTAGGAGTGATAAGGTAAGAATTTTTTTGTTTGTCAGTTAAACTCATTGATGGTGATGTGTGTCAGGGCTCTTTATATCACTGTAAGCAATTGCAGACACCTGTGCTAATTAGTTTGGCAGGTGTGTCCAATGAAAGGCAAGACTACTTAAGAAGGCTGTCCCACATTATTAAGCAGCCTACATTTTCTGCCAAAATGGGAAAGAAAAAGGATGTGTCGGCTGCTGAGAAGCAACAAATTGTGGAGTGTTTAGGTCAAGGCATGACTACAATCAACATTGTGCGATGATCAGGATGAAGTGTCTTTTCAATCAAGAAGTATGTAGCTGATTCACAGTACACACGTGTGCGTGCTGATAAGGGCAAATTGAGGACTCTTTCCTACAGGCAATTACGTCAGGTTAAAAGAGCAGCGGCAAAAAACCCTTGTCATAGCAGCAGACAAGTTTTTGAAGCTGCTGGTGCCTCCAACGTCCCCCGAACAACAAGCTGCAGGGTCCTTCAGAGGTTTGCAGCTGTGGGCAAGCCATCCTGTCGACCTCCTCTATCCACTGCACACAAGCAGAAATGGCTCCAGTGGGCCAAACAATACATGAAGACTGACTTCAAAACTATTTTGTTCACGGATGAGTGCTGTGCAACGCTGGATGGTCCAAAAGGATGGAGTGTAGGATGGCTGGTTGATGGACACCCCACGCAAACAAGGCTACAGCATCAACAAGGAGGAGGTGGAGTAATGTTTTGGGCTGGAATCATGGGGAGAGAGATTGTCGGCCCCTTTAGGATCCCTGAAGGTGTAAAGATGAACTCCATAATGTATGTGGAGTTTCTCAAACAGCACTTCCTGCCATGGTTCAAGAAGAAGAACTGTGTATTCCACAGCAAGATCATTTTCATGCATGATAATGCACCGTCTCATGCTGCACATAACACATCTGCATCTCTGGCTGATATGGGCATAAAAGGGGACAAACTTATGGAGTGACCCCCATGCGCTCCTGACCTCTACCCCATTCAGAACCTCTGGAGCATCATCAAAAGGAGTGTCTATGATGGCGGGAGGCAGTTCACATCTAAGCAACAGCTCTGGGAGGGTATTCTGTCCTCATGCAAAACAATTGAAGCAGAAACCATCCAAAACCTGACAAATTCAATGGACGAGAGAGTTCAGAAGCTCCTTTCGAACAAGGGGTCCTATGTGCAAATGTAACATCACCTAGAATAAAGTTTTGAGTTGAAAACTGATTTCAGTTTCTAATAACCTGCTAATGCTTATAATTTCAAAAATGACCATTTTTTTGTTCTTTATTAAAATGAAAAGGTTGATCGAAGAGTGTGGGTGATCTAAGAGTGTGGCAACCCAGTAGTAGAGATGAGCGTTGTTCGACTCGAACTGTTCGCCAATCTCAAATTCGAGCTGTTTTGGGCGGTACTCGAGCCGTTCGGCGAACACGAACGATTTGAGAAAAATTCGGCTGTTCGAGGTTATGTTCGATAACAGTTCGTGCACCAAAATCATAACTGGATTTTTTCTCAGTAATGATGAAAATTAATGTTAATACGCAGTTTGAGTGTACAGCGGGGTGGGGGGAGGGGCAGGGGATGGATCTCTGCAGGAATAATGAAGATCACCATTTTTTTTTCTCTTTCCCGCATTTACAGTGGGGAGGTGCAATCTGTCAGCCTATCAGCAGCGCACACACGGAGCGAAGTGCTTTTTTTCACACAAGCAAGGGCATGTGTCATTGGCAGTGTATGTCACATGTCCTTGCCCTATAAGACCAAGCCATTTTCCCCGTCGCCACCATTTTCTCACTGCTGCAGCTGCGTGTTAGACGGCACCGCTGTTGCTGTGTGCGCTATACCTTGTTAATTTCAAGCCAATTTTCGCACAAATCTACAAATAGCTTGGGAGTAGGGAATAGTTGTGATTGCAGTCCTTTTAAGGACTAGGTTACAGCATTTCCTACGACTTTTATCAGGCAGGTCTGTGCTCTTAAATAGATAGATTGTGGGAGTAAAGACTAATTTTAATTGCAGTCCTTTTCAGGACTAGGTTACATCAGTTCCTATCAGTTTTTGCCAGGCAGGTCTGTGCCAGTGCTGTGCAAGTTTTTTTCACAGCATTTGGCTGAATCTAGCAAAGCTAAACCTTTTTGGCCTATTGCAGAGTGTGTTAGTCAGTGGAGTAGCCTATCTGTGTTGCAAGATATACCACCTGTGTATAGAATACCAATTTTTTTACTGCACCTAGTGAAGTAAAATCTTTTGGGCATAGCATCATTCTATTAGTCCATCTATACTGACCTCCATCAGGTTGCAAATTGAATATAATTTTTTTCTGCATCTAGCTCTGAAAAAATATTTGGGCTTCTAGCAGTGTGTGGGACTTGTTCTATTAGTCCAACTATACTGACCTCCATCAGGTTGCAAACTGAATATAATTTTTTCTGCATCTAGCTCTGAAAAAATATTTGGCCTTTTAGCAGTGTGTGGGACTTGTTCTGTTAGTCCATCTATACTGACCTCCATCACGCTGCAAATTCAAAATAATTTTTTGTCTGCATCTAGCTCTGAAAAAATATTTGGCCTTCTAGCAGTGTGTGGGACTTTCTCTATTAGTCCATCTATACTGACCTCCATCAGGTTGCAAATTAAAAATAATTTTTCTCTGCATCTACCTCTGAAAAAATATTTGGGCTTCTAGCTGTGTGTGGGACTTGTTCTATTAGTCCATCTATACTGACCTCCATCAGGTTGCAAACTGAATATAATTTTTTTCTGCATCTAGCTCTGAAAAAATATTTGGCCTTCTAGCAGTGTGTGGGACTTTCTCTATTAGTCCATCTATACTGACCTCCATCAGGTTTCAAATTAAAAATAATTTTTTGTCTGCATCTAGCTCTGAAAAAATAATTGGCCTTCTAGCAGTGTGTGGGACTTTCTCTATTAGTCCATCTATACTGACCTCCATCAGGTTGCAAATTAAAAATAATTTTTTGTCTGCATCTAGCTCTGAAAAAATATTTCGCCTTCTAGCAGTGTGTGGGACTTTCTCTATTAGTCCATCTATACTGACCTCCATCAGGTTGCAAATTAAAAATAATTTTTTGTCTGCATCTAGCTCTGAAAAAATATTTGGCCTTCTAGCAGTGTGTGGGACTTTCTCTATTAGTCCATCTATACTGACCTCCATCAGGTTGCAAATTAAAAATAATTTTTATCTGCATCTACCTCTGAAAAAATATTTGGGCTTCTAGCTGTGTGTGGGACTTGTTCTATTAGTCCATCTATACTGACCTCCATCAGGTTGCAAACTGAATATAATTTTTTTCTGCATCTAGCTCTGAAAAAATATTTGGCCTTCTAGCAGTGTGTGGGACTTTCTCTATTAGTCCATCTATACTAACCTCCATCAGGTTGCAAATTAAAAATAATTTTTATCTGCATCTAGCTCTGAAAAAATATTTGGCCTTCTAGCAGTGTGTGGGACTTTCTCTATTAGTCCATCTATACTGACCTCCATCAGGTTGCAAATTAAAAATATTTTTTTGTCTGCATCTAGCTCTGAAAAAATATTTGGCCTTCTAGCAGTGTGTGGGACTTTCTCTATTAGTCCATCTATACTGACCTCCATCAGGTTGCAAACTGAATATATTTTTTTTCTGCATCTACCTCTGAAAAAATATTGGGCTTCTAGCTGTGTGTGGGACTTGTTCTATTAATCCATCTATACAGACCTCCATCAGGTTGCAAACTGAATATAATTTTTTTCTGCATCTACCTCTGAAAAAATATTTGGGCTTCTAGCTGTGTGTGGGACTTGTTCTATTAGTCCATCTATACTGACCTCCATCAGGTTGCAAACTGAATATAATTTTTTTCTTCATCTAGCTCTGAAAAAATATTTGGCCTCCTAGCAGTGTGTGGGACTTGTTCTATTAGTCCACCTATACTGACCTCCATCAGGTTGCAAATTCAAAATAATTTTTTGTCTGCATCTAGCTCTGAAAAAATATTTGGCCTTCTAGCAGTGTGTGGGACTTTCTCTATTAGTCCATCTATACTGACCTCCATCAGGTTGCAAACTGAATATATATTTTTTCTGCATCTACCTCTGAAAAAATATTTGCGCTTCTAGCTGTGTGTGGGACTTGTTCTATTAGTCCATCTATACTGACCTCCATCAGGTTGCAAACTGAATATAATTTTTTTCTGCATCTACCTCTGAAAAAATATTTGGGCTTCTAGCTGTGTGTAGGACTTGTTCTATTAGTCCATCTATACTGACCTCCATCAGGTTACAAACTGTATACAATTTTTTTCTGCATCTACCTCTGGAAAAATATTTGGGCTTCTAGCTGTGTGTGGGACTTGTTCTATTAGTCCATCTATACTGACCTCCATCAGGTTGCAAATTGAATATAATTTTTTTCTGCATCTAACCCAGCCAATAGTTTTGGCCTATTACCACAGTTTGGCCACTCAGCTCTGCTCGGTTCCCATGCATTGTTTTTTTGTGCAAACAACTCCAGAGTTGTGAATTAGTTAACCACCAAAATGAGTGGAAAAAGGCCTGCTGCTGGTGGAAAGGGGAATAGGCGTGTTGGGAAGGGGAAAAAAGGTTGTGTCCGTGGGGTAGGTGTTAAAGCAACAGTAACATCTGCAGAAGAAAGACCATCTTCCAGCCAAACTAAAATGTCTACTTCTTTTAGCGGACAATGTGATAAGATCCCTTTCTTACGGCCACGCCAATCGCTACAAATTCCAGATGAGGCACAAAAACAGCAGGTGCTTCAACGGATATCAAGTGCTCCTTTAAGTGGGCTCTCCTCCACATCAACTTCAACATCACAAATACTCCAGTCCTCAAAGGTGTCACCCCAATCGCACTTGCTTCCTCACAGCTCCCAAATCTCCAGCTGCCCGTCTGAGTATGAGGTAGAACAGATGGTTGAGTCTGCAGAGCTGTTTACTCATACTATAGCCTGGGAATCAGAGGTCGACTCCAGCGCTTCTGTGAATCCAGACGAGGAAATGATCTGCACTGATGCCCAGAATCTTTATGAGTCGGATCCAGGACCAGACGCAGAAGGTTCTGACCATAATGTAGACCCTCATTCCCAAACTGTAACTCCTGTTGGTGGAGACAATGAGGAAGACGATGATGAGACTCAAATACCTGATTGGAGCGACAACTTTAGTTTTTTGTCAGGGCAGGAACAGGTTGGCTCTGAGGACGACGGGTGTGATAACGCACAGGGTGATGATGATGAGGTTGGAGATCCCACTTACTGTCAACCCACAGTCAGCCAAGAGATGAGGTCAGCAGAGGAGGTGGAGGAAGATGCTAGTGACGACGAGGTCAGGTTGCGCCTTCCTGGACAGAGACGTAGTACTGGAAGCACGTCAACAACTGCATCCTCAAACACAACTCTGCCTCTCACCACAAGTCGTGGTGGCTCTTCAGGTCGCATGGGTGCTAAGCCTTGCATAGCCTGGGCATTTTTTCAGATCGATAAAGATGACCCAACTCGTGTTATCTGTAACATTTGTCAGCAAAAGCTAAGTAGAGGCCAAAAAATACATAGTTTGAGTACTTCATGCATGAACCGGCACATGGACATGAAGCATAAGTTGCAGTGGGAAGCTCAGTGTGCTACAATGCGGCCTAGCTGGCCGGGCCAGCCACCATCTGCCATATCTTGTGCATCCGCGGCCTCTTCATCCTCTGTGACTGGGGGGACAGCAGTCACACCTGTTTTGGGGCGCAGACCTGCCACCTCTTTACCCGCAACAGCCAACGTGATTGGCAGGTCATCATTTTCTTTGGAGGTGGTAACACCAGCTGGTGTTGAGCGCTGTCCGACATCGATAGCACCACCTTTGGATCAAGGCAACCTAACATGTCCGCCTGCATCTTCCTCACAGACCGGCAGTTTGCCGGGGACACCCTTATCAACCCCGTCTAAGCACAATAGCCAGCCCTCGGTCCCTCAGATGTGGACAAGTAAAAGACCATTTCCTCCTAGCCATGAGAAAGCTAAGAGGTTGAATTTCACCATCTGCAAGCTCTTGGCTACAGAAATGCTGCCTTTCCGCCTGGTGGACACAGAGGATTTTCGAGACCTTATGTCCGTCGCAGTGCCCCAGTACCAGATGCCCAGTCGGCACTACTTCTCAAAGAAAGGTGTGCCTGCGCTCCACCAGCATGTCGCACACAACATCACCGCTTCTTTGAGAAACTCTGTGTGTGACATGGTGCATTTCACCACAGACACTTGGACGAGTAGGCATGGACAGGGGCGTTACATGTCGCTGACTGGGCACTGGGTAACTATGGTGACAGCAGGACAAGGGGCTGCTGTCCAAGTCTTGCCGTCCCCACAAGTTGTGCGTCAATCCTCTTTATGTCAAAGTTCCTCCACTGCTTCTGCCTCCTCAACCTCCTCTCAGTCTTCCACCTGCATCCAAAGCCTGTCTGGTCCTGCCACAAGCTTTCTAACTGCGCAGAAGGGATCCTGCACACCTCCTTACTATGCTGGCAGTAGGGCTCAACGTCATCAGGCGGTTTTTACTTTGAAATGTCTGGGAAATGTGAGTCACACAGCTGAGGAGTTGTGGTCAGCTCTGGAGAACCAATTTCATGAATGGTTGTCTCCACTGGACCTGAAACCAGGGAAGGCCGTGTGCGACAATGCTGCAAACCTGGGTGCGGCCCTTCGCCGGGGCAATGTCACACACGTGCCTTGTATGGCTCACGTGTTGAACCTGGTTGTCCAGCAATTTTTAGCCCACTATCCCAGACTAGATGGCCTTCTGCAGAGGGCACCGTCGCTGTGTGCTCACTTCCGCCGTTCGCATCCCGCAGCTCAGCGACTTACATCTCTACAGAAGTCGTTGGGCCTTCCACTTCACCGGCTAAAATGCGATGTGCCTACCCGGTGGAATTCAACTCTGCACATGTTGCAGCGACTGTGGCAGCACCGACAAGCCCTGGTGCAATACGTTCTGACGTATAGCCTGGGCCAACGAGATCCAGAGGTGGGGCAAATCACGCTGGAGGAGTGGTCTCAGATCAGGGACCTATGCACCCTTCTGCACAGTTTTGAAATGGCGACGAAGATGTTTAGTGCTGACGATGCCATTATCAGCATGACTATTCCGGTGATTTACATGCTGGAGCACATGTTAAACAGAATTCGGAGTCAGGTGGTGGCACAAGAGGAAGTGGAGGAAGTAGAGGGGGAGGAGTTGTATGCGGAAGGGCTAACATCTGCAAGGTCCAGACGGTCGGCAGCACCAAGGCGGCAGGCATGTGAGGGTGGGGGAGATGGTTTTACCAGGGCGCATGGTAGCAGCCAAACTAGTGAGGAAGGTGCAGGAGCCCAGGAAGAAGTGGAGGACGAACTGATGGAAGACTCATCAGATGAGGGAGACCTTGATCACATTTCTGTTGTGCGAGGTTGGGGGGAGAGGACAGAGGAAGGAAGCATGATTGTTACCTCGCCACCAACACAACAGGGACTTGGTGCTCCTGGATGCGCAACACACATGAGTGCCTTCTTGCTGCACTACCTGCAACATGACCCTCGAATTGTGAGAATTAGAAATAATCCTGACTACTGGGTTGCCACACTGTTAGATCCCCGGTACAAAAGTAAATTTGCAGAAATTATTCCTGCCATAGAAAGGGATGCACGCATGCAGGAGTATCAGCAGAGACTGTTGCAGAATCTTACATGTGCTTTTCCACAAAACACCAGTGGTGCACGTAGTGAATCTCACAGTTCCAACTTGCCAACCGTGGGACCGTCAAGTGTTCAGCACTCAAACCGTAACAGAACCATAGTATCTGCTGGTAACATCAATTTTGCGGAATCATTTCACCACTTTTTTAGCCCATCCTTTGCAAGGCCACAGGAGACAAGAAGTCTGACACATAGTCAACGCCTAGAGACGATGGTACAGGAGTATCTCCAAGTAAACATTGAAGCCATGACTGTGTCACTGGAGCCTTGCTCTTTTTGGGCTTCCAATCTGGATAAATGGCCGGAGCTAGCCACTTACGCCTTGGAGATCTTGTCATGCCCCGCAGCCAGCGTTCTGTCTGAACGTGTGTTCAGCGCTGCTGGTGGTGTGCTGACAGATAAGCGCACGCGGCTCTCCACTGATAATGTAGACAGACTCACGTTCATAAAGATGAACAAATCATGGATCCGAAACGACTTTTCTACCCCTGTGTCATCCTGGGGAGAGTAAAAGCTTGATGATTGGTTAAAATCACCCTACCAACCGTTTTAAGCTTTCAAATTACTAATCATGTTTATCTGTATCTTGGCTGGAAAATAATTTGGGCTTTGCAGCAGTGTGCAGCACTGATTCTATTAGGCCATCTATAATAGGCTCCACCAGATTTAAAATTACTAATCATGTTTATCTGTATCTTGACTGGAAAATAATTTGGGCTTTGTAGCAGTGTGCAGCACTGATCCTATTAGGCCATCTATAATAAGCTCCACCAGATTTCAAATTAATAATAATTTTTAGCTGCATCTAGCCCGGAAAATAATTTTGGGGCTCCGAGATGCGCAAGACACATAAGTGCCTTCTTGCTGCACTACCTGCAGCATGACCCTCATATTGTAAGAATTCGAAGTAATCATGACTACTTGGTTGCCACACTCTTAGATCCCCCAAACTTTTCGATCAACCTTTTCATTTTAATAAGACCAAAAAAATGGTCATTTTTGAAATTATAAGCATTAGCAGGTTATTAGAAACTGAAATCAAACAGTTTTCAACTCAAAACTTTATTGTAGGTGATGTTACATTTTCACATAGGACCCCTTGTTTGAAAGGAGCTTCTGAACTCTCTCGTCCATTGAATTTGTCAGGTTTTGGATGGTTTCTGCTTCAATTGTTTTGCATGAGGACAGAATACCCTCCCAGAGCTGTTGCTTAGATGTGAACTGCCTCCCGCCATCATAGACACTCCTTTTGATGATGCTCCAGAGGATCTGAATGGGGTAGAGGTCAGGGGAGCATGGGGGTCACACCATAAGTTTGTCCCCTTTTATGCCCATATCAGCCAGAGATGCAGATGTTTTATGTGCAGCATGAGATGGTGCATTATCATGCAAAAAAATGATCTTGCTGTGAAATACACGGTTCTTCTTCTTGAACCATGGCAGGAAGTGCTGTTTGAGAAAATCCACATACATTATGGAGTTCATCTTTAGCGCCTTCAGGGATCCTAAAGGGGCCGACAATCTCTCTCCCCATGATTCCAGCCCAAAACATTACTCCACCTCCTCCTTGTTGGCGCTGTAGCCATGTTTGCGTGGGGTGTCCATCAACCAGCCATCCTCCACTCCATCCATCTGGACCATCGAGCGCTGCACGGCACTCATCCGTGAACAAAACAGTTTTGAAATCAGTCTTCATGTAATGTTTGGCCCACTGGAGCTGTTTCTGCTTGTGTGAAGTGGATAGAGGAGGTCGACAGGATGGCGTATGCACAGCTGCAAACCTCTGAAGGACCCTGCATCTTGTTGTTCGGGGGACGTTGGAGGCACCAGCAGCTTCAAAAACTTGTCTGCTGCTATGACAAGGCTTTTTTGCCGCTGCTCTTTTAACCTGACGTAATTGCCTGTAGGAAAGAGTCCTCAATTTGCCCTTATCAGCACGCACACGTGTGTACTGTGAATCAGCTACATACTTCTTGATTGCCAAGACACTTCATCCTGATCATCACACAATGTTGATTGTAGTCATGCCTTGACCTAAACACTCCACAATTTGTTGCTTCTCAGCAGCCGACACATCCTTTTTCTTTCCCATTTTGGCAGAAAATGTAGGCTGCTTAATAATGTGAGACAGCCTTCTTAAGTAGTCTTGCCTTTCATTGGACACACCTGCCAAACTAATTAGCACAGGTGTCTGCAATTGCTTACAGTAATATAAAGAGCCCTGACACACATCACCATCAATGAGTTTAACTGACAAACAAACAAATTCTTCCCTTATCACTCCTAAACACTTTTTGCATAATAATTTGGAACACAGTGTACATGTGCTTTTCCACAAAACACCAGTGGTTCACGTAGTGAATCTTACAGTTCTAACTTGCCAACCGTGGTCTGTATGGAGTTGTTCAATAAAGGGCCCAAAATTAAGATAACATAGATGGGAGAGGTCTCTATGAATAGGAATTCCTAAGTATTTGATACCCTGTGAGGGCCAGGCAAAGGGAAAGTTGGACTGGATGGAATCCTATATGGATTTGGGGAGGGAGACATCGAGGGCCTCAGACTTCGCTGCATTGATTTTAAAATTTGACCATGTAACAAAGTGATCTATTTCAGCCATAACAGCAGGGATGGATATATGTGATTGAGTGATATATACTAGGACATCATCAGCAAATAGAGAGCACTTGTACTCGGTGCCTCCCACCTCAATCCACCTAATATTGGGGTTATGGCGAATTGTTGAGAGCAGGTGCTCCGTCACTAGGATGTATAAGAGAGGGGACAGAGAACATCCCTGCCTTGTCCCATTGGTGATTGTGAAAGGTGATGAAAATGTTCTGATGCACCCCCTGGGCCTTGGGACACCCGGAGCCGGACCCTTTTAGTTGGATGCTGGTGGTTGTAGTCTTCGTGGCGGCGACCCGGTTCCGTGGCTCAGGGTGGTCAAACCAGTGGCGGAACTATTTATGTGGTTTTGATGTTTAAATGTCCGACTACGCCACCCGTGGATTGCGGTCAGAGTGAACCGCCGCTGCAGGGCAACCGCTGAGGCTGGTGTTGTGGGTGCAGCAGAGCGTAGCATAACTCCCCACGGGAGGAGTATAGCCTCAGGGCAGTGTATGCGGAGGATGGGGGTGATGGTGCAGGGCAGCAGCAGTAACGACACGGAGTCAGTGATGCAGTCCAGGGCCTTTACTCACAGTTCTTATTATCCAGACCACGTCTGCAGGTAACGGCTGCCCACGTCGTACTGTGCTCACCAGGTGAGGGGCTCAGACAACTCCCAGATAACTTTGGAGCGCTTCACAGGACCCCCTTTGTGTGTCCTTTGTCTGGCCTTTCTTACCAACCCTTCTGTCCGGCTGCCTCGGGCCTCCTCTTGGTAAACTTGGCGCCAGTTTCCCTGACCCTATGTGGTGCCTTCCTAGCGGGTGTAGCGAGGGGCTGCGCCACATGAAATGTCACAGCCTCCGGTTTCTAGCTGAGATTCGTTTCCTGCCTCCACTAGTTTCGGGGACCGGTCTCCCCCTTTGGCCTGACCCCTCCACGCAGGTGGATTCGGGCGTGCGGTGGCGACTCGCCCGTCCGCACCCCTGGGATCCCTTCATTCCTCGTTCCTGGAGCCTTCTCCGCTCCTCTTCCTTCCTTCTCCCTCTTCCAGGCCTGGGCCTCTGTTACTAGGCCCGCCTCCGGAGCAGAGCTCATGCAGAGCCCCTGCTCCCTGCCACTTCTGCTCAGACTTCTCTGCACTGAACTAAGATGGTGCCCACCTTTATACTCCCTTTTCAATGCACCCAGGAACTGCTTCCTGCCTGCTCCTGCACTACAGGGTTCCCCTTCCTCAGTGTTCCCTCCCCCCACTCCAGCCAGGGACAGGGACTGTCGTGCCCATCTCAGGGGCATATTGGTCGCCCTGCCCCACGGCAATGTGGTGTAATGCATGCAGGTGTCGGGTCCTGATCCGCACTCCATCCTTACCTGAGAGTGAGATATCACACCTCTGGGTGAGGTGCAATACCTCTGTAGCAACCGAGCCCTCAGGGTGCTACAGTTGCATTTATCTTCAGCCTAGGTGACGTATTGTGATACAGGGCCGTGATTTTGGCTATAAAAGGGTCCCCTAGACCCCTACCCCAAGCTTTTTAAGAGAATCATATATGGCGTGCCAGGAGACTCTATGGAATGCTTTCTCAGCATCCAACGAGAGTATCTAATTACAAATTTTTAACTGCATCTAGCCCAGGAAATACTTTGTGCCTAGTAGCAGTGTCTGCTAGTCAGCGGATTACCCCGGCTGATAAGCAAGCTACACCACCTGTAGTTTGGACACTTAATTTTTTCACAGGAAATGCTTCGGGACCACGGGATTAGAGATGAGCGTTGTTCTACTCGAACTGTTCGCCAATCTCAAATTCGAGCTGTTTTGGGCGGTGTTCGAGCCGTTCGGCGAACACGAACGATTTGAGAAAAATTCGGCTGTTCGAGGTTATGTTCGATAACTGTTCGTGCACCAAAATCATAACTGGATTTTTTCTCAGTAATGATGAAAATTAATGTTAATACACAGTTTGAGTGTACAGCGGGGTGGGGGGAGGGGCAGGGGATGGATCTCTGCAGGAATAATGAAGATCTCCATTTTTTTTTCTCTTTCCCGCATTTACAGTGGGGAGGTGCAATCTGTCAGCCTATCAGCAGCGCACACACGGAGCGAAGTGCTTTTTTCACACAAGCAAGGGCATGTGTCATTGGCAGTGTATGTCACATGTCCTTGCCCTATAAGACCAAGCCATTTTCCCCGTCGCCACCATTTTCTCACTGCTGCAGCTGCGTGTTAGACGGCACCGCTGTTGCTGTGTGCGCTATACCTTGTTAATTTCAAGCCAATTTTCGCACAAATCTACAGATAGCTTGGGAGTAGGGAATAGTTGTGATTGCAGTCCTTTTAAGGACTAGGTTACAGCATTTCCTATGACTTTTATCAGGCAGGTCTGTGCTCTTAAATAGATAGATTGTGGGAGTAAAGACTAATTGTAATTGCAGTCCTTTTCAGGACTAGGTTACATCAATTCCTATCAGTTTTTGCCAGGCAGGTCTGTGACAGTGCTGTGCAAGTTTTTTTCACAGCATTTGGCTGAATCTAGCAAAGCTAATCCTTTTTGGCCTATTGCAGAGTGTGTTAGTCAGTGGAGTAGCCTATCTGTGTTGCAAGATATACCACCTGTGTATAGAATACCAATTTTTTTACTGCACCTAGTGAAGTAAAATATTTTGGGCATAGCATCATTCTATTAGTCCATCTATACTGACCTCCATCAGGTTGCAAATTGAATATAATTTTTTTCTGCATCTAGCTCTGAAAAAATATTTGGGCTTCTAGCAGTGTGTGGGACTTGTTATATTAGTCCATCTATACTGACCTCCATCAGGTTGCAAACTGAATATAATTTTTTTCTGCATCTAGCTCTGAAAAAATATTTGGCCTTCTAGCAGTGTGTGGGACTTTCTCTATTAGTCCATCTATACTGACCTCCATCAGGTTGCAAACTGAATATATTTTTTTTCTGCATCTACCTCTGAAAAAATATTGGGCTTCTAGCTGTGTGTGGGACTTGTTCTATTAATCCATCTATACAGACCTCCATCAGGTTGCAAACTGAATATAATTTTTTTCTGCATCTACCTCTGAAAAAATATTTGGGCTTCTAGCTGTGTGTGGGACTTGTTCTATTAGTCCATCTATACTGACCTCCATCAGGTTGCAAATTAAAAATAATTTTTATCTGCATCTACCTCTGAAAAAATATTTGGGCTTCTAGCTGTGTGTGGGACTTGTTCTATTAGTACATCTATACTGACCTCCATCAGGTTGCAAATTAAAGATAATTTTTATCTGCATCTACCTCTGAAAAAATATTTGGGCTTCTAGCTGTGTGTGGGACTTGTTCTATTAGTCCATCTATACTGACCTCCATCAGGTTGCAAACTGAATATAATTTTTTTCTGCATCTAGCTCTGAAAAAATATTTGGCCTTCTAGCAGTGTGTGGGACTTTCTCTATTAGTCCATCTATACTGACCTCCATCAGGTTGCAAACTGAATATATTTTTTTTCTGCATCTACCTCTGAAAAAATATTGGGCTTCTAGCTGTGTGTGGGACTTGTTCTATTAATCCATCTATACAGACCTCCATCAGGTTGCAAACTGAATATAATTTTTTTCTGCATCTAGCTCTGAAAAAATATTTGGCCTTCTAGCAGTGTGTGGGACTTTCTCTATTAGTCCATCTATACTGACCTCCATCAGGTTGCAAATTAAAAATAATTTTTATCTGCATCCAGCTCTGAAAAAATATTTGGCCTTCTAGCAGTGTGTGGGACTTTCTCTATTAGTCCATCTATACTGACCTCCATCAGGTTGAAAATTAAAAATAATTTTTATCTGCATCTAGCTCTGAAAAAATATTTGGCCTTCTAGCAGTGTGTGGGACTTTCTCTATTAGTCCATCTATACTGACCTCCATCAGGTTACAAATTAAAAATAATTTTTTGTCTGCATCTAGCTCTGAAAAAATATTTGGCCTTCTAGCAGTGTGTGGGACTTTCTCTATTAGTCCATCTATACTGACCTCCATCAGGTTGCAAACTGAAAATAATGTTTTGTCTGCATCTAGCTCTGAAAAAATATTTGGCCTTCTAGCAGTGTGTGGTACTTTCTCTATTAGTCCATCTATACTGACCTCCATCAGGTTGCAAATTAAAAATAATTTTTATCTGCATCTACCTCTGAAAAAATATTTGGGCTTCTAGCTGTGTGTGGGACTTGTTCTATTAGTCCATCTATACAGACCTCCATCAGGTTGCAAACTGAAAATAATTTTTTGTCTGCATCTAGCTCTGAAAAAATATTTGGCCTTCTAGCAGTGTGTGGGACTTTCTCTATTAGTCCATCTATACTGACCTCCATCAGGTTGCAAATTAAAAATAATTTTTATCTGCATCTACCTCTGAAAAAATATTTGGGATTCTAGCTGTGTGTGGGACTTGTTCTATTAGTCCATCTATACAGACCTCCATCAGGTTGCAAACTGAAAATAATTTTTTGTCTGCATCTAGCTCTGAAAAAATATTTGGTCTTCTAGCAGTGTGTGGGACTTTCTCTATTAGTCCATCTATACTGACCTCCATCAGGTTGCAAATTAAAAATAATTTTTATCTGCATCCAGCTCTGAAAAAATATTTGGCCTTCTAGCAGTGTGTGGGACTTTCTCTATTAGTCCATCTATACTGACCTCCATCAGGTTGCAAATTAAAAATAATTTTTATCTGCATCCAGCTCTGAAAAAATATTTGGCCTTCTAGCAGTGTGTGGGACTTTCTCTATTAGTTCATCTATACTGACCTCCATCAGGTTGCAAATTAAAAATAATTTTTATCTGCATCTAGCTCTGAAAAAATATTTGGCCTTCTAGCAGTGTGTGGGACTTTCTCTATTAGTCCATCTATACTGACCTCCATCAGGTTGCAAATTAAAAATAATTTTTTGTCTGCATCTAGCTCTGAAAAAATATTTGGCCTTCTAGCAGTGTGTGGGACTTTCTCTATTAGTCCATCTATACTGACCTCCATCAGGTTGCAAACTGAATATATTTTTTTTCTGCATCTACCTTTGAAAAAATATTGGGCTTCTAGCTGTGTGTGGTACTTGTTCTATTAATCCATCTATACAGACCTTCATCAGGTTGCAAACTGAATATAATTTTTTTCTGCATCTACCTCTGAAAAAATATTTGGGTTCCTAGCTGTGTGTGGGACTTGTTCTTTTAGTCCATCTATACTGACCTCCATCAGGTTGCAAACTGAAAATAATTTTTTGTCTGCATCTAGCTCTGAAAAAATATTTGGCCTTCTAGCAGTTTGTGGGACTTTCTCTATTAGTCCATCTATACTGACCTCCATCAGGTTGCAAATTAAAAATAATTTTTATCTGCATCTACCTCTGAAAAAATATTTGGGCTTCTAGCTGTGTGTGGGACTTGTTCTATTAGTCCATCTATACTGACCTCCATCAGGTTGCAAATTAAAAATAATTTTTATCTGCATCTACCTCTGAAAAAATATTTGGGCTTCTAGCTGTGTGTGGGACTTGTTCTATTAGTCCATCTATACTGACCTCCATCAGGTTGCAAACTGAATATAATTTTTTTCTGCATCTAGCTCTGAAAAAATATTTGGCCTTCTAGCAGTGTGTGGGACTTTCTCTATTAGTCCATCTATACTGACCTCCATCAGGTTGCAAATTAAAAATAATTTTTATCTGCATCCAGCTCTGAAAAAATATTTGGCCTTCTAGCAGTGTGTGGGACTTTCTCTATTAGTCCATCTATACTGACCTCCATCAGGTTGCAAATTAAAAATAATTTTTTGTCTGCATCTAGCTCTGAAAAAATATTTGGCCTTCTAGCAGTGTGTGGGACTTTCTCTATTAGTCCATCTATACTGACCTCCATCAGGTTGCAAACTGAATATATTTTTTTTCTGCATCTACCTCTGAAAAAATATTGGGCTTCTAGCTGTGTGTGGGACTTGTTCTATTAATCCATCTATACAGACCTCCATCAGGTTGCAAACTGAATATAATTTTTTTCTGCATCTACCTCTGAAAAAATATTTGGGCTTCTAGCTGTGTGTGGGACTTGTTCTATTAGTCCATCTATACTGACCTCCATCAGGTTGCAAACTGAAAATAATTTTTTGTCTGCATCTAGCTCTGAAAAAATATGTGGCCTTCTAGCAGTGTGTGGGACTTTCTCTATTAGTCCATCTATACTGACCTCCGTCAGGTTGCAAATTAAAAATAATTTTTATCTGCATCTAGCTCTGAAAAAATATTTGGGCTTCTAGCTGTGTGTGGGACTTGTTCTATTAGTCCATCTATACTGACCTCCATCAGGTTGCAAATTAAAAATAATTTTTATCTGCATCTACCTCTGAAAAAATATTTGGGCTTCTAGCTGTGTGTGGGACTTGTTCTATTAGTCCATCTATACTGACCTCCATCAGGTTGCAAACTGAATATATTTTTTTTCTGCATCTACCTCTGAAAAAATATTGGGCTTCTAGCTGTGTGTGGGACTTGTTCTATTAATCCATCTATACAGACCTCCATCAGGTTGCAAACTGAATATAATTTTTTTCTGCATCTAGCTCTGATAAAATATTTGGCCTTCTAGCTGTGTGTGGGACTTTCTCTATTAGTCCATCTATACTGACCTCCATCAGGTTGCAAATTAAAAATAATTTTTATCTGCATCTAGCTCTGAAAAAATATTTGGCCTTCTAGCAGTGTGTGGGACTTTCTCTATTAGTCCATCTATACTGACCTCCATCAGGTTGCAAATTCAAAATAATTTTTATCTGCATCCAGCTCTGAAATAATATTTGGCCTTCTAGCAGTGTGTGGGACTTTCTCTATTAGTCCATCTATACTGACCTCCATCCGGTTGCAAATTAAAAATAATTTTTATCTGCATCTAGCTCTGAAAAAATATTTGGCCTTCTAGCAGTGTGTGGGACTTTCTCTATTAGTCCATCTATACTGACCTCCATCAGGTTGCAAATTCAAAATAATTTTTTGTCTGCATCTAGCTCTGAAAAAATATTTGGCCTTCTAGCAGTGTGTGGGACTTTCTCTATTACTCCATCTATACTGACCTCCATCAGGTTGCAAATTAAAAATAATTTTTATCTGCATCTAGCTCTGAAAAAATATTTGGCCTTCTAGCTGTGTGTGGGACTTGGTCTATTAGTCCATCTATACTGACCTCCATCAGGTTGCAAATGAAAAATAATTTTTATCTGCATCTTGCTCTGAAAAAATATTTGGCCTTCTAGCAGTGTTTGGGACTCATTGTATTAGTCCATCTATACCAAGCTCCACCAGCTTTTAAATTAATAATAATTTTTAGCTGCATCTAGCCCTGAAAATAATTTTTCTTCCCAATAGTGGTAGCAATAGAAATATGGGGCGCGCGCCTGGCTTACAAAAATATACGCTTCATAACAAAAAACACCAGCCTAGCGCACTGCATTAATAAGATGGCATCATCGTCTCCCCCAGTGCTAGGCCTACTACCCAGGCTAGCATTCCTGTGCCTAAAACACAATGTATGGGTCCGCGCTAGCCACTATGCTGAGGGGTCTAAAGCTGCTGCTAACGCTTTATAACAATTCAATTGGCAGATTTTCACAGAGCTCTTCCACAACGCCCACCCATCGGGCAACAGTTGACCACCTTCCCTATGGGATCTAGTGGCGAATAGTTGATGCCATTAATCAGAGCGTCAGTTGCCCCGTCGACGTGGCAAGCATACGGTAAGGCATGGGAAGAGTGGACATGACTAGTAGCAGGCAGACGGGTTGACCAATGTGAACAAGCCAGATCACAAGTCACCATAGAATTTCTCCACCAGCTAATTATGAGGGGCATATCAGGGGCGTCAGCGCAGCGGTGTCTGACCGGAGTAGCATTTCACTTCCAACTACTGAATTGGGGAGATGTGACAAAGGTTCATCATCAGACAATCCATAAAAGGGTGGAAAAGGGGTCAGCCAAGTCAGGAGTGTAGACGTCCCGTCCCGTGTCACTAAAACTGATTTCTCACATCATATCCCTAACACCATTAACATGACACTCACAATTTGAAGCAACACTACTGTCTAATGCATTTGTGATCGCCTTCTTCGGGGCGCTATGCATAAGCGAATTAGTCCCTCAATCCAAAATTACCACCAGTGGAGGCTTATTACACCAGGACGTAGTCATAGCCAATAATGCAATACGTCTACGCATACACAAATCGAAAACGGTTCCAGCGGGCAGGGGCACTTGGGTACTTCTACAACCCACAAACGGTACACTGAGTTGGGTAACAATAGTAAAAACATATCTAACCATCAGATCACAAAGTAATTTCTTCCTATCACACATTGATGGAATGCCATTATCAAGATACCAGTTCCAAGCTATATTTAATAAATGCATAACATCGGCAGGGAACCACCCCAAAGATTACGGGACACACTCATTCCGCATAGGCGCGGCCACGGAAGCAGCAAGAGCAGGACTGTCAGAAACGGAAGTTCAGAGGATAGGGAGATGGCGATCCACGTGTTTGGCAAGATACATAAGACCGGACTTGTTATCCTAATGTGGTTTGTTTCTTTTACAGGTGACGCTAAGCCAACAGTGTGGGTGATAGGCCACTCGTATATGTATTGGGCAGAAAAAAGGGCGAAAGTCCGCCCAGGCGGGAGGAAATTAGAGTTTCATAACACATATTTCAACTAGAGAGGTATTAGAGGCCTGCTATGGCCACAAGTACTAATGGAGGTAATCAAGGTAGGGAGAGAGGCAAGATGTCCGGTCATCTTAGTTATACAGGCCGGGGGAAACAACCTAGGTCATCATAACAGCGCATAACTAATGGCAATAATGAAACTAGACACTGAGCGCTTCAGAGAATTTTTCACAAAACTAGCGATAGTATGGTCAGAGATTGTGCCGATAGCGGTATGGCAAGGTGCGCGAGACATCACGGCCATCGAACGGACAAGGCGGGTAATAAATATTCGGATGGCAAAATTTAGAAGAGACAGAGGCGGTGTAGTGGTACGACACCGACAACTGGAAGGAGATAAAGCAGGCCTCATACGGCCCGACGTTGTTCACTTAATGAATATTGAACTGGACATATTCCTGTCAGGACTCCAGGTCGGAGTGGAACAAGCGTTAAGAGTGATGGGTGGGGGTCAGAGTCCTGCATACGAGTACGCAGGATCCTCCGTGGCCTGGAAATAGAAAGGACATGTTGGAGAGTTACACTTGTTGGCCAACTTGCCGGAGTGGAGACCCAGGGCATGCTGCAACAAGCTGAATTATTTTAGAAATAAAATGCCTTTCTAATGGAATGCGTATAAAGAGTTAATAAAGCTGTGACCGATCCTCACCCATCCAGTTGTAAGAGTTACATTATTGTATTGTCAAGGAAAGGGGGGCGGTAGGGGGGCTGAGCGTCAGGGTTTGGTTGGGGGTCCCCACAGTCTGCCTAGGCTAGATGCATTTAAAAATTATTATTAGATACACAGGCAGTGCAGCTTGCTTCGCAGCTGGGCTACTACGCCCAAAGTATTGCCTAGGCTAGATGCAGTTAAAAATTCTACGCTGACTAGCAGACACTGAAGATTTGGAGCAGACCTCTGAGCTCTTCAGACTCAACCATCTGTGTTACCCCAAGCCATAGTGTATCTAGTTTCTTACAGTTAAAAAGGGGGGGGAGCGACCCAACCCACCTGGAATTGACGATGCCAACGTCATGTAAGACACAGCAAGGGGACTCCAAAAAGAGTCTCCATTTTTTCCCAAAATTGTGGCACAGACACCACTTAACCCTAGAACGCATACCTGGGGCCTCGCAGGTCCGCCCTGTTAATTGTTTTCTATTTTCTGCAAGATTACTTTAGTTAGAATTTTGAAACTCTAGGTATTCTTCATGTATATAGTTGTTTGTCATTTGAGTTTGAGTTATTCCATGTTATTTGCACACGAGCCTAAAAGGCCCCAGGTATATGAAAGTGTAGATTTTTATGGTCATGCGTTCTAGGGTTAAGTGGCATCAATTGCCCCACAGTTGCTTAAAACGGTTGGTGAGGTGATTTTACCAAATCCTCAAGGTTTTAGTCTCCCAAGGATAACACAGGGGTAGAAAAGTCCTTGCGAATCCATGATTTGTTCATCTTTATGAACGTGAGTCTGTCTACATTCTCAGTGGACAGACGCGTGCGCTTATCTGTCAGCACACCACCAGCAGCGCTGAACACACGTTCAGAGAGAACACTGGCTGCAGGGCATGACAAGATCTCCAAGGCGTGAGTGGCGAGCTCCGGCCATTTTTCCAGATTGGAATACCAAAATGAGCAAGGGTCCAGTGACACAGTCATGGCTTCGATGTTCACTTGGAGATACTCCTGCACCATCCTCTCTAGGCGTTGACTATGTGTCAGACTTCTTGTCTCCTGTGGCCTTGCAAAGGATGGTCTAAAAAAGTGGTGAAACGATTCCACAAAATTGCTGTTACCAGCAGATACTGTGTTACTGTTACGGTTTGAGTGATGAAGACTCGACAGTCCCACGGTTGGCAAGTTAGAACTGTGAGATTCACTACGTGCACCACTGGTGTTTTGTGGAAAAGCACATGTAAGATTCTGCAACAGCGTCTGCAGATACTCCTGCATGCGTCAATCCCTTTTTATGGCAGGAATTATTTCGGCAAATTTACTTTTGTACCGGGGATCTAAGAGTGTGGCAACCCAGTAGTCGGGATTACTTCGAATTCTGACAATCTGAGGGTCATGTTGCAGGTAGTGCAGCAAGAAGGCGCTCATGAGTCTTGCGCATCCAGGAGGACCAAGTCCTTGTTGTGTTGGTAGCGAGGTAAGAATCATGCTTCCTTCCTCTGCCCTCTCCCCTCAACCTCGCACAACAGAAATGTGATCAAGGTCTCCCTCATCTGATGAGTCTTCCATGCCCATCGCCAGTTCGTCCTCCACTTCTTCCTCGGCTCCTGCACCTTCCTCAACAGTTTGGCTGCTACCATGCGCCCTGGTTAATCCCTCTCCCCCACCCTCCCATGCCTGCCGCCTTGGTGCTGCCAACCGTCTGGACCTTGGAGATGTTATCCCTTCCGCATACGACTCCTCCTCTACTTCCTCCACCTCCTCTTGTCCCACCACCTGACTCTGAATTCTGTTTAGTGTGTGCTCCAGCATGTAAATCACCGGAATAGTCATGCTGATAATGGCATCGTCGTCAGCACTAAACATCTTCGTCGCCATTTCAAAACTGTGCAGAAGGGTGTGTGGCGCCCCTGAGGGTTCAGTCGCCACAGAGTTACTGCATCTCACCCAGAGGTGTGGTATCTCACCCTCAGGTAAGGAAGGCATATGGCTCGGGACCCTAACACCTGCATCCAACACATACCCGCAGTGGGGGTAGGGCAAGATTGCTCCTAAGGGAGAGCACAGTCCCAGGTCCCTAGCTGGTGGAAGGGTCCTATGTAGTGGGTGCTTAGGGGAGCAGCTTAGCGGAGCACATGACAGGGAGAGTATAAATAGGAAGCTATCTTAGAAAGAGCAAGCCAGTCAGAGGAGGAAAAGTGACAGGAGCAGAGGCTCGGCATGAGCTCTGCTCCAGAGGCGGGCCTAGCCTGGGAGGCCCAGGACTGAAGGAGAGAAGAGAGGAGTGGGAGCAGGAAGGCTCCAGGAACCGAAGGGACCCTAGGGCTATGGGCCGTGCAGAAGGCCACCCGTACTCCTGCTGCTACCAGGAGGTAGAGGGGTCAGACCAGATAAGGGGAACCGGTCCCTCAACTAGCGGAGAAACAGCAAGGCTCAACGAGAAACCGGAGGCTGCAGCATTTCATGTACTGCAGGTAAAAGTCCACACCAGTCTCACTAAGAAGGTAGCCACATAGGACCCAGGGGACGGAACAGAAGTCACCCGCCAAGGCCCGAGGATACCGGATAGAAGTGTCACTGGGTGTGAGGTGCAGGTAGAAGGCCAGAAAAAGGACACACTGAAGGGGGTCCTGCTAAGTACTCCGGAGCTATCTGGGGGTGGACTGAGCCCCTCACTGAGTACGCACAGCACGACGGGTGAGATTGCTCTGGTACCTGTAATCTGGACTGCAACAACTGTGAGTAAAGATCTTGGGACTGCATCACACGGACTCTGTGTTCATTACTGACTCCCTGAACTACAACCACCATCATCCACCCACACTGCCCTCAAGCTACACTCTTCCTGTGGTGAGTAATAATACCATTGCTGCAAAACCACCAGCTTCAGAGGACTGTTCCGCAGCGGCGGCCCCTTTTGCCCCACTCCAGAGGTGGCGTAGTCGGACATTATAAAACCCATATATACAAATTACCCTTGGATTGACCGCCCTGGATCACGGACCGGGTCACCGCCACAGTGACTACAACCCCCAGCGTCTACCGGCCCGGCTCAGGGTACCCCATGGCCCAGGGGGCGCGTCAACTTCATAGGTCCCTGATCTGAGACCACTCCTGCAGCGTGATTTGCCCCACCTCTGGATCTCGTTGGCCCAGGCTATACGTCAGAACGTATTGCACCAGGGCTTGTCGGTGCTGCCACAGTCGCTGCAACATGGTCAGAGTTGAATTCCACCGTGTTGGCACATCGCATTTCAGCCGGTGAACTGGCAGGCCCAATGACTTCTGTAGAGATGTAAGTCATTGAGCTGCGGGATGCGAACGGCGGAAGTGAGCACACAGCGACCGTGCCCCCTGCAGAAGGCCATCTAGTCCGGGATAGTGGGCTAACAATTTATGGACAACCAGGTTCAACACGTGAGCCATACAAGGCACGTGTGTGACATTGCCCCGGCGATGCAGCATTGTCGCACACGGCCTTCCCTGGTTGCAGGTCCAGTGGAGACAACCATTCATGAAACTGGGTCTCCAGAGCTGACCACAACTCCTCAGCTGTGTGACTCACATTTCCCAGACATTTCAAAGTAAACACTGATGCCTTGAGCCCTGCTGCCAGCATAGTAAGGAGGTGTGCAGGATTCCTTCTGCGCAGTTAGAATGCAGGTGGCATTACCAGACAGGCTTTGGGTGCAGGTGGAGGACCGAGAGGAGGTTGAGGAGGCAGAAGCAGTGGAGGAACTTCGAGATAAAGAGGATTGACGCACAACTCGTGGGGACGGTAAGACTTGGACAGCAGCCCCTTGTCCTGCTTGTCACCATAGTTACCCAGTGCCCAGTCAGCGACATGTAACGCCCCTGTCCATGCCTACTCGTCCAAGTGTCTGTGGTGAAATGCACCCTGTCACACACAGAGTTTCTCAAAGAAGCTGTGATGTTGTGTGCGACATGCTGGTGGAGCGCAGGCACACCTTTCTTTGAGAAGTAGTGCCGACTGAGCATCTGGTACTGGGGCACTGAGACGGACATAAGGTCTCGAAAATCCACTGTGTCCTCCAGGCGGAAAGGCAGCATTTCTGTAGCCAAGAGCTTGCAGATGGTGAAATTCAACCTCTTAGCTTTCTCATGGCTAGGAGGAAATGGTCTTTTACTTTTCCACATCTGAGGGACCGAGGGCTGGCTGTTGTGCTTAGACGGGGTTGAGTAGGATGTCCCTGGCAAACTGCCGGTCTGTGAGGAAGATGCAGGCGGACATGTTAGATTGCCTTGATCCAAAGCTGGTGCTATCGATGTCAGAGAGCGCTCAACACCAGCAGGTGTTTCCACTTCCCAATGAACTGATGACCTGCCAATCACACTGGCTGTTGCAGGTAAAGAGGTGGCAGGTCTGCATCCAAAAACATGTGTGACTGCTGTCCCCCCAGTCACAGAGGATGAAGAGGCCGCGGATGCACAAGATGGGGCAGACGGTGGTTGGCCCAGCCTGCTAGGCCGCATTGTAGCACAGTGAGCTTCCCACTGCAACTTATGCTTCATATCCATGTGCCGGTTCATGCATGAAGTACTCAAACTATGGATTTTTTGGCCTCTACTTATGTTTTGGTTACAAATATTACAGATAACACGAGTTGGGTCATCCTTATCATTCTGAATAAATGCCCAGGCTATGCAAGGCTTAGAGCCCATGCGACCTGAAGAGCCACTACGACTTGTGGTCAGAGGCAGAGTTGTGGTTGAGGATGCAGTTGTTGACGTGCTTCCAGTACTCCATCTGTGTCCAGGAAGGCGCAACCTAACCTCGTCGTCAATAGCATCTGTGACGCCCCACTGTGCTTGGTATCACATATCCTAGAAGAGTGTATTGATGGAATCCTCCACAAGAGGCCCCCATAAACATTCACACATCTCCACCTTCCACCTCAGACCAGCAGAGGGAGCCCGTTAGGGATATAAATAGGGAAGGTGGAGCTAGGCAGTTCAGTTCCTCTGAAGAGTTCCTGCAGTAGAGAAGCCTAAGAGAGGTCAGTCTGCAGTGGAGCTCAGTCTAGTCTAGAGAACTCAGTTAATAGTTCAGCAGTGGAGCACGAGGCTCCTGCTAACTAGATTCAGTAAGGCATAACCGGAATCCCTGGAGAACTACAAGTCCCAGGATGGCTAAGGTGCTGATACGTAACAGAGCCAGGAGACGCTTAGGCCCCGCATAGTGGGAGCGTGAACTCCAAGAGAAGGCCCTACCACAAGGTCAGCCAGCGCAGGATAGAGACAAAGTTAGGCCTAGCTCCAGGCAGGTCAGAAACTTACTACGCAGAGGCAAGAAACAGGAGGCCCTACACCCGCTCATTGGGGAGGATCCTGATATTCACCCTTCACCCTACAGTGCTCCGGGATGTGCCTGAATTTCCTCCAGTAAAAGGTACTGAAGTGACTACCGTGTCCGTTCCCGTTCTTGCTCTGACCCAGCTGGGTCTCGCCTGTCCTGCATTCCCCCTGCATACACTGCCCTGAGACCTAGCTCCACCTGTGGGGAGCTATACCATCGAGCAGCCTTATCACGGGTCTCAGTGGACTGCTGCAGCGCTGGTGCTTCTCACCAGATACCACAGGTGGCGTCACAAACTCTTATAAAATTAACAATTATCCACTCTTTTAAAGAGTGACCCCAGGGTACGGGCCAGGGAGCCGACCACCGCGACATCCCCAAGGCCAGGCAAAGGCTCGGGTACCGAGTCATCCCCATCCCCTGGGCTAGTCACATCCTCCTCCACCTCCTCCGTTGACCTCATCGACTGGCTGACTGTGGGTTGACAGTAAGTGGGATCTCCAACCTCGTCATCATCACCCTGTGTGTTATCACACCCGTCGTCCTCAAAGCCAACCTCTTCCTGCCCTGATCGAAAAGTCAAGTTGTCGCTCCAATCAGGTATTTGAGTCTCATCATCGTCTTCATCATTGTCTCCACCAACAGGAGTGACAGTTTGGGAACGAGGGTCTACATTATGCTCAGAACCTTCTTCATCTGGTCCTGGATCCGACTTATAAAGATTCTGGGCATCAGTGCAGATCATTTCCTCGTCTGGATTAACAGAAGCTCTGGAGCAGACTTACGTTTCCCAGGCTATAGTATGAGTAAACAGCTCTGCAGACTCAACCATCTGTGTTACCCCATACTCAGACGGGCAGCTGGAGACTTGGGAGCTGTGAGGAAGCAAGTGCGATTGGGGTGACACCTCTGAGGACTGGAATATTTGTGATGTTGAAATTGAGGTGGAGGAGAGCCCACTTGAAGGAGCACTTGATATCCGCTGAAGCACCTGCTGTTTTTGTGCCTCATCTGGAATTTGTAGCGATGGGCGTGTCCGTAAGAAAGGGATCGTATCACATTGTCCACGAAAAGAAGTCGACATCTTAGCTTGGCTGGAAGATGGTCTTTCTTCTGCAGATGTTACCCCCCCCACTGCGGGGGGGCTCGACCCACCAGCGGACAGGCACCAGTATTGGGAGAGGGGGGCTGGCCGTCAGGGTCCACCGCGGCTCTGGCACAAACCCGGCGACACGGAGGTGGCACGGGCAGGAACGAACTGGCCGTGTCGGCTTCTCACTTTTTGGATTTTAGAAGGGCATGACATGCCTATATCTGTGTCTCCCCCTCCTTTTACTCCTCCACCTCTTTTCTTTTCGCATGACTATATGTACTTGTCACTTTTCCATGTGTTAGTTGTGTCTTCTGAGCAGTTTGTCAGCTTTTGGACACCTTTGAAGGTGTTTTCTATGTGTTTCTATGTGTTTTTGTTTGCCTGCCATTGGTTTTAACGGTGTTTGAAGGTGTTCGACGAACAGTTCGACGAACAGTTCGGCGAACACACGGGTGTTCGACGAACCGAACCGAACTAGAACACTACGGGGGTGGCTCAACACTACCCAGTAGTCAGGATTACTTCGAATTCTGACAATCTGAGGGTCATGTTGCAGGTAGTGCAGCCAGAAGGCACTCATGTGTCTTGCGCATCTAGGAGTCCCAAAATTATTTTCCGGGCTAAATGCAGCTAAAAATTATTATTAATTTTAAATCTGGTGGAGCTATGTATAGATGGCCTAATAGAATCAGTACTGCACACTGCTACAAAGCCCAAATAATTTTCCAGCCAAGATACAGATAAACATGATTAGTAATTTTAAATCTGGTGGAGATTAGTATAGATGGCCTAATAGAATCAGTACTGCACACTGCTACAAAGCCCAAATTATTTTCCAGCCAAGAAACAGATAAACATGATTAGTAATTTTAAATCTGATGGAGCTTAGTATAGATGGCCTAATAGAATCAGTACTGCACACTGCTACAAATCCCAAATAATTTTCCAGCCAAGATACAGATAAACATGATTAGTAATTTGAAAGCTTAAAACGGTTGGTGAGGTGATTTTAACCAATCATCAAGCTTTTACTCTCCCAGGATGACACAGGGGTAGAAAAGTCGCTTCGGATCCATGATTTGTTCATCTTTATGAACGTGAGTCTGTCTACATTATCAGTGGAGAGCCGCGTGCACTTATCTGTCTGCACACCACCAGCAGCGCTGAACACACGTTCAGACAGAACGCTGGCTGCGGGGCATGACAAGATCTCCAAGGCGTAAGTGGCGAGCTCCAGCCATTTATCCTGATTGGAAGCCCAAAAAGAGCAAGGGTCCAGTGACACAGTCATGGCTTCAATGTTTACTTGGGGATACTCCTGTATCATCGTCTCTAGGCGTTGACTATGTGTCAGACTTCATGTCTCTTGTGGCCTTGCAAAGGATGGGCTAAAAAAGTGGTGAAATGATTCCGCAAAATTGATGTTACCAGCAGATACTGTGTTTCTGTTACGGTTTGAGTGCTGAACACTCGACGGTCCCACGGTTTGCAAGTTGGAACTGTGAGATTCACTACGTTCACCACTGGTGTTTTGTGGAAAAGCACATGTAAGATTCTGCAACAGTCTCTGCTGATACTCCTGCATGCGTGCATCCCTTTCTATGGCAGGAATAATTCCTGCAAATTTACTTTTGTACCGGGGATCTAACAGTGTGGCAACCCTGTAGTCAGGATTATTTCTAATACTCACAATTCGAGTGTCATGTTGCAGGTAGTGCAGCAAGAAGGCACTCATGTGTCTTGCGCATCCAGGAGCACCAAGTCCCTGTTGTGTTGGTGGCGAGGTAACAATCATGCTTCCTTCCTCTGTCCTCTCCCCCCAACCTCGCACAACAGAAATGTGATCAAGGTCTCCCTCATCTGATGAGTCTTCCATCAGTTCGTCCTCCACTTCTTCCTGGGCTCCTGAACCTTCCTCACTAGTTTGGCTGCTACCATGCGCCCTGGTAAAACCATCTCCCCCACCCTCACATGCCTGCCGCCTTGGTGCTGCCGACCGTCTGGACCTTGCAGATGTTAGCCCTTCCGCATACAACTCCTCCTCCTCTACTTCCTCCACCTCCTCTTGTGGCACCACTTGACTCCGAATTCTGTTTAACATGTGCTCCAGCATGTAAATCACCGGAATAGTCATGCTGATAATGGCATCGTCAGCACTAAACATCTTCGTCGCCATTTCAAAACTGGTGCATAGGTCCCTGATCTGAGACCACTCATCCAGCGTGATTTGCCCCACCTCTGGATATAGTTGGCCCAGGCTATACATCAGAACGTATTTCACCAGGGCTTGTCGGTGCTGCCACAGTCGTTGCAACATGTGCAGAGTTGAATTCCACAGAGTAGACACATCGCATTTTAGCCAGTGAAGTGGCAGGTCCAACGACTTCTGTAGAGATGTAAGTCACTGAGCTGCGGGATGCGAACGGCGAAAGTGAGCACACAGCGACCATGCCCTCTGCAGAAGGCCATCTAGTCCGGGATAGTGGGCTAAAAATTGCTGGACAACCAAGTTCAACACGTGAGCCATACAAGGCACGCGTGTGACATTGCCCCGGCGAAGGGCCGCACCCAGGTTTGCAGCATTGTCGCACACGGCCTTCCCTGGTTTCAGGTCCAGTGGAGACAACCATTCATGAAATTGGTTCTCCAGAGCTGACCACAACTCCTCAGCTGTGTGACTCACATTTCCCAGACATTTCAAAGTAAAAACCGCCTGATGACGTTGAGCCCTACTGCCAGCATAGTAAGGAGGTGTGCAGGATCCCTTCTGCGCAGTTAGAAAGCTTGTGGCAGGACCAGACAGGCTTTGGGTGCAGGTGGAGGACCGAGAGGAGGTTGAGGAGGCAGAAGCATTGGAGGAACTTTGAGATAAAGAGGATTGACGCACAACTCGTGGGGACGGCAAGACTTGGACAGCAGCCCCTTGTCCTGCTGTCACCATAGTTACCCAGTGCGCAGTCAGCGACATGTAACGCCCCTGTCCATGCCTACTCGTCCAAGTGTCTGTGGTCAAATGCACCCTGTCACACACAGAGTTTCTCAAAGAAGCTGTGATGTTGTGTGCGACATGCTGGTGGAGCACAGGCACACCTTTCTTTGAGAAGTAGTGCCGACTGGGCATCTGGTACTGGGGCACTGCGATGGACATAAGGTCTCGAAAATCCTCTGTGTCCACCAGGCAGAAAGGCAGCATTTCTGTAGCCAAGAGCTTGCAGATGGTGAAATTCAACCTCTTAGCTTTCTCATGGCTAGGAGGAAATGGTCTTTTACTTGTCCACATCTGAGGGACCGAGGGCTGGCTGTTGTGCTTAGACGGGGTTGATAAGGGTGTCCCCGGCAAACTGCCGGTCTGTGAGGAAGATGCAGGTGGACATGTTAGGTTGCCTTGACCCAAAGGTGGTGCTATCGATGTCGGACAGCGCTCAACACCAGCTGGTGTTACCACCTCCAAAGAAAAATGATGACCTGCCAATCACGCTGGCTGTTGCGGGTAAAGAGGTGGCAGGTCTGCGTCCCAAAACAGGTGTGACTGCTGTCCCCCCAGTCACAGAGGATGAAGAGGCCGCGGATGCACAAGATGTGGCAGACGGTGGTTAGCCCGGCCGGCTTTGTAGCACAGTGAGCTTCCCACTGCAACTTATGCTTAACTGCAACTTAACGCTGGTGGGACGGCTTGTATACTTTTTTTGATCAAAAATAGTTCACTAAGTACCCTATATTTATTATGCAACTTTGCTTTACATTTATATATAATGATGGTAGGGTATGAGATATATTTTTGTCTTTTGTAGGTTTTGCTTCTTTTTGCTAGTGTGAACATGCTCATATTTCTTGCATGTCTACCATCTTAGACCTCAGTTCACATTGCTTGGTTTTTTGTCTTGTTTGCATTCTGTGCAATTTAAGGGTGTGGCATCCCCTTTGTTGAGCTGGTTAGTATATATGTAGCTTACCACGGGCCTAGGTGGTCTGGAGTTGGGACCCGGTCCTATTTGTCTACCCTTTTATATGCATTACTTCAACTTTGATATACAGTAAGGTTTTTAATATAGACAGTATAGGTACCGTCCCAATTTAGGGTCACCTTGCCGCTGGTGGGACGGCTTGTATACTTTTTTTGATCAAAAATAGTTCACTAAGTACCCTATATTTATTATGCAACTTTGCTTTACATTTATATATAATGATGGTAGGGTATGAGATATATTTTTGTCTTTTGTAGGTTTTGCTTCTTTTTGCTAGTGTGAACATGCTCCTATTTCTTGCATGTCTACCATCTTAGACCTCAGTTCACATTGCTTGGTTTTTTAACTTATGCTTCATGTCCATGTGCCGGTTCATGCATGAAGTACTCAAACTAAGTATTTTTTGGCCTCTACTTAGCTTTTGTTGACCAATGTTACAGATAACACGAGTTGGGTCATCTTTATCGATCTGAAAAAATGCCCAGGCTATGCAAGGCTTAGCACCCATGCGACCTGAAGAGCCACCACGACTTGTGGTGAGAGGCAGAGTTGTGTTTGAGGATGCAGTTGTTAACGTGCTTCCAGTACTACGCCTCTGTCCAGGAAGGCGCAACCTGACCTCGTCGTCACTAGCATCCTCCTCCACCTCCTCTGCTGACCTCATCTCTTGGCTGACTGTGGGTTGACAGTAAGTGGGATCTCCAACCTCATCATCATCACCCTGTGTGTTATCACACCTGTCGTCCTCAGAGCCAACCTGTTCCTGCCCTGACAAAAAACTAAAGTTGTCGCTCCAATCAGGTATTTGAGTCTCATCATCGTCTTCCTCATTGTCTCCACCAACAGGAGTTACAGTTTGGGAACGAGGGTCTACATTATGGTCAGAACCTTCTGCGTCTGGTCCTGGATCCGACTCATAAAGATTCTGGGCATCAGTGCAGATCATTTCCTCATCTGGATTCACAGAAGCTCTGGAGCCTACCTCTGATTCCCAGGCTATAGTATGAGTAAACAGCTCTGCAGACTCAACCATCTGTTCTACCCCATACTCAGACGGGCAGCTGGAGATTTGGGAGCTGTGAGGAAGCAAGTGCGATTGGGGTGACACCTCTGAGGACTGGAGTATTTGTGATGTTGAAGTTGAGGTGGAGGAGAGCCCACTTAAAGGAGCACTTGATAACCGTTGAAGCACCTGTTGTTTTTGTGCCTCATCTGGAATTTGTAGCGATTGGCATAGCCGTAAGAAAGGGATCTTATCACATTGTCCGCTAAAAGAAGTAGACATTTTAGTTTGGCTGGAAGATGGTCTTTCTTCTGCAGATGTTACTGTTGCTTTAACCTTTAACACCTACCCCACGGACACAACCTTTTTTCCCCTTCCCAACACGCCTATTCCCCTTTCCACCAGCAGCAGGCCTTTTTCCACTCATTTTGGTGGTTAACTAATTCACAACTCTGGAGTTGTTTGCACAAAAAAACAATGGATGGGAACCGAGCAGAGCTGAGTGTCCAGAGTGTGGTATTAGGCCAAAAGCATTGGCTGGGTTAGATGCAGATAAAAATTATATTGAATTTGCAACCTGATGGAGGTCAGTATAGATGGACTAATAGAATAAGTCCCACACACTGCTAGAAGCCCAAATATTTTTTCAGAGCTTGATGCAGATAAAAAATATTTTTAATTTGCAACCTGGTGGAGGTTAGTATAGATGGACTAATAGACCAAGTCCCACACACGGCTAGAAGCCCATATATTTTTTCAGAGCTAGATGCAGAAAAAAATTATATTCAATTTGCAACCTGATGGAGGTCAGTATAGATGGATTAATAGACCAAGTCCCACACACTGCTAGAAGCCCAATTGTTTTTTCAGAGCTAGATGCAGAAAAAAATTATTTTCAATTTGCAACCTGGTGGAGGTTAGTATAGATGGACTAATAGAATGATGCTATGCCCAAAAGGTTTTACTTCACTAGGTGCAGTAAAAAAAATGGTATTCTATACACAGGTGGTGTAGCTTGCAACACAGATAGGCTACTCCACTGACTAACACACTCTGCAATAGGCCAAAAAGGATTTGCTTTGCTAGATTTAGCCAAATGCTGTGAAAAAAACTTGCACAGCACTGGCACAGACCTGCCTGGCAAAAACTGATAGGAACTGATGTAACTTAGTCCTGAAAAGGACTGCAATTATAATTAGTCTTTACTCCCAACCTATCTATTTAAGAGCACAGACCTGCCTGATAAAAGTCGTAGGAAATGCTGTAACCTAGTCCTTAAAAGGACTGCAATCACAACTCTTCCCTACTCCCAAGCTATTTGTAGATTTGTGCGAAAATTGGCTTGAAATTAACAAGGTATAGCGCACACAGCAACAGTGGTGCCGTCTAACACGCAGCTGCAGCAGTGAGAAAATGGTGGCGGTGGGGAAAATGGCTGGGTCTTATAGGGCAAGGACATGTGACATACACTGCCAATGACACATGCCCTTGCTTGTGTGAAAAAATGCACTTCGCTCCGTGTGTGCGCTGCTGATAGGCTGACAGATTGCACCTCCCCACTGTAAATGCGGGAAAGAGAAAAAAAATGGAGATGTTCATTATTCCTGCAGAGATCCATCCCCTGCCCCTCCCCCCACCCCGCTGTACACTCAAACTGCGTATTAACATTAATTTTCAGCATTACTGAGAAAAAATCCATTTATGATTTTGGTGCACGAACAGTTATCGAACATAACCTCGAACAGCCAAATTTTTTTCAAATCGTTCGTGTTCGCCGAACGGCTCGAACACCGCCCAAAACAGCTCGAATTTGAGATTGGCGAACAGTTCGAGTCGAACACCGCTCATCTCTAGCCAGGAGCTCCAAGGTCTAGGACCTCCATGTCTAGCTTGGATACCCAATAATCACTGAGGATATTGGTACAGTTGGCAAGGTACTCCCTCAGCATCTTCCCAAACTTTTCCTTCCTTGTGAGAGAACCCCGCGCTTCGGGGCCTGTGCGATGGGAGGGTCTGAGAAAACGGTCCAAGACCTTTGACAATGTTCTCCTGCCTCTGCTGGACCGTATTTGTGTCTCTCTCACTTGTATTCCTTGGTCGTCCAACGAACTGTGACCTCTGCCACCAGCATTTTCAGATGGGAATTTTTTTAATAATTCAGCAATAAGGGTCTTCTGGTACTGCACCATTTTAGTAGACCTTGCCGCTGCGGGAATGAGATAGAAAGTTCTTCTTGTAGTGTGGGCCTAGAAGTGTCACCAACCAGTAATGACTGTCACCCAAAATTTGGACAACGCAAGGGTCACAGGAAAGGCAAGGTAACATAAACTCAGCCATGTGTGCCAGGCTGCTAACAGGCAAGACTTCCGTGTCCTCATCAAGAGGATGACTGACCATGCTCTCCTCCTCATCCTCCACCTCCTCATTCTCCCTCTCCTCAGGCCATCCACACTGAACAGACGGTATGACAGTTGTGCGGGTAGTACTTTCTATAGCACAGGAAACTAGCTCCTGTTCTTCCTCCTCCTCCTCCTCCTCATTGTCACCCAATCCAAGTTGGGATGAGATGAGGCTGGGCTGTGTGGAATCACCCTGTATGGTTCCTTGCTCAGTCTCACCTTGCTCCGCCTGCAATGTCTCCTCTTTAATTATGAGCAGCGGGCGTTTCCGTACACACGGAAGCGTGATGGTGACTCTAATTATAGCATCATTGCCGCTCACTATCTTGGAGGAGTCCTCACAGTTTTGGAGGATGGCACAAATGTCTGACATCCATGCCCACTCCTAAGCTCTTATATGCGGAGTCTGACCTGAATACCGACGGGCGTTTTGAAGCTGGTACTTAGCAACTGCCCTGTGTTGCTCACAAATCCTTTCCAACATCTGCAAGGTTAAGTTACAATGCGTGGGGACATCGCACACCAGTCTGTGAGCTGGAAGCTGCAAACACTGCTGAAGCACGGCAAGAGCGGCGGAAGCTGTAGCTGGCTTTCTAAAATGGGCACACACACTGCATACTTTGCCAAGCAGATCAGGCAGATCCGAGTAGGTTTTGTGAAAACTCTGAACCACTAGGTTGAGCACATGGGCCAGGCGTGGTACTTGTGTGAGCTTGCCTCGCTTCAGAGCCACCACCAGGTTCTGGCCATTGGCACGCATGACCATACCTGACTGTAGGTTCAGCGGTGACAGCCACAGATCTGCCTGCTCTTTTAGAGCAGTCAACAACTCTTCAGAGGTGTGCAGTTTGTCACCTAAGCATATTAGCTTCAGCAGTGCCTGTTGCCTGCTTGGCCAAGGCAGTGCTGTAGTGCTATCAGCTTCCGACCGATGTGGTCATTTCGGAGATGGAAGCTGAAGAGGAGGAGGTGCAGTAGCTGTAGATTATGGGGGAAACCCTGATTGACCCAGGGCCCGCAATCCTCTGCGTCGGGAGGACATGTTCCATCCCAGGGTCCGACTGGGTCCCGGCTTCCACAATATTAACCCAGTGTGCCGTCAGCGAGATGTACCATCCCTGCCCACAAGCACGTGTCCATCGTTAGGTAGACCTTCTCAGAAACTGCGTTGTTGAGGGCACTGCTAATGTTCTGGGGCACGTGCTTGTGTAATGCGGGGATGGCACACCGGGAGAAATAGTGGTGGCTGAGGACCGAGTACTGAGGGACGGCCGCCTCCGCCATCAAGTTGGGGAAAGATTCTGTCTCCATGAACCTAAAATGCAACATTTCAAATGCAAGCATTCGCGAAATGTGGGAGTTTAGTAGTGTGGCCTTGGGTGGCTGGCAGCGTATTTGCGCTTGCGTTGAAAGGACTGGGGTAGGAACAACTGAATGCTGCGCTGAGACAAGGACGTGGACGTGGTTGATGTAGGTGGTGGTTGCAAACGTGCAACAAAAGGTGCAGGGTGGGAGGCATGTTCGCATGCGTCATGGATGAAGGATTGGCGTACACGCACAACAGCGGAACAGGCAGTTGTGGCACCCACAGACACTGTTTCTGGACCCTGGCGTTCGGCCCACCTAGTCGGGTGTTTTGCTGCCCTTGCTGAAGCTGGCCTGGTAGATGTTGCAAATGGCCTTTTTGGGGTTATCTGGACAGTCTTTAAAAAAGAGACAGACTCTGGAAGACCTAACAGTTGGAGTGGCTACTTCCGTAGTGTTGGTGTTCCGGGGAACAGTTTCCCGCCTTGTGCCTGTGGCCATGCCACTGCTTGTTCCCACCTGTTGTGGTTCTACGCCTCCCTCCCCTGTGTGCTGCTGTCCTCGCTACCCTGGTCCTCCTCTTGACTTTCTGGCAATTGAGTCTCATCATCATCATCCACCTCTTGCGACAGTAATTGCACTTTCCCACCGTCGCCTTCGACCATGACCATGGCTGCTCAAATATTTGGGCATCGCTACATGCGATCTCTTGCCCTGCTTGAAGCAGTGTCCAAGTGTGGGATTAGTTGTCTCCGGGCACTCGGCATGGTGGGAGGATCAGGGTGAGAAATATGTGGTCCAGACTCACGGCTACTGAGACTTGACCATGGGGAAGACAGGGTGGTTGTGGAGGTGGCAAAGTGATTGGAAGCATTATCTGCTATCCAACCAACAACTTTTTGACATTGCTCTGGGTTCAATAGTGGTTCCCTAGTGATTGGGACAGGAAGGTAGGGGGACATGATATGGGTGCTTGTTGTGGCACAATTTAAGCTTGCCCACAGCCTCAGCCTCTGCATGCACCATCACCGCCACGTCCACTTCCCCATCCCTTTCCACGCCCCTTGCCCATTTTAAATGGCGTAGAATATCTTGAACTCCCCTACAAATTGCTAGATTTGTACCGCAGTAACATCTGATACGTTTGATGGGACGCCCACGGTTTTAAGCACTGCCCTTCTAGTTTAGTATTGCTCAGCGATGACGTGTGAATAAGTTCACTAGCATACTGCTGCCAAACTGTAAATGGAGTAGAATATTTTACACGTCTCCTACAAATTTCAGGATTTGTACCTCAGTAATATCTGAAATGTGTGACAGGAAGCCCACGATTTTAAACATTGTCCTTCTAGTTTAGTATTGCTCAGTGACTACTTGTGAATAGGTTCACTACCACACTGCTGCCAAACTGTAAATGGAGTAAAATATCTTGAACGTCCCACCCAAATTTCTGAATTTTTACCGCAGTAATATCTGATACGTGTGACGGGACGCCCATGATTTTAAGCACTGCCCTTCTAGTTCAGTATTGCTCAGTGACCATGTGTGAATAGGTTCACTAGCACACTGCTGCCAAACTGTAAATGGAGTAGAATATTTTACATGTCTCCTACAAACTTTTGGATTTGTACCGCAGTAATATCTGATACGTGTGACGGGACACCCACGGTTTTAAGCACTGCCCTTCTAGTTTAGTATTACTCAGCCACCACGTGTGAATAGGTTCACCAACAAACTTTTGCTTAACTGTAAATGGAATATAATATCTTGCATGTCCCCTACAAATTGCTGGATTTGTATCACAGTAATATGGGATAACGTCTGATGATGGAAAAGATCTGGCTGTATTTTGCAGTGCTAACAAGCAAATGGAGCAGTAAAATGTCCTGATATCTAGTCCAATCGATATCTGTAACAGGCAGCAGCAGACAGAACATGCAATTGAACCTATTGTGCTGTATAGTGTCCACAATCTCTGCCTGCCTAACTCCTGCTCTCACCACTGAATACATGCAGCTGGATTAGTCCTCAGAAGGACTGTTAGTTTAGATGGATATATATCTATCTATGTTGTGGAATAGCTATACTAACTAATAAACAAGCAAATCTCTCCCTCGCTCAGCAGCAGCTCTCCCTACTCTGCCTGTTTCCTGGGTAGACTGTGACGAGTATAAGGTCACCAGGTCTTAAATAGACCTGATGACGCTGTGCGGTCAGCCAATCACTGTAATGCCACAAGCAAGATGGCTACGGCATTACAGTGAGTGGCAGGCAATCCCTGCATGTTAATTGGGTCTCTAAAGAGCGCCAAACATGCGGGGAGGGGACCAGAGCTCTCACCCAAAAATACTCGAGGAGTGCCGAGCATCTCGAGCAGTGAGATGCTCGAGCAAGTACTGAGAAGTGGCAAGCACGCTCTCCCATCACTAGTGCTAGGCTATATTCTAATTTTGGCCAATTTAATATTTGGTGATCCATTGTTCAAGAGTCTATCCCCTTACTGGGCACTCTGTTTTTTAATGATGAATTTTTATTGTTTATTTATTGTTTTTATTGATTGATTAATAAAAATTACTATTTTATATTTATGGATCCCTTCTTTACTCTGCACCTAGAAAGGTAGGCAGAGTCTGTTGATTATGATATTGTTTGAAGTGCCATATCTGGTTTATATTTTCAATCCTGTCTCTGATCCTATATCTCATATAAAGTACTGCCTACACATTTTCTCTCCTTATGACTTACAACTGTCACATCATCCCATTTAAACTATAACTGCCACACTGTCCAAACTTGTGAATTATAATCACCACTCTGTAGTTCCTTACGGATTAGAATCACCGCACAGTTTGCAACACTATCCGCCCTTCTTAACAATAACAGTGATACTACTATATCCCGATATAAATGTAATCCTCACACTGTACCCTCTTATAAACTATAACTGCCACACTGTATTCCCTAATAAATTACACACTATCCACACTTGTGAACTATAACCGCCACACTGTATCAACTTATGAACCATAACTGCCACATTTCACTCCCTTATAAGCTACAAACTAAACACTGTCCACGCTTTTAAACTATAACAGCCACACTGTATTAATTCATGACCTATAACTGCCACACTGCCACAACGATGCCATACTGTCCTCTCTAATGAACTCTAACTGCCATACCATACTCCTGTCTTAGGAACTAGGATGGCACACTGTTGTCCTTATGAACTGTGGTCACCACCCTACTTCATGGTGTCTCCTCTCCACTATCAGCCTTTACAGCAGCAGTGCTCACATCTTCAGAGTTCTTCACGTCTTGATGCAAATACAATTAAATGCACAAGGAAGGGAACCCAGGTCAGTGTACTGTGTTCTACCGGCTTGCCGAATCGGCAGTTACTTTAACAGCTGGTTAGTGCAAACCGCTGAGATCTGGCTGACTCCCACCCCTGGCAAGCTCCCTTCTCCATCACAACCAATACATATTAGAGGGCTAACTTAGATAGTAAAACAAAATCAGTCAGCCAGCACTCTTAACGCTCAGCAAAGCTCACAAAGAAATTATTTTCTTGTGTAAAGCAGAAGGAAGTCAGAAGTGGAGCTACAGCTGTCAGGATCTCGGACTTTGGTAATACAAGTATATAAATAAGTCAACTATAATATTTGAAGCTCATCAAAACATAATTTTTATTTTATGCAAGTGGACACCTTTGCAAAAAAAATGTCAGCTAAATAATAAAGATTTCTTAGCATTTAACCATTCACTTCTTGCAAAAAACAAGATTAAAGAGAAACTGGAATAGGCTGCATTGATATAAATAGGTGCTTTCAGGATAAGGTATAATGGCCTATCTATTATACACAGAGAGATCATACATAGGAATTCAAAGGGACCATTTCCTTTTATTAGCAAATGGATAAAGGATCTCCAGCAGACATTCTTAAAAGAAGACAGTGTGGAGGCCTTTAGGACTTTAACTAAAATGTTGTATTTCACAAACCATATTGAAAATGTAATGAATAGTGTTGAGCGAACATGCTCGACACTGCTCGTTACTCGCCCGAGCATCACGCTACTCGAGATGTTCGGCGAGCACCGAGCATTTCCGGGTTACTCGGGCGGGAGCTCGGGTCTCCGCCCTCCACGTTTGGCGCTCTTTACAGAGCCAATGAACATGCAGAGATTGCCAGCCAGTCACTGTAATGCCACAGCCATGTTGTTTGTGGGCATTACAGTGATTGGCTGGCCGCACAGCGTCACCTCGAGTATTTAAAACCGGGCGCCACCATCTTGGACACAGTCACTCCGGATCAGCCAGTGTAGGGTCAGTGCTGCTGAGTTAGTGAGATAGTGCGAAATAGGTAGTGTAGGGTCTTTAAAGCCTGCCAAATCAAACAAACAGTCCTTCTCAGGACTAATATATATCCCAGATATCAGGCAGGCAGGCAGGCTGTATAGGAGACGCAGTGGTTATACCAGCAAACGCTGCATTACAGTCCGGTGTGCTCCTGTTGGTCAAATTGCTAGACTTATCACCCCGGTCTCAGGGGCCAGGAAATAAAAAAAATTTTTTCATCTAAATCCTGTATTTTTTTTTCCTCAGTCAGACTGTCCAAATACACGTCTTATTAACCTTTTGGTATTCCCCCCCCCCCCCAGAATAAAATTGAGTGTGTCTGTGACTGTTCAGACACCAATATATCTGTTTAAAAGAGTCTGGTGTAGGCCAGAAAAATAGAACTGTGGTTTTGCAGTTCCACGGGTCAAATCTCTGTATTATCCTGTTTTTGGCATTTTTTGCCGTAAAAAAAAACTGTAATAGTGTCTCCCTGACTGGTCAGACACCAATATATCTGTTTAAAAGAGTCTGGTGTACGCCACATAAATATAACTGTGGTTTTGCAGTTCCAAGGGTCAAATCTCTGTATTATCCTGTTTTTGGCATTTTTTGCCGTAAAAAAAACTGTAATAGTGTCTCCCTGACTGGTCAGACACCAATATATCTGTTTAAAAGAGTCTGGTGTATGCCACATAACTATAACTGTGGTTTTGCAGTTCCACAGGTCAAATCTCTGTATTATCCTGCTTTTGGCATTTTTTGCCGTAAAAAAAAAACAGTAATAGTGTCTCCCTGACTGTTCAGACACCAATATATCTGTTTAAAAGAGTCTAGTGTAGGCCAGAAAAATAGAACTGTGGTTTTGCAGTTCCACGGGTCAAATCTCTGTATTATCCTGTTTTTGCCATTTTTTTGCCGTAAAAAAAAACTGTAATAGTGTCTCTCTGACTGGTCAGACACCAATATATCTGTTTAAAAGAACCAAGCAATGTGAACTGAGGTCTAAGATGGTACACATGCAAGAAATAAGAGCATGTTCACACTAGCAAAAAGATCCAAAACCTACAAAAGACAAAAAATATATCACATATCCTACCATCATTATATATAAATGTAAAGCAAAGTTGCATATGAAATATAGGGTACTTAGTGAACTATTTTTGATCAAAAAAAGTATACAAGCCGTCACACCAGCGACAAGGTGACCCTAATTGGGACGGTCCTACACTGTCTATATTAAAAACCTTACTGTATATCAAAGTTGAAGTAATGCATATAAAAGGGTAGACAAATAGAACCGGGTCCCAAAATCAGACCACCTAAGCTCGTGGTAAGCTGCATATATACTAACCAGCTCAACAAGGGGGATGTCACACCCCTAATTTGCACAGAATGCAAACAAGACAAAAAAACAAGCAATGTGAACTGAGGTCTAAGATGGTACACATGCAAGAAATAAGAGCATGTTCACACTAGCAAAAAGATACAAAACCTACAAAAGACAAAAAATATATCACATACCCTACCATCATTATATATAAATGTAAAGCAAAGTTGCATATGAAATATAGGGTACTTAGTGAACTATTTTTGATCAAAAAAAGTATACAAGCCGTCCCACCAGCGACAAGGTGACCCTAATTGGGACGGTCCTACACTGTCTATATGAAAAACCTTACTGTATATCAAAGTTGAAGTAATGCATATAAAAGGGTAGACAAATAGAACCGAGTCCCAAAATCAGACCACCTAAGCCCGTGGCAAGCTACATATATACTGACCAGCTCAACAAGGGGCATGCCACACCCCTAATTTGCACAGAATGCAAACAAGACAAAAAACCAAGCAATGTGAACTGAGGTCTAAGATGGTACACATGCAAGAAATAAGAGCATGTTCACACTAGCAAAAAGATACAAAACCTACAAAAGACAAAAAATATATCACATACCCTACCATCATTATATATAAATGTAAAGCAAAGTTGCATATGTGATATATTTTTTGTCTTTTGTAGGTTTTGTATCTGTTTAAAAGAGTCTGGTGTAGGCCAGAAAAATAGAACTGTGGTTTTGCAGTTCCACGAGTCAAATCTCTGTATTATCCTGCTTTTGGCATTTTTTGCCGTAAAAAAAAACTGTAATAGTGTCTCCCTGACTGTTCAGACACAAATATATCTGTTTAAAAGATTCTGGTGTAGGCCAGACAAACAGAACTGTGGTTTTCCTCTTCCACGGTTCTAATCTACTTTATATTACCCTTTTTCCATTGATAATGTGAGTGTAAGCTATTTTACTTCATTTACAAAGGGCAAGGCGCGTGGAAAGGGACGTGGAACTGGATGTTCTGGTGATGGTGCGTGTAGAGGACGGGGCTGTGGCCAAGGTGAAAATGTGCCACAACCAACAGCCACATCTTCTCGCTTCCACTTCTTGACCGAATTACTAGGGAAGCACAGAACAACACCAGTATTGCGAACTGATCAGTGTGAACAGGTTATTAATTGGATAGCAGATAATACTTCCAGTTACCTGGGCACCACCACCTCCAGTCTGTCTTCCACACGGTCAAGTTTTAGTTGCCGTGAGACTCAACCGCATACTCCTCCTCACCCTGTGCTCCTTCCTCCCACCATCCCGAGTGTCGTCAGACAGCAACTGATCCCACACTTGGACACTCTGAAGAGCTGTTCACTGGTCCATTTCCATATTTGTGCCCCTCACCTGCTCCACTTGAAGTGGTGGAAGAGGAGATCCCATGTAGCGATGCCCAAATATTTGAACAGCCACGGCCACAGGAAGTCGACGCTGGCAATTTGTCACAAGAGGTGGACGATGACGAGACACAATTGCCACGAAGTGAGGAGGAGGATCGTGGTGCGCAAGTGGAAGAGGAGGAGGTGGTGGATGATCTAGTAAATGACCCAAAGTGGCAGGAGGACACGCAGAGCAAGGCCAGCAGCACATAGGGGTAGGGAGGCAGAGTATCCCAACAGGCAGGAAGAAGCAGTGTGGTGGCCGCACACAGAAGGCGGGCAACAGTTCCCCGTAACACCAACATGAGGGACGTTGCCAGAACAACCGGTAGGTCTTCCAGAGTCGGGAATTTTTTTAAAGACTCTGCTGATAACCACAAAAAGGCCATTTATACCACCTGACATGCCAGCATCAGCAGGGGTGACAAAACTACCAGCCTGACCACCACCAGCATGATCAGGCACATGGCAGCAAAGCACCCGACTTTGTGGGGCGAACGCCAGGGTCCACGACCAGTGTCAGCGGGTGTCACCACTGCTTCTTCCGCTGTTGTGCGTGTGATAGTGTAACATACATGGCGGCGTCTTTGCATAGTGATCCATCTCCCACTGTGCAAGAGCGCGCACTTGATCTCCAATCCAGAATGTCTCTCTGGCTTCCCTCCATTCTGTCTGTTTGCTTCTCTTTCTGCTGCTTAAGGGCGGTGCCCGATCACTTCCTGGTTCTTGTACCTTGTGCGGGCACACCCCTTGTGCGTCCTCAGCCTATTGCTGTCTGTCACCTGGTATTTAACCCAGCTGCTCCAATGAATCCCTGCCTGAGCATTGTGTTTCATTCAGTGTGCTCTTTCACTCTGAATGTGCCAGGTCCCTTTCTGTGTTTGCTTGCTTGCCTTTCTTGTAGGCTGTATTTTCAGTCCTTTCTGAACACGCTCATTGCCTGTTCGTTCCGCCTTCTTGGGGCCGCATACCTAGACCCGCTCCTGTATCTTGTCTGTCCTGTCTGATCACGCTCCTAGCCTGTTCCTCCCGCCTTCTAGGGGCTGCATACCTAGACCCGCTCCTGTATATTGCTACTGTGTCTGTTCTTGTCTGTATACTCTTCTAGCCTGTTTTCTGTGTTTCTCTATGTCCGTACCTTTCCTTTTTCTGCAGTCTGAACTCGTACCTAACTCCTGCTCGTTGTCACTGTACTTCCGTTTGTGAGTTAGTGGTCCTCTCGCTACTTCACTGTAAGCACCCTGTGGGTATCTGGTTCTGCCTTTCCCTTCCTGCCTGTTCCGTGTGTACAGAGCCCTGTGCCACCTGCTCTGCCTTGCTCACCGCTCCGGCGGTTCTAGCCTGCTCTGCCTTTGCTCACCGCTCCGGCGGTTCTAGCCTGCTCTGCCTTTGCTCACCGCTCCGGCGGTTCTAGCCTGCTCTGCCTTTGCTCACCGCTCCGGCGGTTCTAGCCTGCTCTGCCTTTGCTCACCGCTCCGGCGGTTCTAGCCTGCTCTGCCTTAGCTCACCACTCCGGCGGTTCTAGCCTGCTTTGCCTTTGCTCACCGCTCCGGCGGTTCTAGCCTGCTCTGCCTTTGCTCACCACTCTGGTGGTTCTAGCCTGCTCTGCCTTTGCTCACCGCTCCGGCGGTTCTAGCCTGCTCTGCCTTTGCTCACCGCTCCGGCGGTTCTAGCCTGCTCTGCCTTTGCTCACTGCTCCGGCAGTCTCGCTCCGCTCTGACTACTTTGCTCTCTGCTCCGGCAGTCTCGCTCTGCTCTGACTCCTTTGCTCACTGCTCCGGCAGTCTCGCTCTGCTCTGACTCCTTTGCTCTCTGCTCCGGCAGTCTCGCTCTGCTCTGACTCCTTTGCTCACTGCTCCGGCAGTCTCACTCTGCTCTGACTCCTTTGCTCACTGCTCCAGCAGTCTTGCTCTGCTCTGACTCCTTGCTCACTGCCCCGGCAGTCTCGCTCTGCTCTGACTCCTTGCTCACTGCTGCGGCAGTCTCGCTCAGCTCTGACCCTTTGCTCACCGCTCCAGGCGGCCTTGTCCTGCTCTACTCTTGCTCACCGCTCCAGGTGGCCTTGTCCTGCTCTACTCTTGCTCACCGCTCCAGGCGGCCTCGTCCTGCTCTACTTTTGCTCACCGCTCCAGGCGGCCTCGTCCTGCTCTACTCTTGCTCACCGCTCCAGGCGGCCTCGTCCTGATCTACTCTCACTCACCGCTCTAGGCAGTCTCGTCTTGCCCTGCTCTCGCTCACCTCTCTGGGCGGCCTCACTCTGCTGTGTTTGTCCGCCACATCTGTGGTTCTGTTCCTGAGTCCCAGTGTGTACTGGGTCCTATCCCGCCTGTGTTCCTACCTGCTAGTGCCTCCCTGTCTGCACTCTAGCCATGCTTGCCTGTACCCCCCTGCCTGCATACCCGCCGGCCTGCATACCAGTCGTGCCTGCCTATACCCACCAGTCTGTGTGCCAGCCTAACCGGTCTGTTCCTGTATTCCCCTGTGTGGGTCAACAGCCGTGTCCGGGGTCTGTCCCGGAGTAGCACCTGGTCCCTCTGCTCGGTTCCTCCTTGGTGCACTGGCGTTGTATGCCGTCGTGCGACCCTGGTTGGATCGGGTGAATACCTAGTTACGCCCCTCCAGGCATTCACTCTCCGGCACGGTCCAGTGGAATCACACGCACACGCCGCTCAGCCCGGGCGTGTGCATTACAGCATGCTCAGGCCATGGTTCCCGTTGAGCCCCACGGCCTTCGCTCTCTGAGACATTTTCCAGCGAATACGTGCATTAAAAATAAATAAAAAAAATTTTCTCTAGCTGAGTTACAGGCGAATTACGCACCCGTCCAGATGGATCTATCAGCTCTCGTTCCTGCGGATCCGCCACGTTACTATGGGGATCCAAGACAGAGTCGTGCATTTGTGGAGCAATGCATGCTACACTTCAAGTTCTACCCTCTTTGTTTTCCCACCAATCGGGTTAAAGTGGTATTCATTATGTCTAACCTAGAGGGTGATGCCTTGGAATGTGTCAACCCCCTATGGGAAACACAGGATCCTATCGTCCTGGACATAATGGCCTTCCTGGTGGCCTTTCTAATGGTCTTCGATGATCCTAACCCGGAGGCTCCTTCTGAAGCTTCACTTCCCAATATCCCGGAGCAGCCCCGATGGGTAATGTGTGTGGGTAGCGCAATAGTCCTCCAGCCCAATGAGACTACTGCCCACCCAGAATCCTCACAGGGTGACTACGCTCTCCGGAATACTTCTTCCAACCTCAAGAGGCAGTCCAGACGTGCTAGACATAGAGGCAAGCCGTCACGCCAGGGTCTGTCCTCCCTGAGACCTCCTGACCCCAACCTTGAAGTCCCTACTGAAGCTTCATCTCCCTGTATCCCGGAGAAGCCCCAACGGGTAATGTGCGTGGGTAGTGCACCAGTTCTCCTGCCCGAAGAGACTACTTCCCATCCAGACTCCACACAGGAGAACTTCCTGCACCCGGCATCAGATACTTCACCCACTTTAACCAGTGTGCATGTCCAAGGATGCTCCGAAGCTGTGATTACCTCCGAGTCTGTGCACCTCTACTACCTGGCGGAGGACCCCCTGTTGCCTCCTGAATCCTCTGGGATACCACTCAATGACAAATGGAGAGAGACTTCTCTACACCCGGTACTCGATACTTTGTCCGCTCCGTCCTGTGAGCCTGACAATGGGTACCCCAAAGTGGTAGTTACCCCCAAGTCTCTACACCCCTCCGACCAGGCGGAGGACCTCCAGTTGTCTCCAGAACCCTTCAGGGTGCTACCTGGTAGCGAAAGGACAGAGACTCTCCTATACTCTGTACCTGATACCTCGCCTGCTTCGTCCAGTGGGTCCTACCTAGTGTACTCTGAAGCAGAGGTTACCCATGAGTCTCTACACCCCTCTCACCAGGCGGAGGACCTCCAGTTGTCTCCAGAACCCTTCGGGGTGCCACCTGGTGGTGAATGGACAGAGACTTTCCTATACTCGGCACCCGATACCTCGCCTGCTTTGTCCAGTGAGTCCGACCTAGTGTACTCTGAAGCAGATGTTTTCCCCGAGTCTCTGCACTCTTCTGACCCGGCGGAGGACCTCCAGTTGTTTCCTGAATCCTCCAGGGTACCATCAGATAACAAAGAGACAGTGACTTTTTCTCACCCTGTACCTGATAACCCGTCTATTTCTTGCTGTGAGTTTGACAAGATGTACCTCGAAGCAGAGATTACCCCCAAGTCTCTGCTCCCCTCCAACCCGGTGGAGGACTTCCAGTTGTCTCCTGTACCCTCTGGGGTGCCACCTGAAAATATATGGAGAGAGACTTCCTTGTGTGTTGTTCTTGGTACTCCACCCATTTCGTCTGTTGCTGAGGATGGCTGTATAGGAGGTAGCATCCTAGCTACCCAGAGGAGACCAGTTTTTCCGGTGCACAGTGGAAGTGATCTCCTTGAAGTGAAGGATTGGCCCTTGAATTCCCTGCGGAACATTCTGGAAGGCCTGAAGAAGAGGGGGCGTAAGGGGGGGTACTGTAACATACCTGGCGGCATCTTTGCATAGTGGTCCATCTCCCACTGTGCAAGAGCGCGCACTTGATCTCCAATCCAGAATGTCTCTCTGGCTTCCCTCCATGCTGTCTGTTTGCTTCTCTTTCTGCTGCTTAAGGGCGGCGCCCGATCACTTCCTGGTTCTTGTACCTGCTGCGGGCACACCCCTTGTGCGTCCTCAGCCTATTGCTGTCTGTCACCTGGTATTTAACCCAGCTGCTCCAATGAATCCCTGCCTGAGCATTGTGTTTCATTCAGTGTGCTCTTTCACTCTGAATGTGCCAGGTCCCTTTCTGTGTTTGCTTGCTTGCCTTTCTTGTAGGCTGTATTTTCAGTCCTTTCTGAACACGCTCATTGCCTGTTCGTTCCGCCTTCTTGGGGCCGCATACCTAGACCCGCTCCTGTATCTTGTCTGTCCTGTCTGATCACGCTCCTAGCCTGTTCCTCCCGCCTTCTAGGGGCTGCATACCTAGACCCGCTCCTGTATATTGCTACTGTGTCTGTTCTTGTCTGTATACTCTTCTAGCCTGTTTTCTGTGTTTCTCTATGTCCGTACCTTTCCTTTTTCTGCAGAGTCTGAACTCGTACCTAACTCCTGCTCGTTGTCACTGTACTCCCATTTGTGAGTTTGTGGTCCACTCGCTACTTCACAGCAAGTACCCTGTGGGTATCTGGTTCTGCCTTTCCCTTCCTGTCTGTTCCGTGTGAACAGAGCCCTGTCCCCCCTGCTCTGCCTTGCTCACCGCTCCGGCGGTTCTAGCCTGCTCTGCCTTTGCTCACCGCTCCGGCGGTTCTAGCCTGCTCTGCCTTTGCTCACCGCTCCGGCAGTTCTAGCCTGCTCTGCCTTTGCTCACCGCTCCGGCGGTTCTAGCCTGCTCTGCCTTTGCTCATCGCTCCGGCGGTTCTAGCCTGCTCTGCCTTTGCTCACCGCTCCGGCGGTTCTAGCCTGCTCTGCCTTTGCTCACCGCTCCGGCGGTTCTAGCCTGCCCTGCCTTTGCTCACTGCTCCGGCAGTCTCGCTCCGCTCTGACTCCTTTGCTCTCTGCTCCGGCAGTCTCGCTCTGCTCTGACTCCTTTGCTCACTGCTCCGGCAGTCTCGCTCTGCTCTGACTCCTTTGCTCTCTGCTCCGGCAGTCTCGCTCTGCTCTGACTCCTTTGCTCACTGCTCCGGCAGTCTCATTCTGCTCTGACTCCTTGCTCACTGCCCCGGCAGTCTCGCTCTGCTCTGACTCCTTGCTCACTGCTCCGGCAGTCTCGCTCAGCTCTGACCCTTTGCTCACCGCTCCAGGTGGCCTTGTCCTGCTCAACTCTTGCTCACCGCTCCAGGCGGCCTTGTCCTGCTCTACTCTTGCTCACCGCTCCAGGCGGCCTCGTCCTACTCTACTCTTGCTCACCGCTCCAGGCGGCCTCGTCCTGCTCTACTCTTGCTCACCGCTCCAGGCGGCCTCGTCCTGCTCTACTCTCACTCACCGCTCTAGGCGGTCTCGTCTTGCCCAGCTCTCGCTCACCTCTCTGGGCGGCCTCACTCTGCTGTGTTTGTCTGCCACATCTGTGGTTCTGTTCCTGAGTCCCAATGTGTACTGGGTCCTATCCCGCCTGTGTTCCTACCTGCTAGTGCCTCCCTGTCTGCACTCTAGCCGTGCTTGCCTGTACCCCCCTGCCTGCATACCCGCCTGCCTGCATACCAGTCGTGCCTGCCTATACCCACCAGTCTGTGTGCCAGCCTAACCAGTCTGTTCCTGTATTCCCCTGTGTGGGTCAACAGCCGTGTCCGGGGTCTGTCCCGGAGTAGCACCTGGTCCCTCTGCTCGGTTCCTCCTTGTGCACTGGCGTTGTATGCCGTCGTGCGACCCTGGTCGGATCGGGTGAATACCTAGTTACGCCCCTCCAGGCATTCACTCTCCGGCACGGTCCAGTGGAATCACACGCACACGCCGCTCAGCCCGGGCGTGTGCATTACAGATAGAACCCCGTGTTGTGCGTGCAAGGCAATCCCCTGTCCATACTGCATGCAAAGATGCCCCCTCCTCTCAGTCTTCACTTGTTATGGCAGTTTCTCAAGAAACAGCATCAACGTCCACGTCCCACCGCAGCATTCAGTTGTCCATATCCCAGAGCTTTGAACGAAAGCGCAAATTCACAGCCAACGCCCCACAGGCCACAGTCCTAAATTCGAACATTTCACGACTGCTTGCGTTGGAAATGTTGCCTTTTAGGCTGGTGGAGGCGGAATCCTTCCGCAACCTTATGGCGGTGGCCATCCTTAGGTACTTGGTCCCCAGCCACGTGGACAAGTGCTTGTGGCCAGGGATGGTACATCTCCCTGACGGCACACTGGGTAAACATAGTGGAAGGCGGGACCCAGTCAGACCTTGGGACAGAACACATCCTCCCCACACCGAGGATTGCGGGCCCTATGTCAGTCAGAGTTGCCCCCACAGTGTACAGCTCCTGCGCATCATCCTCCTCCTCCTCCTCATGTTCAGCCTCCATCTCAGATATCACCACATCAGTTACAAGCTGGAATCACTACAGTACTGCCTTAGCCAAGCGGCAACAGGCTGTGCTGAAACTCATAAACTTAGTTGATAAACCTCACACTGCTTGTAAGTTGTGGACAGCTGTGAAAGAGCAGGCAGATCTGTGGCTGCCACCGCTGAACCTACATCCAGGCATGGTCGTGTGTGACAATGGCCGTAACCTGGTGGCGGCTCTGAGGTGAGGCGAGATCAGACACGTACCATGCCTGGTTCATGTGCTTAACCTCGTGGTTCAGCGGTTTCTTAAATCGTACCCCGAGTTGCCAGATCTGCTCGTGAAAGTACGCCGCCTGTCAGCTCATTTTCGCAAGTCGGCTACAGCTTCCGCCGCCCTTGCTGTGTTGCAGCAGCGTTTGCAGCTTCCGGCACACCGACTGGTGTGTGATGTCCCCACACGTTGGAGCTCTACCCTCCACATGTTGCAAAGGATTTGTGAGCAGAAGAGAGCCGTTGTGGAGTACCAGCTGCAACAAGTCCGTCGATATTCAGGTCAGACTCCACACATAAGACCTCAGGAGTGGACCTGGATGTCTGACATATGTACCATCTTGACAAACTTTGAGGAGTCCACCAAGATGGTGAGTGGCGATGACGCCATCATTAGCATCAGCATCCCACTTGTCTGTCTTTTGCAACGCTCTCTGCAGAGAATTAAAGAGGAGGCATTGCAGCCAGAGTATGATGAGATGGATCAAGAAGCCGTAGCGGGCGATTACACACAGCCCAGCCTCATCTCATCCCAATGTGCATTGGGGGACAATGAGGGAGAGGAGGAGGAGGAAGAACAGGAGCTGGTATCATGCGCTGTAGACGGTAGTACCTGTACAACTGTCACACCGTCGGTTCAGCGTGGGTGGCCTGAGGACAGGGGGGAGGAGGAGGAGGAGGAGAGAATGGTCAGTCGTCATCTTGATGAGGACACGGAAGTCTTGCCCGTTACCAGTATGGCACGCATGGCTGACTTTATGTTACGCTACCTTAACCGTGACCCTCGCATTGTCAAAATGTTGGGTGAAAGTCATTCCTGTTTGGTGACACTTTTAGACCCCCGATACAAGGAGAACTTTCACTCTCTTATTCCTGAGGTGGAGAGGTCTACAAAAATGGGGCAGTACCAGAAGGCCCTTGCTGCAGAACTGTTAAAAAAATTCCCATCTGAGCACGCTAGCAGCAGAGGTCACAGTTCGTTGCCCAACCAAGGCGTACAGGCGAGAGAGACGCAACTCCAATCCAGCAGAGGCAGGGGAACACTGTCAACGTTCTGGGACAGTTTTCTGAGACCCACCCAGCTTACAGGCCTTGAGACGCGGGGTACTCTCACAAGGAGTGGAAAGTTTCAAAAGATGGTGAGGGAGTACCTTGCCGACTGTACCAGCATCCTCCGTGATTCCTCTGTGTCTTTTAATTTTTGGGTATCCAAGCTGGACACTAGGAATGAACACGCTCTGTACGCCTTGGAGGTCCTGGCCTGCCCTGCCACTAGCGTGTTATCGGAGCGTGTTTTTAGTGCCGCTGGGGGAATTATAACAGATAAGCGCACTCGCCTGTCAACTGACAATGCTGACAAGCTGATCCTTATCAAAATGAACAAGGGCTGGATTGGGCCAGACTTCTCATCACCACCAAATGACAGCAGAGTAACATAAAGTCAAATCCACTGTGTTATTTCGGGAGGTGTATTCCCATGCACCGCTTCACACCCACACATGGGTATACGCTTCCTCATTTCTGCTGTATTTTGCTCTTCTCCTTATCCTCAGCCTCCACCACCACTATACCACCAGGGTGACCTTGGTCCGTGTTGCCAGCATTGCAAGTTCCTCCGTCCTAATTTTTGGCAGCTTTTGCTTGGAAGGCATAGGCAAAGACTATGGGAGACCCACTCCCCAATAATGGGAATAATGTTTTTAAGGTGCTGTACTGCATAGCTCTTATTTGCCAGCATTGCAAGATCCTCCGTCCGAATTTTTGCCAGTTTTTGCTTGGAAGGCATAGGCAAAGACTATGGGAGACCCACTCCCCAATAATGGGCATTTAAACCGTGTTGTTAAGCTACTGCAACCTCCACGTCTCTTTCAAGGGGCATTAAAACCATCTTGTTAAGCTACTGCGACCTCCACCACTTTTCCCAGGGGCATTAATATTGTCTTTTTATTCCACTGCGACCTCCACATCTCTTCCAAGGGGCATTAAAACCATCTTGTTAAGCTACTGCAACCTCCACGTCTCTTCCAAGCTGCATTAAAACCGTCTTGTTAAGCTACTGCAACCTCCACGTCTCTTCCAAGGGGCATTAAAACCGTCTTGTTAAGCTACTGCAACCTCCACGTCTCTTCCAAGGGTCATTAAACCATCTTGTTAAGCTACTGCGACCTCCACCACTTTTCCCAAGGGCATTGATACTGTCTTTTTATTCCACTGCGACCTCCATGTCTCTTCCAAAGGGCATTAAAACCATCTTGTTAAGCTACTGCAACCTCCACGTCTCTTCGAAGGGGCATTAAAACCGTCTTGTTAAGCTACTGCAACCTCCACGTCTCTTCGAAGGGGCATTAAAACCATCTTGTTAAGCTACTGCGACCTCCACCACTTTCCCCAGGGGCATTAAAACCGTCTTGTTAAGCTACTGCAACCTCCACCATTCTTCCAAGGGGCATTAAAACCGTCTTGTTAAGCTACTGCAACCTCCACGTCTCTTCCAAGGGGCATTAAAACCGTCTTGTTAAGCTACTGCAACCTCCACGTCTCTTCCAAGGGGCATTAAAATCGTCTTGTTAAGCTACTGCAGCCTCCACGTCTCTTCCAAGGGGCATTAAAACCGTCTTGTTAAGCTACTGCGACCGCCAGATCTCTTCCAAAGGGCATTAAAACCGTCTTGTTAAGCTACTGCGACCTCCACCACTTTCCCCAGGGGCGTTAAAACCGTCTTGTTAAGCTACTGCGACCTCCACCATTCTTCCAAGGGGCATTAAAACCGCCTTGTTAAGCTACTGCAACCTCCACCACTTTTCCAAGGGGCATTGATATTGTCTTTTTATTCCACTGCGACCTCCACCATTTTTCCAACGGGCATTCCATTTCCTCCTAAATTTAGTCAGCTTTTGCTTTTCAATGCATAGGTGAACACTAAGGGAGACCCACTCCCCAATAATGGGTAGACTGTTTTAAGTATGCTGTAATCCACGTCTGTTTTAAGGGGCATTTCAGTTCCTCATAATTTTTGGAAAGCCTTCCATTCACTGCTTAGGCCAACAGTGCACAGGAGACCCAGTTGCTATAAATGGAAAAAACAGTTTAGTTGAGGCCCGCTGACCTCCATGTCACTTCCAAGGGGCTTTGGAGTGCCTTGATTTTTGTTAGGCATTGCACTCACTGCATGCCCTTTAACTGTGTAGCCGAACCGCTCCTTTTGGTACAGAAACATATCCTACAAGAAATGTGTGGTTGACTGCTCTGATATTGATGTAAATGGTCCCTGTTCCTCCTGCTCTTTCTCCTTTGCCACCACCTCATCCATCATTCATCACCTGAAGCTTTGTTTTAACGGGAGTCATAGAACTGGCATAGTAGCAGGAAAACATCCAGCAATCCTCGGAGGAGGTAGGATATGCGCCAAAACGCTGACCACCTCAGGCCGAGCCGCTACTACATACATGAGCTTGCATTCCAAGGAAACAAAGCAGACGCTAACTTCTATCATCATCATCATGCTCCTCACCTTGGCACTCTCAACTCCCCTGATGGAGAAGCAAGGGCCCACCAGAGGAGTTTGGTTCTCTGGTAGGCTCGTCCAATGCTGCCCTAAAGCAGGCCAGGCTAAGAAAAGTGAGGGGGAAGTTTCAAGGAGAAATAGGGGCGGCTGGGGACCATTTATGGACACCCGGCCGCCCCCAGGCGTCTGGGGACCGTGTGTGGACACCCGGCCGAGGGGTGGCTGGGGACCGAGTATGGACACCCGGCCGCCCCCTGGCGGCTGGGGACCGAGCGTGAACACCCGGCCGCCGGGCGGCTGGGGACTGAGTATGGATACCTCGCTGCCAAAGCAGCCATGAGGTAGTGGCCAAACTAAAAGGCCCCATTTCAAGTGCAAGCAAGCTAGCAGTATGGTATTGCAGCCTGGGGGTGGGTGGGTGTCAGGTTGCATACTTGCGCTTGCATTGCAAGGAATGTGGGAGGTACAACTGAACACTGCCCTGGGACAAGGACTTGCACGGGGATAGTTGTAAGTCTGCATCTTCTGATGCGGAAAGGATCACTTCTGATGGGCACACTTTTAGGCAGTGACCTGGGTGTCAGAGATGCTTCCAGGGGTCTTCCCCATCCTGTTCCCATTTCTTTTCAACACTGTATGCATGTGTCGCACAGCACATGGCCAGATAAGATTGTAAAATGTTAAAATGACATTTCCCGGTGAATGCATTTGTCACGGTTGAAAGCAATACAAAAGTGCAAGAACGCATAAAAAATGCTACTTGTGAACATAGCCCAAGGTGTGGAGGAGTATTTTTGTTTTTGGTTATTTATTTTACCTTATACACAAGTCTTTACCCTGGAAAGGAAGTTCCTTAACATATTTCACAGGAAAACCGTTTCAGTTTCGTTTTTGAACGTTTTATTGTGAGCTCGTTAAAGTGGCTTAATACCTCTGACCACATTGTTGTCAGCAGTGACCTGGGGGTCAGAAATGCTTCCTGGGGCGATGCCCATGCTGTCCCCATGTCTTTTGAGCACTGTCACTATCGTTTTGGGCACTTTTTAGGCTTTCTACAGACTGCCGGGGGTGCCACCGCAAAAATGCTCGGGTCTCCCATAGACTAACATTGGGCTCGTTGCTTGGGTCGAGCACCCCAGTATCACGGTGAGCTCGGCCCGAGCTTCGAGCACCCGAGCATTTTAGTGCTTGCTCAACACTAGTAATGAAGATTTAGCTTATATGGTACTCTTTATAGGTAGAAAATTGCTCGCAGCACTCGAATATGGACATTGATATAGGGCACCTAAGTGTACATGCACCATCAGAGAAGTCCCAAGGAGTCCACTTGGTAAAATACATTAATAAATCAAATAGACAGCATCCAAAACCAGATAAAAAAATCACAGAAACGTGTTTCATTCTGCCATAGATGTGACATTTCAATCTGCCATCGGTCTATTTCAAGTTTAACACAAAAAGACCTGTGGTAGGTCGAAACATCGCATTTATGGCAAAATGAAATACGTTTTGGGAATTTTTTTCAGCTGATTTTATATGCTGTCTATTTGATTTATATGGTACTACTGTCCTGTAATTCAGGTAAAATTTTCGACATAGGAATTAGATGCTGGAGAAAATTAAGGGACACATGCTGTATGCTGCACATGTGGTAGAACTGTATAGAGATCCAGACCTACTTTCAGATTTTTACCCTAAAATCATATATTGTGGGGAAAACAAAGCCACATCATCCAACAATGACTTGATTTATAAACATTGGCTTAATTATAGCCTATAGAAATCACTTTGTATTCCAACCGTAAAATAAGTAATAAAAAAGATATATAGTAAACGTATATCATTAATATTGATACTGACTGGAGTGGAATACACCAAGAGAGAACAGAAATTTCAGGAAAAACTAGTTAAATTAAACGATAAATGATAATGATAAATGATAAATAGGTTGAAAGGGGCTTCAACACTGTAAGAGCTACATTTTCATTTGTATTTTAGTGGTAAGTTTCAGAGTCAAATAATTCAGCAATCAATACCTAAATAATAAAGTTATCCAGGCATTAGAAATAGTTTTCTACTGTATAATGAGCATTAGAATTAGATGTACAGCAGATATGGTGCTGAAATAAAAATATAACATGTAAAAAAATACTATTAGACTAGATGTGAGCAAATCAATTGGATGTGTATTTGTGCTGAATTTTTTAAAATTTGTTAAACCCGGTGAATTTGAACAATTTGTAATTTGCTTTGCACGAATCGCCTAAAATGGACGTGGTAATTGTATACATTGCAGAAGACTGAATCAGCCAACAAAGAATCACATGCCTTGCAGCCATCACATCACAGGATTGATAAAGACCTACCGTATTTTTCGGACTATAAGACGCACTTTTTTCCTCCAAAATTTTGGAGGAAAGTGGGGGGTGCGTCTTATAGTCCAAATACTATCTCCCTGTATATACTGTGGCTCTACGTGGTAGGAGATCTGGGGGGGGGCAGTGGGGGATCAGCGTTGGAGCGTTATATGGGGGCCAGTATTCCGTATGGAGCGTTATATGGGGGCCATTATCCTGTATGGAGTGTTATATGGGGGACAGTATTCCGTATGGAGCGTTATATGGGGGCCAGTATTCTGTATGGAGCATTATATGGGGGCCAGTATCCTGTATGGAGCGTTATATACAGAATACTGGCCCCCATATAACGCTCCATACAGGATACTGGCCCCCATATAACGCTCCATACGGAATACTGGCCCCCACATAACACTCCATACAGGATACTGGCCCCCATATAACACTCCATACAGGATACTGGCCCCCATATAACGCTCCATGCAGGATACTGGCCCCCATATAACGCTCCATGCAGAATACTGGCCCCCATATAATGCTCCATACAGAATACTGGCCCCCATATAGCACTCCATGCAGGCTGTTCCCCACACATAATGCCTCATGCAGGCTGTCCCCCCCCACATAATGCCCCATGCAGGCTGTTCCCCCCACATAATGCCCCATGCAAGCTGTTCCCCCCCATATAATGCCCCATGTAGGATGTTACCCCCCTTAAAATGCCCCATGCAGGATGACACACACACCCCCTTCCTTATAATGCCCCATGCAGGATGTCACACCCCCCTCCCTTATACTGCCCCATGCAGGATGTCACACCCCCCTCCCTTATACTGCCCCATGCAGGATGTCACACACACCCCCTCCCTTATAATGCCCCATGCAGGATGTCACACACCCGCCCTCCCTTATAATGCCCCATGCAGGATGTCACACACCCCCCCTCCCTTATAATGCCCCATGCAGGATGTCACACCCCCCCTTATAGTGCCCCATGCAGGCTGTCACACACCCCCTTATAATGCCCCATGCAGGATGTCACACACCCTCACCTCATCCCCCTCCCTTATACTGCCACAGGCCTCCATACAATAAAAAAAAAAATCAAATACTCACCTCACTTCTCACCTGCTGCCGCTGCTCCGGACTCCTCAGTGTCGCCGGCCTCATCCCGCTCTGCGCTGTGACTGCTCAGGGGAGAGTGCGGTGTAAAGATGTCACCGCGCCCTCTGACCTGAGACGTCACAGTGCAGCAGCCGCAGAAGAGACAGGACCTGCTGCGGAGGCACGGGGAGGGATAAGTATTCTGCCGGGTGCCGGGGCCCTGAGCAAGCGGGGGGGGAGCGGGCACTGACGGTGAGGGCCCCCCCCCCCGCCTGCTCAGGGCCCCGGCATTTGCCTGGGTGTGCGGGGTGCTGACACCGGCCCTGGTGTGCGGCGTGCGGCCCTGCTTCTAGGGGGGGGCAGCTGCCCTCCCCCCTGCCCCACGGTGGGTATGCCCATGAATGTACATCATGGTGAAATATTATTTACTGCCCAACACCATAGATATATGGAAGGAGGATGGAGCCATCCACAGGGAGAGCAGACTGTTACATGTAGCTGAGCCCCTACTGCAACAGCCAGGACTATAGCTATGTGCCATGCCCACTGTATAATTCTTTACATTTTGGGGTCCACGCTGACCCATATGTAAGAAATTTGACAGAGGAAATACTTTGCCTCTGTCACTCCATTGATACCCCTGGAGCATGATCATGGGGTGATGATGGGTTGCTATGGCAGTTGAAGTCTTAACAATGGCCTCTTTGTTTGCCATTCTGTATGCCTCAGCCTATCATAACCCATTATAGGTGAGGCCTGATAGGCTGTCAGTCAAACACTGACAGGTGAGATAATGCAATGTACAAAATAAGATGTACAGTGTTTTAGTTAACGCCATCAAATGATTGCATGTTCAAGTCCTCTTGTGGGACTAAAGAATAGTGTAAAGAAAAAAAGTAAAAAAAAGTCTTAAGTGTAAAAAAGCAGGAAAAAAGGAAATCCCAAATTTAAATTTAAACATAATAGAATAATGTATTTAAAAAAAATACCCTAAGGCTACGTTTGAGCTTTTGGTGAGTTTTTGATGTTGAAGATTTTTTGTGCCATTTCTTCACCCATTAAGTAAAATAGATTACTTGCATTTTTTTTTAAAATACACAGCGTAAAAAACTCACACATATTTGGTATCACTGGGTCCGTAATGACCTCTACTATAAAATTGTTACACTATTTTTCTTGGACCAATGATACCAATAAAATTAAGACTTGCTACGCAAAAAAACAAGCCCTCACACAGCCCTGTAAACAAAAAAATGAAAAAGTTATACCTTTCAAAATATGGCACCCCTTAAAAAATTATTTCTTGTAAAAAGAGACTTTTCAAAAGTAATGAAAGATAAAATAAGAATGTATAAATGAGGTGTCATCATAATCATATCAAACTGCTGAATAAAGGTAACATGTTAATTATATCTAGATGTAATGTTTTTTATTTATATTTGGTACAAAAAAATGGACTAATAATAGGTGATCAAAAAAGTTTTATGTACCCAAAAATGATAAATATACAACCCCTGGCAAAAATTATGGAATCACCGGGCTCAGAGGATGTTCATTTAGTTGTTTAATGTTGTTTAAAAAAGCAGATCACAGACATGGCACAAAACTAAAGTCATTTCAAATGGGAACTTTATGGCTTTAACCGGTTCCCGACCGCCCACTGTAGATAAACGTCGGCGCTTGCAGAGTCCTGCAAGCGCTGCGATTCCGGTGCAGAGCGTTAGCTCTGACAGGGAACATCATCGGGACCTGATTAGATCAGGTCCCAGTGATGTTAACCCTTTGCAGTCTTCTATATGCTGCGATCTATAGTGATCGCGGCATATAGGAGACAGCAGGAGGAGAGGGGGTCGTCAACTTACCTCTCCGAAGACCTCCGAGTCCTTCCAGGACCTGGGGTTGCTATGGCAGCTGGAGGTCACATGACCGCCTCCAGCTCTGCCATATATGGTGTCCTGTCTGGCTCAGCTGCAGCTGTAGCCAGACAGGAGACTCTGACTGAAACAGTCAGGGAAGATCTCATGTAATGTAATGTAATACATGTCTATTACATTACATGAAATCAGTGATCAGAAAAATAAAAATTAATGTCCCATACAGGGACTAAGAAAAAATGTAAAAAAAAGTAAAAAAAAAGTTTTTAAACTATTAAAAAAAAATCACAAAATAAATAAAAATAAATAAATAAAATATTAAACCAATAAATCCATATATTTTTACAAAACCAAAAAAAGTACACATATTTGGTATCACCGCGTCCGAAACAACCCGAGCTATAAAACTGTCACACTAATTAACTCCTTCTGTGCACACCATAATAAAAATAAATAAAAAACGGAGCAAAAAAATATGCTTTTTCATCATATCGCCAAACAAAAAGTGGGAAAAAATGCGATCAAAAAACAAAATAGAAATAAAAATGGTACCACTGAAAACGTCATCTTGTTCCGCAAAAAAAAAGCCGCCATACAGCTCCATCAGCCGAAAAATAAAAAAGTTTTAGCGCTCAGAATAAAGCAATGCAAAAAAAATATTTTTTTCTATAAAATTGTTTTATTGTGTAAAAGCGCCAAAACATAAAAAAAAATACAGTAAGTGTAGTATCGCTGTAAACGTACTGACCCAAAGAATAAAAGCTGCCTTATCACTTTTACCACACGCAGAACGGCATTAAAAAAAAACTCAAAAAACAATTCCTGAATTGTTTGTTTTTGCTCATTTTACCTCCCAAAAAACGGAATAGAAAGCGATCAAAAAATGTCACGTACCCAAAAATGGTACCAATAAAAATGTCAACTCGTCCCGCAAAAAACAAGCTGTCACATGACTCTGTCAGCCAAAATATGGAAAAATTATAGCTCTCAAAATATGGTGATGCAAAAACTAGATTTTGCAAAAAAAAGCGTCTTTTAGTGTGTGACAGCTGTCAGTCATAAAAACCCAATATAAATCTGGTATCTCTGTAATCGCACCGACCCGAAGAATAAAGTAATCTAATCAGTTATATCACACTAGGAACGGCGTAAAAAATAAATCAAACCAATTCTTCACCTGCTACTGATTTCTTTATTATGTCCCCAAAGATCCCAGTAAGGCTCTGTCCACATTTATCCTGTGCTCTGCGCTGAGCACTTACACCAGAGTTTCCGTGTAAATCTCTGAAATACATGATTCAGCCGGAACCCATGACGGAAGATTCCCTGTAATGAGGCAGATATAGGCCACTGTGGACGCCGTCTAGCCTGGGATCCCACAGCCACATATGGGGTATTGACACTTTTAGAAGAAATTGTTTGACACATTTTGGCACCATTTTTACCCATTGCCCTCTGTGAAAATGTAAAATCTGAGGGTAAAACATTTTTTTGTGGTAAAAATATAATTATGCTTTTTTTCACTGCCCAATGGTATAAATTTAAAAATTAAAAAATACTCACTACTTCCCTAGATGAATTCCTTGAGAGGTGTAGTTTACAAAATGGGGTCACTTGTGGGGGTTTCTGCTGTTTCGGCATGTCAGCGACTCTTCAAATGTGACATGGTGTCTGCTGCCTATCCCAGCCAACATAGCGCTCCTTTCTCTTCCGAACCCTGCCGTACACCAAAGCAGTGGTTTTCCCCCACATATGGGGTATCGGCGTACTCAGGAGAAATTGTGCAACAAATTTCATGGTGCAATTTATCCTGTTACCCTTATGATAATGCAAAATTAGGGAATGAAAAACATTTTTTATGGGAAAAATGTGAAAATTTTATTTTTACGGCTCAATATTATAAACTTCTGTGAAGCACCTTGGGGTTCAAGGTGCTCACCACACGTCTAGATAAGTTCCCTAAGGGGTCTAGTTTCCAAAATGGTGTCACTTGTGGGGGGTTTCCACTGTTTAGGCACATCAGGAGCTCTCCAAACGCAACATGGCGTCTGCTAATTATTCAGACAAATTTTACATTCAAAAAGTCTAACGGCGCTCCTTCCCTTCCGAACCCTGCAGTGCGCCCAAACAGTGGTTTTCCCTCACATATGGGGTATCAGCATGCTCAAGAGAAATTGCACAAAAAAATTTGGGGTACATTTTTTCCTGTTACCCCTGTGAAAATAAAAAAAATTGGGTCTAAAATAACATTTTTGTGAAAAAAGTTAAATGTTAATTTTTTTCTTCCACATTCCAAAAATTCCTGTGAAGCACCTGAAGGGTTAATAAAGTTCTTGAATGTGGTTTTGAGCACCTTGAGGGGTGCGGTTTTTAGAATGGTGTCATTTTTGGGTATTTTCTGTCATAAAGACCCCTCAAAGTGACTTCAAATATGATGTGGTCCCTAAAAAAATGTTTTTGTAAATTTTGTTGGAAAAATGAGAAATCGCTGGTCAACTTTTAACCCTTATAGCTCCCTAACAAAATTGGTTCCAAAATTGTGCTGATGTAAAGTAGACATGTGGGAAATGTTATTTATTAACTATTTTGTGTGACATATCTCTCTGATTTAAGGGCATGAAAATTCAAAGTTTGAAAATTGCAAAATTTTCAACATTTTCGCCAAATTTACGATTTTTTCACAAATAAACGCAAGTTATATCGAAGAAATTTTACCACTCTCATGAAGTACAATATGTCATGAAAAAACAATCTCAGAATCAGGGGAATACGCTGAAGCGTTCCAGAGTAATTACCTCATAAAGTGACAGTGGTCAGAATTGAAAAAATTGGCCCGGTCACGAAGGCAAAAACAGGCTCTGGCGCGAAGTGGTTAAGAAACACTAAAAAAAGTCAAGATAAAAAATGTGGTACTCAGTAAAGGTAATTTTTTTCAGACCAAGCAGAGGGGAAAAATTATGGAATCACTCAATTCTGAGGAAAAAAATTATGGAATCACCCTGTAAATTTTCATTTCCAAAACTAACACCTGCATCAAATTAGATCTGCTCATTAGTCTGCATCTAAAAAGGAATGATCACACCTTGGAGAGCTGTTGCACCAAGTGGACTGACATGAATCATGGCTCCAACACGAGAGATGTCAATTGAAACAATGAAGAGGATTATCAAACTCTTAAAAGAAGGTAAATCATCACCCAATGTTGCAAAAGATGTTGGTGGTTCACAGTCAGCTGTGTCTAAAATCTGGAACAAATACAAAGAACATGGGAAGGTTGTTGAAGGCAAAAGTACTGGTAGATCAAGGAAGACATCAAAGCGTCAAGACCGTAAACTTAATGCAATATGTCTCCAAAACAGGAAATGCACAACAAAACAAATGAGGAACGAATGGGAGGAAACTGGAGTCAATGTCTGAGACCGTACTGTAAGAAACCGACTAAAGGAAATGGGATTTACATACAGAAAAGCTAAACAAAAGCCATCATTAACACCTAAACAGAAAAAATCAAGGTTACAATGGGCTAAGGAAAAGCAATCGTGGACTGTGGATGGCTGGATGAAAGTCATATTCTGTGATGAATCGTGAATCTGCATTGGGCAAGGTGATGATGCTGGAACTTTTGTTTGGTGCCGTTCCAATGAGATTTATAAAGATGACTGCATGAAGAGAACATGCAAATTTCCACAATCATTGATGATATGGGGCTGCATGTCAGGTAAAGGCACTGGGGAGAGGGCTGTAATTACATCTTCAATAAATGCCCAAGTTTACATTGATATTTTGGACAGTTTTCTTATCCCATCAATTGAAAGGATGTTTGGGGATGATGACATCATTTTTCAAGATGATAATGCATCCTGCCATACAGCAAAAACTGTGAAAACATTCCTTGAAAGAAGACACATAAGGTCAATGTCATGGCCTGCAAATAGTTTGGATCTCAATCCAATTGAAAATCTTTGGTGGAAGTTGAAGAAAATGGTCCATGACAAGGCTCCAACCTGCAAAGCTGATCTGGCAACAGCAATCAGAGAAAGTTGGAGCCAGATTGATGAAGTGTACTGTTTGTCACTCATTAAGTCCATGCCTCAGAGACTGCAAGCTGTTATTAAAGCCAGAGATGGTGCAACAAAATACTAGTGATGTATTGGAGTGTTCTTTTGTGTGTTTGTTTTTCATGATTCCATAATTTTTTCCTCAGAATTGAGTGATTTCATAATTTTTTTCCCTCTGATTGGTCTGAAAAAAATTACCCTTACTGAGTACCACATTTTTTATCTTGATTTCTTTTAGTGTTTCTTAAAGCCCTAAAATTGTCATTTGAAATGACTTTAGTTTTGTGCCATGTCTGTGGTCTGCTTTTTTTAAACAACGTTAAACAACTGAATGAACATCCTCCGAGCCCGGTGATTCCATAATTTTTGCCAGGGGTTGTACTATAGTTTAACATGCTAAAAACAAGCCCTAAACAGCTCTGTCTGCAGAAAAAAATATTATGAGTCTAAGAATATGGTGCCCAACGAAAAACATGTTTTTTTATATGAAGGTGTTTTTTTCCTGTGCAAAAGAACTAAAACATAATAAAAACTATACACATTTGGCATCATCGTAATTTCATTCACCCACAGAATAAAGATTACATTTCAATTATTCCAAATGGTAAATGGTGTTTTTAAAAAAAGGATATATCATCCAGAATTTACGTTTTTTGTTCACTCTGTCTCCACAAACGTGTAATAAAAAATGATTAAAAAGTTGTACATATCACACAATTGTAAAAATGAATCATCTTGCTTTGAAAAATGAATGGAAAGAACACCCTATTTGTGTATTAGTTGAAGGGTGTAGAATTTAAAATGGAAAAAATGGAAAAAAGGAATGTAAAATGTAAAGGAAAAATAAATATGTTATGGCTCAATAAATGTGACAGTGGAAAAAAAACGAAAAAAAATTAATGCTTTGTCCTGAAGGCCCAAAGTTGGTTAGTCCTGGGGTTAATGAATTGATGTACAAACAAGTTACGGTACATCTAAAGGTGAATATTCATTACTGTCAGCGTGCAAACAGGCCAAGTTTAAGTGGAAGTGATTGATGTTATCGGAAGACATATTCAATGGAACATACTATGCCTATAGGAAGTAATATGCTCATCATTATTCATAGATACAGAATGAGCCCAGGCTTTGCTTTCTGAACTTTCAAAACAATAAACAAATGTACTTAATAAAAAGTAATATTCTACTTCTAAAGGCCAGTTTTTTTCAATTATTTGGGTGACTACGAGTTCTAAGAATAAACCGTTTCTGTGTTTTTTAAGACCCCTTTCTCTTTACTACAGGGTTTTATTTGCATATTACATGTGGAAACATTCTGATGTTTCATTATGGTGCATGGTTTAATATGGCTTGGAATGTACTTCATAGGGGTATTTATCTCATTTTAATTATGTACCTATGTCGTGCCTATGGATAAACTTTCATTACTATGTAATGGGACAAAATTTTCATGTACATACCCTTTATCTTCATGTTTAATAGAGTTCCAATGAAACAGTCTGGAAACAAGTCCCATTCAAATGGCAACTATACAGCAACTCTGGTTTTAATTCATGTTGGAGCTCCAGGTGGCTTATTGCTTACCTTAAGCTTGTAATATGAACCTTATATCTAAGACTTGATCTACATGCTGAGCCATTATCTCATCCTTGCAGAAAATATTGTTAGCATAGTATCAAGGATTGCTCATCGGCAACAAATTCTTATGAAGTTTTGTGATTGCATCAACCATTATTTCAGCAAAGCCTTTCCGCAGCTTTAGATGTACCGTTGGATCCAGAAGTATTTGAGCAGGGCATAATTTAGCCTCTGCAAACCAGCACAATGCATCTGAAACAAAACCATCCAGATTTGATACAATGTAGACTTCATCTTTAATTCAAGGGGTTTTATAAAAATGTTGCATTAACTGTCTAGTCTAGTACTTACTGACTTTCTTTACGTAATCTCAAAAGTAATTGTACCAACTAACATTCTAAGTATAAGAATTATTTTAAATGTTTAGATGCAAATGCTGTACAGGCAATGACTGCCTAAAGTGTCTGGAATGTATTAACATCACCAAATCTTCATTTTCCTCCTTTGTGAGCTTTTTCAGGCTTTTATTGCAGCAGGCTTCTTGTTTGTGGGTCCTTCTGCCTTTAGTTTTGTCTTCAGTGGAAAAATTATGTCAAATTGTGTTGAGGTCAGGTGAATGGCTCAGTTGATTGAAGAATATTCAACTTTTTTTTACCTTAAGAAGCTTAAAGGAAGCTTCTATGTCATGCTTTGGGTATTATCCATCTGTAAAGTGAAGTGCTAATGTGTCAGTGCTGCAGGATATGACTGATTAGGAAAATAATAAATGTACATTTCACACTTAAAGGGAATCTGTCACCAACTGAGACATTTTTATCCTATTACTATGGGCAAACAGGTGATAGAATTGTTCATATAGTCCTACCTGTATGCCCATATCTGCGGTCTTGTTGTTGAGAAATCGTCTTTTAATCCTGTATGTTAATGAGGTGTTCCAGGCTCCAGGGCATGCGGTGCCTGGAAGAAAACTCCTGCCTCCGGTGTTCATTTGCAAACCACCCCGCTCCCATCAGTGTCACAGTGCCTTGAGACGTGCAGCTGTGGTGCCGGAATCCCGCGCCTGCACCCTGCAATAGTGCGATTATGCATACCTTTTCAATCCTTCTATGGGCATTGGCTTCATTGTTCTTCTGCACAGTCGTTTCACTGCTACTTCAGTAGCAGTGACTCGCTGGCGCCTGCGCAGATGAACAATGTATTGTATTGTATAATTGTATAGTATTGTAATCTAATGAAGTGTCACGCAAGGTGAGAGAAGGTACAAGTGTACAATGACAGGAAGAGGAGGAAGGGTGCCCAACAACTAGTGAAAGGGGGAGTGGAGACCCCTAGGCAGATCTAATATCACCCTGACTACCCTATCATCCCTATGTAGGTTCCGCACCTATCGCCGAGCAGGAAATCTAATCCCTGAATGTCCCTAGAGCTAGGCCCTAGGAAGGGAGGGGGCGGGGTGAAAACTAGTTAGGCCCCACTGTAACTAAAGACAACAAGGAAAACAAACAAAGGGGATACACTTAGCTTAAGAAGATACCAGAGAGATAGCGCCAACTGTCCTCTAAGGGAAGTCCAAGAAGAAACTAGCCGACTTCTAGTACTCCAGTCATGGACAGAGGAACATAGAACTATCACCGGCAACTCTCTGGAGACACTGAGAGTTTTTAACTACCAAGCAAGGGTGTGACAATTAGTAGCAGAAGGTGGAGGTCGCTATTGGGTCCTAAAGGAAGAAGGATATCACTACACTAGAGATGAGAGACTCAAGAAGGCGTCTGCAATGGTAAGCGCTGTGACCTTCTACAGCCGGATGCAGAGCGACTGTCTGTGACACAGGATACACCCGTGACATGAAGTCTATTGTGCTCCATATCAGGTTTTACAAGTGACTTGACGTGCCTTCATGACATCATGACCCTAGACCTTTTAAGGCCCACTTGGACACACCCCTTTGTCTGAGTATTAATCCAGAACTGTGTCCTACAGATGTATGTTTGAACTCTGAGTTTATCCAAGTCCTAAGTTCCTGTTATTTTCTCAGACTTTGGCCATGGTCACGCATTCAGTATTTAGTCAGAATTTTACATCAGTATTTGTAAGCCAGAACCAGGAGAGGAACAATCAGAGGAAAAGTATAATAGAAACACGTCACCACTTCTATATTTATCACCCACTCCTGGTTTTGGCTTACACATACTGAGGTAAAATACTGACCAAATACTGAACATATGAATGTGGCCTTCTGTGAACTCTACATCACATAGCAGGTTAACTCATCCCCGCCATATGCTTTTTGAACTATGATTGATGTTTGTTTTCAATAGTTGCTGCCGTTTAACTGATTACCCGCTGTGAACATCCTGAACTGCTATGTGAGTCGATTCACATTACCTTCACCTATGTGCCTGCTTAAGACTTGCCATCTTCATACATTTGTCCTCCTGGTTCTGTGGCCTCCACCATGTCCTGTATTGCCAGTTTGTCTGCTGTACGGCATATGCAAGTTCTCATTGTACCACATGCCTGAAAGCCTGCTGTGCTGATGCCCAGGATCCATGTGTCCACTCTGATCTGCGGCTTTGTGGATCCTTGTCACCATATGAGCATATCATAGTACCCAGCAGAATCTTCATGCTATATTTTCTCTGAATGCCAGGGCCATTTATAGACAAATATATCATGCACTCAGGCTTTGATTCATGCTGCCTGTAATTTTGGCAGCATACATGAGCTGACAGGTTCCCTTTAAAGCTTATTCCTGTACATAAAGATTGCAATTTGATTTCTGTGAATTGCCAAAAAATGCACGTTACTTTTCCACACATTGTTAAAGATTGCAACAATCACAGAAGGCTCAAAAGATCTTAGGTGTGACTTTCTGGCTTCTCCATAATGCCCTGCTTCTATCACATCATATAGAGTAGCTCTGCCAATCAGAAGGAACTATCATAGCCTGTATTAAAGCAGCCATGTCATGAGAATTTGAGAAATTGAGAGTGTATCACAGCTCGCTGCTCAGCAATAGAGACAGTAATATAAAGCCCTAAAACATTGGACAAATACTCCATATAGTAATGTGTTGTACAACTACAGCAGTGAAGAAGATTATTGTAGCAGAATAATACACATATTCAATTGATAGAGTGAGAAAAAGGGCAAAGATGCTAGCAGTGTAAGACTCAGGGTGATTGAAGAATGATATGTTGTAGGGGGCATCAGTCCAACTGCATTTAAAATGCAATTTCATTTCACATTTTATTTTCTTCATTCTTAATACACTATTAAGGGGAAGCAAGACAGCACAATAGAAAAACACACTAAAATCAGTGTCAGAGAGTGTGCATGCTTGTCACATACGACTGTACTTTTTTTTTAGCATTTCTAGTGCATTCGTTCTTGAGAATGGACGAATATTTATTTTTTTTTTAAATAGAAAAGATAATTCCCCAAAATCCAGACATATAACTGTGACTGTCTACTTCACAGCAGAGAGTGTTACAGAAACTATGGCACACCACTCGTCTCATTCACAGCAGGATGATGTTACCTCTCACAGTGACACCATCAGTTTGAGTCAGTCTTCTGCACACAAATGAATAAGACGGATCATTTTTTATCAGGGCACTGTGATATTATATGAGCTGTTAGTTACTATCAGGTTACCATCCTTTTCTATGGTGAGGTCACTTTGGCATTACTAAATCTGTGTTTGTCCTATTTATCTATCTAACAAAAAATGGCAGCACACCAGACATGAGATAGAAAAAAAACCTGTGGTCTTTATTAACCCATGCATGTGCGATGTTTCGGCTCTTCAAACTGTGAGCCTTTCTCAAGCCATTTTTGCCGTATGTACTGAGGATACTGGGTTAGAATCCTAAGCTTGCACCTGTTTCTTATATCAGTTTTATATAGTGCTGCTTTCTTTTGAGGATATCTATCTATCAATCAATCAAAAAAAGAGATATGAAACCAGCACTAGAAAATGTGATTTAATAGCCCATTGGGGATTCAGTAATGTTTCGGCTCCAAGTGTGATGCCTCTTCCAGGCTCAAAGATGCCTCTCCCAGGCTAAAAGCCTACAAATTTAAAAGTCATATAGAATGCAGCATTAATTAAAAACCGCCTTAGACTGATGGGAGGAGTGCTCAGTCAGAAAAGGAAGCAGTCAACACTTCCAAAAGTCTTCGAGATGCATGTTTGATAAATTAGGAGCCTTCCCCATGATTGTGGAGCCTACTGAAACAGACTAAGGGACCTTTTTAAACACTTAGGAAGCCTTTGCAGGTGTTTTTTCTTAATTATTCTAATTTACTGAGATAATGACTTTTGTGTTTTCATGGTCTGTAAGCCATAATCATCAACATTAACTGACATAAACACTTGAAATAGATCACTCTGTAATGACTCTGTAACATACCTGGCGGCGTCCTTGCATGGTGGTCCATCTCCCACTGTGCAAGAGGGCGCACTTGATCTCCTGTCCAGAATGTCTCTCTGGCTTCCCTCCATGCTGTCTGTTTGTGTCTGTTTCTGCTGCTTAAGGGCGGCGCCCGATCACTTCCTGCCTTTTGTACCTGCTGTGGGTCACACCCCTTGTGCGTCCTCAGCCTATTGCTGTCTGTCACTTGGTATATAGCTCAGCAGCTCCCTTCTATCCCTGCCTGAGCATAGTGTTTCCTTCAGTGTGTGCTTGCACTCTGAAGGTGCCAGGTCCCGTCTCTTGTCTCCTGCTTTTTGTATCAGTTCCCGTGTCTGAACTGAGTCCTGTATGTCTCCTGCTTTGCGGTATCAGCTCCCGTGTCTGAACTGAGTCCTTTCTGTGTTCTCTTGTCTGTCCTGTCTGAACACGCTCCTAGCCTGTTCCTCCTGCCTTCTAGGGGCCGATTACCTAGACCCGTTCCTGTATCTTGTCTGACCTGTCTGTACTCGCTCCTAGCCTGTTCCTCTCGCCTTCTAGTGGCCGATTTCCTAGACCCGCTCCTGTGTCTGGTCTGTCCTGTCTGAACACGCTCCTTGCCTGTTCGTTCCGCCTTTTAGTGGCCGATTTCCTAGACCCGCTCCTGTGTCTGGTCTGTCCTGTCTGAACACGCTCCTTGCCTGTTCGTTCTGCCTTCTAGTGGCCGATTTCCTAGACCCACTCCTGTGTCTGGTCTGTCCTGTCTGAACACGCTCCTTGCCTGTTCGTTCCGCCTCTCTGGGGGCCGTATTCCCAGACCCGCTCCTGTATCCCTCTGCAGTGTCGGTCTCCTCCGTACACTCAGTTCCAGTCTGAACTCTCTCCTGTCCTTTACCTGTTTTGCCTCTATGTCCGTTCCCTTCCTTTTTCTGCAGAGTCTGAACTCGTACCTAACTCCTGCTTGTTGTCTCTGCAAGTACTGTGTGAGTATCTGGCTCTGTCTTTCCCTTCCTGTCTGTTCCGTGTGAACAGAGCCCTGTCCTCCCTGCTCAGCCTTGTCTGCACTCTAGCTGTGCTTGCCTGTAACCCTCTGCCTGTATTGTTCCTGAGTCCCGGTGTGTACTGGGTCCTATCCCGCCTGTGTTCCTACCTGCTAGTGCCTCCCTGTCTGCACTCTAGCTGTGCTTGTCTTTACCCCCCTGCCTGCATACCCGCCTGCCTGCATACCAGTCGTGCCTGCCTATACCCACCAGTCTGTGTGCCAGCCTACCAGCCTGTTCCTGTATTCCCCTGTGTGGGTCAACAGCCGTGTCCGGGGTCTGTCCTGGAGTAGCACCTGGTCCCTCTGCTCGGTTCCTCCTTGGTGCACTGGCGTCGTATGCCGTCGTGCGACCCTGGTCGGATCGGGTGAATACTTAGTCACGCCCCTCCAGGCATTCACTCTCCGGCACGGTCCAGTGGAATCACTACCAATCACACGCACACGCCGCTTAGCCCGGGCGTGTGCATAACAGCATGCTCAGGCCATGGTTCCCGTTGAGCCCCACGGCCTTCGCTCTTTGAGAAGTTTTTCCAGCGAATACATGCATTAAAATAAAATAAATAAATTTTTTTTCCCCCTTTAGCTGAGTTCCAGGCGAATTACGCACCCGTCCAGATGGATCTATCAGCCCTCGTTCCTGCGGATCCGCCACGTTACTATGGGGATCCAAGACAGTGTCGTGCATTTGTGGAGCAATGCATGCTACACTTTAAGGCCTACCCTCTCTATTTTCCTTCCGATTGGGCTAAAGTGGCCTTTATGATTGACTACCTAGCGGGTGATGCCTTGAAATGGGTCACCCCCCTATGGGAAGCATGGGATCCTGTCATCCTTGACCTGCAGGCCTTCCTGGTGGCCTTTCGTATGGTCTTCGAGGACCCTAACTCTGAAGCCCCTGCTGAAGCTTCACTTCCCAATATCCCGGAGCAGCCCCGACGGGTAATGTGTGTGGGTAGCGCAATAGTCCTCCAGCCCAATGAGACTACTGCCCACCCAGAATCCTCACAGGGTGACTACGCTTTCCGGAATACTTCTCTCAACCTCAAGAGGCAGCCCAGACGTGCTAGACTTAGAGGCAAGCCGTCACGCCAGGGTCTGTCCTCCCTGAGACCTCCTGACCCCAACCTTGAAGTCCCTACTGAAGCTTCATCTCCCTGTATCCCGGAGAAACCCCAATGGGTAATGTGCGTGGGTAGTGCACCAGTTCTCCTGGCCGAAGAGACTTCTGCCCATCCAGACTCCACACAGGAGAACTTCCTGCACCCGGCATCAGATGCTTCTTTCTCTTTAACCGGTGTGCATGTCCAAGGATGCTCCAAAGCTGTGGTTACCTCAGAGTCTGTGCACCTCTACTACCTGGCGGAGGATCCCCTGTTGCCTCCTGAACCCTCCGGGATACCACTCGATGACAAATGGAGAGAGACTTCTCTACACTCGGTACTCAATACTTTGTCCGCTTCGTCCTGTGAGCCTGACAATGGGTACCCCAAAGTGGTAGTTACCTCCGAGTCTCTACACCCCTCCGACCAGGCGGAGGATCTCCAGTTGTCTCCTGAACCCTTCGGGGTGCTACCTGGTAGCGAAAGGACAGAGACTTTCCTATACTCTGTACCTGATACCTCGCTCGCTTCGTCCAGTGAGTCCAACTTAGTGTACTCCGAAGCAGAGGTTACTCCTGAGTCTCTACACCCCTCCGACCAGGCGGAGGACCTCCAGTTGTGTTCAGAATCCTTCGGGGTGCCACCTGGTGGTGAATGGACAGAGACTTTCCTATATCCTGGATCTGATACCTCGCTTGCTTCGTCCAGTGAGTCCGACCTAGTGTACTCTGAAGCAGAGGTTACACGTGAGTCTCTACACCCCTCTGACCAGGCGGAGGACCGCCAGCTGTCTCCAGAACCCTTCGGGGTGCCACCTGGTGGTGAATGGACAGAGACTTTCCTATACTCGGTACCCGATACCTCGCCTGCTTCCTCCAGTGAGTCCGACCTAGTGTACTCTGAAGCAGAGGTTACCCGTGAGTCTCTACACCCCTCTGACCAGGCGGAGGACCGCCAGCTGTCTCCAGAACCCTTCGGGGTGCCACCTGGTGGTGAATGGACAGAGACTTTCCTATACTCGGTACCCGATACCTCGCCTGCTTCCTCCAGTGAGTCCGACCTAGTGTACTCTGAAGCAGTTGTTTTCTCTGAGCCTCTGCACTCTTCTGACCCGGCGGAGGACCTCCAGTTGTTTCCTGAATCCTCCGGGATACCACCAGATAACAAAGAGACAGTGACTTTTCCTCATTATGTACGTGATAACCCGTCTATTTCTTCCTGTGAGCTTGACAAGATGTACCTCGAAGCAGAGATTACCCCCAAGTCTCTGTCCCCCTCCAACCCAGTGAACGACTGGCCCTCGAATTCCCTGCGGAAGATTCTGGCAGGCCTGAAGAAGAGGGGGCGTAAGGGGGGAGGTACTGTAACATACCTGGCGGCGTCCTTGCATGGTGGTCCATCTCCCACTGTGCAAGAGGGCGCACTTGATCTCCTGTCCAGAATGTCTCTCTGGCTTCCCTCCATGCTGTCTGTTTGTGTCTGTTTCTGCTGCTTAAGGGCGGCGCCCGATCACTTCCTGCCTTTTGTACCTGCTGTGGGTCACACCCCTTGTGCGTCCTCAGCCTATTGCTGTCTGTCACTTGGTATATAGCTCAGCAGCTCCCTTCTATCCCTGCCTGAGCATAGTGTTTCCTTCAGTGTGTGCTTGCACTCTGAAGGTGCCAGGTCCCGTCTCTTGTCTCCTGCTTTTTGTATCAGTTCCCGTGTCTGAACTGAGTCCTGTATGTCTCCTGCTTTGCGGTATCAGCTCCCGTGTCTGAACTGAGTCCTTTCTGTGTTCTCTTGTCTGTCCTGTCTGAACACGCTCCTAGCCTGTTCCTCCTGCCTTCTAGGGGCCGATTACCTAGACCCGTTCCTGTATCTTGTCTGACCTGTCTGTACTCGCTCCTAGCCTGTTCCTCTCGCCTTCTAGTGGCCGATTTCCTAGACCCGCTCCTGTGTCTGGTCTGTCCTGTCTGAACACGCTCCTTGCCTGTTCGTTCCGCCTTTTAGTGGCCGATTTCCTAGACCCGCTCCTGTGTCTGGTCTGTCCTGTCTGAACACGCTCCTTGCCTGTTCGTTCTGCCTTCTAGTGGCCGATTTCCTAGACCCGCTCCTGTGTCTGGTCTGTCCTGTCTGAACACGCTCCTTGCCTGTTCGTTCCGCCTCTCTGGGGGCCGTATTCCCAGACCCGCTCCTGTATCCCTCTGCAGTGTCGGTCTCCTCCGTACACTCAGTTCCAGTCTGAACTCTCTCCTGTCCTTTACCTGTTTTGCCTCTATGTCCGTTCCCTTCCTTTTTCTGCAGAGTCTGAACTCGTACCTAACTCCTGCTTGTTGTCTCTGCAAGTACTGTGTGAGTATCTGGCTCTGTCTTTCCCTTCCTGTCTGTTCCGTGTGAACAGAGCCCTGTCCTCCCTGCTCAGCCTTGTCTGCACTCTAGCTGTGCTTGCCTGTAACCCTCTGCCTGTATTGTTCCTGAGTCCCGGTGTGTACTGGGTCCTATCCCGCCTGTGTTCCTACCTGCTAGTGCCTCCCTGTCTGCACTCTAGCTGTGCTTGTCTTTACCCCCCTGCCTGCATACCCGCCTGCCTGCATACCAGTCGTGCCTGCCTATACCCACCAGTCTGTGTGCCAGCCTACCAGCCTGTTCCTGTATTCCCCTGTGTGGGTCAACAGCCGTGTCCGGGGTCTGTCCTGGAGTAGCACCTGGTCCCTCTGCTCGGTTCCTCCTTGGTGCACTGGCGTCGTATGCCGTCGTGCGACCCTGGTCAGATCGGGTGAATACTTAGTCACGCCCCTCCAGGCATTCACTCTCCGGCACGGTCCAGTGGAATCACTACCAATCACACGCACACGCCGCTTAGCCCGGGCGTGTGCATAACAGACTCTATATAATATATTAGTTTCACTTTTTGTATTGAAGAACTGAAATAAATTAACTTGTTGATGATATTCTAATTTAGTGAGTGTTAAGGGGACGGTTGCAAACAACTTTATTAAATAATGGAAAGCAACCGAACCCGGGGTCCGCGATGCAGCCTGGTGGACTGCGGCCGAACACCTTCCGGATGAGAAGGTAAAACAACCAACTTAAATAACAATCCCCTCTGTGTTACAGCACACCGGAATGGGAATAGGGATTCGCACAATCTCCGTTAACTGCACGAGAGATGTGCGATAAATAATGTATCTTTAGTCCTGTTGCAGCACAGGGACTACACAGTTGGCGCTAGGATGTGTGTGTGACTCACGCCGGCGAATACGTGTTTCCAGCCGGAGATCTACCGGACTGAGGAGTATCTCTCCAGGTAGCATACAGGTGGTACCGGGAATAGGGTGTCTGCAGACCGCTCGGGGTGTAAGGCGACCCCTTTGTTGGAGCCAGACTGCCAGATGAAGCTACCTGCCTATTTAACCCCTTTCCAACCCTTGCCGTATTAGTACGCACATTTGCGTACCCCCGGTTCAGTGAGGGTTCCGGCGCTGAGCCCGCACTGAACCAAGCACATGTCAGCTGATTCTTACAGCTGACATGTGCCCGCAACAGCCGCGGGTGGAATCGCGATGCACCCGCGGCTGTTAACATGTTAAATGCCGCTGTCAATCTCCGACAGCGACATTTAACGCGCGCTTCCGGGTTGCGCGTCATAAGCCCCGCCCACCGGCGACCCCGTCACGTGATCGCGGGTCACCGATGGGCGTGCATGACAACCCAGGGTCTGCAGCAGACGCCTGTGGTTGTCATGATCTCGTCGCTATGAGCGCCACCTAGTGGTCGGCGCTCATAGCACAGGACCATTTCTGCTATATGCAGAGGATCTGCTGGTCCCCTGTATGTAGCAGAGACGATCAGACAACAGCTGCTTCTAGTCTCCTATGGAGACTATTGAAGCATGCAGTAAGTGAAAAAAAAATGTTTTTAAAAATATAAAAAAATTAAAAAAATATAAAAGTTTAAATCACCCCCCTTTCACCCCATTCAAAATAAAATATAATAAAAAAAAAACACATACACATATTTGGTATCGCCGCGTTCAGAATCGCCCCATCTATCAACATAAAAAAAGAATTAATCCGATCGGTAAACGGTGTAACGATAAAAAAATTCTAAACGCCAGAATTACGTTTTTTGGTCGCCGCAAAATTGCAATAAAATGCAATAACGGGCGATAAAAACATCGGATCTACCCCAAAATGTTATCAATAAAAATGTCAGCCCGGCGCGCAAAAAATAAGCCCTCAACAGCCCCAGATCCCGAAAAATGGAGACGCTACAGGTCTCGGAAAATGGCGCTATTTTTTTTTTTATTTTTTTTACCAAATTTTGGAATTTTTTTTCACCACTTAAACATAAAATAACCTATACATGTTTGGTGTCTACGAACTCGTAATGACCTGGAGAATAAGAATGGCAAGTCAGTTTTAGAATTCAGTGAACGTGGTAAAAAAAAAAAAAAAAACTGTGGTATTGCACTTTTTTTGCAATTTTACCGCACTTGGAATTTTTTTACCGTTTTCCCGTACACGATATGGTAAAACTAGTAATGGCGTTGAAAAGTACAACTTGTCCCGCAAAAAATAAGCCCTCACACGGCCATATTGTCCAAAAAGTAAAGACGCTATGGCTCTGGGAACAAGGGGAGCAAAAAACGAAAAAGCAAAAACGACAAAACCCAAGGTTACGAAGGAGTTAATCTAAGCCTGCCTATGTCTACTAAACCTGCCTGCCAGAAACTAAAACACACGTGGAGCACAAAAGACCAAGCATCCACACAACACCATCACAGCTCAATGATCAGAGCGCGCCGCCATGTTTGTGGGCGGGCTTTTTAAAGATTAAGCCCTGCCCACCGTCGCACCATTGGTGACGTCACCTGCTACCAATCAGGCGGTGCCAGGTCACCGGATCAGCTGACTCCCAAACCACCAATCACGGTCCGCCATGTCACGGGCATGCTTAGTACAGAGAATCCTGGACTTAGGCTTTAGCAGCCCTGCCTCCCTCCGCAACCTATCCTTCATGTTGCTAGGAACAAAGACACGAGAGACAACCTGCACATCTCGTGGACCAGCTAGGCATTGGGTCTGATGACGATGCTGAGCAGCATCAGCCCCAGCTGGACTGGAATAGGAGACCACAGAAGGCTCTGGAGCCATTTCAAATCCAGCAAACACCTGATGCCTAACAGTGAGATGCACCTGTAAGTTCAATGTTTGCATACATCTTAGCGCTTACAGAGTGCTGTTGTGTAATTTTGTTTATCTACAGGTGCTTCTCACAAAATTAGAATATCATCAAAAAGTTAATTTATTTCAGTTCTTCAATACAAAAAGTGAAATTCATATATTATATAGAGTCATTACAAACAGAGTGATCTATTTCAAGTGTTTATTTCTGTTAATGTTGATGATTATGGCTTACAGCAATGAAAACATAAAAGTCATTATCTCAGTAAATTAGAATACTTTATAACAACAGCTTGAAAAATGATTTGAAAATCCAAAATGTTGGCCTACTGAAATGTATGTTCAGTACATACACTCAATACTTGGTTGGGGCTCCTTTTGCATCTATTACTGCATCAGTGTGGCGTGGCATGGAGGCGATCAGCCTGTGGCTCTGCTGAGGTGTTATGGAAGCCCAGTTTGCTTTGATAGCAGCCTTCAGCTCGTCTGCATTGTTGGGTCTGGTGTCTCTCATCTTCTTCTTGACAACACCCCAGATTCTCTATGGGGTTAAGGTCAGGCGAGTTTGCTAGCTAATCAAGCACAGTGATACTGTAGTCTTTAAACCAGGTATTGGTACTTTTGGCAGTGTGGACAGGTGCCAAGTCCTGCTGGAGAATGAAATTTCCATCTCCAAAAAGCTTGTCAGCAGAGGGAAGCATGAAGTGCTCTAAAATTTCCTGGTAGACGGCTGCGCTGACTTTGGTCTTGATAAAACAATGTGGACCTACACCAGCAGATGACATGGCTCCTCAAACCATCACTGACTGTTGAAGCTTCACACTAGACCTCAAGCAGCTTGGATTGTGTACCTCTCCACTCTTCCTCCAGACTCTGGGACCTTGATTTCCAAATGAAATGCAAAATTTACTTTCATCTGAAAACAACACCTTGGAACACTGAGCAACAGTCCAGGTCTTTTTCTCCTTGGCCCAGGTAAGACGCTTCTGGCGTTGTCTATTGGTCATGAGTGGATTGACACAAGGAATGTGACACTTGTAGCCCATGTCCTGGATACATCTGTGTGTGGTGGCTCTTGAAGCAATGACTCCAGCAGCAATCCACTACTTGTGAATCTCCCCCAAATGTTTTAATGGCCTTTTCTTAACAATCCTTTCAAGGCTGCAGTTATCCCGGTTGCTTGTGCACCTTTTTCTACCACACTTTTTCCTTCCACTCAACTCTCCATTTATACGCTTGGATACAGCACTCTGTGAACAGCCAACTTCTTTAGCAATGACCTTTTGTGGCTTACCCTCCTTGTGGAGTGTGTCAATGACTGCCTTCTGGACCTCTGTCAAGTCAGCAGTCTTCCCCATGATTGTGGAGCCTACTGAAACAGACTAAGGGACCTTTTTAAACATGTAGAAAGCCTTTGCAGGTGTTTTTTTGTTAATTATTCTAATTTACTGAGATAATGACTTTTATGTTTTCATTGGCTGTAAGCTATAATCATCAACATTAACAGAAATAAACACTTGAAATAGATCACTCTGTTTGTAATGACTCTATATAATATATGAGTTTCACTTTTTGTATTGAAGAACTGAAATAAATTAACTTTTTGATGATGTTCGAATTTTCTGAGAAGCACCTGTATCTCTCCTGTCACCAGTTGCGGGCAGCACAGTGGCTCAGTGGTTAGCACTGCAGCCTTGCAGCGCTGGGGTCCTGGGCTCAACTCCCACCATGGACAACATCTGCAAAGAGTTTGTATGTTCTCCCTGTGCTTGCGTGAGTTTCTTCACACACTCCAAAGACATACTGATAGTGAACTTAGATTGTGAGCCCCAATGGAGACAGTGATGATAATGTCTGCAAAGCACTGTGGAATATGATCGTGACGTCCGTTGTGGGCAAAATTTTTGAAAGCTTCATTAAAGAGGCAATTACGGAGCATCTTGATGCTAATAATCTTTTAATCCCGAACCAACATGGATTCATGAGGAATCGCTCCTGCCAAACAAACCTGATTGACTTCTACGAGGAGGTTAGCTCTCGAGTAGATCAGGGGGAACCAGTGGATGTCGTGTATCTCGACTTCTCAAAAGCGTTCGATAGCGTGCCACATAATAGGTTGGTATACAAAATGAGAATGATGGGGCTGGGGGAAAATGTTTGCAAGTGGGTAGCTAACTGGCTAAGGGATAGAAGGCAGAGGGTGGTTATAAATGGAATATACTCAGATTGGGTAAGCGTCACTAGTGGGGTACCACAGGGGTCTGTACTAGGCCCAATGTTATTTAATATCTTTATTAACGACATAGTCAACGGGATAAATAGTAAAATATCAATATTTGCAGATGACACAAAGTTATGTAAAACAATTAATACAAAAGAGGACAGTGCAGACCTACAGAGGGATTTGGATAAGCTGGGTAGGTGGAGCATTAAATGGCAAATGAGGTTTAACGAGGAGAAATGTAAGGTCATACATATGGGAAGGAAAAATGGAAGTCACCAGTACTCACTGAATGGGAAATCATTGGGGAATTCAGAGATGGAGAAGGACTTGGGCATCTTGATTGATAGCAAACTAAATTGGAGTGCCCAAAGTCAGGCCGCTGCTGTAAGGGCAAACAGGGTAATGGGATGTATCAGAAGAGGTACAGCTGCAAAGGAGGAGAACATTGTTCTTCCACTGTACAAAGCACTGGTCAGACCACACTTGGAATACTGTGCTCAGTTATGGGCCCCAATATATAGAAAGGATATAAATGAGCTTGAAAAGGTACAAAGGAGGGCAACAAAATTAATAAAGGGAATGGAGGGACTGCAATACCCAGAGAGGTTGGCAAAACTAGGACTATTCAGCCTGGAAAAGAGAAGGTTGAGGGGGGACATAATAAATGTGTACAAATATGTTAGGGGACAGTATAGAGATCTTGCCCGGGATTTGTTCAAAAGGAGGAATATTACGGTAACAAGAGGGCACTCACTTAGACTGGAAGAGAAAAGGTTTCAGCACCAGCATAGGAAGGGGTTCTTTACGGTAAGAGCAGTGAGAATATGGAATTCACTGAGTGAGGAGACGGTAATGTCAGATTCACTACACCAGTTCAAGCGGGGACTGGATGCATTTCTAGATACCAGGCAGATTTCAGCATATACTTAAAAATAAAATAAAATAGTAGGTTGATACAGGGATTTATTCTGACTGCTGGTTTCAGAGTCGGGAGGGAATTTTTCCTCAGGTGAAGATTGGCTAAATCATTTGGGGTTTTTGCCCTCCTCTGGATCAACTTTAGCAGTTACAGAACTAACAGGTAGAACTTGATGGACGCAAGTCTTTATTCGGCTTTACAAACTATGTTACTATGTTATATAAGCAAAGTATAATAAACCAGTTGTTAATGCTAACATTTTTCCTTTCGTTACCATATAGTATCAGCCTCTTCACTGCCAGTTACTATGGAACATGAGCAATACATTAATTAAAATATATTAATTAATTCTAGAATTGTTTTAGTGTAGCTTTTACAATGTTGCTTTCATTGTGTCCGCCCTATTTCATATTTATATTGGTCATTATAATGTATTAAAATTGGGAAGGCCATCACTTCTAATTATTACTCCCTCACTGTCTATAACGAAGAATGCTACTTAAACATTTGCTGTACCTTCATGTTCTCCAATGCTCAGTGCATTCCCAATATTATTTTTCTGTTTTATCACATATTAAGTGTTCACACTTTTATTTTTCTTTCATTGTTTGCCAATTTTTCAGTCTATTTAGTGTTGAATTACACTGAAATTTAAGATAACTCTAATAAAAATGTAAGTCACAAAAAAATTCTGCGATCTGTATAATCATTAACTATACAAGATAAATACTTCAAATGTAAGAATAAGATGATGCACACATAACTAAAGCCTTTAGGGCCCTCTAGTGGAGGATCGCAGTTTCAGCCTAGACAAGAATCTTAACATTACTTCTTGTTAGAGTAAATGTAAAATATTCTTATTTCAATCACTGTTTCAGACATTAAAAGAATTAAATATTAAAGTCTTACACCTTTTGTACAAGTTCAGTGCTAGAGATGAAGCATTTATTTAATAAAGCTTCCTTTTTCAACTTTATAAAAGGTGACATGAAAAGTAACATTCTTGAATTTCCGTAATTGTGGTAAGCAGAGATGAGAAGATCAATATACGGTTAATTAACTTTGAGTCTAATTATCTAATATTCGCAGGTCCGCGTGAATTCGAACAGTGTTTGTGATTCTATTTCTGAGGATTGACCAAAAAAAATGCTCAGTGCCATTTTACTTATTGCTGAAGAGTTAGGGTATGTTCACACTAGGTGTTTTTTCAGCGTTTTTTTTTTGGCAGCAAAACCTGATCTCTTGGCAGGCAGGAAGCTGCAGGAAAAAAATCAGGTTTTTGCTTGTTTTTTCTTGCATTTTTTGCTGCGTTTATTTCTGTGGGTTTTTTTTAACCTGTCCATTTGTCTCTTTTTGCATGCTGTTAAAGTTCAGTGAAAAAAAATACCTATTCAACTTCATAAGGGTTTTGGCACAAAAAAAACGCAGCAAAACTTGATAACTGCATTTTTGCAGAGTTTTTGTCACTGCCCATTACTTTCAATGGGTGAAAAAACACTGAAAAACCGCTGAAAGAAGTGACATGCTCTATTGTGCACAAAAACATGCAAAACACAAAATACTGATGACACAAAAACCAATGTGTGTGCATGAGATTTCTGAAATCTTATAGACTTTGCTGGTACTGTAAGACGCAGCTGAAAATTTGCAAAAAAAAAATGCATAAAAAAAAGCGCTGAAAAAACGCCCATTGTGAACATGGCCTTACAGAGTGGGCTAATGACATCAGACACAGCCACACATGCTTCGCCATAATACACTGCAACTATCACATCACATGGTCTAGCACAGCCAATCAGGGGGACTATCACAGTCAGTATAAAAGATGACACCAAGCAACACCTTTTTAGGATTTAACAACCTTGGGATAGGAGGTAAGAGTGCACAGCCCATACCACATAAAGTGGGGCAAAAAAGTATTTAGTCAGCCACCAATTGTGCAAGTTCTCCCACTTAAAAAGATGAGAGAGGCCTGTAATTGACATCATAGGTAGACCTCAACTATGAGAGACAAAAAGAGAAAACAAAACCTGAAAATCACATTTTCTGATTTGATAAGAATTTTTTTTCACATTTTGGTGGAAAATAAGTTTTTGGTCAATTACAAACAAGCAAGATTTCTGGCTCTTACAGACCTGTAACTTCTTCTTTAAGAGGTTCCTCTGTCCTCCACTCATTACCTGTAGTACTGGCACCTGTTTGAACTTGTTATCAGTATAAAAGACACCTGTCCGCAACCTCAAACAGTCACACTCCAAACTCCACTATGGTGAAGACCAAAGAGCTGTTGAAGGACACCAGAAACAAAATTGTAGCCCTGCACCAGGCTGGGAAGACTGAATCTGCAATAGGCAAGCAGCTTGGTGTGAAGAAATCAACTGTGAGAGCAATAATTAGAAAATGGAAGACATACAAGACCACTGATAATCTCTCTCGATCTGGGGCTCCACACAAGATCTCACCGCATGGGGTCAAAATGACCTCAAGAACTGTGAGCAAAAATCCCATAACAACACGGGGGGACCTAGTGAATGACCTGCAGAGAGCTGGGACCAATGTTACACAGGCTACCATCAGTAACACACTACACCGCCAGGGACTCAGATCCTGCAGTGCCAGACGTGTCCCCCTGCTTAAGCCATTACATGTCCGGGCCCGTTTGAAGTTTGCTAGAGAGCATTTGGATGATCCAGAAGAGTATTGGGAGAATGTTATATGGTCAGATGAAAGCAAAGTAGAACTGTTTGGTAGAAACACAACTCGTCATGTTTGGAGGAGAAAGAATGCTGAGTTCCATCCAAAAAACACCATACCTACTGTGAAGCATGGGGGTGGCAACATCATGCTTTGGGGTTTTCTCTGCAAAGGGACTAGGACGACTGATCTGTGTACATGAAAGAATGAATGGGGCCATGTATCGTAAGATTTTGAGTGCAAACCTCCTTCCATCAGCAAGGGCATTGAAGATGAAACATGGCTGGGTCTTTAAGCATGACAATGATCCCAAGCACACCGCCAGGGCAACGAAGGCTGTGATGGCTCCGGAAGTGCCCACACGGTACTCTGTAACAGGCTCTATTATGTTAGTCTGCACAAGGCTCTGTTAGGATACTCTGCACCAGCCTGTATTACGGCACTCTGCACCAGGCTCTATTAGGGCACACTGCACCAGGTTCTGTTAGCGTACTCTGCACCAGACTCTATTTAGGCACCAAGCTCAATTATGGTACCAGGCTCAGAAAAGAATGGCGGCGCCACCAGTGATCCGACGTTTATACAGGCCGGGTCACAAGGTGTGCGGCCAATCACCGCCATGCCAATATTAGGCATGGCAGTGATGGCTCTGAAAATGCCCACAGCATAAAAGCTTGTTGATTGGCTGTGCTGCAGCCTTTCAACAAACTTTATTCAATATCTGAACCTAAACAGTACAACAGACTTCCGGGAGAAGTCCATGTTCGGAGTTCAGCACCGGACACTAGGTGTCTGGTACGAACCCAGAATTTTACAGTTCAAGTTTGCTCATCTCTAATTAAGAAGATAAAAACTTTGATGGTAGTGCTTATTTAATCAATGGGTAAGACATTAGCTTGGCAAAAAGATCATAGAGCTTTATTAACAGCAAAGTTTTTTTTAGATGCTGCATTCCCAGCAGATGTTTAAAGAGTAACGCTCATTTTAATTGTTATTTCATAAATTAATAGTTCATATGAAAATAAGCAAATTTGTAATATATCTTACAGTATCAGAGAAATCTACTTCTTTCTCATTTTGGACTGATTATTCATCCTCAATTCATGGGTAAGGATGAGCGAACCCGTGGAAGTTCGGCTTCTGGCTCCTGACCCGAACTTTATTTCAAAGTTCAGTTCGAGTACCAGAAATGTACCTGAACTGGAACCAGAACTTTAGCCCCTTTGAAAACAATGGAGACCCGAACTTTTGATCTGTAAAATCTCTATCTCTCTCTCTCCTCCTGGACTTCCCCCAGGACTCCGAACATTGAAACAGACTTCCGGGAGAAGTCCGTGTTCGGTGTTTAGCACCCGACACTTCTGTCAGGGAGGAATCTCGAACTTTTAAGTTCGGGTTCCCTCATCTCTATTCATGGGTAAAATCAGGATTCAGTGAAGACAGATCTTTCCATTACTCAGGAGATGACAGTGGGTGCTTTTAAAATGCTATGAAGCTAGAGGCCTAGACATTATGCTGCAAGTTCTCTTGAAACAAAAGTTACAGTTCTCCATAGGACTTTATGAGTACCCACTGTCAACTCCTTTCTCAGTAATGAGAAAATCTGTTTTCGGTGCATACAATTTTTACTTGTGAATTGAGAATTTTAAGAATGAAAGATCAATCCAGGAGAAGAAAGAAGCAGATTTCTCTGATAAGCTATATTACAAAGGTTCTTATTTTCATATGTACTGTATTATTCATCAATGAATTAAGTATAATAATAAAAAAAAGAACACGATAACTCTTTTATACCTCGTCAACGTAATCCTGTTTAATTATTAAAAAACCTAGCTAAATACTTCTGTAGGCCCCGCGGGAACAGCTTCTAATGTCAGTATATAGAATGTGAGCATTGTGCTCTCTGGCAGCTGTTAGTCTCGCTTTGTGTCAGCTGTTAGATGTGCAGTGGTGAAATCTCTAGTCACATAGGGACACCATGATGTTCTACACAAAAATAGCATAAGAGCAAGTGGGAGAAAACTCTGCTAGACACCATCTGTTGAATGGGACGAGCAACAAAGCCACCCAGGTTTTCATCACATGTTCATGAATTCCCTACATGTTTATAGCATGTGGTAGGTAGTGCATCTTTTCAAACTAGAGAAAACCCAATAACTATTGAACACCCAATAACAAAATAAGACATGAGATGATGCTTTCTTTAAAAAAAAACTGCTAATATAAATAATAATAGTAATAAAATGATTAATAATGCAAATGTGTTATATGTAATCAGAAATATTAAATGGTAGTTGTAAATGATGTTATGATTTAAAGGGAATATATAACCTAAATTATTTTCAACACTTAATATTTAATAATCTATAACATTAATTATCTATTTTTTCTTATATACAGTATAGTCTGATTATAGATTTTTTTATTGCATTTACATTAATATGGGGACATTCATCTTGCATGAGCTGCTGTTAACAGCATTTATTGATATGCAGTTATTTCTTTGAGAGAGCTTTCTGGGCATGTTCTGTGACCTGTGCAGAGCTTGTTGTGCAGGGAGGCGAAGGAGGTGAATTGTGACCCTCACCTATTGTGAAGGTGGTGACATTGTGTTTTTTATGTTCAATGATTTCGTTGAAATGTAAGATATCAGGAGTTTTTATATATAGATAGTGTGATGGAAAATTAAATGTTAATTCCCATATCACATTCTAGCTATTTCTGGAAGTCACTTAGACAATAAATATTGGCCACTGAACGCTACATTATAATGGACCTTTAAAAATGGTCAAACAATCAATCAGCAATCAACAAACCATCAGTTACTTTGTAACTAGGAAATAACTTACCCAATTGGGAGTAACTCTTTAAAAAAAAACTTTAAAAAATAAAGCACATTCTAAAGAATAACGTACATATAATTTAGTTAGCATTTAAAGGGTTTGTAATGATAAAGATGACCTCCCTTTAGGATAAAGCCATCAATATCAAATCATTGAGAATCCAACCCTGACACCTACAGTGCTCTGCTGTTTTTGGTGGTAGCTAGATATAAACATTGAATGGAGCACCACTGCACAGCTCTGTTAAATGTATAGTAGTAATACTGCATATCAGCTCCTATTCACATTCAATGGAGCTGTGCAGTTCAGCCCCATGCAATTCATACAACCAGCTGCAGTTACTAATAGCTAATCAGTGGAGGTGTCGGGTGTTTAATATTGATGACCTATACCAGGGTAGGTCATGAATATTATATGCTTGGAGAACCCTTTTAAGTTTCTATGGGTCTCCTGGATAATGGAAAATTTGCTCAAATCCCTGTTCTTATGGGAAGTGTAAACTTCCATAGAGCTTTCCCTATCTATAAAGTCATCTAATCTATATCAAATAAGGTAGGTATCATGTGGGCACCAAGTGTGGCAGTGGACTGGCAAAGGATGGTTGGAAAGCCTCGTCAAAACCAGGAAGTCGAGAACAGGTGCAGGAGCATTAGACAAAAGGATGATCCAAATAAAGTCTGAGGTCAAACAGCTGCAATCTATTATCAAGGCAGAAAAACACATGCTAAACAGATTCAGTTTATAACTGGCAGGGGGGAACAGGAAATCAAGAGCTTTAAAAGCCAGCAGCCCCAACTAGGGCTAACAGCAGGGAGCCAACAGAAACCAGAAATTAACCCTCAAGATCCCACCACTAATCAATGATGGCTCGGAGCTTACCCCCCAAACATTGGGAACATATTGCCATGGGTTTTAACAAAATTGCCAATTGCCCAACTATATTGAAGTCCTGCTTGGGAAACACATCAGTGTGAAGAAGTTGTTTCACGCAGGGTCTCAATACTCCAATTATAAGCAATACTTATCACCACACGTCGTCCCCAATAAAGGCATGTTGCTACCTGGAGACAAGCATAAACATAGGGCACAGGCACTGACATGGATATTACAGTACTCTCTTCTCATTTCAAGGCCAGACTTATCAGCGAAAATCAATGGAATTTCCAGATTTTCGGCATTGATGTTATTAGCCACCACCCATGATCTTTCATCAGTCCTCTATCTTTTTAAGTGTACAATGTATTGCAATGATCTCCTCACCACCAAGAAATCAAATACCCTTTTAATCTCATACTCCAGACTACCTCAAAACAACACATGATGAGCAGGATTAATGAACAGAATGTACAGGCAAACAGAAAATTTGAGCAGAGATTTGTGAGATACATTTGGTATCTGGAAGTAAGATGGAAGTTTTACATTTTCATATGCTCTAATGAACATACAGTAGGTCATAGCTTAGTGGAGGGAACCTTAAGTTTAATATTTTTGTGAATGACCTTACCTTGTCCACGACACAAAAATTGGCATATCCCCATGCATCTTTTAATAGCAGAAGAGATTTGTTTGCCCTATAACTCTTTCTCAGGTTTTCTCAGATCTCAGTCCAGATAAGCTTTAATTTATGTATGGATTTGTTGCCCTCAGGAGTATGCAATTTGAAGGCCAAAAAGGAACTAAAAGTGAGGGTGATAGCAGAGATTATCGAAGAATGGAGAGGTCTTCCAGACATCAGACAGTCACAGTTTGCAAAGGGTTCTCTACAAAGTTTTAAAAATTAACATTTTATTTATGGTAAAGTTAATTTGATCAATTACTTTTGAGCCCCTGAAATGAGGACGCATTGTAGAAAAATTATTGCTATTCCTAAACAGGATATTTTTTTTTTCAACTTTTTTCAAATTGCATCTCAGTTGTTTCATTTTAAATCAAAAATAGTGGCATGTAGTGTCCAAATCACGATGATTTGGTCCCTGTTCAACTATTTCTGGACCTAACTGTATGTCCTCCTCTGATCCTCAAATTTGAAGTCTCACGGATCTCATTCTCAGTTCCATGATTCTTACGGGTGTGTACAAGTCTATGAAACTCTATGGGTCCATGTGCCGTCTGATAAAAAAAATCTGGCAGCATACGGACATTTTACACGATTAGTGTCAGACTGGAGAACACAGGGCCAACCAGAGAACATCATTTTTCAGGGCCCACCATCCATTTACTATTGAAATAAGAAAGGTTAAAGTATTATTATTATTATTTATCATTATAGCGTCATTTATTCCATGGCACTTTACATGTGAAAAAGGGGGCATACATAGCAAAAAACGAGTCAGCGACTGGTACAGGAGGAGAGAAGACCCTGCCCGCGAGGGCTCACAATCTACAAGGGATGGGTGAGGATACAGTAGGTGAGGGTAGAGCTGGTCATGCAGCGATATGGTAGAGCGGTGGTTACTGCAGGTTGTAGGCTTGTCGGAAGAGGTAGGTCTTCAGGTTTCTTTAGAAGGTTTCCACGGTAGGCGAGAGTCTGATATGTTGAGGTAGAGAGTTCCAGAGTAGTTGGGAAGCACAGGAAAAATCTTGTATGCGATTGTGGGAACAGGAGATAAGAGGGGATTAGAGAAGGAGATCTTGTGAGGATCGGAGGTTGCGTGCAGGTAAGTACCGGGAGACTAGGTCACAGATGTATGGGGGAGACAGGTTGTGGATGGCTCTGTATGCCAGGGTTAGGGTTTTGAACTTGAGTCTCTGGGCAATGGGGAGCCAATAAAGGGATTGACAGAGGGAAGAGGCCAGGGATTAGCGGGGGGAGAGATGGATTAGTTGGGCAGCAGAGTTTAGGATAGATTGGAGGGGCACGAGAGTATTAGAACGGAGGCCACAGAGCAGGAGGTTGCAGTAGTTGAGGCGGGAGATGATGAAGGCATACACTAGTGTTTTTGCTGAGTCTTTGATGAGGAATGTTTGGCTGCGGGAGATATTTTTGAGTTGGAGTTGGCAGAAAGTGGAAAGGGTTTGGATATGTGGTTTGAAGGAGAGATCAGAGTCCAGGGTTACCCCTAGACAGCGAGCTTGTGGGACTGTAGAGAGCGGGCAGCCATTAACTTTGATGGATAGGTCAGATGGGGGGGTTGAGTGAGGTGGGGGAAAGATGATGAATTCAGTTTTTTCTATGTTAAGTTTTAGAAATCTAACAGAGAAGAAGGATGAAATAGCGGACAGACAGTGGGATTCTGGTTATTAAGGAGTTGATATCGGGTCCAGACAGGTAGATCTGTGTGTCCTCAGCATAGAGGTGGTACTGAAAGCCGTGAGACTCTTTGAGCTGTCCCAGGCCAAAGGTGTAGGCAGAGAAGAGCAGGGGCCCTAAAACTGAACCTTGGGGGATACCAAAAGATAAGGGGTGAGATGAGGAGGTGCTGTGTGAGTGGGAGACGCTGAATGTCCGGTCTGTTAGGTATGAAGAGATCCAAGATAGGGCCAAGTCCATGATTCCAAGAGATGAGAGAGTCTGTAGTAAGAGGGAATGGTCGACTGTGTTGAAGGCAGATGACAGGTCCTGGAGGAGGAGGACAGAGTAGTGTCACTTGGATTTAGCGGTTAGTAGGTTGTTGGTGACTTTAGTCAGGGCAGTTTCAGTGGAGTGATGCAGTCGGAAGCCAGATTGTAAGCGGTCGAAGAGGAAACATGAGGAGAGGAGGGAGGACAGCTCAAGGTGAACGTGTTATTCCAGTAGTTTTGAGGCATAGAGGAGAAGTGATATGGGGCGATAGCTAGTCGGAGAGGATGGGTCAAGGGAGGGATTTTTGAGGATGGGTGTGACTGAGGCGTGTTTATAACATGAGGGGAAAACATCAGTTGTTAGTGACAGGTTGAAGAGGTGAGTTAGGGTTGGGAAAAAGACTGTAGTAAGCTTAGGGATGAGGTGGGACGGGATTGGGTCAAGTTCGCAGGTGGTGAGGTGTAATTTTGAGAGTAAAGAGGAGACTTTATCTTCTGTAATGGCAGAGAAGTTGGGTTTGGAGGAGGAAGGTTGAGTAGATATGAGGAGGGGCTGTGGGAACTTTAGGCAAAAGCTTTGTCTGATGCTGTCAATCTTCTGCTTGAAGAATGAGGCAAACTCTTCAGATGAGATGAGAGGAGAGGGAGGAAGTGCTGGGGGATGGAGGAGAGAATTGAAAGTGTTGAATAGCTGTTTAGGGTTGGGAAACAGGGAGGATATGAGAGATGAGAAGTAGGTTTGTTTTGCTGCTGTGTGGACTTGAAAATTGTGAGGGATTGTTTGAATGCAATGAAGTGCTCATTGGAGTGGGACCTTTTCCATTTCCACTTAGCAACCCCGGAGGACCGTTGCAGTTCTTTAGTCAGGTTGGTGTGCCAGGGTTGTCTATTGAATGTGCGAGATTTGGTATGTGTGAGAGGGGCGACCGAGTCGATAGCTGCAGGAGTTGTGGTGTTATATTAAGCAGTGATAACATCTGCATCATGTAAGGAATTTATGTCTGTAAGAGGGAGGAGGGATTCAGAGAGTGAGTGGAGGTCAAGGTGTTTGAGGTTTCTGCGAGGGTGTGCAAGTTTGTGAAGTGGGGATTGTAGACCTGGAGAGGAGAGGGCAACAAGTAGGTTGTCATCAGAGAGAGGGAGAGGAGAGTTAGAGAGAGTAGATAGGGAACACAGGCAGGTGAAGATGAGGTCTAGTATGTGGCCATCTTTATGAGTGGCTGCAGCAGACCATTGAGCAAGGCCGAAGGAGGAAGTGAGGGATAGGAGCTTAGAGACAGATGACTGGGATGTGTCAATGGGGATGTTGAAGTCACCCATGATAATAGTGGGGATGTCAGTGCAAAGGAAATGAAGCAGCCAAGTGGTGAAGTGGTCAAAGAAAGTGGTGGCTGGCTCTGGGGGGGCAGTAAATGACAGCCAGTTGGAGGTTGAAGGGGAAGTAGATGGGCACACAGTGCACCCCAAAAGAAGGGAGAGTGACGGAGGGCAGTAGTGAGATTTGGGTGAAGGCACTGGTATCTGACAGGAGAAAACCTACACCTGCACCATGTTTGCCGCTGAGGCGGGGGGTGTGGGAAAGTTGGAATCTGCCATATGAAAGTGTGCCTGGGGAGGCTGTGTCAGAGGGCGTGAGCCAGGTTTCGGTGATGGCGAGGAAGGAAAGTTTGATAGTAATGAAAAGGTCATGGGTGTAGGAAAGTTTGTTGCAGACGGAGCGAGCGTTTCATAGAGCTCCTGTTAGTGCAACTGGGGAAGCGGGGATTAGGTGGATGGGTATGAGGTTAGAATGATTGCAAGAGTTTGTGGTAGATCGTGGATAGGAGGTGAAGGTGACTGTGGGGAATATGGTGAGGAGGACCAGGATTTGGAGAGATGTCGCTGGCAGTGAGGAGGATCAGAGAAAGTGTTTGCAAGTGGGAGCAGGAGAGAACATGAGGTGGCTGTCTGTGTTTGGAGACACAGGATTGAAAGTTGAAGAATAGTTCTGAAGAGGAGGTGAGATGGATGGGGAGAATGGAGGGAGAATGGAGGGAGTGATGAAGAGTTCTTTACTAGGTGTAGGGATTAGGGGGGTTAGTAATAAGTGGATGACTATAGGGGAAAAAGTGGAAACTTAACAAAAACATAGTTATAACAGAGTAAGCAGTCAAAGTGTGGGTTACCTGACTCCAGACCCTGCTGCAACAAAAAGGAGGACAGCACTGTGTACATTAAGATAAAGTGTGTGAAACTAAATATCAGAGATTTCTTTCATTATTCTTATCACTATATGGACTACTTTGGATTTGATGGACTACATTGGATCAACATGGGATCTAGTTGTTTAATAAAATGACTAAAGAGGGATGGTGTAGGGTAGTGGTTTTGTTTGTTTTTTAATAAAGTATTTTTGTTTTTTTCTAACACTTTGTTATTGCATTAGTAATAGAGGTATCTGTCAGACACCTTTACCTTATTATCGCTAGGGTTTAGTGTCAGGCAATGTTGTTTAGTTGCCTCAAAAATTGACACCCCCCTCACTATTAATTCACTGCCTAATGCACCATGTGATCTGGGAAGGAGTTGGTTACTCCCATAAACAAACTATCCAATGTGATAGTTTGTGCCTGCGATGGCTGCAAGCCATTATTTTTGGATTAGGAAGTAACCTGCATCTACGGATCTTCCCATCCCGAGAAGATCAGTTTGCTGCTGTTGGTTTTGTGTTGGATGGTTAGGAAAATGTGTGGCCCACATAAAAAATGAGTTAATAAACTTGAATGTTTCACATGTCGACATTTTATCCCGTGTTAGCTTGCTCAAAGGGGCAAATATTACCTGCTTCTATTTTAAAGACAGAAATAAATGGCCCCAGTATAGTAGATACAAACTACTCGATTCTGCATAAATGAATAGTTAGAGAGCAAAAATAGCATGGGTTCCTCTCATGTTACATAACCAACCAAGGTAAAAATGACAGCAGCAAACTGACAAACTGATACTATCTGGATGGGAAGGTCCATGGATGGTCCCTTCACACCCTAAAAACACCAGCCAGCAGTTAGTCCAGAGGTGGCTTGTCACAATGAATGGTCCAATTCTGGGGGTAACCCAGTTCTTCTCCATACCACTGTGTTTGCGTAGTTAAAGAGGTTATCAACTACCTTCCTGTTAGCTCTTAGGCACATTGTAAAAATAAAAAATTGGAGGGGGAACAGCACTTGGGCGACAGCAAAAAACACTGATAGATACCAAGTCCCAGTAATAGTAGTGAAAATTTTCTGTCAGAAACATTACAAATGCTGTAATAAAGTGTTAAAAAATTTAAAAATACTAGAAAAAAAACATTCCTTGCACCATACTTCTTTCACCATTTTATTAAAGACATGGATCCCATGCCGGTCCAACGTAGTCCATCAAATCCAATGTATACCAAACTGGGAACCTGCAAAAAGTAAAAGCACTAGAAAATCATAACAATAAGAAGATTGAAAGAAATCTGTTATATTGCAGTCATCAGTGTAGGTGCTGGAAGAGCACTCCAATCCTCAAAACAGAACCACATCTATCAAACAGGAAATATAGGAAATCATTAACAAATGTATTCTCCAGAACATCTCCAAAATGTATTCATACATAACAGAACTGGACAACACACAAATAAAACATATGTACAGCACAAAGGTGCCATCTAATACAAAGGGCCCACAATCTCCTATAGACCCAATAATACAGCATGGTGACTAGAATAATAATTAAACACTAGGTCAGTATACAGATAAATACAATGGCAATAAAGAGACTTGTACTGGGGATTTTGATCTACGACCAAAAATTTACATATATTCGTAATTATTAGTGATAAGTGAGCATGCTCGTTACTCAAGATTTACGAGCATGCTCGGGTGGTTTCCGAGTATCTTTGGCGTGTTATCTTTGAGTTACTCCATGTGCATGATTTGCGACTGTTTGACAGCTTTAATACATGTGAGGAATGCCTGTTTGTTATGCATTCCTCACATGTATTAAAGCTGTCAAAGAGTCGCAAATCGTGAACACGCAGTGACTCAAACATAACATTCGAGCATGGCGCAAATACTTTGCGAGCACCCGAGCATGCTCGCTGAAAGGGTTAACAGAACACGCTCGCTCATCACTAGTAATTATTTAGTGGTGCAGATGCACGATCTACAAAAAAATCACAGAGTTGTGAACAGACCCATAGAATATAATGGATACATGTTCTATCTGCGAAGAACATGGCTAGAATACGTTTGTGAAAATGGATGTCTGAATGAGGCCTTAGGTAGAGGACCACAGAAACCATCTTGTATCACCATCACTGTTTCCTCAGAGGTAGTGTGTCTACTGAAGGTTGGCCTTAAATAATGAATATGGACATGGTAATAATTTACACAATTTTTACATCAATACCTTGGTCTCATGGTGAACTGTATATGGAATCCCCGTTTCCAAGCAGGTCCAGAGCAAGCGCTAGATTTCCATTGCATACAGCGTTTCGAATAATTACAGTGCAATGTGGAAATTCCACTTTGCTTCAATTACTTGTGACGATTTTCACTGTGGATTTAACTATTTGGATTGCATAGGCTAAAATGCGTAGGAAAATGTGCATGTAATAAGCACAGTTATTGGCAGCAAGGATCAAAGTAGGATATGTCTCAGGGTTTTTTTTCCATAAAAGAAAAAGAGACAGGTAAGCTATCACCATCAAAGAATGCCGTTTTTGGACATCACTCTGGAGGTCGACAATGAGTGTCGCATCCAGACTGATGTATTTCCCAAACTAACGGCTGTCAACTCCCTGGTTCACGCCTCGTTTGCACATTATATATCAACTAGTAGGGCTGTCCCGATAGGACAATTTCTGAGGATGAGGCGGATCTGCTCCACCGACTTTCATTTTGAGAAACAGGCGGCCGACCTTACCGACCGTTTCAAAAATCGAGGGTATAGCAACAGGTGCATCGGCCGTGGCTATGGGAGGGCACGGGGTACTTCGCACAATCGCTTGCTGTACCCCGTTCCTACGGACAGGAAGAATGATTAGGGGAAGGTCCGCTACATCTCCACCTTCAACCATGAGTGGGAGGCGATGCAGCAGATCTTCTCCCGACATTGGGGGGTTCTGGGTGTGGAGCCCTCCTTGCGTGATCACATTGGAGACTATCCTCTGATGACTCCTCGTAAGGCCAACAATTTAGGGGACTTATTGGTTTCCAGCCACTATGTCCCTCCACCCACTAATCCCTTTCGATCCTGTGGAACCAAGGTGGGTTTTTTCCCATGCGGCCACTGCCTGGCATGCGCGAATGTCATGCACTCTGTTTCCTTCACCTCATCATATGGCTCCTGTGAATTTCAGATCCGCAGTTATATCTCATGCGGCTCTACCCGTGTGATTTACTATGCCACGTGTGCCTGCCAATTAATCTATATTGACTTGACCACTAGGGAGCTGAGGGTGAGAGTGCGGGAGCATGTGCGTGACATTTGTGCCGCCAGGTCAGTGGCCGACCCCCGGGAACTTAGGACTCTCCCATGTCACTTTCAGAGTAAATACAATTGTGATCCAAAATCTCTGAGGGTGCGTGGGATAGATATCCTACAATTGGAATCCCATGGAGGAAATGGGGGGAAACTGACCCAGAAGGAGGCCAGATGGATTATCAACCTTGACACAATGGCTCCACGAGGGTTGAATGAGGCACTGGGTTTTGCTTCCTTCTTATGAATGGCTTGATCTGTCTGCTCTCCTGTAAGTCCCATCTATTTGACCTCGGCCTCTTTTTAAGTGTATTTTATATGTTTTTCTATTACCCATGTTCATTGTGTGTTTTTTTCTTTTTGATTAGCACCTGAGTGGGACCTGACCTTGCCCTTTGAACCATTATGTCTGGAAAGAAAATTTGGCTCGTCATCCTATTTATTCTCATCATTGGACTGCTTGCGCCTCATATGCTATATATATAGTGATTTGGGATTTTTTGATTTCCCCAGTTATATATTTGTGTCTACATTTTTTGACATGTGCAATCTATTTGATGATCCAATGTATTTATTAGCATTAATGATTATTGTCACTCTTTTGTGGAACGTAATTTAAAAATTCTTTCCCGATTGTTCCTCCTAGTGTTACTTTGATGTACCTTGTACTACATCTTGCGGTGTGCATGCGCTGGGGCTCTCCGGCCCCTTGGCCCGGGCATGGCTGTCTCACACCGGCATCGCGCTCCCAGCATGTGCGTCACTGCACTCCTGGGTGCGCGCCGCCGCTTGACGGCCAGTGCCCGCACAATGGGGACTCTATGAGGCGCGACGCATGCGCCGTGGAGCATATGCTATGGAGGACCTTCCGGTCACATGACTCTATTTCCATCACGTGGTGCATCATGTGATCTCTGGGAGGGCTTATTTAATGTCCTGTTCAGCGGCTATGAGCACGCCTCTTGAGAAAGCCAGCGTTTGCAGCGGCGAAACGCGCGTTGGGGCATTCAATCACTGGGATATCATCTTTTGCTGCAGCTCACCACATTACCTTCCATCACATCCAGCGGTAAGCATTATTTGTGTGACTTACCCTTTGAATTAATGGATTTAATATTAAGCCACTATCTCTCTGACCTGATTCAGGACTTTCACTTGATATGACATGTTTCTGTAATGTGGCAATCTTTATTGGAGGGCATGTGAAAGGCTGCAGCAGTCGTTTCTCCCAGCACACTGCACTTTATGTCTATCATGATAATTTTCTGATTGAATATTTTGAATTTTACATTTGTATTAAATAAAAAATCTATTTTAAGCCATATTTACTCTTTGTCTCTCTTCGTTCTTACTACGATATTTCAGAGTAGGCATGTGGGTTGCAGGCACAGTGTACTTACCGGTTGCCTAGCAACCTAAATACGAATATGAAGGCCGATGTTTGTTTACATATTCACTATAATAGTCCCATGATCTATCTGCAAAAATGATGGATAGCACTGTTACCAAAAAATCTAGGGCCATTAACCAGTTATGGCTTTATTAATGTAGAAAGAGAACTTTCTCTAACTCTCCACCATTATAACTCTCCACTATTTATGAAAAGGTCTGTTTCTATATCACCTATAAGGTCATAACTGATTGTGGGCCCATAGCTCAACCCACACAGCTGTCAGTAAGTGTGAGTGTGTGCGTGTGTATGCGGAGTATGAATGTTTATACTCATGTACAATGCGTGTATAGCTGTCAGTGTGAGTGTTGGGGCCCTCATTCAGTAAAGGATGATATCGGTGTTGTGGGATGGGGGTTTCTAGTCACCTAAACTGATTAAAAGCTCCATCATCCACCACCCTTATCACCCCTTAATGAATGAGGGCCCCCATCTGCCACAGTTATATACACATTATACATGAATATAAGTAATCACACAGTGTACACAATGAACACATATACCCAATAAATATACACACAGAAAACCTTACTTTACAGCTAAGTTGCTGAGTGCAGGTAAAAAGGCTCCACTAAGTGTATCTCCAGCCTGTAGACCCCCTCCCATTTCCTGCTCTTACAGCAAGGAAGACAGAAGTGTGTTTGTGATGGGAAAAGAAGGAAGGAGGTGTTAAGGTGGAACAGGGAGTTTTAATAAGGTAGTACTACAGAACTCAATGTAGATTCCAGTACTACCTTAAATTATGCTCCAGACTGCCAACAAATGAATCCGCTCCAAACATACAGAAGAAGGGGAGGGTCCACCGGAGGATCTTCTGATGCTCTGCTGGGCCAGTCCAACACTGTTTTATGCAGGTAACAGAATTCAACAATGGAGACACAGGCAGAACAACAGTATATTTCTTTTATTTAACAAACTAATATTAATAAGAAAACACGGCTTATACAGTAACAATTTCTTTACAATGTTTGACAGTAAAATAAGCAGGAAATCACGGAACCGAATAAATTATAAGAATACACTAGAATTCAGGGGCTCGTAGCTTAAAATGAAGTACTGAGGGGGAGGGGAACTAGATTGTCATTCACTATAACAGACAAGGGGTAGTCTTTGAAAACCTTGGCAGTACTCTGCTCCTGCCACAAATCGCTGCCCGTTTCCCACGTCACCCTCTATCCACTTTTGTGATGCCACTCTGACTTTCTCATCACCACCCTGACCGCGAATCTCCAATAGGACACCTCCAGAACTTCTGTGACGTCCTGTTTGACAGGCAATCCCTGCATGTATCACAGCTGTCTAACAGCTGTGACACTTGCACCCGCGGCGACAGTAAAAGAAATGCCGAGCACGCCAAAATGCTCGGCGAGCACCCGAGCATGCTCGCCGAAAGGGTTAATGAGACATACTCGCTCAACACTAGTCTCTGTAGCATCCTCCTCACATCTCAATTCATTATAAGTCCCTGTATAGCATCCTCACACCCCTAATTCATTCTAAGTTCCTATATAGCATCCTTTCCCACTCACCAATTAATTAAGTCACTGATAACGTCCTCCCTCACATTTTATTATGTTACTTTATAATGTCCTCCCCTACCCCCAATTTATATGTCCCTGTTGTGTGTCCTCCCCTACCCTCCATTTCATTATAAATCCCTGTATAGCAGCCTTTCCCACTCCTCAATTCATTATAGTCCCCTGCATAGTGTACTCACCCACCCCCCCAATTCATTACAAGTCGCTGTTTAAAATTCTCTCCCTTTGCGCGATTTATTATAAGCAGCATTCTTACTTCTAATTAATTAAAAATCACTGTATAGTGTCCTTTCCCACCGTCTAATTCATTATATGTTTCTAATACCATCCTCCCCAATTCATTACAAACTCTTTACATGTCCTCTCCCCCTTTTCCCCCATCATGCCCTCCCTCAATATGTTAATAAAAAAAATCACTCACCTCTCCAGACGGTCCTCCCTCTGTTGGCTGAGTTATTTCTAAATGACACTTGTGACGTACTTATATCATCACGTCGCTCAAGCCTGAGTCAAAGAAAGCGATGGGCAGGAAGCTGAGGATGGTTTCCTTCTATTAAAGCTGCTCATAATATCAAAAGGGCAGTAAATGACAGCTTACAAAGAAATGTACCCCTTTAAAAATTAACCTTTACTAAGAATTATTAAAAATATACCAAACGAATGAAAAATAGATAATCAGACACACCGTACATAAGTGATGTGATATAAAAAGTATAAATATAACAACAGACGATACAACTTTGTAGGATGTGCCCATAGGTAACCAGCATCTTTCTTTATATAGCCCCAGAATACACCCCTACCTAACCGCGGAGCTTGGCACCCTAATAATCACTTCAAAGTCACACCCACTTCCTCCTGACATGCGCACTAAATCGGGCGCAGATGTTTGATTTATAAAGTTCATTATGGCATTCCTTCCCCCTATAAACATGTGATGGGAGTGATCATGAGTGGAGAGGGGATCTAAATGGGATAAGTGAATCCACTAGGAGACATGCAATCTGACCATAGCACCTTCATTATGGGCAACATATGCCACATCTTCCTGGACCCTCCTGAGAAACCATATAATGGAAGGAAAACGTGTCGAGGCCATACACAGCAAGGGATCCAGATGACTAGTTTCAATTAATGGGTTTGCTTGCCATATTCTATATTTGCTTTGTACACAATATAGATATATCTGATATTACTCCTATATGAAAGGCCCTCATGTATCAATTGCTCTACACTGAGTCCCTGGGTTCCTATACTATCTTGAGAATTTTTTTAATTTGTAATAGGACCAGACAGGGTCATTTGTCACTGAGCAGGGTTGTCATTAATGGTATTACTAGGAGGTACAGTGGTGGCCAAAAGTATTGGCACCCCTGCAATTCTGTCAGATAATATTCAGTTTCTTCCTGAAAATGATTGCAATCACAAATTCTTTGATATTATTATCTTCATTTAATTTGTCTTCAATGAAAAAACACAAAAAGAATTGTCCTAAAGCCAAATTGGATACAATTCCACACCAAACCTAAAAAAGGGGGTGGACAAAAGTATTGGCACTGTTTGAAAAATCATGTGATGCTTCTCTAATTCGTGTAATTAACAGCACCTGTAACTTACCTGTGGCACCTAACAGGTGTTGGCAATAACTAAATCACACTTGCAGCCAGTTAACATGGATTAAAGTTGACTCAACCTCTGCCCTGTGTCCTTGTGTGTACCACATTGAGCATGGAGAAAAGAAAGAAGACCAAAGAACTGTCTGAGGACTTGAGAAACCAAATTGTGAGGAAGCATGAGCAATCTCAAGGCTACAAGTCCATCTCCAAAGACCTGAATGTTCCTGTGTCTTCCGTGCGCAGTGTCATCAAGAAGTTTAAAGCCAATGGCACTGTGACTAACCTCCCTAGATGTGGACGGAAAAGAAAAATTGATGAGAGATTTCAACGCAAGATTGTGCGGATGGTGGATAAAGAACCTCGACTAACATCCAAACAAGTTCAAGCTGCCCTGCAGTCCGAGGGTACAACAGTGTCAACCCGTACTATCTGTCGGCATTTGAATGAAAAGGGACTGTATGGTAGGATACCCAGGAAGACCCCACTTCTTACCCCGAGACATAAAAAAGCCAGTCTGGAGTTTGCCAAAACTTACCTGAGAAAGCCTAAAACGTTTTGGAAGAATGTTCTCTGGTCAGATGAGACAAAAGTAGAGCTTTTTGGCAAAATGCATCAACATAGAGTGTACAGGAAAAAAAAAAGAGGCATTCAAAGAAAAGAACACGGTCCCTACAGTCAAACATGGCGGAGGTTCCCTGATGTTTTGGGGTTGCTTTGCTGCCTCTGACACTGGACTGCTTGACCGTGTGCATGACATTATGAAGTCTGAAGACTACCAACAAATTTTGCAGCATAATGTAGGGCCCAGTGTGAGAAAGCTGGGTCTCGCTCAGAGGTCATGGGTCTTCCAGCAGGACAATGACCCAAAACACATTTCCAAAAGCACTATAAAATGGTTTGAGAGAAAGCACTGGAGACTTCTAAGGTGGCCAGCAATGAGTCCAGACCTGAATCCCATAGAACACCTGTGGAGAGATCTCAAAATGGCAGTTTGGAGAAGGCACCCTTCAAATATCAGGGACCTGGAGCAGTTTGCCAAAGAAGAATGGTCTACAATTCCAGCAGAGCATTGTAAGAAACTCATTGATGGTTACCGGAAGCGGTTGTTTGCAGTTATTTTGGCTAAAGGTTGTGCAACCAAGTATTAGGCTGAGGGTGCCAATACTTTTGTCTGGCCCATTTTTGGAGTGTTGTGTGAAATGATCAATGATTTGATTTTTGCTTCATTCTCTTTTGTGTTTTTTCCTTGCAAGCAAATTAAATGAAGAGAATAATACCAAAGAATTTGTGATTGCAATCATTTTCAGGAAGAAACTGAGTATTATCTGACAGAATTGCAGGGGTGCCAATACTTTTGGCCACCACTGTAATACCCAGTAAGGGATCCAGATGTGTGGTTTATTTAATGGGAACTCTCATGCCTCCCTTATACTATATAGTCATACCTGATATTATTCCGATTGACTATTGAATTTAACCTATATTGTGTCCCTGAGTTGCTATACTATTATGAGAATTATTTAGCATTTAATAGGACAAGAGAGGGTCAGCTGTCACCAAGTGGGAGCGCCATTAACGTGCCAACCTCTGTGATTAGGTAGGGCTGTATTCTATGGCCTTGTAGGTTACCACAAATTTGTATCATCTGTGGTTGTACTTGTACGTTTTATATCACATCACTGATGTATGGTGTATCTGATTATCTATTTTTTTTGTTAGTTTGGTTTATTTTTAATAATAATTCTTAATAAAGGTTAATTTTCAATGGGGTACATTTCTTTGTAAGCTGACGGTTTACTTCAGTACTGCTGCTGTTTTCTACTATAGTCAGTGGAGCTACAGAAATGCTCCCCGCCAGGTGCACAACTAGTGATGAGAGCTACGGAACCCCTGGAGCCTCGGGCCCCAAGCAGCAAGCCAGATTCCCCTCATTATAAGCAGCCCCTACACAGCTGGTATGATCTCCCTACACTTCTGGGTCCCTATGTAGCTGTACCGGTGCATCGAGAGTATGTCAGCTCCTGGTCTTGTCATTTCAAGTATGGAGATCGTCAATGATTAATATATGCCTTACTGTGCAAACTGAAATCTCTGCAGCTTCAGCCATCAAATCTTCCGGCAGGTCTTGTACAGTCACATTAAGGTTATTAAGAACCACCTGACTCCTCAGAAATGTTGTGGAAGCTGGTGATAGCTTTCTTCTTCTGTCTTGTCCAGGTAGTATTTTAACTATTAACTTGTTGACTATGCTTCCATCTCTAGGAATAATTAATGCCTTTACCATTTGGTATCCATTTTTCTTGTTTGTGCATGGAAATTATCTCGTCTGTTAACTTTTTGGAAGACTCTCTTGACAACCCAAAAAGTATTAGTCAATTAGTCAACTGACGGCCATTGCCTATGAAGAATGGGCCAGGATTTTTCAGAAACACCACCAGAAGCTGGGGTTTGTGTGTGCATCACATTTGAAACAGATGATTACAGTCAAAGTGTGCTCTGCTAAGTACTAAAGACCCCCGTCATGAGAGGTGAATGATTCTAAGACTGTAGTAGTCATGAAAATAAGTATTTGTTATATTAGTTGTCTTGAGATATTCTAATTGTTCTTGTTTGGGTTATTGCAAACAGCCGAAAGTTTGTCAATTTTGCCGATAAACTTAATTTCCAATGAGGGTTGAATTATTTTGATTGCAACATGTAAGCTGTACCAAAACTGGATCAATAACACCAAGCCCAGGAAACTGTGTTATTCACAAGTCTGCAACAATACAGGTAAGTGTTATTAGTGATAGATACCTTTATTTGTATTGCTTTAATGTGGTGGCCAATTTCCCAAGTCTCAGAGAAAAGGAAGTTGTACTGTCTTTAGAATTCTTCACTTCTAGAAATTGGTTGGTGTTTCTAATAATAATAAAAATAATAATAATTATTATTATTATTTATCTATATATTGGGCAGCACGGTGTCTCAGTGGTTAGCACTGCAGCATTGCAGCACTGGGGTCCTGGGTTCAAATCCCACCAAGGACAACATCTGCAAGGAGTTTGTATGTTCTCCCCGTGTTTGGGTGGGTTTCCTCCGGGTTCTCCGATTTCCTCCCACACTCCAAAGACATACTGATAGGGAATCTAGATTGTGAGCCCCAATGGGGACAGAGATAAAGTGCTGTGGAATTAATGGCGTTGTATAAGTGAGCATAATAAATAAATATGTAGAGCTGAAATATTTTGCTGCACTATACAATTGAGAGGATACAACCTCAGACATAACAGAATAATACAGCAGTAAAGAATATTACATTTATCCAGAATTTGGCTAGGAGTAGCTCTTAGTGACTGCAGCTCCAAGCATTTATTGTACACTTTTTACAGTGGTTTCATACCTGCAGTTTGTCATTGTAAGTAGTAGATGGCACTGCAGTACTTCAGATCCCAGCACAGTGTGGTGTACACACTGGTGTGCTGTGCATTCGTCCACACTTGGTGGCGCTATTTGGCCATTTTAGCAGAGATCTCCTGAGGAGTGAACATTTAGATTTCCAATTTATGCCAGACATGACAATATTAGCGGTACTCTCTGATTTTATAGCTATGATTTAATATGCGCACTGAAGTTTAGTCAATAACGATGTAATGCGCTAAATTTACCAATAGGCACTCTTCATCTTCTGCTAATGGAAATTAGTTACTGTAGTATCATATTATAATATATACTACCAAGCTAACTTAGCAAGGGGATATGGGTGGGCAACATTTGAGAACCGATCTACGGTGTAATTGTGTCTTCTTTTCTCTTGTCTAATGCAAATTTATGATGAGTTCCAATTCAGTAATGATTACTAGTGTTATTATTAGTTTCAACATGCAAAAGGTATTCTATGCATATCTAGGGCTAGAATAACAAAAAAAAGTATAGCTAGTATATAGAATGACCTAAATATATTCACAGACTCTGTGTTTTTATGTTAATATCATGCTATTGTCATGTGCCAGACCTGTCCACAACTAAGGATAATGTATTTATATAGGGGCTTTCCTATGATTTGGGTTGCAAACTCTTTGTAAATTCCTGGATATTCTATTAAAATATGTTTGTGGGCGAAAACAATGAACGTACCAGTGATTTTAAGTATTCTCGGCTCTATGCACATATCACATATTCTTTGTGATTTTTATGGTTTTCCAATTTGTCCGGAAAAAAATATCAGTTTATGATTTATTCAATAATGTCTTAAAAAAAACAATAAATTAGGTTGGCATCCCTGCCATAAATGCATTGATCATTTAATTTCCCAAACACAGGCTGAGAGGGCATGGGAGCATCTCTCAAGCACCATACGCATAGCTTGCCATTTCAGCTTTCTGCCCAGTATCTATATATCCATACACTTATTTCTTTCACACCTAATGTATATATACACCATGCTTGTAGAGTATATAATACTAGCCTTGTAGAACATAAGTGCATTTATAGGGGTTATGCCACCATATTTCATAATACAAATTGTATATATTATTAAATAGATATCTTATACTTGATAAGTCTCGTGTATTTATGTTGAAAATCCATGTCGGAATAGCTGTATTGAGTTTTTTATGAGTCCATTTTTTTTCTGGACTCAGAAAATGCTCATTTAGATATCAGATGGGAAAATGTTCAAATAGGATTATGCATCTATCTTGAAATGGATTTTCCCAGTAAGTACAACAGCATCATCAGTAGAGATGAGCAGGTCAATCCGCAGAGGATCGAGTTTGAATCAAATTTCCTGAAATTCCTGGCTTCACGCAAACTCGAACATTTTGAGATACAATTTGTGGTTCACAATAAAAAATCTTGCCATGCACCATATCCCACACTGCTGAAGCATCAGAGAGTGGGTTAACATCATTTTACATTGTCGCATTGCCATCAAGCATATTATCATACCTTGTACAGTGGTGGTCAGTACCTGAGCCATCACATATGAGCGGGGTCCTCCCTCTCCTGTAAAGAATAAGATCTTATGGTCAGTGGGGTCCTCTCTCCTGTAGATTATAAGCTCTTATGATCAGGAGGGTCCTCTCTCTCTCCTGTATAGTGTAAGCTTTTATAGACAGCAGGGTCCACTCTCTCTCCTGTATAGTGTAAACTCTTATGCTCAGCAGGGTCCTCTCTCTCTCTCCTGTATAGTGTAAGCTCTTATAGACAGCAGGGTCCTCTCTCTCTCCTGTATAGTGTAAACTCTTATGCTCAGCAGGGTCCTCTCTCTCTCCTGTATTGTGTAAGCTCTTATAGACAGCAGGGTCCTCTCTCTCTCCTGTAGAGTGTAAACTCTTATGCTCACCAGGGTCCTCTCTCTCTCCTGTATAGTGTAAGCTCTTATAGACAGCAGGGTCCTCTCTCTCCTGTAGAGTGTAAGCTCTTATGGTCAGTGGGGTTCTCTCTCTCTCCTGTAGATTGTAAGCTCTTATGGTCAGTGGGGTCCTCTCTCCTGTAGAGTTTAAGCTCTTATGCTCAGCGGGGTCCTCTCTCTCTCTACTGTAGAGTGTAAGCTCTTATGGCCATTGGGGTCCTCTCTCTCCTGTAAAGTGTAAGCTCTTATGCTCAGCAGGATCCTCTCTCTCCTGTAAAGTGTAAGCTCTTATGCTCAGCGGGATCCTCTCTCTTTCTGTACTGTAGTGTGTAAGCTCTTATGATCAGGAGGGTCCTCTCTCTCTCTCCTGTAAAGTGTAAGCTCTTATAGACAGCAGGGTCCTCTCTCTCCTCTAGAATGTAAGCTCTTATGCTCAGCGGGGTCCTCTCTCTCTCCTGTAAAGTGTTAGCTCTTATGGTCAGCGCGGTCCTCTCTCTCGTGTAAAGTGTAAGCTCTTATGCTCAGCGGGATCCTCTCTCTTTCTGTACGGTAGTGTGTAAGCTCTTATGATCAGTGGGATCCTCTCTCTTTCTGTACTGTAGTGTGTAAGCTCTTATGATCAGCGGGATCCTCTCTCTTTCTGTACTGTATAGTGTAAGCTCTTTTGGTCAGTGGGGTCCTGTCTCTCTCCTGTAAAGTGTAAGCTCTTATGGTCAGTGGGGTCCTCTCTCTCTCTCTACTGTAAAATATAAGCACTTATGGTCAGTGGAGTCCTCTCTCTCTCTACTGTAAAATGTAAGCACTTATGGTCAGTGGGGTCCCCTCTCTTTCTACTGTAGAGTTTAAGCTCTTATGGTCAGCAGCGTCCTCTCTCTCCTATATAGTGTAAGCTCTTATGCTCAGTGGGGTCCTCTCTGTCTCTTCTGTAGAGTGTAAACTCTTATGGCCAGCGGGGTCTTCTCTCTCTCTCCTGTAGAGTGTAAGCTCTTATGGTCAGCGGAGTCCTCTCTCTCTCTCTCCTGTAGAGTGTAAGCTCTTATGGTCAGCGGGATCCTCTCTCTCCTGTAGAATGTAAGCTCTTATGCTCAGCAGGGTCCTCTCTCTCTCCTGTAGAGTGTAAGCTCTTATGGTCAGCGGAGTCCTCTCTCTCTCTCTCTCTCTCCTGTAGCATATAAGCTATTATTGTCAGCTGGTCCTCTCTCTCCTGTAAAAACTACACTGCATGAAAATTCAGTGTTTCTCGGTAGCCAAATAATGAAATAAATATGTATTATTGAATGTTCTTTATTTTTCTGAATGCTGAAATATTGTAACGATGATGACAGTACTTGATATGTACAATATTTTCTAGTGACATTCCTTTTTGACAAGAATTTAGTAACATAGTGAATTGTTGTCTAACCTGGCTGTTGCTGAACTACATCTCCCATCATGCTCTGACATCCTGTAGCCTCATGGAAATTTTAAACCTTGTAAATAAACTATATCAAAATTGGATCAAAAACACTGAGCCCAGGGAATAGTATTTAACCGGTTTGCAACAGTACAATCAATGTATCAATCAATTAAAGTCATAGACATCAATGTATCTAACAATAAGTGTTAGGTTCATTGATATCTGGTCCTTCGTATGGTCTTTGGAAGGAATAAGTCATGTGCCAGTCCTTTGTATTAGCCACACATATATTTATACATATAAATGAGATCTCCTCTCATCATATGAGAGGCCTTCCATCCTTTGTAATAATCTAGTTGCCCGCCTTTGAACTGACTCTAACTTCTGAATATCCTTTTTAAAATGTGGAGCCCAAAACTGGATCCCATATTCTAGCTGTGGCCTCACCAGTGATTTATAGAGGGGTAACAATACGTTGGGATGGCAGGATTTTATCTCTCTTTTTATACACACTAAAATCTTATTTGCTTTTGCGGCTGCTGCTTGACATTGAGTACTGCTGCTCAGCTTACTTGTAACCAGAATACCCAAGTCCTTCTCCTGTTCTGTAGTCCCGAGTATACTCCCATTTAATGTGTATGCATGCATTACTCTACATTTATCTACATTAAACCTCATCTGCCAAGTGTTTGCCCATTCAGTCATCTTATCCAGATCGTTCTGCAATATTGTAACGTCAAGATCAGATTTTAATATCCTTCATAGTTTGGTGTCCGTAGCAAAAACTGACACTTTACTCTCAATCCCATCACCAAGGTCATTAATAAAGAGGTTAAAAAGAATTGGCCCTGCGGCACCCCACTGCTCACTATATCCCATTTAGAGAACGTACCATTAATGATAACTCTTTGTTTCCTGACATTTATAATATATAATTTATAATAATTATATAATGCGCAAATATAATTTATCAACTTGATGCAAGAGGACTCTTGTAGTGATGTACAAGATATACTGGTATACTGGTGATTTGTATACTAAACATAAATTGTATTTTCCAAATTGAGCCTAATGATTTTATGGGAATCACTATGGGAATCTATATTTGTTGTGTAGTGCGTTGAGCGTGAAGTCAAGTGTAGTGACGATAAACATTAACATTTCTTAGGGTTAGATGAAATATGTTATGTGCTTCACTTGAATGTTGAATATTATGGACAGTGTTCCTCACAGTCCACCATTGCCTCATACAATGTGTCACCATCTAATTCCAGGAAAGCATTGCGGTAGTCATGGTATCAGTGATGTCAATTGATTAAGATCATTAAAACTTCATCAGGACTAAAATTAGACACCTGTTTATCATCGCATTTATATTCAGCACTTTACCTTACCTATTATGCAAAATAGCACACTAATTCCCTCATAATGTCTGCAGATGTACAGAGTCAAACCAAACATGAGACCAAATGAATGAGGCTGTTGAGTTTGAGTCGGGAGACCTGTGGCCAGTCACAGCATCACAGTCCATACTCAAACCATGATGCACAAATGCCTAAATTTGACCTAAGGGCCCTTTCATACTGAGTTTTCTCCTACGTTCAGTGGTTCCATTGGTGTTTATGTCTTACTCCACCGCAAAACAGGATTCGGGCATATGTGCCAACTACTTTGGTGCAGACAGAGTCATCATGTGCTCGGTCGTGCATCATATCCAACCATATATGCCTATTGGAGGTGGACAGCAAGAAGCAGTAGACTAAGTCAATGGTCCCGTCGGCGCATACGCAATCCCGGACAGCAGAGGGATCAGACATAAGTCATGACAGGGCCATTGAAAAAAGGAGAAAATGCCTTGTGAAATGGCCCTAAGAGTACAGTAAATTTGGTGTCAAGGAGTAATAGGAAGTATCAGTATCGGGGATCCCTGTATTCATGCAAGAAAGTTATTTTTTTTATTAATATCGTAGGTATATCACATAAATAAGTAGAATTGTTCAGTACTTCTGACGACAACAGATCAATATTAATATTTTGACTCATCCGAGCCTTTATCTTGGTGTCACACCGCTAGAATGCACTGAGAAGAACAAACAGTGCACACTCAATTTCATCTCAGCGTCGCATAACGTTTATGCTACTTGGACTCTGCATTCCGGATAAAGACTCGGGAGAGTCGAAACGTCATAACTGATCTGTTGTCGCCAGAAGCACTGACCAGTTCTACCTACCGTATCCATGTGATGCACCTACTACACTAGTAAAAAAAATCATGATTGCAGGACCTTTGGGAGTATGCAGTGATTGTATTGCATGTAGTTGGCATAAGGGCTATGGTATACAATATTACATACTTTATGTTATATTATATGTAGCAGATGACTTGGAATCCTGAAGCCCTGTCTGCTATACAACAAAGCTACACTTAAAGTGGTCATTTGCATCCGGATCCCCCAGAGTGAGAGAGGCGCTGTTTGTAGCTGTGCTCCACTTGTTAGGCTAGGTTAGTGTGGAGTTTCGTAAAGGTTTTTTTCAAGCAGAAACCGCTTCAGGAAAAGCTCTTTTTTGGGGGAATTTATGGAAAAATTTCTCTTTTCCTGAAGTAGTTTTGAAGACTTTTCCTTTTTTATCAGTCGTTTGATTTTAAAGTGCCTAGTTTGGAGCATATTAGGGTCCACGTCAAAGAAGAGACATGCACTTGTTTTCTTTTTTCAACACAGGTGTTTTTAAAAAAATCCATTCAGGAAAAAAGATGTTAAAAAAAAAAACTCCCCACATGAAAAGCAAACTGGATTTCCCAATAGAAATGATTATGAAGAGTTTTTTAAGTATTTTTTAATCAATTTTTAAATAGAAGCTCAGTGCAGATCTGCTTAAAAAAGATCAAAATACTGCATGTGAACATAGCCTAAGGCTCCTGACTCCAGTCTTTTCATTTTGAATTCTGTAATAGAATATTTGAGAATGAGTGTTCTGAACCAGATACTCTTGTGAACCCCGGCCCGTGGCGATCATGATTTCTGCTATGTATAGTACAAGCGATCAGGTGATCGCCGCTTCAAATCTCCTAAGGGGACTATTGAAGACGTTAAAAAGTAAAAAATATGACAAAAATAAAAAAAAAACACAAAACTTCTAATCACCCACCTTCTGGTCCATTAAAAATAAAACAATTAAAGAAAAAATTTAAAATATAGTTGGTATCACCGCATTCAGAAATGTCTGATCTCTCAAAATATAATAACAATTAACCCGATAGGTAAACAGTGTAACGAGAAAAAAATGTAAAAGTCAGAATTATGTTTTTTTTGGCCGCCGCAACATTGCAATAAAATGCAATAAGAGGTGATCAAAACATCGTATCTACCCCAAAAAGGTATCAATAAAAAGTAGCTCTTAGCAAAAAATTAGCTCTTAGACAGCACCAGACACGAAAACATTTTAACGCTGCGAGTGTCAGAAAATGGAGAAAAAATCTAAATTTTTTTTACAAATTTATGTTTTTTTTTGTGTGCATACTCATACTGACCTGGTGAATACAATTGTCAAGTCAGTTTTACCATATAGTGACAATGGTAAATAAAAAAAAATAAAAAAACAATTGTAGAATTGCACTTTTTTTTGTAATTTCAACGTACTTGGAATTTTTTTCCCGTTTTCCAGTACACTATGTGGTACAATAAATGGTGCAATTCAAAAGTACAACTCGTCCCGCAAAACACAAGTCTTCATATGGCTAGAGAGAAAAAATAAAAAAGTTATGGCTCTGGGAAGAAGGGGAGGAAAAAACTAAAACGGAAAATTGCCGGGTACTAAAGGGTATGATTTTAAAAATCATAAAGTCCAATTAAAACAAAAAACGTCCACAGATCAAAAAGTCTTCGAAGTGTGTTTTATATTTCACTATGGACTATAAAAGTATTGAACACTTTATAAAGAATGGTCAAAAAAAGGCAATAAAATTTGATGTTGTACTGGGAAAAATACCTTTAATATTCAGCGGCAATTTGTTTGAAAAAAAAAAACTTTTCTTTACTCACCCTCACTGGATCCAGAGTTTAGTCTCGGCCACAGTTTCCAGTGTCTGTTATTGTATGCAGCACAGACGCCACTTTGACAGCGCTGCAGCCAATCACTTAGCTTAACGGCTCTGAGCGGCTCGTACCCTCAATTTCGGCAGAGATGCTGAGTTCATAGACTAGCTGCAGTGCTGCCAATGTGACGTCTGCAGGCAATAACAGTGGCGAAGATTCAGTGCTGGACCTGGGGAGGTTGAGTAAAGCATGTTTGTTTGTTTTTTTAAATAAACAGCAGCCAAAGAATAGCGGTTTTCTGGTTGGAAAACCCCATTAATGTATAACAACCAGTGTGCAAATAAAAGCTGATGACCTTCTGTGTAAGGCCACGGCCCCACTATCAGTATTTGGTCAGTATTCTGTCAGTATTTTTTCTCAGAAGTGGGAGACAAAACCAGGAGTGGGTGATAAATGCAGAATTGGTGACTTGTTTCTATTATACCTTTTCTCTGATTGTTCCTCACCTGATTTCGGCTCCCACTCCTGAGAAAAAATACTGACCAAATACTGATAGTGGAGCCGTGGCCTAAGCAAGGAATCTGGATATCTCCTGATCTAAACTATGGAAGGTGGTGGCTGTGATCAGCACATTAGATGAACCTATGGTTAGTTTGCTCCCATAATCCTACCACTGTACCCTCTATGCCTACCTGAAGGAGACAAAATAACCCATAAACAGCCGAGGAGAATTGTGTCAAAATTGACATACAGGATCTCTAGAAGAAATTGAAGAACAAATATTGGTAGCACTCGTAAGCTAATTGTATTGTGTTTTACGCTTTTATATTTTGCTTACTAGTATGGATAATGGAGCCCTCACCATGGTGGCATTCTTGTATGGAATATTTGGAAGCATGCAGTTGAAGTAATACTTTGCAGGGAACATGTAACAGTCATTGTAATAAGCAGAATATGTCATTTATTATTCTAAAGCTTTAACTTGAGCTGGTTACAGTAGTTACATCAGGGCAAAAAGCAAATATAGGAATTCCAACTAGGCTCTAGTGCTATATATGAAAGTAATATTTCCATCTCAGGTGCATGTCTGTGATACAAATCTCATGCTGTATACTGTGGCCATTTTTTTTATGTGCATGAGGTATATAGACAAGAGTAATCATTGTTTGTGTGTCTGTGACAAGCGTACATTAGTAGAGACAATAAGTAATATATTACTGCACCTGGTGTCAGAATATACAGATGTATGGCGTAAAGATAACTATTTTAATCCTGATATACTAGAGGGCAACAAAAAATACATTTTTAGTATAATGTGCGACTATCACAATATAAAAAATTGTGATAAATGGATAGATAGATAGATAGATAGATAGAGAGATAGATAGATAGATAGATAGATAGATAGATAGATAGATAGACAGACATACAGCAATGGTGGTGACTGTGATTATCTTGAGAAAGACTCATAATTTGAAGAGGTAAAACAGTGCACATATATGGGTGAATAAAGACCACTATATTTTACACTACTGTCGTTTTACCTGTATGTATACGGAGGATACCGGGTCTGTACCCTAAGGTGCACCTTTTTGCTTTATCAGCTATGTATAGTGCTGCCTTCTTTGAGGATAGATAGATAGATAGATAGATAGATAGATAGATAGATAGATAGATATGTGATAGATAGATAGATAGATAGATACTAGATAGATAGATATAGATAGATAGATAGATAGATAGATAGATGATAGATAGATAGATAGATAGATAGATAGATAATAGATATGTGATAGATAGATTGATAGATAGAGAGTTAGAATATAAACAATACTACATTATCTATCTGCATTTATCAATCCATTAACCATACACACCACTCATACACTGTATATACTTTAGCAATATTGTAAAACACATATGATACATTTAGGTGCCACTGCTTCATACTATAGCTATTCTGACACTATTCTACTGCTTTACTTTAATTATGTGCATAACACAATTTAATTTCTTACTTTACTAATATGTTTCATTCTGAGTATCACAGATTGAGGACTTTCTGCAGGTTTGCAAAATCTTTTGTATCTAATATTCTCTGAATGAAGAGAAAACAAGCCCAGCTAAGATCATTCTAACAATAATTTCCACTAAAGGGGACTGAATGCACAAACAACCCCACTCTGCCATTTCTCATTTCACTCATGTTTTGATCTGAACAGGAACAAGCAATGTGTACTAAGAATAATGCAACTACAAGCTTAAAATACAGATCTATACACATTTATCTAGCAGGGTCAGCAGAATGCTAACCTCTTTGTGTCTATGTGTTCTGCTAAAGTAAATGGGAGAAGACACATAATCATAAGATTTAAAGTCAGAAGATCAGATGTAACATCACATGTATAAAATGTGCTAACAAGAGCCTGTAGCTAAACTCCACTCAGTCACCCCAAACACCCTTGTCTTTCATGGCATGATCATTGCTAATACATAGACTGTAGCTCATTAGAAAGAAAGAAAGATGTTATAACAATTAAGTGGCTTGCAGAAAATAAAGCAATTTATTGTCAAAGCATTCAACATACTCGGATAAACTATACAGTATAATAAATCTGTTTTCCTTGGTTGGGTTGTGGAAGGTGGGGGGATGAAAAATAATTATGCACACTGGAATCCACTGGCACAAAATTACACTTTGTTTCAAAAAAGAAATACACATTTATGACAGTCTGACAGGAGTCCATACTGTTGTGATATTGCAATGGTCATGCATTTCCTGAATAACTGGTATGTCCTCTTTATTATCCATAAAAGGTGGACTGCTAAGAACAAGCCATCAGGTGATGCACAAATTGTCAATGCCCCACCCAAGTATTGTCCATTACTCCAAAGGAAAAGTAACCCTTAAATACATTGATAATTACATTTAAATCATAAGTGCTCCATAATTTAAAGTAGAAAGTTATGACAAATGCATCAATATGCTGCAATATATATGACATTTTAAAAAATGTACTCTTGGAAAGTGAAAATGCGTGCATTCAGAGAGATAAAGCTCACACAACTGATGCTGGAGGATCGAGCTGTCCATGGTCCTAGGTATCATGTGTGTGAGCATTTAGAAGTCCAAATACTAAAGCTGTCCATTAATCTAATTATGAGAGGTCATGTGCCTGGATAGGTGGTGACGTTCCCTGAAGGATTCATTACATATGGGGCACTTTAGTTTTTCCTCTCTCCTCCTCTTCACCAATGGTTCCATGGCATACTCCTTCTTGTGGTGGGACCTCATGTGGTAGACCAAATCAGATGTCATCCTAAAGGAAGCATTGCATTTGGCACACCAGTTTTGAGCTGGCAGACACAGGGAGGTAAAGGAAGGAGGCAGTAATGTAAGGGTTGAAGGCAGCTGTAATTGGAGGGGTGCAGCTGTGCTCTTTGGCCAAAAAGTAGTTGCAAAGAGGAAAGGACTTTGCTTTGGCATGCCTCCTGGTAGCGGGCAGTTGCCATTTAATTCAGGGCTCTGAAGCTTAACTGAGAGAGGATCAGACTGAAATAACCTGGCTGACCCAACACTGTCCCCATGACAATCCAAACTTACCCCGCTTTGTACCAGTTTTTGGCCCATTACCTGCAGAGGGGTTACATGGTTGAAGCTGCTTCTGGTCGGTTGTGAGAAAGCACTTTTCCTTTCCTGGTCTTGGTTTGCAATCCTGGGCACGCTGGTAAAGGCACTGCCCATAATTGTATTGTCCTCTGACTGATTTTCTGGCCTGATGTTCAATCTCTTCTCCCCACTTGGGCTGCCTGGGTGGGAGGAAGACCTGGCTTTAGCCTCAGAGTTTGGCTCAGCTTCTTCCACTCCTCTGGAAGCTTTTTTTACTTCTACAAATGCGCTTCTTTTGGCTTCTCCTGTCTCTGGGCTTGGTGGAGCATACAACTGTCCTCCTTCCTCTACATTAAAATAAGAGCTGCCTCTTAACGACTGAGGGCTACACACCAAGTCCTCTTTAGAAGAAGGTACAGGTCTGTCCATAAACCTGCCAGAAGCTTCTATTCTCCTCGATCTGTTGTCCTCTAAGTGATCCTCATACTTTCTTTTGGCTTTATGAAGGCTTTCAGAGGAACTCTCCGAGTCTTGGCGTGTCAGATGACATTTGGCTGGCGGGGAAGAACTAAAAGAGGAAGAGCTGGAGCCTCTAAAATTCTCCAAGTCCCTGGCCAAGTTGTGAAAGTCTGTTGTAGGCTTATGGTTCTCTTTTTGTGGCTGGTAAATCGATAACTTGTTATATTTGGTTGTAGACACCATAGCGTTTCGAGGTTCAAGTTCTCTATTGTCCTTACCCAGCTGTTCTGATTCGGAATTATGGATTCTCTTAGGGCAGCGAAATCGTACATGAGCCACATAAGGGAAGTCATGCTGAAATCTTTGACTACACTCCAAACATGTAGACTGTGTTGTACCTAAAACGGATGAAAAAAATCAATGATGAGAGATGTATCTCAGTCCTATGATAGATACAGTCCAAGTCCAAGAGATATTGACTGAGACAATGTAACAACCAAAATTGGGCTCAGTTTTTATCGTTTGATAGATATTTGGAGTGGAGAAGTAATCAAACAATAAAAGAGCTAGGAACTTATATCTAGGGAATTCTAGAAAGTTGGTGGAGCTAAAGGAGAAATGAGATTTATACATCCAGTATACTGTATATCTGGTACCTACCGGGAGTTTTTCCTTGTGCCCTAACAGGGTGTAGAAGAAGGAGGTCTGTGAGTTCTTTTCCATACCAGACTAATAGCTCTTCGTCTTTGGAAATTCTACGCAGAGATCTGTAGAACAGTTGTCCGTTCTTGATGTAGGCTTCCAGATTTTGTTCCTCTTTGTTTCTGGCAGATTGAACCAGACGGAGCCACATCAGACCCTCAGAGGAACCGTTTGCAGCTGAAGTGTCCACCTGCAGAAAAGGAAGGATAATGAGGTATAAGAGGGTTAAAAAGTCCCCCATGTGCAGAGCACTGGTCTTAGGGGATCCCAATGCACAGCAGAGCTTTATTATGGATGTAGACCATCAGAATGAATGGAAATCGTATGTCCAAGTGAATCACACACAGCTGACATGACAGCTCTCCATATGTTCTATCTGAAATGTGCTTTCACATGAACCAGTTTTCCAGATTGTCCTCACAACTTACATGTAGTTGTTTATTTCTACGTCTGGAGATAAATTGGCAAATCGGTCCTTTAAATAATTGCTCCTCGGTATTTCAAAAATTAAAGCTTATTTATCTATAGTCAGGCTGTTGTCTTCTAGCTGTAATATAATGATCTGACTATTCAGCACAATACAATAGCTAATGCTATAGATAGTGATCTTAATCTATAAGGCAAATGGAATAAGTGATCTACTAATTAAATAAAAGAAGGAAGAAAAAAAGAAAGAAAGAAAAGAGAAAGAAATGAAAGAGAAGGAAGCAATGAAAGAGAAAGAGAGAAAAAAAGAAAGAAAGAAAACTCGGCACATCAAATGTAGATTTTTGTAAAGATGCCAATAAAAATAAATCAGCACAATTGTGTCAACGTGTGTAAAATCACATATTTTTTACATTTTAATCTTCATATCCTATAACCGAATATCTATCTAATATCTATATATCTATTATCTATTTATCTAATGTATTATCTACATATTACCTATTATATATATGTTATCTATTTATTTGTCTCTCTGTCTGCCTATCTAATCACTAATAGTTTTAATAATATTAATAGAAGCTTTAGATACATATATATGAATATATATATATATATATGTGTGTGTGTATGTTTGTATGTATATATATATATATATATATATATATACACGATATAAACTACATAATTGACTGTCATTTATCAATATGTATCTAATAACTCATTTAACATTAAATGAGCTTTTTTGGTCTTCTACAGAATAAGCTTTTTATGCAGGAAATGTAAAGCAGAACCAAATAATTGCACCACTTACCCGAAATATGTAGGGCACTGTCCGCTTATCTGTGGATTTAAGGGCTATGAACGCTATACTATCATAGAGCGAAGTGTGGCTCAGGACACAGGGGCCAAAGATGGCATTCTCTGGTATATCACAGGTGGTGTAGACACTTGTAAATATATCCGTCAGACACTGCTGGACGGCCTTGGCGTCTCCATCCCAAATTGTTTTTTGAACTCCAGCGTCTTCCATGATTGACATGTCCTACAAGAGGGTGAGAGATGCCAACATTAGTGTCCAATATTTCTACTGTAGAGCTGCATAAGATTCATTTGTTCCATTAATCTTTACCTTTATGTTCCTTTGGGGTAGGGGTAACACCTACTGGTGGATCAATAAGCACTTAAATACTCGAGGGAATTCCTGTAATAACTTGATCTCAATCAGATGGGTTTTAAAGAACCTTGAGTAATTCTATTCATTCTTTGTGTATTGTAACTGAACTCCCAAGTGTTAAAGCAGCCTGCCAGTGGGTGCACAGAGAAAGGGCTTCTGTAGGCAGCAGCATTGAGGCTACAAGCATTTCTAGTAATTTGGATCCTATCAGGAACCTAGCGCAGTGTGACAGAAGAGCATGGAGAATGGATTTCAAGAGGACTGTCAATGTCACTGATTCCATGTCATGTAACCTTTAGCTCTAGTCTACAAGAGGGAACGTATGTCTGCTCATTACCATAATCCAGCCTTGTCCCTCAGAGACCTTAATTACAAGCAGTAAGAAGAGGCAATTATTATTATTATTATTATGTCTTCTGAATGTACTAATTTATTGACCAAGGCAAGTCTTCGTTTCCTTCTCACAGTTTAGGACTTTCCAGCAGATCAATACATCAAAAAGTCTTTAGCATCACCAACTGCTTCTCATTTTACTACTTGTTCTAAGTTTTTTTTTTAAGTCTCCCAAATAAATAAATTGTTCTATAGTACATATACAATCTATTGTCCCATTAAAGGAGTATAATTAAATTTCCAATAATTCTAATTAAACATGATTCTAATGTCTATAATAAAAGGCCTTTATTTAATAAGTGAAAAGTGAACGTTTAGGCTTCTGATTTTGAACATTGTCATTTACTGTACCGGACCTACAGAAGTAGATGCAGAATGTGGCTATGCCATATGATTGCTTAACCTGAAGGCATCCAGATTTTCTTGGTAGCTTTTGTCTCTTCCGATCCGGTTCTGCAGCTATGCTGAGCAGCCCCTTACAGGCTCCTGACTAAACCAGTGTCACTCCACTCACTTCTAATACACAGAGTGTCAGTAATCCGTATTGTTCACCGGAGTAACAAACACGTTTCTCACAAACACGTTTTTTGACTCCTCTACATGAACCCTATGTATATATGGAGTATTGAGAAGGACACAGCATGCACTGCCACTTACCAGGACGTCCCCTTCTTTCTATTCCCAGGGAAAAAGCTGATAAATGAGAAGTCCTTTTTTTCGGGTCCCAAAGATCTGTTCTATTACTGTAGTATTTCCATGTCCAGGGAGATGTCTTGCTGCTGCTTTCCTTACTCTTTGTAGACGGGTATAGATCAAGGATCGGATGAATGGGAGGGGGTGGGAAAGAGTAAATACAATCAGAAAGCGACCAAAATAGGGGGAAGAAAAAAAGAGGAAGACGAGGACTTGTGCAGATGGAGGCGACGCAGTGACTGACTGGCACACAGACACACACTTTTTGTTTGCTGCACATAATCTGCCCAATGACGCGTGACAGCCCACGTCCCCTCCCTTTAACTCTTCCCAGTCATGCCGGTCCCTCTTCTCCTGCTCATCCATTGCCTGCAGGGAATCTGGCTACCTGGGCTGACCGGTTGCCTGCATTTGCCTTAAAAAAAGTGGACTTTGCACTGACTGTGAAATCAAAAAATTATTTATATATATATATAAAATCTAAAAATCTAAAATACACACATATATATATATATATATATATATATATATATATATATATATATATATATATATGAAACTATATATTATGCATAAATAAATGTATATATACTGATTCAAATATTTAACATCTAAAATAAATATATATGAAGCTATACATAATTATATATATTAAACATATATGATCAAAATATAAGATAAAAAATATATTCTGTATATATATAGATATATATATCTATATATATATAGATATATATATGTAATTAAAGCAGTACTCCAAAAATAATGCAAATAATAGCCCATGTGTCTATGTTTCAGTTTACTTTCTAAAACATTCCTCATTTGTATTTTGCATTATTGCTGGAGTGCTGCTTCCATTTCTTGTTTCTACTGTTCAAGTTAGGGGTATGCCTGGGAAGCTTTGCACCCCCAGCTGCCCTTTTTATATATTACTGCACACTATATATATATAGATAGATATGTCATTGGTAAAATCCAAGTTTCAGATCGTCAGGTCTTCTAAACATGAGATTCAATGGTGTCAATTTGACTTATCGTACAGCTTGTATATGATAAGGTCTTCTATACACAATGACATATATATATATATATATATATATGTGTGTTTATTGCTCTATATATCGCTAATAAAAATGTAAAGTGTTAAAAAGATTGAATTTCATGATGTACACTCAATTTTCTGTTCCCAAATTTCCAGCCATCTACATATGACTATTTCGTACAGTGAGGGGTATCACAATATGGTCCTATTCTTGCCCTATCTGCAAGGCATATGATGAAAGTGACCCTCATCGCATAGAGAAGAGTAACTATAACTTGGATTGCTGCACATAGTCCTAAACAGTTTTTAGAGTGAGATTTAGGTCACAAGAAGACTTAAGTTTATGATTATTTTATAGTTTCATCTTGGCTTCAAATGAACTCACATCACGTTTTCTCAAGTGTAATCTTATGTTAATGTATTATCTCTTAGCCCCTCTTTTCTCTAATGGAATGATGCCATTAGATCTCTGTGTGTACTTTGGAGGAAATTAGAAGTCATCAATGGTAGCCTTTGGGGGCCAGGTTGGTGTTGACCCTCCAGCCCTCACACATCTCCCTTATCTCCATTGTACTCAAGCTAGACAGGGTCTCCAAAGTAGGGTCGTTAAGGAGAAATTTGTATAAATTAAATAAGAGATGGAAATGTAAGTTGAGCATAGAGAACACTCTTGGTGCCTCCTTGTCTTCCATGTAGTGGTCCATATTCATGGATTGCTTTTCCAGCAGATGCCATCCTTCCGCAGTGATTGTAAAGGATTCTGAAAATACAGAATCATTAGCTTGTAATTACCATTAGATCATTTTCTGGGCTCTCTGTCTATTGCAATACTTCCATCCGGCTGTAGATTATTTAGGGTAGCCATGAGATGATTGCTCTGTCCACTTCTCCAAGGTGTACTCTTATTTACAAGTTACCTGTGTAAGTAGGAATTGTAGAAATAATACAAAACTGTCATGATTGTGTTGCATTATTCTTAAACTCACAGCTCCAGAAAATATATCAAGGCAGTCAGTGAAATTTGTGTTCTTAAATGTGATTTTAAAATCTGAATCTCCAAAAAATATCAAGATCACATTGTAGCAGAGTTGTGTAAGAGTTACCCTAGAACCATCATCTACATAGAAATGCACCCAGGATTCTGCAGAAGATGTGCGATATGAACGATGAGGCTATTGTACATATTAGCTATGTTTTTAGACAATAGATACAATAACGCATAATAAAGGGATATTATCCAGTAATTATAGAAGACAATGGCTGTCACTGAGGTTCTGTATGCTGATCCTAACCAGGGTGTAAATCCAGTCCTGCGATGACTTGTGAATAGAGGCACTGAGAGGACTCATTCATGCATGGGCAGACCCTCATTCATGCATGAGCAGACCCTCATGCAGCTTTACATATAAATGTCGCAGACTTATTAGTTGCCTTTTACTAATTATACACCTTTCAGATTTTTTTTTAAGTTCACGAGTCGGAATCCGATAGCAAGGTGATAGGAGGGAAATAGTATAGGATTGCAAACATTTCATTATATAAGAGCAAATCCATCATTCCATTTCTAGGCTTTGTATATGGAAAATGGAAAGTGTTGCACTGTTTATTGGCTGCTGTAACATTATTTTGTGATATGATCAATATGATATTAAAATATGCATTTCCTTCTAGAGCTGGACTTTTCATTTAGCTGCAGGATTAGCTTTGCTAAATAACAAATTCACCTCTGCTACTTTTGACTTTAAGTCAGCAGACACCATTCCTACATAGTGGTACTTGTTTAGTTATACCCTATTTTTTTTATCAACCACACTTTACTATTAAAAATCCCACCGAAATATGGTGTAATATTCATTGTGAAACAAGCATTCAGTGATATAATGGAAGAAGTAGGAGTCCATCGATGCATGGTATTTATTCCAATAGCTGTCACTATATCTCTATATGGTTAATTGTCATTTATATGGTACTATAAGTCCCAGCAAGCAGTGGAAAATGGATATAAGTGTCCCGGAAAGCTGCAGTTATGTTATCTACTTTTCCAGTATGGTGTAATCATCATCATCAGAGTTTGGATTTCTGTGCAGTTTAGAAGCTATTAGCAACAAATCCCCCCCTTCCTATGTCTTGTCATGTTTTTGCAAGCTGAAGCCCAGTTTTCCTGATCAGTAAGTGATAGGCATTTAATTGAAGCACTGGTGGGAATAGCGTTCATAAATGATTGCAGAGTTGGAGCTCTTCTTACAAGTAGTGGGAGATGTGATCACTTAGCATTACTATGAAGATCAAAGTTTCCTCACTGTTCAGCTGACAGATGAAGGACTCAGATGAAATGTCTACTGAGGAACACACATAGGTTGAGCAGACTAAAAAGCCTCATAGGCTGCATCGACTTTGTGCATTGCAAGAGCATTCTTCATTGTGTATCTTTCCTGGGCACCAGCACATACAAATCTGGCTAATTGGCACACTGTGTTGGTAGAGGGAGCACATGCCATCACTGTATCCACTGAGAAACATTCTTTGCACAAACATGGCCAGCTTTCCAACCTGTGCTGGCTGAATACTCCCAGAAAGGAAGAATTGAGAGGGTAATAACTTTTTGCCCTGTGCACTTAACCCCTTTACTGCCAGAGGTAAGACTACAGCCTGCAGCAATGGAAGGGTTAAGAAGACAAATTTTATTGGGCACTGATGTGGTTTATTATTTTACTGTGGCCATTGTTCAGGTTTATTATTGGCTTATGACAATTTTAACCCCTGTGCTGCATTGTTAAATGTCCTCAAGGGGTTTCAAATGATGAACACATTGGAAATATGCAGAAAGCAACATTTTCTTACAAGACAACTGGGAAAGGAAAGGACAAATAAAGGCTATTGATGTAGGAGTTTTTGACACAATCTATAAAATATTCTTTGCTGTAATATTAATAAATTGAGAAATTAAAATATATTTCCCACAATAAAGATGAGCTTTGCCATATTAAAACTCCATCATTTGCAAGGTCCTTTTCTTCTTCTCAAACTATAGTAAACGAAATTTTATAATTGCAACTTTTTCAGGCAGCAAGCAAGAAATATTTTTGAGGGCAAATAATTGACTTTAAGAGTTGAAGCAGATTGGTCAAAACTCAGAACCATTTTTTTGGTAGATGTAATAATTATCATTGATGGTTGGAAATCAGGAATGATCTGTGTCAATTATCACTGATAAACAGGTGATCAGTTGTATCAGTGTTTAGAGCAAGAGAGAAAGAGATTAGGATAAAACAGCGCTGCAGAACAGAGATTAAAAAAAAGAAAGGGAAGAAGTGGTAGGTAGAAAAAGGAAAAATATTCTTACATCTATTCCTAATGTTATTGTATATTCATGCATTGCCATTAAAGGGAATCTGCCACCAGGTTCTTGCTACCCTGAGCAGCATAATGTAGGGGCAGCAACTCTGATTCCTGCATGGAACACTTTCTGGCAACATGTTCAATATTTGTAAAAAAAAAAAAATCACTGTTTTATCTTCTGTAGGTCTAACAGCTCTGTGAATGCTGAGCTCTGTATAACCCTGTCCACACCACTGATTGGCAGCTTTCTGTGTGCACTGTACAGAAAGCTGCCAATCAATGGTAAGGGCAATAAAGAGCCCATGAATATAAAGGACTACCTGGCAGCAGGTTTACTAATCGTCTAATGATAACCTCCAGCTGATAAAACAGTGATTTTAACAAAACTACAGCAAACAGCCCAGTAAGTGATACATTACTATAACCAGGATCTCCATCTCTACATTATACTGCTCTCAGATTAGGTGGCAAAAACCTGGTGACAGGCTCCCTTTAAATCTGTGTATTTCCACAACAAAAATATTTAGCTGATACTTGGATTCCTGCCATGGATGTGCCACCAATGTGTTGTCGGTGTGCAGCACATCTGCACGAGCATTTGCCTTATTGTCATTCAATGGGCTAAATTTTAACCATTCCTTGTGAAATTGGAAGAAATAAATAGCATGACTTGCAGATTATTTTAGGATTTGATGCAGATTTTGGCACAGAGTCCATGCCAATCACATTGCCTCCCTTCCCCTCCCTTGTGAACACGTAAAACCAATCACAGAACTTAGATTGATCTCAGTCGGTCAAGTGAAGGGGTAACTCATGTCATGGCATGCATCACCCTCTCAATTGAACACATGAGGTCAACCAGAGGCAGAGAGCTGAATCATTGGTGGAGATGGTATAAAAACAGTTGAGGAAAGGTGAGTATAACATTTTTTCTTTTTTTTTTACCCTTTCCCATCTCTTAAAGCGCACCTGTCAGCAGGATTGTGCTTAGTAAATCACATACACTGTAAGGTGGTCGCCATTACACTGAATAAAATGATACCTTTGTTGATGAAATCCATCCAGTGGTTCTTGTGTAATCTTTACTTTAATTTCTGACATAATAATATGCATGTGCTCTGGTGCTCCTGCTTATGTATTCATGTATTCCTATCGCTGCCTTGTGACAGGTCACTGTGCTTTCAGTGACCTGCCTACTATTTTAAATACTGCATGTGTGATTTCACAAGCAGTATTTAAAATAGTAGGCAGGTCAATGAAAGCACAGTGACCTGTCAGAAGGCAGAGATAGGAATTCATAAATACATAATGAGAGCACCAGAGCACATGCATATTATTATGTTAGAAATGAAAGTAAAGATTACACAAGAACCACTGGATGGATTTCATCAACAAAGGTATCATTTTACTCAGTGTAACAGTGCCCACTCTCATCCAGCTCTGATGATATTCACATCAGTGTGAATAGCATAAACGGACCGATTTTCTCAGATGGCGAGAAAACAGTCGTCGGCCCCTGCCTTAATTGAGTCACCAGAGATGTACAGCCATCTTTTTCCTTGGATTTGGGCATCATGGACACCATAATAACCTACCATGAGTTCTTGTATCCTTATTATAATCATGTCTCCTTCTGTGGCAGAGGAACCTTTGAGCCACCTAAGACACCAGGGCTATCTCTACAAGACCCTATAGCTATTTCCCCACTCTTGCATTTCGTTGAGGTCCCAACAGACCTTTCATAACATGGGAAATAAAAAAGTAAGCCATATCAATTTATTACTGTTGTGTTTTAAAAATTAAAAAATTTAATACAAAATAGATGTAAAATGTAAAAAAAAGTTGTACATTTTTGTTCGCTTGTAATGCACTATTCTCACAGAACCCAAATTGACGTACGTGAATAAACTTATTAGTAAATCATAATGTTATGTGTAGAGGACAACTGTGATATCTGTGCCCTCCCAACTACTAGGATTAACTCATTTTTTTGTGGGACAAGTTAAAGTTTTGAATGACACCGTACCATGTACTGTAATCAGGAAAATAACTCCAAGTGTGGCAAAATGGTGAACAAAAAATGCAATTCCTTCAATGTTTTTGGACTTTGCTCATAGAGCATTTGTTGTGCAGTGAAAATGACCTGGCAATATAATTCAAGTCAGTTTGGTTACAATGATACTAAACTTGTAAAGTTTTGTTTTAATTATTACTATTTAAAGGGAGGCTATCATCAGAAAATGACTTATTGATTAAATCAGGTTTTTGGGTTACATTTTTTTTTTCATTTTGGCAATGTTTGTTTTTTTATATATCACATTCACAATCTATATTAAATATAAAAAAAGAATAAGCTTGCAATTTTGACACTGGCCACAGGGGCTTTTTTAGACTCATGCTTACTTTTGTTTCAGGAAATAAAATATGTACATAGGTGCAATGGTTGAATCCAGACCCTATTTTTGTATTGAAGTGTCCAATGAACCTGTGAAAAAGTTGTTGTTGAAGGGGTATTCTCGAGTTGTCTCTTGAGCAGCTTAGAGCAATGCAATCTCCTTACAGTTTCCTTACTTCCTGGGATCTAGAAGGGCAGGCTCCTACTTGAGTGACAGCTATGGTGAATAGAACTGTAGTATAACTATAAAGCCCAGCGCAATTTCTGCGATAACACTTTCAGCTATCAATGGTTTATTCTGAGTCAACTCAGTTATCCCTCTAATTACACATAGAGTTAAGGATATGTTCACACATTGCATTTTTTCTGCGTTTGTTATGTAAATTTTTATCTGCATTTTACAGTACCAGCAAAGTAAGTCTATGAGATTTCAGAAATCTCATGCACACACCTTGGTTTTTGTTTGATCAGTATTTTGTGCTTTGCATGTTTTTTTGCAGAATAGAGCATGTCACTTCTTTCAGCGTTTTTTCTGCGTTTTTTTCAGCGTTTTTCACCCATTGAAAGTAATGGATGGTGAAAAAAGGCTGAAAAATGCCTAGTGTGAACATAGCTATCAGGTTTTGCTGCGTTTTTAGTGAAAAAAAAAGTAGAGCAGTACGTGAATTTGTCAGTATGTCATTTATTTTTGTGATTTTACCATTTTGTCTTTGTCAACTGAGATGGCAGTTTGTATTAGAGCAGTGTAATTAAATTAGTTATGTGTACAGTGTAAACATTGGCTCACCTAGGTGTGAGACTGAACAATACCAATGTGGCCCATGGAGGTGTGCAATTGAACAATGACTGAGCAATTTAATGGCAGGCCATGGTGTCAAAATAAATAGTGTCCTACAAACTCAATGCACTGCCAGTGTCTTAGAAAAACTATTCCTGAACAATTTACCTCCCCCCCACTGTTACATTTGTAATTCAGGTTAATATGATGTCACACATGTCTTGCATTGGTGACCTGTGTTCATGCTCCCTGGTGGAAGCGAAGCTGAAATTTGGGATCCTGAAAAACGCATCAAAAATGCACCAAAACCTGCGTTTTTGACGCAGCTTCTTTCCTGCCAGGATATCAGGTTTTGCTGCAGAAAAAAACCGATGAAAAGACATCTAGTGTGAACGTAGCCTAACAAGGCCTTTTGAGCAAGCACACAATTCCAGATAGTAAGAGCCATGATTAGGAAACCTGCTGTGAAAGCTACCAGGTTGGTGATTTATAAAATGCATTTCTTCAGAAGATGAGAGTAAGTGGAGGAAGGAGAAGGAAGATGAGCGGCTAACTGCTGTATAGAAATTGATGGACTGGATAGAGCTGACTGGGATGTTAAGAGTTAACCCCTCTCCTGGAATGTAACTACTGTTAACTCTAGCCAGCCACAAGTGACCTGGCACCATGAAAATATACACTATAAAGCCACGTTCACACGTTCAGTATTTGGCCTGTATTTTACATCAGTATTTGTAAGCCAAAACCAGGAGTGGGTAAAAAAATGTAGAAGTGGTGCATGTGTTTATCTATTATTATTAATATTATTGTTTCAGATAGAAAAAGTAAGTCAATTGCAAACTTGCTTGTTTTTAAGCTAAATAATTAAAGCAATTTAAGAAATTTAGAGCACCACTTTATCAGAGGAGGAGTAGGATCAAGTGTGATATCGCCTACTGAGATTGGTGGAATCTTTATTATCAGTTGTGTATAGAGGTGTTACCTGTCATTGCAATCCTGCTTCTGATAATATGAAGCCTTGCTGTAAACTCTTCCTGAAAGGACAGGGAGTCTAAAATGCCCCAGTGACGTATGCAAAAATTACAAGATTACTAATTTTTTTTTTAATGAACATTGTGATATGAAAAAAAAACATTGACAAAAATGTTTTTTTTTTTTAAAAAACTGATTTAAACAATAGTTCATTTTCTGAAGATAGCTTCCCTTTAAGTGGTGAAAAAAAAAATCTAAATTTTCTGAAACTTACAACTTTTTATTTTTATTTTTCATTGATAGAGTTGTGTGCTGGATTTATTTTTTTAAACAGCAAGCTGATATGTTTAATGGTACCACTTTGGAGTGTATATAATGTTTTGATCTCCTATTATTGCATTTTTGAGGCAGGTATGAAACACCAATTCTGACACATCCTCCCAATAGTCAAGTTCTTGGATATATTTTCTGGCAAGAAGGTTTATATTATACTCATAAAATAAACACTTGTCACAATACACATAAAAAACTCATTGTGAGGTCAGTCGCCATGCTCTGGGTTTCACTACTACGGCTTCTTACCAGGATGAGACCCCATTAATTTGCTTCTTATTGGAAGTATGAATAAGATCAAAAATGTCCCAATTATTTGAAAAGAGAACTGTGGAATTTAGGATAAGTCCTGTGAGTGAGTGAAGGAGAAAAAAATGGTAATCAGCTCACCTGCCAGTGAGGACAATTTAGTGTGAAAACCACTTGAATACACATAGGAACCCTGATAGACCTTGTGTGGTCATGGTGTGGTCCAGGGAGTGTAGGAACACACCAGTCTGGTATCCAGGTAACAAATGGAAGAGAAGGTCCATGAGGGTTTGTACTCACCTCTGGTGTCAGCGTCATTCTAGTGATGACTGCATTTGGTCTACAATGGCTCTCGTGATGTTGTTAGGTCATGTGAGTCCTGCAACTAAACTGGGCCGCTAATGAGCTGCTTCGCTCACACTTCCTGAACACAACTAACATCTGGAAGAAGTGAGAGAGCAGCAGCTTCTGGATGTCAGTTTTGCCCAAAGAAAGTGATAGTGAAGCAGCCTATCAGCAGCTCCTGATTGGATGGAGAGCTAACGTGACATAACAACGTCACACGAGCTTGGCCATGACATTGTTGGAATGACACGGGCACCAAAGGTGAGTATAGACTGTTTTTATTTTGCATGGGGCAATACAAAAATTGAGAAGGGGCTGTGTGATTGGCGGACAACCCTTTAAGAACACTGTATTTTGGCCTGAAAGACCTCCCTGTCAATAAAAAAAGTACAAAACTTTTTGTATGTTTTAGTCTAAGCACCTTTTTCTTTTGATGGCGCTTTAAATAGAAGTCTACTAATTATGCCAAAGGCTAAGTTGTAATAGGTTGGAAGGGAGAGGTGCTGAAGCATGTGGCTACCTTTAGCTTTGACCACACTGATTCCTTTAAGACTACGCTCCCACAATGTGCTTTTGGTGAGTTTTTCATGTTGCAGAATTTCTGCACCATTTCTGCACCTATTATTTAGATTAAGTTAATTGCAAAAGGTAGTAGAATACAATTACAACCCTAGCTTAATGATCATGTATTGCATGCAGCAAAGGGATTAAAATGAACACCTATGGTTAGAATCTACGTAGAAAGAGTGCATGTGAATGCGGACCAAATAATACCCCATACCCTGATTACATTATTATTGGTCTACCTTTATAAAGTACGCATATTTTGCCAAGCCACACCTCCTGACAAAGCCCAATGTGATGAAACGCGGGTCGAGGTGTTTGTGCGCCCCCCACTCTAATCTCTCCCCCATATCTACTTACCGGCCCACTATGTCTCAAGGTGTCATTTATCTATAACAATCTTTCTGTTTATGCACTTTATCTGATCTATACATGCAATCTGCGACATGATGTTATAGGGTATTATTTGTTCTGCAATCACATGCATTCTTTTTACATAGATTCTATCTATAGGTGTGCATTTTAATACCGTTGCTGTATGCAATCCTGGATCATTAGGCTAGGGTTGTAATTGTATTCTAGTACCTTGCTAATTACTGTATGCCAGTTTATGTTATATTTTTATGATATTATACTTACTTTTACTATACCAGCTCATTATGTCTCAAGGTAATGGTTATTTATAACAATCCCTCAATGCACTTTGCTTAGTCTATGCATGTAGCCTGTGATATAATGTTATACATATACATTATTCATACATGTATAATATTACCTGGTATTTATTTAAATACATTCTTTTTGGATACAATCTATTTTATGGACATTCATTAGAATATATGTAAGGAGAAAGACAAGTGAGAAGACATGCACAGTTAATGCCTAAGTGACTGGTAGTCTGCAAGTGAACACCACCATATGCTGGTCAAAAATGATAGGGAAAGGAAAAACAGAAAGAATTAAATCGGCAGGAACTCAAGAGTGAAGTGCATGTTCCCTTGAGGAAGAGATTGGAGGAGACGTCAGGTCAGGTGACAGCTGTGGCACAATTAATAATAAAAGGCCCAGGAGGGTCGAGAAGGGGAAGAGTTGGTACCTCGACCTGTAGTGGGATGGTCAGACAAGCAGCAGAGTTGGCTTATAGCCCCAATTATGAGATACCAGACCCGATTAAAGGAATCGAGAGATGAGACCCAAGTGAAGACCCGAAAGAGACCAAAGTTGGGAGAACTGAGCCGAGTGAGCAGAGTCAGGGCCGAGAGAGATGACTAGGCCACAGCGGAGGGACGTTCGTGTGAGCCGTTGCTTCCAGTATAGAAATACGGTACAAGTGGGGACTGGGGCCACGCTTCAAGGAATGAAGGCAGCCTGTGTGCCAAGTGTGTAGGGTAACCCACCAATCTGGGACTTTCGGCCTAGCGGGTTGGGCTTGTGTGACGTTCTGTGTTGTCTAGAGAGTGACGACAGTGACCGGCCCGGTAGTGATAGTGATGCCCCTTTGGCTAGGGTATTAAGAATAAGACCTCACTGACCATAACAGTTGTTTAATGGTAATAGTAGGACAATAGTGTGTCAATTGCATTGTGTCACTTTCATCTGAATTACTGTATTCTCCTTGTAACACAACTTGTTTCATTTTTCACTGTTTGTGTTATTTCCTGATATTGTGCTGAAGGTACCCCTTTAAATGTTTTAGTCAAATAAATAGTTGTTTTAAGTACAACTGTCTCCTCATTGTCCGTGCTGTTGCATCCGCATACCTGCTAACATACAATTCCTTTATGCAACTTTGGACTAATAGGATATGTGCCCATGATGCAGATTTTAAGCAGAAATTTCCTGAGCCCTCTCCCTGGCAGAAAAAACAAATGCAGATTTTACATGCATTTTTTCTGCCAGGGAGAAGCGTTTTTTCAGCGTTTTTGCATGCATTTCCGCATGTGTTTTTTCAAACGCTTTTCCAAGTGATTTTGAGCATCACTTGGAAAAGTGCTTGACAAGTTGGTCACACGTTATAAATCCATGCAACTGGCATTGATTTATATTGCATGACTGAGATTTCTGCTTAAAATACTGCACCTATAGTAAGAAAAAAAGAATTATAAAGTAAAAATTAAAAAAATATATTCATAGTCACCTATCCGGCCGTCCCTGGTCTGATCCCGGCGGCATCCTCTCTGCTCAGCCGCCCCCGGTGTTCTGCCAGGACCTGCAGTGACGTCATTTAGTCAGCTGATGGTCACGCGACCGCTGATGTCAGCGGTCAGGTGATGGTCGCGTGACCATCAGCTGACTAAATGACGTCACCGCAGGTCCTGGCAGAACACCGCTGGCCGCTGAGGAGAGAGGACACCACCAGGAGTAGACAGGGGGCCGCCGGAGATGTGTGTATGAATAATTTTTCTTATTTTTTACTTTATAATTCTTTTTTAACTTGCAGGTACGATGGTACCCAGGTCGGATAAGAGTCTCCTCTTCTCCAGACCCGGATATTATGTGGTTCAATGCAAATCAATGGCGGCGATTTCACTGCGAAATTGCACAATAAATGGTTGTGCTGCAGATTTTTCTGCAGTGGAAATTTCCGCAGCATGTGCGCAGCACATGCAGATTATCATTGGGGAACATGGCAGATGTCTTAATAAGCGATTTTAATGCATTTCCGCGGAGTAAATACTGCATCGTGGGCACACAGCCATAGGCTAGGTTCACATTATATTATTATGACTATTGTTCTATCCATTTTAATGTCTGTATTTATAGGGATAATATCTGTTTGGGGTATACACAGTCTCGCAGGAAGCTTTTTGTTCCCTTTGGATCATTTTCCATCTATATCCTGATAACTGTCTTTTAGCAAATATTTTTCACCTACATGTGATGTTTTAATTATTCAATAAACTTTACATTATTGTATTACTATATTGGGTGCTCCTTTTTGTCTTTTTCAAACTAATTTTATATTCTTTTATATTCTTCCATTAGATAGACATGTCTTTGGTTTTATACTCATTTTCCAGTTTTAATTATTTATTATGCTTTCCTTATATAGCATCATTAATTCCGCAGCGCTTTACATACATTATCATCTCTGTCCCCATTGGGGCTCACAATCTAAATTCCCTATCAGTATGTAAGGAGAGAACATACAAACTCCTTGCAGATGTCGTCCTTGGTGGGATTTGAACCCAGAACCCCAGCGCTTCAAGGCTGCAGTGCGTAACCACTGAGTCACCATGCTGCCTTTTTGTGGCAGACATTTTTTGTAAAAGTAACAACAGAAAGTGCAGCCTTATTGGTTGTATCTTAAGAATGGATGGTAAAGCTGTCACTTTGTAATTAGAACATGTTGACTTAATGAAAATTCATTCTCAGATGGGCACAAAATCCATTTTTCTGACAGTTGTAAGAAACTTTTTTCTTTGCATATATAATTTTGGCAACACAAATCCCTTTTCTTGCACATGAAATTAGGATTAAAAGACTCTTCTGTGTATGATCAAGTTCTTCTATATGTATTTATTCAGTAGATGTACTCTTGAAAAGCTGAGCGCTGTGTCTTCTTGATGTGCTATCGGTGGTTTTCATTAGGTAAATCTACTGCATCATCTAAAAAAAAATTGACATCTTCACCTCTTTCATATCGATATTGTCTACCTAAACTGAGAAGTCGAACATACGATATGATCAATAGTCTGGCTATGCACTAAAGGGCTCAGAGAATAGACACCAGACACAGAAATTGAGCAGCTATGGAAGACAAGTCCTGGACCATCCTGTGCCCTCTTAACAGTGTCTCAGACAATACAAGTCATCATCTGCAATTAGTGAAGCGCTTCACCCATGTATTGCTCCAGCGTTTCATCCAGGGAAGATTTGTATACAACATATGGAAGTGTGTGTTACTCCTAATGACCTTAGCACATTGTCACTGAGCAAATCAATAATCCCTTCAGCGGCTACATCACTGGTAATAGACATGAGTTTCTCATTAGGAACAGATTTATTCATTTTCAGAATATGTCAACCTATATATATGTATATATATATATATATACATATACACACACATATACATATATATATCAATCTTACACAGAATCATGATTTTTTGAATTTTTTTTGAGAAAATTTGTACACGTTTGTTATATAATTTTTTTTTGGATCATTACCCTAAAGTAACAGGCCTAATATCTGGCTTTAAAAGAAGATGGTTAAAATAGGTGAAACAAAGTAAAAGTCCTAATATCTGGCTTTAAGAAAAAAGATGGTAGAAATAAATGAAGCTAATTACAAAATCTACTTCCATTGAATTACACAGTGACGGCCTCATAAATGAAATATTGCATATTCGAGTCAGCGCTCTAATCGGCCTCGTTTCTGTGGGCTATAGGGCAATGGCTGGCTAAAACACCGTGATCCAACAAGATTTGAAGCGGTCTGAATAGGGCTGATAAATTGGGCTCATCTTCTAAGTAGTATAGCTCCGAGCAAAAAAATCAGTGACAGGAAAAGTACTAATGAAAAGTGCACACGTAATTATCATCGCCTTAATTGGCATTTATGATAATTTGAAATCAATATTGGGTTTACAGTAGACGACATCATTACAGAAAGCAAACGCGTCTATTCTACAGATTCGCGCATCATGCGAGAACAGGGGAAGTCAAGAGTAATTAACTCCAGAGCTGAATTTGCCTTTTAACTCTTTTTAAGCCGCAGTTTAGGTGTATCCTTCTAACGTTATATTTTGGAAGAAGGCTAGCACAACATATGGACTCTATGTTTGACATGTCCACCAGGAAATGCTCTCAAACCTATATATTTAATGTGGTCATAGACATATGCTTGTGTCATAGGTTTAGAGATAACATGAATTATATTTAACTACGCGTTTCAATACAATTTACAGTGGTATAAAAAAAAGTGTGCTGTTAATGTCTGAGGCGTGGATTTGTCCAACATAATGGTCAAATACAGCAGCCTTAGATTTACATATGGGTCTAAACTCACACATGATACGTCATATGGACAGGAATTGTGGCAAATGACTTATCAGCTCTACTACTCTGAGGTTCTTCGTTTTGCTATATTTAAGTATAGGAAAGATGGAAGGAAGATTTCTGTTATGGATTTAGTACTCTGACTTCTCTCTTCTACAAATATAGTGAGAGGCAAAACTAGGAATCGCTAGAAATGATACTGTGCAGTGAATGGGTAAAACGTGAAAAAAAGAGATTTATTTTTGGCACTCATAAATCTCATCCCCTTGTTCCCTTGCCCAATGAAGCATGATAAAGTCCTATTCCAGAAAGTATTCAGCATCTGAACAACAAAGCTCGCCCAATCAGTAGCCATCTGCTTCCACCACATCCACTGCCCAAGAAGGAAGGCTGAGGACTGGGGAGGAAAGGTCATCAGAACAATTGGGGGTTCACTGAATAGAACTGGGATCTTTTAGTGCCCCTCTATATCTATGGAGGCAACAAGAAAGGCAGCTTTATGTCTCTGCTACAATTACACATCACAAAAAAGGAAAGAATAGGAGTCCTAAAAAGGAGCAATATAGCAGCATTGTGATACATGGCAAACAGGACTGAAGAAATGGAAAGTACATTCTAATTGGAATTGAATTAGTTAACCTTCATTAAAGAAATGATTACTGAATAACTGGGTATGCATTAGCCCTCTCTTTTAAGCAGTGTCGCCATTTTTGTTGTAAAAAGAATTTAAAAAATGTTCTTTTGCTGAATTGTTTCATCTATCCAGTCAAGATCTGTATTTTTAAATGTATTCTAGAAAAAAACTGCTGATACCATCTGTATCACATCTATCTATCACATATCTATCTATCTATCTATCTATCTATCTATCTATCTATCTATCCAGCGCATAAGAAGAGGCAGCACTCCAAAAATTGTGAAAAAAAGGGGACTTTATTAGTCCATCAGATGTGGCAACGTTTCGGCTGAGCACAGCCTTTTTCAAGCCTTTTTTCAAGACTAATAAAGTCCCCTTTTTTTTCCACAATTTTTAGAGTGCTGCCTCTATATATATTGAACAAATGGATCATTGTCTGGGAGGCTTTGCACCCGATTTTTGAGTCTAGTGCTGTTCTGTTTTCTTATTTAATATCTTTATCTATCTATCTATCTAAAAATTGAAAAAATGGGACAGCACAAATAAAACGTTCCAGTGTGGGTGCAAAGCCTACCATACAAAGCATCCAACTTTTGTATAGATATATAAAAAATAGACAAAGCAGGCAGGACTCCAATAGTTACCAAAATATAGACGACTTTATTTAGCCCATGTAGCGTCGCAACGTTTCAGTTGAACTGAACCTTTCTCAAGCCAAAGAAAGGTTCAGTTGAAACGAAATGTCACCATGCCACATGGGCTAAATAAAGTCCTCTATCTTTTGGTAACTATTGGAGTGCTGCCTGCTTTTTCTATTATCTATCTATCTATCTATCTATCTATCTATCTATCTATCTATCTATCTACCTATCTATCACATATCTATCTATCTATCTATCTATCTATCTAATAGGAGGCTCCAGTACACATTAGACTGTTGTCAATCCCGCGATTATCATCGAGTTTGTTTGACGTTAGTCTAATGTGTACTGGGTCCATAACTGTCAGATGAATCTAATTTTCTACTGTATCATTATCACATTTATTGCCATCATCTATCTACATTCCTCAACACAAGAAATTACAACACTAAAAAGGTAAAGTCATTGAATTATGGAAATGACAGGATCAATAGATACATTAATGATATGCAAAATATGAAAAACTGGAAACAAAATTTACAAAACGGCACTGAGTTTGAGCTCCACAAGTAGAATTACACACACTTACACACCTTTGCATTCTATCACTGAAGTTAATAATGGTTGCCTGGTGAATGTTCTGCCATGTTAATTGAAGATGGGCATGCAAATCATCAAGATCAGCTGCTGGCAGCTCCCTTTGCAACTGCTGACTAATAATGTCTTAGACGTGCTCAATGGAGACAAGTTTGGAAACGTGGCTGACTATAGTAGAAAATTTAGGCTATGCAAGCTGCTATCAGTAGCACGAGCAACAAGCGACCTGGCATTGTCATGTTGAAAAACAGCTCCTGGGACACTTTGGAGAAATGGCTGTACTATTGTTTCCACTATCAAATCAATATAACACTAAGCTGTTAGTGTACCTAGAATAAAGACTATAGGCATCTGGCTACTTTACAATATGCCACCCCACATCATAATTCCGAGAGTAGGACCAGTGTGTCGTTTCTTCGTGAAGGCCTTCATTAATCTCTGGCTATCACTGCATCCAAGACAAAAGCAGGACTCACCATTAAAGAGGATAGACCTCCATTGCAGCCTCTGTTGCAGTCTTGCTCTGCACCTGGAGCTGGACGTTTGACTAGTAGTCCAATGTATTGCAAACACCTTCTAATGGTTTGTGTGGACATTGATCACTTAGGCTTGACATGTAACATAGAATTTCACTTCCAGTACAGAACGGATCAACCGTGGAACCATTATTATGGACAATTCTCCAAAGTGTTCCTGGAGTCATTTTTTAACAGGACAATACCATGCCACATGTTGCCCATATTACTCTGGGCAGCCTGCATGGCCTAAATGTGTTACCATGGCCTGCAGTGTCTTCCAAGTTGTCTTCCATTGAGCAAATCTAGGATGCTGGTTGGCAATTGAAAAGGAAGCTGCCAGCAGCAGATCTTGATGATTTGTGTGCCCAAGTGCATTCAGCATGGCAGCACATTTCTCAGACAACCATTATAAAGGCTTGATAAAGGTTGTTCACAATCGAAACATTGCCACACCACTTAGGCTATTAAAGTTCACCTATTTATTCATAAAAAACTTTGGAGTGCTGCCTGTCTTTTTTTTCCATCGTATCTATCTATCTATCTATCTATCTATCTATCTATCTATCTATCTATCTATCTATCTATCTATCTATCACATTTATCTATCTTTTCATCTATCTAGCAACCTACCTTGTATTGAGATTCAGATTAGTGTGGTGTAAGTTGGTATAAGACACTGTATCTCCAGGCTCTTTCTTAAGCTTTTGAAAGTGTTCTAGCCATAAATTGTGGAGCAGCTTCTGAACATCCCATTGATGTAGCATTGTACTGCTGAAACCATGAATGTTAATCTTGCTAATAATTGCCAAAAGCTGCAAAAAATGCCATTTGTGTGCTGCTAGAGCCATTTGTTATTTCGGCCCTGCATTGTGTTTTTACGCTCTCCTATTATGTGACGAGGAGACAAGAGGGGCACTTGATGGTTGGGAGGGGGACAGGAGGCGTATGTTGCCAAGCGCTAGTGTCCTGCTAAAACAACGCATTTATTGATTAGTGACTATGAATGAGGGTTGTTCAGACTTGTGCTGCCAAAGGCCATCTCATTGCCACTGCTGCTTGTGTCACCTTTCCAGACATTGTGTGACACAATGCACGGGTGCCAAAATAAGGTCACTGCTATCCTAAGAACTGGAGACCCTCAATAGATTAATAGTCATGTATTAGGACCACAGATTATGCTAGAAACAGGCAAACACTTATTACTTTTAATCACACCGAGGTCTCCATAAAAACAGCCCCTCTGTCTAGACCACTTATTCTGCCCCCCACCTACAAGTCTGTCAATCCTAAAATGATACTGTATTTAAAGAGTACAAAATGAATCTGGTGGGTCACAAATGGCATTTGCTCGGAGTAGGGATTAATCGAAGCATTGTGTAATGCTGCAGGATTAAGAGGTAGATATGGCAAAAGGACATATTTTATTCTCTCTTCATTTTGATTAATGACTGTGAGAGGATTAGAAGGAAAGTGGGTTCTTGACAATGACACTTTCCCACATTTGAAGGGATATTAACAGCTACTCTGCTGAAAACGAGACTTGTATGGACACTTGATTCATTTAGTTTCAACATAGTATAAATGTTTTAATGACAATATAAGTCTTTGTAGGTGAAGTGCAAAACTCTGTATTTTATGCAGGTTCAGCAGATTGAGATTGTGTTTTTAGCATAATTTTTGAGACATTATCATCATATGTTTTATTTGTTCCACCATATGACTGCATCTTAAAGTGACCTGCTAACCTCCATATCAAACGTGCCTATACATCTCTAATGTATAGTCACTATATCTAATGGTCTGCCACTATATCTGAGATTATTGCCCAGTCTTTCCAATGGTAGGGGATGGACCAGTCCTGATGACTGCAGTGCTGTGAACCTCCCAGTGCGGAGAATGGCAGGGGAGATGAGATCTAGACTTAGGCCTTGCTCACAAGAGCGTACAACATGGACGATTGCTATCTGATGTTTTATCTGATAGCACTCGGCCCAATGTTATACTATGGGACAGTGCATATTGGCCATTTTTTTCTCATGCCGATTTGGTATGAGAAAAAAAATATGCACGTATGTCATTCGAGTGCAGTCTGATTTACGCGGCCTCAAACAATGGAGAAGATGGAGAATTTAGGTTCTCCTTCTTCTCCTATGGTTTGGAGAATCGGATCACACTAAGCTGAAATTCGACTCAAAATCTGACAGAGTTTGTGTCGAGTGTCATTAGCATAATTGCCCCTATACTCTCACATGAGAGAATATACGCTCTTGTGACCCCGGCCTTAAAGACCGATTACACTGGCTGATCCACAGATGTTAAATGACGCCGATTGGCTACCTGCAAGTCAATCAGCAGTCATTTAATAGTTTGTTTAAATAGACCAACCTCACTTCTATACACCTAGAACAATCATCAGTATAATTTTTTTTCTGCTACCGAGAATAATTATATTTTTTAAACCTTTAAGGACCTGCACATTTCTCATCTTCACGCTTTTGATTTTTTTTCTAGCCCTACTTCTAAGAGCTGGTTGCATAGCCATATAAGGGCTTGATTTTTGCAGGAAGTGTAGTTTTGAATGACACCATTTATTTTAATGAAAAATGCATGGGGAAAAAAAATGAAAAAAAAATCTAGTTAGGTGAACTGGTAATAAAGATGCAATTTATATATATATACAGTACTTTGATGGTAAAAAGAAAAAAAATCAGACCTTCTGAAAAAGAGTTTGTGCTATCATTTAATGAGGACTGTAATTTTTTATTTTTCCATCCATGGGGCTGTATTGCTTTTTGAGTGCTGAGCTGTACTTTTTACTGGTACTATTTTTGGGTAGATGAGACATTTTTATCATTTTTTATTGCAATGTTTTTAGGGAATTGAGGCAAGCAGACTACAGTAGTGTGTCATTTTTTTCTTTTTCATGGTCTAAATAATTTTATATTTTGATAGACTGCAATTTTACGGACACGTTGATATCATATATGTTTTTTCTTGTTTCATTATTTGGAAAAGCTGGGCTATTAAAAATACTATATATCGTATCTATTTTTAAACATTCTTTTTACTTGAACCTC